>NC_053155.1:292731514-294213496 GCF_016835505.1 Polypterus senegalus
ACAGTAATTTCTATCCATCCATTTTCTAACCCGCTGAATCCGAATACAGGATCACGGGGGTCTGCTGGAGCCAATCCCAGCCAACACAGGGCACAAGGCAGGAACCAATCCAGGGCAGAGTGCCAACCCACTGCAGGACACACACAAACACACCCACACACCAAGCACACACCAGGGCCAATTTAGAATGGGCAATTCACCTAACCAGCATGTCTTTGGTCTGTGGGAGGAAACCCTTGCAGACACGGGGAGAACATGCAAACTCCACGCAGGGAGGACCCGGGAAACGAACCCGGGTCCCCTAACTGCGAGGCAGCAGCGCTACCACTGCGCCACCATGCCACCCTCCACAGTAATTTATAAAAAATAAAATTAATATAATTTGGACGAATTGCAGGAGACAGTAAAGGACATGGTCAAATAAACGTGTCAAAATTCATAGTGAAAAATGAATAGTTTTAATCAACATTAAAAAGGCAAAACTAAATTGTAGTAAAAATATCAGAAGAAAAGATGAGAAACTAGAAACACTAAATATCTTATTGTCACAGGTGAAGTTTTGATATATCTGTAAACTTGAAAAACTAGGGTGTTTTCTGTGCTGACCTTTATACTGTTGCATTGGTGACGTCATGCGCTTTTGATCATCAGTGTTTAACAATTGTAACTAAAACTTCCTTCAAAATGGCATTGAGAGAGAGAGTTTAGGAGCAGGCGCTGATATAGCTCTTTGCCGCACCCACCACATGACAAACCAACTCAGGATCCCAGATTAGGACCCGAGTGCAGCCATGCAATGGGTGACACCTCAGCACCACACTAGTTCAGATGGAATGGAACTGTGTGAGGTTTTTTATGGTGGCTGGAGTGCCAATTCTGCCACCAACCCCCAGGTTTTTTTTCTTGGAGGTTGGAGGGTCTACATGCAGGGCTGGTTGCAGGTTAATGTCCTACCCAGGATGGAGTAATTGCAGGTTAAGGGTCTTGCTCAAGGGCCCAACGAAGTAGAGTCACTTTTGGCATTTACGGGATTCGAACTGACAACCTTCCAAATGCCAGTGCAAATCCCTAGCCACTCAGAGACACCACTCTGCCCGCCATTGAGGAAAGATGCAACAAAATTCCACATATACTAAAATGACTCCGTATGTATTTGAAAATGAAAGAGTACCTGCGGAAAGGACAGCCTTGTGGTGTCTAGCAAACACCTAGTGCACTGTGCACACAAAATGTGGATTCAGTAAAATCAGAACAAACTAATATCCTAGAGCTTTTAACCACTTTGAGATAAAAGTGATCGTATCACCTTTTGATCTTAAAAAACTGTCATTTTTGAGTTACATTGTGTATTGACCACAATAGCACTTTGGTACACAATGTTGACATAATCCAAACATGATGGCAAGACACAAAATAAATTATTACATGAAGTAAACCATAGCCAAACTCTACAGTATATGCAAGGAGGCTGTTTGCATAGTTTTTTTCACTTTAGAGCTGGAAAATGTTTTTTAGCACTTTATTTGTTTCCCTCTTTTTTTATCCTTTTTTACAATTTAATGACTAATTGAAGAAGAATCTAAATCAAGCAGCATCAGCTGTAAGGAAGAAATCTTGGATGAAATACGCCTACTCACTCATTTATACATTTAATATGCTTGTCCATTTTAAAGTCACACAGAACAGTATTTAACTCATAAATGGGAATCTTTGCCATTTACAAAGTAATGTAATCAAAGAGAAAATTAATATTTACAATTTTATTCGACAATATATCCCAAAAAAAATATTTTGACATTGTTCATTGTTGTCCTGGGTCACAAATAAAAAGGCTTAGCTAAGATCTGTTAAAATGTCAAATTAAAGAGCAAAAAAAAATGCACATAGACTCCATGAGCATAAACTCCAGAATATATTTTTATCCCTAAACCCAACGATCTATATGGCACATTGATCTTAGCTTACAAACTTCAGTCCTTACAGATGTTTGCACTTGATTCCATGTTTGTGTGCGTTTCCTCTGGGGATTATGTGTTTGTTTGTTATTTTTTATTGAAGGGAAACTTTGAAATGCTGTGAGAAAATAGGGATTTAGGCCAAATAATGGATCAGCTTCTCTTTTAGGGTTATTTTCTGCCAAAATAAGCATTTGCACCCAGTGATTCTGATCTGGAAGTAGTGTTTCCAAGAAGTGGATGAAATGGCTTAAAATATGCAACAAGGAAAGCCTTTTCCAATATAGTGCATGGAACAGCTTGAACACTGCTCTCCTATAACCACTGTGATCCCTCTGATCGCCCCGGGGAGCCATTGGACTTTTACCTCCCGGGCGCTTTCTCCTGGCACTGGATTCCTCCTCAATCTCCCCTCTCCATGGGACTGGAGTAGCCCGGTTGGGAGACATATCCAGCAGTAAATTAAGAAGGAGCACCTGGATCATCCGGTGGGGCATAGGGCCTGCCTCCCAGTCGAGGCCAGAATCACAGGTTGCCTGGGAGGAGTGGTGGAGCAGGAAAGTGTGGGTTTGTGTTTGACTTCTTTGTGTTTGTGTCACACAGCTGAAGAAAAATAAATATTTGTGAGTGTGAACACGTGCCTCTGCCTATTCTATGCCGGGTCGGGCGCTATAAATAGCCGGCAGGATCCCGCCCGTCCATTTGGGTCGGAACCTGCGACTCTTGCTTATAAGCTTTGCACAGCACAGCGCACTGAAGCGCGACACGCGCAGGAGCCGCAAGCCAGGTATGAAGCCGCCGAGGAGCTGCTGCAGGCGCTTTTGTCATGGGGAAGAAAAAGCCGGGCGGACACAGAGGCCAACTGGCAGACGCCGCCACGCTAGTCCGCCGCGGGTTCAATGTTTTTCCGCCGCGGGTTAGTCGGCTTGAGCCAGCGGCTATTTCTTCACAATACAAGTTTTTCAGGTCCTGTCGGAGGCGAAGGAGGGGCTGGAGAAGAAGCTCGGTATGAATGGCCGTGGACGGCGGGTGGCCAGTGAAGCCGCACCGCAGAGAGAAAGGGGCGGACGCGACGGCAGCAGTGTTGCTTAGTACTGCCTGTCAGGCGGACCCGCCCACCACACGAGGCTGCTGTGATATATTACAGTCTTGCGGCAGTCCAAAGGGACGAGGCGGTGCGGGTCCCTCCTTTCTCATAGGGGACTCAGACCGCCAGTGCGACCCAAAGGAAAAGGGGAACGGAAGAGGAAACCGGAAACCCCGCATAGAGCAGTGTATGCCTGACGGCTTGGAGCCAAGGAGGGCTGCACTGCAGAGGGCGGAACGTCACAAGCCCTCCTATGTTCCCTGCCTGCTTCCGCATGCAGAGGGGCCGTACTGATGTCTGGCGGGCTTGTCCCGAGGGACACGGGCAACGCCCCAGACCTGTTTATTCTGTTTTACAGGGCAGCCAGGAACCAGGAATGCCGATATCCTGGAGAAGACCGGCCCTCGCGGGCAGGCCGATGAGCCCCACAAGCCTCATCTGAGGGATGAACTTAGGGTACTTGAATCCCATTATAAAGAAAATCCTTAAAACTTACTGAATACAATCATTTTTCAAGCGAAAAATATTACTGACAATTAAAATTACACACATATTTCCAAACAGAGTATCCATGTTATTGTGAGAAGGTAAAAAAGCAATAAGCAAATGATTTTTGTGAGATTTGACCATTTTAAAAAAGGAGACTGGCTGTGTGCTGCACTTTGCCAGATACCCCATTTGTTTTCCTCCAAGGCTCTGGTTTAGATCCAAGGAAAAAGTCCTCGCTGCCACCTGTGCCATTAGGGGCATGGATTCACCTCAAAGTCATTGTCAAGCTCTGTTATTGGCATTATTTAATGTTGGTTCCCAGATCTAAATTGATGTCTCTGTTCTTGCAGACAACTAGAAAACAATAACTGTAAAAGGCTCACTTGAGATCACTTGTATTCTTTCACTATTTTTTCTTTATGTCGCAAAGATTGCCTGATGTCGCTAGAATGATAATGCATGTGTACTTGATTTGTAATCAAGTGACAAAAAACGAATAGAAATTAGAGGCAGCCATCCATCTTCCTAATTCACTTATACAGGGCAAGGTCACAAGGTAGCTGGCACCTATACCACACTCACACAAGCCACTTTGGCAGCTCCAAATTCACATAAGTCTAGCTCTGTACGCTATTTAAAGTAACAACACAGAATGAAATGGATTGGAGGTGGAGGATTTCAATGTTGGGTTGTCATAACTTCTGCCATGACTGCTGCTGCCAGCAGACAAGCGAGCAAGAAATATATCCTCACATCAAGAAAATAATATCAAAAATATCTGATAAAATATATTAATAGATAGATAGATAGATGGATAGATACTTTATTAATCACAAGGGGAAATTCATATAATCCAGCAGCAGCATACTGATAAAGAACAATATACTGATAAAGAACAACATTAAATTAAAAAGTGATAACAATGAAGGTATAACAGATTAATTCCAGTTTACGTTTGTTGTCATAAGCACGCCTCAGAAATGCAGAAGACAATTTTTGTTAAATTGAAACCTTTTGGTACCTTCCTTTAAAATTAACGCATGCTCGGCTTATCCATTTTGGATCTTGCAGCCCAGAGAGACCTCGACCAATCGGTTCAGGCACCCATTTCATCTGGCCTGTGTACCCACCACCAATCTCACGGCATCCACAGGCAACCACCGAGCCTTGCTCCACCCGAACAACTGCTGATCCTTGCTCCACCCAGAGCAGGCACTCTGCACTTGCACTGCTGCCATTGGCTCCACCCGGCGAGAGCACCTCCATAGCATAATGGCCACTCCTGCTCCCAAGTCAATCAATAGGACCGACCCACAGCCTCACAAACTGTGCACTATAAATTCAATTATATTGTGATTTTTATTAAGTGTGAGTGCCAGATTTTGCATTCACCAAGAGACAATAACAAACCAATTATATGACTACAAAAACCATTTTCAATTATTTTCAAACCCTCAATACCGTTATTTTCAGTAAAATCATTAACAGTACAAGCCTGCGAGTCTCACAAAGTCTCACAAGTCTAAATAAGCTGTGGAATACTTTAGCAATGGAAAATTACAAAAGTTACTGTAATTCCTTATCTCTTAAAAGTATCTAAATATGATTTTTATTTCTGTTGTAATCGGCCACAGCCACTAGAAATCGGAAAAACATAATCCTTGCAGTGCTTGCAGCTTTGTCTAGGAGAGAATAAGCCTTGTGGAGCAAATAGATAATTCGATCCTCTACTGCAGTCTTTGTCTGATAAGCAACCTGCAGTGGTTCCAGGTGGTCTACCACAAGAGGACTCATATAATCCAGGACCAGCATCTCAGAGAGTTTCTTGATGTGTTGCATAAGTGCCAGTAGCCTGTTGTCTTTAGGTGAGGAGCTGCTGGCCTCCTTTGGAACAGGAACAATGCAGGGTTTTTTCTACAGCAGTGACACTTTCAGGAGTCTTTGGGCCAGACTGAACAGGATACAGAGGATACCACAATGTTTTTCAGCACATGCCTTAAGAACTCAAGGATTGACTCCATCTGGCCCCACAGCTTTTCCTGTGTGTAGCTTGCTCAATCCCCTTACTCAGTTCCTTTTCTTGGTCTTCAGTTATAGACAGCTCAAGCTGATGGTCAGAAGCGAACTCACCAGTGATGAGCAAACTCTGCAGTGTTTGCTTCGCCATGAGTTCACAAAATCACGGAAATGTTTGCGATATTTGCCAAACTTGATGAACTGCATTAAAGTCAATGTGTGAGGACTAACTGAAGTAGATTTGACTGGATTTTAATGGTGCTGGGGAAATGTCTGCCAACTATACTGGACTGATTATTGTGGCCAAAAAGTTGACCTGAGGTGTGTGGCAGTGGTGCCAACCCCTGCAACACCATGCCTCAGTGAAATTAAACAAGAAAAAACACAGTCAGAGACATGCAGTCATATATTTCACGGAAAAAAAAATCGGAAATGCCAAAATCATAGTCAAAAGTAAGAAAAAATATGTAGGTCTTTTAAAGGCAGAAAATTCAAAGTGGCGTGTAATGATTGAAACTGTTGGCTCTACTTTTTGAAGTCACGCTGAAGGCTGTCTAAACTGTCATTTGCTGATAAAATGAAAAATAGAAACATCTTGTAAACAGTAATAAATCTTTCATTATTATTTCATAGAGTCTCCTCTGTTTATGGGGGCTCAGACTCCTACAAGGTTTGTTTTTACTCTTGCCATGCCACATGGCTAATTATTATGCATTCATAGGGTACGCACCTCCTTCTCTTCTGTTGATGTGGAATTGACCTGCACATTTAGCTACAAGCACAGATGACTCGTCCCACAGAGTCTGTAATGCAAATGATCAGCATTATATACACGGGGGCAGACCCATCAGTGTTGGATGTTACAGTTCCGGGGGACATCACACTGGCCTCGCAAAGCATTATGGTTCACTGATATTACAAAAATAAAAGATTCTCCTAAACCGGCTGAATTATCAGCAAATAATTCGATGAACAAGGGTGAATGCAAACACAGAAAATTTGTTGTGAATTAACGCTTTGTCAAAATTCACTGATCAACACTATTAGGCATTTTGTTGACATGACAGGAGTTGATGATATAGTACGGATGGCATGAGGAACGGGTTATTTGAAGAAGGAGGCAATGGGTGAGTAAATCTATATAAAGTAAAATGGTTCAGAGGGGCCGCACGGTAACACAGTGGTAGCGCTGCTGCCTCACAGTAAGGAGACCCGGGTTCGTTTCCCGGGTCCTCCCTGCGTGGAGTTTGCACGTTCTCCCCGTGTCTGCGTGGGTTTCCTCCCACAATCCAAAGACATGCAGGTTAGGTGGATTGGCAATTCTTAATTGACCCTAGTGTGTGCTTGGTGTGTGGGTGTGTGTGTGTCCTGCGGTGGGTTGGCGCCCTGCCCAGGATTGGTTCCTGCCTTGCGCCATATGTTGGCTGGGATCGGCTCCAGCAGTCCCCCGCGACCCTGTGTTCGGATTCAACGGGTTGGACAATGGATGGATGAAATGGTTCAGAGCATTAACTTTTTCCACATCCTCTTCTGGTACTTGAGCCCTGCATTGCTTGAGTCCAGTAATTGCTCCAAGTCCATTCCAGACATCTTTCATGTTATTCTGAGTGAGTTTGTTTTCTACTTAGTCTTCACTAAGCTTTATCTTCAGCACTCACTGGGTGTCCTTCAGAGCCTCTTTGTTGGTAGATTTGAATTCTCTCCTTTTCTTATTAAGAAGACTTTTTAACTCTTTAGAAATCTGGGGCTTGCTGTTTGTAAAGCTATGCACTGTCTTTGAGGGTGCCATACAGAAGTTTATATAGTCTCTGAGGTAGTGGCTGAGTCTCTCAGTATCTTCCCCATGTGACTTGTACTTCATTTCCCAGTCTGTTATTTGGAAGCAGTCATTTAGTCATTTCAGCCTTCAAGCTCCTCACTATCCTGGTGGTAACAGGTTGACTTTTAATAACTTCTGTTGGAGGGGTTTGGCAATGATATGTTCTCATATTGTTGTGTGGTAGCATTTTACTAACTTTTTAAGATAATGTTGCTTTGGCTCAAACAAGCAATTGATGTCTAAATTGAAGCTTCACCCGCCCCTCTAAATCTTTAAATATAAAGAACTTTGTCAGAGCTCAAGAAATTCTTTTTCAGTGACTATCACAACACACAAATGAAAACAAAAAGAATGCAAATTAAAAGGAGTAGCAAGCAATGTAACATAGTAATAATAATAAGTAGAAATAAAATATGTAGAAATTGTATATGAAAGTATAGTGAAAATAATGCCCAATAAACATATTTCATAAGCAGGCTATTTGTGTGAGTCCAATGATTATTAAATACACAGACCACAGTGAATATTATTGATTTTCATAGTTTCCTACATCTTGCCTGAAGGAGGGGCCTGAGTTACCTTGAAAGCTTGCATATTGTAATCTTTTTTTAGTTAGCCAATAAAAGGGGCAATTTTACTTGACTTCTCACTATATTTATAATGGCTAACCCAGCACAACATCCTACTACACTATTCAGATTATTCGTACTTTTTATCTTGTGTTTTATTACATATTTATAACAATTATTCACTTATGTTGTCTTCATTTACCAAGTATAGGACATTTTGTGTAAAATAAATAAGCATTCATTTTATTTTGTTAGATTATAGTAAAGAATTCAGTTGATTAAGTATACTATGATGAAGAGTACTTTCAAGTTCCCACATCCTTGCTTTAGAATAAGTAAAGTTAGAAAATGAATGAATGAATGAATGAATGAGTGAAATAATGAACATTCATATTTCTTGATAAGTGCATACATAGCTGAATTGACAAACCTACTAGATTTGCATAACCATCCAGAGTCTGACAACTAATTTATTCTGAATATTTTCATTTGCTAGTTTGAACTGTTTTTGCAATAATGTGAAAAAATGTGAATTTGTATGAAGTTACTGTTTTGTGTTTATTTTTAGTCATCAAGAGTGCACATAACCCGTGCAGTTCTGGAGCAGTTCCTGTCATTTGCAAAGTATCTAGATGGCCTGACACATGGTGCACCACTCCTGAAGCAACTATGTGACCATATTCTGTTTAATGCTGCTATCTGGATTCATACCCCTGCAAAGGTGAACTGAAAATTACCTAAATATGTTTGTGTTTTATATATATTGTGATGTGTACGTCATTGTTTTGCAGCCTAAAACATGAGGCTTAGTTTCATTACTTTAACAAAACCAGCTTTATTCAACTTAAAACAGGAACAGCAGGGTTATTTATTGCAGCAGGAGCACCACTCTCCTATACACATACTGTACATAGCAAACGGGCATAGTCAGTGCCAGGTCCATGGCCAAGTTATACTGTTCCCTGCATTTATAATGTCCCTTGCATCACCCACTGGCAATAGGCGCATATAGCGCAATCATGATTAGTCGTAGTTGTTTCCGCAGTGCTCTGTGGTTGCTTCGGCAATGGACAAACAGTCCTCCACAGAGGTGTCGTCCCATTTGGGTCCTAAAAGAGTTCAGAAACCTCACTATATATATACATAGTGGACCTCTACAGATGGGCACCACCGCCCCAACCCAGCACAGACAAACACAGAGTCACAACTCCAGAGCGCACAGGACATTTTTAGATTCTTTTCCCCAGTGGGCAACGCCTTCCCCATTCCACACAAGAATAACACAGTCCCACAGTCTTTTCTTCTTCTCCCTTCCATTTTCTTTCTCTCTTTTTTCTCTCCTTTACTCCTCTGGTCAAGTTTCGTCTCCTAACTCTGGCTCCTGGAGTGACTGCAGCCGGCTACTTTAATAAAGCACTTGGAAGTGCCCCAAGTACTTGATGACTTAGTTCTGGCAGCACCTCCAGGTGTGCCTGAGTGCCCACAGATCCCAACAGGACTGCACCAAACTCCAACTCCCATGAAGCCCTGCAGGGGGCTGCCATCTAACACTTGTGGGGAGGTAACATTCTTTGATTAGTCTGGCTCCCCCGGTCCTTCCAACATGGAGGCATCCTGGCCGGGCAAGGGTCCTGGCCATCCGCCACAATATATATGTCTACACCTATGCATTTCATGATATTTCTTTTTTTGTTATATGGTTCTTTTTTTATATCACTTTGAATTTCTAGACTTTACTGGAACTGAAACAATGGGCCTAACACTTCTAGGTTGCAATTCACTCTACAGTATATGAAACTGAATTTGAAATAATCACAGACTTTCTTTCTTTCTTTCTTTCTTTCTTTCTTATATGGAATGAAATGTTGTCATTTTAAATTTAAAATAAAATAAATTGTTGTTTTAACTTATTACAGTTTTACAGTTAAAACATTATCCACAATGCTACACATTCAGGACAGGTTAAGTAAAAATTACAAAGAAAGCAAAATGTTCTGTGTTTAATTGTCTTATTTGAATTTATTTCCATAAATAATGAATTATTCTATCCATTTCACCATATATTTTCTTTGGTTGTGGAATGATTCATGCACATTGATTCAGTTTAGACTCAGCTATATGTTGAGGATTTGAAAGGAACCTGTACAAAAATGTACCAACTTGCAAAGACAGTAGATCCACAAATCTAAAACACTGCACTACAGTACTGTCATATTTCATCATTCTTGTTTATTCTAATGACCCACTTTACTTTATCACAGTACTGGCTACTCTTTCTATGTACAAATTGCATTTTGTTTCAGTTAGCCAATGTGTTTAGTTTTAAACAGAACAACACTGCCATCTTGAGTATATACTGTGCAATGCACCTGAAGGAGAACTGGGATCAAGCCTAATTATTTCACCACAAAACAAATTGGGTAAATAACAAAGACTATCTGCTGTTACATAGATGTAAAAATATTTAGCATATTTAGAAAATTGAATCAGTTGGTTCATTTATTGCTAAAATGAGGAACAGGACTCATTCATTATTTCCATGTCCAGTTTCCTATCACATCCAAAAGATGAGCTTCTTAGTTTAATTAATGATCCAAACCTTTTATGAAGGGTGAATTTGTGTATATGCATGTTATTTGCTGTGTTAATGTCCCTTCCAATGATAATGTCTGTTTTTGTACATAACGCTGCCAAGATTCATGAATCCATATATTGGAAAGGTGCTTTTGCAAAATAGAGGAATGGATAAAATGTATTCAAATAAAAATGTAACCAGTTTCACTTTTTCTTCTGTATCATTTTTTTTCTATAAATCTTTCTTGTATCCTCTCGTCTTCAGGTCCAGTTGTCACTGTATACTTATCTTTCTGCTGAATTTATTGGTACTGCCACCATTTACAGTACCATCCGTAGGGTTGGCACTGTACTACAGTTGATGCATACTCTGAAATATTACTACTGGGCAATGAATCCTCTTGATAGCAGTGGCATAACGCCTAAAGGTTTAGGTGAGTTTGTGAAAATTTTAACCCTTTACTATCTTGCTGATGAATTACACAGAGTCAGAGCCAAAAGTAGCTGATATAATAATTAAATATGGAGTGTTCATTGCAGAAAATTGCAATGAGATGTTTGTCAAACATGGAGTTATCTGATTGGTAAAGCCAGAAAGCATTTGTTATCTTTGAGAGCCTGTCATTTGGATTATGCTTTGTCCATAGGCTTTGTAAGGTTGAGTCTAAACTTATCATATGAGGAAGACCTTTATTTGTGCAGACTGGCTGCTTGTATGTAATTAATGTCACAACTTATAAGGACAGTTATAATTAACAGTAGATTGAAAGACTAAATTTACACTTTTCATGGCAGCTGTAAAGATTTTGATCTTTTAGTATTGAGAAGTAATGGATTTTCATGATAGTGCATCTTTTTGGCCTCTGTTGGAAAGATGCTAAAAATATTTTTGACTTATATTTATCAGTCAGTCATTTAATGTTCCTTTTTAAGGTAAGTCAAAAAGAGGATGCTGACAAATTTTCTACCAGTCTGTTTCAGTTAAGCAATTAAGCTCAAAATGTTTCTTTCCATAGCCCTTTTCTGCTGTCAGACACAACTCCCTCTTTAAAAGAGGATTCTGGACAACTTCTCTTTTGCCTGGCTGTCTCCACAACTTATATGTACCTTATTGGGAGGGAAGTTTCTTGGCAAACATCATTTTCACTTTCATGCACAATTATATGTACACTAATTTCTGGTTGTTCAGCAAATTGCTTGTAGAGGTTATTGTAACTTTTAGAATCACTGTATGAGGCTTTGGCTACAGTAAATGCAGCCAGTATGTCCTCCAGGGGCAAACACCTTCAAACTTGGCTCTATTCAAATTAGAGCCTGGCTGAAAGTGTCTCCTGGTGCATGGCAGATGTCAAGTACGATTTAAACAACATTAAAGATGAAAAACCTCACTTTCCCAGAGGTAACAGTAATAGGAAGAGTCCAGACTGGCCAAGAACTCAATTTTGACATCTTGGACCCTGCCTCACTTTTACTCACTCACCATGTAGCTGAACTGGTTCTGCTGATATTTGGTCACACACTACAGTGGGGCCTGGAAAGACTGACTGAAGCCAAATCAGAAATGGCTAAATTGTCTAAACAAACTAACCTACAAATCAGCAGAGCTAAGGCTATACCCAGAGAAAACCTTCTGAAATACAAAGGTGCAGAAACCAAGAACAGGGTCCCACTACAACAACTTTTATTTATATAGCTCATTTTCATACAAACAGTAGCTCAAAGTGCTTTACATAATAAAGAATAGAAAAATAAAAGACACAATAAGAAAACAAAAGAACTCAACATTAATTAACATAGAATAAGAGTAAGGTCCAATGGCCAGGGGGGGCAGAAAAAGTTGTTCTAACTAGTTGTAACTTATCATCCACATCTGGAAACACTTCACAAAATTATAAAAGAGCTTCAGCCCATGGTACAGGAAGACAATAAACTGAAGGATATATTCCCAGAACCTCTCCTCCTTGCATACAGACAACCACCAAACCTCAAACAACTGATTGTCCGAATCTATGTGTGGCACAGCAGCAAGTGGCACATCTCCCTGCCTACAGAACAGGTGAGGCACCTGTGCACATATCTAATTATGCAGATCGAGATCGTCTGGATGACTTTGTTTTATGTGGGGACGATTCCAGTTCGGTGCGAAGACGATTCTTCATGTCGTCATTTTGCACATTTCTCGATGGTCTGGAATTTTTCAGGTGATTTTCTATGTAATAAACTTAATAAGTTATAGCGTAATGAAAATTGCATAATTAGATCTGGACCACCCTATACACAACAGATCAGGTAGTTATACCACATTGCCAGCAGGAGCATAAAATAAAGGGTTCATTCACATGCAAATCTCCTAATGTGGTCTACCTAATCATGTGCATAAGGTGCCCCAACACTGGACTGTATGTAGGGGAAACTGGTCAGACACTGCGCCAGCGAATGAATTCACATTGATTTCATATCAACCAGAACAGTGTTGATCTTCTGGTGGCAGCACACTTTAACAGTAATGGCCACAGCATAAAGAATCTGAGGGTTACTTTGCTTATGGGTAATTTCAAGACCCAACAGGAGCGCAGAGAATAGGAATACAAACTTATGCTTCAATTCAATACTCTACAAAATGGTCTGAATAGAGGCAAGAGTTGTATGACCAGATATGTGGACTAACAGACTGTTTGACCAGCTGACTCCATCTGAGGCCTATCTTACAGACAATGCTCTTCAGAAAAAACCTTACAGGACTTTCTCTAGTGATGGTTATCTTATCTCTACATTAGTTCACTGTTCTCTTCTTTCAGGGTTAATTCATCTAAGGTTTATTAATTTTGCTAGCATTTGAACAAAAAGGTTGTTAAGATGAAAGAAAAAAAATCACCTTGCTGTCCCAATATAAGCGAGAGTAGTTTTCAGTTTCTTTGTTACACCTTGTCTGATGAAGGGGCCTTAGCTGCCTCAAAAGCTTGCATTTGTAATCTATTTAATTAGCCAATAAAAGGTGTCATTTCACCCTACTTTCTACTGTATCAATCTATGGCTAACACGGTACAACACTCTACTATAAATAAACTAAGTCAGTCAAGTTTTTGCTGTTCAGAATTTATGACATCAGCTATGATTACGTTTAACATTGCTAAAAAAGTAACATTCATCACAAATGCTTTCACAACAAAGGTATTAGATTGTGTAGTTGCAGTGTGTTGATGCTATGCTTCAATGGGTTGCTGCAGATTTGTTGCAGCAATGATTTCCTATGTAAAAGAAAGTCCTTGTGGGGGCCCATGGGTTTACATGCCTTGCCTCTACTGTTTCCAAGCCTCTGCCCCTAAATTCTGTTTTGATGAATTCATTTAAATATAATAGCTTATAATTGTTCTATAATGTTAATGCTTCTGCCATTTCATGTCCTACTCAGCTCCTTCCATCTTTCCTAACAGCTGTTTTCACCCAGAGTCCGACAGTTAGTAGCTCATCCCTAGACTTCCTTCACTGCTGTCACACCATCTTGTAATGTGGAGATCAGAACTATACAGAATAATATTCCAGATGTGGCGTTCCTGGTGTGTTATACAGTTTAGGGATAACCTCTCTTGACTTGTACACCACTTAGCATAGCATATAGTATAGTACATTATTAGCCCTTTTCAGCTTTACTTCCTGTACGTAGAATGTTACACTTATATAATACTTTTGCCTAAATGTAAATTGTGTCAGTATCATATGTAAATATTTTACTGACTGTAGAGTATTGGCTAATTCATTCAGATTTGTGTTACTTTGCAAATGTTAGTAGGTTATTAGGTACACCTTGGAACCAGAAAAAGACAAGCATCCTGTATACGGCTGATTCCTCTCCTGTGTCTGATGCTGCTAAGGTAGATTCTGGGCCTCACAACCCTGAATTGAATTAATTGGCTATGAGGATGGTATGGTATGATTTGATATTGGTTAAACCTTTATCTAGACAACTTTTATAAAATGCAATAAATAGCTGCCCCAGCACTGAACTCCGCGGAGCCTTACCTTTAATGTCAGATAACTTTAAGCATTTCTTATACAATAATGTGTTGGTTTTTGTGCTTTTCTGCGCCTTTTTATACAATGGTATGCTGGCTCACTACCTGGCTCTTTTATGAACAAGCCTCTCACAGGTACCTCTTTAAAAGGTTTGAAAAAATCGAGGTAAAGAATATAAAATGTTCTTTTATAGTCAGATTCCTTACATTCTTTAGTCTAAAACACCAGCAAATTAAGCACAATCTTCCAGATCTAAACTTTATGCTTTGGATAGTTGGTTGTTTATTATGCCCAAGTAAGTACAGATTTACTGTATTTATGGTAGCAGACTATGGGCAAGTCAGTATATTCATTTTATTAGAACCTAATGTAGATTTTAATACTTTAAATCTTTCTAGAATGGAGACTCCTGGGTACCTCATTCGGTTTAAGTACTATGTAACTGGCAGAAAATGGACCAGTCACACAAAGAGGATCTTAAGGCACTGACCTTGACTGTCAGTGTACATTGTTTCAATTGGCCATTTTACTTGCATCTCTGGCCTGGATTGTCATTTTGATGATGATGATGATGATGATGATGGTTTTCATAACCATTTCAATGGTAAAAATGGATGTTAATAAGAAATCACCTGGGTGAAACTTGCCTTGAAAAAAATTAAACTAAAACAAAAGAAGATATTGTAGTAATTGGCTGTAAGTTGAAGCTTAAGAAAATTAAGTCCTTTTAATTCACTCAAGGCAGTATTATTATCATGCCTTCTGCAAGAAATTGTCATGTTGTTATCAATTCCTTCTTTTGTTACACAGTTCACATACACATCATTACATATGCTTCCTATTTTCATCTCCATAACGTATTTCTGTGTCTGCATCTTTCTATCTCTTTCGGATAAGATGCTGTCCATATTTTCGGCGCATTCTGCATTGAATTTTGTAAGTCTATTAACAATACCCTTTCTAACCTATTGCGTGCACTACAGCTGGTTCAAATCACTGCTGCAAGTGTTCTCACTGATACTTGCAACATACAGCAAGCAATGTCTGTTCATTTCAGTCCTTACTCACTCCTTCAGTGTCATAAGACTGAATACAAAATTCTTTTGCTCGCCTGAAAGGCTTAAAATGGCTATGCACCAAACTAAAGTCCTGTCAGCCCAATCTGGTCCACTGATACTGGCAATCATGTTGCGCCCCATAATAACCAATTCGTATGCCTTCTCTCAGTTCACCTCCTCTGTTCAGGATCACAAACTGTATTTGTTTATTATCTTGTAGTATTTATTTCTGGTTAATGCTTACTTGGTCTAGTCCAGAACTTTCTGTGTCACAAATTTACGAATTTATTTTTTTGGTGTCTAATAGTTCAGGACTAGTTTATGTTTATTGAGCATTTTCTGCGATTCAGTTTCTGTTGTGTCCTTTAAGCATGGAGAACATGCTATGAGAATAAATTGCTTTGGAAAAATCAAGTAAAGTGGTGGAAAGTGCTGAATGTAAGAAAACAAGATGTGTGCAGCCAGTGTGAGATGAGGTGCACAGATAAGGATGCAAGAATGCTTATTGACTACAGTGGCAGGTACACATTTTTCTGGCATTTGAGAAGTGGTGTAAATACTGAGGTGGGTGTAATTTTGTCTGGATAAGCGAAAAGATGGATAACAGAACAGCTACCTTAAAAATGATATGCAGTAAATTGGTTTAATGAATAGTCGTATTTATTTACAAAGCATTATTATATTAACAAACTATAATACAGTATTAAAATAATTAATTCATTCATTTAATATTGTAACAACCAGCATATACAACTCTAGGGTACTGGAGTTTTGTACAGTTTACTTGGAATCTTTGTTCCGCAGCAAATGGTGCCCTATCTTATACGCTGTTATCTGAGTTACGGAGCATACCTCCAAAACAATAAAAGAAAACTTTCCCTACCAATCATTTTATCTCCTGCCACTTACATTCTGTCTTTCTCTATATCGTATTCTCCTGACTCCATACTCAAAACTTTCTTCTGCCGCACCTTTCTTTTTTTCCTAACTTCTCCTGTCACTCATCTCCTAAGAGGTGAGTCTGGGTGTTACAGTACAGAAGCCATTCACCGAGTCTGATCACTTACACAGAATTCCACCCTTTCGGCTCCCCCATAGCTCATCACAAGCTGCCTGCACATCACAATATATTAGCAAAACATAATCTACAATAACAGAATTTAATAATGAAAATTATAGTACAGAAGAACATTAACATTAATACAAAATATCATTACTGGTTTCCATTTTTGACACGTTTTTCAATTTTGTCACCATCATATTTTATAACATTTACTGTTGTTCTTCCTACTTTGTAAATTGAAGCAATTCTTGAAGCACTTTCACCGTTTCATAATAGTTTCAGTTTTTTATGACAATTTCAAGACCACCAGCTTACGATTATCGGCCATAACAATGTACAGTAGATTAATTATAACAAAAGAAAAGAACTAAGGAACACTAGTAACACTGAGGGTACATAACTGATTTTAAAATGCGGAATGACGAGAGGTGCTGAGGAAGAACACTACACAGTAGCACAACGGAGAGTTGTTCCAATGTGCGCAGCTTGTAGCATACCACAAGGCAGTCATAGTACAGTAAGTAGGTAAGCGCTGGCGTGCTCAATTTTTTTTTTCTTTGACCCCGACAGTTACAGAGACTGATGGTGAATCAAGAGATGAAAATGAGGTTTTACTGTACTAAGATAGAGATTGCAGTTAAGGAAAGAATAGATGCTATAAGACAAAAAGTGACAGGGTGATCAATAAGAAAGCCACGAGAAACGCTGGAAGGCGTCAAGAACCTGCAGTAACTAATGGGATTTTGTAAGTGAGCCGGTGATGATAACGATGATGAACTGGTTTAATTAATATAGATATGGTTAAACTAATTGGCCAGTAATATGTTAATGCTTGCTAACTTTTAGGTATCAGGAATGCCCCCAGTATGTGTTTCCTAAAAAATCAGTTTAAGAACTCTTAAGTATGCTGCAGTAAGCAACCCACTTGGACTATTGCTGTTCTGTTTAGTGTTGATCCTATGGAGTTAGGAGACTACAGTGTAGGTAGAATTCATCTGCAAAACTTTTTACCCATACCAACCCCTTGGAAAACTTTACTAATATGCTGCAACAGCTCTGTTGTGTTTAAGAGTTACGTTTTGGAATTAGACCCATCTACTTATTTTTACATGTGTTTATGATCTAACAACTGTTTACCTTTGTAGCTTCTCACTTGGTTTTGCTTAATGGCTGAACAAGCATTTATTGGTGCTGGTCCAAAGCTTTTGAATGCATAGACTTTTAAAATTCAAGTAATAAATGTCATTCCTTTTATTCAAAATTGGCATCTTATATGTTTCTTATCTTATGCCTAATACTTCTAGAACTTGCTCCAAGTCACTGTTGGAAAAGTGGGTTAGAAAAAATGGATATATCCATGGATATATTAGTAATCTTCATATCGAACTGAATTAGGTGGACGTGCATTGAAGAATAAAGAAAAGGAAGAATTCTTCATACTTTACAAATAGTTATGGTAATCTGGAGCACATTCTTGATTAATGGACCTGCAGTGGAAACCTTAAAAGTTTAAAAGTATCTAGACGAAATACTGGAACAGCTTAACTATTAGCCAACCAACCAAACTTGAAGTTATAAATTTGTTATTGATATGTGAATATTGTAGAAAAGGAAAATTAGTTGCAACTTGTTTCACAGGCTGTAGAAACATTTTTCCCAGGTGATATGTGGATGAAATTATTAAGACCGACAAAGCTAATTTTGAATAATAATCATATTGTGTCTGTGCATATGTAACATTTTTCTTTGGGTCATAATAATTTGTTTTTTCTTCAGATGGTCCACGTCCATCACAGAAGGAAATCATTTCTCTTCGAGCTTTCATGCTGCTGTTTCTAAAACAGCTTATATTGAAGGTAAAGTCAATAATATTTTATTTTACATCTAACCATTATTCTAATGACAGTCTTTCTTCTTAATTTGTTTTGCCAATGAGAGGAAACCACAGATGATATTGTTTCAGTTTAATGTCATCGTTTAACTTTAATTACTCACTTAGCTGACTTTACCAAAATGTAAATGTATTGTTAGCTATAGACAACAGCAGATGATATATGTGATTAGCTAAATAAATGTATACTTTCCAGAATGTGTAATCTCATAAAATGTACTAAAACATGACAATAAGGTTTTTTGGTTTTGGTAAAATGTATTACTTAAACTGAAAAATCTCTTCTAAGTTCACTTGCATTTTCTAATCTTAGAATTTAAAAAGATCAGCTAAAGCTTCAGTGCTACATACATATAATATAATATAATATAATATAATATAATATAATATAATATAATATAATATAATATAATATAGTGCTATATGTTTCAGGCTTATTCATAATGCTTCTTTTTACATTTTTGACATCATTTTAATGTCAATGCAATATGGGGATTAATGTTTACTTTCCGCTCTGACAGTTGCTCTATTTAATCATCCCCTAATGAAGACAGACATTTTCATTCTTATTGTTGGTGTTATATACTTGTGGCTTTTTGACACACTTAACAAAAAGTCAACAACAGCAGCAACATTTATTTCTGTAGAACATTTTTTCAAAAAGTATATAACCCAAAGTGCTTTATAAGATGTCAAAGAAAAATAAAAAAAAAGCACATTTGAAATAAATAAGTATAAAAATGAATAAACAAAATACCAAACACAGGAAAAAAATAAGAATAAATCAATATGCACATGCATAACACATATATAAAGTAATAAATAAAGTAGAGTCCTTAATTATGGATTTATTTTAAGTTTTATGGGCATTCTAATTAACATTAAGTGTTCTTAAGTTGTTCCTATTCTTTTTGCACATTATCCCAGAAGATTAAATGCAGTGGGTCATTTCGACAGTTGGAGCATCAACATTCATTCCAACATCACAAGTGGCTCACAGTACTTTGATCAGGTGCTGGTAGCACAAAACGACACCAAAGACAACTGGAAAAAGAAACAGAGGAAAAATAGAGATTGATAATGATTGCAAGTATATGACATTTCAATAAACATATACTCTATTAAAAGTGGAAATAAAATAAGCAATGAAAAAAGCCAAATTAAACAAGTCGGTACTATCCTGGTGATTTACTATTGGTAAAGTTTTTTTGTGGAACAGCAGCCAAAGGCCACCTAAACAATTAGTGTTTGATGATCTAAGATTACACCAGGGAAAGTAAGAGGTAAGGCACTCCAAAAAGAAAAAATTGGACATGAGAGCCTATAGGCGTTGCTCCCTAGAAACCAAGTTACTTGAGCTATTCTATAACATTTTTTTTTTTTATTGAATTTATTAAAATCAAATAACATTCCATGCAAGCGAGTCAAGTTTTACAAAACTAGGCTGGAAACAAATCAACCCCACTCATGAGAGAGAGCTAGGGTAACAGAGAAAAACTTTAATAGTAGGAGAAATCTATTAATTAATTAATTTAAATAAATAAAAAAATAGAATTAAAAGGGAAGAGAATCCACTTCTTCAATTTAAATGCTTATTCTAAAATGTTATTGATTAGATCCTGCCAGGTTCTGAAGAGGTTTTGTACAGATCCTCTAAGTGAGAATCTGATTTTTTCCGATTTCAATTAATATATAACATCAGTTATCCATTGACATAAAAGAGGTGAATTAGGATTCTTCCAGTTGATTAAGGTAAGTCTATGTGCCAATAGTAAAGTAAAGCCAATGACAGTTTGTTTGTCCTTCTCTACTTTAAGCCCATCTGGAAGAACACCAAACACAGCTGCTAGTGGGTTAGGAGGGATTGTGACTCCAAGGCCGTCTGAAAGGCATTTAAAGATTTTGCTCCTAAATTATGTTAATGTGGTGCACGTCCAAAACATGTGACCCAGTGAGGCTGGAACTTGATTGCAGCGTTCACAGGTTGGATCTTGCCCTGGAAACATTATGGAAAATTTTAAATGAGATAGATGTGCTTGATATATAATTTTAAGTTGAATAATTGTATGCTTTGTGCATATGTAACTCGAGTGAATTCTGTGCATTGCTACCTTCTTCTCCTTTTTTGAAATGTTAAGAGATCATTTTCCCACTGTACTCTGGGATGTTTGAAAGAGAGGGACTTTAAAAAGTTTCTAAATTTTGCAGAAATGCTGTCTTCAAGACTGACCAATATATTTTCCAGAATAAAGGGTGGTGGGAGGTGAGGAAAATTGGGCAGGTTTTGTTTAACAAAGTTTCTAATTTTGAGGTAGTGAAGGAAATGTGTTGCTGCAAAGTCAAATTTGGAGTGTAATGTAGGATGCAATGATGATGCCTATGTCAAAAGTCAAAGTCAAAGTGAACTTTATTGTCATCTCAACCATATACAAGTATACAGATAGATGAAATTGCGAAGCTCAGGGTCCACAGTGTAACAACATGACGTGCAAATAATAAATTAAAAATAGAATTAAAATTTAAATTTAAAATTAAAACACAAACAAGAAAGTGTGCAAAGACAAGACAAAGAAGTAGCATCAATATTGGCATGTAGTTAGCAATATGAACATTGATGCAATGTATGGTATTATGCTAGATACATAAATATATTCAATAGATATGTAATATAACAAATAAATAATAAATAATCTATAAAGATAATACAGAAATTATCAGTGTATGATAATAGCTGTTTAAGACATGTTTAAACAATGACAGGTCAGAATGTATGTACAGGTCTCTAAGCGATTTAAACTCGAATGTTTTCCATTAAAACTGCGTAGGTTTGAGAGGGTGGAAAAAGGTGGTTATCGTGCAGAGGTGCCACGGATAAAAGTTTCCCTATCTTAAAGTACTTCCGTCAGTCTCTCTTAGGTTTAGACACGCTATGATTCTTCTTAAGTATTTTAGCAGTGGAAGATCATTTTAGCTTTAAAATTTTCCACCAAACTCATTAGATTGGTGGTTGTATGAAAACAAGCACTATATTTAAACACATCATTCATAATATTAGCACTATCCTAGAAACTCTTGTGGTATCAAAATAATGTTTTTAACAATACGCTGGTCTTTAGTTTTGTATCCAGTATTTCTACATCAAATAAAATGCATAAATAGTCAGATATACCAATATTCACAACCCTCCTCTCATCAATTTTTAATCCTTTTGAAATAACTAAATCCTACATGTGTCCTTCGTTATGTGTAGGCTGGCTGATGTGTTGAATAATGTTAAAAGAACACAGTAGGTAGATACAGTAAATTCTCTTCCTTTGTGGTCACACTGGTTATCTACATGAAAATCGAAATCACCTACTGTTTGTTGTTATTAAAAAACAGTGAAGGGGACAGTATTAGTAGATGTACCTTCGGGGACAATGCCAGTTATGAGTATGAGCCCACAAGGGTCTCTCTACAAGTTTTGTGCATTTGGACACTGTAACTGTCCCTTGTTCTTCTTTGCAGAACTGCTCAAGGTGTGGTAGGCTGCATGGGAACAGTGAGTGAATAGCCTTTTTCTGCCACAAATTCTTAATTGGATTGACATCTGCAGTCTGACTGAGCCACTCAAGAACATTAACACTGTGTAGCTTTGGTTTTATACATTGGGATCTTTGTCCTGTTGGAAACCAAATCTTCTGCTAAGGTGCAGATGGAGATTGCATCAGGTTTTCCTCCAAAGTTTCACTGTATTTTGCAGCATTCATTTTACCTTCTACCCTCACATACCTTCCATGGCCTGCTGCAGAAAAGCTTGCTTACGATGTGATGTTGCCGTCACCATTCTTCACAATGTGCTTCTGCCAAACATGACATTTAGTATGATGGCCAAAAAGCAAGTTTGGTCTTATCAGACCATAGAACCTTCTTCCAGCTGAGTGCCAGTCATGGGAAATTCTAGCCAAGATGTCATGAATGTGTGTGTGTTTTTTTTTTTGTTTTGTTTTTTATGGTGGCTGGTGAGGCTGTGGGAGAACAATTGTTGCATGCATAGTCTCTCCAGTCTCATTCACTGTAACTTGTAACTACCTTGCTAGTCTTCTTGAACAATCACTCAATTTCTGTGGACAGCCTGTTGTGTAATCAGATTTGCATTTGTGTCATACTCTTTTCAGTTCTTAATGAGTGATGTTACTTTATGCCAAGGGATATTTGTTGACCTGAGTAATTTTTGTGTACATTCCCAGACTTGTGCTTCTCAATGCCCCCCTTTAACTGAGTTGTTTGGACTGTAGTTTTGTGTACATTTTGTAGGTTACTTCACAATTACTGACTCACCACAAGTTGGACCTTCCAGATAAGTCATTTATACAATAGTCATTTGAAACCACTTAACTACAGACAAACGATTATCATTTAACTAGCTATGTGACTTTTAAAACCAGTTTGCTGCACCAGTGATTATTTAGGTGTCCCATATTAAAGAGGGGTGAATACTTGTGGCTGGACTTGAAAAAGGCTCTTCATTCATGATCCCCATGCAATCTGACAGTGGTACAGTTTTGCAAAGAAGAAAGGGGTCACATTGCTGTGTCCAGAAGTGCAAAGCTGATAGAGACCTGTCCACACAAGCTCACGGTTGTCAAGGTTCACAAAGGTACAACTGCTAAATACTGACTGGAAGTGGATGAATACTTCTGCGTTCAATTATTTCGTGTTCTATATTAATGATAAATTTAGACCACTTTGCAGAGATCTGTTTCACTTTGACATTAAAGGATGTTTTTCTGTTGATCAATATCAAAAAGGTTCAAATTAAATCCACTGTGATATAATGTTGTATAACAGTAAAATGTGAAACTTCCAAGGGGATAAATACTTTTCATAAGCACTGTAGCCCTTGTTTCAGAGATATTGCTTCTGGCCCTGCACTGAGCAATTAAATAAAGAAGTTTATACAAAAATGTTACTGACTTCTACCCCTGCAAGTAGACTGTTTGCTTCAGAAGCAACTGAAAATTAGATACTGGAAAAAATATAGACAGCAGTGGAGAACTGGTGGCATGGTGTCAGACATCCAGCATCCCACATATGCTCACTGTCTGTGTGAAGTTTGCATTTCCATTACATTACATTCCTAAAGATGTGTTTCATTGTTATTTGTTGTTACAAATTAGCCCCTCAGTAGTACAGGTATATGCATGAGTGGATTGTCATATAGACTGTTGATACATTTAGGGCTTGTTCCTAGCTTGCACCTAAAGTGCTGATCGGATATGTTTTCATCCCCCCTTGAACCTGAATTGGATTAACCAGGTATGACAATATTATGTTTTGTTATTTGTGGGAAACATGTTAGTTACCAGATAGTGTCCTGACATTATTTACGCAGGTTTTAGTTTAATCTATTTATTAATAAAGTAAAGAGTTACAATTTCAAAACTTTTTTGAATATACCTTTTTTCTCACTTTCTTTAACAAGGACCGTGGTGTTAAAGAAGATGAACTGCAGAGCATTTTGAACTACTTGTTGACAATGCATGAGGTAGGTTTTCACAGGTACTGTATTTGGAACACATTTTTAGCATGTGCTTCTCCGACAAGAGATACTGTATATATTCATGTTTCATTAATAAAGTGCTGTAGTTTTTGTGTATGAAACCCAGAGTTTCAGTGAAATCTTTAAATGGAGTTTGCATGTTCTTTCCTTATTCTTTAGTTCCTTTGGCTCAAAGAAATGTTTGTCAGCTTGATTGGTGATTAATAAGTTGTCCCGGTATTAGTGAATGTGTGTGTACGTGTCATTGTGCCCTTTGGTGGACTGACATTTCAACCATTCTTGGTTCCAACCTTCCCCCTTATCCTGCCACAATTTGCCTCAGGTCTCAATCTTGAAATTTTGGTTTAATCAAGTTTATTAAAAGAATGGATAGAGGAGTTCTAATGGTAAAAAAATGTGGGCACTACATGACTTGCTCCTTATTTTGAGTTTGTGAACATTATATGATATGAATTTACCAAAATGTTTGGAACATGCAATCCCAATGATGTATAAATCATTTTATCTGTAACGATATTGTATTTATTAATTTTGTTTAACATTTTAAAAATCAGAGGAGAAGAAGTAGAAACCTGTACCTCCTGTCATTCAGCTGAGATGATCTTAGCGCTAGCATTCCAACTAATGCACTGAAGGTGTTAAGTTCAAATGTTTATGTAGAAAAACTTTTTTAAATGAAGAAGGGCCTGTTTTCCAGAAAATATTTAATAGATAAAGAAGAGTCTTGAGACATTGTTATATATGAACCCAAACATAGATGTCCCTTATTTACACTTGGACAGTAGAGCCATGTCATGTGAACAGTACAGTTCTGTAATGCATGACAGGTTAGTCTCAAGACAATTGTTCCTTTTGTTATTTAATACTGGAATATATTTAAATTTTTGGACAATTTTAAATGAGATGAATGCAAGTTTTTAATTTGAATGATTGAATGCTGTGCACATATGCAGCTAGAGTGTATTCTATGCATGGCTGCATTCCACTCCTTTGTTAAGTGAAAGATCCTTTACCCATCATACCCTAAGATCTTTTAAAGGAAGACACTTTATGATGTTTTTATATATTGTTGAGATGCTGTCTGTGTCTCTTCAAGACTGAGCAGTATTACTTCCTGGAATAGAAATGGGTGGGAGGTGTGGAAAATTGGTTAGGTTCCTTTTAGTAAAATGTCTGATTTGAAAGTAGTGAAGCAATTTGAAGCATCAATATTTGAAACATAATCATTCATAAGATACAGAAACATTATCTATATCCAGTTCTCTAAGTGTTTTAATCCCAAACGTTTTCCAAAAATTAAATACTGTGTAGGTTTGATCCGGCTCACAGGATCCTCATTGTTGAGGACCCGAGTGGCTGGACAAGTTCAAGGGGAGACCCACAAAACACCTGGCTGTGGCAGATAGATGGTCATTTTCAAAGGGTTGAACTGACCTGCGTGTCTTCCTATAGGGTTGTCAGACGGGATCCTGAGCTGTTTAGTCATGTGGTGGGTGGGGAAACGTGCTGTACCAGTGCATGCTTCCCAACCTGAACTAACCTGACCGAATTTGTGAAGTATGGTGAATAGGTAGTCCCATGCAAGTTTGGCATTTTATACAGTTTGTTTGTTGTGTGCGCATCTTCCCACCTGGTAATGTATCTACACTTTTATAGATGCCACCAACTTGATCATCAGTGCTGTTGCCTTTTATGAGCAAATAACAGCTGTCATCACATTATTATTTGCTTTATGGAGCAGACTTTTTGGTTTGGCAAGTAGCTTGTTTTTCATGGAGAGTGATGTCAAGATATTGTCAACAATAACTGCTTTTTATCTTTGGCCAAGTCAGAAAGTTTTTTTTCCTTTTAGTAATTCTGGTGTGTATGTGACGGGGTTGTTTTTTTTGTTTTTTTTTGTTGTTATTAATTGAGCTTCTGTGAAAAGCTAAATTTCCTCCTTGACGCAAATATAGTTTTTGTTTTGTAAACTAAAGAGTCAAAAAACATGAGAGTCTCAAAATGCCCAATAGAAGGGGATATTACCTTTAAACCCAGGCTACTAATATGGGACAACACAGAATCATTATAAAATAAAGTATTTGTTCTTTATAGAACTTTTCTGCAATAACATGGAGCTCTGTGACACACAAAAAGAAGTAAAAAGGACTTGCCATCAAAGCCAATTTATGGCGAACAAAGTCTCAGTATGAAATCCTAATAGAACGAAATAGGTCATAAATCCAGTAAATCACTGAAGCACAAAGAACAGAAATAATCACAAGAAACACTCAAGAATTGCCAAGCACAATTGAAGGAACCACAAGGGACCATGGGATGCCCCCCTCTTTAAAGGGTTTGAGGGGATTCCTTTATGGTGGTGGACAGGTGGCCCCACCTCTTGGAGAACCACCCACAAAGCACAAGGAACATAACACAGGCATAAGGAATAAAGCAAACAATTGGCAAAAGTAACAGGGATATGTATATATATACAGTGCATCCGGAAAGTATTCACAGCGCATCACTTTTTCCACATTTTGTTATGTTACAGCCTTAGTCCAAAATGGATTAAATTCATTTTTTTCCTCAGAATTCTATACACAACACCCCATAATGACAACGTGAAAAAAGTTTACTTGAAGTTTTTGCAAATTTATTAAAAATAAAAAAATTGAGAAAGCACATGTACATAAGTGTTCACAGCCTTTGCCATGAAGCTCCAAATTGAGCTCAGGTGCATCCTGTTTCCCCTGATCATCCTTGAGATGTTTCTGCAGCTTAATTGGAGTCCACCTGTGGTAAATTCAGTAGATTGGACATGATTTGGAAAGGCACACACCTGTCTATATAAGGTCCCACAGTTGACAGTTCATGTCAGAGCACAAACCAAGCATGAAGTCAAAGGAATTGTGTGTAGACCTCCGAGACAGGATTGTCTCGAGGCACAAATCTGGGGAAGGTTACAGAAAAATTTCTGCTGCTTTGAAGGTCCCAATGAGCACAGTGGCCTCCATCATCCGTAAGTGGAAGAAGTTCAAACCACCAGGACTCTTCCTAGAGCTGGCCGGCCATCTAAACTGAGTGATCGGGGGAGAAGGGCCTTAGTCAGGGAGGTGACCCAAAATCCGATGGTCACTCTGTCAGAGGTCCTCTGTGGAGAGAGGAGAACCTTCCAGAAGGACAACCATCTCTGCAGCAATCCACCAATCAGGCCTGTATGGTACAGTGGCCAGACGGAAGCCACTCCTTAGTAAAAGGCACATGGCAGCCCACCTGGAGTTTGCCAAAAGGCACCTGAAGGACTTTCAGACCATGAGAAACAAAATTCTCTGGTCTGATGAGACAAAGATTGAACTCTTTGGTGTGAATGCCAGGCGTCACGTTTGGAGGAAACCAGGCACCGCTCATCACCAGGCCAGTACCATCCTTATAGCAAAGCATGGTGATGGCAGCATCATGCTGTGGGGATGTTTCTCAGTGGCAGGAACTGGGAGACTAGTCAGGATAAAGGGAAAGATGACTGCAGCAATGTACAGAGACATCCTGGATGAAAACCTGCTCCAGAGCGCTCTTGACCTCAGACTGGGGCGACGGTTCATCTTTCAGCAGGACAACGACCCTAAGCACACAGCCAAGATATCAAAGGAGTGGCTTCAGGACAACTCTGTGAATGTCCTTGAGTGGCCCAGCCAGAGCCCAGACTTGAATCCGATTGAACATCTCTGGAGAGATCTTAAAATGGCTGTGCACCGACGCTTCCCATCCAACCTGATGGAGCTTGAGAGGTGCTGCAAAGAGGAATGGGAGAAACTGGCCAAGGATAGGTGTGCCAAGCTTTTGGCATCATATTCAAAAAGACCTGAGGCTGTAATTGCTGCCAAAGGTGCATCGACAAAGTATTGAGCAAAGGCTGTGAATACTTATGTACATGTGATTTCTCAGTTTTTATTTTTTAATAAATTAGCAAAAACCTCAAGTAAAGTTTTTTCATGTTGTCATTATGAGGTGTTGTGTGTAGAATTCTGAGGAAAAAAAATGAATTTAATCCATTTTGGAATAAGGCTGTAACATAAAAAAATGTGGAAAAGGTGATGCGCTGTGAATACTTTCCGGATATACTGTATATATAGGGTGGTCCAGATATAATTATGCAACTTTTAATGCAATGCAGGAAAATGATACAAGACAAAAGAATTTCTGTTCAACTGACAACCATCTCCCCACCATTTTGGAACTCTCTATGTAATAAACTTAATTAGTTACATTGTAATGAAAATTGCATAATTAGATCTGGACAACCCTGTATTTATTTATATATATTTATATGTATTATAAATTCTGTTCATCTGTCTGTCTTTTCTGTTTACATCAAAAGTTGATGCCATAGCGTGTTGGATTTGCTTGATGTGTGCTGAGTGAAAGGGCACTGACATTTTACAGGAAATAGCAAATTATAACAGATAATGTAGTTCTGTACAAAATGGTGTCAACTGTCTGATATAGCAGCAAATTTTATAGTATGTTATTAGGCACTATTTAGGGAAAAAAACATATAATTTGAGTATAGATCTGCTATCAAACAAATGTTTCTGTATGTGACTCAATTTATGCACCAGTACTGAATCACATAAAGAACCAATGGTTTGATGGCTGGTATATTCATATCATATTTTACTAACTCAGAGCTAGATAGTAAATTTTTAATGACAAAAATCAATAGAGAAATGCATTCAAGGAACAAGTCAAAATCAGGACTGAAAGTCAAGCTGTTCAGTTCTCAAATTTAAATCAGGTCAGGTCAGGCTAGGGAGCATGGAGCACCCACCACACAACAAAACAGCTCAGGATCTTGGTTGGCAATCACCCAGGCAGACACGTGGCCCAGTCCCACCCTTTCCAAAATTACCATTTATCTGCCGCAGCCAGGTATTACATGAGCATCCCCTTAGCCTGGTCCATCAGCTCAGGTCCTCAACAATGAGGATACTGCAAGCTGGATCACCCTCAGGGAATTGCCGACCATAGTGCCGTAACTGACGCTCCCTCACAATTCAGGTAATGTGCCTAATTCGTTACTCCATGAGCAACCACTCAATCGACACAAAGTCAAACCAGCGGTACCCAAGGAATCCCCAAAGAGACACAGTACCGAAGGAGTCCAGTCTTTATTTCAGGTCGCTGGATAGAATCAATGTTTGCAACCATATTGCAAAACCGGAAGTACCAGGACTCAAAAGTCTTGGGCCTTCATCCTTTTGCATAGATATCGGGAGTGCCACACACCCCTTTCCAGCGACCTCATGACCCCACCATGCTCTCCCAATCCATCTACTGACATCATAGGTGGTGTCACCAGAGACATGAATGTTGCTGCCAAGGTAAGTAAACCTCTCAACAAGGTTGACACTCTCTCCTCAGACTTTGATTCCTCTGTAAGCAATTCGTGGGTCAGTAGACCATAGATGGTGTGCCACTTGCTCATAGGTTCCTCTAACAAATGCCTCCTTATCTGCCCTCAAAGCCCTCCCAGCCCTGACCTGACCTGATTTCAGCATAGAGTTTATAAACAATGATATGTGATCATCAGGGACTACCCAATTTATCCTGCCATGTGCATATAACACATTTTTTCACTTACAGTTTCTGTCTAGTAACTGAAAAATAAACACGTCTTAAAACCAATTTTACAATTATTCAAATATTATTACTAGAATAATTCAGGCTATTTTTATTTACACAAAGTCATACTTTATGTATTTTTTCATTCTAAAAAATCTTTTTTTTTTATACCAACACACTTCTTGAATCAAGTTTGTTAGAAAATGGTCATCATTTAAATTAACCAATCTGGCTAGCATTTCAACTCATATTTGAATGCTTGATACCAACGACTGGGCCTAAATTTAACTGCTTACCTTTTGATTATCTGTACAAAATACCATCTGATCACAAGGTTCAAAAACCCAAATATGGTAATATGTTATAATATCGATCACAATATTATATAACAGCAAACAGACAGATTTCTGTTTTTGCCATTCAATCTATGAGTGATTCTGTCCTCGATTAAGTTGTCACCAAAATCTCATCTTTTCATACCCAGCATTCCAGACATGTACTGTATCTGTTGTACCAATGAGCACCAAATCTGCTCACCTTTCCAGCTATAACAGTGCCTAGAAACTTTAGTACCATTTGAATTTATGACTTGTGAATGTCAGACTTTCCTGTATACTTAGTAGTGGAGTTTCCAGCAAGCCCATCAGTAAAGTTAGCAAAGCTAGCTGCAGAGTTTCAATTAACATTGGGGCATCACTGAAGTTTTCAGTGCTGACATCAGACTCGGAAACAATTCACCTGCTGAATCAGCAAGCTCTGAAAATGGATGGCGCAGGAGCGTCAGGGCCCATACCCACCTGTCGCTGGTACTGGTGGCCGCAACTCTGGAATATTTTACAATGATATTACATTACTTCTTTCTGTGCAGGATACATATGACTAGAGATGCCTAAAGAAAAAACTTTTGGTTGTCTGAGATCACCCATATATCTCACTTGAAACTGTTTGCCCTCCTTCCATCTTTTTCTTTTCTCTTATTCTGCATTCAGAAAAGCACAGTAGCATTATTTTTACATTTATGAGGCATTTAGAAGTATTTGTATTTTTGGTGAAGCTTTAAATGATTAACTCAATTTTGTTGTGATCCAGTAAATTTTTTTTTTTTTTGTGTATTTTGCTTTCTTAATTAGAACATTAGAACACTCTAGATGAGAACAGGCCATTCAGCCCAACAAAGCTCACCAGTCCTATCCACTTAATTCTTCCAAAAAAAGTTGAGTTTTGAAAGTCCCTAACGTCTAACTGTCTAACACACTACTTGGTAGCTTATTCCAAGTGACTATCGTTCTTTGTGTAAAGAAAAATGTCCTAATGTTTACCCTTAACAAGTTTCCATCTATGTCCACGTGTTCTTGATGAACTTATTTTAAAATAACAGTCTTGATACACTATACTAATTCCCTTCATAATTTTAAACACTTCAATCATGTCACCTCTTAATCTTCTTCTGCTAAAACTGTAAAGGCTCAGCTCTTTTAATCTTTCCTCATAATTCAACCCCTGTAGTCCTGGAATCAGCCTAGTCGCTCTTCTCTGGACCTTTTCTAGTGCTGCTATGTCCTTTGTTGTAGCCTGGAGACCAAAACTGCACACAGTACTCAAGATGAGGCCTCACCAGTGCATTATAAAGGTTGAGCAGAACCTCCTAACATTCTGTTAGCCTTCTTAATGGCTTCTGAACACTGTCGGGAAGTCGATAGCTTAGAGTCCACTATGACTCCTAAATCCTTCTCATAAGGTGTGCTCTTGATTTTCTGACCACCCATTGTGTATTCAAACCTAACGTTTTAACTTCCTATGTGTAATACTTCACATTTACTGACATTAAATTTTATCTGCCACAAATCTGCCCAAGCCTGTATGATATCCAAGTCCTTCTCTAATGATATAACAGATTCCAAATTATCTACTAATCCACCTGTCTTGGTATCATCTGCAAACTTAACCAGCTTGTTACTTATATTCCTATCTAAATCATTTATATATATTAAAAATAGCAGCGGCCCAAGCACTGACCCCTGTGGAGCACCACTCTTAACATCGGCCAGTTCTGATGAGGTTCCTCGCACTATCACCCACTGCTTCCTGTGTCTGAGCCAATTCTGCACCCATCTAAAAACATCACCCTGAACTCCCACTTCTTTCAGTTTAATGCCCAACCTCTCATGTGGCACCTTATCACATTATAACACTCTAAACGAGAACAGGCCATTCAGCCCAAATGCTTTCTGAAAGTCCAGATAAATAATATCATAAGCTCCACTTTGATCGTATCCTTTTGTTGCCTCTTCATAGAATTCCAGCATGTTAGTAAAACACGACCTCCCTCTTCTGAACCCATGCTGACTGTTCAGAATAACTCCTGTCCTTGCCAGATGTTGCTCAATCTTATCCTTAATAATTCCTTCCATTAATTTTCCTGTGATGCATGTTAAGCTTACTGGCCTATAGTTGCTTGGATCTGCCCTGTCATACCTTTTTATATAATGGGATGATATTTGCCTTTTTCCAGTCCTTCGGAATCTCTCCAGTGCACAGTGACTTCCTATAAATATGAGTTATGGCTTTATATATGTACTCGCTAGCCTCCTTTAGAACTCGAGGGTAAATATTATCTGTTCCTGGTGATTTGTTTGATTTCATCATATTTAATCTGGGCAGCACTTCTCTCTCTACAATTTCCAAATCTCTCAATACCTCCTTAGTAGTCGCATTTACCTCTGGGAGGTTGTCCACTTGCTCACTTGTGAACACCTCAGAAAAATGTAAGTTTAGAGCATCCGCTATTTCACTGTCTGTATCTTTTAATTCCCCTTTACTGTTTCTGAGGCACTTGACCTCCTCCTTAACTGTTCTTTTACTACTAAAATACTGAAATCTGAATCCCTTTTCTTTCGCCTTATCTACTATATTCGTCTCCAACTGTCTTACCCTCCCTGATATCCTTCTTAATGGTTGCCCTCATGTTCTCATACGCTCTACGATTTACTTTGCAGTTATTTGTCTTATATGCTTTATAAAGCAGTTTTTTTCCTTTGCAATCCATCCATCCATTATCCAACCCACTATATCCTAACTTCAGGGTCACGGGGGTCTGCTGGAGCCAATCGCAGCCAACACAGGGTGCAAGGCAGGAAACAAACCTATGCACACACACACACATACACACACACATCCCCACACACCAAGCACCTAACCTCCATATCTTTGGACTGTGGGAGGAAACCGGAGCACCTGGAGGAAGCCCACGCAGACACGGGGAGAACATGCAAACTCCACACAGGGAGGACCCGAGAAGCAAACCCAGGTCTCCTAACAGCGAGGCAGCAGCACTACCCACTACACCACCGTGCCACCTGCTTGGTATATCCTAATATAAAAATTATCTATCATTGTTGAAAGTAAATGTTATACTGTATATTACAAAATGGTATTAACAGTGGCACTCTGTAACTTCAAAATAAAACAATGTAGAGTATAATCTGTGACAGATGGCCAGGGCCCATGCCTGGCCGGGACGCCCCTTCACTACATCTGCCAGGGGGACAAGGCTTGGAAGCCCAGTATTTTCTCCTGGACGCTAGATGGCAGCACCCCTGGGTTGCAGTGTTGCCTTGGACTCCCCCAGGGCTTCATGGGGGTTGGAGTTCTGTGCAGCTCTGTGGGGTTCTGCAGGTGCCGCCAGGGGGGTGCTGCAACAGGAGCGGCTGGCCCCTTTTGGGCACTGGTTTCGCCTTACCCGGAAGTGCAACCGGATGTTAGCAATCAACCGCCTGGAGCACTTCCGGGTGCCTGATAAAAGGGAGCCAGTGACCACCACTCAGCGGCCAAAGTCAGGTGGAGGTGGACAAAGCTTGCTGAGGAGGAGTGGTGGTGGAAGCTGAAGAAAAATAAAAGTCTGGTGTGTTTTTACATGTGCCTCAGTGTCAGTCTGTGCCGGGTCGGGCGCTATATAGCGCCTTTTATTACAAATCATTAAGATATTTGACATGTTGTAAATACAGTAAGAACTATTTTATGAATAAATCCAGTAGTTTGGATAGAAAACACTATTAGAATTTTTGGAACAAAACTGCATTTTAAAGAAAGTCAATAAGAATATCTTACCAGAGAAGCAGATTTAATTTTCTAAGGATGTGTTTTTATTTTCTTCTGCTGACATTGAATTTTAAAATGTTTTATAATATTATTTTCACTTACAAATGTAAATTTGTGAGATTTTTGAAATTACAGTATATCGTATGCAAATCTTTTTTTTTCCTGAATGTAAAAAATTGCTTATGTCTATGAAAATTGAAAAAGAAAAAAAAATTCACAGACACTATTCAGATCAAATTAAATCAAAGTCAATGATAAAAAAAAACGTATTATTGTACGGCATACTAATAATATGTATTTTTATTATCTACAGGATGAAAATATTCATGATGTTTTGCAGCTTCTTGTTGCTTTAATGTCAGAGCATCCAGCATCAATGATACCGGCATTTGACCAGAGAAATGGCATAAGGTGAGATGATTGTCACAGACAGTTTATATACAGTATTTATATATATATATATATATATATATATATATATATATATATATATATATATATATATATATATATATATATTGTGAACGCTGGCCCGGCACAGACAGACGGACGACATATTTTGCACCCAACACACTTTATTTACACTATGTACAAGTTTAGTGCACTCACGCAACCCCAGTGCCTCTGCACGATTTCCCAAAGTCCAGGGCCCACAGTTCTGTGCCTTGCTTCCTGGCCGCCTCCTGTCCTCGCTCTCCAGCTCAGTCCGCTTCCTCCCGACTTCCACCAATGACTGGAGGGAGGCGCCTAAATAAGGCTCCCGGATGAGCCCCAGGTGTTCCGTCCTTAGCCACGCCCCAGCGTGGGGAAGTATCGGCTGTCTTCCTGGCAGCTCTCCGGTGCTACACAAAGTCTTCCCCGGCACTTCCTGGTGTGGCGGAAGTGCCGGGCTCCCGGATAATTAGGCACCGGGGCGCCGCCTGGCGGTGGCCACGGGTCCCTACAGGGCTGGGCTTCAAAGCCCTGTACCCGAGGCCCCTGCCTAACCAGGACGGACGCCCCACTCTGTCTGGAGGAGGCACTCGCCTCCTCCGGTCCTCAAGCGTCCCGGCCGGGCTCCAGCCCGACCGGCAACCGACGGGATAAACCGGCATCGGGCGCCGCCTGGCGGTGACCACGGGCCCCTACAGGGAAGGGCTTCCATGCCCTCAACCCGTGCCCCCAACAGAACCAGGACGGACGCCTCGCGGTCTGGAGGAGGCACAAGCCCTCCTCACGTCCTCCTGGCGCCCCGGCGGGCTCCAGCCCGGCCTATATATATATATATATATATATATATATATATATATATATATATATATATATATATATATACTGTATGTAATTCAGGGAAATACGTGATAATTAATTCACTCCATGCTATAATTATTTCTAGCACCATGGCATAGGATTTTGCTAGTTGTTTCTAACAACTTTTGCTTCAACTCACTTATTTTACTGGGTGACATAATGGTGCAGTGGTTAGTAGTGTTAGCTCCAGAGTCCTGGATTTTAATTGCACGCAGTCAGTGTCTGTGTGGAGATTGTGTGTTCTGTCTGTGTCAATGCATGTGTTTTTTTTTCTGGGTACTCCAGTTTTTCTTCCACTTCTATAAGACAGCGGGATAGGTTCTTTGCTGATTCTAAATTGGCCCTTTATAGGCTTGTGCATGAGTGAGTCCTGTGATAGATAGATAGATAGATAGATAGATAGATAGATAGATAGATAGATAGATAGATAGATAGATAGATAGATAAGCCATTATATGATAGATAGATAGATAGATAGATAGATAGATAGATAGATAGATAGATAGATAGATAGATAGATAGATAGATAGATAGATAGATAGATAGATAGATAGATACTTTATTAATCCCAAGGGGAAATTCACATACTCCAGCAGCAGCATACTGATAAAGAAACAATATTAAATGAAAGAGTGATAAAAATGCATGTAAAACAGACAATAACTTTGTATAATGTTAATGTTTACCCCCCCGGGTGGAACTGAAGAGTCGCATAGTGTGGGGGAGGAACGATCTCCTCAGTGTGTCAGTGGAGCAGGACAGTGACAAAAGTCTGTCACTGAAGCTACTCCTCTGCTGGAGATGACACTGTTCAGTGGATACAGTGGATTCTCCATGATTGACAGGAGTCTGCTCAGCACCCGTCGCTCTGCCACAGATGTCAAACTGTCCAGCTCTGTGCCTACAATAGAGCCTGCCTTCCTCACCAGTTTGTCCAGATGTGAGGCATCCTTCTTCTTTATGCTGCCTCCCCAGCACACCACCGCGTAGAAGAGGGCGCTCACCACAACCGTCTGATAGAACATCTGCAGCATCTTATTGCAGATGTTGAAGGACGCCAGCCTTCTAAGGAAGTATAATCAGCTCTGTCCTCTCTTACACAGAACATCAGTATTGGCAGTCCAGTCCAATTTATCATCCAGCTGCACTCCTAGGTATTTATAGGTCTGTACCCTCTGCACAGTCACCACTGAAAATCACGGGGTCCGGGAGGGGCCTGGGTCTCCTAAAATCCACCACCAGCTCCTTGGTTTTGCTGGTGTTCTGGTGTAAGTGGTTTGAGTCGCACCATTTAACAAAGTCCTTGATTAGGTTCCTATACTCCTCCTCCTGATGCAGCCCACGATAGCTGTGTCATCAGCGAGCTTTTGCACGTGGCAGGACTCCGAGTTGTATTAGAAGTCCGATGTATATTGGCTGAACAGGACCGGAGAAACAGCAGTCCCCTGCAGTGCTCCTGTGTTGCTGACCACAATGTCAGATCTACAGTTCCCGAGACGCACATACTGATGGATTGGTGTCCTGTCTAGATCTGTTTCTTTTCTTGCACCCTACGTTGTGGTACAAGCTTAAGCTTTCAATGGCCCTAAATTAAATTAAGTGAATCTAAGAGTATTATGTAACTTATTTTATGGTGTTGTTAATGACTTTCCTGATGTAAGTTTTATGATGATTGCCCCAATGTTGGCTCGTGTATGAGTCGGCCCTGTGATGGACTGGTGTCCAGTGTAAGGCTGTTTCTTTCCTTGTGCTAAGGCTTTGGCACAGGCTTTAGCCATCCATGATCCTAAATTAGTTTAAGTGTATCTAAGAATATTGTGTAACTTATTGTACGACATTGTTACTTACTTTGATGATCTACTTTGAAGATCTATCTGTCCCTCTTTGGAGTATAATAACCTTTTAATTTATATTATTGCTAAAAAGTAATATAAACATTGTTTGTTACCCAAAACAGCTATTGTATTAATTTCAGCATTTACACTTAATATTACTGGCTGCATGGTAGCACAATAGTTAACACTGTTAACTCACAGCTTTCGAAATTCCTGATCTGGTCATCATCTATGTGAAGTTTGCAGATTTTCTTTTATGCCCATATGTCTGTGGTTTCTCTGTAATGCCAAAGACAAATATATTTGCTTACCTAGCAACCTAAAATAGTGATTGTGCATGCTGATGGACTGCCATCCTATCTACAGTTGCTTTATGCTGTAATGCTCAATAATGTGGACAAAGGACAAGACAAGTGGTAAAGTATAAATGTTGATTTGCAAAATGGATGTAACTTACATAATCCTTCCATTTCAATTTTTTTTCTAATTTCCTTAGTTGATAAAGTTTCAGTACCATTTTGTGATGTAACCTCCTTAATTTACTGACACATAAACACCTCTGTGTTCATTGTTATTTCTGTACAGTGGTGTACTTGTGGTGAAAATGAAAGATTTATCTGTTATTTAATAGTAAAAATGGTCTCAAGTTAACACATTTATCTTTTCAATTAAGGGTTATCTACAAGTTACTGGCATCCAAGAGTGAAAGCATCCGGGTTCAAGCCCTTAAAGTGCTTGGATATTTTTTGAAGCATTTAGGTCACAAGTAAGCCTATTTTTTTGGGTGTTTTTATGATCTAAATATTTAATTTTGCTTATAGGTGTATGTAAGCATCCTTCTCATGTAATTTTACATTCTTTTTCTCTTATTTGCATTTGTAATTGTATGCGTTGTGCCTTGTATGGTTATGGAGTTCATTTGACTCACTGGGTTTTTTACATAATATTTCTTTTGAGCTGATTTTTTGCAAGAATGCTGAAATGTCTACATATACAGTATTACTAAATTCTGCCAAATTCTTCATGTTTTGACCAAGCAAGCTAATCAGACATTCTTTTTTATTTTTTATAACAATTTTATTTAGAAATTTGACTACTGTATATTTTTGTAGTTTACCTTTATATTAATAGCTGTCATATAAATTAAATTAAAATATTTGGACACTTGTCCAGATTTGCTCCTGAGAAACCTCTTTTTATGAAAAAGTTATTCGTCAATTTTTTTTATTGCATTTTTTAATAAATTTCATAATTGAATTTGTTGAACACTAAGATGACAATGTGATTACATTAATGAATATGGTGCTGTGGTTTAAGTTGCAGTGCTGATGGTTGTGACATTTCAATTTTATTTTTATTTTAGTGTTGTATTCTGTATTTCATATTTTGTTTTGTGTGCTGATACCTGCTGTCAAGTTTTTATTAGAGTCAAATATTTCCAGGGTGGCATAGGGCAGAGTAAAGTCTTTCAAAGGATTTCTGCTAGAGAGACAACTACACTGGAAGAACAAGAAATATTTCCAGCTAATGTGGAGTATAAGTGACTGTTAGTGGCCATGTTTGGTGCCCCAAAGATTAAACATGGAGAGCCCAATAAAGAGTTCAAAAAAAGGCAGCCTTTTAGGAGCCAGAGGAACTTCACAAAAGTTCATGTCAAGAACCAGATGCCATCGTATCCCTGATACTCTATTCATAGAGGCATATTGAGAAAGAGGACATTGGGGGCTGAGACAGAAGATGTCATAACAGACTAATGGCAACACAGATTGCTTAGCTATGAAAACTGGGACCAGGTAGCCTGTTCAAATGTGAGGTAGTAATTTTCCTTTTCACAACCTACAACTGAGGTACACTAAACATATTTAATATTGGGTCTTGTTAGCACTAAAAATCAGTAGTCAATAGTGCAGTTAATAAGTTGGAAACAAATGAAAAAACTATCAAATAATAAACATTTATAAAGCAATCAAAATAGATTTTACAGTAAATCTACTAAAACGTACATACAATCTTTCAAGTCCTTTAATTTTTACAACATTTCAATTTATTATAATTTAATAACCATTGCTTTATAGATTTTGACAGATAGGGGGTGCTGCCGTCCCCTTGAACCCTCAGATCAGACGCCAGACACCAGGTAAAAGTCCAATGAATTATTTTATTTGGACAAATACGTGGACAAAGCACCTCCACCTCCACTATCCAATAATAAATCAATAATCACAATACAATTCTCAATAACAATACAGTGATCCCTCGCTATATCGCGCGTCAACTTTCGCTTCTTCACTCCATCGCGGATTTTAAATGTAAGCATATCTAAATATACATCACGGATTTTTCGCTGGTTCGCGGATTTCTGCGGACAATGTGTCTTTTAATTTATGTTACATGCTTCCTCAGTTTGTTTGCCCAGTTGATTTCATACAAGGGACGCTATTGGCGGATGGCTGAGAAGCTACCCAATCAGAGCACGTATTACGTATTAAATAAAACTCCTCAATGATATACGATATGCTTCCCGCACGCTGCTTTGCACACTTCAAAGCTCTAACAGCCCGTATTGATTTTTCTTTGTTTACTTTTCTCTGTCTCTCTCACTCTCTCTGAGAAATACAGGCAGATACTTATCCATCATGCAATACCATCAGGGAGGCGTATGATTGGCCCCATTCTCTGCTCCTGACGGAGGGGGTGTGAGCAGAGGGGCTGTTTGCACAGAGGCTGTTTGCTTAGAAGATACGGACGTGCCTGTAAAAAAATGCTGAAAGGCTACCTTCACATTGATCCCTTCATTGCGCCGCTTTATCGCGGTGCTTGCATACTTAAAAGCGCAACAGCCCTATTGATTTTTGATTGTTTACTTTACTCTCCGTCTCTGACATTGTCCGCTCCTGATGGCACTCCTTTGAAGAGGAAGATATGTTTGCATTCTTTTAATTGTAAGAAAGAACTGTCATCTCTGTCTTGTCATGGAGCACAGTTTAAACTTTTGACTAAAGGGTGTTATTTCATGTCTAGAGGGCTCTAATAATGTTAAAAACGTATTTAGAAGGTCGTAAACAGATTTTCAATGCTCTAACTGCGAAAATATTAGATTTATAAATAAAGAATCCTACTTCTTGGAAATTCATTTATCTGTCTGCAGCGGATCAACCTCTATAAACAAGGGTTTACTGTATAACTGTGTGGAGAATATTTTTAAACAGTGTGGGAGAGTTTCTAAGAGCTTAAAATATATAAAAATAACCATACAAACATATGGTTTCTACTTTGCGGATTTTCACCTATCGCGGGGGGTTCTGGAACGCAACCCCCGCGATCGAGGAGGGATTACTGTAATCCTCCACACCTCCCAGCAGCTCAGACCCTTCCTCCTAACTCGGCTTACTGTTTGCATCTCCCACAGTCCTTTTATAGTCCCTGACCCGGAAGTGTTTCTCTCTGTCTGTCCATGTGACTGGCAACACTTCTGGGTCAGATGAAAGCTCCTTTTTCTTCAACTCAGAAGTACATAATTTCTTCTGTCCCCGTGACTGGGACGTACTTCTGAGCTATATGGAAAATAATCCTTAGGCCTCCCTGCAGCATCCTCTGGCGGCGCCCATGGTATCCAGCAGGGCTGTAAATAAAGACAGCATTGTCCATGATTCCCTGCTGGAATTTGGGGCACCTCCATGCTGCAGGGAGGGCTCTATCTGGCGGCCTGGGGGTATTGCCCGGGATGAACTGCCGCCTATATACCACAAGATGTATGCAGAAATATTTTTAAATATGTACCAAATAAGGAAAATTTAAATTAGATCTCAGCAGCCTCTGTTGTGCAAGATAACTAACATGCACAGTTCTTTCTTACTCTACTCCAGAAAATACCCAACTCCTCCAAAAGCTAGAGACTTCCTTGCTTAGGTTCAATTTTATACAGTGCTAGATGACAGATCTCATTAGCAGGCTTTGTCATTGTAACTTGATGTCCATGTAATCGAAGAAGTGGCCATACGTGAATGCTTTTGCTCCTCGGTCATAAGTTGTCTTGATAGTGGCTTCTGTATTACTCCATGGAGAGAGTCAAGAATGGTGTAAGTGAAAGTTAAATCTTTATCAATTTGAAGAGCTCAGGATTGTGAGAAAACAACAGGTGTGAAGAGAATGTTTTAGGGAGTTTTGAGAGGTTTGCAAGAGTACGTGTCATGCCCCATAACTGAAAGGTTTAAAACCTATAGTGAGGTACAATAGCAAGGAATATGGGAGCTTCAGGTTTTTCTTTGCTGTCAGATTATTTTGTATTCTCCCTTTGTATCACTCTCCTTTGTGCTTTTTGCCTTGATAGTAATCACACAATTAGTGATACATCTGGCTTCTTTGGTATTATTGACTGGCATGGACAGGCAAAATAATGGTACCTCTGTTTATAAAATTTGCTGTCAAATAATTCATCAAGTGACAATATGTCACTTGTTAGGGTTAAATAGCTTCTCAGGAGGCCAAGCTTAGTATCCGATAAGCATCTTTGAAGTTGTTTTAAATAGAGTTCCTAGAGTGTAATTTAGTATACGAAGGGATTAACCCAACAATATTAGGTAATGGAAGCTACAGTGTGAGACTATTCAAGAGAATAATGGTGTGAGGTCCTGCATCCTAAGATCACCGAGTACCCTTCCATTAAGTGTTTGCTGGGTCCTTGTTAAAAGGAGCCTAAAGTACAGAGATGCAGCAGCTGGTAAAGGCATAAAAAAGAGAGATCTAAAATGTTTGCTGCCAAGTGGTCCACTGCAATAGAAAGATCACCTTTAAATAGGAGGCTGGTCTCTGCTGTGTAGAATTTTCATGTTTATGATGCTTTACACACAACTTTGATTCTCTTCACATACTACAAATAATGCAGTGCTTCAGCTCAGCTCTAGCCATGTTGGCTCATACACAATGCATTTTGTTTTGTGTATGCACAGCTCTGTTCATACTTGTGACCCGACATTTGTGCGATAGACATATGACCGTCGACAAAATAACGGCGATTAAAACGCGACGTCAAAATCGCGTCGACAAAATCGCAAAAGTTTCATTAAATATGAATTACTAGTTTAAAGCATATATAATAATGTTTATTTTAGAAGTCAATATTATGAGACGCAGCATGCCATCAGCATGACACGCAGATAGTCCTTAAGATCCCGCCCTGCATATGTAGGAAGAATTGCAGCAAGACGTCTTGATAGTTGAGCATATTTAGACTTGCTGGCTGCCTGACTGCTGGTAATTCCGCTTTGAATACAACGCGTTAGGCCGTTTGCGGCATGCCATCAGCAGTTATAACCTAGCATATAATGTGTACATAATGCGCACATATGCGTCCCACTCTCTTGGCCTCTCGCGATTTTGTTGTGGCGATTTTGACGGTGCGCATTTGTTGAAAACCTGTTAGCGGGTTTGTCGGCACTCATTGGTCCGTCGCGGTTTTGTCGGGGCTCATATGTTTATCGCGCTTTTGACGGTGAACCGTGTATACTAAATGTGAGTGCCCAAACTATTACTCTTTTAATTTTGCCACCTTTATTCAGAAACATAACATATTCAGTGGGAATAGAAAGCTGTCAGCTTACCATTATGGATAAAAGTGGACATGAAGCCATTGCTTAGCAGCAGTTACACACACTTTATGCCTGTTTTTTTTATTTTTGGAGCTTCAAGAGGTGTGTTTTTTTGGTCCTGGAAAGTTCCTGGTCAAAAAAGACAAATGTTTAGGAAGAAAAGAAATTTCAGGGTGGTATTGATTAATAATATCATATGTAGCTGATATTGATGAAAAAGGACTTTAGTAGTTACTGGTTAATTATTGTTAATTCATTGGAAAGTCAAAACGTTAGAATGGTAACAGTTTTGGGTATTTAGGAATCGGAATAGCTGTTTCCAGTGACTTCAGAGCATCAAGTGTTATTTTAATTATATACAATTTTACTTTTGCAGAAGCAAGGGGTTACAAGTCCTTTAGAAATTCTCTGTAACTAGAAATTATTCTTCCCTATTTAGCCTAGTTTAAGTTTTTCTATTAGATAAGAAAATGATATACAGTATATATATTCGTTCACTGTCCTCTTCTTTGATACTGTTTGACTTTTACTTGACACCATTTTGGAGGGATACAACTCTAGGGAATATAAAGATACTTCTGTTTGCCTTAGAATAATTGTATAAAAACAAGAAAAGGGAAAATAACAATTGTGAACATTAAGAACCATTGTCTTTCGGTCCTTCAGTATACTGAGCAAGTTCCTCTTGTACATAGTACACAGAGCCATTGACCACAGCAGCTGTATGAGGCCAGGCGTTGTCCAGCCACAGGTTCAGATTTGTAGAAATTGTGAGCAAAGGACCGCTGACAGGATAAGTTGGTTTAAGGCCGGCAGCATGGAGCTTGTCTGTCACTGTCCTGTTTTTGATTTGTGTATTGTGTCTGATAGCAGTTTCAGCAGTAATTTCTTGATAGACCATTCTGATGTGTCAGTCCTGCTCTGGTGTAGATGCTTTTAGGATCCATTTGTGCCAATCAGGTTGAAATTGCTTTCTTTTACTGTGCGTTTAACCAAATCTGAATTTTTTTGTGTGTGAATTATGCACTTTGTAAAATTTGTATTTTACCAATGAGCTTGTTGGAATTCTCAGAGGCTGTACAAAGTGAAGTGATTCAATAATATAGAGAATTAAATTGAATTGAATTGGAGTGAAACCCAATCTTGGATGTGCATCTGCCCTGCCAGTCTGTTGAATATTTGCCTGCAGCCAGAACACCGGGCAGTAGCTTTATGCAAAATTACGGCAATACTGATATTTGACGTTCCTGCCCGCAGCATGCCAGGGATCATCTATCTTTTTTTTGGTGATTTTTGAGGCATTATGGAATGAACAGAAAAACGGCTAAGTTTGGCCTTTCCTCTCCTTGTGACCTATTGCTTTGAATTTAGGCCTTTTCAAAGATGACCTGATCATACAATGTTTTCTCTGGACCATGTTGGATAAAACTGCACCTAAAGAGAATTTGTGTGTTTGTCAAGTTGCAGTATCTTACTCTACATACTGTATTGCTGATCAGAAAGCTAAAATAAACTAGTAATCTTTTGAGGAAGTGTATATATATATATATATATATACAGTATATACCCTAGTTCAGTGCGGGACACTGGACCAGAGTTACAATAAATTAATGTAAAACACAATATTCATATACATAAACATATATACCAAGGCAAACAAAAATGACTCTCAAAATGAATTGGTTTGGTTTGTGGGGCATTACTAATGGGTAATATCACGACTTTACATAAGTGCCAGGTAATAAGATTAGGCTCTACTGTCATCAAAATGAATGCACATATCAATCTCCACATCAAAACTATATATAATAAAGGGAAAAAGAGCAAAATAAAATCAGTAGTATCTCTTTGCCAAATTCCCCTAGCATATTTGTTTGGTCTCCAAATCCAACCAGATCTCTATTGTAGCCTCTTTAAGGTATATTATGGAAAGACTAGCAGACCATGTGCGCTTCGCTGCAGTCACTGTAGCTGGAATAGTTATGTATCTTCATGCGACTTATAGAGCTTGTTTATATACAACATTTTTGGTTTGTCCTCCTGGAGCCAAAATATATAAATTTTCTCTATGACTAAATCGTGAACATGCTACATAAAGCATAGAAACAGGAAAAACGGCAACACCGCCAGGAACAACAGTAAATGAGATAAAGTAAAAGTCTACCAAACACTAAATGAGATAAAGTAAAAAAGGGCAACAGCGCCGGGAACAACAGTAAAAAACAACAGTAAATGAGATAAAGTAAAAGTCTACTAAACACTAAAGTACAAAAACGAAGTAGAAAGTAACAGTAAACCGCAACACCGCTGGGAACACCAGCACACCGCGTCTACTAAACACAAAGAAACACTAAGTAGAAACACTAAAGGAAAAAATACTATTCAGTAAGTACTGCGTCTAGTAAACAATAAATCAGTAAAGGAGGGAGGACTGCGGAGCTCAGCTCGGAGCGAAATGAAGTGAATGAAATGAGGTGAATGGGAGGGGAGATGATCACGTGACGCCCCCACCCGCCTTAACTCTCCATCCCTCCACAAACACACAAACACAGTCTCTCGGATCCCAACTCTCCCTTATATGTATAGATAATCTTTTCCTTGCACTTTCAAGTTGAGAACTTAATTTGAATAATGAGGAGGATGAATATTTTAATGATTATGGCCGTTGCCATTGTTTGAAACAAGGTTGAAAATAAAACACTTAAATGAGGTCACATTTAAAAGTACAGAGGTAAAGAAAAGTTTGCTGCCATATGGTGTTAGAGTCAGTACTGCAAGAGGCCTGGAAGTCAAGCCCAGTATTGCAAGTTTATTTAAAAGGCTGCCTTTTTCAGTACACAGCATTGAACATCAGTTCTAACTTTAGACATAAAGAAAATATAGTTTTCTATCCTTAGAGCATATTCAATTAAGAGGGGACTGTACTGTATATAATAAATCTGTATATTTGATAAAACAAAAAAATCTAAATGTTAGCCAGTTCATGAGAAGTAGTGAAATACCTGGCAGCAGGTATCACTTTGTCTTTTTCTTTTACCACACATTTTCCTGTTAATGCTGTTATTTCTTTTTTAAAAAAAAAATTCAATTTTGCAGACGGAAGGTTGAAATTATGCACACGCACAGTCTCTTTACCCTGCTTGGCGAAAGGTTAATGCTTCACACCAACACTGTAACGGTGACAACGTATAACACACTTTATGAGGTAGGTTTGCTTAGTATGTTTTATATTATTTGCGGAGTTTTTACTCTGTTAGCATAGTAGGCTTTTCAGAATAGTTCCAAACCTGCTTTTGCTGTGTTGAAAATGAAATTGAAGAGGGTGTCATGTTTGCTATTTATAATTTACTGTGAAGTAACTTTTTTGTATAACATGAAAACAGAGACCTAGTGTTACACTGGCTTAGCTCTTTATCTTCTTGTTCAGGTGAAAATTTGAGCTGCTACACTGAGAGTCTAACAAACCAGCCCACTTTAATTCAGCAGTTGTCTATGGGTGCTTCTGAGTGATTTTCCAGCTGGGAGAAATAATCCCTCTAGATCTATGCGACACTATTATACCGTATGTGTGAATGTGGCTAAGAATGTCTGCTGCTTATTATATGAAGTTATAGTGTGTTAAAATAAAATTAAAGCACAGAATATATATATTGATATATAGGATGAGGCAGAAAGGACGAACGTTTTTTACAAAATCACAAAATTGTTAAATTTTTCTTACAAAGAAATTTATTGAAAGACTTGAGTTCATATTGAGATAGCATTTGATAATTTGTAGAGATGGAAATGCAGGTCTAAATGCAAAATACATCTTATCGAACGATTAATGAGGCCAAGTTCAGAAGAATGCTTCCGAGCAGATCGACTTGGACTGCGCAGCAGGGCTAGTCGTACGCTTTCCACATTTTCAGGGGTATGTGCCGTTCGTGTAGCTCCCGGCGGTCTTTTGTTCAGTAGTGTACCTCGTGTATGAAGTGCTTTAACCCAACGTAGGATAGTGTTACGGGAACAGATTTATTTCTGTGGATATTGAAATGGCAACGAAACTCAAGCTGAATTGCGGTAATAGATTGGTTGTTCTTGACAAAACAGTCGTATGCAAAAACGCGGTGTTCTGTCGTCCATGGCTTCAACTAAAAAGAAAATAAAAAAATGCTAAGACTTCACTTACCTAACGCCACCTACCGCACATCTGTCACTTCAATTCTAGCCATTTCAAAGATGTCCGTCCATTCTGCCTCATCCTGCATATATATATACAGTACAGGCCAAAAGTTTGGGCACACCTTCTCATTCAAAGTGTTTTCTTTATTTTCATGACCATTTACAGCACTCCCTCACTCTCCTTCTTGGTCAAATAGCCCTTACACAGCCTGGAGGTGTGTTTGGGGTCATTGTCCTGTAGAAAAATAAATGATCGTCCAACTAACCTGACTTCTGCACAACACAACTGCTGGTCCCAACCCCATTGATAAAGCAAGAAATTCCACTAAATAACCCTGATAAGGCACACCTGTGAAGTGAAAACCATTTCAGGTGACTAACCTGTTGAAGCTCATCGAGAGAATGGCAAGAGTGTGCAAAGCAGTAATCAGAGCAAACGGTGGCTATTTTGAAGAAACTAGAATATAAAACATGTTTTCAGTTATTTCACCTTTTTTTGTTAAGTACATAACTCCACATGTGTTCATTCATAGTTTTGATGCCTTCAGTGAGAATCTACCAATGTAAATGGTCATGAAAATAAAGAAAATACATTGAATGAGGAGGTGTGTCCAAACTTTTGGTCTTTACTGTATATAAATTATATATATATATATATAAACTACTGAAATACGATTAACATTTTGATTCTCAAAGTAGGTGGTAGCTCTGCAACCACCTAGAAGGGAAGACTCAATTAATTTAGACCTAATCAGTAGTTGTGCTTTGGTATTTCAAAACCAATGGCCTTTCTTAAGAGAAGAAGATGAATGAATTAAATTGAATTAACAATATTAACAAAAATTAAAGAAATATGAATGACTGTAATGCAAACACTAGGAAAATAAAATAAGACAAGCAAAAATAAATATAATTCAATAAGGGTTAAAGGACCTTTAACATTAGAGAATACAGTCTAATTGAACAGTAAACAAAAGTAAAAATCTCAGAATACAGCCTTACCATGCATTACCAAATTAAGAAATAACTAAAAGACCAGATTCATTTGAAGATTAAAAGGCCATGGTGAAAGTCAAGGTCAAAACCTTGTGGTTAGCACTGCTGCCTCAAGATTTTAAATGACTGGGTTAGAATGAGCACCCAGTCACAGTCTGTGCAGAATTGTGTTCATTCTCTTTGTGACTGTGTGGATTTTCACTGTTTTTTCCCTTTTTCCCACTTCCCTAAGGCATACATGATTGCGTAATCGGTGTTAAAACCTAACCTAGGAAATGAGTATGTGCATGAGTGTGCCCTGTGATGCATTTATGTCCCATCCAGAGTTGATTCCTGCCTTATGCTTGATGCTGCCAGGATAGGCTTCAAATGCCATCTATTATGCATTGGGCTTAGTGGGTTAAAGAAATCTGTAGATGGATGGATAATTTGTTAATCATTTAAAGACAGTGTCTTTGCAATCAGTTCAGTTTCTCATTGCAAATTAATTTCAAAAAAATGAAATTGTTACTAGGTGTTTGTTACACAACAGTCATAAAATGAAATAAAAAAGGTTCCTAATTTAGTTGTCACCTACATATACTATATCTGTATAACCTAGAATTAGTAGTATTATCCCTTTTTTTTGTCTTTTTTGAAGATATTAACTGAGCAAGTATGCACTCAGGTTGTACATAAGCCTCACCCAGAGCCAGATTCTTCTGTAAAAATCCAGAATCCAAGTAAGTAGACCAAATGCTCACTGATGTACCTTTTTTAAATGGAGAAAGTCCTGTATCTGCAGTAGGCTCTTAATAATTAGTTGTTTGATTTAACACTACAGTAGTTTATGTGCTTATTTGTTAATGCATTTATTTATTTTAGGCTTCTTACTTTAGTAATAATGCACCAAGAGTTCTTATAGTTGGTCATTGTCTTGTTTAATTGATATGTTAATGATGGTTGATTTGTAAAGCACTTAGTGATGATGACTTTAAAAGGTGCTAGAACATACATATTGATAGATTGATCAGCACTGCTTTTTCAAAGTTTCAGAGACCTGGGCTCAGTCCCCAGCCTGCTTTCTATATTTGTGGAGTTTCCACATTCTTCCTGTGTCCTCACAGGTTTTATCTGTGTTCTCTGTTTCCATTAATTTTACAAAGAGGGACATGTAGGGGGTAATTGGTTACTCTAAATTTGCCTGCTGTGAGTGAGTGTGCGTATGTGTGTGTGTGTGTGTACCCTGCAATGAACTTGTATCACACTCAGGGTAGGTTTCTGCTTTGCACTCAGTAATACCGCATAACCCTTTATGTGATAAAACTGGATCAGAAAATGTCTAGATTGATGGATGATAAAGACTATCTTTTTAATTAGTTAATTATTTGATAAATAATGCATCAATTATCTAACTCTGTTATCCAGTTCAGTGCTGCAGAAAGCTGATGCCCATGCCAGAACCTTTTCTTTCAAGGCAGGAACCATCCCTGGATGGGGCACCATTCCATTATAGGGAACACTTACGCACAAAACCACCCTTTCTCATACTGGTCCTTTTGAAAGTTGTTAATTAATTATGACTTAATGTACTTATGTGAAAGTTTTGTTGTACTTCTTCATTGTTAATCTAGTTCAATTATAGTTAGTTTTATCTTAATTATAAACAATTTGATAATTTGTCATTTTTTAGTGATCCTTAAGGTGGTTGCAACCTTATTGAAAAATTCAACCCCAGGTGCAGAACTCATGGAAGTGCGTCGCCTATTTCTTTCTGATATGATAAAATTGTTTAGTAACAGCAGGGAGAACAGACGGTAAGTAATTCTAAATTATTTACATTTTAATCTGTTACTACATTTAACCAAAGTTACATATTGTGTCTTTGATAGTAACGTATTCAGCACAGTCCCTACATACATTAAGTGTGACACATAAATAATTAAAAAGTAACATTTTTTTCTTATGTTTGTTTTGTACAACGGAATACTGAAACCAGACTAAGAGTTCTGTCTGTTTTTGTTCTTTAACACAAGGAATAACTGTGACACAATGTGCAAGTTTATTAATCTTAATATTTTTTTTAATTAACATTAATGTTGTTTTGATTATTATGAAAAATTAGAAGAGTACTGAGTCATCCTGTACTGTGCCATTTGATTAAACAATGAAGTGGATTCACTTTTATGCATTATCTAAAAACTAATCATTGCGCAGTGGTATGCTCTGCTGTCTCATGGACTCTTGCCCAAGGTTTGTATCCCGTGCCCAGTTGCTACTAATCTTCATGAGTATACAATTGCTCTCTCTGACTGTATGGGTTTTCTTCTGCATATTCTAGTTATACTCTTCCATCCACAATGATGTAAATGTTACATTAGTTAACAAAACAAAACTAGACTTGTGAGAGAGGGTGTGTATGCATGAGTGGACCCTGTAATGGACTAGCACTCTTTCCAGGGCATGCTTATGATGCTACTGGGATCGGTTCCAGCCCAATGCATTTGGATTTGAGGATGTTGTGTTACATCATGTTTGGCTGTTTGTTTTTTGCTCAAACAATGCAACTAAAAAGCAGAACGAGTGAAAAACAGAAATTTGAATACACAATTGTAGCAGCCTGTGTCAAGCCTAAATAGTCAAATGCTATTAAAAATGAACTCTTTCTCTGCAAACCTCACCATGCAACAGTACATCTCATAGTGAGATGCCATATCTGTAATAAGGGTTCTTTTACCTTCTCTATGATTTCCTCTGTGCGCTTTTTGCCACATACTCCTTTATATAGAACTAAGCATTTTGAGAAACCATTCCATAGTCTATTCTGTTGCCGCCAGGTCCCCCACTGAGGCAAAGGAACTAAATCTGTCCCTATTACACCTATTTCACATTCTTTTTTCAAAAATCTGTTTTTTATATAAATTCTGGAGAAGCAATTTAATATAGAGTACATGTACTGCCCCATCAATATTACCACCTCCAGCATCTGTATAGATAGATAGTGTGGCATCCGGGCCAGACACAGACAGGCGGACACGTTGACGTCACCCAACACACGTTTATTATACATTATATGCAGTTCTAAGTGCACCACAAACCCCCAAAGTCCAGGCCAACTCAAACGCCTTACTCTTCAGGCCGCCTCCTTGCCTTTCCTCCCGAGCTCCGTCCTACTCCACTCCCGACTCTCGCTGCTGAATGGAGGGAGGCGGCCCCTTTTATCATCACCCGGATGTGCTCCAGGTGCTCCCCAGCAGTCTTCCACTGGCACTCCCCAGTGTGGCAGAAGTGCCGGGTGTTCCCGCTTCTCTTCCCCCCAGCACTTCCAGGTGTGGCGGAAGTGCTGAGGTCCAGGGCTCCCAAGGCATTGGGGCGCCCCCTGCCTGTGACCACGGGCCCCTACAGAGTCCCCATAGCAACCAGGGTGGTCGCCCCCATGTGGTCTGAGATGGGTGTAAGCCCCCTTCCAGTCTTCCAGGGCATCCTGTCCGGGTGGTCCCCCAGCCGCCTGCGACAATAGATCGATAGATTGATAGACACTTTTTTATCCCAAGGACGAAATCTAGCTTTCTACAGGAGCATTCACTTTTGAGTTTGCACGTTACTTTTCTAAACATATTTTGATTTTTGAGTTTGGTGCTTTCTTTGGCGTATTGTAGCAATTTCAGGTTCATGGCCCAAAACAATCTTAGTAATTGACTGAAGATTTTCAGTTTTAGGATCCTGAAAGTATGTACAGTAATGATGGGTCAGTTCACGTTACATTTGAGTGCACAATGCAATTATGAACTCATTTTTTTATGATTTTTGAAATATGCAAATCTTTTGTTGTACTATATTTTCGGTATTCTTGTATGATAGTTCAAGATGGGAAATATTTATTTAATTGCTAAATTTATCATAGTTTAAGGTACCATACACATATGCAGACACACTTGTGTGTGAAAAAATGTTTCCTTCAACAAAGATTATTATGCTTTTTGTCTGACTACACAATGTTCTCTTCAATGACACGTTTTCTAGGTGTCTTCTTCAGTGTTCTGTCTGGCAGGACTGGATGTTTTCTCTTGGTTACATAAATCCCAAAAACCCTGAAGAGCAGAAGATCACAGAAATGGTCTATAATATCTTCCGGATTCTCCTGTATCATGCAATAAAATATGAATGGGGAGGTTGGAGAGTTTGGGTTGATACACTCTCCATTGCACATTCAAAGGTATGGATACGCAAGTTGATGTTGTTATTTGTGTGTGCAGTATAAGTACACATTAGGAAAACTATGTGCAGTTTTCTATTTCAAAAATGGTACTATAAGAAATGCAGAGAAGAACAATAACACTAGCTTATTTATTTCTCCCAATATATATGTCATCCAAATGCTTTTCAAAAATGTATCAAAGTTTCCATCTCAATTATATGACTTAGCAGTTTGTTTTTGATTCCGACAATCCTTTATGTAAAGGGCACATATGAAAGTTTCTACAACTGGAAACAGTGAAAGTAAGACAAACTGTGAAGGGTAAGTTTCAAAGAAAATTTAAAAAAGCCTATTGCACATGAAACTCTAGTGTGTGGACCCAGTTACTTAAAAGCATTATTGATATATGCACCGTAATGAGCTTTATGTGGAGACGCTAGAATAATAGGATTTGACCAGCTACTGTGGGTTCATCTATTCTACTCATATATTTAGTTATATTCGTATGTGCTACCCAAGAAAACGAATGCCCTCCAAAGGAAAATAACTTATAAATGGTAATTTTAATATCCTATATAGTTTTACTGTCCATAATTCATGGATCCATTGCCATTTCTGGATTTCAAATGTAATTTACTTTGCATTTGAATTAGATTCCAATATATTATTCCATAATATATAGCCAAAAATAATGCTATTTTATAGTATCAGTTACCAAAACAAAAGTGACTTTTAATTTGTTTTGATAAATGTAGCAAAGGATACATGTATATATTTATTTAATATACAAATGCAAATTTATTAGTAAGATCCTATATGCTAATCATTTCTTTAATTATTTCACAAAGTAAATTTAAAGCAGTCCAATTTATTCTGATCACACAAGAAGATGGTATAATTAACATTCAGTTTCTCTTTAGGTACTCTTTGTAAAGCCTCTTCCCTGGCCTTTTGTTCACTGAAACAACCAGTTAGTCTGATGGGCTTAATCCACTGACTCGCTTTAGTTCTGGACAGAGAAGGCTGTATGAAGGTCTAATTCAGATCTTTTAAACTTTCAAAGGCATTAGTATTTTGCCTAGAATTCTGTCAGGTAAATTTAAATCACGTATGCAGCAACATCGGTGGAAAGTTATAACTTTTTGTTTGTTACAAAAGCTCTTGGAAATGTGAAATATAAATTATGTGTAATTTTATTATAGAGGAAACCCTGACAACTTTTTTTTTTAAATGGCAAAATGATTTATTGGGTTTAATTAAAGGGCAGCATGGTGGTGCAGTTGTAGCACTGCTGCCTTACAGTTAGGAGACCCGGGTTCGCTTCCCAGGTCCTCCATGCGTGGAGTTTGCATGTTCTCCCCGTGTCTGCGTGGGTTTCCTCCCACAGTCCAAAGACATGCAGGTTGGGTGCATCGCCTACCCTGCTTGGTGTGTATGTGTGCCCTGTGGTGGGATGGCGCCCTGCCTGGGGTTTGTTTCCTGTCTTGCTCCTTGTGTTTGCTGGAATTGGCTCCAGCAGACCCCCGTGACCCTGTAGTTAGGATATAGCGGGTTGGATAATGGATGGATGGATGGATAGCTAATTAAACATATTTGATGGACTGGATGGTCTCTCCTCATTTATAAAACAAATTATGTTTTTATATTATGTTGGAGGAGTTATGATATATTTTAAGAGTCCAAATAAATATGAAATCTGAATTAAGGAAAATGAATAGAATGCTCTTTGCTATTCTTTATATTCCAAATGAATCATTTAATGGAATTCTTGAAGGTAGTGACTGGCCAATGATTATGAAATATCTTCAAATGAAACCCTTTAATCCAGAAAATAATTCTAATATGTTATTTTATACCTTCCTACTTGTGAATATATGTATAAATACTAATTAGACGACATAGTTTCAGATCCAGTGACCTGGATTTATTCTTAGCCTGGACACTTTTTTGTGTACAGTAGTTGCAGTTTTTTCATTGCATTCATGTTGGTTTTCTACTTGGACTCCAGCTTTCCACAGCCCCATCAATACTTGCATTTTAAAGTGATTGGTGATTTTAAATTGACCCAACATTGTCAATATACAGTTGTGCACAGTGAGTTTATGCATTGCATTGCACACAATCAGTTCAGTTTATTTCTGTCTGTCATTATACCTTCCCGTTGTTGGTGACCAACTATTGCAGAAGCATGTAGTGACAATTCACAGTAGGGCACAGTGACAAATCATACTTAAATTCTTAAATGAAACCATAAACACACCAATTTTCAAATTATAATTACAAAACAGTTCATACAAACAAAAATATTATACACTAACAAGCAACGCTTATCAGTCAGAACTAATAAGAAGACAGTAGAACTGAATCGTTAGTGCATACTGATATCTATCTATCTAAGTGTACTGTTGGTATTTACTTAAAGGAGATGACTGTATGGCGTTTAACGGTTGTCCTAAAACTGTCATGAAGAAAACGGCTTTCTCTGGGCATTTCTTGTTATACATGTACTGAATGAACGGCAGCATGACCGTTGTGACTACCACTGATGAACTGAAGTTAGCACACTTTCAACTCTCATAAAAAAGGCCCAGCAGCTCATCTACTATCTTATCTATCTGAGGACAGCTTGCAATTCTCCATTGATTCTCATGAATTTTTACAGTTACACAGTGGAGTCCATTCTGTTTGGCTGCATCACATCTTTTTATAGCATCTGCTTACTTAAGATCATAAAACGCTGCAAAAGGTAGTGAAAGTGGCACAAAATATTGCCAGCACTGAGCTACATTTTCTTCAGGACATGCTGTATTCAATACTTACTGCCTTAGAAAGACCAACAGTATAAAGATCTCAGCCATCCCACACAATCGCTTTTCTCACTCCTCCTATTATCTCCTATTTTTGTTGGTATTCAAAACAACTACTGTTGTTCATAAATAAATGCGATAATACAGTTAGTGCCATGCTTGGCATCACAGTCATGCCTAAACAGAGAAAATATCACAGGATTGACCTCAGCACTTTGTAGTTCTCTGGTAATTAAAGGAATCTCTTACATAGGAGTCCGAGACCAACAGGGTACTAAGATAGGCTCCTTATGACCCTGAAATAGAAAAGACGAGTTTAGAGAATGGAGGTGTATTTGAAAATAAATACAATTTTCTTTTACATATTTTATTTTGTGCTGGCATGGTTGATCTGGCGTCCAGGGTCCAAATACGGATCACTGTCCATGTGGAATTTACATATTCACCTCATGTCTGTGTATTAGTTTCCTCCGGGTAGTGAAATGCGTGTACCATAACACTAAAAGCATTCTTGTTAGATGAACTGGCAATTCCAAAATTATCTTTTTGGATTGTGAGTGTGGGTGTTTGCATACATGGATCTTGTGATGGACTTTGTTGATCTTCCTTGCACCCGATACCACTAAAATAAGCTTTTTAACTGGCACTAAATTAAGCAGAATTGAAAATGTTATGTTTTGTTATTTGATTTTGCTTAGATGTGGCAATTTTCTCGGAACTGAAATTTATTTATTGTATATTACCATATGTTTAAAAATATGATTTGTATTATTTCTAAGGTGACTTATGAAGCCCACAAGGAGTATTTGGCAAAGATGTATGAGGAATATCAAAGGCAGGAAGAAGAAAACATGAAAAAGGGCAAAAAAGGAAATGTTAGTACTATTTCTGGCCTTTCATCTCAATCTACGGGAGTAAAAGGAGCCATTGAAATTCGAGAAATTGATGACAGCTCCCAGACACAAACTCCAGAAAGTGAGACTGACTATGCAGTGAGCACAGACACAAGGAACTTGCTTGCAGAAACCAAAGGACCAGATGATGGACTAGGGGCCTCTGAAAGGCAGTCAGCTGGTGTTCGTGTTGAGGTTCATGATCTTTTAGTAGACATCAAAGCTGAAAAAGTGGAGGCCACTGAAGTAAAACTTGATGATATGGATCTGTCTCCAGAGACATTAGGCACCACAGAAAATGGTGCTTTAGTGGAGGTAGACTCTCTCCTTGACAATGTGTATTGTGCTGCTGTAGAAAAGTTGAAGAGCAGTGTCAGTGGGAGTATAGTTTCTAAAGAAAGTGAAGACAAAAACAGCGGCCCCTTAATAACGCTTGCTGATGAGAAAGACAGCTTAACCAACAACAGTACCTCATTTCTTTTTGGGAAAGTTTCAAGCCAGGAGGAAAAACTGATTTCAGACCTGACATCTAGTGACATTGTAATGCCAAATGCCCAGGATATTCAGGTTCACACAAGTGCAGCTGATGATCTAGGACTCCTTGCGCATATGACAGGTAGTGCAGACTTAACATCTGCAGCAAATATTCTTGAGAGCAATGAATTCAAAATCCAAACCACTTTGGATGACATCAGTGCAATTACAGAAGATGAAAATCCTTCAAGAGGGGCAGAATTTTCTGATATGCCAAATACAGGTGTGGACTGTGAGCCATCTGTAATCAAAACAGCAGGCAGTATAGATGCAGTTAGCACTACTTCAGATACAGAAAGGTCTGATGATGGAAAAGACAAAGAAATCAAGAAAATACAGACCACTGCTACCACTCAAGTAAGTATTTTTAGTTGATTGAATTTGCTTCCCACTAATAAATTATTAGTTTTGTAATCTTTCACACAGCTGTTTCAGACATTGAGAGTCATGGAAGAATAATGTATAATTTATTTTTGTGTAATGTACCTTAAGTATGAGTGGCTTTATATTTTAATCATGAAAGTAACAGTGATTTGTAATATTTGTATGTTAAATATGCATAAATTAACTAATAATAGTTGTATTTCCTGATAATTTATTTATATTACAGTTAATACAACAACAGTATCAGTTTTTCTACCAGTGTCGTTCTCTTGCCTTTTTAACAACGTTCTTCAAACTTTATTTGCGTGAAAATGTTTTCATTTAGCTTTCTTCAGCTTATGGTTTTTGGAAAAAAGGTGTTTTCTTAATTAATTGCTGAAGGTCCAAATAAAGAGAAATTTGTTAGAGTAATTCAAGAATGCTGTTGGCATTATTAGTAGAGTGATGCTTATAATTTGCAATTTTTATAATGCTTTTTTTGTAGCTATAATGGCCTAACAATTAATCCCTGACAGTCTTAGGAAACTTTCAGAGTAAATCCACATTGCTTATGTATGTGAATTTCCCCTTGGGAATCTATCTATCTATCTATCTATCTATCTATCTATCTATCTATCTATCTATCTATCTATCTATCTATCTATCTATCTATCTATTGTTACATGCAGTAAATGAAGCTGCCTAGAGAACTTTTCTACTTGAGAAAGACATTTGAAAAGACAATATCCAATATGAAAGTTCTTTTCTTATTTTTGTTTGTAAATGTATAATCACAGTGCATAATGTGAATGGTTGCCCATCTGTGAAAGACACCATCAGGCTGGTACAGAAGATCTCCAAACCAGATAAAGAACCGCACAATAGAAGACAACTTTTATGAGGCAGTGTGAGAACACTAGGGCTACTAGGTACTCATATGATCTACAGTATATCTGAGCTGAGATAGCTACATTGTGTAGTATAGCAAGCAGGAGAACCAATACATAGAGTATATAGCCATCTTTATCCACATGTGTCTTTAAACTTAGAGTCCTAGATAGAGTTTGGATCAGAATCTTAATGGCAGGAGTAGAGGGCCAATGTTATGAAAAAAAGAAAGAAATGAAAGGTGAGGAAGCAAGTGCTTGGCGTTTTTTTGAAGAGGACAAGTGAGCAAGCCACGCCACAAGGTAAATAGGAATTTGTGATCTGCAATGGCAAAAGTATTTTGTTTTCTGTTCTGTTTAACTTTGTGTTTTCTCATTGTATGTTATAATAAGAAGAGCTGAATTTTTGATACAGGTGGCCTAATTTTTACTACTTTGTGTGTGAGGCTGATAACATGCAATCTCTTCTCATTATAATGAAATTGTCTTTGTATAGTTTGTTTTTAGTTCAGACTATAGTGTATATATGTGTATATATATATATATATATATATAGATATATATATATATATATATATATATATATGTATATGTATATATTTATACTATGCTATATAATATAATATATATATATACTATATACTGTATATATCTATATATACACACTCATCTGCTAGGTACACTTGCTCAACTGCTTGTTAATGCAAATATCTAATCAGCCAATCACATGACAGAAACTCAATGCATTTAGGCCTGTAGACATTGTCAAGACGACCTGCTGAAGTTCAAACTGAGTATCAGAATGGGGAAGAAAGGTGATTCAAGTGACTTTGAACGTGGCATGGTTGTTGGCCAGTTGACCTGGGATTTTTACGCATAACCATCTCTAGGGTTTACAGAGAATGGTCAGAAAAAAATATCCAGTATGTGTCAGTTTTCTGGGCGAAAATGCTTTATTTATGCAACAAGTCAGAGGAGAATGGCCAGATTTGTATTTTCTTGGCACACTTTGGGCCCCTTAGTACCAACTGTGCATTGTTTAAATGGCAAAGCCTAGTCTTGTTGCTTACCATTTCTGTCCCTTTATGACCGCCGTGTACCCATTTTCTAGTGGCTATTTCCATCAGGATGACACACCATGTCACAAACTTCACATTATCTCAGACTGTTTTTGAACATGACAATGAGTTCACTGTAAGGGCCTCCACAGTCACCAGATCTGAGTAGAGCACCGTTGGGATGTACTGGAACAGTAGATTTGCATCGTGGATGTACAGCAACTGTGTGATGCTATCATTTTAATATGGACTAGAATCTCTTCCAGCACTTTGTTAAGAGTCTATGCCACAAAGAATTACAGCAGTTCTGAAGGCAAAAGGGGATCCAATCTGCTACTAGCAAGGTTTACCCAATAAAGGGGCCAGTGAGTATACATATTGTGTATATATGTTGTGATCTGCAGGGGGGCATCAAAACCTGGTACACACATTTGCAGCTACAAGTTCAGCAACAGACGTTTTTATTTTTCTGTGGGAAACGCTTCCCTAACCGCACAGTGTACAAGCACAAAGGCATGCAGCAATGTTTTCTCTTCTTCTTCTGTCTTTCTCTCTCTCTCTCCCCCTCTGTCTTCATCCACCTCCAGTCCTCCTCCAACAAGCTTCATCCTCTCACTCCCAACACTGACTCTTGGAGCAGTGGCACGGGGCTTCTGTTATTCTGCACCTGGGATTACTTCCGGTGCCCCATTAGCATGGTCCAGAAGCACTTCTGGGTGAGATGGAAGTCTGACAAAATAGGGCTCCAAAGTCCTTTAGCACCCAATGGCAGCACCCACAAAACCCAAAAGGGCTATGCCGGACTCCAACTCCCATGAAGCCCTGTGAGAATCCAATGCACCATTGCAACCCAAGGGGGCTGCCATCTAGTGCTGTGAGGGGGATAATGCCCTCTACAGTTAAGGGCCCCAGCTGTCCGCCACACTATGTATAAATTTATACATATACATATTTATTCATATTTATTTATTGAGCTTCTGTAAAAAATCAAACTTCCCCAGGGGACAAATAAAGATCTATCTCTCTATATCTATATATGTGTGTGTATGTGTATATACACAATGACCAACACACACAGTCCCAGGTTCAAATAAATTATGTTTATTTAACAAAAGTACCTTTTCACAGACTTCTTCTCCCGGAGAACAAAATACGATTCCTTCTCTTTCTCCTTTCAAATATCACTCCTGACTAGGACACCTCTCCTTTTTAACTGACACCCAGGAGTACTTCCAGCATATGATAGGAGATACTGCCCCCAACAGTTCCCTCTAGTGTGACCCGAGGGTCTCAATAGGGTGCCCACCAGAACTTACAGTCCTACAGGCATTAAAAAGGAATCCATACCAGACGGATGCTGCCACTATTAGGGGAACACATGGCTCTCAGAGTCTCCCTCTGTCCTTCAGGTCAGGTCAGGTTGGGGAGCATGCACTGGCACAGCACATTGCCGCACCCACCACACAATGAAGCAGCTTGGGATCCTGGTTGGCAACCCCACAGGCAGACACGCAGTCCAAGTCCACCCTTTGGAAATGAGCCCTGATCAAAGCCTCCATTGACTCTGTGAAGATCACAGCATCAAAGTTGGATCTTCAGAGTAGCAACAACAAGTCTGTGGTCAGAATTCACAGACCGGGCACTTCTGTAGACCTTGCAATTTTGAAAGAGCCTCCAGCGTCTGCCCACTGCACCACCAGTATTGAAGTACCAAGTCCAACGATGCGGCTCAGGGTGCTGGAACCAGGATCCAGCGACCAGCAGCCCCTAACCTTTTGCAAAGTCACGTAAAGGAACATGGAGCCACTGACTCCACGGTCACCAGACTAATGGGGACCGAGACAATCCTCATAGTCAGCCCTGTCAGTGCCAGTGGTGGCAGTGAAGTCACCCATGACCAGAGGAGTGTCACCTTATGGGCACCCAACAACCACCGAGCAAAGTTACGAATAAAATGTCTCTTTCACTGAGACATCACTCACCATGGTCAGAGCATACACTGAGACAACAGACAAGACACCCAGAGAGTGCCATAATCTGAGTCATATAATATGCCCATTGAAAGGAGCTGATCCACTACAGCAGCAGCTGCTCCCCAAGTATGACAGCCATCAGAGCGACCAGACCAATAAAAGATGCACCTACCTACAGAGATCTGGCCAGTCCCAGGTCTGCACACCTCAGAGAGTGCTACCACTGAAATGCAGAGTTTATGCAGCTTCTCCGACAGCAGAGGAAGATGATCATCATGCTGGAGAGACAAGACATTCCACATGCCAACCCAGATGGGTCGCCTCAAATTGGGATCCTAGTGCTGCCGTGCAGCGGGTGACACCTCTGCACCATGCCAGTTCTGATCCCTGACAGGCCTGACCCCATTGGCTGTCCGATGGTTTTGACTCTTCCAGGGATGTGGCTCCCGAGGTCTTTCCCCCATCCCCTTCACAATGCGAGCAGCCTTCCTATGGGTGGCATCAGCAGAGCTACTCCTGCGGAGAGCAAGAGGGAGTCCTGTCTGTCGTCTCAGAGCTGCGTGAAGTTTTTTACGGTGACTGGAGTGCCAATCCTGCCACCAACCCCGATGATTTCCCTGCAAGTTTGTGGTCCGTTTGCAGGGCTGGATCCAGTTTAACATTACTACCCATTCCATTATAACAAACTTATCAGGAAAGCTTGCACCAACACAGATCTAATACTTGAGACATTGAAAGCTACTGCGGAAAATAGATTTTTTTCATGAACATTTTAATATAGTTTGTTGTTTAGTATTGACCCCCATGCCAGTCCCCATTCCCAATGAAAATATGAAATGAAAAGTTTATTTTTTCTTGTCCGTCACTGCAAACAACAAAGCTTAAGTAACATAAAAAAATACGAAAAAGTATGATTTTTGAATGAAGTATTCCTTTAAGCTAGGCACCAAGCCAATAATTTCCACTCCATTTTTTCCCAAAGCCTAACTTTTTTCCTCAAATGTTGCTTCTGTAGTTTAAAATGAGTTTATATATTCAGTATTTTTATATTTAGTAATTAAGAAGTAACAAAATGCCATTGCACAACAATGTGGGTGGGAAATGACACAGTTGATGGCTTACGTGTTTCATCCCACCTCTTTTAAACTTTAAAGAAAAAAAAGTATGTAAAACATTGCTGTTGGCTTTGTATCTTTGAAAACTGTTGACATTTGAAATATTTTAATGAATATCAATATTCAATATTATATACACTATTAATATTATAATGCTATTTATAATGCATTTTAGGTCACTCTAAAAATCGGCAATTTAGAGGAAATCCCTAATAAGCATTGCAGTGACACCATAGGTCAGGGGCTCAAATTTGCCTGGTACCTTTACCCATAATTGTTTGGTTGGAAGATGGTCCAATTATGCATGCCACTCTTTTCATCGATTTTTTTTTTTTGTTAAATTGTTTTTGAATTTCTATGTTATACTTTTAAATAAACATTTTCTGAAGTAGTATGTATGTAACATTTTACATAAATGCTTTGAACAAAGTATAAGAAGACATATATGTTCTATCATTCTTTCAACATAATCATATTATTAATAGAATTTTCATTAATTTAAAACCCTGTAATTGCATTTTCAATCTGTTGTGTGTGTGTGTGTCTTTAATGCATCAGGATAATATGTTCAAAGTATATTACTACAAGTAGTGTCATTTGTGTAGTGGACACATCAGACAAATTAAATTCCTGCTGTCTGCCTTCCTTTATGTCATGATAACCATTCATTTGGAAACAATGATGTGAAGTCAAAGGTTGATAGATAGAATCTAAGTCATCCATCATTTAAACTCAATTTGTGGAGTTGTGTCTTGTAGAAATATGAACCAAGTGGAAGTTAAGTTAATGCATAAAGACTGCTCCATGTGGTTTCAGATCAGTCCCATCACATTTAATTACCCATTGCCCGCAGCATTCCTGACTACCTTTATTACGAGTTTTATATGTTTGTTATTGAAGCTATTTCTTAAGTGAACCACAAACAGTTTCTTGCTTTGGTTTCACTCTGAAGTTGTTTGCAGCTAAAAGGTATTTGTTAAAGTCAAAAAATGTGGTTTAAATTCAAATAATATGATGATTTTTAATTCAAGTCACATGTTGCAGTACATACCATGCAGCATGACATTATTTTATATGGCCATTCCTTTTCTATATTATAAAGTATACAGTTTTTTTCTGAAACTATGGATGATGACTTTGCTGCCTCAGAGCTCTAGGGAGCTGAGCTCACATTTTGTACTTGTTGCTTTCTATTTTGAATTTGCACCTTCACATTCCATCCATGATAAAAAAATAAGCATAGCCTAACATTATCCTATCTCTGCAGAAAGGTGTTGTGAAAAATAAAATCAAATAAAGGAAGGTGATTAGCAGTCTGGTGTATGAAGTTCTCTTGGCTGGAGAAAAAGTTACTAAAAAAAGCTTTTACGATTAAAGGTTATTTCCTCACTGAAAGGAAAAGAAGGTAAAAAGACGTAACATTGCGGCTGTATAGCCTTCATTAGATGTGCAACTGAAAAGGAAAAAGTAGGTAAATATATAGGAAGAACAAAGCCAGGGCATGTGAAAGGAGAAAAGGTAAGGGGTAGGTGAGAAAGCTGCCATTAGAGCAAATGAAGGGAGAGATTAAAAAGTCATTATGACCTGGAGAAATACAGTGCATCCGGAAAGTATTCACAGCGCATCACTTTTTCTACATTTTGTTATTTTACAGCCTTATTCCAAAATGGATTAAATTCATTTTTTTCCTCAAAATTCTACACACAACACCCCATAATGACAACGTGAAAAAAGTTTACTTGAGGTTTTTGCAAATTTATTAAAAATAAAAAAACTGAGAAATCACATGTACCTTTGGCAGCAATTACAGCCTCAAGTCTTTTTGAATATGATGCCACAAGCTTGGCACACCTATCCTTGGCCAGTTTTGCCCATTCCTCTTTGCAGCACCTCTCAAGCTCCATCAGGTTGGATGGGAAGCGTCGGTGCACAGCCATTTTAAGATCTCTCTAGAGATGTTCAATCGGATTCAAGTTTGGGCTCTGGCTGGGCCACTCAAGGACATTCACAGAGTTGTCCTGATGCCACTCCTTTGATATCTTGGCTGTGTGCTTAGGGTCGTTGTCCTGCTGAAAGATGAACCGTCACCCCAGTCTAAGCTCAAGAGCGCTCTGGAGCAGGTTTTCATCCAGGATGTCTCTGTACATGGCTGCAGTCATCTATCCCTTTATCCTGACTAGTCTCCCAGTTCCTGCCACTGAAAAACATCCCCACAGCATGATGCTGCCACCACCATGCTTCACTGTAGGGATGGTATTGACCTTGTTATGAGCGGTGCCTGGTTTCCTCCAAACGTGACGTCTGGCATTCACACCAAAGAGTTCAATCTTTGTCACATCAGACCAGAGAATTTTGTTTCTCATGGTCTAAGAGTCCTTTAGGTGCCTTTTAGCAAACTCCAGGCGGGCTACCATGTGCCTTTTACTAAGGAGTGGCTTCGGTCTGGCCACTCTACCATACAGGCCTGATTGGTAGATTGCTGCAGAGATAGTTGTCCTTCTGGAAAGTTCTCCTCTCTCCACAGAGGACCTCTGGAGCTCTGACAGAGTGACCATTGGGTTCTTGGTCACCTCCCTGACTAAGGCCCTTCTGCCCCGTTTGCACAGTTTAGATGGCCAGCCAGCTCTAGGAAGAGTCCTGGTGGTTTTGAACTTCTTCCACTTACGCATGATGGAGGCCACTGTGCTCATTGGGACCATCAAAGCAGCAAAAATGTTTCTGTAACCTTCCCCAGATTTATGCCTTGAGACAATCCTGTCTCAGAGGTCTACAGACAATTCCTTTGACTTCATGCTTGGTTTGTGCTCTGACATGAGCTGTCAACTGTGGGACCTTATATAGACAGGTGTGTGCCTTTCCAAATCATGTCCAATCAACTGAATTTACCACAAGTGGACTCCAATTAAGCTGCAGAAACATCTCAAGGATGATCAGGAGAAACTGAGCTTCATGGCAAAGGCTGTGAATACTTACTGTATGTACATGTGCTTTCTCAATTTTTTTTATTTTTAATAAATTTGCAAAAACCTCAAGTAAACTTTTCATGTTCTCATTATGGGGTGTTGTGTGTAGAATTCTGAGGAAAAAAATGAATTTAATCCATTTTGGAATAAGGCTGTAACGTAACAAAATGTGGAAAAAGTGATGCGCTGTGAATACTTTCCGGATGCACTGTAAGTAGTCCCATTGTGAGAATGAACTTAGCTTCTTCTGTTTTTCTTTGAAAAGGGTCTTTAAAGCACAGTTAAGAGCACAAACAGAGATGTCAGTATGGTCTTGATCATGGAATGTGAACTGTTCTACAATAGGCTTTTTAAGGTCTGCAGTTTTAACAGACTGAACATACTATCTGCAACAGTCTGTTAGCTGACTCCATGTTTCACCTGTGTAGAAGGCTGGGAAATTCCTAAAAGAAATACAGCAAATACATTTTTTAGACTGGTAAGAGGCCCGTTATTAATATTGATTTTAACAGAGGAACAATTTATATTGGTATTGTTGCTGACATATTTGCAAGTGACACAGCAGCTCCTGTTACAGCTCAAACTTCCAGGTGGGTAATGTGGCTGTCACCTGTGAAGTGAGCTGTAGAGGAGAAGTTTACACAGGTTAGGTGTTTGACGGAAGGAGATCAAGGGAGGGTTAGGATAAAAGGCTCCAATTGAAGAATATCTGCTAAATAGGGACAGTTTATTTAAAGACCTGTGGTAGAGCTAGCCAAGGTAACCAAAGAGTCTGAGTTTTTGGGCTTGCGAGTGTCCTGATAAAGACCAAGATCCAGGCCTTTAATAACTTCTTGGGCACAGCCATCAGCAGTGTGTCTGTCTGCGGAGAGAGTGTCAACCTTGTTGAGAGGTTTACTTACCTTGGCAGTGACATCCATGTCTCTGGTGACTCTTCCTGTGAAGTCAGTTGACGGATTGGAAGAGCATGGGGGGTCATGAGGTCGCTGGAAAGGGGTGTATGGCGCTCCTGATATCTATGCAAAAGGACAAAGGTCCAAGTCTTTAGAGTGTTTGTGCTTCCTGTCTTGCTATATGGTTGTGAAACGCGGACGGTATCCAGTGACCTAAGACGAACACTGGACTCCTTTGGTGCTGTGTCTCTTTGAAGAATCCTTGGGTAGCGCTGGTTTGACTTTGTGTCAAATGAGCACTTGCTCACGGAGTCCCGAATGAGGCACATTACCTGCATTATGAGGTAGCATCAGTTACAGCACTACGGCCATGTGCGCAATTCCTCAAGGGTGATCCGGCTCACAGTATCCTCATTGCTGTGGACCCAAGTGTCTGGACCAGGCCAAGGGGAAGCCCACTTAACACCTGGCTTCAGCAGGTAGAGGGTCATTTCTGGAGGGTGGGATTGAACTGTGTGTCTCGCTGTGGGGTTGCCAACCGGGATCCTGAGCTGTTTCGTCGTGTGGTGGGTTTGGCAATGCGCTGTAGCAGTGCATGCTTACCAACCTGACCTGACCTGACCTGGGAGAGTTAGAGTGGAATGGTAAGACCTTTGAGAAGCTGATTTCATTATAGTTGTTCCTTTTAGAGTAAAAATTATGAGGTCTATTCCTTGCTTGATTGAGATCCCTCTCAACAACATGAGAATGGGTATCTATGATAAATGGTCCGTGGTGTGAAGCAAATTTTAAATAAATCATTGTGCCCCAAAATGTACATGCTCCTCTTGGGCTGGGTGTGTGCAAGTATGTTTTGCTCCATGGTTAATTAAAATGCTGGATGATCACTTCACATATTCATGCAGAGGCAGGCTGATCAGTCAAGTGCCTAAATGGTGCCACTGAGGGAGCAGCTCACATGTACCTAATTAGGCAGGCAAATGTAAGAGGAACCTGCATGGCAGAGAGGCTAGATGGATGAAAGAGTGGAGGTTAAAGGGGAAAGAGAGAGAAGAAGGTAGGAACAGAAGAGAGATTAAGAGAGCTTAAGGGCTGAATAGGTTCACTCCAGCTGAGCGGTTCAGGGAGTTGGAGTGACCTGTTTTTTAAGTGACTCTGCCATGTAAGTCTAGAGAGAGGCAGCAGGAGTTGGGGAGGCTTGGCTTGGGTCTTGAGACAGCCACAGGGACTTGAGCTTCAGAGACACAAGGTTTAGTGTTGGCACCCTACTGATATCCTTGGAGCAGTAGGGACCTGGACCTAGAAGAGAAGGTTGGCTATGCCTGTCAGTTAAACATCTCCTCTACTGCAAGGCTCTGTGTGGGGTCAGTAAAGGAGACATCAGTTTTAAAAAGAAGCACCTGGGACTGAGATTTTTAGAGACGATTCCTGCCATGTTTTAACAACAGTTTTATGGATTTACATATTCTGGATTTTTACCTCCACAGTTCACTTTTTTACAGATTGTTTGTTTGTTTATTTATGGGTGAAGAATACACTGCCTTATTTATTTGGACAGTCTCTGATTAGTTTTTGAGTGTTTTAAATAAAAGCACCTTTCACTTTTGCACCTACCCTTTGTCTTGAATGCATGTGTCCTCATTTGCCTGACTCATCTTGGTTATAGTATTGACGATTCAGGTGCAAGACGCTCCCCAAATACAACCAGGACCATGGACCACAACCCAGACCATCACAGTATCCTCTGTCAATGACGACGAAACTTTGCAAAAGTCACCCTCATCTTTACAAATGTACCATAGTGTAAGGAACTTTTACTAAGGTGGAGAGTTTTTAGTTTGCAGAGATGGAAGGAGCTATAGAGAAGGCAACGGTGTGGTAACTTACATGCCATATTTTCAGTATCTTTACCATTCGGGTGTTTCTTTTTTTTCCCCTCACTCTTCCCTCCTTTTTCTTCTGTTGTCTCATCAGTATTGAGATGCTGGCATCTTCCTCCTGTCAATCTTTGACCATTTAAAATCATATCTGGAGTTCATTTTCAGGCTTTTTCCTGGTTTACCTGATCCCAGGTTTCATCTTTGCTTGTCCTGTTTTGCCTGGTGGCTACATTTCTATGACTTGACAATATCCTATGGGAATCTGCCTTTGGCAGAGTGTAAGGTTACTCATAGTAATCAGCCACAAAAATCCACCACACAAGTAAAATGAAATAGAAATTTCATTACATCCACCACCAATAGATTTTTCTTCAAGAAAAAAATCTGTAAAATCTTAAGCTGCATGAATATACTGTTCGATGATTTTTACTTTCATCTTTGAGGACATTTAGGTCTTTTTAAATATTTTGCATTTTACAGATAAAACTCTTCATAAATTGAGCTTCTTACCCATTTGTTATTCTAGGCTGTCCAAGGCAGATCAGGAAGCCAGGTGGAAAGGGATCTGAGAGTTGATTTGGGTTTCAGAGGAATGCCAATGACCGAAGAACAAAGAAGACAATTTAGCCCTGGTCCTCGCACTACTATGTTTCGTATCCCTGAATTTAAGTGGTCACCAATGCACCAGAGACTTTTAACTGATTTGCTGTTTGCTTTGGAAACCGATGTTCATGTTTGGAGAAGGTAAGATTTATATAAATCTATCAGAAGAGAAACAGCATGGTTGCATTAATTCTTACACTGTTTTATCCTACATTGACTCCCAGCTTCATCCCTCTGCTTTTTAAGTTGGTAGGAGTTTTCTTTAGGGGAGGCTGTTCTACTTTTTCAGGCAACTCAGAACTGGCCCACGACAAACAGGAACATTTGTGAGCAAACAGTCAAGTGTTCTTAGTTTTGGACTGATGTCCTGATTTAGATCAGTTCCATAATACAACAATATTTGTATTAGTGGGGCATACTATGTATACCACAATAAAATTTTTAATTGAAGATGTACTGTGACATTTATTGATTGCTCATTGTATTGATTGGTTATGCATATGAACTAATCAGATCATTAGAAAATTATTTTTTTTTTATCATATCACATGTTGAAGAAAGTGATGCTTCTGCTGGGTGAAATGCATATAACTCTGCTACTGAATCAGATTCATTTGTCTTTTAAAATAAATCTATCTTATACAAATGCCAGAAATAGATTTTTAACTAATGCAAACGCAGGCAGAATCCAAATGACTCATCCTCTGATACAGGAAGTACCATAAAAGTTGCAATTTCTCTGTGTTCTCTGTGAATTTTCAGTTAATGTTATTCATCTACTCCTCTCCAGGTCAAAACCTAGTTCATCTAGGATCTGGCAAGGTTTTACCATATTAGTTATCACTGTAGTATGTGTTCATTGATGCTCTGCATGGAATTAAAATAAGAAAAAATAGGAAACAAATGTTAGAACTGACACAACTCATTTTGTTTTACAGTGCTTTATCTCCATCCATCCATCCATTTTCTAACCCGCTGAATCCGAATACAGGGTCACGGGGTCTGCTGGAGCCAATCCCAGCCAACACAGGGCACAAGGCAGGAACCAATCCTGGTGGGTGCCAACCCACCGCAGGACACACACAAACACACCAAGCACACACTAGGGCCAATTTAGAATCGCCAATCCACCTAACCTGCATGTCTTTGGATTGTGGGAGGAAACTGGAGGAAACCCACGCAGACACGGGGAGAACATGCAAACTCCACGCAGGGAGGACCCGGGAAGCGAACCCAGGTCTCCTAACTGCGAGGCAGCAGCGCTACCACTGCACCACCGTGCCGCCCCAGTGCTTTATCTTCCATGCTGAAAATATACCTCCTTATACAGTATAAGGGAGTAAAAGATTATCTATCTATCTATCTATCTATCTATCTATCTATCTATCTATCTATCTATCTATCTATCTATCTATCTATCTATCTTTAAACTGTACTATATTGTTCAGCCAAATGAGTGGAGAACATCAATCCAGACATTACAACTTTTATCAATTAAAATAAAGTTCTCACTAAAACTTAAATTTAACAAGCAAAGAGGTAGCAACCCATTAAAATTAATTTTACTTTATCATAAACATGTATGTGGAACAAACAGAACAACAAAGCCTATTTTCAAATATCAAATACTGTATTTAGGCATTTATAACATAAGGACAAACCCATAAACATAACATAATGTGTCTTGGGTTTAATGTTGAAATTTAATGTTTAAAGGATTAGACACGGAGTACAAAAGAAAGGTATGTTATAATCCTAACATTAGCCCCTACACTACATTCTAATATAAATTAAGTGAAAAATGTCTGGATTTATATGTGTTTTTAAAACATGTTAGTTGCTTTACATTTTTGTTTAATCATACATGTAGCATTAACATAATTCCAGTCAGTTTTCAGCTCTTATTATAAACCAATGACTCCACACTATTAAATAAACTGTGACACAGAATGTAATTTCTGACAAAAAGATTTTCAAAGCTGTAATATATTATACTAGCTGACATACCCAGCGTTGCCCAGGAGGAAAATAAAGTGTTTTTTTTTATTGTTTGAGATAAACATAATTAAAAAAACACAACTTTAAAAATAAAAATAAATTAACAAACAATAAAGACTCACTAATGTGCTTGTTTTGCGGTCTTGTATGTGTGTTATCATCCAGTTGACGCTCAAAACCGGCCAACTCTATTTAATTTAAAAAGCAACAGGGGCGCGGTGCTGCTTAAACATAAAGAATGCTGGCAGTCGCCTGCTAGCAGGTTGGAAAATAAAAACTTTAATTTTGCTTCTTCATCACCATGCTGAATGCTGCTAAGTGGTCAATCTGACCTTCATTCTAAATTAACATTAGATAAGGGACAAGTGCACTATAATGTATGCATGTATGAATGAGTGGAAAACATTGTTCTGCTGTTATGGACAATTTTGGATACATACTTTATTCCCTTTAGTTGTAACTTGAGTAATTGTGTTTTGTTTTTATTTTATTTTTTTCTGCACTGGAAAATTGCACCTAAACATTTTGTTGTACAATGTCTCATTGCTACAATGACAATAAAGATTTTGATTTGATTTGATTTGAAAAACCTAGGGGTTGGTGGCAGAATTGGCACTCCAGCCACCATAAAAAAACCCCACCCTGTTCCATACCATCTGAACTAGTGTGGTGCTGAGGTGTCACCCGTTGCATGGCTGCACTTGAGTAATATTCTGGGATCCTGAGTTGGTTTGTCATGTGGTGGGTGCGGCAATGGGCTCTATCAGCGTGTGCTCCTAACCCCTCTCTCTCTCTCTCTCTCTCTCTATCTATCTCTCTATCTGTCTCTCTATCTCTCTCTCTATCTCTCTCTCTATCTCTCTCTCTCTCTCTCTCTCTCTCTCTATCTCTCTCTCTCTCTCTCTCTCTCTCTCTATCTCTCTCTCTCTCTATCTCTCTCTCTTGTTGAATAATTGTGCAGGGGGAACTTGACACTGATGGTTAGGATCAAAACAAGTGAGGTGTACATTAGGCAGGGGTGGGTGTATTGAAGTCTGGATGTGTGCAGTCAGCTGGCTCTAATCTCTTTAATTGCTTTAATTGGTTAGGATCAATTACTTTTTGGTGAGAGAAAACTTTGTTCATTAAAACATTAAAATCATACATTATTATTCACCCAGGTGCTCTTTTATCCAACATTAAAATTCATTTGTACACTTGAATATAATGTCAAAAATTTGAAATGATAAAGAAATTCAGGAAGGGGGCACATACTTCTTCATATACCTGCAGTAATTAACTACTCTTTTTATGGTATACACATAGTAAAAGCTTCATTGTTTTGTTCATGTTGCGTGTTAATGACAAACCTTTTTCTATCCTGCAGAGATCATTGTTTTACAGACCTATTCAGATTTGCTCTAAATACTGTATTTGTGTTTCATCTAAACTGTTATTGCCTTCATATCTGTGTTTTTTGGATTTGGATAAATGAAGCATGTCCAGGCCGTGGAGCCAGTAATTACATCTCAAGCCTAAAGTCCCAGATTCAGGGACTGTGTTTTATGTAATGCAGAAATAAATATGATAAATTCATTGATGCCATCTGCTTTCATCCTTAATGCTAAATTGAAAGACTGACTCACATTTTATTCTTTGAACGCATTGCTTATCTATTATTTAATTAATCGATCTATTGTTTCTGAAATATGTCAACAAATTGATTACTAAAATACAGTGTTGAATTCATCCCTGGTACATTTAAGGGAAAAATTATAATGTCATTCAGTCATTATCCAACCCGCTATATCCTAACACAGGGTCACGGGGGTCTGCTGGAGCCCATCCCAGACAGCACAGGGCGCAAGGTAGTAACAAACCCCGGTCAGGGCGCCAGCCCACCGCAGAAAACTATAATGTTATAGTTTTATTTTAAAACACAGGCAAGTGTTTCATAATCATTCAAGAATTCTGGGTCCAGAGTTAGCAGTGTATTTCAGTCTCCACGCAAAATTTTCAGTTTGTTCCCCACTCCACATGTGAAAACCAGCTTCCATTGTTAAGTTGTAGTCCAGGGGTGCTAAACTTAGTTCCTAGAGTGCTGTAGTGGCTGCAAGCTTTCATTAAAGCCATTTTTTCCATTAGTAACTAATTACTAATGCTAAATAAAACATACTATGTTGCCTTAATTTTAATTGACTTGTATTTTAATTGTTTATTTTTTTCTTAAAGCAGTAGCCAATCAAGTACTAGTCTAACTTAAAAGAATTTTTCCTTTTTCCCATTCACGTCTTTCGTCCTTTCATAAAATATCTCAATAAAATATGTGAAATAAAAAAAGTAAATCCCAGCATTTGGATAGTGATCTCTGAAAAAAGAATAACTGTTTTGGAAATGTCTAGTGTGGCAGAATGGGAACACGAACAAGTCACAGCATTAAGCACCAGGTTTCAATAGGGGATTTGTTGCAGTGAAGATAATGGCTATCCTGGACTGTTTGAAACCCCTGAATTAACCTGTCATCTGTTGGCTTGCTTTATATCTATTTATTGTTTAGATGCTGGTTATGGAAAAAGCAATTAAGCAAGTCATTTATAATTAAGGCAAAATAAGTATGTTAAATTAGCCAGAGTATTTGGTTACTAATTAAGCAAGTGAATGGAATGAAAACCTGGCGCCACTATGGCCCACCAGGATCCAGGAGTTTCACACCCCTGCTTTAGTCCATCTGCATCTGTCTCATACATTCCTAAGTTTTAATGAGAAGAGGTGAGTACCTGACCACCATCTTTCATCTTGTGGGTAGTGATTTATAACAAAAAAAAAAAAAACATTTGGGCTGAGCCAGAGTGACCTTGTATACTTTTGTTTGCTTAGTTTTCATGTGTACCATAATTTGTTTTTTATTATTTACCATAATGAAAAGTGAGTTGGAGTGACTCTTGTTTGACCCAAACTCATAGTCCAACTTGTCAAGGATAATCCTACCAGGAGAAGAACCCTTTGATTACGTGGTGAACTGGCGCCTTATCCGGACTTTGATGTTGCCTTATATTCATTTCCTCTCCTTAGAAAATGTTCAAGTATAGATTCAAAGGTTTATTTTCCATTGGCATATAGTTCACTGTAATTTGATCTGAAATTGAAATCAAAATAGGTGAAATACATGTATCACAAAAAATGTATGTTATTGGTGTAATTTCTCTTTATTTTTTAACCCTTCATAAGTAAGTAAGTAGAATGGTGCAGAAGTGATTAGAGCCGCTGCCTCCTGATGCCTGATGTCAATTCTAACATTGTACTTGTCTCTATGTATTTTTTTCAGCCATTCTACCAAGTCTGTGATGGATTTTGTCAACAGTAATGAGAATATAATTTTTGTACATAATACCATTCACCTCATTTCTCAGATGGTAGACAATATAATAATTGCCTGTGGAGGAATACTACCATTGTTGTCGGCAGCAACTTCACCTTCTGTAAGTATTATCATCTGTATGTATTGATCCATAGTGCCATCTTGTGGACAAGCAGTGTCTCTGCAATTGTTAAGAAATTAAAAAAGGACACTTGGTTACAGTACAGTACACATAAAACATGTAACAATGCATTAATGTGGACTTGTCCTTTAAAATGTTCAACATATATGTTTTAAAATGTAAATAAGCACTACACTTATAAATTATATTACCGGTTATAGTATTTTCAAGTTATATGCTCTGAATCTCATAAATACTATAGCTCTAAACAAACATCAATCAGTTCACTTTACAAAATATAAACTTTTCAATATTTTCCTTCCTGAAGTACACCCCAAATGTTTTGTTAAAACATTTTATGTTAAATACAATTTACCATCTTATTGGTTGTGCATATGTGAGCCATATTTATGCATTTGTATTTTATATTGATGGTGAAAAAATAATCCTGGAGCCCACGTCTGGTAGTAAATTAAGTTTTGTGTTTTTGGTGTTGGAATATTTAATGTAATCCATTTATAAAAAATAAAAAAAAGAGTCTTTGAAGGGTTGTGCACTTACTACCTAACTAAAACAATGCAGTTCCTTTTGATTTTAATTATCTTTTTTTTTCTTGTGTTGTTGTGTTCTGTTGTTTGTTATGTCTGTTGCATGTCCAGGGTTCTAAGGTTAGTATTACTGCTGTAAGTTTCCGTTTTATTTATATATACATATATATTACTGTTTTTGGTTATAAATGTAATTGACATGCACATGATTTGACATTTACAATGTAGGCCTTGCCTTCCCTTTCAAGATGGTACGACTGTGTGTGTTTTTTCTTATTTTTTATTATTATCCTCATTATTTTTTTTCTTACTACATGGTTTAAGTCCATAAGATATATATATATATATATATATATATATATATATATATATATATATATATATATATATATATATATATATATATATATATATATATGTATGTACTGTATGTATGTATGTATGTATGTATGTGTATATATATATATATATATGTATGTATGTATGTATGTATGTATGTGTATACAGTGGAAGCTCGAGATACGAACAGCTCTGTATACGAGAAATTTAAGATACGAGGAAAGTATGAGCGAAAAATTCGGATCTAAATATGAGCATTGGCTTGCGTATCGAGCCACGAGTCAGGCTGTGGGTATGCGTGAAACGTTTCCCGATCCACCTCAACTCAGGGATTCACCCAAGCTGACGCTGCCCGCCCGTCAGCTCACTCAATGTTCCTTGTTCTCCTGTAGCGTGAGGATCTACGCGTTTGTGCACTTGTGATTTCATCATTTTTTTTGCATTTAAAGTGAAAATAATTATTTCACGAGAGAGCCTTCCTGAATCAGAGGGGGACTCTCCTTCCCCACAGTAACCCGTTTCCTCCTCCCCACCTCCCTATTGTCTCCCTCAAGCCAGCCAGGACTCTTCATAAAGGTAAACTACAGTATAAATTTTTTATCAGTGTTATTTGTTAGGAAAATTGATTTTTATGTTGATATTTTTCAGTGTTATTTGGGTGTTTATATTTTTGGAACGAATTAACTGGATTTCCATTATTTTTCAATGGGTAAGTTTGTTCTAGATACGAGAATTTCGCTATACGAGCTCAGTGCTGGAACGAATTAAACTCATATCTCGAGGTTCCACTGTATATATACAGTGCATCCGGAAAGTATTCACAGCGCATTACTTTTTCCACATTTTGTTGTGTTACAGCCTTATTCCAAAATGGATTAAATTAATTTTCTTTCTCAGAATTTTATACACAACACCCCATAATGGCAACGTGAAAAAAGTTTGAGGTATTTGCAAATTTATTAAAAATAAAAAAATTGAGAAAGCACATGTACATAAGTATTCACAGCCTTTGCCATGAAGCTCAAAATTGAGCTCAGGTGCATCCTGTTTCTCCTGATCATCCTTGAGATGTTTCTGCAGCTTAATTGGAGTCCACCTGTGGTAAATTCAGTTGATTGGACATGATTTGGAAAGGCACACTCCTGTCTATAGAAGGTCCCACAGTTGACAGTTCATGTCAGAGCACAAACCAAGCATGAAGTCAAAGGAATTGTCTGTAGACCTCTGAGACAGGATTGTCTCAAGGCATAAATCTGGGGAAGGTTGCGGAAAAATTTCTGCTGCTTTGAAGGTCCCAATGAGCACAGTGGCCTCCATCATCCGTAAGTGGAAGAAGTTTGAAACAACCAGGACTCTTCCTAGAGCTGGGCAGCCACCTAAACTGGGCGATCAGGGGAGAAGGGCCTTAGTCACGGAGGTGACCAATAACCTGATGGTCACTCTGTCAGAGCTCCAGAGGTCCTCTGTGGTGAGAGGAGAACCTTCCAGAAGGACAACTATCTTTGCAGCAATCCACCAATCAGGCCTGTATGGTAGAGTGGCCAGATTGAAGCCACTCCTTAGTAAAAGGCACATGGCAGCCCACCTGGAGTTTGCCAAAAGGCACTTGAAGGACTCTCAGACCATGAGAAATAAAATTCTCTGGTCTGATGAGACAAAGATTGAACTCTTTTGTGTTATTGCCAGGCATCACGTTTGGAGGAAACCTGGCACCGCTCATCACCAGGTCAATACCATCCCTATAGTGAAGCATGGTGGTGGCAGCATCATGCTGTGGGGATGTTTCTCAGCGGCAGGAACTGGTAGACTAGTCAGGATAAAGGGACAGATGACTGCAGCAATGTACAGAGACATCCTGGATGAAAACCTGCTCCAGAGCTCTTGACCTCAGACTGGGGCGACGGTTCATCTTTCAGCAGGACAACGACCCTAAGCACACAGCCAAGATATCAAAGGAGTGGCTTCAGGACAACTCTGTGAATGTCCTTGAGTGGCCCAGCCAGAGCCCAGACTTGAATCCGATTGAACATCTCTGGAAAGATCTTAAAATGGCTGTGCACCGACGCTTCCCATCCAACCTGATGGAGCTTGAGAGGTGCTGCAAAGAGGAATGGGAGAAACTGACTAAGGATAGGTGTGCCAAGCTTTTGGCATCATATTCAAAAAGACTTGAGGCTGTAATTGCTGCCAAATGTGCATCGACAAAGTATTGAGCAAAGGCTGTGAATACTTATGTACATGTGATTTCTCAGTTTTCTTATTTTTAATAAATTTGCAAAAACCTCAATTAAACTTTTTTCACGTTGTCATTATGGGGTGTTGTGTGTAGAATTCTGAGGAGAAAAATGAATTTAATCCATTTTGGAATAAGGCTGTAACAAAGCAAAATGTGGAAAAAGTGATGTGCTGTGAATACTTTCCGGATGCACTGTATATTTATGTATATTTATGTGTGTGTGTACAAACAGGCTTTTCAGAGCCAGTAAAACAGGTTCATCCTTCACTCTGTGGTAAGGTAGTATTTCATCATTGAATTTCATATGTATTTGTGTGATGGAGACTTAAGGTACATATTCTGCAGATAACTATCAAAATAATATATATATTGGCATTTACCTGACTCTGGATGCAAGGAGTAGAGTTGGCAAAGGTTGATGAGATTAAATACTTGGGATCAACAGTACAGAGTAATGGGGATTGTGGAAGAGAAGTGAAAAAGAGAGTGCAGACAGGGTGGAATGGGTGGAGAAGAGTGTCAGGAGTGATTTGTGACAGACTGGTATCAGCAAAAAGCTAGGTTATATGGGCTGGAGACGGTGGAACTGACCAGAAAACAGGTGACAGAGCTGGAGGTGGCAGAGTTAAAGATGTTAAAATTTGCACTGGATAAGGATGGATAGGATTAGAAATTATTACATTAGAAAATCAGCTCAAGATGGACGGTTGGGAGACAAAGTCAGAGAGTCGAGTTTGCGTTGGTTTGGACATATGCAGAGGAGAGATGCTGGGTATATTGGGAGAAGGATGCTAAGGATAGAGCTGTCAGGGAAAAGGAAAAGAGGAAGGCCTTTAAGAAGGTTGACGGATGTGGTGAGAGAGGACATGCAGGTGATGAGTGTAACAGAACAAAATGCAGAAGAAAGAAAGATAGGGAAAAAGATGTTCCGCTGTGGCAACCCCAAACGGGAGCAGACGAAAAAAAAAGAAGAAGAAGATTGGCATTTACCTCACTCTATAAAGGAATCAATCAGTGGATTTAAACCATATCAGCAGAATGTCATACCCACTACCCTTTGGCTAATTGTAAGATTTGAAGGACTTTATCCTCTGATGTGCATTTGAAAGTGTGGTAAATAGTTTATGTACATTCATTGAACTACAGTTTCCCTGATTGTGAGTTTCTTGAAAGAATTTTCCTACATAAGTTCCTACCCTGCTTTAATTTGATTAGCATTTACAGTTAAATATTTAAGGGGTGCTTGTCATGTGTCATTACATCTCAAATACGTTCATTAACATCAATGAATTTGTCCTTAATTTTAGTATGTGACTGTAAAGGTGAAGGGTGGATGATAACTTTAATCGTTCAATGACCTCATCAGTGCAGAACCACCTAATGTCAGGGCAATGCTTATGGTTTATTAATGGAGGCTATTCCTCTATTTTTTTTATTTTTACATGTTAAGTGTGAGGACTGGAATAGAATATCTTGGTTTATATTCCAAGCACAATGTTCCTGGTTTTGTTCCTGAATTTTCACTGTGTGCCCCAAAGGAAATTGCTTTACCTACCTCTACACTGATAAAAAAAAAAAAAAGAATGTCATATCCTGATCTTAAGTCTCCATTATTTAATGTATCTGTCAAATGTACATTATTAGTCCTCATTTATTTCACCTCAAATAGCCAGCAAAAGATCCATTAGACCATTTAGCCCAACATACAAATATCATCATGAAGAGATGAAGTATTAAAGTAATTTTGTAACTTATTCCTTAAATCTATGATTCACTTTGTATTGAAAACCTTTTTGTTTATCTATTTATTTGTTTCCTTGTTTTTTGTTTTTATTTTTTTAAGCTTCATTAAATCGTGCTTAATTTAGTGAAAAAGGTATAAATTATTGAATGTTGCTCCTGTGTCAAATATTAATCTTAATAAGACATAAAAACTTTGTAATTTCCCTTTGTGTTAAGAATTTTTCCTTACAGATTTGCATAGCTCATATACGTTTAGATCACAAGCCTCTGACTGGCTGTGTGACCATTAACAAATCACTTAACCTGCCATTGAATCGATTTGAAATACAGTATATCCAAGTGTGTCTGTTTGTTATAATTGAATATTGATCCTATCCTACATATAAAAGTATATGTGCTGTAAAATAATTAAACAATTGGTTTTTCTTCCATGCTTTCATTTTTGAATCTTGCTTGCTGCACTTTAGAGTTGTGGGTTGGACCACTGCCTACCCCAGTAGGCAGTGACACACGGCAAGAACCAACTTGACATACTGTACATGTAATTGAGTTGTAGGATGATACAAGAGTACCTTGGGAAGTACATGCAAGTCAAGAACAAATTTTCACATTCAGTGCAGACAGTAATTTGGCTAGACCTGGCCAATTTCAGGGCCAGGATAGTGTCTGGTTTGGTGAGATGCTGCTTCTGGGTTGAACAGGTTTGCAGAATTAGTAGAATTGTATTTTCATTAAACTATTCATTAAATATTTTTTGTTTGTCTTTTTCTGTTTTAAGTAGTGCAACTGCACTCATCCTAAAAGTGGGGTTTTGGGGCATCATGGGCACTCCAGTGGACTTTCTGCAGGCGTAGGTGCATTACCAAACTGCTGCGTGGGAGGGGCAGTGAGTGGCACGACTGAACATTGCTGTGTGGCACAGCTTAGAGGGAGCAGAGGCTCTGGCACTCTGTTGGCCCCAGTTTGTTATCAACCATCATTACCGTCAGATGCATTACGCACTGTGTTTTTGGCTATTCTCTGTGTACAGTAACCTTTTAAGCCTGCTGTTGTTGTTGTTGTTGTTGTTATTTAACAGTTAATTCTTAATTCAGGTATTCTGCTGATGCTACTGTGCACATGTGTTATTAAAAATATTGTATAAAATTACCTTTACACTATGTGTATAAGGTGTATATGCAGCATAAATAAATTTTGTGTTTAGATATGGCTCCCATCCTGTTATATATTCCAAAACATGAAAATATCCAAAATGTTTCTGATCCTGAAGTATCAAAACTGCTAGCATAATCAATTTGACTAAATTCTCTTTTCAGATATAATGAAGCACATTAACTTACAAGAGAAAAATAGTGGCTGTAAATTACAATATGAGCTGTATACTTATTTAATCATAATTACAGATGTAGTTTTTGGATTCATTGACAGTTTTCAGAATTACAAAATATCTTTATAACAAGTCTCACCTTAAGCTCCATTTGTAGCTTTACAAGTGGTATTAATCATATCTGTCTTGCTGATTTGTCTTATCTGTATTGTCTGTGATAAAAGGAGCAGAGATGGCAGTCATTGTTCAGATTTTCTTGCTGGGAAAAGTCACATAATGTGGATATACAACAAATGAAAAAATGTTCACTTTCCTTTGGACATATATTGTTTAAGACCAAACTGTTCTCTGCCCAGAGGGGACTGGGTGGTCTCATGGTCTGGAATCCCTGCAGATTTTATTTTTTTCTCCAGCCGTCTGGAGTTTTTTTTCTGTCCTCCCTGGCCATCGGACCTTACTCTTATTCTATGTTAATTAGTGTTCCCTAATTTTAATTATTTGTTTTGTCTTTTTTCTCTTTCTTCATCATGTAAAGCACTTTGAGCTACATTGTCTGTATGAAAATGTGCTATAGAAATAAATGTTGTTTTTGTTCTCAATTACACACTCCACTAATAATGAATTATTGTTAGTTTTTTTCTAAGGGTCTGTGTTTTTTTAAGTGTATTCCAATTGCTTTTTTAAATTCATTACTTTTAATTTGTAAAAAGTAGTGTGATTTGATACTGAATAATAAAAAGCCTTTAATACTTTACATTTACAAAAAGTATCCAATTACATTTGAATCTAGATCCAAAATGGGAGTTACTTTTCTCCTAAGGTTACACACAACTTATGGTCAGAAAAAGAGAAACATACCTGACAAATGGTTTCAAGTCAATGTAAAGACTAAGCCTGCTTTGTGGCTGCTCATTTCTGCTTCTAGGGTCAGCCTATTTCTGTGTTTATTGTTTGAGAAAGGATAAAGATTAACTGAACATTAGCATCTCCACAAACATTCCCCTCATCATTAATATTATATTAATGACACTAAAATGAAATGTAAAATCGGTATTGTCAACATTCGTCTTTCTTCCTCAGTAAAAAAAAAAAATTGTACTAGTCTGCCAGTTTCTCTAATTCTGAAAATGATAATACAGCAAACAAGTTTACCAAAACTAAAAATATTGCAATATTGGTGCCTCAGAACTGTGACAGAGAGAGAGAGTTTTTGCAGTCTTCTTGTGTTGGGACGATTAAGACAGTGCTTACCTGTTACAACGCACCTTTATGCAAAAAAAACGGTTAATCTTGGTGCCTTGTTCCCTAGCAGTCTCTCATGCTGGCATGCATTAACTCAAAGAGGTGGGGAGCAAGACAGTAGCCTTGGACCCCACAGATATGAATTGGCTCAGACGGTAGCCATGGAATACAAGAATAAGGTCGGGAGAGTCTGACAGTAGTGAAGACTTGTTGCCAGAGCCCTGTGAGATGGAGCAGTGCGACTGAAATGCAGCCTAGCATGATGTCGGGTTCAGGTGATGTGTAACTAATGGTCCTTTTTAAGGCCCACTCCCCTGTTCTCTGGCTGACAACGGCAGCACTAGTCTATGACTACATTGCCACAGAACTGTTTTCTATTGAATATTTTCAGTTTTATTTATAGCTATGTGACTTAAATTAAAGGCAAGCTTTAATTTGAGGCAGCATTTTATCTTTTTATTTTAAGAAGTGAACTTTTCCAGGACTGCCACAGCCCCCCCCAAGTGCAGCCTGGCTGCCTTACAGGGCTGTGGTCACCAGTTTAAAAACCATTGTTCTGTTCCTACACATTACTAACTATACCAGAATCAATGTAATTAGTAGAAATAGACATTAAGCCCGTTACAATAACAGGCGCTAGAACAGTAGTGCATAAACATTAGCAGGAACAGTCTACAGTATATTAAATGGCAAGGGGCCAAATAATAATAAAAATAAAATAGAAACATATATGACAATACAGTAAGTATAATTAATATTGCCTTAGAGTAAATCTTTGTAACAATCTGTAAAACACAATATCTGAAGATATTGAATTTAGGAAAAATTTTTTATTTTCTTACCTCATGAAATTTTTCTATACAATTTCATTATAGACAACATTTCTTGTAAATATTCTGTCTGAGTTTGGGAACAGTTTGTCTTGATCAGAACCATCTACAACCTTGACAACAACATCTAGAAAACTTCTAACTCTTGATAATGCAATATATAACTGACTGTGGCTGAATACTGGTTCTGCCAAGGTTTGCTCTTCTGAGACTTTCTCTTTTAGCGTTTTTCTGACGTTCATTTTCTTTTTCTTCAATCGATCTATTTGCTCGTATTTTTCTTTGTCTTTCAGCCTTTCTTTTGTTTACTTGTTGAGTTGACCGTTCTTCCAGGAGATGTTGCTTATAAAGGATTTGATTGTCTGTGTCTTTTGTCCAACTTGACGTGTCCTTTTTTTTGAGTGGCATGTTGTTAGTAGATAGGTCCAAAATATTTTCTGTTACAGTAACACTGGCTTGTATGTGGCTGTAATATGTGTCAATGTATTGTTTGTCTTTAATTTTCTCTCACAGTAATACTGGTTTGTATTTCCATAAAATGCCTGTAATTTTCTCTGACAGTAATACTGGCTTTGATGTCCGTAACATGACTTTAATTTTCTGTCACAACAGTGGGCAATCAGCAGAGTGTCCCCAGCAACTGATGTAATGTGCGGCGTGTAGCTGATAATCGTGTCTGTGGCGTCTCCCCAGCAAGTACTATTTAGTTCCCCAGCAAGTATTTTAATCTGTGCTGGCGTGCAGCTGATTATTGTATGTGTGGCGTCTCCCCAGCAATGGATTTTATGTGCGCGGCCGTGACTACCCAATTAGCACTCTCCCCAGCAATGGTGTCTTTAATTTCTTATTATGCGCGGCCGTGGCAGGGCCATTCACTGTTTGCCCTGTGTGTTCCAGTGTGTGTGTGTGTCCACGATGCCATGCGCATGGGCGGGGCACGGTGTGATGCAAGGCAACTTCAACAGAAGACACACACACACGGACACCTGGACGCACACAGGGGTTTTATTAAAGAGGATGATGATTAGGAAAGTAACAATCAAAGGAGAAACCTTTGAACAGCTCCACTCCTGCTTTATGTGCAATATTCTCCTCTCGTCTCTGGTCTGATTTGCCGGCTTGAAATCCAGTTTTTGTAGGTTTATCTCTGATGCTAATGTGCTGGTTTCAAAGATGGTCTTTGGTGTGGTGCTGTATCAAAGGCTTTTTTAAAGTCAATTAGGCTGTGTTCTTTGCTTTTGTCTTCTGCCCCTGCTAACTGTATAAAAATAGCTTTGTTTTTTTGTTGGTAGTTCTGATGAATACTGTATTAATGCACCCAGTGTGGATGTTACACTCATAAAATTATAATGGCTGGTGACTTTAATTGAGTTTTAAATCCACACCTGGATAGGTCTTCAGCCTTCAGGGATATCATCTAATACTGCAAAAATAATTACACGGTTTGTGATGGATCAGAACTTATCAGACGCAATGAGGTTTTTAAATCCTTACCTTAGAACATATTCCTTCTTCTCACAAATTCATCATTGTTACTCAAGAATTGATTATTTCTTCATATACAATCATTTTTCGCCCATTATCAAATCGTGTAAGTATGACACTATTGTTATCTCCAACTATGCCCCTCTGATAATGGAGCTTAACTTACTATTCCCTACACGCTCATTTTGTAGCTGGTGTCTTAACTCACTGTCATTAGCTAATGAGCACTGTAACAGAATTCTTATCTAAGCAAATTGATTATTTTCTGGAGACAAACACATCCCCAGATATCTCTGCAGGAATACTTTGGGAAACTCTTAAGGCATTTTTAAAGGACCAATTACTTCACAACTATCTCCCAAAAATAAATTGGAAGCCAAGAAGGCATCTGAGTTAATCAGCAAAATTACTGGAATAGATCTAGAATACGCTAGGTCTCCAAAATAAGGCAAATTATAGGAAAAGACAGGTTTTGCAAATCAGAATTTAACCTCTTGACTACTAAACAAACGGAACAGCTCATCTTTAAATTGCAACATCATTATTATGAACACGGAGAAAAGGCCAATAAGATTTTAGCTTAACAAATCCACATGACGTTAAGATACAAAGATCTAGCTGGAAGGATTGCGAAAGTGCTTCCTTCTGTAATATCACAAGACCAAACCAGATTTATTAAAGGCAAGCATTTATCTTCTAATCTTCAGAGTTTGTTTAATATATTCACCCATTAAATCTAACATCTCAGAGATCTTACTATATTTGTATGCAGAAAAGGCATTTGACATGATTGAATAAGATAATTGCACAAATTTGGGTTCGGCTCAAACATATGAGCGTGGATCAAACTACATTATACTAGTCCAGAAGCTTCAATTCATATTAACACTACTTCAAACTAGAACGTGGTACTTGTCAAGGATGTCCCCTATCACCATTGCTCTTTGCAATCACCATTGAGCCATTGGCTATTTATTTCATAATAAAAAGGAGATAAAAGGGATTTTCAGAGAAGGACATGAACAGAAAATATCACTATTTGCAGATGATATGGTACTGTATATATCTGACCCACAAAATTTCGTGCCAGCAGTCCTAAATGCACTGACAGATTTTCAAAAGATATCTGGACTCAAATAAAATCTAGCATACAGTACTAGACTGGACACCTTCCCATTTATTTTAGCAGATCATTAAATATCTAGGGGTAAATATCAAGCTGTTCTTCAACAATATTTTGTTGTCTGCATGGAAAAAAATAAACAAGATATGAATAGATGGTCCACCTTCACATTAGCAGGAGAAATCAGTACTGTTAAGATGAACATCCTTCCCAAGCTTCTTTTTCTATTTCAAACCATTCAATCATAGCCTCATTTAGCTGGAATTCATAACATCCACGTATCAAAGAGGGCAACTCTACAATGACCTAAAGCAGAAGAGGGCATAGCACTACCAAACTTTCAATTTTATTACTGGGCAGCAAATGCACACGCCATAAAGACCTGGACTTCGACACAAATTGATAACCATATGCAAGCCTGGTCTACAATAGAATTAAAATCTTGCAGTATTCCCTGTTCTGTGCTCCAGTAAATGCAGACTATCATCAATACACTAATAATCCAATTGCCCTTCATTCACTCAGAATATGGAATTATCTAACTCTATATTTATTTTTCTAGTATCAGAATGTAGTTTAAGTTAATTTGTTTTAGTTTCAATAGATGTATTTGTCATATTTTCTTTTTTTCACATCTTCGTGCCCCCTTTTTTGTTACTTCTCCACAGGTTGAGAACCACCGCTGTAGCCAAATCAATTTGCCAGTCTGAGCAAGCAGATTAACTTTTGCAAAATGATTATCATGTTAAGTTCATTTGGTGTTCATTTTAAAAGATGACAATGTTAAATTACATTTCTTTGTTAATATTGTTTAGTAATTATGATAGAATCTGCCCTGTTCAGTTTTCAAATCCAGGTCACTTCATGCAGACATAAGGCATATACACTGTATTAGGAAAGAGTTGTACAGCGCATGGTGGTTAGTGCTGCTGCCCTGTGAATCAGGCATCCTAGGTTTGAATCCCACACTGGTCATTCTGCAGATGTTTTGGTTTTCTCTTCACATCACCAAGTCTCGCATGTTAGATTAATTTCTGATTCTGCATGATTGTGCATTACAGTGGAGTGGGGCCCTGTATACCAGCCTTGTATTTGATGCTGTCAGTGCAGGTTCAATTTATTTAAGCAAGTTTGAGAAGGTTATGTTCATCATATTAAATGCAATTACCTTTTGATACATATATTCATAAAGTGAGGGGTCGGAAAATCGAGAGTACACCTAATGAGAAGGATTTAGGAGTCATAGTGGACTCTAAGCTATCAACTTCCTAACAGTGTTCAGAAGCCATTATGAAGGCTAACAGGATGTTAGGTTATATAGCACGATCTGTGGAGTACAAGTCCAAGGAGGTTCTGCTCAAACTTTATAATGCACTGGTGAGGCCTCATCTTGAGTACTGTGTGCAGTTTTGGTCTCCAGGCTACAAAATGGACATAGCAGCACTAGAAAAGGTCCAGAGAAGAGCAACTAGGCTGATTCCAGGTCTACAGGGGTTGAATTATGAGGAAAGATTAAAAGAGCTGAGCCTTTACAATTTAAGCAAAAGAAGATTAAGAGGTGACATGATTGAAGTGTTTAAAATTATGAAGGGAATTAGTACAGTGGATCGAGACTTGTATTTTAAAATGAGCTCATCAAGAACACGGGGACACAGTTGGAAACTTGTTAAGGGTAAATTTCGCACAAACATTAGGAAGTTTTTCTTTACACAAAGAACGATAGACACTTGGAATAAGCTACCAAGTAGTGTGGTAGACAGTAAGACGTTGGGGACTTTCAAAACTCGACTTGATGTTTTCTTGGAGGAAACAAGTGGATAGGACTGGCGAGCTTTGTTGGGCTGAATGGCCTGTTCTCGTCCAGATTGTTCTAATTCTAATTCTAATTCTAATTCTAATTCTAATTCTAAGTGCAGTACTTGGCTATTACTTTTCATCATTTTGGGAAAGTGGAGAACTCTGCTATTTTATAGCTCCAGGAAACTGGAGTCATGTCTCTGTCCTGGCCACTGATCACATTGAGTTTATATGTTCTCCCCTTTTTTAATGGGCTTTTATAAGCATCTTTGTCTCTTTTTGCATCTCTGACACATAGAAACTATATTAAGGGTGGTTTCTGCCTTACTTCAAATATTGCCACCAGCATAAGCTCTGTAATGGAATAAGGAGGTTTCAAAATTAAACTTTCTTGCCAAACACTCATATGTATCTACCTCCATCCATGAGGTCCAAGGCCTCCTTGAGTTCAGCAGAGGAGGCTGAGGTGCCTCGTCAGCTGTGAGGAGTGGAAAATGTAGATTGTCAAAATGGTTTCATGTGAGGGACAAAGTGGTTAGGAACAGGAGTTCTTTATTATTAATTTGAGAATCCATAGATGCTGAATATGATTTGCCTAACTGCAAGGATTGTGGCAAATTTGTCACACTTCCTAAGTGTTAATACAAATGGTTTACTGGGCTTAGCATCTGATGTAATAATGTGCCCTTATGTGGTGGATCAGAAACTGTGCTCTTTGAGTCAATAGAGCATCATCTTCATTTCTGACCTTAACGCTGTGTAGCCTGTGGTCTTTTGTCACTCAAAACAGGGAGTGAAGTGTTTCCAAGATGGAAAGTCTAATTTCTAATTTAGGGGACTTTGGGGTTTAATATGAAATTGGTGAGAAAAGTAAGTTATAGTGAAGTCCTGGATAAATCCTTTCAGTGCCTTTCAAATTGAACTGTAATTGCCCCCTGAGCCCAGGTTAAATGCAAGTAATCTGCCTGATTTGTTTATAAGCGTTTCACAAAAAGGCTTGTTAATGAAAGAGAAGTGTGTATATACGAGGTGTGATCAAAACGTATGGTAAATCTTGATGCAGAGCATCATCCAAGAGCAACGCAAAACAATTCAGTGCAGGTTCTGACATGTCCATCCTAGAGCCTAGTTTGTGAGAAGTTTCAACTTGTTTGATACTGTCAGTCGTTTCTGAGCCACTGTTGAGTTTGTCGTTAATATTGGATTAACATGAAATTCTGTTTCAAATTGCAAAAAGCTGCAGGAAACCCATCAGATGTTAAAATCGGTTTATGGTGACACTGCACCGACAACTAAGACTGTTTACAAATGGTTTGATCAATTTCATAATGGATCTGACTCGGTTAAAGACAAGAAAAGATCAGGATGTCCTTCAACATCAATAACTGAGGAAAATGTAGAAACGGTTTCATTCTTCATCATGACAACGCTCCTTGTCACACATCCCGGTTAGCACAACAGTTTCTGACGAATAAAAACATTACACTGTGTCAACATTCACCTTATTTGCCGGATCTGGCACCGTGTGACTTCTGGCTGTTCTTTAAATTGAAAATGACCATTAAAAGCAAACAATTTCAATCCATTGAGGACATCCAGGCAGCCATGACAGCCCAACTAAAGACACTATCGAAAGAAAACTTACAGAACTGCTTCGCAAAGTGGCAGGAGTTTTAGGATCAGTGTATTCGAAATGGAGGAGAGTATTTTGAGGCTGACTAGTAGTTGTAAATCTTTTACTGCAATAAGCGTTTCTTTTTGAAAACATTGACCGTATTTTTTGATCACACCTCATATATATGTGTGTGTGTGGGTGTGTGTGTGTGTGTGTGTATATATTCAAATCTTGATTATCAAGCAGTGAGGAAAAAAGAGAGTTCTATTAGTGAACAATAAAAAATAAATAAATAAATAAATCTTTACATTAAATTAAGGTCAGCATAAAGTTTACATGAAGAAGCAATGGAGTACACAGTGTGCTAAAGCAGCAGAGATGTCCTTTTACTGTCTGATGAATAGTTCATAGTTATAGCACTTAAGGCAGTGTCATGATTTTCTTATACAGTCAGTCCTCAACATGTGTGCGTTTAACTGCCTTTAGCCTATTTCAGCAGCATCTTGAAGCTAGCTGTATTAGCTGTTAATTGTGCTCAAAGGTTCTTCCATTAAAACACATACAGTAAATATCTTAATGTTGATGCAGCAGTTTGTTCTTGATATGTAATATGTATCCTAGTGACAAAGCAAAGACCACATTTATTATTTCTTTGTATTTAGGCAAAACAAGGAATGGTCGTGTGTTTTTTATACAGCAAACATTCTTACTGTTTCAGTTTTGATCACTTTTTGAAAAATTATGACAATCTTTAGTTATCCTGAGCATAATGGGGAGTGATTACTAATAAGATGCTTATAGGCAGGGGCATAATAGTACAGTGAGATACTTTGTTACTTTTTAAACATCAGCAGCTGATTTAGGGAGGAATGATCCCGTCTTTATATTAACTTTTCATAATGGGTTATTGGAAGAACTAAACATTAGCAAGTCAGAATTTGTTTTTTTAGTCTACTCCTTATGCACATTACTCAGTTAATAGACAGAAAAAAGAAAAGATGTTTTAAATCATCTACTGTTCCCACTTCTGTCTTCTTCAAAAGATTCACCTACTCCTGTTGAAGAGTGCAAATCCACTTTGACTAAATAAAAATGACAATGCCACATTACTGGGGGTTATATTTTTGTTGTCGAGATTTAGGGCATTTAGTTACTAAATGTTTAAAATTGCTGGAAATGTAAAGTGTCCTATCCTTGTATGCATTCAGTAGGGTGGATGATAGTAGTCAGTTATTATTATGTTAACGGTCTTTCGATTTATGTCACTTTGAATAGAGCTACTTGTCTTGTAGCCTTAGTATTTTTGGGGTGGTGGAGCATTTCAAAAGCTCTGAACTAATAAGTAATTTAAAAATTCAGAACTTCAGTTGATAGTAGTACTGTAAGCAAATGGGTGACTGAGTCTGTGACAGTTGTGTTTATTTAGGTGAGTTATGTTAGAAATTAACTAAACTTAATTAATTAAATTAATTAAAGTAATGCTTTTAAGTAGTACTTATTTTTTAGCTGTTGAATGGAACATGTCAATGAATTAATTTATTATTTGCATATAGTCAGATAAAAAATTTATTCCATGATGATTGCTTCATTCTTTATAAACCCTTACTGAAATCTTCCCAAGGCAAATGGGGGTAAACTCCCCTGTGCCTCCCAACACGGACCTGTAAGTGCTAACAAGTTTCGGCTTTAGTTAGCCATCATGTCAGTGCTACCTCTTTAGCAAACTACAACTTTATATTAGCAATAGACTAGTAGTGCACTTAAAGATAAAGGAATATTTTATAAAATATCACTTCTATAGAATGAGGATCAGCCTTATCACACAGATCCAGTGGGATTGTTATCACAACCTTCATCCTCAGTAGTTGGACTGTTAGACTGTGATGTTTAGTCAGTGCAGTAACAGCCGTACTTAAGGGCAGCATCATAATATAGGATAATATATATATATATATATATCATAATAGAGGATACTGCCAATGATTATTTTGTCTCCACATTTTAAATTTAACACTTTAAATAATAAAGATTTACTTTGCTTTGCTAAAACTAAGCTGTGGTAAAACAATAGTGTCTGTTGATGATTAACTTACAATGGTTCTGCCAATGTTAACCATATGTAATTAGAAAAATAGAAGAAGAAAACAAACGAGAATAGAATTTTTTAATACACTCAAAATTTGAGGATTTTAATTGGTACAATACTTTTAAAACTTAAAAATTTCCTGAACTCCCCGCTGTATACTGTAGGTTAATATTGTGTAAAATACTACAGCATCACAATGTTTGGTCCACAGTCTGATTCAATGAAAGGATGCATTCAGTGTGGAGGTTTTCCTGCTTTTTCTGTGTTTATGTGGATTCCTTTTGGAGGTCACATTATCTCACGTGGTTGATGGGACTCGTATATGCATACAGTATACGTTGTGAGTGAGTGAAGCTGTGTTTATAAGTCTTCAAGGATGGTTTCCACCTTATATCCTGTATTCTGTTTGACAATTTAGAAAGTACATGAATGGATATGCAAACACACTGTTTATGATGGATTTATACATGTATTTTGTGTATGTATTTATTTATACTTTATTTATAGAATCCATATATTTTTTGAGTCCACATTTTACGTTTTAGCTTTTATCAGCATCCTAAACATGTTGTGGCAGAATGTGCAACAAGCCAAGAATCAACTGTGCCTTTTAATAAGCATACTCACATCTACAGTTACTCAACTCGGATAAACTTGTCCAATGACCTAAAATGCATATCTTTTTAACTCAAGAAGAAACTAATGTACCTAGACAAAAACCACACGAACGCAGAGAGAATGAGCAAACACCACTCAGAGAGTTGCTAGGTTGGGAATCAAACGTGATATACTCTGAAGCGGTGAAGCAGAAATGCTGTGCTACTTATATTTAAAAAAATGTTTTGCTTGAGAATCAAATATTAAAAAAAAACACAACTTTTTCATTTCTGTCAAAAACTTTAGGTGTTCTTTATAGATTTTAGAGTGTTAAATCCAAATCTGGCAACTACTCTAGCTTCTGAGATATAAGGGTATATAATGAAAACAAAACACTATTTCTTAGGGAAAAGTATATTTTAAATTATTTAGACTTGAAAAAATGTAAATTGGGTGTCTGGGCTTTCCCTTAAAGATAGGGTGAGAAGCTCAGTCATCCGGGAGGGGCTCAGAGTAGAGCCGCTGCTCCTCCGCATCGAGATGAGTCAGATGAGGTGGCTCGGGCATCTGATCAGGATGCCTCCTGGACGCCTCCCTGGTGAGGTGTTCCGGGCACGTCCAACCGGGAGGAGGCCCCGGGGAAGACCCAGGACACGCTGGAGGGACTATGTCTCCCGGCTGGGGTGGGAACACCTTGGGATTCTCCCGGAAGAGCTGGAAGAAGTGGCCGGGGAGAGGGAAGTCTGGGCCTCTCTGCTTAAGCTGCTGCCCCCGTGACCCGACGCCGGATAAGCGGAAGAGTGGATGTAGGGATGAAAATGTAAATTGCACATATACAGTAGTTGTTTTAGGTACAATTATTACTTGCAAAAACGAATCACTTGGAAGTTTTCTTTTTTCTCTTATAATCCTCTAAAAGTGTCTCATGGTGAGACAACTAACAGATGTCTGCTAAATTAACTCACTTTGCATTAAAATATAATCTATATATATCATTCACTGAGGGCATGCAAGACAGTGAGCACAAGCAAGACAGAGCCCCGCCCGCCAACTCTAAGACCATGGGATACGCTCGACAGAGCCCCGCCCACCAACTCTAACCCTCCTACCGTGTCATAGGATACGCACAATAGAGCCACGCACGCCAACTGTACCCGTCCTCCGAGTCCGGCATCGCTGTCGAGGCACGCAACAACTCACCAAACACAGCCTCAGTCGCTTTCGTCTGTGCAAAAGTCCACATGCACCTCTGAGCCATGTTGACTTTACACTGCACGCAAGACAGAGAGCCATGATCGCCAATTCACAGAGCCCTGCCCGCCAACTCTAACTAAGGGCAAGCAAGACAGAGAGCCAAACAAGACAGAGAGCCACACCCGCCAACTCACAGAGCCCCGCACACCAACTCTAAGACCATGGGATACGCTCGACAGAGCCCCGTCCGCCAACTCTAACCCTCCTACCGTGTCATAGGATACGCACAATAGAGCCACGCACGCCAACTGTACCCGTCCTCCGAGTCCAGCATCGCTGTCGAGGCACGCAACAACTCACCAAACACAGCCTCAGTCGCTTTCGTCTGTGCAAAAGTCCACATGCACCTCTGAGCCATGTTGACTTTACACCGCACGCAAGACAGAGAGCCATAATCGCCAATTCACAGAGCCCTGCCCGCCAACTCTAACTAAGGGCAAGCAAGACAGAGAGCCACACAAGACAGAGAGCCACGCCCGCCAACTCACAGAGCCCCGCACACCAACTCTAAGACCATGGGATACGTACGCATTTAGTGTATAAATGGACATAAATAATTGCATGTAAACGATTCGCCAAAATCTGTTGTATATAAGCGATACTGTTTAAAATGTTATTGTTTTTTCATCAGAAAACCCGGTTTCCACATCTACCTGTATTAGTTTAAATGGCACTTTTACCACTCGCAATAGAGCAGACGCGCTGACTGGGCAACACAGTGAATGCAGCGTCTATCTATATATGTCTATGTTTTCCGTAGCCTGCTACAGGAAGGTACTCTCTCAACCATTGCCATTGGTTTCGCTCCTTGCTATTTTCGTTATACTGCGATGGTGGTTTCCTAAGCCTTTGTTATACTGAATTCCTTTCTCACCGTTTTCCGTTCCTATTCTTACACCGCTGTAGCGGCAGGCTTCGGCTAGTATAATATATATTTCCATTTGAGTGATGTCCTAGTGGAACCTCTTCTCATGTCCTTCAGGGACTGCTCCCACGTTCTCAGGGGATAAATACAAATGGGAGTACAGAAAATGGATTTCCAAAGATATAGTGCACCAAAGTGCTAGGTAGGAAGAAAAAAGGTCCTCATCTAGTTCCTCATTGTTTTCTGTCTTTGTATTACTAAGAACATTGTTATCACATGCGTTTTTTCAATAAAGGAAAAATATTTTTTACAGTTTGCTTACCTGTTACCTGGTGAAGACAATGGATGTATCAACCCAAACTTGAATATCTCTGTAAAAACATGAAAATAACAATTTTCTCTCTTCTGGACAGTACAAAGGCATCTTTCTACCCTTCTAAATATAAATTCCTGGCTATTTTGAATGAATAAGAAAAGAGATAAAAAGAAATAGAGAATAAAATGTGTAGCAAATATTTCATTTTGGGTTGTTTTAATCTTAACTAACGTTAACAACAGAGAAGACTTTCATTTTTCAATCTTAAAATATAATTCAAATAGTATTCTTAGTATTAAAAATACTATACTTAAGCCATTAAACAGAAACATATTTTTATAAAAATGAACATTTTTTTTCTTTTTCAAAACAGTGTTTTTCACTGAATCCAATATCTCAATTTCAACTCCATTTTCAGAAATGGATTCAGCACACCTAAATCTATAAAGTACATCAATTTTTTGCATAGAATAATTTTGGTTCAGACCAGTGTTATTGGAGTATTAAGCAGAAACGATAACGTCTGCACCATACGTATTTCTTAAAGCATAGGTTTGCTGTTTTTTAATTTGCAGTTGTTTTTTTCAGAAAAAATATTATACATTTATTTGCCATATTTGTAATTGACTTCTTAAGTAAAGCTTTTTAAATAAACTTTAAAAAAGGCAGTGAATGATCTTTCAGTTTAAAATGCAATCTAAATATTGTCAAATATGACACTGAGCACATCCATTTTCAAGCCAAAAATGTTCTTGAGTATCCATCTACATCCAATAAAAAGTGCATTTTTCTAATTATTTTTTAAAAATTCCATGCTTGTTCTTGTTAATTGGTGTTGTCGGATCATTGGTCCTAAATTGAAAACAAAAGCATTAAAACTAATTGAGATTGCATACTGTATATGTAGATAGCATATTCATGTAATTTTCAGGAAAGATAGATTTGGGAGGTTGTACTTTTTTAAAAGAATATAGCTGTGCACTTCACCTCATTGTCTAGCTTCCTCTATAGTGACAACATCTCCTGTATTTCAGTTTTTGTGAATTCTACAGTTGCTGTTACGTTTTGTAGAATGATTTGAGTGAGACAAATAAGCTGTCACTTTGCACTGGCAATATCAGAATCAGAATCAGAAAAACTTTATTAATCCCAAAGGAAATGGCTTATGTTACAACTTAATAACAGACAAGGGACATGTTACAGTGAGAGCAAGTATAAAGTAATCATGTAAATATAAATGAGTATCAAACTAAAGTACAGAATGTTGCATCTTAAGTTAATATTGCACATTTTGAGAACACATAAGGTTATTCTCTTGTGAAGAGCAGACAATTTATTGCACAAGAACAGATAGTATGTTGCACATTTCAAGTACTTGAAAAAATGTACCTGGATATCCAATAAAGAAAAAAAAGGCAATAACTTAAAGTGTGGGTGAGTGACCAGAAAAGGTTAAAATAGAGTCTGATGGCTGTGGGGAAGGAAGGATTTCCTGTGACATTCAGTGGAGCACTTGATGCTAGTCAGTCTACTGCTGACAACGCTCTTCTGTCCAACCACAACACTATGAAGTGGGCGATTAGCATTTTAAATAATAGACCAAAGCCTAGACAACATTCTCTGATCTGCCACAGTTTCCAAGCTGTCCAGTTTCTCTCCTACCACAGAGGAAGCCTTCTGAATTAGTTTGTTTAGTTTGTCTGCCACTTTCATGCTGCACCCCCAGCATGCCACAGCAAAGAAAATGGCACTGGCAACCACGCTGTTATAGAACATCCACAACATAGTGTTGCTGGCACTAAAAGATCTGAGGTTGCGTAGGAAATGCAGCCTACTTTGACCCTTCTTGTATATGGCCAGCAAGTTCCTGGACCAGTCTAGCTTATTGCTCATATGCACCCCTAGATACTTGTACACCTCAACGGTCTCCACCTCAAAACCCCTAATAGACAGTGAACTATGAAGAAATTGAAAGGCAGTATTACGAAAAACAACTTCAGACGTGTGTGGTTTGTGCTGTTTAGCTTCCGTATTAACATGAAAACTCCACCTTCAACAGTCACAGTGAATAGGCAGGTGAACAGGACTGTCTCCTTACCTCAGGAAAAACAGTGTCAAGAATCTACATTATGAGAAAATGTATTACGTCCAAGTATTTTTTGTTACCATGAGTATCCCTCAAAAAAATGGAAGGCATGTGTTCTGAAATTAAAAACTTTTCTGCTTCAAAGTGGATGTATTTGGTAATTTTTAAGGTTTTTGTTTTCACGTTTGGACCATCAGCTTGTTAACAACATTTTAAATCATAAGAACAAGTACATAAAATTGGATAAAAATGTTTCACTTAATGTATGCCGTGATTGGGAGTAAATAGTTTTCGCTGGAAAAATACAACACTTATTGTTTTGCTTGAGAAGTATTTACATGATTTGATAACAGTGTCAAAGATTTGTGGAAACAGCTAATAAATGTTGGAAACATTGCAGAACAGTACAGTGGCGCGGTGATTAGTGTCACTGCCTCATAGGTTGATGAACCAGTGTTCAAATTCAAGGCTGTGTGGAATATGTATCTTTTGTCCACACAAAGTTTATACATCTAATCGGGCTTCCTCCCACATCCCAAAAATGTGTATTTAGGTTAATTGGCACCAAATTTGCAATGAATTGACAAATATGATGTGTTGACTGTTTATGGGCTAGCATCTGTTCTAGGACTGGCTCCTACATTGTGCCCACCGTTAGTAGGTTTAGTCAATGGATCCACATGTTAATGAAAAAAGTAAGTTCAGAAGATGGATGAATGGGAAAAGTATCATCTTTGAACTTTTTCATTATATGTAATAATGTTATTTGTTTCCTATTTTACTTTGAAATAAGGATATTTTTTCCTTTAACCAGGGTTTTGTATTTGTTTTTCAAATGGAATCATGTATTATATTTAGTAATTTTGTTAACATTTCTTCAATTAGCTAACAAAACAACCTAAACTGGTAAAAGAACATGACTGAGAGACTTTTTAACTGCATGCTGACTTTACTGAAAAATGTTGCTTCTACATTAGAAACTACTTCTAATGAGATTTTCCTGTTATTTTAAAGACGGAGTTGGAGAATATTGAAGCAACACAAGGTATGTCGGCAGAGACAGCAGTGACCTTCCTTAGCCGGCTGATGGCTATGGTTGATGTGCTCGTATTTGCAAGCTCTCTTAATTTCAGCGAAATTGAAGCAGAAAAGAACATGTCCTCTGGAGGCTTAATGAGACAATGTCTGAGGCTTGGTATGTAAATCTTTTTAAAATATTTATTATAGTTACAGTATTATGAAATGGTAGGCTGAAAACGTTTTCATTTTTGCTTTTAAACATAATATATGTTTCACAGAGTAATATAGTTATATAAACTGCTCAAAAAAATTAAAGGAACACTTTGAAAACACATCAGATCTCAATGGGAAAAAGAAATCCTCCTGGATATCTATACTGATATAGACTGGGTAATGTGTTAGGAACGAAAGGATGCCACATCGTTTGATGGAAATGAAAATGATCAACCTACAGAGCCCTGAATTCAAAGACGCCCCAAAAATCAGAGTGAAAAAATTATGTGGCAGGCTAGTCCATTTTGCCAAAATTTAATTGCAGCAACTCAAAATTGTACGCAGCACTTTGTATGGCCCCTGTGTTCTTGTATACATGCCTGACAACATCGGTGCATGCTTCTAATGAGATGACAGATGATGTTGTGGGGGATCTCCTCCCAGATCTAGACCAGGGCATCACTGAGCTCCTGGACAGTCTGAGGTGCAGCCTGGTGGCATTGGATGGACCAAAACATAATGTCCCAGAGGTGTTCTATTGGATTTAGGTCAGGAAAGTGTGGTGGCCAGTCAATGGTATCAATTCCTTCATCCTCCAGGAACTGCCTGCATACTCTCACCACATGAGGCCAGGAATTGTCGTGCACCAGGAGCCACTGTACCAGCATAGGGTCTGACAATGGGTCCAAGGATTTCATCCTGATACCTAATGGCAGCCAAGGTGCCTTTGTCAAGCCTGTAGCGTCTGTGTGACCCTCCATGGATATGCCTCCCCAGACAATCATTAACCCACCACCAAACTGCTCATGCTGAATGATGTTACAGGCAGCATAATGTTCTCCATGGCTTCTCCAGACCCTTTCACTTCTGTCACGTGCTCAGGGTGAACCTGCTTTCATCTGTAAAAAGCACAGGGCACCAGTGGTGCATCTGCCAATTCTGGTATTCTATGGCAAATGCCAATCGAGCTGCATGCTGCTGGGCAGTGAGCTCAGGGCCCATTAGAGGACATGGGGCCCTTGGGTCACCCTCATGAAATCTTTTTGGTTGTGTGGTCAGAGACATTCACACCAGTGGCATGCTGGAGGTCATTTTGTAGGGCTCTGGCAGTGCTCATCCTGTTCCTCCTTGCCCAAAAGAGCAGATACTGGTCCTGCTGATGGGTTATGGACCTTCTATGGCCCTTTCCAGCTCTCCTAGAGTAACTGCTTGTCTCCTAGAATCTCCTCCATGCCCTTGAGACTGTGCAGGGAGACACAGCAAACCTTCTGGCAATGCCACGTATTGATGTGCCATCCTGGAGAAGTTGGACTACCTGTGCAACCTCTGTAGGGTCCAGGTATCGCCTCATGCTACCAGTAGTGACACTGACTGTAGCCAAATGCAAAACTAGTGAAGAAACAGTCAGAAAAGATGAGGAGGGAAAAATGGCAGTGGCCTCCACCTGTTAAACCATTCCTGTTTTGGGGGTCATCTCATTGTTGCCCCTCTAGTGCATCTGTTGTTAATTTCATTAACACCACAGCAGCTGAAACTGATTAACAACCCCCTCTGCTACTTAACTGACCAGATTAATATCCCATAAGTTTCATTGACTTTATGCTATACTCTGATTAAAAAGTGTTCCTTTAATTCTTTTGAGCAGTATATATATATACATGCACACATATAAATGAAGTAGGCAACCACTCATAGAAAGCCAGTATTTTGGGATTCCCAGCACCAACCACCATCCTCCCACCACAATTCTTTCTTCATACGTACACATAAAAGTATAAATACAAACATATCTAAATATTTTAACAAAGCAAAAATCCATATTTTACTCATGATGAAGTCTAAAATGAGTGGGAGAAAATATGTATTATGCAAAAATGTATGTTGGTCCTACACTACCTGTGTCATCAGTTTTAAGCTGAAAATTACTACAGAATGAATGCAACATAACTAAACTAGCATGTTGGAAAAATACCAACCATAAGCAGAGTTAGGAGCAAATTACTTTAAAGAATATGAGAAAAGAAAACGAAAGCAGAAGAAGGAGGATGCAAATTTGACATTTTAAGGGTCTTTGAAAGGTTTGTTGTAAAAACTAGGAGTGAAGATAAAAAGGTGGTGATCTCAATGCTAAGGATGCTAGTGAGGCGACTGTGCAGGCCAGCTAGTAATATTTCTTCATCACCACAGCACTTGTCCCACTGAAAATCCCTTTCCAACCCAAGTCACACACATCCCACTATCCAATTCCGCCCTGGTTCGTGCTTACAATTTGCAAAGGTCCTGAATAAATGATGTAGAAAATAGTGTTTTATGAGTTTAATGTATTCTAAATAAGGCAGCATAAAAAACTTGCCCTAAATACACTAGAAACAATAATCACCATTTGCTGTATTATATTTATTTGTCTATCTGTGTGTTCATTTCTTCTTTCTAGTCTGCTGTGTTGCTGTTCGGAACTGTCTTGAGTGTAGGCAAAGGCAGAGAGACAGGACAACAAAAAGTTCTCTGCCAAACTGCAAAACTCAGGAAAATGTGCAGTGTGCTAGTGGGGTGGTGGGTGGCAAGGTAACCTCACATTTTCACTTATTTACTATGATCTTTCTTTTGTAAAGCCTTGTTTTTCTCTTTTTATTGTATACTAGTGTTTATACTTTATTTCATGCATTTTAGTGCAATGGGCTGACATTTGCTCAACCTTCCTGGTGCTTAACAGGCCTGTTGCTCCCTACTAAACTGTATATTAATCAGTTGACAAATGAAGTAGGCATTATTTTAGCTTTATTTAAACAGTTTTAAAAGTGGCACACTGTGGTGCGGTTGCTGGTGTTGCTGCCTCACAAAATGTGGAAATGCAAAGATAATTGATAACTGTACGTTGAATTGCGTGAGAGAGTGCTTTTGTGTTTGTGAATATGACTGTGATAAATTAAACTAAACTAGTGTCATTTACAGAGTCGCCTCCTGCCTTGCATCTAGTGCTTTTTGAATGGCTGTATAATTTTATAAAGTTAGTTTGAAAATAGAAGGGATAGGAGGTAAGTGAATTACAACATTGCAGATAAGGTGGCGCAGTGTCTAGCATAGCCGCCCTATATGATCCTTGACTTAAATCACTTTCTGTATGCAGTCTGCACCTTCTCACCATGTCCCTGTGGTTTTTCTTTTGGGTATTCTGATTTTAATTCTGTATGTTTTTGATTATCTGTAAGTTTATACTGGCACTGCTTGGCTGTGAGCATGACTTGGTTCATTGATATGTTTACTCAGTGCTACTGGAATAAGGCTGTTAACTGGATAAGTAGGTTTGAGAATATTAGGTATGTTAGTATAATCAAAATAGTTTTTAAACAAATTGATTGCTTACTGATATTAGTAAAAACACAATTTTTTCGATTAGACAACCTTGGAGAATGTGCCTGGTAACCTTTCGCCCATCAAAGACCCAGACCGACTGTTACAAGATGTGGATATTAACCGTCTTCGAGCAGTTGTGTTTCGTGATGTGGTGAGTCTTTCTACAATTTCACTTTGTGCAGTCCTTAATTATTGCATTATTATGGTCTTTTAATAGTCTAGTCCACACAGGAATGCAACCATATGACCTTTGAGAAATGATTACAGTGGTCTACAAAAAAAAAACAAAAAAAATTTTTTCACTCCCGTCAAAAATGTTATTTGTTATTTATAGATGTCAGGGTGCTGAATCCAAAACTGGCAATAAAGTCGCTCTTTTATATCCAGTTTTCCAGAGATGAAGGTTTAAAATGAAAAGCGCAGTTGACATGAAAATATTATAAATTACAGTATACAAATAATTGTTTTAAATACAATTATTGTTTGCATAGTTTTTTCCTTTTACAATTCTCTGAAGGTGTTTTAAGGTGGGATGACCAACAAATGTCTGCTAACATAGACTCACTCTATTTTCAAATATATCATCTCACCATTTCCATGTGGAACCTTTCCCCATGTCCATCAGTGATGGCACTCATGTTTTCACACAAATATTCATATGTTATTTTAGGAAATGGATTTTTAGAGACATGTTGCACCCAAGTGCTAGGTAAAAAGAGAGAAGTTCCTCAACCAGTTCCTTGTAGTTTTCCACCTTGTATTCCCAAGAAAATCATGGCACTTGCTTTTTTCAGTAAAGGGAGGGTGTATATTATTTTACCATTCTCTTGTATTTGTTACCTGGTGAAGACAATGGATTCTTGCATATTTCTATGAAGAAAACATCTAAACAAATTTCTCTCTTCTGGACCTTCTCTTGTAACCTTCTAAATACAGTATAAATTCCTGTCAATTCTGAATGATTAAAGAAAGAGAAAAATTGCTAATTGAAAACACAAAATGTGTAGCAAATACTTGTTTTGGGGTTGTTTTTACCTCAAGTAAAGTTTAGACCAAGAAAGACTATAATTTAGCTCAAAATATACATTTAATAATATTGTAAGTATGAAAAACATATCAGTTATAAATACAAGATAGAAGACACTGCCCTATAGGAGGCAACCTTTGAAAACATTTTTATCATCTAAGCATTGTGCAGAAGCAATTTTATTTCCTGTTAGCTTACATTTTTGTGGTGTTCCTGAGGCTTTGTTCCTACTGCAGTCTAAAGATATTCTTTTTGTTTGATTGATTTACTCATTCTAAGTTACCCCACTGCAAGTAAATGATCATGAGCATAGCTTGTAATGGATTGCCTACCTTTTTACCTGTTTTTTTTCTACCCACCAGCCTGTCTTTGAGAAGCAATTTCATTAAAAAATAAATGGATGAATGATTTGTTTTACAATAATTATCATCCTAAAATGTAATAATTGTCAACTTGATTTTGAAAGTAAATTAATTTGATGTTGCAGTTTCTTCCATGCAAAAAAAATATAAAGGGTGAATTGTTTCATCTTACAATTGTCCGAGACAGCGCGTGACAGTACAAGAAGCATGTGGGCAAGCCTAAAGTGCTGGCCAAAGGCTGCAACCGATTGAAACAGCAGCTGCTTTCTTAGCTCCATTCCCTCACACTTCTTTTTTCTCCAATATTCTGTATTGATTCCTTATTCTTTGACCTATTGTGTGTCTCTATACTGCACTAAATTGTTCTCCATATAACTAATCTCATACGATTACTTTTACTAAGAATGAATATATATTAAGCTGAAACACAACATGATTTGACAACTAAGAACTCTGTTCAATACAGAAGGAATGTGTATAAGTGAACATAATTTGTAGATAATGGATTGGTTTACATAAGCGTGAGGGAAATAATTAGTGGTAGATGATTTTTCCTTAAACTCAATATTTTAAGGGAAGCTTGTCTGCCTGGAAACAATTACTTTGTTTGACTTTAGTCTGTATATTACAAAATGGCATATCAACTTTACAGAAACATCAAGGAAGAGCTACAATATAAATTTCAGAGCTGTAAGGTATGAACTACAATAAAGAATGTTTAAGCAATAAAAGGTAATAATAGAAGTGTTTAAAATTATGAAAACAATTAGAATAGTGGATGCCAGCTGTTTCTTTAACACTAGAATTCCTGAAGCCTACAAAAACTTGTAATCCCAGCCCACCTTAAATCCCTTCACAAATCTACCATCAGCTTCTTTTGTTTTGTAAATGTGTTGATCAGCGCAAGCAGCCTGCTGTCTCATCCCCCCACCTTGGCGGTGCTCAGCTTGTGGGCAAAAAGGTCTCCCACCTCAAGCCAAGGCTCCTTATCAGCATTTGGGGTGCCTGGAGTTGTATAGGGTAAATAATATAGGGTGGTCCAGCTCTAATTATGCAATTTTCATTACGCTATAACGTATTAAGTTTATTACATAGAAAATCACCCAAAACATCTCGACCATCGAGAAGTGTGCAAACTGATGACATGAAGAATCGTCTTCGCACCCAACTGGAATTGTCCCTGCATAAATCAAAGTCATCCAGATGTTCTGGATCTGCATAGTTAGATCTGGACCACCCTGTACAGTGTATCATTATTTGGAACACATGCATTTCATGTGTGTTCTGTGTCTACAAAGATCTGGGTAAATGTAGGATGATATGAAATGCAAGAAATGCTGAACACATACCTAAAGCAGAAACTTTTTCCATGTTATACTAATAATGACAAGAAGTGTATATTGTATGAAGACTTTAGCCTAAATATCAAATGCGCTTTTATTCAAGAATATACTGTAACCTAAGGAAAATAAAAGCATTCAATTTACATGTGGCTGTCAATGAGTTAAAAACTCAAGCTCAATGTCTATCGACAGGGAGTTTACATGTATTCTTGAATGGTGTAGAGGCAAGAACTGCTGCCTTATAACCCGAGTTCTAGACTGGGCGCTGCGTGTTTTGAGTAGTGAGCTGCTATTATTATTATTATTTCTACAATATAATAAAAACATACATTTGATTAGAGTCTGTAACACCCAGTGTAAATGTTGGCTACTTGTAAAAGTTAGCGCTTGTTTTTTTATTATTCAGTTTTAATCTCTCAGTGATGTTCACGTGGTACAATGAACTTGCCTCTCCCTCTCTGAGTTGATGCCATTTATCTCCATTCTCTACACTAGAGTAGTGCTGTGGCTGATGCCTGCTTATAATTGTTTGCTGTAGCAGCAATCACAGATACAATGTCCCGTGACTGCTATCAGACTGGATGAAGGCAGACCATATCAACAGACTGCTGCACTCTAATAGGCACCATAAAGTAAAATGGAAATTCCACCTGCAGCTAAAGTCACTTCAGAACGTGAGCAATTTGCCCCGCTAGTGTTTAGATCTGTTTCATTTTATAATATTTATACAAGAAAAAAAAACACACAGATCCAATGAGTACAAATATTTTAACATCTTACACAAAAATATATCTATATAGGTAAAGAAAAAAACAATTATAAGTATAACATATCATTTAACAACAAGAGACATGTCACACCCAATATGAAAAGTCATACAATGTTTACAAGATACAAATTACATACGAGTAAACAAAAACATGTCCAAAATCAAGACATTAAACAAAATAGATGTTACCAAAAAGATCACCATACAAATAACATAAAATAAACATAAGATTAACAATGTGAGCCACACTCATATCTAATAAGTCTATAATAATAAGGATGTATAGATTTGGCCAATGCGCTTTGAGGATTTACCTCTTCTTTGGGGCCCAGCACCAAGTAGATCCACAGTAACTTAATTCCCCAGGAATAACAGTGCACCCAAGTTTACAATTTATATTGAAACATTCTTGCCCCAAATCCTTATAAACGGATAAAATAAATCTTAACCATTCATGTGAATCAAGGAGTCCTACAACTATCTAAACGGGAGAGGATCTACTTCAGTGAACATCTATTTGTGTAGAACTCACAAATGAGAGTACATTTGTGTAATACTGCTGGTTAACTTGCTGCCTGCCCTTATAGTTGTCCTTCCAGTGACACGCTATTCTGTGCCAACCAGACAATATAAAAATTGCTTAAAAATATTTGTATAACTGCACCATTTATAGCTTTCTCAGCAAGAGTGATTCCTCTTTGTTTTTGTTATTCAACCAGTTTCTCTTGTAACATTATTTATGGTATTTTAATTAATTGTATTAAATTTAGGTCCCAGTGAAGAATCTAAACAGAGCAGTAATAAGCAATTCTTAAATGTGTATATACTTGTAGATATGTATGAATTTATATATTTAAAAATGTGTAGCAGTATTCTGTAATTGTTTTTCTTTTTTTTTTTTTAGGACGACAGCAAACAAGCTCAGTTTTTAGCACTGGCTGTTGTGTACTTTATATCTGTATTAATGGTTTCAAAGTATCGTGATATACTGGAGCCACAAAGAGAGACCGCTAGATCTGGAAGCCAGTCTGGAAGAAACATCCGACAAGAAATCAACTCCCCAACAAGTACAGGTCTGGAACTATTAGGTGGATAAACCTTTTTTGTCAGAATTATTAACAGTAGTTTACTATAAGTGATTGTAAAGTATTAATTTGAAAGTGAAACATTACATTTGTAAACCTTCTTAATACATTTTAATACGTTTTTGTTTATCATGGAGCCATAACATAGTGACAAAATGCATGTTAACTGGATATGCGATTTAGAATTTAAAGTACTCCTTACAGTGATAATATTAGTACTGCTGCTACTACTTCATCAATTTAATTCATATCTATCTTTTTCCCCTTTACTATGTTTTGCAACCTTACTATATATAATCTTACATTAAACATAAAAACTAGCCATTGTTTTTTAAAACGTATTTTAGATTTTACCCTTTTTTGTTGAAATCATTCTTGTATACCATTGGAAAAGGAGAGATGTTTTCTTATTCTGGTGTTGTATCTACTTTATTAAAACTACAGTAATAGTAATACAGTAACCAATCATCTGTGACATGTGATCTGTTTAAAAATAACATCATACAAAGGCAAATGAAAAGTCATAAAGCTACAATAAATGTCAAAAAAAAAAAAAATAATAATAATCCAGACACAAGATCAAAAGAAACTGAGTATGATTTGCTTCTATACTTCATTGAAGACTTATTATGCTGTTTACATCAGTGATCTGTCAGTGCTGATTAGCCAGGCAGTTTACCAAAGAAGAAAAGATTCATTGAATCCAGATAAAAAAAATATGGAGTGCTACTCACATAAATTGAAGCTACAAAATATTTTTGGCGGCTTAGCTAATGAGGTCACTTTGGCTAAAATGGTCATGGTGAGCTAATGTCCGTGCTATACTGGTTTTATGCAGTGGGCTGATTGACGTAATTAACTGATCAGAATGTGCTGCTGGTGAAAAGGACTATATTACAATTCAGAAAAACCTCTGTTAAGCTGAATTGACACAGGAGACTCAGGGGAATATTGGGAAAGTGATAGTAAAAAGTGATAATAAAAGATTAATAAGAGGAGTTAAGTATCCTCTTCCAAATTTGTACATTTGTATTTGTGTGTATATATATACTGTATATATAAATCAGTCCATCCATTGATTTTCTGAAGGTTTGTAACCTGATGTTATGAAAGGGAACAGACACAACAGGGGGAATTCCTAAAACTAGCAAGTGTATTTTGTCAAAATTTGGAATAAATCACAGATTCTAAGCTAAATATCTTGCAAAAGCAAAATGAGAGTTGTTTTAAAGTTATGTGAGTGTTAAAAAGTTATTTTTGGGAGAGTGGAACCTCTCATATGTTTGCAACCTTTAAAACATTTTGTAATTCTTTGTGCAAATGCTTCCAAACAATGGTGCATTCAGTGTTCAGTGTTGATTGCATTGAGATGATCAGATATGCCTGGAAGCTATTTTTTACGAATAGAATGTTGGAATGATACATTTTTGAACATACTTTTTTGTTTTCGTGCGGTTAGTCATTGATGCAGATTCATCCATCAGTAATTTCGTCAGCCACTCTTACTTTCTCAAGCACAGCAATTCTCAAATGGTAGGCAGCGATTCCCCTTGGACAGGATGAATTCAGTGTTGAAATAATTTCCTGCTTTCCCAGAATGTTAGATTATGACAGTTTAATTCCCATTATGTTCTGTATGATGTAAGATTTATCATCAGCATTTTTCTTTTATAATTAATGTACTTACTTAATTAATAGTGTTACTTTATGCAGTATTCAGTTGTGGTGCTCATTTCAGAGCTGGCTTGACTAGAATTAAGCAGGACAGTTAATGGTGGCTTATTGACGATTATAGGACTTTTCTTTTTGAGCATTTTGTAAAGCTGTTTTTAGAAGTCAGTCTTTCAACTTTTTTTTGTGTTGCAGTACTTTCTGGTGCTCCTCAAACTGGTTAATCTGGGGAGCCTTTTTATACTTTTAAAAGCCGCAGTTCACAGAGTTTCAATTTCATGCCAAGCCCTTATACATAGAGTTTGCCTGTAGGCATAGCCCATAATGCATTAATTTAGCCTTGTTTTATGAGAGGGTATCTTTTATTCAGTAATAAGGACAAAATAAAATTTGTTTGATACCAGAAGTTATACTGATGTGATTTTAGGATATAGAGAGGACTAGATTGCTAGTTATTTCTCGATATGTGAAATCATAGAACTGAAAGAGCAAGTATTTCGCTTTTTCACATGACTACATGTTTATTCATAGAATTCTCCTAGCAAATAATAATCATTCTCTAACTGAGTGTGGTTATACACATGGGTGTGCCATATGATGGACTGGTTGTAGTTGAAGATTGGTTCCTGACTAGCATTCAGTGACTTTGTTTGAAAGAAAAATATTGTATATTACAGATTAACAGCTATAGACAATTAGAAAATGTTGCAATAATACTGCTACGCAATTTCACTGATGTCTTATGGCATCATTCAAGTAAAGCCAGTGTAGGAAGCAGATAAGCATAACTCATATGACCAACACTTAAAACAATATGTGGTAATACCTGGTGATCACTTCCATGAATAATTATTGTTTATGTTATCTTTTACAATTTTTGGAAATATTATCACTCTGTTCAGCTTCTTCTATATGCCATGAATGTAAATTACTTGGACAATTATTATGGTTGATTCGGTTGGCATTTGCAGCGTTTGTGACAGCTTTGGTCTTCTGTTTTCAGGATCTTAAATGAAGTATCAGGCATCTGTCCCGTTTTCCTTTCTTAATTCGTCTTTTCTTTTGTTAAAGACAAAATGGCAGAGTACATGAGTTATACAGGATTTTTATTCACATATATTTTTTATGCAAGTCAGTGGTTTTGAATTCTACTTTTTGATGTATTTTATTCAGAAAAATGCAAACTATTATTTGTGTTTACTGAGTGCCTATAATCAATCTAAAATGTTATTCATTTGATATTTTTGTTTAATTGTCTTTTATGTTTTGCTTAATATCATGTTCATCATTTTTAACTTAGTTAATTAATATTTTTGCAAGTGATTAGATAAATTAGCCCTCAAAACCCTGAACTGAGTTAAGTAACTTTGAGAATGTTACATGATGTTAAAAATATTTGGTCTATGAAAGTTTTAAAAAAGGATATAGTGCCATCTACTGGTAAATTTTAAGAAGAAAATAAATGTATTCAGATCATAACACAAAAGATCATCAAACTAGTATTATTTAAATACTCAGCTATTAGTTTATTGATATCATATCTTTAGGCACAGAAGACACAAATAGTGGCTTAGTAAGTGATAAGGTAAAGACACTGGTTGAAGTTCATTGTTTTGCTATACAGATACAGTGTTTGAATAAATACACTTGTTATATTCCTTGTACCGTTCCCTTTTCCTTCCTTACCACAAAAAAAAAAATCTATTCCATAATTTAACCACTAATTAATTCAATTTAATTTTCCATTTATGTTTTTTTCTAACCCATTTTACCCATGTTAAGATGACAGAGAGCTGGTGTCAGTCTCAGCTGTAGTGAGCTAAAGTGAACACACACCCATGCCAGGGCAATTTAAAGTTGCCATTAAACCTAATACACATGTCTTTGGGCTATAGAAAGAAAATGTTGCTATCCAGAGGAAAACCTATACATGCGTAAAGATAACGTGCAACTCTTCATTAGCAAAACCCAGAATTTGTGAGCAGTTGCGACCACTATGCAACCTATTATTCAATATAAAATATATTTCCACTAAATATTCCCTTAATTTGTTGTTTTTTTTAATGTTGTTACATTTTGCTGTACACCAGACAACATTGTAAACACCATAGTCATGATTACAGTATTTGTACTTCTCCATTACCAATTTCTGCTGAATATCTCCGAAATAATAAGACATTTTCATGGGTTTAGGGATTGTTAAGAGTTTGGCTGTTGCTGGCGTAGACGCCTGCTCCCCATGACCCTCAACTGGATTACAAGGGTTTGAGAATGTTATGTTAAATTTCTTTATGTGCTCTCTTGCTACTGGATTACATTTTCAATTTATGAGAGCACAAAATGTAGCTCTAAAAAATCCCTTAAACATAATCTTAAACATTTCAGCAGATTCCATCATGCATTGCTGCTTGTGTGAAGCATTATTTTTCTCAGTAAACTCACCTCTTATGAAACAGCGTCTACCAATCTAAAATATGTGCTACATACATCAATTTCACCATTTTAACCTGTAAAAGAACCTTGAGAAAAAAATTAGCTCCTGGAATATGGTATATATGCATTTGCCATGCAAACTTGTGTTCTAAAATTAAAGGTTTTATATAAGTTCAAAAAATATACAGGGCCAATCCTGATTTTACAATGAATCCTATAGGGCATGGGGCTGCAACTGAAAATAAAAGCATAATAACTTAACCAAATACATCCATTTTTCAAGCCAAGACAGTTGTTGAGTATCGATCTGTGTCTTGCAATTCCACACACATTATAAAATAGCTTATACATGTTGTTTTTGAATAAAAAAACACCAATATTACAGTATAAGATTTAGCGATTTTTTGGGAAGACCAGCTGTGCGTGCTACCTCAGCACAGGTCTTCTTGCGCCTTTCACCCCCCACCGATCAACCAGAGGGGCGTGGTTTCTACACAGAAAACAAAATCACAGTAAACTGTGCCATGTGGTTGGCTTTGTTTTGATTCACTGCCATATTTACTTAACAACTCACACAAGCAAATAGAAAACGTATCCTTACGTCGAGAAAAGTAGTACCAGGAATTTCCTTTAAAATGATTATTTCCAGATCCCTTTTGTTTTTAATAGCATGCATCAGAAACACGAAAGGTGTGTTTTCATAAACTGAAACTCAAAGAGGACGTATTCATACAAGCAAATAGAAAACGTATCCTTACGTCGAGAAAAGTAGTATAAGGAATTCCCTTTAAAATGATTATTTCCAGATCCCATTTGTTTTAATAGCATGTATTGTAAACACAAAAGGTGTGTTTTCGTAAACTGAAACTCAAAGAGGACGTATTCGGTAAGTTTTTATGATTTTATATTCTATTGGAGCCCCATGCTCTAATATATAGGCTGCATATATTTTTTTTTAATTCATAGGAAAAAGCTTGACATTAAAACACTGATTTATGTGGCAAATGAATATATGGCATGTTTGTTAAAAAAAATACCAAGCTTATACTTTAATGTCAGATGCTATAAACCGAAACTTACTTAACTTACATGAACATCATTTATTTCTAGGTTTCAATAACCACAACATACAAAATACAGATTTTTAGCAATATTAAAATACGTGCATAATCCACTCAAATAACTTTTGACGTTACAAGATCAAAAATGCAAACTAATCAAATAAGCAGCAGCAATTTAAATGTCTGCATAAAGAAATATAGTGCTCAATATGTTATATGCATTCAGTTTCAAGTATTGTAAATTAAAATGTAAAGTTTAATGTGTTACCTGTGAGTGGAGACAATGTGCCCAATGGCCCTGAACGGTCTTGCTGATGACACACTGGTCACAAGAATGGAAAAAAGTTTCCTGGACAACCTTGGTAAGATGAGATAGTTCTGGTGCATGGCCCTTCCACCACACCCTACTCTGTTTGAATGGATGGCAACGTAAGGAGGACTGACTTGAGATTTGTAAACTGAGTAAAACTTGCATTCCCTTCTGTATGTGCAGCTAGTAATACTTAGCACATATATGTAATACATTTAGCACAATTTGTTTGATTTTAATGGCAGTGTTAAATCAGATGGTATTTCAATGCTCTTGTCTATTCAAATGCTCCTTTCACACAGAGTTTATCTATAAATCTCAGGTGATTACTTTGAACATTTGGACTTTCCAGAGTGCATTAATACAGTCCGCTCTGGAAAACTGTTAATTTTATGGGTTTATATCTGATAGGCCTTCTATGTTTTGTGGTTTTATATTAATTTCTTTAGTGGTTTATTTTATCCTTTTTTAGTATTAGTAAAGTCTACCTGAGATGGCATTGATGACCTAGGCTTCAGTGCCCACTTTCTGGGCTGAAACTACCAGATTCGAAAGTTGTAGACAGGAGTGAAGGCAAAGCTTAGTCTTCATGTGAATGGCATGGCGTGAGGTTAATGTTGAAAGTCAACTTCCATTCCAGGGGATGCATCTTGCTAACAGGCGAGCCTTCTGTTCCCTGAGATCAAATTGTCAGGTGAGGAGCTACTGAGTCTGTAATTCCAAAGAACCAAGTTTGTCATTGATATTCTGCAACAGTCGGACATTTTCCACTGCATTCATTCAGCTCTATTCCGTTTCCTAATCGTTTTGGCATTTACAGCCAAAGTTATGGTGATTACAGTAAGGCTCATGCTATATCATTAGTTATCTTTATTCTGTTCTTCTCTTTCTTCAAAGTCAGCTAGACTCTAGTGGCAATCCGTGCACAAAACATTTAACATCGCATAATGCATACACTCATTCCAGTGACTTACTGTGTTGTTTTTCCTGTGAATAACTAAACAGAAAAGCCACCTTCATCTTGACTTGCTCTAGGGTCCAAAAATAAAAGAATAAAAGAAAAAGAAAACACAGATAATGACATCATGGGATTTGTTCCAAAGAAGTTGTGCAGAAACCCAATGTCACTTTACATTTTTGTCTTATATTTATTGTGAGAAAAAGATATCACATTTTTAAATAAAAGTATGGCCTAATGTTTAATATATTTTAATATATAAAAAACAATACAATCATCATCATGTATTGTTTACATTGTAGCCTACTTTTATTCCTGATGTAAAACTGTCCAGGAAGGCTTTAACAGTTAACATCCAATATTTGTGTATTATTAAACATTTTATAAAAAGATTGTCTATAAGTCTTTTACTGACTATTTGCATTTTGCATGGTAGACTTTAACAAGCAATGAGACTAAGCTCCTAGTCATTCAATTGTCTTTCATTTTCTGCACCCAATTTTAATATTTTAGAATGTTTATGGGAGACATCAGGCACAAGGCAGAAACCAGTTCTGGACAGCAGACTCACTTCCTCATTTATACCAGTCAAACATTTAAGTCTAACATTTACAAATTTGGAATGTAGCAAGAAAGTGGAAAACCACTGTGGGTAGCACTGCTGCCTCGCAGTTAGGGGACCCGGGTTCGCTTCCCGGGTCTTCCCTGCATGGTGTTTGCATGTCCTCCCTGTGTCTGCATGGGTTTCCTCCCACAGTCCAGTCATGCTGGTTAGGCGCATTGGTGATCCTAAATTGTGCTTTGTGTGTGCCCTGCACCTGGCTGGTGCTCTGCCTGAGGTTTGTTTCCTTTCTTGCGTGTGTGTTGGTTGGGATTGGCTCCAGCAGACCCCCGTGACCCTGTAGTTGGGATATAGCGGGTTGGATAATTGATGGATGTAGTTTGCAAGATAGACCACATTCCACTGAAAGGAATAAAGATCTAAGTTTATATTGTCTCTAGATAGATAGATTTATGAGTTTATGAGTGCTAAACAGTTTCAATCAAATGAAAAAACAAAAGTGAAAGTATGAAGTGAAAAAAATAATCGGTCTATTTCATTATTATTGTTATTTTTATTATTATTATTATTGTTATAGCATGAGAGCACCAAGGTACAATTATTAATGCTACTATCTGGTGGACGTGAGTTTAAATCCCATGTGTGGTTGCTGTCTGAGTGGGATTCCTCCATGTTTGCATGAGTTTTTCTCCAGGTACTTTGGTTTTCTTCCCACTTCCAAAAACACATGCATATCATATTAGTTTTCAATTGTAATTTACCATAATGTGAGTGGATCCTGTGATAGACTGTTGAACTGTCCATGGCTGGTTTCTACCTTGCGCTCAATCTTGCAGGAATATGCTTTAGTCCCTGACATGGAATAAGCAGGTTTAAGAATGTTATATTAATGCATTATTATATAATCTTGGCTGTGGCTCTGTAACAGGGCTATTATACAGTACATTGTTCCTTAGTGGACCAAATTCACATAGTTGATTAGTTCTAAAGGCACTTTCTTTTTTTAATGATTGATATTTGGATGATTCTTCACTGGTGTCTTTTTTCATATTTCACTTAATAACATTAATGCAGATAATTGTGTATTGCAGATGCAAATAGGGATGCCATTCTTTAAGTGACTGGAAGATAACTGGAAAATGGTAGACTGGATTAAGTCTATTGGCTTGTCATACCACACTGGATCTGTGGAGCAAAAATGTAGACAGATTTGCAAAATGTTACATTATTTCTAACATTTTTGCCGAATTTCAGTGGTACCTGGTATCACAGTCTTTTTAGTCAAATTACCTACCTACACGATTTTGGAATGATATCTATCTATCCATCCATCCTGCTAGTCAATTCTATTTATTCATCTTATATAACAATCTTTTGTCTTATGTATTTATTTCTGCATTCCATTATTTTGTAGTTTTTCATGATTTGTTGTTGTCCATGTAAAAGACCTGCTGTTTCCAAAGTATACCAGTGCCCTCTACAGGCACAATGAAGCTAATTTAGTTTAATGGGGAAAATAAGAAACTAGAGAAGCTTAAAAATATTCCTGCATATTGAATGTTGTAATAGTACTTGTGTTAGCTTTTTTTTGTCTTTACTGTACGCTTTTTTGTTTTAATATGTGGCAAAGTGGTGCTTAGTGCCAGTGCTTCACAGATCCAGCATTCCTCAAAACACGTTGGCCAGATCTACACCTTGCATTCGGTTTTTTCTAGGATTCATGATATATATCCATCTGTTTTATCTTGGTAGAGTAATATATATATATATATTGCTCTACTTTCCCCTATTGTATTATTAATATGTAGCCTTAGAATGCCTAATCTCATAGACTTACCACTGTATATAACTTATCCCCACCTTCCCTTCTATATCTATAACCTCAGGCAATTAGATGTAGTAAAAAGACAAGCAGGAGTTTCGTTACACATAAAATAATGTATTACTGATAATATTCATAAATAATAACAAAATGCAAAGTACATTTGAATATTGGCAACCATACAACCTGATTAAATGGTGATGTGTAATTCAGGTGGCACACAGACTTGTAGTTACTTCAAATGTCTCTAGTTAAGGCATCGTTGGTGCTCAGCTTTCAGCCGCATGTCAGTTCAATATGGCTGCTGAGCTGAGCTCTTCATTGTGTTGTCTTCATCATCACAGGTTAGAAAGAGAGATGCTTCTTTCATTATATGTTGGTAAGAAAGAGAGAATGTGGCTGAGCAAGCAAATGTATAGGTTTTCTGTCCAACCCCTACGGCCAATCCAGACAGCCATATCTCAAACCAATGGGTGAAATAGAAGATCTGATCTCCTGCCCCAAAACCATATGTTAAACATCCTGGCTTCCTTGCAGGGGGTTCAAAGACTTTAGCAGAGAAATACTCATCAAACTGGTTTAAGACACATCCGCCCAAATCCTGTCATAAAATTACAAAGAGACAGTCGTAAAAATTGCAAACACAAATACCTCTAAATTACATTGGTTTGCCTAAATTATAAATAAAGACATACAAAACATTTATCAAGTTACTAGCAAAATCTCACATCACAACACCTCCATTATCCAACCCGCTATATCCTAACTACAGAGTTGCGCTGGAGCCAATCCCATCCATCCATCCATTCATTTTCCAACCCGTTGAATCCGAACACAGGGTCACGGGGGTCTGCTGGAGCCAATCCCAGCCATCACAGAGCGCAAGGCAGGAACCAATCCTGGGCAGGGCGCCAACCCACCGCAGGACACACACACCCACACTCAACAACAACAACAACATTTATTTATACAGCACATTTTCATACAAACAGTAGCTCAAAGTGCTTTACATATTAAAGAATAGAAAAATGAAAGACACAATTATAAAACAAAATAAATCAACATTAACATCGAATAAGAGTAAGGTTCAATGGCCAGGGGGACTCACACACCAAGCACACACTACGGACAATTTAGAATCGCCAATCCACCTAACCGGCATGTCTTTGGACTGTGGGAGGAAACCGGAGTACCCGGAGGAAACCCACACAGACACGGGGAGAACATGCAAACTCCACGCAGGGAGGACCCGGAAGAACCCGGCAAACTTGGCTCGGAGCCAATCCCAGTATGATATATATTTTTTGATAGTTATTATAAATAACTAGGGCTGATAGTTATTTTTAGTTGGTTGTTTTTTTATTTCTTTTTTAATTTCTTTTCTTATTGTTACTATTGTTTGCTGTATGATTATATATGTTTTATGTGTATATGTTTTGATTGTAATTTTTTTATTTGCTTTTGTACAGTAATTACAATATTTTCTCATATGGCCCATTGGCATGTGTACAACATATATTTTTAGGGTGTTAGCAAATTTTGTTGTATTACACGTGGGATATTAAATTTAGGTTTATAACTAGTTTGTGGGAACATTCTATTTCCCCATATATCAATTATTTTTTGTAAAAGTTTCTGTTTTATGCACTATACTTCATTCTATAATAACTGCTTTTACTTATTTAAAATTTAGAGTGTGAGTGGAATTATCTACTTTGACATTTTTTTCTTTTTTTCCTTTATATGCATTTAAAATACATGTCGAAACCTGTTTTGGGTTCTATTCCAGATACTTTAGTGTTGTTAGAAGACATTGCAAATAGAAGAATTAGAAGAGAGCACATATTTATAGATGATGATGACTGGCTTCTAAGTCGATTTCAATATCCAAGAGCTCTACTGTTGGCGCTGTGTGCTCAACTGGCACTATCTTTACAAAGGCAGACTTTGAGGAATTGTGCTCTACTTGCTCCTTTGCAAGTTCTGTCTACTCGCGGGTTTTTAGCTACAGGAGCTTTTCAACGTGATTTCACAATCATCACTGAGTTTCACCATGCCTCCTGTATAGGATGATATTATCCTCTTGTCATCCAAATATATAAAATGTCCTTACTGTATTGATTTTTAATAATCCTGCAATTTGTTTGCTTTAAAAACAGTCTTTACATGACTACAGAAAGTCTACAAAATTTTAGTGTGCAATTTTTTCTTTTGTTATTGAGCATTACTTCACTACTGCAGTAAGATTCCATGTATTAATTTCTCCTTATATAACATGATTGACAAATGATAAAGAAACAATCTGACATTTATTTCAGGGAAACTTTACATATTATAGGCACAACTGTGTTTTTTAGAATAAGTCAATACATCATTAAGCTCATCGGTTTATATTTCTGACTTTTAATACCACCATTAATATAATAAAATGCAAAGTTGTCTTCATCCTGTCTATCACTGCCTCATTCCTTAATAAGGCGATGCCTCTAGTCCGGCTTCTGACATCGTTTTAACATTTTTTTCTCCTTTCCTCAGCCCCCTATCCCACTGGAGCAAAAGTACAACCTCTCTACCACCCACCATTATATCTTAGATCTACAAAGGGGAGAGTTACTGGTGCCTTCACAAATAATGGTTCCCTTCTTCACTCCCCATAGACATAGAGACATCACAGTGTCAGTACAACTTCTGAAAAGGCTTTAGAGGTCACACTGACAAAAACATTTGAATCATCTAAATAATATGCAGAAGCAAAGTCCAAGAAATGCTGGTGGAATATGGAAAAAAAGCATCCATTTATTTATTTTCTAAGTTATTATCAGCGAATAAGTGAGAAAAACTAAACTTGAAAATGAGCAAAAAAAAAAAAAAAAGGCTGCCTTTACAGTGAATTATAACAATAGTGTTTTCTGGGCATTTGACAAAATTTTCCTCTTTGCAGTTATACGTAGAAATATTGCTGAACATACATACTGTTCCTGTCCACACCTTTTTCATATAATAAAGCTGAAGTTCAATCTTGTAAGTGATTGTGGTTTGTGTGGGATAGTCTCCATCTTCCTGCAGAATGTTATACTTGTAAAAGTCAGTTCAGAAAATTAACAAATGGTTAACTGGAAATTAGATGAAAACATCCATCCATTCTCCAACCCGCTGAATCCGAACACAGGGTCACGGGGGTCTGCTGGAGCCAATCCCAGCCAACACAAGGCACAAGGCAGGAACCAATCCTGGGCAGGGCGCCAACCCACCGCATAGATGAAAACATTTTGGAGTTAAACATATGTATTAGGGCAGCATGGTGGCGCAGTGGTAGCGCTGCTGCCTGGCAGTAAGGAGACCTGGGTTTGCTTCCAGGGTCCTCCCTAAGTGAAGTTTTCAAGTTCTCCCCGTGTCTGCATGGGCTTCCTTCGGGTGCTCTGGGTGCAGGTTAAGTGCATTGGCTATCCTAAATTGTCCCTAGTGTGTGTGTGTGTGTGTGTGTGTGTGTGTGTGTGTGTGTGTGTGTCCTGCGGTGGGCTGGTGCCCTGGCTGGGATTTGTTCCTGCCTTGTGCCCTGTGCTAGCTGGGATTGGCTCCAGCAGACCCCCGTGACCCTGTAGTTAGGATAAAGTGGGTTGGACAATGAATGACTGACTGACTGACTAACATATGTATTATGATCCTTAAATCAATTTGCTGTGATCCTTCACACCCTCTCCTAAGCACTTCAGGCATAAATCAAGAACTATTCTTTGATGTTGGCACTATCTATCGTTGGGCACACTAAAACCCAAACATACTCTAAAACAGGGGTCTCCAACTCCAGTTCTGGAGGGCCACAGTGGCAGCAGGTTTTCATTCTAACCCTTTTCTTAATTAGTGACCTGTTTTTGCTTCTAATTAAGTTCTTTTCAATTAATTTTATTTGACTTTCTCTTGAAGACTCAGACTCCTTAATTGTTTTTATTTTCCTTAATTAGCAGCCAAACAATAATGAGATACAAAATGAACCAAAACGTGACCAACATTGTCCATTATACAATATTTGAAAAAAAGAAAAGTGAAGGTCTTAGGAATGCTGATCTGCTCAGGTCCCCAAAACATTTTAACAGTGCTCTTAGAAAACAGAAAATCAACAATTTTAAAAAATGTGTTATTGAACAATGACAACAGCAATGAGTCATGGAATTAAAGAATGGGTTTAATTAACAACAAGAATCAGAGCCTAATTAAGCAACTGGTTGGAGTGAAATTGGTTGGACTTTGAGGCCCTGACTTATTTGGTCTTCTGTTTGTTCACTCACTTCACATTTCATTTCTCTGAGCGTGCCATTTAAGGAAAGAAATGAAGCAAATCAGAGGAACGATGAATAAATTCATTTGAACAAATCTTAAAAAGCAAGTCAATTAAAATTAATTCTAAAGAAGTTAATTAGCAAAAACAGTGCACTAATTAAACCAGGGTTTTACAGCCACTTGGGCCCTCCAGGACTGGAGTTGGGGACCCATGTTCTAACACTAGGCAGATTTAATAATGTCAGCTAAATTAACGCATATGCTTTTGGATTGTGGGAAGGAACCGGAAATATCAATGGAAAAAGATAAGAAGACACTGAAAGGAAAGGCAAACTTCACTCAAAAGAGATGAACAGATTTACCAGGAGCTGAGAGGCAGTAGTGCTATTCAAAGCACAAACTATTGAAGCCAAATAAAATTAGATAATGTGTAATAAATAAGATACTGTTGTTCTGTAAAATTAATAAGAGTAATAAATATCACAAAAAACTATTTTGTGTAAATTTACTTAATTTTGGTTAGGATTACAAGTAAGCAGTCAGAGTAGATAAACCTTCCCTGCAGATCTCCTATCAAATGTTTTTAATCACACCTTCACACTCCATTAGTATTCTGGTGTATGTTCTAGTCACTTTGTACTGTTTATGAGAATGATTTTGTATTGAAATATGATTCATCCATTAAACCAAAGGATACCTGGCAACCTTGTTAAGGGACTAACATATTATTTGAGTATTATTGAGAGTAGCAAAAGGCCAGGAGATGGTAATGAAAACTAAACATGGCCAGAGTGAGAAGCAAAGTTATAACTGGGAAGTGAAATAGAACTAAGAATTCGCAAGCCAAGGAGTAAGACAAAAATCAAAGATGAACATGAGAGTCAGGAAATCAAAAATCAACATAGCATGAAAATAGATTAACTATACCAAACTGAATGTTTTCTTATCCAACAAGGAAAAGGGAATGCTGAAATAGTTTAATATTTATAGCATCACCACCATGACCTCATTGATGTAACAAAGAATGGCATACGATTCTTCCAAGGGGCTCACATTAATAAAAACGACGTTAGCCAGAATCAACTTTTTAGGACAGAATCAAAATCAAAAGTTACACTACAAAAATGTGATCTGCAATCCCAGAAACCCAAAAATACACAAATATATGTACATAAAATCTTAATAATATTACAAATCATACTCCCTCACAATCAACAGCAATACTATTTCCCTGCTCATCAACTATGTCTTTTTAAGATATAAATATCGATCTTTTGCTATCTGGCTTCATACCAAAATAGCAACTTACTGCTTTCCTTCCTTCTAACCTCCTGCTTTACAGAATAACTTGTTGAAGAGTATAATTTTGCCCTCTGGAAAGTAATTGGGAAACCTCACAAAATAAGCATCTCTTATCAATATGTACCCATTATGATTAAGGTCACCCAGCCCAAAAAAAAAGAAAACACAGACACTAACAATATCTGTAATCTTCCATCCTAATCATAGAGCCTTTCTTGAACATTGCTTTACTACGTATCTTGGCATTATCATTCCCTAGCGGCACCTAAGGATACCCACTCCTATTATAACATGACACAAGTTTGCTCATGCACTCTCTTTTTGGGTCTGTGGACAAGATACTCTCTTCTCACAAATTTGTTCTTATTCACTAAATAGACCGAATAGTCACAGTTTGTGTTCAAATACAACTCTTTGGTTGTTTAGTATAGTTAGCCTAAGAATATTAGACTTTTGACAAACAAGAGGACACCATTTAGACAATTCTCCTTGCTTGGTTTTAACAAGCAGCTAATTTGTCCCAATATTTGATTCAGGTGCTTTTTAAAAGTTGTGAATATTTCTGGTTCAACAACATAACTCAGGAGTTTGTTTCTGATTCTCGTGTCCCTTTCTGTGAAAAAGCTAGGTCATTTTTATCGATGCATTTGACCGTTTTAAAGCCCTGTGTTAAATCCCAGGTACTGTAGCCTAAATTGCAGAAGCAGTACGAGCATTTTGTCCTTAAATTTATATTCAGGAGTTTTTACAATATAACCCGACAATTTAAATTTCCTTATTAATTGCTTCTTCATATTGACTAGTGCATCAAAGGCAACCCCTAAATAATTTGTAAGAGCTTGCTTCCTCTAACAAAGGCATAAATTATGTTTTTTTTGGCCTGTGAGTAGACTTTTGTTGCATTATATTGCATTTCCTGCTGTTTTGAATATTGTCTTTTTGAATTATGCATGAATGCATTTTTAAAAAATTGATGTTAAATTTTATCATAGTCAATTTTATTTGTTTTGCAATATTGAGTGTGTTGTGTTTTCTTTTACTGTAGAGAACCCAGCTTCATTTTCTGAAAATATTAAGGATAAAGAAAACATAACCCCCATTGAAGATCTACATATTGAGAGTTCCCTGCCACACACAGATTCAGGGATTGGAGAAGAGCAGGTCTCCAATGTACTGAATGGCACAGATCTTGAACAAAGTGCAGGCCCTGATGCCATGAGTGAGCTTCTGTCAACTTTATCATCAGAAGTGAAGAAATCACAGGACAGCTTACCAGAAAGTCCAAGTGAAATTCTAAAGCCTGCATCTTCTATATCAAGCATAAGCCAAGGTAACAAAGGAATCAATGTCAAAGAGATCCTGAAGAGCTTGGTGGCAGCTCCTGTTGAAGGACCAGAATCAGGACCTGAACCCCTACCATATCCAGACCCTTCTGTGAAAAGAGAAGCACAGGTCATTCTGCCCATGCAGTTCCACTCTTTTGACAGGTATGGCTGTTTATTGAAATACATTTGAGCATGTGCTGCTGCTTGCTATTAGTGCCAGAACATTTTAGTTTTATTTCTTGACTTGTGTTAAAAGTAATGTGTCAGTTTTCAATACAGTAATATGATCTAAGTGATATGCTTCCATGGTGTCAATTTAGATTTGCTTATTAAAGATGGACAGAATTTATACTGATGGTAACCATTATTCTGGTGAAATGAATAGCTTTGGAAAGATGGATGAGTAATAAGTCATGACTGGAAGAAAAATCGTTTAACAAGATTTACATTTCTTGTCCTGAATATTTGATGAAAAATCATCAGCAGACTGAGGCTGCAGTACCCACTCTTTCTTTATAATTTAATCTGTCATTCTTTGCAACCTATTACATTACATTTCATTGTTTTGCAACTCTTTGGTGGTTATTCCTTTTATAAAGATCTTCTGGACTCATTCAGAAGGCCTAGTTTGACAATTTCTCCAAGTAGAGCTGGAAGCTGGGAGAGCCCGCTATGTACTTGTCAGCTTCAGAATTTAATGATAAGTTGCTGATGACTGTGAAGCCAAGGTATGAGACGTTGTCATCAACCTTTAACTCTTTATTCCAAATACTGATTTTTGAGGCAGCATCCATGAAAAAACATGTTGAAGACAAGACCAGATCCATATTTAGGGTGTGTCAGAATGCCCTTATTATGAAAAGTAGCACATAGTAGCTGTCTGATGATGACCTAATGGACCTTGTTTATAGCAATTAAAAATACATGGGACTAAGTAGATTTCCATCTGACCAGATCCCTCCATCTAAGTCGAAGAACGTAAATTATAGCAATAGGAAGAACAAAATTAAAAAAGTGTTACTTAACACCAGTGTAGATGCTGAAGGCTTCAATAGTAGAACAATCATGGTTTACTACGGTCTTCATATTCTTGTGGAAAGAGCCAATGATACTAAGCAGCCATGGAGTGCATGCTATCCTTTTCAGTAACTGGAATAACCCACATCTGGTGATGAGGTCAAATGCCTTGTTCAGATCAATGAAAGCAATATGTAGTGACCTTCACTGCTCACAGCAGTCCACTTGGCGTACAGTGATCCCTCGCTATATCGTGCTTTGACTTTCGCAGCTTCACTCCATCGTGGATTTTAATGTAAGCATATTAAGCATATCTAAATATATATCACAGATTTCTGCGGACAATGGGTCTTTTAATTTATGGTACACGCTTCCTCAGTTTGTTTGCCCAGTTGATTTCACACAAGGGATGCTATTGCAAGATGTCTGATAATCTACCCAATCAGAGCACATATTACGTATTAAATAAAACTCCACAATGATATACCTGCACGGTGCTTCACACACTTAAAAGCTCTAACAGCACCTATTGATTTTTGATTGTTTGCTTTTCTCTGTCTCTCTCTCTCTGACATTCTCTGCTCCTGACGGAGGGGGTGTGACCAGAGGGGCTGTTTGCACAGAGGCTGTTTGCTTAGAAGATATGGATGCTCCTCTAAAAAATGCTGAAAGACTACCTTCACATTGATCCTTTCATTGCGGCCGCTTTATCGCGGTGCTTCTCATACTTAAAAGCCCAACAGCACGTGTTGATTTTTGATTGTTTGCTTTTTTCTCTCTCTCTCTCTGACATTCTCTTCTCCTGACGGCGCTCCTTTGAAGAGGAACATATGTTTGCATTCCTTTAATTGTGAGAAAGAACTGTCATCTTCTTGTCATGGAGCACAGTTTAAACTTTTGACTAAAGGACGTTATTTCATGTCTAGGGGGCTCTAATGTTAAAAAACGTATTTAGAAGGTCGTAAACAGGTTTTCTATGCTCCAACTGCGAAAATATTAGATTTATAAATAAAGAATCCTACTTCGTGGAAATTCATTGATCGCGGTTGAGTCTGGAACGGATTAACCACAATAAACAAAGGTTTACTGTATAACTGTGCAGAGAATATTTATAAACAGTGTGGGAGAGTTTATAAGGGCTTAAAATATATAAAAATAAACATACAAACATATGGTTTCTACTTTGCGGATTTTCACCTATCGCGGGGGGTTCTAGAACGCAACCCCCGCGATCGAGGAGGGATTACTGTACTACCAATTCCAAGTAAGCTGTTATCTTTGTTGATCACTGCAATTCAGGACAGACAAGATTTGCAAGAGTCTGAAGTCTACAGTATTGAAGAAGACTTAGACGAAGACCTTTCCCACAGTATTAAGTAGGAGGATGCTGGGATGATTATTGTGATCATTACAGTCACCTTTGTATTATTTAAGGTGATAACCTTGGCATCTTGCATATATTGCGGTACATTGTCCTATCTTCAGCAAAGACAGAGAAGCCCATAGAGTGGGTCCAGTAATTCTAGCTTCCCAATTTTTATGATTTTTGACAGTATAGAGTCATTACTGGAAGCTGCTCCATAGGCTAGTGCATTGATAGCTTTTCTAAGTGTATCCTCTGTAGGTTCTGCGTATGTTTCATTGAAGACAGGTAGGTCTGCTGTCTGCTGTCAGAGAGACTGAGAGTTCTCTAGAATACAGCTTCAGGTACTGTTGAACCCACCTCTCCATCTGTCTGTTACTATTGTTAATCACTTTATCAGGCTTTGTTTTAAAAAGAGATGTTCTCTTGATTGGGATTTCAGTTGCTTCATTGATTTCTTCAAATACTCCATAGCCTTTTCTGTGGACAGCTGAATTGCATTGCAGAGAGACGCCTAGTAATCATTTGCACAATACCTGAAGTTTAGCTGGCCCCTTCTTTGTAGTTGTGTGAAAAATACCACTTGATCCTATATACCAGGTGAAATTCTTCTTCTTTTATGGATTTTGAAAAAAAAAACCTATTTTTTGAAAAATGGCACACAAAATGGAGAAATAGTGGAAGGCCTCTAAGAGACCCATAAAACAAAGCCTCACCCAAGGCAGCCTGAACTAAAACATCATAAGCAGGCTTTGGTCACATAGGCCTAAAAAGAGGATCTGGTTTTAAAAATTCAAAAATTATCTTAAAATGTTCTAAAATATAGAGAATATGCATAAATATCAACAAGGAAGTGGAACTGTGAAAACTCCTTCTTTGAGAGACAAGTCCAATACAAAATCTTTATAAATAGTGATGTTTATTAAAATAAACTAAAAAAGAATATTATAAATAAAAATAATATCAAGGCAAAAATGCAAAGGTAAAAAGGGTTTGAGTAACAAGGAAAGCCACAGAAAGAAATCTAAATTCTCAATCTAGTATTCCAAATCCGAAAACAGTAGAAAAATAAGCAAGAAGCCAGAAAAATCAATACTCACAAGAACAGCACTCTCCGAACATTAAGGAACCACTAAACAGTCCTTTAGTCATGACACCAGAGTGGACCCACTTCTTGGGTTTACTCCTACAAACACAAGAAACAAATGAGAACATATAATACATAGTAAATAAATAAACATAATAATACTAACAAAAATATATAAATACAATAAACATTAGTGAAAGCATACATTACAATAACAAAGAAGACACAGAAAAAAACCATACAAATGCCAAAGAACAAACCCTGGTTGAGACAGCACAGTTTTATGGTATGCTAAACAACAGTGGGAAACTTACAGACACTTCTAAACATGAGAAACAAAATGTGTAAATATTTGCATGCAAAAGGAAATGAGAAATGCAAATTTGTGTTGATGTCTTAAAGGTAATGTCTTTGTATTGACTGGTACATTATGTGTTTATACCTGTGATCAACCAGCTGCTGGATATTGTAGGTCATCTACTCAGAAAGCCCTTCAGTTGGGCCGAGTTACCTGCTGCTTCAATGTACATTTTAATTTCCATGTTGTACATTTAATGAAGTGACACAGCATTACCTCAGTTAGTTAGTTCTTGTAGGCTGACTAGTACAGCATACAGTCGAATATTACTGAGCCTTCTCACCTTTTCAGGTTTAAAATTAGTTTCCTGAACACAAAGGACAACTTTTGTATGTGGTTTCTGAATGATTTATGCATACAGCACCATACATTCTCTGACTTTGTTGAGATGTTATCTTCACCCTGCACTCACTGCTACTTAAGTTATTTTCCATTTATTTGTATAATAATGCTGCTTGTAATTATGACTCTTTTCACTTGCAACTAGTATTGAGGCAGTAACTGAACGTTTGCCTTGTCCTCTCCTCTTTTTTTTAAAAATCCATAACAAAGTGTGTGTTCATTATTACCTTATTTATATCATGGTAAACAATAAGAGGCTATGATTCACTTTTAATATTCTTGCCCTCACTGCCCTAGTTACTTTACAGTTGTATTTCTCTTCCTTGCCTTACAGACTTGCTTTGCAATTTTGCTATGTTGCTCACTAGTAGGTATGTGTGTATTTGATATTGGTCACAGCAGTCTGGCGTGCTATAAGCCGCTGTCTTTATAAGCGATACCCAAGTTAAGATCATACATGAACAACTAGGTCTTTTGTTTTAATCAAATTGCTTTGTGATTAGGAAAATATTGAATGGACCAAAGACATGAAACATCTGGTAGTCCACCCCTGCATACTGTTTGTCCCTCTCAGGACACCCACATTGCACTGGGATCTGAACAACAGCTAATATCTACATCTACAATGTAAAAAGTGCTTGACCAAGGTCATGAACATATGGCCATAGAGTTCTAACTAACTATGTAGCTCTTCTGTCCTAGTGGGTGACTCCATGCAGAGAGTTCATGTGCCTAGTGCTGTCATGTTAAACATAAACTCTTTACGTTGTTTAGCCAACCTGCTATAGCAATGTCCCAGCATGGAGTGTAACACTAGGAGCCAAACGTAAGAGATTAGGTAAAGGATGAGAACTAGTGTGGCCATCCATCCAACAATGTAAGATACAGGATGCAACAGACAGGTTACAAAGGTGCAACCCCATCTAGAGCCCCCCTGCATCCCTAGAAACTCCTAAATTCAGCTATTTTCTAACATTTTCAGGGGCAATTTCGTGCAAGATCAGTGTACTGCATTTAAGTAACACTACATTCATATCCTAGGAGTTTGAAAGAAAATGGAAAGAACATGCAGACCTTTCATAGAAAATGGGTATGCTGCCATCTGTCAGTAGACGTCTTAAAGCAGTATATTGGTTTTACAAAAAAGTTAAATGTGCTCCTTGTGGAGTTTGTGTGACTATGGCCCTCTATGGACTTGTTCCACATCTTAGTTCTTGCTTTGCACTTAACATTACTGGGATAGGTCTACTTGGAATAAAAGGAAAATAGATGATGGATAGCGCTGCTGTCTCGCAGTTAGGAGACTGAGGTTTGCTTCCTGGGTCCTCCCTGCGTGGAGTTTGCATGTTCTCCCTGTGTCTGCGTGGGTTTCCTCTGGGTGCTCCGGTCTCCTCCCACAGTCCAAAGACATGCAGGTTAGGTGATTGATTGGCGATTCTGAATTGTCCTTAGTGTGTGGGTGTGTGTGTGCGCCCTGTGGTGGGCTGGCACCCTGCCCAGGGTTTGTTTCCTGCCTTGTGCCCTGTGTTGGCTGGGATTGGCTCCGGCAGACCCCCATGACCCTGTGGGTTGGATAATGGATGGATGATGGATCATTGCAGGATGTGCAGAACTAAATGCATCTGTCCATCCATCCATCCATTATCCAACCCGCTGAATCCAAACACAGGGTCACGGGGGTCTGCTGGAGCCAATCCCAGCCAACACAGGGCACAAGGCAGGAACCAATCCTGGGCAGGGTGCCAACCCACCGCAGGACACCGCAGGACACACACACCCACACACCAAGCACACCCACGGGCCAATTTAGAATCGCCAATCCACCTAACCTGCATGTCTTTGGACTGTGGGAGGAAACCCACACAGACATGGGGAGAACATGCAAACTCCACGCAGGGAGGACTCGGGAAGCGAACCCGGGTCTCCTAACTGCGAGGCAGCAGCGCTACCACTGCGCGTCACCATGCCGCCCACATGCATCTGTCTGTTTGTCAAATTTAATCACTCATTTTAGTGCTAAATCTGTTAAATAATCCAATAAAAAATGCATAAATACCTTTAGGAATATGTTGCCTGCTAAATGTTTTGGAACTGAAAAAGAAGTGAAAAGCCTCTCTAAATTCAAAGAACAGGTTGAATGAAAATTAGCTTTAACTATTAGATATAAGCCGTTTACTACTGACTCGTTATATGGATGTATGTATGGGACAAGGGATTGTAATGAATAAGAAGGTGCTTGAATATGGCATTACAGAAACATGAAAAAGCTGGTATGAAAGCAGGCCATGTATACTCTACAATTTTTAGGTGTTCCTTAGTCAGAACGCAGGTTTTTTGACTAAAAACTAAGACAAACAACAGAAAAATCATAAAAGGTTCTATGTTTTTTTATTATTTGAAGATGAAAGAATTCAAAACTATTTTTGTGGACTTTACCCTGCTGTACTAATATCAGACTAAGACATCACCAAGTTTGTGAGTTGTTTAAAAGGAGGTGACCAGAAAAGGAAAAGACTCGTCATTTCTTTCCAAGTTCCTCACTTCCCTTGACTTCTTTGTCTGCAGTTATAGGTTATGAAATGCCATGTATTGGTTAGTTAGTGACTATGGCTTCTTACTGCATAAGGTTTGTAATATATAAAGTGCATGTAACATAACATTCTCAAGTCCACTTATCTCATTCTGGGTCTTTTGGCACGTGGCACCAGACAGAAACCCTGGACACATGATCCACTTAAGCCCAAGGGAACAATTTAGAATCATCACTTAACCAAATACACATATCGCTGGCCTGAGTGAAGAAAACTGGAGAACCTTAAGAAAAATCCCCAAAGTTTTTTGCTGACATTTATGTGAATAATATGTATATACTGCATATTAAGAAAATGATCTACCCATTGCTGGCACTTTAAAATTTTATTTTTTTATATTTTTCCAAACTTAAAATTGACCATTATCTTAAATTCAAGATATTTATATCGTTACACCTGAAAAATCTTTATATAGTGTTTTTTGTGATTTGGCATGGGCGACTTGTGAATAGAATGTGATCATCTCTGTGTGTGTGTGTGTGTGTGAGCTTGTCAGGGGAAAACAATTTTATATTTGGCTTGTTAAAGCAAATCAACAAAAAGAAAAAAAGTCCCAAGTCTAATATCCATCCATTCATTGATTATCCAACCCTTAATATCCTAACTACAGGGTCACGAGGGTCTGCTGGAGCCAGTCCCAACCAACTCAGGGTGCAAGGCAGGAAACAAACCCCGGACAGGGTGCCAGCCCATCACAGGGCACACACACACACACACACACACCAAGCACACACTAGGGACAATTTTGGATCGCCAATGCACACAAGTCTAATATCCAGTACCTTAAATGGCCTTAGAACTAACATATTCTGTCTGTTAAATAAAAAAGGGGAAATAACAGTGGTATTTCAGTTTTCCTTATTGTTCAGGAGAAAGTAGGGTGAAATGACACCTTTTATTGGCTAACTGAATTGATTACAAATGCAAGCTTTCGAGGCAGCTAAGACCCCTTCATCAGGCAAGGTGTTCCTTATTGTTCATGCATTATTATATATTTAATTGCAATTATTATATATACCAATACTTTTTTCCTGAAAGTCAATTTTTAAGAGGGTGCACCTTAAATTTGAAGCCATCTTATATTGTAAGTAATATGATACTATAAATAAGCCCCTTTATTTCACACAAATCAAACATCTTATAATAGTAAAGATCTTAAGGAAGATTTCAGCTTCTACAGATCCCAACTACAGTAGATATTGCAGTCTTTTTTCCTGTTTGCACCTTGATAACAAGTGAAAAAGCTACTTTAAGTAATTTGCTTCTAAAAAATGTATAAATGTATTTGATTAATATTTTAACACAGCAGATATGCGTTCATTCTTTTTAAACTTGTTTTTGTTCACTTCTACAATTACAACTGACAGTTTAGTACTGAATCAGACAAACCAAATTTGCCACTGCAGAACCAAACTGAAAATCCCTGATAAGAACAAAACTCATTTTGTAAATTCAGTCCATCAAGCTCCACTGGTAAGCTAGTAGCTAACTATCTCATCTCAAGCTGTTTTTAAACACCATCAGTGTGCCCATTCAACTCCCTGACTTGGTTGTTAATTTTAATATCCCACAACAAATGTCTGTGTTAACAAGTGCTTCCCAGTTTCAGTTATTAGAGTGGTAACAGTTCATGCATTTATAACTAAATTGTTTTTCTCAGTCCTCAGACATCTGATACCACTACTCATTGATTTGAAACAATGAAGGTAGCATAGAGACATATCTAAAAATGAATTATGTTAGGACACTTAATATAAAATAGGCCTCTTAATTTAATTAATCATGGGAAAACATATTCATAATAATTTAAATTCATGTTATTAGGTATTGAACTTACTGCCTTTTGCAGTATTTTTATATGATCTGTGTTCAGATTACTTCATGAGCCCTATTCAGAATTGGTGTCCCACTTTGCATTCGGTACTGACCAGAAAGTATTTGTCAACCCTAGCCTGGAGTTTGTTTTTATACTAAATAATATAAATGTAAGACATTTCATTTTTCATGTTCTCCTGGTAATGTAAGCAAAAAAGTCGATGTTATTTTTTTAACAATATTTTACAGGTACACAATTGCATTTTCATTTTCTTTAAATACCTACATTGTTACCAAATTTCATAACCTTTGGTACATCTTGCTATGAACTATATCCTTTGTTTCATAAGACATTGTATATGATAACACTCCAGCATGTTGTTAATGTTCTCCCCTGTAACGTTTCTTATATTCTGCCTTTTTACATTAATTTGACAGGTTTACTTTTATTTAAAATTAGGTCAATAATTACATGATGCTGTGTAAGTGTAAACCCCTGAGTATACAGCAGCCATGCCACATGCACTTCAAGTGGGGCAGTACTTGCATGGGAAACAATCTACGAAAAGCTTAGGTTGCTGCTGGAAGAGGTGTTTTGTTGAGGCCATCATAGGCCACCTACCCTGGGATTTGTGTGTGGATCCCAATACCCAAGTGCAGTAATGGAGATACTGTGCTGTAAAAATGGATGAGATGTTAAACTGAGGTCCTGACTCTGTGGTCATAAAAGATCCCTGGGCATACTTGTACATTTGAAATATTACAGATGTACAATGTCCTTGGTTTATCACTTAAGAACAAAACATTAATGATGCCTCTAATAAAAACTAACATCAAGTAGCCAAATCTGCAGCAGATGGCAATCCATGAATTTAATGCTTGACTTCTAACTTGCAAAATGGACTGCATCAGACTGCAGGCCGCTAAAAATAATTGAAGATATGGGGCCAAGATACATCATTCAGTAAGGTCTGACAATTCTTACACATCACCTTCACTCTGGACATTTGTGTCACATGTCAAGGATTTATAGGAAAGGCACTGTGGACATTGGTTAAACACACAATTAATCAAAATTAATCAAGTGACATTTTGCGAATGATTACAATTAAAAATTGTAATTGCTTGACAGCTGTATTTTTATCATATTATGTCAAAAAATGTAGTATATAGTTTATATGCTTGTGAGCATTTTTAATTTCACAAATACAGTGAACATTAACAATGATTTTGGTGTTAAACTCCCACAGTATTTAAGACAACTACTCTTTAACTTTTATTTTCTTTTTGTTTCAACAGTTGTCTTGAAATACCTAAAGAATTCCATCTACATATTTACTTAAAGTGCTTTATTCTATTTAGGTTCGTGTAAAATTAGGAAGTAGCCCTCGGTGGAATACCAGTTCATCATGCACTCGCCCACACTCACTTGCACCAGGGACATTTACACATATACATGTCTTAGGATGCTTTGGTATTTCGGGTGAAGTAAGAAAGTCCGGGTGAAAATCTGCTAGGACATGTTGTAAACTGGAAAAACTCCACATAAATGTGTCTCTGAAGTTTGGTAAAACGGCACTGGCATACACTGCTCCCCGCTGCCACTAATAAAGAAGGCACAAGTACTTGATCTGTGTAGTGTATTAACTTGTGCATCCTCACAGTTCAATAATAATGAGGTTAAAATTATCTCTCTTTTTTAAAAAAAAATCTTGGAAGGTTTGGAAGGGAGACGATACGTCATTTTCTCGGAGACACTTTAACGTCCCGCGAGACAAGGCAATGAGACAAAAGGACAGCTGGTGCACAGGCTTTTAAATGATCGATGCGCAGCACGACAAGAAGAACACGCAGCTCGGCAGCAGCAGCAGCAAGCCAGCAGCGTGCGTTCAGCCCCCCTCTTCACAATGCGAGCGGCAGAGATGCGAAGTGGCTGGCGTGTAGCACGGCCCTTGGGTTGAGCGATTCCTTAGTTTAACAAAAAAACAATGGCGTTTATTTGACAGCAGAATGGTTACGACTTTAGCTTTTTTTACTATATCATTCATCATTCTTAGTTTCGGTACATAACTTAAAGATGACTTTTTAAGCAAGTTGATGTGCATAAGGCATCCAGTCCATTTTTGAAAACCTGTAGCAACCAAGTAGCAGACACCTTCATTGGCATCTTTAATATTTTGCTGAGAGAATCTGTGGTCCTCACCTGCTCTAATAGCACAACATTTATCCCTATGCTTAAGAAAACAGAAGTGGACTATTTGAATAGCTATAGAGTGTTGATATTCTAATCATGATGAAGTACTCTGAGACACATTCAAAAAATAATCCAGGTAGTCATGATCAGATCTAGTTTGCAAATTGTCTCACCTACTCCACAGAGGGTTGCCATATTCATTATACTCATACCATATAGATATAGCTGTGGGCAAAAGTATTGGTACCTTCCACTAATTTATAAAAAAAGAGTGACAACTTTCCATGAAGAAAGATGAAACTATAAAAAGAAGCTGGCACTTGCCATTCTTTATTCCATATTCCTTTGAGTGGAATCTTTGCTTTTGATTTAGGATTTATCTTTTTTTCTCTAATAAATCAAAAGAAAATGGCATGGACAGAATTATTGGAACTGTTAACTTCATTTTGTCACACACCTTTTTGAGGCATTAACTACAATCAAGCACTTTCTCTAGCTCTGAATGAGACTTCTTATCCCTTTAACTGGCAATTTGGCACACTGTTCTTGAGTATACTGCTCAAGTTCCTTTACGTTTGATGGGTTCCTGAGAGTTTTGGCTCTTTTAATGTTCCATTCCACTTGAAACAGGACCTATAGCTGGCCACTTCAGAACGTTCCAGTATTTTCTTTGTAAACATTCATGAGTGCTGTTAAATGTATGTTTTGGGTCATAATCCTGCAAATGGACCTTTGACCTGCAACTAAGACAGAGCTTTCTTAAATTAAACATTATGCTTTGCTCCAGATTTCCTTAATAATCTTATAATTTTTAATTGTGCCCTGGAGATATTCAAGGCATCCGGAGTCTAAGGTAGCACAGCAACCCCATAATATCAGTGAGCCTCCTTCATTTTCACATTAGGGAAACCGTTTTTTTTATTTTGGAAGCATGGGTTTGTCCTCTGTGAACACAGAGCTGCTATACCTTACCAAAAAGCACTAAGTTAGTTTTACCTGTCCAAAGAGGATTCTCCCAGAAGGACTGTGGTGTGTCAACATGCATTTTAGGAAACTCTGGTTAAGGTTTTTTTTTGTCTTGGTCTCTAAAGAAGGGATCTTCCTTGGTCTTCCACCATGCAACCCATTCAGACAGCGACAGATGGCTTGACTTGAAACAGTTGTACTTGATCTTGGACCTCACCTGGAATCTGTCTTGATGTTTTCATTGGTTCTTTCTTCACCATTTGAAATATCCTTCTGTTCAATCTGACTTCGCTTTTCCTTTTTGTAGCCATATCCAGGAAGGTTGGCTATGTTCCCAAACTTCTTGATAATATTAGCTCACAAGAACGTGAAGTATTTTGGAGACAATATTGCAGCCTTTTCCTTGACCATGCTTGTCTGGTACCTTTTCTCCTTGAACAACTGTCTGCTTTTCCTTCTCTTGTCCATGTTCACTGTGATTCACACAATAACACAACATAGCTGAGTGAGTTGTTTGTTCCAGATAGGCTAAGTGAATAATTATAAGACTTGAATCACCTGTGATAATAGTTGCAGTAATTAGTCTACTTGAGATATTGCTACAATTCAATTATACCTTTTAACTTCTAAGGGATTCCAATAATGTTGTCCATGTCGTTCTCATTTCTTTTATTTTTTTAAATAATATGTCAAGCTCTAAATACAAAGTGAAATGAAGTATAGAATAAAAATGGTAGATTACTATTGTCAGTTTCAACATGTTTCATGAAAAATTGTGAAACTCTTCTTTGTATAGCAGATGGTTATTAATACTTTTAGCAACATCAGTAATTAACTCTTTTGCCGGAGTTCTGTTTATAGACTACAGCTCAGCATTTAAAAGTGTGGTGCTGACAATGAAACTCCTCAAATTAGGACATAGTGCCACCATCTGCAGCTGGATTGTGTACATCCTAATTAATAGAGCTCATCGTGTTTGGATTGGCAGCATCACATCCTCCATGTTGACCCTTAACGTGGTGTTCCTTGTTCACCTATGACTGTGTGATGCAGATGACACCACCATCATAGAGGACTGATCACCAATAATGATGAGATGGTTTACATGAAAGAGGTTTACCTGCTGACTTAATGGTGTCAGGACAAAAGTCTCACCCTTAATGTCAGCAAAACCAAAGAGCTCTTTATAGACTTCAGGAATCAGAAGACAGACCACAGTGCTATCTACGGCAGAAAGGATGCCGTTGAAAGGGTGAGCAGTTTTTTTTACATTTCTTTGATTGAATAACATAGATGAGTTGAAATGGACACAACACTTTCAGGTGTTATCAGAAATGCTCACCAACACCTTTGTTTTAGGACAGCTCTTATTTCCCCATCTGTTCTTGGATATTTCTACAGGTACACAATGGAGTCAATCCTCAATGGCAGAATTGCATCTTGGTAAGGCATCTGCTCAGCTCAAAATATGAAGTGCTGCTGAAAGTTATGAAGATGGCACAGAATCCTAGCTGCCTTCTATTTAGGGCATATATTATCCTAGCTGGCTTAGAATGGCAAACAGTGTATTTAAAAACTTCATTCATCCTACATAGTTTATCTTTTCACTCCTTACCTCTGGAAAACAGTACAGGACCATTGGCACTTGAATGAGTAGATTCAGGGACAGTTTCTCTCTGCAGATTAGAAGTTTGCTGAAGAATGAATCAAAGATTATAAGATCATACTAACATCCATCTATCTATCTATCTATCTATCTATCTATCTATCTATCTATCTATCTATCTATCTATCTATCTATCTATCTATCTATCTGTCTGTCTGTCTGTCTGTCTGTCTGTCTGTCTGTCTGTCTGTCTGTCCAAATTATTAGGAACACCTGCTTATCCATGCACTTATCTAATCAGTTAATCATGTGGCAGCAGCTCACTGCATAAAATCATGCAGATACAGGTCACAAGTTTCAGTGTGGGTATATCTGTGACTTCTCAGCTCTTAGTATTTTCATGCATTTCAAGATATCTCAAAATAATTTCTCACTCGTTTTCATTCATCTATTATCCAACCCGCTATATCCTAACTACAGGGTCACGGGGGTCTGCCGGAGCCAATATCAGCCAACACAGGGCGCAAGGCAGGAAACAAACCCCGGGCAGGGTGCCAGCCCACCACAGGGCACACACACACACACACACACACCAAGCACACACTAGGGACAATTTTGGATCGCCAATGCACCTAACCTGCCTGTCTTTGGACTGTGGGAGGAAACCCACGCAGACACGGGGAGAACACGCAAACTCCACTCCCGGGTCTCCTTACTGCGAGGCAGCAGCGCTACCACTGTGCCATCCCACTAGTTTTCAGATTATCTCAAGTGCATTTCAAGAAATATTAGAATAGAGAAAAACATTGTTAATTTGGCTTGGAATAAAGTCAAAAGAAAATTATAAGAGAGAAAAAGGAATCAGAACTTTTTTGGACACATTTTATATGTTTACTGGATATCCAACATTATTAACCCCAAGTTTTATAGTTAAGGCTGATTTATAACACAGTCCACTATTACAGAAAGTGTAAAGCCTATGACATCTTCTTTAAAAAGGGATAGATCAAGCGATCCAAACTTAAAGAATTTGAAAAAGTGAGCCGCAATGATGTTAAATGAACATACAGTAGCCATAAGCTATCTGGTTTCTCCAATTTCTGTCTAAAGAGAAACAAAGATTATTGGTATATCTAAGTCTATGTTCAGACACCAAAAACATCAGTTTTCTGTTTTGTATTATTCAGGTGAACAGGCCCGCCGCCAGAAATATTTGGGCCAAAGACAACTGGGTACGTGTGAGCCCCTCTGCCTTCCCCCGGCTCCCCACATGCCAAAACCTTCAAATACGTATACAAAAAAAATCAAGCGTGGAGGGGCCCCCTTCCGTTAGGGCCCTGGACCAGAGTCCCGTTTGTCCCCCCTGGCGGTGGGCCTGAGTTGAAGGATATATCAGCATCCACAAGTGACCATCAGCAAGACCTGCACTCAGCAGTTACTGTGGCATATTTTATACAACAGTAAATAGTAACTAAAATTGCATTTGTAGATATAGTAATATTTACAACAGCAATGAGAACATTTCAAACTATAGGTTACCCTATAAAGTTTAATATAAAAGGCCCATAGAAAACATTCTTCTTACTGTATAGGACCTATTAAAATGCTAGTGTCGAGTCTAAGAAAGGAACCAGCCCTGCATGCAACACCAGTTTGTGTCAAAACACCAGTATTTACTCAAATATGAGTCCAATTTAGGATCAGCAATCAACCTATTCTGCATTTCTTTGAATTCTTAACAAAACAAAATTAACCTTACATAAATGGAGGAACATACTTGGGAATTTCCAACTGGAATTTGGACCCAGGGCTTAGCAGAAGTGCAGAATCACCATTTACTGTAATGCACGACACTCACTGCACCATCCAGAATAAAGCAAATGTACATATTCAGCTTGGAAAAACATGGGATACTGCTGCTGCTATACCTCAAGTAATTAATACACTTTTTTGCCATTTTGTTTAAAATCCTTGTTTGACATGCAGTTGATTATATACTCCTGACACTGAAGTATAAATGCACTCATTCATGCCCAATTTAATAGCAATAAATCCTACCTTCATGTCTTTGGGATTAGAAAGGGTAAACTCCACAAAGAATAAATGCACATTATTGCCAGTTCCTTTTTCATACTTATCTAACATGCAGTTATATTGTGGAGACTTTAACTTTTCCAAATATGGTAAAGTAAATGGCTTTTTCTGTATGTTGGAAAAAAAAATTACATTTGGAAGTTTGCTGTGTTTTCTTTTTGTTCAAATGATTTAAATCAAACGCACTGAGACATAAAAAAGGTGGAGTAGATCCTGAGATGTTAAACAATAGTGACTCCATTTTTAATACATGCAGCAACTGGAGTAGTTTTGAACGTGAATGATGAGGTGATATTGATGAAAGGAGGGGATTAAGGTCTCCAGGGCATTGATGACAGATTAAACAGAAGCGGCCCTCCAACACACAAGGCCCAGGCCTGTCGTCTTCACTGCTCAAAACCATAATGGAAGGTGGCAGCCTGAAATGAGTTGCCACGGCAAAGTGTATTATTTTTGAAATGCTTTCACACAAATCGGCAAGCACTGCATACAACTTTGTTTCATGCTTTAATGTCATCAGGAGGCACAAATTGGTGTGTCTAATTGTTTGCCACCTGCCAGCGAAATGAGCTGCCAACCCAGACAGAAGCCTTCGATTGTCTGTCAGCTTCTCAATAGATTGGGAGTGACAACATCAAAAATTTCACTTCAAACTCTGAAGCTTTGAGCTGCCTTCCTGAGACCCCTCTCTCTAGCTTTTCAAGACAAGCGAATTTTTCAATTAGTGTTCAATATAATGCTGCCTGCTGCCTCATCTCTACTTGATTGATTGCACTATGACCAATCTGAATGGATTTTTTTTTTTATTTTGGCATTTTTAGACATATGTGCATAAAATATAACAATATTTGTTTACACTTTTGAATCAACACATTTTTGCTGTTGTAACAAAACCAGATTAAAATGAAATGATACCTTAGTTACACTAAACTGCTTTTAGTTTATACAAGTTATACAAATAATTTTTTCTCAAAACTTTAAGATTTGAAAACAAAAATTTAAAATGCTGTATATAAATCTTTAGACCTCAGTATACATAAAATATGTAAAATACAGTTATTGTTAACTTCATTTACTATGTAACATTAAAGAATGCTAATTCTGCTTATTGCATGTACTTATTTGTATTTTGATATAAACATCATTTTGTCTCATTTTTTTCACTGAGATTTAAGCATATTTCTTTGCATCCCATTTTGTTAAGTCATCCTTTATATTTAGTTGCTTCATAAAAATTCTGTACCAAATAGTGAAACACTTCACTTAAATGATATTAATGCCTATTACAAAATGAATTTTTTTTGAGGTGACCACTGCTGTCATTAGGACTGCGTGTACTATAAAGCATAATAATCGTTCTCTACTTTCAAAATGTTAAATGCTATGTCAAGCTACTACACTATAATCCTCATTGTTAAAGTTATATTCTAACACCTGAAAACATATACATAACATTCCCAACCCCACTTAATCCAGACCAGGGTTATGAAAGTATCATTGTGGCAAGCAGAAACTAACTGTGGCTGGGCAGGCTCAGACAAACACCCTCATTTAGTCAAGTAAGTCCTTTTTTAGAGCCTACTGAGCTTTTGTCTGCTTCTAGCATAACTACCAGATCTCAGAGTTGCCATGTGGAAAATATCCTCCTTCTTCTTCTTTCTGGTACTCTCGTTAGGGGTTGCCACAGCGGCTCATCTTCTTCCATATCTTTCTGTCCTCCACATCTTGCTCTGTTACACCCATCACCTGCATGTCCTCTCTCACCACATCCCTAAACCTCCTCCTATGCCTTCCTCTTTTCCTCTTCCCTGACAGCTCTGTCCTTAGCATCCTTCTCCTAATATACCCAGCATCTCTCCTCTGTTCATGTCCAAACCAACGCAACCTCGCCTCTCTGACTTTGTCTCCCAACCATCCAACTTGAGTTGACCCTCTAATGTACTCATTTCTTCTTTTTTTTTTGATTTTATTGATTTTATTAAAATCACACAACATTCCATATGGATAAATGAATTTCTACAAACATAACATTGAAAACAAATCAACCCCACCCCTGAGAAAGAGAGCTAAGCCAGCAGAATAAAACTTAAAGCTAGTAAAAATAAGTAAGTAGATGAATTAATGAGTGAATAATGATAAATGAAAAAAAAAATAAAAAGGGGGAGAGATTCTGCTTCCTCAGTACGTTAAAAGCTTATCCTAAAATGTTATTGATTAGATCCTGCCAGGATTTGAAAAAGTTCTGCACAGATCCTCTAAGTGCGAATTTGATTTTTTCCAGTTTCAAACAGTATATAACATTAGTTACCCACTGACTTAGAATAGGAAGGTTAGGATTCTTCCATTTGAACAAGATAAGTCAACGTGCCAATAGTAAAGTAAAGGTAATCACAGTTTGTTTGTCCTTCTCCATTTTAAGCCCATCTGGGAGGACACCAAGCACAGCTTTTAATGGGTTAGGTGGGATTGGGACACCAAGGCTGTCTGAAAGGCATTTAAAGATTTTGGTCCACAATTATGTTCATTTGGTGCAGGTCCAGAACGTGTGGCCAGGTGAGGCTAGAAGTTGATTGCAACGTTTGCAGGTTGGATCTTGCGTTGGAAACATTTTGGACAATTTTAAGTGAGGCAGATGTGCTTGATATGTAATTTTGAGTTGAATAATTTGTGCTTTGCACATACGGAGCTCAAGAGGATTCTCTGCATTGCTACTTTCCACTCCTTTCCTGAGATATTGAGTGAGAGATCCTTTTGCCATTGTCCTGTTGGATCTTTGAAAGGGAGAGACTGTAAAATGTTTTTATATATTACAGAAATGCTGTCTGAGTCGTTTCCTCCTACAGTCCAAAGACATGCAGGTTAGGTGCATTGGCGATCCTAAATTGTCCCTAGTGTGAGCTCGGTGTGTGGGTGTGTGTGTGCCCTGCCTGGGGGTTTGTTTCCCGCCTTGTGCCATGTGTTGGCTGGGATTGGCTCCAGCAGACCCCCGTGACCCTGTATCAAGATATAGCGGGTAGGAAAATGACTGACTATCTTACAAATTGGGCAAGATCTGCTTAACAAAGTTTCTGATTCCGATTTGAATTTAGTGAAAGAAATGTCCTAATTTCTAATTTTGTCCCTCCTCGTCACACCCAAATCTTTCACTCTGCCGCCTCCAGCTCTGTCTCCTGCTTTCTGGTCAGTGCCATCGTTTCCAACCCATATAACATAGCTGGTCTCACTACTGTCCTGTAGACCTTCCGTTTTACTTTTGCTGATTCCATGTGGAAAATATCCATTCTGTAATAAATTGTAATTTTTACTTAAAAAGTAACTACTTCAAGTTAAAATCATGCAGCATCAAACCAATTGGCTTTATCATATTTACAGCATGTCATCACAATATAACACAGCAAAACAGAAAACTGATAAATTTACTTAGTCCAATAAAGGATCACATGTTCAAAGCAGTAGGCAGCCCCAATAAGTGTGCCAGTCTATCACAACATATAGTGGTTTACTGAAAGAATTACGGACTGTCCAATGTAAACAACATAGATCAGTACCACAACCGGGGGTCCATTTATCTTTTGATGAAGAACATGGCAGAATGTGTTTGCTTCCATTTTCTTAGTAGCTCTTTTTAATGTTTGTGCTTGACCATGTTTAAGGAGAGACAAAGGAAACTGTTCCCTAACTCTGAAATCCAGTAGGAATCAAGGCTGCCATTAAGCTGTTGATAATTGCTGGCAGTCTTTTTTATGTTTGGTTATAAACTGTTGCAGAAAGGACCACTGCTGCCAACAAACACTGCATCCCTTTTCTATGTTTTCATATATGTCTGGTGTGGCCCCACTCTCTGTTCCTACTTCCAAGACTCATTTTAAAGTATTTATAGTTCTGGGAGTATATAATTTTGTGAAGTGACCTCTTGGAAAATATGTTTTATAAAAGTAATAACTTTAGCCAGGCTTGGATTATTATTATTACAGCATATTATTAATGTCTCACTGTTTTGAACTTGAATTTAGTATGGAAACAAATTGTTTCAAGTTAGACTTTATGTACATAACATTCTTATACCTGCTTAATCAAAGTCATGGGTGTTCAAACTGTCTTGGAAACCCTCAGTGCACAATGAGAATCTGCCTTGCACAAGAAGAAAGTTCATTCCTGAGCACACCCCACATACATATAATCCCTTCTAAAAGCCAATTTTTAATGATCTATTCACCTAAAATGAAGATCTTTGTTGTTATGGAAGGAAAGCCTGACTATCCAATCCTAGAAACAAGGAAGGAACACACCCTGGACGGGTCACCAGTCCTTTGTAGACAAAGCAACATAACAAAAACATATCTGAGATGCAAGAGGGACACTCAAGTATTTGGAAAGACCCACACAAACACAGAGGGAATGTGGAAACCCCACAAAGATTACATCTGGGAATGGGATTTATACCCAAAATTATGTATTTATAAGGAAGCAGACATATGTCCTGTACTAAATAATTAGAAGTCAACAAATTAAAGGAGAAAATATACGGGATCCATAGCTGTACTTAAATATTACTTGGCATCTGCTACTAAGTCTTCAGGAAGAAACTGTATGACATATTAGCTTTAATTGAACTTTGAAGCTTTTCTTCTTCAGCATATATTAGTGTATACTAGCACATGTTTTCTCTTTTCAAAAATCTGTTTTAAGCTTTAGTAGTAAAGCTTAAATTAAAAATGTTATATTTTACTTACAGTATGTTTTAAATTTAAAAACAAACTACTAAGTATTCGGCATTTAGATTACATAATAAGTTAGTAGCAGTCTGCCCAACACATACATTGCTTGACATATTCTGATATTTGTACCTTACAATAAGATTTACAAATGGAAGGATTTTTATTCTGAAGAGCTTACCAATTATAGTGTGACCTCGGAAAAAAATGAAAGGTGGCAGTTGTTAGTCAGTTCAAATATATATATATTTTTTTTACCATATAATTTATAATATTCGGTTTTAAAAATAGAGCAACCATTCACTAATGAAGTAATTAAATTTAATTATTAATATTTCTCCATGAGACACAGACTTTGATTTGGCAGGTGTGAAAATTTTATGAATATTTCCTAATTCCTACAGTCTGCTGCTGTCCTACCTGTCCTCCATTCTTATCTAGAAAGAAAAACAATGGCTTCCCCTGTGACCCTGTAATAGGGAGCCCAATTTTATGAAATGGATAGCTGGAAAGATTAATAGATGAATAAATATATATACATATATAGTGGTATTCGAACCCGGGCACAAACAGGCAGACACAGAATGTCCCAAAAACACACACATTTTCTTTCTTTCTGCTCTGCACAACACGATAACAGTGCACCAATCACCAATAATAAGTCAGTCTCTTTCCTTTGGATTTCCTTCTGCCGCCTCTACTCCTCCCATCGCAAGCTCCGTCCCTCTTCCTCCCTACTCCGGCTCTCCAAATGGAGTGAGGCGGCCTCTTTTATATGTCACCTGGATGTGCTCCAGGTGCTTTCTGATCTTCTTCCTGGTGTGGCGGAAGTGCTGCTGTCCAGGGCTCCATAATTGTCTGGGCGCCCCCTGGCGGTGGCCATTGGCCCCAACAGGGATAAGCTTCCAATCTCTGTTCCCATGGCCCCCATGCAGACCAGGGTAGCTACTCTTGTTCCACTCCTGGTCCTTCTAGCCATCCGCCACAATATATATGTTCAAACTCAAAAAAAAACTGTCCGAAAACAATATAACTAAGTGTACACACCTCCAAGGTAGTTCTTTCTAGTTTCTTTTTGGTGTTAAAAACTTCCTTTTCAATTCCCAACCCAGCATCCCAGTTGGAGTGCCTCTATGCCCGTCCATAATCCACAGCACTTGAACAGCCTCATTTTGCATGGCTTTTGGGATACAGTGTCTCATGGTGATTTGCCAGATTGTTACTATATATTGTGACAGAGAGGGGATGCTTTCGCTCCCTTGAACCCCTGTCCACGTCTCCAGACACCAGGTAAAAGTCCAAATGATGACTTTATTAAATTGTCACAGTGCCCAAAGCACCCTCTCCTCCACTATACTCGTATACAATAACAATAATCACAATAAACAATCCCCCGACTCCCAGACGCGTTGCCACCCTTCCACCCAGCTCAGCTTGACGTCTGGGAGCTCTCACAGTCCTTTTATTCTCCCTGACCCGGAAGTGTTCCCAATCCCCAGTCCACGTGATTCACTTATCATTTCCGGGTCAGGCACAAGTCCTTTTTCTTCCCCCCGGAAGCATGTCGCTCTCCCTCTGATGCACTTCCGGGTTATAGGGCACAAAGACGTCTTCGGTCCTCCCTGCAGCTCCCTCTTGCGGCCCCTGTGGTACCCAGCAGGGCTGCAGATAAAAACTACAAAGTCCATGACTCCCTGCTGGTCTTCGGGGCACCTCCATACTGCAGAGAGGGCTCCATCTGGCGGCCTGGGGGTATTGGCCGGGATGACAACCGGCCAAATACCACAATATATATATAATGCAAAGTTGACTCACTCACATACTCATTAGCAAAAACACTTTTTCCCATTTAGTTAAAAAGCTGAAATTTGTCAGGATTATACATCTAGGGCAGTAGACATACGCTAAGAATGAGCATTTTGGTATATCAATATTAAGGGGTAAACCCTGACCAACTGAAAATTTAAATGCACTAAAATTTCAAAAACACATAAGACTGATTTGTTTGTGGAAAATCTAGCTGACACATGTTTTTATATTTGTCAATAATGCTGTTGCAAACAGACTATTCTTGGTACTACATCCTTATTTTGTCTCAGCCCTGAAAAGTGATCACATAGAGAAATGGGGCTCACAGCAAGTAAATAAGACGAGGTGACCTGCACAGAAAAAACAGACTGGGTGATGTACTGTGTGGAAAACGAGGGAAGCTCAAGTAAAAGGTACTTAGCGACTGAGCTGTAATTCTCAACTGCACGTCAGCCACTGTTGCTTTAGTGGCTACAGGTATTGCTTCTCTTGAAGCAAAAGTTTAATGTTAACGAAACTCAGTGAACATGTCCCACACAATCTCAAGAGAGTTGGGCCTCACACTATATATAGTTTACAGTATTAGTTCTTTTGATCCGTTATGTATAACTTTTTAATTCTGGCTTGTTTTGAACCACACTCCATCATAAAAAGTTCTTTGATTGGTTTTCTACATTTGAGACTGCTGCATCTTCTTTCCTATACCCACGAGAGGCCACTACAGTACATTTCCAGGGAGAGACCCAAACACTACACTGACAATTACCCCTTTTTGCCCTCAATTTACCGGTACTTCTCACAAAGTCCCCTCAGCATTAATTCTAATATACATTCCCATCTGCAGACTATGAAGAGAGATCTCTACTCCTGCTGTCCGCAACAGTGTACATCTACATTCACATTTACACAGCCTCCAAAATATATTAATTTGTAATAAGTTAAAATAAAACATTATTCATTGTTAAACCTTTATTGTCTGGCTACAAATATGGCAAAAAATAAGCCTGAACATACAATTAATAGCAAACACTAAAATAAATACTTGAGTGAACAACATAAAAAATGAAAATTTAACAATCTAATAACAAATTTAAAAAAAATATATATTAAAAATTCACATTTTTTCCTACCAATTATGTGTTTTGATTAAAAGGAATTCAGTTGTCTGTGAATTGAGTTTTGCAATGACTATGAATAAATCCCAGAGTCAGCCAGTAGGATAACCAGTACTTGATATACAGCAGAACGTTTTACTCGTATGCAATTGTATATACCATGTTTAAGAGTAAGACACTCGAGTCAACTAATAATTCAAATAAATACAAAAAAGTACTTACTTAGTCACATAGTACTTCTGGCAGATCCGATTAATTGATGTCACTATAATTGAGGCCCATTGTCTTAGAAAACCAACCGGGTGAAGCTGGGTAAAACAGCTAGTTAATTATATTTTATAAATAATTTCTGTCCTAGTGTTGATGCAGCTAGAAAAGAAAAACCCTAGCACTCCTCAACCCAGTAATGAAGAAAATTGGTTCAATAAATGGAGAGATGGACAGATAACATAGAAGTATTACCAGGAAGAAATATTAGGCAGGACTGTGATATAAAATACACCTGTTGACCTTTTTAGATAGAGTATTTTGTATTGATAATATAATTCTTGAAAGCTGATAGTTTGTAGGTATATTTATTTTTTGGGTTTTTTTTTTTTGTCTGCTTTTGGGACCTTTAAAATAAATTAAGAGAAAATAGACAAGAATGTATTTCTGTATAGAATAAACACATTACCGTATATACTCATGCATAACTCGGGTTTGGAAACCCGAAAAATCGATCATAAAATCAGACCCTGACTTATACACCCGTTCAAAAATGCAACAGTTTTTTTTTTTTACATCTTCTTGCTTCCTCCAATCTCACATCAGTTTCTCAGCCACGTCAAATTTTGTTGCAGCAGCGGAGTTACCAATTTCTTTCGGCACTTCAACGACCTTTAATTTAAAACCAGTTTCATATTTTCTTCTGATTGAACACTCCATCATAGATAAGAGATGCTCTTACGATATAGATATATGAGGGTGTCATATACAAAAAACACAAAACAATGCAAACGTCGCCTCGGAATAGTTCGGGTATTACCATGTGGTCACGTAGGCACAATGCATAGAAAAAAAGGCAGAGTGTTCCGTGGTTACTCACCCAGGTGGGCTTAGCATATCATAATCTCTTGGACCAATAGCGTGAGTTTTCCACATTCGACTTATACGACAGACATTATAAAATACCAGAAATTATACGGTAAAACCAACTCCTGACTTATCCACAGGAGAACTTAAACGCGAGTATATATGGTAAATAATTTTTAACCCTAAGTGTTCAGTCCTTATGGCGGTATAGACCTCATGGTAATGTCTTATCTATAGTTAGCTCTAACTGAAAATGCAGACATGCAATACTTGTTCTCGTTACTCTTCTTTGTTTCCCTGTATCCACACAATATATTGTCTTAAGTTGTAGCTTTCTCCTGTGAGACAGTGGGTGGGTTGTTATTTTTGGGATTTATAGATGACTTATTATTGGGATTTATAGATGAATTTCATTCACATTTAATTTTTAACCACTCAGAAAGCACCATGACTGTGTCACCCTTAGGCAGTTATAGAGGATGTTGCACAATTGTTGCCTTACACACCTTTTCACAGCAAAATGTTGAATAGATGTTCTTGCACCTCTAAAAGGTGATTTGTCTAATTATGTCTCTGGGAATGAGCTGTTGTGTATTTCTGGAAATTAGTGTTCATTTTAATGCTCATTGAAAGGTGGTCAAAACCTAACTCATCTCACTTTGCTAAAAATCATTGAAGCTGGAATAAAAGAGTCATTAAAGAAATGCATCTTAACAGAAGGCAATATCTTCATGGGAAAGTTCTGCCTTGCAATTTCTATGCAGCATACTCATAATTGAGTAATACGATTTAAAATTGATTAATAGTAAATTTAAATATTTTTTGTTATTGATTAAGTTAAGTTTTATACTTAAATATTCCTATTTTCTGTGGTGGGTTGGCACCCTGCCCAGGATTGGTTCCTGCCTTGTGCCCTGTGTTGGCTGGGATTGGCTCCAGCACACCCCCGTGACCCTGTATTCGGATTCAGCGGGTTAGAAAATGGATGGATATTCCTATTTTGTTGTATTCTGTTTATTTATTTTAGATTACACACACGCGTTGGAATTGAGAATTTTTAAGTTTGTGATATAAACCTATATATTATTCATGAATGTTTATGCATTGATATTTACATGATTTTTTCATATTGAATCACATACTGGGGCAGAGGTTTGAAAACACAAGACACAGTCGGAAATTTTATAAATATATTCATTGAATAAACTTGGAAGATATACAGTGAGAAATAGTGACACTTTTGTAGGCTGAAGTTCCTTACAAAAAATCAATACATTGTTGGTTGCTTAACCCCTGGACAGCAGAATGGGACACTGGTTAGCACTGCTGCCTTTTATCTCCAGAATCCTCTACTAAAGCTCTGCCATGAATCCTGTCTGTGTGGGATATGCAATGTTTTCCTGTGTGCGTATGATTTTTTTTCAGGTACTCATCCACTTAACAAGGACTGCCACATACAGTTAGCTGGTTTGCATCCTCTGTGTGTTTTTTCACCCATATCCTAAAGATATGCAGGTTCGATTTATTAAGGGGTCTGTATAGGTGTATGTATGTAAGTGAGCCCTGTCCGGCACTGGTTCCTGCCTTTTGTTCAGTGCTGTAGTGACTGAATTTGATTAAGCGGATTTAAAATATGGCCCTCCCTGTGTGGAGTTTGCATGGTTTCCCCGTGTCTGCGTGGGTTTCCTCCGGGTACTCCGGTTTTCTCCCACAGTCCAAAGACATGCAGGTTAGGTGCATTGGCGATCTTAAATTGTGCTTGGTGTGTGGGTGTCTGTGCGCCCTGCCCAGGGTTTATTTCCTGCCTTGGATAATGGTTGGACGGATTTAAAATGTTATGTTTGAATTTCTGCAACTGTTGTTGTAATAACCTTTTAAAAACATATTCGCTGTATTTTTAAAAGATAGTTTAAATCTCAGAATTTCCAAAGAAAAGTAAAAATCTCAGTATGCAATACCATAGTGAGAATTGCTTGGAGACATATCAGGCAAATAGCATTCAGAAATGCAATGAGCTGTATTACGCTGAAGAATTCTTCCTCACAAATCCTTCTGCTTGTATTTTTTAGTCAGCTTCCTTAACTGAACAGCAGTGTGAAAGCATCTTGGTCCAAATCTGTCACGTTGAATTTTGTTCCAGTATCTTTTGTGAATCACTTTTCTGATGTAATGCTTTTATTTTTTTATACTTCTTTCCTTTTTTTCTTTAACTCATTGTCCAATTGTGTTTCCTCCTACAGAAGTGTGGTTGTGCCTGTAAAGAAGCCCCCACCAGGTAGTTTGGCGGTAAACACAGTGGGTGCTGCTAGTGCAGCAGGAGGTCTTTCTGCTGGAAGCACACCAAATATATTTGCTGCAGCATCGGCAACTCCAAAAAGCATGATCAATACAACAGGTGAGACATTCTTTGCCAGTGTGTTAATCTATGAAGACCACTGAGTACACATACATTAAGTATTTAATTTCTTTTTTACCTTGAAATAACCATGTTCAAACCTTCACAGTACAGTACTTTGTTTGTGGCGTTTTCCCTAATTATGTCCACTAGGTGTCTCTGTTTATGTACTTCTGAATCATTTTTTCTGTTTAGCAGCTCATTGCACATCAGATCATGAGAGTATTGGGAACTTTCGGCTTTAGTATTCTGTTGATACGCTTAAAGATAAATGGCATTATTTGCTGAATATATAGGTAACAACTGCAACCTGCAAATCATATAAACGTTTGTTATTCATCAACAATATATGCATTTCTTTAAAAAGACTACTGTATTTTGAAAAAGCAGGCTAAATTTTGCACTTAAAAGTTTTTTTTTATTTCATTAAGAGCATTCTGGGTCTCATTATGGTATGTTTTGGTAACATAATATTTTGGAGGTTTGGCAGAATGATTTAAGCAACCAGACTTAAAGATTTTAGGTCTTTCCAAATTCATTGAGTATTTTGCTTCTTGACTTCATTTATAAGCACAGATTCGCTGTTTCTTAAACTATACAAGTTTATTGGACTGAGTGTGCTCTTCTTGTCTACGTTATTTATGTTTATTTTTCTTAATTTTATGCATTTATTTATGCTGGCTTTGTAACTTTTTTCCACATTAGTGTAGTGTATATACAGTAAACTGTATGCCTTATAAAATCACCTTCTCTCAGTCCTGTGGAGCTGTGGGCCTTAAAAGTTCTACTGCAACATAATGTGCAACCACCTTCAGCCGCCATTGAACCAAAGCATGTGTTAGTACTGTCTGATTTAGAAATGAACTGGTGAATGAAGGCTCTACTAATGTGTCATTCTTCAGTGAATGGCCACTTATTAGGTTCAGTTTTCTAAGAGTGAGTAAAGCTGTTTTAGGATGGATATAGTCAGCGCCATTTCTAACTCCATCCCCACACCTTCACACCACCATACACAGACACACAGACACACACACCATATGCTGCTAACAGAGGTTAATAACTTAATTAACTAAATATATCCATCCATCCATTTTCTAACCCGCTGAATCCGAATACAGGGTCACGGGGGTCTGCTGGAGCCAATCCCAGCCAACACAGGGCACAAGGCAGGAACCAATCCTGGGCAGGGTGCCAACCCACCGCAAGACACACACAAACACACCCACACACCAAGCACACACTAGGGACAATTTAGAATCGCCAATCCACCTAACCTGTAACTAAATATAAATACATGAAAATAGAATAAAATAATAATAATATAACAATAGAACTCTTTTGCATGTAAATCAAGTAAGTACCAAAATATACAAACTTATATAGAACAATAAAATAACAAAACAGAACCACTTTGGATGCACATAACTTATTTAGCATACTCTACAAACTTTATATTGAAGAAGGAAGTGCAACAAATCTTTTTAAAATTGGACATGCCTTAACTTACTTGCAGCAGAATCATTTATAACATTATTATATGATATATTCCTAGACACGTGTCTGTTAATGCCCATCATTTCAAGCCCATTGACAAGTTTCGCTCTGCAGAAGCTGCAGTTATGGGAGTAGTGGCTGCAATTCTGAGGGCTATCCACATATTTGGATGCATTTTATTGAAATTAGTTTCTTGTAAGAAAGTTAATGGTTCCAGTGTGGTCATGTTAGCTTTTAGGAAAGTCCAGGAAAACATATTTTTTGTGCCAGTGTTTTCCCATCAAGGTTTGACTGGTCAATGTAGCTTAGGGAATGACTTAGTGTTGTCATTTTCCAACCTGCTATATCCTAACTACAGGGCCACGGAGGTCTGCTGGAGCCAATCGCAGCCAAAGCAGGGCGCAAGGCAGGAAACAAACCCCGGGCAGGGCGCCAGCCCACCGCAGGGCACACACACACACACACACCCAGTAGGGACAATTTAGGATTGCCAATGCACCTAACCTGCATGTCTTTGGACTGTGGGAGGAAACCCACGCAGACACAGGGAGAACATGCAAATTCCATGCAGGAAGTGAACCTTACGCCACCATGCTGCCCTACTTAGTGTTGTACATTGTTCATTTATCTCTGTGTTGGAAAGTTTTTTAAATTTGGTAAGGACTCCAAATTTGCTCTGAACTTCATTTAATCTTTGAAATTTCACTTGTAATGATGCAATGGAATCATCCACAACTGTGTTGAAGAAAGAGATTCCCATTAGTTTAAGTCCATCACTAATTTGTTTATTAGGAGCCTCATATGAGAATTACTGCTTTGTTTTTCACAGCCTCTTTTGCTTCAGCACAGATTCCAAGTTCTCTCTTGCAGAGATTTGTGAAGAAGCAAAGCCAGTAATTCTATAATTAAATGAGAAGGCTTCTGTTTTTCCAGGAAGTCTACAGCAACATCCAGTTGCATGGACTCTGACTATATCAATTTGCTTGCATGATGAATTTTTGAAAGAATGTCATACCACACAATATCCATCCATCCATCATCCAACCCGCTATATCCTAACTAACGTCACGAGGGTCTTCTGGAGCCAATCCCAGCCAACACAGGAACAAATCCCTGGGCAGGACATCAGCCCACCACAAGGCACACACACACACACCAAGCACACACTAGGGACAATTTAGAATTGCCAATGCACCTAACCTGATGACTTTGGACTGTTTAAGGAAACCTACGCAGACTCCTTGTAGGGAGGACCTGGGAAGTGAACCCAGGTCTCCTTACTGCAAGGCAGCAGCACTACCACTGCGCCACCGTGCCGCCCTACCACACAACATTAATGACCAATACATCACCAGGGCCTTTTTTGGGGAGGCAGGGGAGGGACCGCTGGCACTGTGCTTGTGTAGTGGTAAGTGTGCCCTTGCGTAATGTCCCCCTGGATTATATTTATTGTTTAAAACCCCCTAGTGGTGTAGTGGCCACTGTGTCCTTGCTGCAATGCCAGTGCTCCTGCCTCCAAAATCTCCTCTCCTCAGGCTCACTCACTCACCCTTAGTACAAGACAAGCAGGCAGTTGTGATGACAGGAGGAAGCTGCCTGGACTCAGTCACTCACTGGAGTCTGGACTGCATCCGGGTTGGCTGTCACTCACCCTGTGGTGCCGTACTTGAAAAGGAAGAGGAAGAGAGTGGGACCCAGCTGTGTGTCCATCTGGCAGGCTGCATATCACGTGGGAAGATCAGGGGGTGAGTCCTGGCAGTGGGCTGAGGTGGCTCTGCCTCACTGTCACGCCCGCGGCACACAGGTAGCGAGTTGGCCGCATGTCCCACGAGATGCCTGGCACACTGCCTGCACTAGTGTATGTAACAGAACACAAACTGAGCTGTGCATAGTGCAGACGCTGCTGAGGTGCACAACATAATATTTCTTTGTGCTCCGCTCTTGTTTGTCTAAACAAAATAAAGATAAGAATCTCTACAGTGGGCTACAGTAATTCACCGATAATCAATAATAGATGACCGTGATCTTCAAGCCCTCAGACAGCACTCGAAAAAAAAATCACGATTCTTTAGTGGAAATCACTGCATGGGCTCAGGAACACTTCTGAAAAGCAGTCTCTGTGAACACAGCTAAAGTTAATACTCTACCATGCAAATAAGAAACCGCCTCCTGTGGACCCAGGCTCATTTAAGATGGACTGAGGGGAAGTGAAAAATTGTCCTATGGTCTGCCAAATCAAAATTTCAAATTGTTTCAGGAAAGCATGGACACTGCATCCTCTCAACTAAATAGGAGAGGGATAATCTGGCTTGTTGTTATTGCACAATTCCAAAGCCAACATCCCTGATGTTACAGGAGTGCATTAGTGCACATGGTATAAATCTCAGAAGGCACCATTAATGCCAAACAGTATATACAGGTTTTAGGGAAACATATGCTATCATTAATACAGTGTTTCTTTTTCAGCATGACAATACCAAACCAAATTCTTCACATATGGCAAGAGCATGGCTCCTTAATAAAAGAGTCTGGGTGTTAAACTTCCCTGCCTGCAGTCCTGTCTTGCCAACCTTTGAAAACATTTGGCGCATTATAACACAAAACAAAATACAAACAAAGGAGACCCACACTGTTATGGAGCTGAAGTCCTGTATTAGGCAAGAATGGGACAACATTTCATTTTCAAAGCTATAGCAATTGTTTTCTTCAGTTCTCAAATGTTTGCAGAGTGTTGTTAAAAGAAAAGGTGATGCAACACAGTGGTAAACATGCCCCGTACCTAACTTTTTTGAAAGGTGTTGCTGGCATCAACTTCAAACTAAGCATATAGTTTTCTAAAAACAGTACAGTTTCACAGGTTTGACATTTTATATGATTTCTTTGTATTATTTTCATTTAAATAGGCCTATAGGGTTTAAATGATTCGCAGGTCATCATTCGGAGACTTTCCAAGCTTTGTGACTTACGTCATTATCCTTTTGGAAAGCCATTTACAGATCAACATACTTCTGTTACCGATGTCTAGATATTTTTTTCATTGATGTTGCTGTTTTCATGTTTCCATGTGTCTTATAATTCCCCATCACACCACAGACAATTGTTTAATCAGTATATTTTATATGTATAATATACGTTTTTGGTGCTCAGTAGTTTATGAGTATTTTTTTCCACCAATTGGGCAAACACAACCAATAAAACATCTCATAACATTCTCAAACTTGCAAATAGGTTGAGGATTCTGGGGAACCAGAGCGGAAATGTATACGTGGCTGGAACCAACCCTGGGTTAAGTGCCCTTTGGCAGGCATACTCACACTCACACGGGCCGGTCTAGAAATACCAGTTAACCAAACCAAAATGCCTTTTACATGTCAGAAGAAAAACATTGTGGAAACTGCAAACTTAACACAGACAGTAATGAAGCACAGGATTCAAAACAGTCATTTTCAACCCATGAGGAGGGAGCACTAACTACTACTCTGCCATGCTCTTCTGGTGAAATATTTCACCTCCATTAGTGCCTAATAAAAGAGTACACAAATAATTAGTCCCAAAAAACTAGCAACTTAAACATTCAGTTCCCGTATTTTTTTATTTTTTCTGTTTAATGATGGTGGTAGGTATGTGTTTAGCATATCCAGAAAAATTGAGCACAATGAATAGACCACTAAATGAAAGAGTTAGACTTAACCAAAGGTGGTAGCACTGCTGCCTCGCAGTTAGGAGACCTGGGTTCGCTTCCAGGGGTCCTCCCTGTGTGGAGTTTGCATGTTCTCCCCGTGTCTGTGTGGGTTTCCTCCGGGTACTCCGGTTTCCTCCCACAGTCCAAAGACATGCAGGTTAGGTGCATTGGCGATTCTAAATTGCCCCTGGTGTGTGTGTGCTCTGCGGTGGGCTGGCGCCCTGCCCGGGGTTTGTTTCCTGCCTTGCGCCCTGTGTTGGCTGGGATTGGCTCTAGCAGACCCCTGTGACCCTGTAGTTAGGATATAGCAGGTTGGATAGCGGATGGATGGATTAAACCATCAAATATATTTTGTAATCTTGCTTTTCTGACTGACTTTTGGTTGTTGAAAAATATTCTATAATTTTTGCAAAGCAAAGTACCTTGAGCTGTTTTATTCAACTCCTGTTATGAACCACAGTCACCATACTTTTATGCTACAGTATGAGCGAGTGTTCATTGGTGTGCCCTTCAATAGGCTCTGATCCTGCCTAGGACTGAATTCTGCCATGTACCGCATGGTTCCAGGATAGGAATTGACACCCTGTGATTCTAAACTTGATCAGCAAATTAGAAAATGGATAAAGTGACAAAAAATGATTTATAATTCCTGAAAATACACCGTGTAATGAAGGGATTCATCTGCAGAAGAATTTAGAGAACATTTTAACCTTACATACTAAAGGAGCATAGACTAGTTCTTTCAAGAAATTTAAGACACATAAGTGGAAGTGAACAGCAATTCTATGCACTCAGTCCATGTAAAATAAACCCTATCAGATTTTAATTGTTGACCAGTTGGTCGAGCTGCCCTGTGGGACATCCTGAGACTTTGCGGGATCCCCCTGAAATTGCTGGCTGTCATAGCCGGCCTGTACACTGGTACTGTGAGTGTTGTGCAGAGTGGAGGACAAAACCTCTGCATTCTTCCCAGTTGTTTCTGGGGTTTGTCAGGGATATGTTCTGCTATCTTTTTCAGTGTTTGCATGGGCTGGGTGTTGGGCAGGGTCCAGGGGCTGTGGGGCATCTGTTAGTGAAGAAACATTCACTGATCTTCACTTTGCTGATGATGCTGTGATCTTTGCTCAGACAATGAACGCTTTGATCCATATTCTCGAGAGACTGAGTAAGGAGTGTAAGTGTTTGGGCTTGTGAGTGTCCTGGATAAAAACTAAGTCCCAGGCCTTTAATGACCTCATTGGCACAGCCATCAGCAGTGTGTCTGTCTGCAGAGAGATTGTTGACCTTGTTGAGAGGTTTACTTACCTTGGCAGTGACATTCATGTCTCTGATGACTCCTCCTATGACGTCAGTAGGAAGACTGGTAGAGCATTTGGGGTGGGGGGGGTGTGGGTCATGAGGTCACAAAAAAGGGGTGTTTGAGCTCACGATATCAATGCAAAATGACTAAGGTCCAAGTCTTTAGAGCTCTGGTACTTTCTGTTGTGCTATATGGGACAAAGACTGGACTTCTTCGGTACAGCTGGTTTGACTTTGTGTCCAATGAGCAGCTGCTCTCAGAGTCCCGAATGTGGCACATTACCTGCATTGTGAGGGAGTGTCAGTTACAGCACTACAGCCATGTGCCTCGATTCCCTGAGGGTGATCCAGCTCGCAGAATCCTCATTGTTGAGGACCCAAGCACCTGGACCAGGCCAAGGGGACACCCGCATAACACATGGATGCAGCAGATAGATGGTCATTTCTGGAAGAGTAGGACTAGGCCGTGTGCCTGCTTGGGGCGTTGCCACCGAGCTGTTCCGTCATGGGTAGGTATGGCAACAAAGCTGCCAGAGTAAGCTCCCCAACCTGACCTGACCTGAAGTTTAAATTCATTCTAATAGTGGCCTGCATATGGCCAGTCAGGCTTATTAGAGAGAAGTAGTCTGATTGTCAGTAAAAGCTTCTTGCAGAAATGCAACTTTTACAATGCTTCATAAAGTAGTACGTTGTGTGCAATTGCAACAAAAGCACATTAGCCCTGCAAGTTATTTTTGAAACCACCTTTCTATCCTTAAAAGAACAGTCTGACCATTAAAGAATTTTTGTATGTCATTCGGATGCATTAAAATAAATTTAAGTTCAGATTTATGTGTATTGATCTGAATTTCCTAGTTAGCAGATAAGGAAAGGAAACTGAAATTTCCTAAACCTAATCATTTATCTGTACTCTTTTTAATTATCATTGGGAGCAAGTGTCTCTCTCAATAGATGGAAGACATTAAACAGACGAGTGTTGTTATCTTAAATACTCCAGGACACATTTTCTTGCCTACAAGTGAAGAATATAGATTACTTAATTAAAGAAGCTGGGCAGTGGTTGCTTTTCTGTATAGTCCTTCTGTAGATGAGTCTGTCTTATAGTGCATGAATGATTAGTGACCAATGGGTCTTGTCAACAAGACTCAAGAAATGTAATCCAGACTCTTGTTTCTGTTGCTGTGTGCCAGTATGCTTTATACTAAATAACAGGAGAAGATCTTACAATTTCAGGTCAGGTTCTGCCTATTACATCAGGATCTTAAATTAAGCATACATGTGCAAAAGTTAAAGCGTGTGTAATGCAGTGTGAAGCCACACTGACGTATTCATAACAACCAAGCAAAAGAATATGTACTGAAATTAAAATATTTATGTTTCAAAAAATTCACCTGAAGTTCAACTATTGAAAGTGGTTTAAGCACTAGCTTTTTTGCTTGCGAGTGCTCGTTGGTGCCATTGGCATAAAAGCAACAGTATTCACCCATCATGTTGAGGTTGAAGTAGGCTTTATATTTTGTTTCTATAAAAAATATCTTGATGAAATCCCCTACATCACTTAAATTTGGTGGAAAAAACTTCAGATGCAAATGTAAGAAATGCATTTTCAGTGACAACTGGCAACCAGCTTTCCGGTATACTGTCAGAATGTTGTTTATGAGTTTGACATCATTTTTAATCTGCTGGTTTTTAAGAAATTTTTATACGACTGGCACAAAGGCATCCCAAGCCGCACATTGATGTGAGTTGAGGTTTGCTCTAATTGTGGTACCATGCATCAGGTTGTTGATTTGGGGTCCAGTAAAAATGCATGCCTGGTGCCATTCAACCACTGCCTCAGCCCAAAATAATGCACTATGCAGCAGCCATGAGGTATCCAGCATTTATTGTGACCTCTAATTTGACATCTACAATGATACTTTTAAGCTATTGCCGCTCTCTTTGTCAGTTTCTTGCACTGATCAAGCAGAGATTTACCACAAATGTAACAAAAATTGTCAGAATGGTTGATGCAGCTCCAACTATTAATTTTAAGTTTAAAACAGAAACACTCACCAAGAAATCCTTAGCAAGCTTTAGGAGTGTCCTGAGTCCCTCTCGCCTTATGTAGTTACTGTTGACATGTCCAGACTCTGCTACAAGCAGGCTTTCAGGAATATATTAATGCTAGTAGCAAACGGGTCTGTATATATTTGTACTTTGATTGTGATGCCATGCAACAGGATGTATAGCAAACTATGCAGCAATAGCCAAACGAGTCCTAACGTAATCATTATGCAACTTCAGATCTCGATGTGCTACACAACATATTCCACTCTTCACAGTTTTATGTGTGAAAAAATACCTTTAACTACAGTATATGTACAACATTAACCCTAAACTATCATCTATCTCTACCCCTGTATGCTTAAAGTTAAAGAAAATAGTTCACGGTGGAAGATGCATGCACGCTTACTCACTCACTCACTTCATCATAATATTAAAGACTTTCTTTCATTTCACTGCCTTATCTTCATTTGTTTAAGCTTATGATTTAACTAATTTGGCCTTCCTCTTAGGGTATGCATCACAGACTTGGAATACGTCCATCAGCAATCCTCTGGGCTTATTCTCTCTGTTATATTGTTCTTGTAGTATTGAGTTCTTTTTGTATAACACATAACTTATAAGTTGAGGTTAAAGAAAAGCTAAGCAAAATGACCCCTTTTATTGGCTAACTAAAAAGATTACAATATGCAGGCTTTCGAGGCAACTCAGGCCTCTTCTTCAGGCAAGATGTAATACAGAAACTGAAGTTCCCTGTGTTTATATCCACACACTAGGACAAGAAACAACATTGGTAAATCTTTAAATGAAAAATCTTAAATGTAAAAAATTAATAGGTTCATTTAGGCTAAGATTAATTGAACAAGAGAGAGGAGGACAATGTATGGTCAAGATCTTTGGATAAGATAACTGTTCAACAAAGTCCTTTGAGGTCTGTGATGAGTTTTTCAAACCAATATGGGTCTGTAGACAGGTTATCTGTGTCAGTCTGAGAGATGCAAACAGTCCTCGTACCTGGCTATAAAACTCTCGTCTCTATTCAAGCCATGTAGTAATGTATTAAATTTTAACATGAGTTTAACTTCCCATTCTTTTCTCTCTTGCTGTGTTTTGAAGTTGCCCATAAGCACTGTGACTTGAAAGTCCCTCTCACAGTGTCCATGGCTGTTGAAGTGGGCCGCTACAGGAACATCTGTGTTGACATATTTAATGTGTAAATTCATTCTCTGGCGGAGTGTTTGTCCAGAGTGTCATTTTGCTTGGCTTTTCTCTACATCCATAATGGCTAACACGGTACAACACCCTAGTACTACAAGTAGAGGTTAAGTAAGAATGAATTGAATTAAAATATCTACTCATAAGATTAGATGTGTTTGCCAAATAATAGCCAATGTATAAATCACAAGAGTGTAGAATAAAGTTATATCAAACAAAAATATATCTTGTTTTTTTGAACTGGCTTAACACATGCTGATATGCCTTTGGTATGTATATATATATATATATATATATATAATATGGCGAGTCTCACTAGCTGTGTTGTCAAAAATGTGTACTTTAAGGGCATTACTTAAAACATAGTTGTGATTAACTTGGACTGCAGGTGCAACAGATTCAGCATCTTCTTCCTCCTCATCATCATCAAGTTTTGTGAATGGTGCTACCAGCAAAAATCTTCCCGCTGTGCAGACTGTTGCTCCCATGCCAGAAGACACTGTTGAAAACATGAGGCAAGAGAATATTGTGTTTTTTTTCCCAGTATTTATCTTATTATCCTAAGTACAAAATTACTTCATTTTTGTGTTGTTCCTGTCAGTAAATTCTGAAAGGAAAGGATTGGCATTAAAATTAAAAATTGCATATTAGTAATCATTTTGCTTTTTGACATAACCTTTTTGAGTTAGCTCAGTAGAGAATGCATGAAAAATAATATGGCACGGCCATTATCCACCCAATTACAGTTTTGAAAGTACTTGATTTATTTGTGTGGTTATTGTGTACCAATTTGTATTTCAGTGATGTGGACCAGTGTCCACTCAGAGCTGGACTGAAATCACAAGAACTCAATTCAATTAGTCCTCTGGTTGGATTCATACCAGGTCCTGGAGGTGAAGGCCAATGTCTTAGGCAAGGAAGCTTCTAAATCACCACTTTGACGCTAATGCTTGTTTATTTAAATCAGAAAAAAACCCTTTTTTATCTGAAAGACTAATTCAGTTCTAAAGTTTGATTTCTATCTTATAGAAAAGGAAAAATTTGCACACATATAAATTTATATACAGTAACTGTAGTTTGAAACATATTCCAACCTTGTCTTGTCATGCTCCTCCTAACTCATTGCTGGTGGGAATTTTAATTTCCTTTTTTAAAGATTAAAAATAAAAATATTCAGGTTTTATGTAATATTCCTAATTGTCAGTCTCTGCTACTGTTATTATTATTAGTGTTGTTGTTATTATTATTATTAATAGTAGTAGTAATAATAGTAGTAGTAGTATTTAGGATTTATAGGTCTCCTCTGGAAAAATTTATACTGCATGTATCATGTATTATATATCTGTTATATAGTTGTTTTAACATACTGTATATCTTACTTTCTGTTTACCTTTTGTTTTTGATTTTGTTTCTGTTCTTTTCTTTTCTTTTTCTGTTGTACAGCATTACCACAAAACTTGAGCGTGCTTTGGAAAAAGTAGCACCTCTTTTAAGAGAAATCTTTGTAGACTTTGCTCCCTTCCTTTCCCGCACACTGCTTGGCAGCCACGGCCAGGAGTTGCTGATAGAAGGTACAGGTGCTGTATAGTTTGCCTTTTTTACATTTCCAATCACTGTGGAGTCTGTCTTTGTGGCTGCTGATTAATTGTACACTCATGAAGGACATGAAGGTATGCACTTTTGTGTCTTTCCAAAACATTTAGATAACTCTACTCAGGTTTATTTTAATTTAATAAACAGAGAATGTTTAGTCTTGTTTACTGTGCAGTCATTAACACCTTTTATTACATTTTTGAGTAAAGTGTAATTTCACTTTAAATTCTTTGTAGGTTTTTTGTTCTAGTGCCTATTAGTACGGAAAACTAAGTCCTTTTGTAAAAGGGGGTCAATATTTGATTTAAATGTTGCACATTAATTGTCAAAAATACCAGGTATAAACAGCACAGCTTTCTATCAAACTACCATTCTGTTTTGTTTGTGCCATATACAGTTTTTTTATGTATCTATCTATCCATACATCCATCCACATTTCTTTTCTATGATTGTACCAGTTGTCTGATTCCTCAAATTAAAGATTTCAGTTCTTTAAGTAAAAGATTCCAGGACTTACATTTGGGTCCACTGCATTATACAGTATTTTCCCGCTTTGAACTTTGGTGCTATTCTAGGTCTCCACAGAAATTTTTCTTACACTGTCAGGTGGACTTTTCCCAAAAATGTTGTAGAGAAATATAATGTGTGCTCTATATACTCATCATTTTATTATTTTGGTAGATAACCACAAATTTTCAAGTCTTAACCATCAATCACAGGCAAAGTTTAATCAAAAATATCTGATGATTCATACTAAAGCTAATGTGGCATTATGTGATTTCTTGTCATTTTGGTATGTAATACTTCCCGACTGCAGTTACTGATCATGTCTCCAGACGATTTCAATTTAAATGATGGAAAATTGCTCACCCTGTCACGTTTACCAGTGCTGAACATGCAGCATATTTGTGCTTACTTCTTTTTCTGGCAGCCAATAACATAATGCCTTACAGAACAGGCATCTAACGAAGGGTTAACCAATATGGAGCGTTCAACCACAATCTCATCCGTTTTCTTTTTTTTCCATTTTGTCATGGTATGTACAACATAAGACATCAGCCAGATTCCCTTCTGTTTCTGCGGTCCAAAATACCCACGTTCCTTATTCCTCATTGCTGTATTGTGTGCAGTGTATTTCTTGATGAGCATTGGTTGTCAGCTGTCATGTATACAGACCCAACCCTTACAGCTAAAGAGAAAACCAAACCTGTTTGATTGTGTAGATTGACAGGGCAGGTCATACAAATAGACTATCTATCTATCTATCTATCTATCTATCTATCTATCTATCTATCTATCTATCTATCTATTATATAGTGCATATCTATCATCTATCTATTATATAGTGCATATCTATCATACTGTACTGATGTTGCAATATGCTTGAGCCGTTCTATTTTGTTTCAAAACAATGTCCGCTAGTTTAAAAGACGAATGGCTTACAGCAGATTTTTTGTAATGATTCAAGAAATTCACTACACTTTGTTACAAAGAAAAAATGGCTTCGTTACTCTCTCCTGTACTTTTGATGATAGCCTTTTCTGCAGTTGCATCTAAAGTTAACATTGATCAAATATTCAATATACTGTGACAGATAGGGGGTTCCACTTAGGCCCCAAACCCTGGATACAAACATCACAAAGATAATCACAGGTACAAAACAAAGGATGTTATTTTGCCAATACCTCACAAAGATCTTTTGTCAGTTTGCACAAATACAGTTCTGAATAAATGATTCTACATTCCTTCTCTTCTCTTCTCTTCTCTCTCCATCCACCTCTCTTCCTTCCTCCTGACTCTGACTAAGTTAGAGGAGCCTGGACGACTTCCTTTTGTGTCGTACCTGGAGTTCTTCCGGTGAAAGATGCTTAGCTTCATGGAAGCACTTCAGGGTCAAGCGGAAGTCCTGAGAAATATGGATTGTGAACCCCCACAGCACCCCCTGGTGGTACCCATGGGACCCAGCAGGGCTGACTCATTGCAGTACAACTCCCATCATGCCCTGCAGGGTTCCACATGGTTACTGAGGTCCTGTGATGCTGCTATCTAGTGGATGGGAGATAAAAATATTAAAAATTAGGACATTTCCCCAATGTTCCTTTACCTTGTCCTCCTGGTCCCGTACCTTTCCCAAACATGATGCCAGATTATCCTGCCTGACACAATTCACAGATGGGATATTTTTAAATTATACTCATCCTAACCACTAAGATATAAAAAAATGTAGAATAGTAGTAAAAAAGTGTAGTAGATGATCATCACACTTGTAAATTAAACATTTGATCAGTGTCTCTTCTTCCCGAAACACATCATGCCAATAAGCAATTTAAATGAATGGAACCATATTGAAAAAAATTGAAATAATTAAATCTAAAGTAGCATTGACTGTTATTTAATATCAGTGTATGTCTGTGACAGTTAATAGTCACAGGTCACTTGTACCGATGTACAAGGAAACAGTCTAGAAGACACTATTCAAATTCCTAGTTTACATATAGTATTAAGAGACAGTAGGACTGCCATTGTTGGTAAAAATGTTGAGTTTAAAACTAAGACAGCCTACAAATGTATGTAAATAATGTTTTCATACCTGATGTCTGTAAAACTAAACAATCCCAAGTTTCTAGGGATTCATAATATGCCTAAAGGCTTTCTGCAATCATGTGTAAAAATACAATGGGATTTCAGCTGACTTTTAAGCAGTTTTAATCCAGCAAAATATAAACTTTAAAAGACAGAACATTTTTGTAACAATTGTTTTTATTACTCCTCCATTTAGATTATATACGCATTGATCATAACATAGTCAGTACTTGTTAGGGTTTGACCATTCAAGTTGTCATCTCGGACTGTGAGATTCTAAGCTATCCTGTACTCCCTTGCTGCACCTGGAATGTTTCATTATTATTAGTAAAGAAGGGGGCATCAGCCAGTCTTCAAATCTCACGATGTTAATCTTTCAAAATATTAGCCAAAAACTGTTTTTTACTTTTTAAAATACCAGATTAACATTTTCAATAACAACTTTGGTTAATCTGGGTATTTTCAAAACTTGTCCCCATTCATTCTCTGTAAGTGAAGCATTTCCTTTCTTCCATTTTATTAATGAGAAGCAGAAGAATTCAGTTAATAATTTTCTTTATGCTGACTGTTAACTGCACTCTAGTTGTAATTGGAGTATTGGATGCTGGGCTTATAAGCAAGTGTGCTTTGTAAAAATGACATACATAGATTTGATATACAGTAAGTAAGGCAACATCCATGTTTAAGGCTGTTGTTAATATAATGTTTTATCAGATATAAATGAACAGGAAATACACTTTATATAGCTATGTGATTTTGAATTTAAATCATAAAATTGAATTATTATTAATTATCTTTTATATTCTTGATCATGTAATCATGGGTGCTGTAATAAAATGATAAACAATTTTGAATGTTTTCATAGGCTAACAGTCCCAGCCTAATTTAATTGCAACTTTCTATTGTATTTATGGTCTGTCTGTATAACTGCACTTTATTGAAACTATACATTTATGCAATCACATCGCTACCATAAGTCTGTGAAATAAATATAATATATATTTAAGCTTTACTCCAAGTTTCACTAAAATGCATAATTGAAGATTATGCCTTAGGTTAAAGTAAAATATAAGTGATACAGTTTGTGTCAGAACATTTCACTGCGCATTACTTAAATAGATATTAGATAGCCCACAAAAATAATAAACATTAAATTTATTACTTGTCATTCATAACATTTAGTTTTCAGAAATTAATTAATTTCAACATAACTAAGCACAATAATGATTGTAAATGTGGAATATATTTTTACAAATGTACTAAAGTGGTAAAAAGCAGATGCTCAGTTAACATTTAAGAGAGCAGGTTGGAGCCTTGGTTAGCACTGCTGCTTCAAGAAATTAGCATCCTTGGTTTGAACCTACATGTGATCTTTGTTCATGTCGATGTTACATGTTCCCTCAATGTCTTCTGGGGTTCTCTGAGAACTCATTTTTTTCTTCCACATCTCCAGATACCTAAACATTAGGTAAATTGGTTATGCCTAACTGACCACATGCAAGTGTGATAATGATTGTGTTCATAAAATGGCACCCAGATGAAATTCATCACTCTCTGGGGGTGGTTCCTTACGTATTCTGCCTGGATAGGCTCTGGCCACTCATAGCCTTAAATTGGATTGAGCAGGTTTTACAAAAATATGTAAAAAGAAGGCAAGTATTTTAAGAACTTTCCATGTAGCCGACTCTGTTATTGCTGAAACTTTCTGAAAACATAAGATGCATTTAGTAGCTTGATTAAATACCAGACTGCAGAGTCCTAAGCGTAGATCCAGGGCCAATTTTGCACTTTTTGTGCCAATTTGGATTCTTTCCAGGGGCCTCATGTATAAACAGTGTGTACACACAAAAATGTTGCATGCGCCAAGAAGTGGGGGTCGACTTGTTCTCAGTTCTACTTTTTGTAAAAATTGCTTGATTTGTATGGAATGATTGCAATAAATTTAATAAAATTTCAAAAAAAAAAAAAATATTGCAGGTGCCTGTTTCCATGCACACATTGCAATGTATTAAAACTAAACCTGGCGTAAAGCCACGCACCTTTTCATGCCAGCTCAAACCATTGCGTATGCAAGTTTTCGTTCTCAGTTTTGCAATCTGGCAGCACCCAGTGTCAAAGCAGTGCTACTGTTTCTGTACAGTTTCCCTTTATTTTTTAGATTCACATCCCTGACGCAGCTTTATCATACACTGAATTTAACCACATATTGTTTATTAGTTTAAGGCATCTGATTGTAATCAACCTGTAACCATATAATGGTTCACGAAGTGGCAAACTAATACCATCGCTGCTTTATCATTGTTACCCTCAGTGCACCACTCACAGAATTTTAACCCACTGTATCTGAGTGCGGAATCACAGCCCTACAGCAGCTGATCGAAAAGAGAATTATTGGGATACATCATCTAGCACACGCTGCCTCAGCCATGTGCACAGTCTATTTGAACGTCTCCCATATGGCAAATGCTTCAGAGCCTTTCCTGTAGGGACCTCGTGGTTCAGAAACAGTTTCATCCCAAGAGCTAAAAACACACTCGGTCAATCCATCAAATGTTCCTGGTAGAACTGTTTGTACTTATAAGTACAATTACTTCACTGTAAACTTGCACTACATTTGTAATATTGCACAACCTGAGCGAGCCACTTATGCTTTTATATTGCATATTTTTCATTGTTTTTTTTATCGTATTATTATTATTACAGTTATTTTATCATTTTATAGGAAAATAAGTTTATGGTGAATTTGCATATTGAATCTCATTGTACCATACAATAACAATAAAGGAATTCAATTCAATTCACTAGAAGAAAGCACATACTGTATTTACATATGATGGTGACTGGCTTCTAAGTCTATTTATATTTGCAAGCGCTATCTTCTTGGAGCTCTTGATATCATATTGTAAGATGAAATGCAGTAAAGTATGTACAATACATTATACAGATACATTTTTAACTACATTTAGATAATGTATACTGTTAATATTTAAACATGTGTTCACAGTGGCGCAGCAGTAGCGATGAGCTGGTGCCCCATACAGGGATTGTTCCTGCCTCGCGCTGTATGCTTGCTGAGACTGGCGCGACACTGGATGGATTGATGGAAGGAATAATTAAACGTGTACCACAAAGATATTTTAATGTTCCTTAAAAGTTTTGAAGAATCGATGTTGTAAACTTAAAGATGGTTTTACATATATTCAAGAACTTATTGTGTGGCGATTGATTACTTAGGGAAAGAAAAGCAATTGGGGATTAGTGCGTTAGCAAGAGACTGTACTGCTGAAGTAAATTATTTTATCGAGGGTCACGCACAGTGCAGCAAGCATCTTGCGAGAGGCAGAAACAATCTCTGGAAGGGGCACCAGCTCGTTTCTACCACTGCACCACCATGCCCTCATGTTTAATACATGCTTTAATTCCTATCATCATGAAAATTATATCAAGTATACATCTTAGCATTTAAATTGTTCAGAGAGCTGTAATGTCATGAATGTAATATATTCTTTGTCCTGTCAGTGTAAGAGAAAGTCCATTTAAGAAGCAAGTAGTGATTCACACACATAGAGCATATAGAAGAACACACAGAATACGAAGCATTTCATATGCTACTTTAGTTACAATGGGTTCTGAGAAATCCTAGTAAATTAAACATTTTAAGATGCAGTTTATGACATTCTACTTTAATGACAAAATAAACTGTGTGATCAAAGTGGAAATTTCAAGATTTAAGCTGACATTTCAAACTTTTTTTGCCACTGTATTCCTATTTTTTTTTTCTTTTCTCTCTCTACCCTAATACGCTTCCGTATGACACTCAGAAGGTGAGCTACAACTTGCCTTTTCATGGCAAGTTTGTTATCTGACCATTTCTTTTTTATTTGGGGCACTGTGCGACTTTCTGAACTTGAACTTTCAAGTTTCTGCGCCACTCTATGTCACTCAATCAACTTCCTTTTGTTGTTCCTTTTTCCCCCATATGTTTTCACAGAATGCTGAACTTAAGTTTCTATTTATATTGATTTGCACATTCAAAGAGGCGTAATTCTGGGAGGGGTGACAGGCACGTGCACATGTGTTACATTTCACGCTGACTGGGATTTGTGTGGCGGAAGAACGTGGAAGTTGACGTACTCACAGAAATATGCCTCTGGATTTTTTTGTGAAAACGCACATTTCTGTTTTTGTCCGTACGTCATGTTTTAGTGTGAATTCTATGCACAGCGTTATACATAAGGCTCCTGGTGATCCAATTTTCTCCCACCTGCCAAAGGTATACTGATTAAGTTACTGGAAAATCTAATTTATTCTGTTATTACTGAGTGTATTTTTTGATGTTTTGACATCACATCCAGGGTTGAGTCCTTGAGCTTGGCAATGATAGGTGAGGCTTAGGCTCCTTCAACCATGAGTCAGAAAATTGGCCCAGAATACAGGAATTTCAGAGGATGCATACAGTATATGTGCCATATCCTACTTTCTAATCTTATAATGCATAGCTATGTTATGTGACATGTTATTCATGATCCTATTAACAGAGCCTAGATTAAAATAATATATCATTTAAAATGTCTGAAAGAGTAGAAATATGGGCAGAATGCTTTAATTTTAAATGTTAAGTTATTGGCATTATTTTAAATTTTAAGTTTATTTAAGTTGCATGGTGCATTCTGTGTACATCAGTTTGAGATGTTGTATTCATTGCCGGAGACAAGATGGAACAGAAAAAGTGCTACTGTGAAAACAGAGGGCTTAAACCGAAATGCTTAGATGTTTCTCTTGTAATTAAGAATCAAAGTTTCTTTTTTATATAGGAATCTATTCTGAACTTGGCCAGGCACACATACAACACCATTCCAAAGGCACTGTTTCAAAGAAGAAAAACAAATTTCATCTAGTCTTACTGGGTTAATTACTTGTGTTTTTTTTCTTCTTTTTACATCCATCCATCCATTTTCTAACCCGCTGAATCCAAATACAGGGTCACAGGGGTCTGCTGGAGCCAATCCCATCCAACACAGGGCACAAGGCAGGAACCAATCCTGGGCAGGGTGCCAACCCACCACAGGACACACACAAACACACCCACACCCCAAGCACACACTAGGGCCAATTTAGAATCGCCAATCCACCTAACCTGCATGTCTTTTGGATTGTGGGAGGAAACCGGAGCGCCCGGAGGAAACCCACGAGACACGGGAGAACATGCAAACTCCACGCAGGGAGGACCCGGGAAGCGAACTCGGGTCTCCTAACTGCGAGGCAGCAGTGCTACCACTGCGCCACCGTGCCACCCCCTTCTTTTTACAGATACAGTATTTCTACCCCAGGGCAAAGAAATGATACACACTTTTTTACTTTGACAACTTTACCTGTTTCATTTTGTTTTTTGAGTATGAACATGCACTACCATTAATGACAGCATTATATTGTAACTTGATGGTAATGTTATTTAATGAATGATCATAGTCAAATTTTTGTGAAAAATTACATTGCACTTTTAATAGCTTCTAGTCAGAGTTCAGCAGCCATTGTTACTCAGATTTATAGCCCTCTGCTTTCTGTTATGAGGATTACCAGTCTTACAATGGCTCTGCAGTGACCACTGGCTGCATTACCTTTACTTAGTTGTCAACATGGCCTCACACTTCCATTACTGGTTAAGTTGAGTGAGAATATTTAAATCAACTGCTAAGCTGACCTCAAGGTAAAGTACATATGCTAGATTTATTATACAGATCTCATCCTATCCCTCTTGCCTTTATGAAAACCATCCTTCCATTCTTCCATTTTCTAAACCACATAATATTCATTTTGTGTGATGGGGCCTATTGTGAAATCATTCCCTACTCATGAACAATATGAAAAATCTATACATACAGTATTATTCCGTTTCTGAACAAAATCAGTCAAAATCTCTTTAGAGTCACATTTGAGGTATTAGTATCAGGAAGTTGATTTTCTTTCTTTTATTTATTTATTTATTTAATTGACCTAAATTAGAAACAGATAACATTCCATACAGTCAAGTCAAACTTAATAAATCAAAACAAAATTCAAGTTGATTTTCTTTAAGAAATATGTAGTTGGGCTACCAGCTTGGTCAGCAGGTAGGATTGCAGTCTCACAAGATGTTAATCACAATTGATTTGTTGCGTAGGGTTATTTTACTCTTACAAATTCATTCCAGGGCACTCAGTTTTAATTTCATAGATCAAAAACAAGATTTACAGAAGCTCTTTAAATAAATAAAAAAATAAATAGGTAGATAAGTAAGTAAAAAATTAAATAAATATACACACACAATTTGGCCTGAACAAACACCAGAATGACTATAAAGCAAGAACATTAAAAAGAATGATAATAAGTTCTGACTTGGCTATCACGTTAGTATAAAGGAGCCCTGATACTGTTTTTTGACACACCTCTGACAAATAATTCTTTGGCTGACAGTACTCAGTGTGTTGTGGAGAGGATGTGCATCATTGTTCATAATGGCACTCAGTTTTGTTTTAATTCTCTCCATCACTGATAATGAAAGGGGGTCTGGAGTTCATCCTATAACTGAGCTTGCCCTTTTAATTAGCTTGTTGATTTAGTGGGCCACTTTTGAACTTGGCAAACAATGGGAAAATATTGTGGAAGAGTGTTAGATGTAGGCAAAAAGAACATAAATTATAAATACATAATGTCAAACACTGTTTTACATTGATCCAACATTCTGAACATCTTGTCAATGTGATAAAGCAATTAGAAAAGCCAATAAAATGTTACTTACATTCTGAAAACTATTAAATAAAAATTAAGGGGTGTTATACTTACACTGTATAATATAATTCTGAGACCTATTCTGTAGTATTGTGTGCAGTTCTGGTCATCACACTACAGCAAAAAACACAGCAGCACTGCAGCTTTGTGGAGGAGAGCAACCAAGGACTAAGTGATATGTCCTACTCTGACAGGCTCAGGAAATCAAACGTTTTTAGTTTCAAGCAAAAAGGGTTGCTTGGAGATCTAATTGAGGTAATCAAAAATTACTGAGACATTGATCAGGTTGATCCAGCAGAGTTGTTTTGATTGAACAGTGAATCGCTTACTTCAAGGCAGCAGTGGCAATTAAGGGGAAGTGTATGTAAAACTACCAAACTGTGTAACTAAAGTGGAAGTCTTAAAAACGTTTTAACATATATAATTTACTGCAGTAGCAAAGCAAGATATTTAACACCCAAATATTTAAATCATTATTGCAATATGCTAGTTTTGATAATAACACATAATCACAGCATCAGCTAAATGGGTTGTGATGCACTGCATTAGGTATTATTGTTTGAATTAGGCAGTTTATGTTTTTAATATCACTATTCTGCATTTCATGGAGGTTTAGGTTTAAATCTACAAATTGTCCACAGCTCTCATAAACAATTATGCAAAGGTCATGAAAAACATCCATAGAAAAAAAAAATCTCTTATCACATAATCCACATGTTAGTTGTCTAGTCATTTCTCACAACATGTGAAACACACCATTTTTTTTTTCATAAAATATTGTGCAATAGATATTTACATCAAAAAGAAGGATTACATTTCCATAATACAGAGCTTTTTGATGTGTATATTACAGCTTTAAAGCATTTCTATTACTGTCTTAGTGACAATTTTCATTTTTGTTTTTAGCAACACCTTCCATTTGAAATACTCACAAGGAAGGATAATGCATAGGGAGATATAGCAAATCAAATTATATGTTTTGATTGATTTCGAGTATTGCATTATGAGAAATAAATTCAAAATCACTTTTACCTATAGAACTACATGTTATTCAAAGTAGATTGTATACCCTCTGCTCTCCCTATCTAGAGAGCAGAGAAATAGAATAAGTTAATTTTAAAAATATCCTGAAAGATATTCAGATGTCCAAAAGATTGAAAATAGTTAAGCATGTTTAGCATGGCCAATGAAATTACTAAATAATTGCCCAGCAATAATAAAAAAACGTGATTTTATGATTGTCTTATGGTGGGTGAAGTAGGTCAAGAGCCAGAAAAGAGGTTACTGTTACTAGCAGTATATTATTATTATTATTTCGACTGTTACCAATGAGTATGCAAAAATATCTTATTGTACCTGTACTGCATGATATGTAATGTTAATATTTCCTGTTTTATGAGTTGTTTTATTAAGGTGAGGTTAGAGTATCATGAACATTGTTCATGGTAAAAGTAGTTTGTTTGCATTTGGGGCATGTTTGCATCCTTAATATATTTCATACAAGGATTTTTAAAAAGTCTGTACTTGTTTTTTATATTAATGAGTCTCAGTTTTCTGGTATAGGTGGATGCCATTTTCAAATTCAGTTCTTTCTTCTTTTTTTGGCTGCTCCCGTTAGGGTTTCCTGCAGCGGATCATCTTCCATATCTTTCTGTCCTCTTCATCTTGCTCTCTCACACTCACCACCTCCATGTCCTCTCTCATCACATCCTTAAACCTTGTCTTAGGCCTTCCTCTTTTCCTTTTGCCTGGCAACTCCTTCCCTAGCATCCTCTTCCCAATATACCCAGCGTCTCTCCTCTGCACAATTCCAAACCAATGCAATCTCGCCTCTCTAGCTTTTTCTCCATACCATCCAGCCTGAGCTGACCCTCTAATGTACTCATGTACCCAATGCAAATCTTAACATCTTTAACTCTCCTTTTTTCCACCGTCTCCAACCCATATAACATAGATAGTCTCACTACCATCCTGTAGACCTTCCCTTTCACTCTTTCTGGTACCCATCTGTTACAAATCACTCCTGAATCTTCGCCACCCACTCCCCCCTGCCTGCATTCTCTTCTTTAACTCTCTTCCACAATCCCCATTACTCTGTATTGTTGATCTCAGGTATTTAAATTCATCCACCTTCACCAATTCTACTCCCTGCATCCTCACCATTCCACTGACCTCCCTCTCATTCGCACACATGTACTTTGTATTCTGTCTTGTTCCTACTGACCTTTATTTCCCTCCTCTCTAGAGTATATCTCCACCTCTCCAGGGTCTCCTCAACCTGCTCTCCTCTATCACTACAGATCACAATGTCATCACCAAACATCATAGTCCACGGGAACTCCTGTCTAATCTCATCTATCAGCCTGACCATCAATATTGCAAATAAGAAAGGGCTCAGAGCCGATCCCTGATGTAATCCCACGTCTACCTTGAATGCATCTATCAGTCCTACCACAGACCTCACTACTGTCACACTTCCCTTGTACATATCCTGTATCACTCTTACATACTTCTCTGCCACTCCCGACTTCCTTATACAACACCATAACTCCTCTCTAGACACTTTGTCATATACTTTCTCTTAGTCCACAAAGACACAATGCAACTCCTTCTGGCCTTTTCAATACTTCTCCATCAACACCCTCAGAGCAAATATCACATCTGTAGTGCTCTTTCCCAGCATGAAACATACTGCTGCTCAATAATCATTACCTCTCTTCTTAACCTAGCTTCCACTTCTATTTCTCATAACTTCATTCTGTGGCTGATTAATTTTATCCCTCCATAGTTTCTAGAGTTCTGAACATCCCCCTTATTCTAAAAAATCAGTACCAGTACACTTCTTCTCCATCCTCAGGCATCATCTCACTTTCCAAGATTGCATTAAACAATCTGGTTATAAACTCCACTGCCATCTCTCCTAAACACCTCCATGCTTCCACAGGTATGTCATCTGGACCAATGGCCTTCCCATTCTTCATCCTCTAAATAGCCGGTCTCCTTGCTAATCATTTGCAAGATTCATTATCGCCACATCATCCAACCTTCTCCCTCTCTTTCTCTTCATCCATCAACCTCTCAAAGTACTCTTTACTGCTACTCAACACATTCTCCTCACTTGTAAGTATGTTTCCATCTTTATCCTTTATCATCCTAACCTGTTGCTCACCTTTCCCAGCTCGGCCCATCTGCTTAGCCAATCGGTACAGGTCCTTTTCTCCCTCCTTAGTGTGCAACCTTTCATACAACTCATCATACTCCTTTTCTTTAGCCTTCACCACCTCTCTCTTCACCTTATGCCTTTTCTCATTGTACTCCTTTCCACTTTCTTCATCTCTCTGACTATCCCACTTTTTCTTCGCCAACCTCTTCCTCTGTATACTTTCCTGTACTTGACTCACCAGTCATGGTATCTTGTATGTTTACCTGTTTCAGACATCCAATAGTTATTCCTGATGGCAAAAAAATATCCCCAATACAAATTATTGAAATGCCAGCACATAACCAAGAACACACTCACATTCACAGCTAGATTTAAATATAGCTTTAAATACTACTTTAGGAACGTCTTTAAAAAAATGTAAAAAAATATGTTACTGTCTGTACATGTGTCTGTCAACAGGAAACAACTCAGGTCTCAGGGGACCAATTTTGTTGAAATTTGGCACATTTATTCTACCAGGAAGTTTGTCAGAAAAGTTAAAATTTCAGTGAGATATTTCAAATGAAGTATCCCGTACCCATTTTTAAAATTTCAAAATTTAGTGAAAATAGCGAAAAATATTCTGTGTGACTCCAATTACCGATTAGTTTACTATTTTAAATTTGCCTTAAGACAGGTCACTGTAATTTGTTTATCTGTTTACTATATGTATAATAAAACACTAAGGTCTTTGTGTCCAGTTCCTCCAAATAATCTGATTGGTCAGTTTGGCCTTTGTGTGATTGGTTAGTTTGGCTTTGGTGAAGTGACAAAAGAGGAGTGTGCGTGTGAGATGTGAGATGCATGACGAGGTGTAAGGGACCTATTCTCAGATAATCACTTTCAAAGAAGTATAAAACCAAACAGTGGCAAGAAAGGTGCCTTGAAAATCTCACAAACAGGCTTTATGGGATTAACAACAACATTTATTTAAATAGCATGTTTTTGTATAAACAGTGTAGCTCAAAGTGGTTTACAAAATGAGATAAAAGGAAGTTAATATAAAACATAAGCAAGATTAGGCAGTGAGGACACTGGTGAGCAGATGTTGACAACACACACAGAAATACAGAGAGAAAGGCACCAGAAGTACACACAGGGAAAGAGATAGCAAATATTTTTTGATTATTCTATTACCTGTCTTTGACAGGTACCTTGGCTAATTTTGTATATTTTTCTTGTTTACTCATCCAATACCCGGTCCCGACAACAAATCCTCTATCCAAGTTATTCAAACACTGGGAGAGGTACTGGCGCACATATTTCTGGTACACCAGCTCACTTCTCCTACTGGTGAGGTAAGCTAATCGCAAAAGTAAAAAAAGAAAAAAAACTCAAAAAGTCACTTATTTAGAAATAATGTAAGGAGAAAGGAATAATGTAAGCATCATTCTGTAAGCATAAAGTGCACAGATATGTACTCCATATATTCATTACATTAAAAACAACCTCATGCCTGTTTTATCTGCACATTAAATCGATTAAACATTTCTAACACAATGATTTATCAGTAAAGCTCCAAACCAACAGTCCATCATTGTTCAAAGCAGTCAACAATTTTACCTTGAGTCTTCAACAGAAAATTTTAACATTCCATTGGGTAGGTCTTTCAATAATGTTATGTTTCTTATTAGTCATAGACCCATCACAAACAACAGCTAACAATAAGACATCAATCACTGGAATAGGAATCTTTTGTCAAAAAGCCTTTGTGCCATCGCAAGTGTATTTGTGCTACGATTTTAACTACATGACATCATAAAGTACTGTTAAAAAGCTTGTATTTTATGTAGTCTATTAGTATACATAATTGCATTCTATTATTGCTGTATTTAAGACCCATTTTTAAATCTACATTATAATAAAATGGAAATTCTGTGAAGCAGGCTTTATGAGAATGCACTTGACAAAGGGAGTGCCGGTCAAGTGACGTTCAGACACACCAGGATACAGAAGAAAGGTGCTGAAAGTACACATCCAAATATGATTTTAAATTTATGGCTAGTATTTAATAAAAATGTGACAACTGATAAAGAGAATAAAAATTAAAATAACAAAACTTTATTTTTCAAATCAGTTAAATTTTATGCCAAGTGTGCATTTTCTAACTTATTAATTCATTACACAGTCAGGTCTTCTTGTTCCTTGCAGTACGTAGGCCTTAGTTGATGTTTTATTGAGGGTGATGTAAGCAAAGTCTACGTTCTTTAATGCAAGCTACTTTTATTTTGACTGTCAGCATCACTCTAATAGAGTCCAAGTCTTAAATTAATTCAGGTTCAATTATGGGTGGAAAAGCAGAAAGTATCTTCTATTTTTTAAACATAACTATCAACCTCGCTATGCAGTATATATAGCATCCTGCAGTGTAATTCATCACGAAAGATTCTATATAAGTCAAACAGTTATGAACGCTTTTGTTATTACATACATTTTCTAATCACATATACTCAGTATATTTATTTTTTAGTGATTTTTAATTCTTTATTCGTCATGTATAATTTCTTGTGTTAGGAATATGTCATTTTTTGCATACTTCAACTTAACGTCCTTAAAAAATAACAACAAAAAAATATCAAATTATTACCAGATACTGGATTTTGTTGTTCTAACAGCACACAAATAACATCTTCTTAGCAGACTGTAAGCCAGTCATTTTTGTTTTTCTTTCTAACATCCATTAAAATTTACTGTGGGATCCACTAATTTGGGCTGTTTCAGGAAATAACATTGAATGTGTGCTGTCTTCAGGGCCTAGCTAAAACTTGAACTTTTATCCTGGGATCAATGAAATGCACATCTTGGGAGGACAAATTGTTATTTGTATCAAGAAGAATTGGACAAAGTGGGTTTTTTTTTTTTCCTAAATAATACTATTTAATATACATCCATGCATTTTCAAGCCTGTTTACTTCAGTCCAGAGTCATGGGGAAACTATTATATCCATCCATCCATTTTCCAACCCGCTGAATCCAAATACAGGGTCACGGGGGTCTGCTGGAGCCAATCCCAGCCAACACAGGGCACAAGGCAGGAACCAATCCAGGGCAGGGTGCCAACCCACCACAGGACACACACAAACACACCAAGCACACACTAGGGCCAATTTCGAATCGCCAATCCACCTAACCTGCATGTCTTTGGATTGTGGGAGGAAACCGAGCACCGGAGGAAACCCACGCAGACACGGGGAGAACATGCAAACTCCACGCAGGGAGGACCCGGGAAGCGAACCCGGGTCTCCTAACTGCGAGGCAGCAGCACTACCACTGCGCCACCGTGCTGCCCAAACTATTATATTCAATGGAAAAATGTGGATTATGTAACTAAGGAAATTCTGTGTGAATTATAACAGAAAAATTGCAGAATCAAACAATTCCAAACTAATTTAATCCATTTGAATGTCACATTGGGGTCAGAGTCTATCCCAGCAGCAGCCGACCCTGATTAGGGCACAATTCCATTGCATGACACACTCACAAGTACAGTTTGGAACTGCCAGTTAACCAGGCACTCATATATCGGGGCTGTGGAAGAAAAACCCACACAGATATGGAGAACTTGCAGATCCCACACGGGCAAATCTTCAGGCACTGACCTAAACCTAGGATGAGACAGCATCTCTAACTGTTACACCACCATGCCACCTGTCTTATAAAATTATAGCACTTCTCTTTAATAATAAGTGGTTATGACTCTGGTTGGTAATCTAACATTTATTTTCTTCTGTTGTTTGTGTTTCCCCTTAGTCTTATTAAACCTTTCTGATTTCAATGAAGTGGTTTATAGTTGACTATATAAATTAAGTACGCTACTTAAAGCCTTTGGTCATTAGCGTGACCTCGGACAGGAAGTGGGGGATGTTTTTTAGCAGTTGAAATGTGTTGCCATGCAAACCAGTGCGTTTACAAGTAATTATCTTCAATCCATCACCGTTCTGATTGCTGGAGGTCACGCTCTCTCTTCAACTTTCTCATGTCTGCAGACAAGTGGCCACTGGTGCAATTATGCCTGTGTAACCTTGGAACTTACACTTGGAGTAGTTTGTGGAGCATCAGTGAATACTGTATTTGTTGAAGATACTTACTTCTGATGTAATAATTAAGAGCCTGACAGACAAAAAGCCATTTACCTCATAATGCCAGACTAAATTGTCGTGTTATCTCCTTTTGTGTTTTACAGGAAGGAGTTAGGATTTGTGTTTAAATAGGATAGTGTAATGTAGAGGACACAAAAGTGTTAGAATCTTTAATTATTTAAAATAAAAGTGCCCAACATCTGCAATCTGAGCATACAGAAGTGTATTATTGAGTGTGGTACTCAGGTTTCATTACAAAACAGGCAAGTAATTTCTTGTTAAATGGTCTGTTTCTTTATATTCTAGAAATTCGGTGTACACGCCCAGAGCTTCTGAGTACAAGCAGACTAGTAATTAATTTTCTACAGCAACATCTTTCACAAATATGTGTACAATACACCATCATAGCATTTCCCTATCTAATGGTATTGTCATTTGTTCATTGAGTATCTGACAATAATTTTCATTCTAGAAAAACTATAAAGTAAACATATTTTCTGCTCCATGAACAGAAAATACATATGTTATGTTAACTTTGAAATAATTCAAGTTAGTTATTAGAACAACTCTTCATATTGTGCAGTTGAATGTTATCCTGTGATTGATGTAAGAGGCAGCTGTTTTTCTAAATTCATTTTAGTGGTAACTATTATATGATGCTGGACTAATAGTAAAAATCATCATCATCTTTAAACATATTGACAGATGTTTCTTTTCTGTACGGAGGTATTCTGAAAAACCTACAGAAGGGGTCTTTCTATTAAATTCTTTTCAGCATTCAGCCTGTCCGCTGGTAATTACTGTACCATTAATCTTTCTGATCTGGAAGCACTTGAGCTAGTGAATAGCTGATCTATTGCACTGACTGTTAGTCTAAATGAGCTTTTCACACCTGTTTCTTGTTTCATTAGTTAACTGTCTGTTTTAAGATCCAGTGCTGCAGTAAACTATTCTGTCCTTTCTGTCACTTCTGTCTCTCAGAAAAGCTTTTAAGCAGTTCTGTACAAAAATGGGCAATTATCTCATACGAGAATTCCTAATGATTTTTTTATCAAAATTTTTAATTTTAAATGATACATTTGTTTTAAAGAATTGCTTTTAATTTTTAACCCGCTTATTCCTGAACAGGGTTGCAGTGGGGTGCTGGAGCCTATCCCAGCTAGTATGGGGTGCAAGGAAGGAACAATCCCATGGACAGTGTGCCAGTCCATCGCAGGGTGAACACACGCACCCCAGCCACACATTAGGGACATTTTAGTATTGCCAATGCACCTAACCTGCATCTGGTTGTACTGTGGAACCAGAGCACCCAAATTGCTATTCATTTATTTTATTAGTGAAATGTAAAACCAAGAAGCGCCAATATCAAATATAGCCTCAGAAACAAGGACAGCTAACTGCTACACCACTGTACTATCCTAACTATCCGCCCCTGTACTACAACTACTAATTTTATCATTGTTTTAATTGTTATTCTTATTTGATCTCATTATTTGTCTTCTGTCTTTTGATACTGGACGTCAAGTGGTAATTACACACTAAGGCGTAACTCGTCCTTAGTTATAGAATATGTATTCTTGCCATAAGCATACTTTCTTTCAGTGATTCATTCAAAATATTTCTGAAAGTCCAGTGCTTCAGTAATGATTTATAATACATTTGTTTTATAATACACATCTTGATTACCATAATTTCCACTTCTTTGTTATTATTGATTTTTTCATGCTTCTTTGAGTAGTTGTTTTGGCTGTTTGATAACAGTTAATAAGTAGATATTGTTTGCTCATGTTGGACAGCGATAGCGATCGTCTCCCACATGGTTCTACAATCCTCAGTATTAAATTTTATCACTTCATCTAGGACTTGTACTTGTTTGTGCTGGTATACAAGTATATTAGTATACATTTGTCACTAGCCTCTCAACAGATCGGCCATTGGAGAAAACTACATACAGTAGATGTGTATGCTGGCATACTGGTGCCAGTATCTTGTAGGCAGATGAAATAAAATTGCTCATCTGTTCTATTTTGGCATAGAAGCATCATTTGTGGTGAAGTTGCTACTTTGAATTTGTTACTCGTCCACTGCGTAGCTATAATTCATGGTCAATACTAGCAATAATATAGCATTTAGTGATTCTTCCTCAGTCATATACAGGAGTTATTGGCTAGAATTTGAAATGTTACATGATTATATCTGTAGGTGATTTTTACAGTGGAATATTTTCAAATTACAAATGTGTTTCTTCTTCTTCATAATGAAGTTACCTTGGCTTGACTGCATGCATTCAGTACATTGAGTTGTTTGCCAAATCCACATGTCTTGATCTACGTGTAAAGTTACTTTTTATACTTTTAATGATGAAGCCTGATACTTAGTCAAGATCTTCTTTCTTTTCTATCCATCTTTGAACCTTTAATCTCTTCCAATCAAAGACTAGAAAACTGTATGTTTAAGCAGGAACTGGTAAGCTCTTGATGGATAATATTTTGTTTTTTGACCTCAGCTCAATTTTTGATATCTGATATTTAGTAGCCAGTTGAAACCTCAGACTTTCAACACACAACTAAAGTGCATATCAATAGACCTGTTACTACCCCGGTCCCAATTTAACATACTACCTTTTCTTATTTTTTGGATTTTTAATATTATGATTGTCTGAGTGTAAAATGAGCCATGTGTCTATGCAGTATAACAGAGGATTCAAGATGGTTTAGTGTATATAATTATGGAGGAATATTTCAGACAAATTAAATAAATAGCCTAACAAGCAAACAAATAAATACATATCCAAATAAGTTGAAGTACTGTGAAATGTGAGAATATATAAATATATATATAAATAAAATTAACACTGACTGCACGCTCAATTTGAAATAAACTCTGAAATGAAAACTGGCACTTTCAGTCATCAAAGTTTGATGGTGGGTTGAAGTGAATACTGTATTTTTTTTGATGAATCCCCAGTAGAACTGACAGAAAAAGTTGACCATCAAAGACCACATTTACAGCAGACACTTCAGATGCTAACTCCAATCGATGAACTCAGACTCTCTGGAATTAAATTAGCCACTTCACATAGTGTTTCTGGAAAACCCTCGTATCCAGCACGCACAGTCACAACTTTAAGCAAGCGCCTGAGCCAAAACATTTCTAAGTCAACCAAAGCAGATACAGTACATTCACTCTGCACATGACACACCAATCAAAAAGCAGTCATTTCTAGAGCCCGCCCTCTCAAATTTGATTATTGAACGTGACAGTTTTCATTACAGGACTTGTTTCATTCTGCATGTGCTGTCACTCAAATAAATACACAAAAAAAAATTTAATAAAAACGAAGGAGTAAGCAAAAAAATAATATTTTGTGGCACATTTATTCTCAAATGTTTAATTATTATTTTTTTTTTCTGAGATACTCTTCCATGTATAGTATGCACCTTGTAAAATAACAATTGAGATAGAATTTAGATAAATGAACATTGAAATCCTCTTGAAAAAAAACTCGGCTTATCTTTTCAGTATAGTTTCAGTTACAATTTCAGCAGACCATCTTTTCAGTCTTTCATTCTCTCATTGATCGCTGCATACATGAATGTATCTTTGGCCAGACTCAAAGCTGGAAGGTTTTTCAATCAGTCCATGCCTTACTTAGATTCTGCATGAATTTCTTCAAAGAGTTGATGATCAGCGTGTTAATTATTAATATTATGGCTATTTTGATATCATTTCAAACCAAGGACTTGATTGGAAAAATGGTTTCCTCTTGATCTTAAATTCACATGTGAATTAATACCACTAATATCCACCCATTCATCCATCATCCGATCCGCTATATTCTAACACAGGGTCACGGGGGTCTGCTGAAGCCAATCCCAGCCAATATAGGGCGTAAGGCAGGAAACAAACCCTGGGCAGTGCACCAGCCCACTGCAGTACCACTAATAGATAGATAGATAGATATGAATGGCACTATATGATAGATAGATAGATAGATAGATAGATAGATAGATAGATAGATAGATAGATAGATAGATACTTTATTAATCCCAAGGGGAAATTCACATAATCCAGCAGCAGTATACTGATACAAAGAAACAATATTGAATTAAATAGTAAAAAAAATGAAAAAGATTAAAATAAAATTAATGTTAGCATTTACTCCCCCGGGTGGAATTGAAGAGTCGCATAGTGTGGGGGAGGAACGATCTCCTCAGTCTGTCAGTGGAGCAGGACAGTGACAAAAGTCTGTCACTGAAGCTACTCCTCTGCCTGGAGATGATCCTGTTCAGTGGATGCAGTGGATTCTTCATGATTGACAGGAGTTTGCTTAATGCCCGTCACTCTGCCACAGATGTTCAACTGTCCAACTTTAATCATACAATAGAGCCTGCCTTCTTAACAAGTTTGTCCAGGCGTGAGGCATCTTTCATCTTAATGCTGCCTACCCAGCCCACCACCGCGTAGAAGAGGGCACTCGCCACAACCGTCTGGTAGAACATCTGCAGCATCTTACTGCAGATGTTGAAGGATGCCAACCTTCTCAGAAAGTATAGTCGGCTCTGACCTTTCTTACATAGAGCATCAGTATTGGCAGTCCATAATATGTGAAATAATTTTTTTATTATACTCTTATAGCAGTTTATGTTTTAAGATATGTTTAGTGGTTTGATGTATCAACATAATATGTTTCAGTTTTTTACATTTTTTTTTTGTTTGTTTCAAAACAAACAAAATTATAAATAATGTATTTTTAAATGTTTCTTTGCATGGGCACTGCATAGAAAACTATGAACGTTTGCAGAAAGTAAGGATTAGCTATTGTCGTGAAAGATGTACACAAAGCAACCTGCTATGTGACAACGCAAATATACTATGGTGTAGCACGGTGTCTTAATAATAACCACTAAACTTGATGCCAACAGATCATACAATTTTAAAAATAAGAATTTATATTATTATTTGTGTGTACATGATCAGGGTTTGGTAAAAATAACTTTTTCATTAATATGTTTTCGAACAGCTTTAATAAATGAGATAAAGCATTTTCTTTATGACTCTTTAAAATGTGTTCAGCATGAATTACCATCTTACAGTTAGCAGTCTGATCGATGATTTGATCATTTATGTAATATTCAAGAACAAGTGAATGAATCAGGCCTGTCAGTAGAATTGGAGAAGGGTCATTATATTATATTTGTAATCAAATACTGCCAGCAACCTTAAGTTATTTAGTATGTTCAATAGTTCAGTGATTAGTGAAAGCACAAAATAATGTATACAAAATGCATACAATATATCCACACTAATGTGCTATTTATAAAACTGTATTATTCCTCAGATATTATTGTTTGTGATTATCATCATATACTGTATGTATCTGTCTAATGTTAATATTCATTATTTGTTATCCCTTCTAGGCCTTGTTTGTATGAAATCAAGTACATCTGTCGTGGAGCTGGTGATGCTGCTTTGTTCTCAGGTAAACTTATTCATTTTTTTTCAGTTTTACTAATTAGATAATGGATAAGCCAATGGAGGTTATCACATTTAAAAAACTATATATTTTCAGGTTACGGTTGTTATTGCGTCATGCTGAATCAGCATTTTCATGTTTGAATGGCTTCTTCTGAGTTACTGAACATAATATTAGAAACAACACATATATTCTAAACCTACTGTTATTAGCAGCACTCTGCAGGTTTAATTCATGTTTTAAGAGTAGTCCTGTCTACCATTGTGGTGATATACAGTAAATGGTCAACAGCTTGAGATCAGTTTTATTCAGACACAGTATAGTTATCAGAAAAATGCCAGTTATTTTACTTTCAATCTAACTAAAAAGTGCTATTCATTCTTAACTTCTTTATTTCTGCAGTAAATCAATTCAGAATTGTATCCACAATTATTTAAGCCTCCATTCATATGAGTTGTCCAGAGTTAAATATTCAGCCAGTCTTTCTTAATCACACAATAGAAATGCTCGGTTTTAATTGCATATTTGTAATATTATGAAAGATATTTAACATACCTCTTCACAGCCCAAAGATCTTGTCGTTGGCGCTCATTAGAAAATTGTAAGTTGTCGTTTAAAGGTCTTGTCCAATTGCAGAACTGAATGAAAAAGGAATGTTCAGTTTCTTAGTTCTGTCAAGTTGCAGTTTCTTCTTTTAAAATGCAATAAGCTAGATACGAGATCGATCATTTCTCATGTAATAATCTAGCAGTGTAGGGTTCAGGGTGCATTCTCTCAAGTCCAGCAGGATCTCTTTGTGATAAAGCGTGCTGATCTGTACTTTACTATGAAGTCCCTAAACTTCACTTTTTGTTATTTTTTTTCTTATTCTGTCCAATGAACTGCTTGGTACAAAGCATGTAGTGTTAAAAGGCTCTTATTCACATGATGACTTACTGTTCTAATCACTAAGATAGCATTACTCTGGCTATCAGAGTTCCTGCCATTAAGGGCTCCAGAGATGAAATTTTGCCTCACATATTGATCAAGAGGAAAAGAATGTAATTTGAGCTGAACTCCTTTTGTCCTTCTAAAATATTGCAGTTGAATCCAAATGCAGTCAGTTATAAAAATAAATGTTTCTCGCTGTAAAGGCAATTGCTGTTTGAAAGGGGCCTTATTCCTATTAGGATAAATTGTAAAAAGTAAAAAAAAAAAACCTTCTCTATATCTATCCTGCTTGAAAATGCAAGGGCAAACCTCCTTTCTTTTTGTATTTATCTTTAAATTAGGCAGAACAAGAAGAGTGGTGTGAATGTGGCCTTCAACATTTAAATCTAAATTGATTTACCTTAAATCTTTGTTTTCCCAAATAATTTTTGTCATGTCTTTTAAGTGCATAGTATCCCCGAACAAGAATTTATGTTTTAAGTTAATATTTTTTCAACTCAATGAATGATGTACGTGTACAGTAGCAGTTTATGCTGAGTATGCGTGTGTCAGCATGAATCTGCAAAAGAACAAATAAATAGAGAAAACATTAAAGAAGGTTAGGTGTACAATGCTTGGCTCTTTAGCATTTTTCAACTGTGATGGTTCAACTGGCAACAGTTTAATGTAAACAAAAGGTCATTTAATATATAAAAGAAATAATTTGATGCATTTACGTTCCTCAAAGATGCCCATTTTTGATGCGTTGCATTTGCAGAGATGGCAAAACCTTTGTGCCTTGTGCTTTCTGGAAAGGCTCCATCTCCCCAAGTTACTACAATTCCATAAGAAAGTCTGGAAAATGACTCAATGCCACAGTTCTAATTGTTGTCTCATACATCTATGAGACAGTTCCCTGCCTGTTTGTAGTTTCTAACTATTTTTTCATTCCTGCAAGTTCTCTGCTTTTCTTCCCGCATAGTAAAGTTGCGCTGTTTTCACTTCCATACTGAACCAACAGCATTGACTATATTTTATCAGGTTTCACTCTCTCCGCTTAATTCCTCAGCAATTCTTCCATGTTCATTTCACCTTGGCTTCAACTAAACTAATGGTAGAGCTCTGTGATGTGAATATTCAAACTACTCATAAGCCATCGTGCACGTGCTTTATTGCTTTAGCTTCTATTTGTTAACAAAATGCATAATAATAATGAAGACACCTACAAGACGTAATTCTTCTCTTCATCTTTTCTCACAGGGTGGCATAGTGGTGAAGTGGGTAGCGCTGTTGCCTCACAGTTAGGAGACCTGGGTTCACTTCCCGGGTCCTAACTGCGTGGAGTTTATATGTTCTCCCTGTGTCTGCGTGGGTTTCCTCCCACTGTCCACAGACATGCAGGTTAGGCACATTGGCGATTCTAAATTGTGCGTGTGTGTGCCCTGTGGTGGCCTGGCACCCTGCCCGGGGATTGTTCCTTCCTTGTGCCCTGTGTTGGCTGGGATTGGCTCCAGCAGACCCCCGTGACCCTGTGCTAGGATATAGATGGATGGATGTATCTTTTCTCACTTCTACGTGGGGCCGATATGCTTGGTCAACCTTCTTCATACAGCTCGGCCCCACACCTCCTTGCCACTCAAGCCCTTTTCCTTGAGATCTTCTTTTACTTTATCCATCCATTTTCACTTTGACCTCACTCGCTTTCTTTTCTTGTGTATTTCCATTTGCCCACATATTCATTTTCTCTCCTCACTACAAGTCTATTCCACTTCAATCTACTTTCCCGTACTTCCTTAGATATCTCTCCTGCTTTTGTTGTACCTCTGATTGTCTCATTTTTTATTCTGCTCTTTTTTGTAATTCTACTCCTCCATCTTAACATTCTCATTTCTCCCACCTCTAACTTCTCCTGAGCTCCCTTTACTGGTCATGTCTCAGCTCCATACAGCACTGTTGGTCTTACCACTGTCTTAAAATCCTTACCTTCAACCCGATGCCTTTTTTTAAATTGCTCCATGCATACTGCACTCTATGGGTTATCTCTACATTTGATTTTCCATCTTGGAATACCACTGATCTAGATGTTTGAATGTATCCACTCTTTTTAATAGCTCTCTCTGCCCCCAACTTCTTAATTCTGATCATCATTAAACCTCATATATTTTGTCTTCTTCCTATTTATCTTCAATCATCTATCTTCCAAAGCCCTTCTTCATTCTTCCAATCTTCTCTCTGCTTCCAATTCTTTTCTTTTCTGGTGCTACACAACACAATATTTTCAGCAACAATCATGCATCAAAGGGATTGGGCTTCTATCCCATAACTCAATACATCCATAACCAGATTATAGTACTTAAAGAAGATCCCAGGTGCAGACCTACTCTAAATGGAATCTTGTCTGTTACCCAAACCCTGCTTTTAACTTCACTCACACATGCATATCTTGGACAATCCTTGCATGCTTCTCTGCTCCCCCTTTCTCTCTCATGCACCTCCAGACTTCTTGATGGTGTACTCTTTCATAAGCTTCTCCAAATCAATAAACACCATATGCAGTCCTTTCTGTTTTTCTCAGTGCTTCTCTGTGAGCTGACTGTGTCAGATGTTCCTCTTCCTGGTATAAAACTAAACTGCTCCACCCCTGTGGTGTTTGTTCCCTAAGCCTTCTCTCTATAACCCTTGCCCAATTTTTCATTCTGTTTGGCATCAGTTTTATCCCTCTATAATTTGCACAATGCTGAAAATCGTCCTTCTCCTTATGAGTAGGTACAATCACACTGTTCCTGCTCTCCTCTGGTATCCACTTCTGTTCATAGAACGTCTGCATTAAATCACACGACACATCTACTCCCTCTTCTCCTTTACTCTTCTACTCTTTTTGTATTTCATCCAGTCCTGTTGCCTTTCCATTATTCATTCTTTTCCTTTACTTCCTCCTTAATTATTCTTGGTACTAGCCCTTCGTTTAGGGCTCCATCACCAAACCCTTCCCTTGGATTTTTTTTTCATTCAGTAGCTTTTCAAAGTACCACTTCCTTCTATACTTCGTCCTGTCATGCTTACTCAAGAACAAACCTTGCTTATCTTTTTTCTGTGTTATCTAAAATCCTTTCCAGCCTTGTTCCTAGCCTTCAATATATTAAAAAAACATGCTGTCTCACTCTTTGGTCTCCAGTTTTTCATACACCTCCTCCAAATTCTTTACCTTGACTCTTGCCACTTACCTTCTTTGCCTCCTTGCTTGCCTGCCTATACATGTTTCTATCTTTTGCCTCCTTCTTTGCTTTTGTCACATCCTGCACCTCTCTGTTCCATAACCACATGGCTTTGTGCCCAGGTGGGGACCATCCTGCTGTCCTACCCAACACCTCTTCACCTCCTTTAATAAAACTTTGCTATTCTTCTCCCAATTTGATGCCAGGGAATCTTTCAAAAAGAGTAGGGTCCATCATCATTCAGGTGGATGTTTCACATTGGCTATGTCTAGATCTGTGCCTGGAGCAAAACCCAGGTTATCTGTCTCTCTTTCCCAAGCTATAGGGTGAGTGCTGTGGTGGCAGTGGTGACCTTAGGGTCCTTTAAGGTTCACCCTGCAGTTCCAGATCTCTGGTCCTAGCACTTGGTGTTGAGACTTTAACAAGTTTGGTTACCTGTTGCAGGCCATTCTCTCACATCTCTACCCCTGCTTAGCACTTCAATGAAACCCCTAAAGACTGACACCCCCGCACCTGAACCTATGAGAGCAAGCAGAAAGATATAAGAATTTAGACCAGATAAGTTTTACAGCAATTCAGCAATGATGACACAGGTTCAGTTCTTCCTCCCTATCTATCAGGATGATTTTCCTGTGTTACAAATTTCATTCCATTAAAATTATCTGGATGCTTTGCTTTGTTACTTCACTTCTGTACTACCCTTGGGCTTTCTTTCTACCATTCCTTCAAACATATGATTAAAATTTTCATGTCTTTGCATTCATAATATTCATTTACTTCTGATTACATGCATCTCAAGCTTCACACTTTTGTTTTATTTAAAAATTACTACTATGATTCAAAAATATACTAATAGTCCAAAGCATAATATCTGAGTAATCAAACACTTTTAGTTTTTCTCCAGTTCCACACAGCAAACTGAAAATGCGGGTAGTTCAGGTTTTTCAAGCCAGTTATCACAAGAAGTGACAAGATTGGTCAGGTCAGGTATTAATAGGACAACTTCAAAAAGCCCCAAGCTTCAAAAGTTGAGATTCCTGTGCAGTAAATGACCAGAATCGTACTACTGTCATCCTTGCATTCAGTCCCTTATACAATCTACAAAAGAGTCAATCACATTTTTACCAGCCAGTTTCTTTAATTTAGTGTCTGTCTCCTTTCTATATTTGGTTTATAGGCCGAGTTTTTGCCAGTGGGCCAGGGTGGTCAGGATTCCCGACAGTGGTGGTTGTAGTGGTAAAGCTCTTTGTGTATGAGTAGATTAGAAAAGCACTGTATAAATGTAATTATTTTATTTGTTATTTGGAGTTTAAATGGCATGCTAATGGACTGACTCCTGGATGTACAGAATTGAGAAAGTAAAAGTAGAACTTTTTGCATCTTATTACCATTTGCTTGTTTTCTCTAAAAATGTTTTGTTCTATTCATGTTGAAAACATTATGTTAAATGCTAGAAGGATGTCAGATTTTCTTATCTTAGCTCCTGGATAAATTTTCCATTGCCAGGGGCCCAAGTTCAAAGTATGGGCTACATTTACATGAGGTATCATATTTCAAACGTCTGCAAATATATGTCTCAGATAATTCAGTTCATATGGATAGTTGAATAACTTGCAATGAAGGTTATTCCTCAATAAGGCATTGCATCATAGAAAAAACTTGTAAGCTAATTAGTAAAAAAAAAAAAGAGTTGCTTAATTACTAATAAAAAGTAAACGTCAAATGTTATTTTATTATTTTTAAGGATGATAAAAATTGGATTCATATTAGTAGTTGGGCTAGTATTGAAATAATAAGTTTTATTATATAGGTATATTGTATACAACTTCACCAGTATAAGTTTTATTGTATATGAATTGGAACCAGAGTGCATGGAGGCACAGTAGACCTCTATTAGAATCCAGGCCTGAACATTATATCTGTGTATCTTGCACATTGTCCTTTTCTCTGTGTAGATCTTTCCAAGTGTTTGAGTTCTCTTTCTGTGTCTAAAAAATAAAGGTGCTAGTGTTTTTAGTCTGCAATGGACTATCGCGCAATCCAGGGTTGGTTCTTTTTCTTCTGCTGGATGCTGCAACCCCACACTAGTCTAAGCAGGGTCAGTAAAGCACAAATGGATTTCAAATCAATGTTTTTTATTAATATTTGTAAAGCATAAAAATAAGTCTCACTTTCTTAAAATACAATTTAGTAAAAGAAACAACTGTCTTATTTGCACATAAAGAAGCAAAGTATTCATTAATAGTTTTATCATCCATAAATGCAGATACTGCAGTTGAATGCTCTAGCAGTGCATTAAACAGTCTGGAAAAAGTCAACGCGCTTTTAAACTTAAACCAGTTGCTGTTCCCTATGTAACTGTGTTGTGTAGTGCTGCCAATTTCTATCATTGAATCTCTGCTTATGGATTATTTACTGATTGATCTAAATGAACTGATTCAAGATAAAGAGCAAGCCTGTACAGTTATGAAGCTTTATGATCATTGACACAACTATATTCATACCTATATTGATTGAGTAGTTCACAAGTTATTATCTTTCAAAAGTAATCTGTAATCTGTGGATCAGAGGACCCAGCTTTTATCACTTTATGAAATTTATTATAGTTAAAGTGATTCCTTACAGGAATTTCTTACATAGCAGATACTGGATGTACAACAGACAGATATACATAAGTGCTGCTTGCTTGAGGATGGCTGCTGTTGTCCTGTTCAAGATATTTTCATCTTGATACGATTATCCTATGCTTTATTTCATGTATGCAAAGAAAGAATTTTGTTATCTTGCACACTGTTTCTTCTTTTTTTTCTTCTTTTGATATCAGTATGGCTGAAATAAGGAAAATGCTTTTTCTATTAGGTCAAACGTGTGGCTTTGAATCCTGACAATGCTTTAATTTTAGGCTTATTCCTTGTCATATGCAATGGCATTGATTAGGAAGTAGACGTATACCTTTAACCATTCAGAGACTAGTAAACGTCCAATGCTAAATTGTTCTGGGTATTTCTGAATGTGTCCTGCAACTGCCAACTACTTGATGTCGACTATGTCTATGAGAGTGTCTGTGCCAAGAATAACTAAAAATTCAATATTTAGGCAAAAAAAATATTCTTCAAGTAAGATGAAGTCACCTGAACATTGCTGAAGGTGAATCATTCAAGACAAAAACATTGTAAGTTTTTAGAAGTGTTTTTATTTTTTATTTTTTTGTTAGCATATGACACTACTTAAAGTAGGTATATTATATGTGAAGATGTATCTTTGTATGAATAGTAGATACTGTATATAGAGGTTTTAAATGTACTTCTGCAACATTGTGAATCGTAATTATTATAAATAAAGAAAAATAATGCACAGATTATTTTTTGAATTTATTGAAAATCATCAGGCCCACTACATAAATATTTATTCTTATTATGAAACAACCCAATATTGAATTAGCAACTGATGTTAATTTCTGTTTTTAAATTTCATATTATTTTATGAAAATTTATTTTATAATTGAAGAATTTGTTTAAATGTCAGTTTTATATATAATTGTATCAAAATATAGGTGTTTTAAGATAAAAATCTGTGATTATTGTTTTGATGACAAAGGGACTATTTTGAAGTATCAGGGTTGCAGTAAGATATGCCTACATTTAAGAATTAGCATGTACTTACACTCTGTACCTTTGGCACGGAGGCAACTGTTTTAAATGGAAAAGCCGCTGACCAAAATGCATTGTTTCCAGGGTAACTAACAGAAGGGTAACTAACCCTTAGTTTCCAGGGTAACTAACAGAAGGGTAACTAACCCTTAGTTTCCAGGGTAACTAACAGAAGGGTAACTAACCATTAGTTTCCAGGGTAACTAACAGAAGGGTAACTAACCCTTAGTTTCCAGGGTAACTAACAGAAGGGTAACTAACCCTTAGTTTCCAGGGTAACTAACAGAAGGGTAACTAACCCTTAGTTTCCAGGGTAACTAACAGAAGTTTCATTCAAGAGCAACTGGCCACAATCCTCAATTTATACTTTGTAGTGAACTTACAACACATTTCTAAATTTAAATATGTTGTGTGTAGAATTAATTGATACATGTTTTCCTTGTAGACAGTTGACATGGTAAAACAATTAATAGAGTTTACAAAGAAAAGTAGTAGTTTCATATAATTACTTCCTTTTCTTCATTTTTTTTTAACCTGTTTTCACCATCATTAATAAATATATTTCATTTGCAAAATCAGCCAAACAGTTTTATGTGTTTCTCATTTTTTGATAATTAAATAATACACACTTCTATGCAGTGAAGTGTAAATATGCTATAACCTCTAATCTACAAAATTTAAGGTTGTTTGTTGTAACAGCAACAGCATAACGTAGGTAAGCACGCATTGTTCATTCTTATCGTAAATATACTTGTGCACTTACTCATACCATTCTTGAGTTACACGGAAAGGCCAATGTAATAATGCCTAATTACAAATGAATTACAGTGCAGAATCACTGCAATGAAACTCATAATGTTGCATCTTCCAAATTCTTAAAGCATGCTCCATGGCACTGGATATCCTGTGGAGTGCACTTTTATAACCCCCTTTAGCCAATGCGTAGGGGATCCAGCAGTGGAGAGGATGGCTGCTGTCAACCAATAGCATCCCACCAGCAAATGTCTCACGGGATGAAAATTCCTCCAATGATTGAATAAAGGGATCCGTTAGTAAAAACAATTGTAATCTTGACTTAATTTATATGGTTCTGCTGTATAATGTGTCCGTCCACAGCGTCTGTCACTAGACAAGTGCGTTGAGAGCTCTTTATACATAATGACAAGGATAAGTGAATCACTATTTAACAAACACGGATATCTATCAATTTCATTAAGAGGAGTTTTGGAAAACAATCGTTAATTAACAAATAATCTTAACATGAAGTTGACAAAGTACTTAGTATTACAATTCTCAGCACTATATAGTACATCTTAATAGTTTTTGTTTAGCATGCTGGAGCTAGCTCTGGCGCTCCTAATGTTTTAAATTAATGTGCAGATTTCATTCACATTACATTAATATTGTGGTAAAGCAATTGTTTTTGCAACATTGTGGTAAGGAGTTTGTGAGTATGCATTAATGTTGACAAAACATAGTACAAATGATGAAGAATTGTTACTGAAATATTCTGACTTCCCTGTTGCTTCTGCCTTTCATTTTGAGATCTTCAGCTTTTTTATTTCCTGTTGTATGTTTTAAAGATGTAGAACACGTTTTGTTACCCCCCCACAGTGAACGCTTCATTTTTATGGCACTTAGTAAACAAGGTCCACATTTGAGTACTTGAAATAGGAACACGTGGGATTTTTTAATGCGTTTTTTCAGAAAAATGATTGCAAGTTTAAATGTCTTTAATACAGAACTTTGACTAACTTTGTTTATAAACTAGAGATTTCTTCTTTTTATTAAAACATATGTATTTTCAATCCATGGATACATCCTTTTTCAGTCCCTCTTTACTGGTTCAACTAAAATCTGTCACATACTTACAACACAACACATATAGTACATAATTGAAAGTGACATTATAATTTCTGTTTTTTGTTGGTTACACATTTTTCTGTGTAAGTCAGATGTCATTAAGCTTCTGGCTTTTTCAAAGGGAGTCGTGAAATGTATTAGGTTACACTGTAAAGCACAAAAGTAAGGGTAATGGTAGAGGACTTAAAAGGTTACTTTGCCATAAAATGTCATATTCCTAAGTGTCTTCTTTTCTGTATTACTTTTTATTTATCAGTATTTTGTTAGATATTTTTGTTAGATATACATTCAAAACATAATTGTGAAGTAACTGGCTTTTTTCCTGCTTTTCTTTATATTAAATTTTCATTACGTATATGCGTCTTATTCAGATTATTTTCCCATTTGGTAAGTTTCAAAATATGAGTTGTAAGGCTTGTCGTGAAGCTCTCATTCTCGAGACCAATTCTCAGCTAAAAATTCATCCTCAGTATATGAAATGTGTGCTACTACACATGCATGCATACCTCTTTATCTTATAATACGCTTCTCAGGCATTTCTTACCTTTCTGTAAAATTGAATAGAACCATATTTCTGAAAAACATTTCAATGTATTAGTCAATTTTCCATATACTAAGCCTTTTAAAATTGTTAAAAGATCATAAATGGGAAAATGTTTTATCCACTGATACCTTAAATTTTAATGAGAGAATGTAAAGAAAGTAATTAGTATAAATGAAGCAGATGCCTGAAATGCTCTCTGGTTTTCAAATAAGTATTATTTTTTTAAGTAACAGTTAAGATCAGTTAAAAAGAAACATCTGTATTTATTTCCTATTTATCTTTTAGGTGAACTACTATTTTAAATCAATCAACCTTTCAACAATGATAGAAGTATTTTTAATGTTATTGAAATACATTAAAAAAGGAATTCACATATGTTCCTGGTTTCTTTTATTTTTAGGAATGGCAGAATTCAATACAAAAGAATGCAGGCCTTGCATTTATAGAGTTGATCAATGAAGGAAGGTAATTATTCTGACAATATTTTCGGTGTTTTCCAATGTAATATGTCAATTCGTATGTCCTTGCATTTTGCCAAAAATTCTCAGTGTTTTTTACACCTCTAATGAAGCAATTGGGTCTGAAAAAATAGATGTACTTGATCAATTGTTTTATTTATTTTACATACTATTTCATGGCATTATCAGTGACAATGTTTAAAACTGAGGACAGAGGGAGCACAGTCTGCAGATCCATCTGGTGCTCCATCTGTCAAGATGTGCCATTCCTGTTACATTAATGGCATTATCTCCGTTCTACAAAGGATCTGCATGAGCAGAGGCACTTGGTGCTGTCCAGGGTGCTGGAAATTCTATCACGCCATTGTGAAAATCTGCAGCAGGGATCCACGTATATACTGGGCTGTATAAATCTTTTTACATTTTTCACATTTCATACTAAACTCATGATAATTTACAGAGCCTTTAATGTCTGTTCCTTTTTAAAAACCCACAAATGTATTTATACATTTAATTGTACTGCTTATAGACTTCCAAAGACTGAAATAAAAGGATGACTTTTTTTTCAGGAAAGAAATGCTAATAGAAAAGCTGTAAAAAAAAAAAAAACTAAAAACAAAAAAACTAAAATAATACAGAAATGTAAAGCTGTGGTTTCTGCTCATTAAAATTTTCTGGGCTCTTATTTAAATCTGTGCAGTGCTTTAATTTGAACTGTGAGGTACACTAAACTCATTTATCTACGACTAAAAATGTAATTCAGTGAATGTCAACAATTAACAGGACATAAACAGTTGATGAATGTGCTGAAAGATTAAAATGCTCTCTGGGACATACTGAAATTATATACTGAATCATTTGTAGGGAAACAACAATGCTCTTCAGTAATTAAAACAAAGCAGGGTTAATGATGTGTAAAATTGCCTATAATCTCAACATAATAGCAATTGTATTTTAAGGAACTGAAAATTGAAATTCAGCTATCAGTGGAAAAAAGGAAATCTTCTAAATAAGTCTAGTGAGAACTTGTTAGGTTTCAAAAAGGAAAACAGCAAGCACATGTTTCCAACTATTTAGAATTACATCTCTTAATAGAAATTTAGAAACCAGAAGCTTTTTCTACCTAATGGCTTTAATATACAGTACATAATATAACAATAAGTATATATTGTAGCCCCTGAGCCCTTGATTCTAATCCTTGTCCATTCAGTTTTTATATTGAAAAAGGCATAAAGTAGGTGTTGTTTATGTACTCAGACATCCAAACACATGCTGGCTGGGGGGATTAGTAATTCTTTCTTTCTTTTTAAGATGGTCTTCACAGAACACTTTTTAGTGTGCATAATGTAATATGGTAAATTGAAATTTACTAAATAACAAATCCTTTACTAAAATTTTGTTTACTGTGACATCTGTCTATCTGTGACTGTCTCTCTGTCTGCTTTTGGAATAATAACTATGAATGGCAGATATTAACAATGAAAATAACAAATTTAACATCAGACATTCACTAAAGAAAAGTGTAGACTGTAGTTGGGCAGCCAGTTGACCTAGATATAAGGTCTATAAATCGTTTCTCAAGTCCTTGGATTCAGTGTGCACAGCTAAATATGCTCTACACATTTTTACTTATATTACCAGTATTACAAATCCTAAGAACCTGATTAAAAAATAATAATACATTAAATAAAAACTAATAATGGTAGGTGTACCTCTGTATGCAATATAATTTCAGAACAGTGTTTTCCAAAAAAGTTATTCTTATAAAAAAAAAATAATTTATTAACACAAAAGACACAAGGATAAAGAGTAAATATTGAATAGAAAGAAAGAAAGAAAGAAACTGATACATATAATGAAAACTCCAGCTGCCAACTAAGGGCTAGTTATTGTGGTGTTGGTTTTAACCTGTAAAGTACAGTGGCTTATATATGAGCCCCAAAAATGTTTTCATCTCATTTAGGAAGTTGAGTTGCTGTCCTGTATCACTGCCCACCTCTAAACTCAAAGGATCTCTCAAAATAGGACGACTTTACATACGATTCCAATGTTACTATTTAGGCTCATAGGAATTTCTGAGACTTTCCTCTTTCAGTTCCTTCTGAATATCCTCATGAATCCTTGCAATCTTGATCCAATATGCTATATATATCCATCCATCCATTATCCAACTCGCTATATCCTAACTACAGGGTTACAGGGGTCTGCTGGAGCCAATCCCAGCCACCACAGGGTGCAAGGCATGAAACAAACCCTGGGCAGGGCACCAGCCCACCGCAGTACTATATATATATATATATATATATATATATATATATATATATATATATATATATATATATATATATATATATATATATATATATATATATATATATATATATATATATATATATATATATACTAGGGAATTTGCTCCCTTCGTTCACTAAAGACCTGTGCTATGCACCATCCATTTCGTGTCTCTGCCACTCGTGTTTTAAAGAGGGGGGGCTGAAAGCATCTCAAGGAGATGCAGTCGCTCCTCTTAAACCCACTTTTAAATGGTGGGAAACACATACAGTTTTTTTTTTTTACCTCCTCTTTGTTCAATCAGCTGCTGGTTTGCTGCTGCTGTTGCCATCCTGCGTGATCTGCATTTTGCACGGTGCTTTGAACATTTAAAAATGTCTGTACAGCAGCTCTCCTACTCTTTGTCTTTTATTTCCGGCCCCGGGCATGGTTAAATCTCTTGGCACAAAGTCTCGTCTCGCGGGATGTGAGTTCTTGATATTTTTTAGTTTATAATTTAAAAATGGAATAAGAATCAGAAAATCTAACAAAATGACATTAAAGTTTGATAAATTCTGAAAAGAATGATGCCAAACATATATATGTAGGTTTTAAAATAAGCCCAATTTAAAACGTGATATAAAATTGTTGCATTCCGGAGGAGGCGTAGTCCCTCTCCTGGTTCTTCCAGGCGACCCGGCTGGATACCCACCCCAGCCACTCGCCACTATATATACATATATATTCTGTATATGTATATATATAGATATATATATATATATATATATATATATATATATATATATATATATATATATATATATATATATATATATATATATATATATATATATATATATATATATATAATGGGTAAGGCACCCTTGTTGTCTCCAGCACCATCTGTTCTCAATAACATTGTAGATTGATCCATCTGTAATCTATGTCTAGCCCTATTCTGCCACCTGGCAGTCTGGAGAATCTTTCCACATACTCTTTTAGGGGTATTATATTTATGAAGAATTTCTTTTCAGGGCACTTTAACAATGTGCAAAACACACAGCCTTCTTACAGCTTGTTACTCAAGCTACCTTCATGAACTCCTGTTATTTTAGACCTAACAGATATACAGTGCTTTAGCAGTTATTCACATCCTACTGCATTTCTGTTTATCCTGACATCACTTTACAGCCTGGCACATTGTCACTATATGTATGTACATGTGTGTCTTCCTACTGCATTTCTTATTCTTAGATAGTCGAAAAAGCACAATATAAAATAGATTTATATTAACAAAGTACAATATAAGAAGAAAAATGTCAAACTTTGAGAGTTAATGAAAGAACGTCTGGTAGCATTTCCTGAAGTACCATGTATTTCACTATAAATGTACACAATTTTGTTGAGTTTTGTCAATAAAAGTACATTACTGAGTTGAACTGAACCTTCTAATATATGACATTATATACTGTAACTCTTATACTGTTGATATAATTGAAATTTGTATTTTCAAAACAAATAGAAAAGACCTTTTACAAACATGCATGCATAAGGAAAGTTAAGGAAAGTTGAGGCCTACCTCAATTTCAACAGTCAAATGTCATGAATCAGTACTGGACAGGATAAAGGACACTTAAGCATTTACTGTATAACAGGCACATTAAATGCTATAAAAGAACCAAACAGCTTGTATTTGACTGTGAGAACAAAATATAGTCAATGTGAAAATGGAAACACAAGGAGAATGTATAAATCTTGTGCAGAAGTCACCTCATTTTGAAATGAAACCAGATTCTTGTACTGTGAAACAGTGGTGCTACTCATTGCATCTCTGTGCTGTTCATGTGTGCTTTATATTTAAATGTAATATATTATATATATATATATATATACTGTATATATATATAAAATAAATTAAATAGCATTTGATATAATTATATTTATTTTTATTATCTTTCAATTTCCATGTGAAGACTTCTTTGTCATGCTATGAAAGACCACATAGTTCGCGTGGCGAATGAGGCCGAATTCATTTTGAACAGGCAGAGAGCCGAAGATGTCCACAAACATGCAGAGTTTGAGGTAAGTTGGTTTTTAATTCTTTCTATTTAACTACTACTCTGTTTTCAGTCACTAGTCACCCAGAATTTAAAGTAAAGGCATCAGTATTGTTAGGAAACATATGGTGTTTCGGTATGGAATGTGTCCACCTTGTTAAAAGCTTTAGTAAATGTCAGACACAGTCTAAGATTACTATGCTATCACCCCTGCAAAGTTCCATAAAAAAACTTTTATAGACTTCTTGAAATGCCTTTATCAAAGAAATGAGATAAAAAACAGAAATAAAATACCTCAAAGTGCAGAATGAAAAGTGAAAATCCATTTTTAATACAATAATTATGTTTTATTTTGATTGTGATATTTGAAACATAATTTGGAGCAGAATTGCAATATTAATTAAATATAGTTTACCAATAATATTATTACAGTCATTGAAACAAAGTAATCACATTGCTGATTTTTCATTTACATTGAAGGGTAAGAGATTTATGTAAAGTAAAATTAACATAACTTTTAATTATACTATTGTGTTTGTTTTCATCTTATATTTCTGTGTAATACACTTTATAAAGTGTTAATAATAATTTATAATTCATTTTTTAATTCCATGCTACATCCATTTTCCAACCCGCTGAATCCGAACACAGGGTTACAGGGGTCTGCTGGAGCCAATCCCAGCCAACACAGGGCACAAGGCAGGAACCAATCCCAGGCAGGGCGCCAACCCACCGCAGGACACACACAAACACACACCAAGCACACACTAGGACCAATTTAGGATCGCCAATGCACCTAACCTGCATGTCTTTGTACTGTGGGAGGAAACCCACACAGACACGGGGAGAACATGCAAACTCCACACAGGGAGGACCCAGGAAGTGATCCGAGGTCTCCTAACTGCGAGGCAGCAGCACTACCACCATGCCACCCTCCATGCTACATGTGGTTTGCATTACCTTGCTTTTGTACAGATTAGTTTTCTAAGTTTGCATTTTTATGATTAAATTTATATTATGAGCTTGAATTGAAATAAAAGTTGGTTTGAAAATGGATGGACTTGTTTACGTTTTTATTAAACAGAAATATAATAATAGCCTTACTTTACTTTTAATATAGTTATGGTAAAAAATTCATAAGCCTTACAGAGATTTGTTTGAATTTAAAACATCTGAGGTTACCAATACTGTTTCCTGACATTGGCTGGTTGTAGCTAGAAACTGACTTTCAAAGTTGAACAACACTGTTTTCAGTCAGTCATTATCCAACCCGCTATATCCTAACACAGGGGTCTGCTGGAGCCAATCCCAGCCAGCACAGGAAACAAGGCAGGAAACAAACCCCGGGCAGGGCGCCAGCCCATCGCAGGGCACCCACAAATACACACATCCACACACCAAGCACATACTAGGGACAATTTAGGATCGCCAATGCACCTAACCTGTATGTCTTTGGACTGTGGGAGGAAACCCACGCAGACACGGGGAGAACATGCAAACTCCACGCAGGGAGGACCCAGGAAGCAAACCCGGGTCTCCTTACTGCGAGGCAGCAGCGCTACCCACTATGCCACTGTGCTGCCCAGTGGAGGGTTTAAGTTGAAAAAAATATTCTCAACCTATTTCAGTGAATGAGTTTAATTCTCTAAAAAGAGGATGATGGGAGTGAAAAGGATTAATTTTGAAGGGATATATTATGTTACTCATAACATCCTTTATTTTGTGTTTAAAAAATGTAGCAAAAGCATCACAAGTTTCACTGAAAGTATCCAGCAGGGATTGTATTGGCTGAAGTGGGCTTTGAAGAGCATCACCTTTTATTACTTAGAAAAATAGGACTACCTCTCAAGACAAACTGCTTTATTTCACTCAGCTATATACAGTAAACCTTTAATATTTCATAGTGTATTTTTCAATTTTTCTCCATTTACATTCAGCTTGTTCGCTTAAGATCTGCCACTCTGTGAGTTTTCCAGGGTATTTTAATGCTGGAGGATTTCTTAGCAATATTTTTAGGGACCACTATGTCAACTGTAGCTCTCACCTTTGAAAATAAAACATTCATCCTTGCTAGTTACATTGTTGACTGTGCTAGACACGCACTAGATTTAGATTGATTATTGAAAATGTTTGCAAATTTTAGACATAAGAGATGCATAAAGTAGTGTTTTTCAACAAAAGGCTACTATTTGATTCTAGATACTGGTATTTCTACGTCAAGTAGAATGCACACATGGTCAGAAGTACTGATATCCACAACCGGCCCCATGCTAGCTTTTAATTCATTTATTTGAAATGACTAAATCCAGCATGTGTTCTCCCTTATGTGTACGCTTGCTGAAGTGATCAAAAGAGTGCAAAAAGTAAAATTCTCTTGCAAATGTGTAACACTGAATATCCACCTGAAAACTGAAATCCCCTACAATTAGAAATCCATTGTAGTTCGTTTGAGAACTCCTCAATAAGGGACGCATTATATTTTGAGGGTCTATAAATGGTCAGTACGAGAGATACTCAAAAGGCACAAAAGTACCAAAAGTGGTATCTTGGCAGTCTGATCAGCTTGAGAAAACGCTTGCTAAATAGCCATCTTTTTTTTACCTTGGTGAACAAAATTGTAGTTCAGAGGTGCTGTTTCAGTTAACACTGCAACGCCGTCACTGCTGAGCCACATTTCATTCAATGTAAGAAAGTCTGTTTTCCTTTCACTAAAAGGTTTGTTAATGTAAAGTCTTATTGTTTAATGCTCTATTTTTTAGCGAACCCATATTAAAGTTCTTGGAAGTGCACAGCTGTGTCGGAATGTCAGGGTATCTTGAAATAGCAAATAAGGTTTTTGCATTTATCCCACTTTTTCTGGACCTTTTAGTAAGACTGTGGTCTGTTGTTGTTTTGCTGATATACTGCACATCAATAGGTGAAGCCACTGCAGAACAGTCATATCCTAATGCGGGTTTATATTTAACTGGACTAAAACTACACAAGTAAGTAAAAAACATTCTAAAACTCTCGATAGTAAATGAGTAGCAGTGGAGTTTTTTTCATATGAAAATTGTCATGTGGCCATACCAGAATTTTCCTTTTTTTTGTGACATGTAAAAGTTCAAGCACTGTCCAAGTCACAAACATTCAATTAAACAAAGGCATGCTGGTCCCTGGTTAGTGTCAAATGTCATCAGATCATTGGCATACACTTTGACAATATCATCATTTCTCAGAATACAGCAATATACAGTATAGGTTTTACTTTATTGGTCAAAAATTTGTTGCTCTTGTTACCTCATTTATATAGATAGACAGACAGACAGACAGACATAGATAGATAAGCCATTATATGATAGATAGATAGATAGATAGATAGATAGATAGATAGATAGATAGATAGATAGATAGATAGATAGATAGATAGATAGATAGATAGATAGATAGATAGATAGATAGATAGATAGATAGATAGATAGATAGATAGATAGAACTCTATTTGCATGACCTGCCCTGTCGATCTAGTCCTCGACTTGCTCCTGCACAATCAAACAGGTTTGGTTTTCTCTTTAGCTGTATGGGTTGGGTTTGTGTGCATGACAGCTAACAACCAATGCTCATCAAGAAATACAATGCACACAATACACCATTACACAATATTTATGTAATAATCTTAATCTTTTGTTTGACTATTTGTTTTGATTTATTTGTTTAGAATAAATAATTCAAGTAAATTTCTTTGTCAAAATTTAGAATATCAGAGAATAACATAAATCAGAAAGGTTTTCTCAGATCTGATAATAAACAAATAAATACATTTCTATAATATTTTTCCTAAATAACATTTATATTCCTTTCGCATCATGGCTTGGTTTTTGTCGTGACATGTAGTGTGAATCGTGGGCACTTAAAATGCCCAGATTTGTGCCTTTCTCAACAATATCCACTCAATTTAGTTAGCCAGTGGTAGAAGCCAATCAGGTTCTGGGCATATCTGAAGGATAATTAAAGATGAACCTGACTACAATTTAGAGTGCCACAGCTAAGGGTCTGAACACTTAAATGAATGAGAGACTTCAGTTTTTGATTTAAAATTTTTCCAACATCTTTTTACTTTGTCATTATGGGATATGTAGTGTAGATTGATGGGCAAAAATGGCGAATTATCCATTTAAAACTAAATCTACAACACAATAAAGTTCAAAAAGTGAATGGGTCAGAATACTTTTTGAATACACCATTTTTATGTGTGATATATATAGAGCTGCGGTGGGTTGGCACCCTGCCCAGGATTGGTTCCTGCCTTGTGCCCTGTGTTGGCTGGGATTGGCTCCAGCAGACCCTCGTGACCCTATTTGGATTCAGCGGGTTAGACAATGGATGGATGGATGTATATAGAGTGTAAATAGTAAGGGGAAGCAGGGAGAATGAGGGAAATGCACACATTACATTTTCCAAATGTCTGATCTTTAAAATAGTCCATTTTTAAAATTCTGTTGACCTTCTAGGTTCTCACCTCCCTCTATCTGTGTTACAGATGTTTATTGATCAAGCAATGTGTTAGGTGAGATCTAATGATAGTAGTTATATTAGCACCAGTCCCATGCTCTTGGAGATCCATGTTTCTGGCTGATTATTTTAGCTGTTTAAATTTCAATAACAGACACACAGACTTGCTTGCTTTCCTCATTGCACTTTCTCTTGAGTTCAAAGTCAGTACGCTGTAATGCAGGGTAGTGTTCTTGTATTGTGTTGCTAGGTTTGTGTCATGAGGATAAGGAAAGCTAAAATCCAAAATGACACAATAATGATTCTTGTCACTGATGCCCCCACATGCACATTCATTCTCTAATCATTTTACAGTCATTAGAAAAGAGTAACCTGTATAAATACTGGAAAGTGTTCTGCATGTTTAGAAATTCATCAGTTTATCCCATTTCTGATCAGTTGATACTTAGCTAGAGGCTTATTTTTTAATGTTACGAGTACATTAGGTCTAGAAGAGGCAAGTCATCTAATAAACAAAATATTCTCTTGAACATGAAAAACTATAACGTATGTGAGCTGCATGAGGGACCTCTTATCTTGGAAAAACAGCCATCTTCAAACATCAGCCTTATATACTATTTTCAGTGGCTCTTGACCTCAGAGATAAACTATTCAACACCAAGCAATAGACTGTCAGGAGGAAAAATACACAACCTTTAATATCATTTGTCAGGGTGAGTAGGCTGCAGATATTTTTGATAGGGCCAGCACAAGTGTTAGATCTGAAGATTTAAAGATTCAGATAAAGATGCATTCACAATTAAGTTGTTGTCAGGGTATATGCGTCATATAATTTAAAAGATAAATAACATTTGATATTTATCAGTGCATCACATGATAATCCAAGATGACAACTAAAGATTGAGTTAGCTGCTGTTTGAAGAATATGTTGTCATATAATATCTGACAGAATTCAAATATAAAAAAAGAAATTCAATTAACTTACAGCTGCTGTTAGCAAATTAGATTCTCAGTATTAGTGAAATTCCCCAAAGGCCTTACAAAAAACAATCTTATCCCATCTAAAAGTGAAGTAAAATATCCCTTCAAGATGACATGAAATCTAATTTTATCTTATAAACTGCTAGTAACATTAGAATTTTAAATGTGCCTCTTAACACCTTTTCCTGTCATCTTGATATCATTGGCTGTTTTAACCATTTACACCTTATTAGTTTTTGTGGTGTTATTTACAATCTTTTTAGGTGTTTTGACCTCCTGACCAGGTCCTCAATATGCATTCACCAGCCTCTTTATTAGGTACACCTGTTCAGCTGCTTGTTAATGCAAATATCTAATCAGCCAATCACATGGCAGCAACACAACGCTTTTAGGCATGTAGACATTGTCAAGATGACCTGCTGAAATTCAAACCGAGTCACCGAGTGACTTTGGTCTGGTTGTTGGTGCCACCCGGGCTGGTCTGAGTATTTCATAAGCTGCTGATCTACTGGGAAATTCAAACATGACCATCTCTAGGGTTCATAGAGAAAGGTCCAAAAAAAGGAAAATATCCAGTGAGTGGGAGTTCTCTGGGCAAAAATGCCTTATTGATGCCAGAGGTCACAGGAGAATGGCCAGACTGGTTTGACGTGATAGGAAAGCAACAGTAACACAAATAACTACTTGTTATAACCGAGATATGCAAAAGAGTATCTCTGAATGCACAACATGTTGAACGTTAAAGCAGATGGGCTGCAGCAGCAGGAGAAAACACAGAGTGCCACTTCTGTCAGCTAAGAACAAGCAACTGTGGCTACATTTCACACGGGCTTGCCGAAATCGGGCAATAAAAGATTGAAAAAGCATTGCCTGGTCTAAGGAGTTTTGATTTTTGCTGCAACATGGAGATGGTAGGGTCAGAATTTGACATCATCAACATGAAAGCATGGATCCATCCTGACTTCTATCAAGCGATCAGGCTGGTGGTGGTGGTATAAGGGTGTGGGGGATATTTTCTTAGCACACATTTGCCTTCTTGGTTCCAAATGCCAGAACCTACCTGAGTATTGTTGTTGACCATGTCACTAGCATGATGCTATCATGTCAATATGGACCAAAATCCATAAGGAATGTTTTCAGCACCTTGTTGAATCTTTGCCATGAATAATTACAGCGGATCTGAAGGCAAAAGGGGTTCAAACCCAGTACTAGCAAGGTGTACCTAATAAAGTGGCTAGTGAGTGTAAATAGAGCCTGGACCTCAATTGACAAAAGGTTCAAGTTTAATGAATATTTAAGTTGTTTTTACTTTTAATGTATTAAAATAATCCTTCGTTTAAATTATTGTAGTAATTTCTAACTTTTCATTAGATGTAGTACTAGGCATGGCTTCAGTTAACCTTTTTCCTGCCATTGTTTTAGTGGACACTTCCATGACTATTATACAGAAATTTTCATTTAATTGTGTTTAAAATAAACATTAAATATTTAGATTCTTCAGAAATGTTAAGAATGCAAAGAACTATCAGCCCATCAGGGCCGCATCCAGCCTTGCGTTCAGTGATGCTGGCATAGATTCTGCTTGCCCCATGACTCTGGATTAGAAGGATTTCAGTAAGTTACGTTGAATATGTTAGACTTTGTCCTTATTGGGATTTCATTAAAATAGCAAAATTGTGGAATTTAATTATATAACTAATCTAATATGCTCCATCAAGCCAAAATGACTATAATACATTTCTTTTTGGTTGAATTTCTCTGTTTTCATTTCATTTTAAAATTGAATTATAAACCAGCTATTATTTGTAGTTACAATATAAAATTAATGTCAGAATATGCAACTTACATGAAGGTATTTTGAATACATTGTATTCACATTAGGAGGGTTTCTGCAGTCATGTCTTACATTTTATTTTGGATTATGTGTTAGTCATTGATGTAGCATGTACAATGTATTATGGATTATGTATCCTACTTGTATCCCAGCTAGGATTTAACGTAAACAGGCACATCTCTGAATATATTTCAGAGATAATTCTGTCCTTGTGCAACAATTTTCTATACATTCTGCTGCTCTGGTTAAAATCCTCTAGTCCCAATTTCTTCTACGTGAGAAGAAAGATCGAACAAAATGTCAAAAAAAGGCAGGAATTGGTAACAGTTCTACTTTGTGAATAAGTTTCATTATTGTAGCCAGCTGTTCAGGCATCTGTATATATTGTGTGTAAAACACATTGTATTTCTAACCAACGCTATATTAAAATGGTGAGTAAAATGGCAATAAGGCCTGTGTCTGCCTGGACATTGTCCCAGGATTCTTTCATCTTCCTGCATCCCGAAAACATACGTATTTAGCTTTTTAGTTATTCAAAACTGTCTCTTTGTCTGTAAATATGGGAGACTTCTGGCTGTATCTGACCTTATACATGTTGTAAGAGGCAAACTACGGTTTTAGGAGACTATTTAGTCATAGACAGCCTCATTATGCTAGAAAAGATTTGCCAGAACACCAAACCAAAAGGACAATCAAAATCAGAAATACAGTTCAAAACCCTAAGAATCAGTAATATGTTTTTTGTTTTCTTTTGTTGTGTTTTACATTGTTATTTGAATAACTTGGATACTTGCTGCTGCTGCTGCTGCTGCTGTGTGTGTCTGTCTTTTTTATCATGGTTACTATGAAGTCAAGGATGAAGTGGCACATGAATCACATGTCTAGAATCCGCACAGCATCATAACAGCCATACACACAAATTATGTCTACAGTATGTGCCCAAAGGAAAACAGTAACCTTAAAATAAATCAAACTAGCAATTCATTTTGTTGTGAATGCATTTTGGAATATGTCTCTATCCTTCTGTATAGCCAGCTTATTCTAGAAATGTAATTTTCTGTGTTTATTTATTTTTACTTTTTCTTAAATCATCACAGCACTGTTATATTTTCTGTTTTTAACATGGACACTGTCATTTTGAGATCATTGTCATTAGCAGTGCATTTATCATATGTGCACTGTTTGTAAGATGGCTCAGCACTAAGCAGCCAAGCAAAACACAAAAATTACTTTGACTTAGGTAAACACTTCCAGTTATCTTAAGTGTTGTTATTTAACACTAGAATTACCAGAGCCTGCGAAAAAACTCGTAATTCCGTCCCACCTTAAATCGCTTCTTAAAATCGTTCACAGCTCTCCACCAGCGTCTTTTGTCATCTAAATGTGCTGATAAAAATCAGGCTGCAAGCAGCCGGCTATTCCATCCCCCCACCGACTTATAGTTTATGCTTACATTTTGTCATTTACTACTACAATATGAAAAACGTTTCTGTTTTAAAAATGTGTTTACACGGATTACTGCAGAAACGGAACACACGTGAAATGCGTGTGTTCCAAATAATGATCTATTATTTCCACTCTAAAACTCCACTTCACACCCAGATAATCAATCAAGGCATGAGCTGGGAGAAGTTTGTGCCCATTCTAAGTCAGTGGGGGGATGGAATAGCCGGCTGCTTGCAGCCTGATTTTTATCAGCACATTTAGATGACAAAAGACGCTGGTGGAGAGCTGTGAACGATTTTAAGAAGCGATTTAAGGTGGGACGGAATTACGAGTTTTTTCGTAGGCTCTGGTAATTCTAGTGTTAGTTCAGAGAAACAGAGATGTAAGCTAGTTTTAGAAGTGAATCTACAAAGAGACGTTAGACTTTTATGGATCAGAAATGATAATCTTCCTAAATAATACGCTACTGTGGCTGTTCGTTTGTCACCTGTAGCATGCAAACCGTTTGAACTATTGACCTGAAATTTGGTACACATGTACTACATGACGTCTACTATCCGCTTTTGGGTGACAATTGACCTCCAAAGTTATTCCTCTTTTTGTTTTTATTTTATTTTATTGTAGAAGCAACTCTCGGCAGCGGCCAGCAGGGCTGCCGTGCTGCGCGTGCATACGGGCACCGTTCTCACCCCTACCACCTTCGCCATCACTTCCCCCTACCTCTTCATATCTTAAATCATTCTTGAGGCAGATTGAAGACTTAAGTGCCAGCTTAATTGAAAAATCAAGGAAAACGTACTAAGTAATTGCAACACAAACACTGACTTAATCAGTTTTAATGCGAAAAGATGCCAACGAAAGAAGAGAAGAAGCGGGTCGCTAGGGTGGAGAAAAGAAGAGCTGCTCAGGAAGCAGCAAGCGCATCAACCTCTGAGCAAATGAATGCTAAACGTACAGAGAAAGATGATGAAAACTATGAATGCTCAAGACAAGTGTATTCACTGCACATTATTGTGCAGTCCGCCATTAATGGTATTTATATAAAAGGTGTGTTCAAAAGAATACTGGAAGTACAAGACAGGGTTGAAGCACTCAAACAGAGAAATACCTGTGGTATATCTTCCCTTTGCTAAGAGACTTTCACTGTAAGCCTCCATGTTTTATAGAGAAAGTTTAGTCACTGCGTAACATGACTGCCAATGGATACCAATACTATACCTGGCTTAAATGTTTTGCTCTTTCTCTGTTAATTCTATTGTGCTTTATGAATTATTTAGTGATTTATGTTACCAGTTATGTTTTTGTTTCATTTCTTTTTGAATTTTTTTTTATTTGGTATTTTCTTGTTTATTAATCTTTTTGTATTTTTCTTTTGTCTTCCATTTGTGTCAATATTTTGCTGTTTATATGCTGAGCTCTAGGAGCTGGGGCCTTCTGCTCCTGATATTGCAACTGCTAAGGCTGCCTGTGCTCTAGGCCTGCATAAAGGGGTTAGATGGTGTCGACAGGTAGCAAGGCTGTTCTTGTTGTGTTGCTCCTCTTTTGTGTTGTCTTGCTTTTGTCTTTGACCATTTTCATTTGTATATATATATTTTTTTTTTATGATTTCTTGTTCCCTGCGGTGGGCTGGCGCCCTGCCTGGGGTTTGTTTCCTGCCTTGCGCCCAGTGTTGGCTGGGATTGGCTCCATCGGACCACTGTGACCCTGTAGTTAGGATATAGCGGGTTGGATAATTGATGGATGGATTTCTTTCTGCAGATTTAGTATAGTTTATTTTTCACTTACTTTTCCTTTTTATTTAGTTTCACTTAGTTTTTTTTTATTTTGGAACATTTTACATTTTTTGGTTTGTTTTTTGACTCTTTATTTAATATTACATACATTAATAGTAATAAATTTGTGTATTTTGACTCTTTAATGGTTCCCCTCCCTTAAGTGTATTCCTCATATTATTTTGAGTTTTTAAGCCTAGGATTCATGCTTTCTTGAACTTGGGCCCTGAATCACAACAATAAACAAGACTGTGGCACCTTTAGAAAATAAAGCACAAAATGGGAGTTTCCTTTAAATAAAATAGAAATAAAATATCTTCCTAAAATTACTTTACAAGAAAATAAGCTAAAATACATGTGCACCGCGCTATAAAATTAATTCCTCAATGGTTAATGTCTTTGACAACATTTTGCAAATTTGTGTCTGTTTAGTTGTTTTCTATTACTGTTTCTTATGCTTAATTATTCTTCAGTGATATTATTGTTTTCACCTAGAGTCTTAGCTGTCATTTGACCTTTTGCTGCATATTTGTTTTTGAAGAATTCCTTTTGTGCCTTGATTGCTTAATCAGGTAAACATTTCAGCCCACTCTTGTGTTGATTTCTTTGACAGTCCAACTGCGCACAGTATGCTGCTGACAGGAGAGAAGAGGAGAAGATGTGTGACCATCTCATAAGTGCTGCAAAGCACAGGGATCATGTGACAGCTAATCAGCTAAAGCAGAAGATCCTAAACATTTTAACAAACAAGCACGGAGCTTGGGGTACGCTCTCTCAGAGGTAAGCTTGTGATCATATGTCGGAATAGATCATTGAATTACTGTACATGCTTTATGTAGCATCCAATATATAGAATATATTTTGAAAGATTGACAGGTTACACAGCTTTTTTGTTATGAAAATACATAGTATAAAAACAAAGCAACCTTCTGTAGTTTAAAATGTTATCAGTTAAATAAATTTAATTTTTTGTTACCCCAGTGGTTGGCAACAGTTTGACTGCTTGGTGTCCCATAAGATAAGAGATGTATACTGTAGTTTCCATCTTCTCTCTTCTTATGTTACTTTAGGCAATCACCCATTTATCCATCCATTATGTAAAACTATGTGCTTATTTTATAGCGTTTAAAATGTTGTACTTAAACCTGTAATTTGACAGCTCCGTCCTCACCTTTGATTCACTGTGTGACCCTGATAAAAATCATTTTACCTGCTTGTGTTCTAATTGTATAAAGTATACCTTTTGAATATGTAAATCACTATGGGGTTTTGTTCACGTTACAAAGGTTCTATATAAAATAAAGTAAGTTTTTTTTTTAGGATAGAGTGTGTCACCATCAAAAAAGAGGCAAATGCCTACTACTTGATGGATGGAAGGAATTTAGAAATCCTTCTTACAAATTGGTAGTTGATTTAAAAAAAAGATGTGATGTCTGCAGAGATTTATTGTATTTTGTATTTTATTATTGGTAATGCTTTCTGAATGCATATTCACCAGAACCTTTTAGTCCTTAAACTATTTGTATATCTAGAGTAGCTAAAATAAAGTGGTCCCCATAAGAAAACATTTCTAAAACTGTAAAATTAATTTAAAGAGTGTCATATTTATTGCAAAATCTAAAATACAATTTAATGGCAGTTAGATCAAATGAATAATAGTTCAGATAGCAAAAAGTAAACAGTTTGCTAGAATCTGTTATTACTATTAATTAAATTAACATCATTTTTAAAAAGACCTTCTCTACTACTAATTTCTAAATAATTGATTAAAAAATAAGGAATACGTTTTAAAATATTTTGCAGCGTTCAAATTAACCAAAAACTGAAAACAAGAAAGGCACAAAGTAATTCAGAATAATGTTTGGACATAGTAACTTAAAGCTAATTTAATTTCAAAATGAAGACTGTCATAGATAGATAGATACAGTAGATCGATAAATAGATAGATTTAGTGATTGATTATTTGCCCCAAAGGGTAAATTTAGCATATGACAGAAGCTCAGAAATATTATAACAAACAACAGCAATTCCCCCTCATAAATACATGCAAAGAATTGCAAAATAGGAGAAAACTTCTGACTTGGCTAAAGATAAGAGACCAGTCTCAGTGAGGCATTTCTCTAGGGAATCTGATTTTGCTCCCATATCCTAAGAAAGCATATGACAGGGTGCCTTGATAGGAGCTTTGGTATTGTATGAGTAAGTCGGGAGTGGCAGAGAAGTATGTAAGAGTTGTGCAGGATATGTACGAGGGAAGTGTGACAGTGGTGAGATCTGCAGTTGGAGTGATGGATGCATTCAACGTGGAGGTGGGATTACATCTGAGATCGGCTCTGAGCCCTTTCTTATTTGCAATGGTGATGGACAGGTTGACAGATGTGATTAGACAGGAGTCCACGTGGACTATGATGTTTGGTGATTACATTGTGATCAGTAGTGAGAGTAGGGAGCAGGTTAAGGAGACCCTGGAAAGGTGGCGATATGCTCTAGAGAGGAGAGGAATGAAGGTCAGTAGGAACAAGACAGAATACATGTGTGTAAATGAGAGGGAGGTCAGTGGAATGGTGAGGATGCAGGGAGTAGAGTTGGTGAAGGTGGATGAGTTTAAATACTTGGGATCAACAGTACAGAGTAATGGGATTTGTGGAAGAGAGGTGAAAAAAGAGAGTGCAGGCAGGGTGGAGAAGAGTTTCAGGAGTGATTTATGACAGACGGGTATCATCAAGAGTGAAAAGGAAGGTCTACAGGACGGTAGTGAGACCAGCTATGTTATATGGGTTAGAGATGGTGGCACTGATCAGAAAGCAAGAGACAGAGCTGAAGGTGGCAGAGTTAAAGATGCTAAGATTTGTATTGGGTGTGACGAGGATGGATAGGATTAGAAATGAGTACATTAGAGGGTCAGCTCAAGTTGGACGGTTGGGAGACAAAGTCAGAGAGGCGAGATTACATTGGTTTGGACGTGCAAAGGAGGGATGCTGGGTATATAGCATTAAGAAAAGGATGTTAAGGATAGAGCTGCCAGGCAAGAGGAAAAGAGGAAGGCCTAAGAGAAGGTTTATGGATGTGGTGAGAGAGGACATGCAGGCGATGGAGGTAACAGAGCAAGAAGAAGAGGACAGAAAGATATGGAAGAAGATGATCCACTGTGGCAACCCCTAACGGGAGCAGACGAAAAAGAAAGAAGAATCTAAACACATATTTGTAAGGTTTAATTTGTGATTCCGATTTAAACCATGTGTGAAAGTGTGCACACATTTAATTAATTCATGTTTAAGGCAATTTAAATCCCATGGCTTTATGCAGTTCCCATGCTTGACTCGTACTGAATAAGTCACATGCATATGAGTTAACTGTTGAATTGAGCAAGGACAATACTAGAGAACAGCAAAACAGTGGAAAGCGCTATTAACAGTGAAATATGCAACATAAATCTTTGTGTGTTTACAGTGTTTGTATTTGGTTTATATTTTAGAAAGAGAGATGCAGCAAAAAGGATTTAGTTTTTTTTTTTTAAATAGTTTTATATTGTATTGTTTTATTGTGTGTATGTCAATATGGTTATTCAGGTAAAAGATTTATGTGGAGGTGTGATACATTAAATATATCCTGATAGTTAAAAATATTAACCCTTGTTGTGATGCTCATTGCTTACCAGTACTTGCTGAAGAGTGCCACCTACTAGCGTACGAGTCTGGTTTGGGGCTACTGATTGTGGAATTCCTGTATTTCAATGCTGTCTTTGGCAGGGTTTCTGGTGACTAACAGAACGTTACATGTGGCTTGCTACTAGGTGCTTCTACTGATTCTTGTCATTATTTAGTGTATAATGAATATGAACATATTTTAATATGGTGCCATTCTAGCTTTGAATAGTTTAATTTTAGTATCATATAACTCACTCGGGTTTTTATACAGTTAATATAAAGCATTTGTGTAGGATGATCAACATTTTTTTGAACTTGAACCTGGAAGTGGCATCCTATGATGCTGATTTTGTAAGTTTTGTAAGTGTTGCAATGATTTTCTAGTATTTGTGGTTTATAGTGTATGCTTCCTCTTTGCAAGTCCAAATCAATATGAAGGCCAAAAAACAAAACCAGGCACCTTGCTATCATTGAATTTGTAAAGAGGGAGAAGAATACACCTTGAGAAACTCACGTAGTCAAAATGTATTAGTACCAGTTTTCTTCATACAGTATATGTTAGTAAAAATGTACACTGCAGAATCTCACCTTGTCAGGCCATCTTTTGAAGATGACCAAAGATCTTGCCAGCCTTTGGCATTGATAAAAGAAAAAAATGTGATCTCATTGGAGCAGATTGTAATGGTGAATAAAAACGTGGCAGTGTGTGAGATAGCAGACACTATCGGAGCTAGTTATGGGTTAGTTAAGTCTTTTTTCAGGAGTAATTAAAAGTGAACAAGGTATGTGTTCAGTGGGCATACAGAATGTTGACTACTTGAATCAAGCATCACTGTGTCCAATGTTCTAAAGAGACTCTCAGGCTGAAGATTTCTACCTGAGAGGAATCGAACAATTGCGTCATTACTGTGAATGGAATTTGTTTACACCACCTTGCCTACAGTTCAAATAGTGCACAAAGGTGGCGTAGAAAAGGTTTGTGATCTTTATAACAAGTGTATTAGTGTTTGCAAATGTCATTTCTTCTTCTTGCCATTTCTTCTTCCAGCGCCACCTACATGTGTGCTGCTATTTTTTCCACGTCCCAGACTTATCTCAGCCTTGAGACTCTCCAGCAACTCTTAAGAAAAGGCCAACAAGGCCATCTTGGGCACTTGGCACTTTGTAGAATCAGAAAGTTAATCTTTTGCTAGTCCTGCCCTAATAACAATGTAGTGCTGCTTGGTTCTAACCAGCATCAATCAATGGACTTTTGCTCATTTCACTGCCCCCAATGGATCCCCAATAGGCAAATGAGGCAAATAATATCCCGATACCAGCAAAATGAGGCTCCTGTGGGCACTCCGGTCTTCACGCTCCCCAGGGATGTGCTGGTGAAGATGGCCCCCTCAGACAACCCAGAGTGTTTCCTACTCTGCTTTGAATGCACGGTGACATTAATGCGCGGGGACAGGAGTACCTGGCCAGCTGTTGTGGCTCCATTTTTAACTCGTGGAGGTCCTCCAGGTCACTCCCTCCCAATAGTCTTGATCCAGAGATCCTCCTCTGCACAGCTGTGAGCCCAGTGGTTAAGGGGTGCCATGATCCGCAGAGACCCTTTCAAGCATATTGTGTAGCAGCTCAATATTGATGCAGTCCTGTCTGTGATAGACAAGAGCCTTTGTGATAAAATACTACAGAACAATGACCAGTCGCTACTAGACCTGATCCGCAGACTGGAGGGTGTACAAGCCACCTGGAAACAACTGGTTACCCAGGCCTCCCCCCGACTTTGATCTAGCCAGCACAGACTTCTAGGGTCTAGGGAAAACACCATCATAGGAACACCATAGTGTGGACTGAACACAGCTGCTTTCGCTGTGAACAACTGGGACATCTGGATCAGGAGTGCCACCTCCCACCTGACCATCGGTCAAACCTTGACCATCGGTCTAGCCCAGGTATGCGGCTCGCAAGTGTCCCCCAAGATGTTAAAGGAGGAAAATTTTAAGGTCTCTATTACATAATCCAGATGGGAAATCTCGGCACTGTTGGACTCTGGTAGTGACCTCTGCGTAGTCCACCGTGTCTTACTGCGACAGACCTCTAATAAGACCACAGAGCAAGTGCTGCATCCATAAAATATACAAGACTATATTACTCCCTGTGAAATTTATAGGTAAGAACTTTTAGATTTGGGCTTCAGATACCTCACCCTGTCCACTCTTAATAGGAAAAAGGAATGCCCTCTTCCCACTGGTTTTAGCCACCTTCAGGGCATTTCCCCCCGTAATGGATAGAGAAGGGCTTGCCGCAGACAGTCAGTCAAGGAGCTGGGTTTGAAATTGAACCCGAGTTATCCAGCAAGCTGGGGGATGAACCCTCAAGCGAGGACCCGGGACAGCCTCCCCTCTCCAGACACCCAATGTGGACCCAGACACATTCAAGCAAGCCCACGTCTCAAATAACTCTTAATATATGGAGAGAGAGGACCCAGACTTTAAAACACCACATTTCTTAATTAAGGGTGGTTTCCTGTACCGGGTGATTTCTGAATGTTTGGGTGATGGGCGTATCAAGAAACTGGTCGTGCCAAGTGGGTATAAGGGGAAGGTTTTACAAATTGCTCACAGTCATGTTTTGGGGGGCCACTTCAGCACAGAAAAGACGAGAGAACGCATTTTGAAACGTTTTTATTGGGTGAATATAGGCCAGAATATGAAGCAATTCTGTAAGGCCTGTCCTGACTGTTAAATAGTTTCTACTCACAGACCTGCCAGAGCACCCCTTGTATTAATGCCTATTTTAGATGTCCCCGTTGAGATGGTTGGATTGGACATTGTTGGCCCACTTCCCAGGTGTAAAAGTGGCTTTCAGTATATGCTTGTGTTGATCGATTATGCCATAAGATACCCAGAAGTAGCCATGCGGCAGGCGGACGCCCAGACTATTGCAAAAGCAGTCTCAGAAATGTTCATGCATATTGGTGTCCCTTGCGAGATTCTGACTGATCAGGGCACACTCTTTATGTCTCGCTTCATGAAGCAGGTATGAGAAAGTTTTGGTATTAAGCAGTTACACTCCAAAGTTTATCATCCGCAGACGAATGGCCTGACTGAATGATTTAATAAAACCCTACAACAGATGATTCAGCGGGTAGCCCATGACTATCCAACTTCTTGGGATACAGTTGTACCTTTCCTCTTGTTTGCTGTCTGAGAGGCCTCACAAGCGTCCACTGGGGTTGATTCCTTTCAGAGTATTATTTTGGCGCAGACTGTGCGGGGTGTTGGACATTTTTTGGTAAGAATGGACAGGGACTCACGAAACACCCTGTGGGGTTTGTTGACCGAGGCGTTTTGCTGCAAGAGCAGATTGTCCTCTATTGCAGTGGAACATCAGCAGCACAAGCAAAAGGCACAAAAACGTAACTATTATCAGTAAACTCCACTAGTTTAAGAAGGGGGATCATGTGGTGGTGGTGATCCCGTCCGATCCACATAAATTTCGGGCCGAATATCAAGGATCGGCAGTGATAAAATAGCTTATGTCCCAGAGTTCCTGGCCAACAAAAACCCTTACACATTTTGCATATTAGTCTTTTAAAGGAGTAGAGGCTGAGGTAGCCATTGGGGATAATTTAACTAACACCCAGAAAATGGAATAAGTGGATAAGATGGAAACCCATTATCTGGAATATTCCATGGGGAAGGGTTTGCTCAAGCCTCAAATTGCCAAGGTGGGGGAGATGCTTGCATATCCCCATCCTGAACCACAGAGGCATTTTTGTGCCTTCCTCGGGCTCACTGGGTACTAGACAGTTCATTCCCAATTTTGCACATCGGGCCGCCCCCCTCACTGACTTGTCGAGGGGCAGAAAGAATCATAATGTTGTCTGGACCAATGGCTGTAAGCCTTCTCGGACCCAAAAGCTGATTTATCCTTGTTCTCGGTTCTGCTTCTCGGACTTTTCGAAGGAATTTATTCTGTAAACAGATGGAAGCACTTTTTGTTTAGGAGAGGTACTCTCACAAAGCTTTGAGGTGGAAGAACACTGAAGAAGAAACTGCTGCCCAAAGAGCGTAATCATTCGACCATTGAAAAGGAGTCTTTAGCAATAAAATGGGTGGTGGAGGCCCTCTGTTACTTCTTCTGAGGACGATGGTTTACCCTCGTGACTGACCACGACCCACTACAATGGCTGTACAAACGGAAGGATATGAACGCCCAGCTCATTCGGTGGCCTGTTAGTTTGTAGGCTTTTGCTTTTGATGCTTGCCACCGCCCCAGGGCTGCACACACCAATGCTGACAAACTCTTATGGGACCAAAAATGGGATGACACACCAAAGCACATCCTGAAGCATGATTGCCGTGTCTGTGAAAGACTGCTTATCTGTTGCTGGGACAACTACAAGCTTGAAGCACTGCAGTGGAGTGCCGTGGAAGCAACTACGAGCTGATCGCAGTCACACTATATGTCCTGTCATCGATGGGTGATGCAAGGAACATTATAACAGTATTACTTGGCCACTAACCTGGCCCCGACCCTGCCTGTTTGTTGTGTCTGTGTATAGCAGAGTGGTAGATCCCGCTGCAATAAATAACCATGTTGTTCCCGTTTCAAGCCGAATAACGCTGGTTTTGCTAAAGTACTGAGACTCGTGTTTTGGGGTACAAGACAGGGACTCACACGTCACAACATCAAAATCCAAAATAGCCACGCACACGCTGAAAAGCAGTCCACAAAATACTGACACAATGCTGTAAAAACATACCCCTATTACATACTAGCAATGTCAACATTTCAACTTTAGGGTGAATCTTTTACTAATGTACACCACTGGAATTTAAGGGAAAGTAGATTTAGGACTGAAGACAGGAATCATTTCTATATACTAAAAGTTGTGGGAATCTGGAACAAACTACTAAGAAATGTTGAAGCAGAAATCATGTCTATTTTAAAAGATATCTGGATTAGATATTGGGACAGCTTAGCTATTAACGAAATATTTATTTAACTAATGGCTAATCAAATGAGCCTGATGGATAGAATGGTCTCCTCTCCTTTGTCGAATTTTTGTTACTGTGTTCTAAAATAAAAGTATAATAAAATAACAGAAATGGACTCTGCATAGTTCAAAACACCAGAAACATAAGTCACCTTCCTTTATTGTGATAGATTGATAAGAAAAATGATTAAACTGGTTATCTATTAAGTAGCAACATGATTAACAGGAAAGGCTAGTTATTTTTAATAGTGATTTTATTAAACTCTTAACATATCAATATAGGGTTGAAGAGAGTCATTCTTTATTCAGAGTAAAGGCCCAGATAAGACTACAAGATAGTCTATTAAATCCATTCTAGATATTTTGTTGTACAGTATATAGATCTCCATAACTAATAACCCAAATTCTGAAGCCCTGTGAAACTATCCATCCATCCATCCATTTTCTAACCCGCTGAATCCGAATAGGGTCACGGGGGTCTGCTGGAGCCAATCCCAGCCAACACAGGGCACAAGGCAGGAAACAATCCCGGGCAGGGTGCCAACCCACCGCAGGACACACACAAACACACCCACACACCAAGCACACACTAGGGCCAATTTAGAATCGCCAATCCACCTAACCTGCATGTCTTTGGATTGTGGGAGGAAACCGGAGTGCCCGGAGGAAACCCACGCAGACACGGGGAGAACATGCAAACTCCACGCAGGGAGGACCCGGGAAGTGAACCCGGGTCTCCTAACTGCGAGGCAGCAGCGCTACCACTGCGCCACCGTGCCGCCCCCTGTGAAACTACCAACAAGAAATACAAAGTATGTGCCTATCTATCGTGTGGAGCAGCTATTCTACTTAATCATTTGTACATATCACCAGCAAGCACTCCTTTTATATGTTCCTGCAAAGCATTTGTCTGTCTCAAAGCTCTGACTTCTCAAACTCCCACCATTCAAGTTCTTACCTCAAGTCATCTCTTGCCTCTTAAGTTCAACTAGCTAATGATAAGGATTTATTCCTAAAGGATGCTTCCTTAGAACTAGTTCAGGAAGCCCAGTGGATGTTCTTTCGGAGCCTGCTATAGCAGACCAAGTAATCCTGAACACAAGCTGTTATTTTATTTAATGAGGCAGTGTGTCCATACAATTGCAGCAGGAGATCATTTCTAGCACAGAGGTCCACCTTGCTCTTCATCAATAGTATGGGGAATTCTACCTAGGTATTCATCATACCACCCTACCATTCTCATAGATTTTTCTCCTTGTAGTAATTATAGCAGTAGAAATATCATCAGCTGGCAGGATTCCATCTTTTGCTCTGGTATGAATATATGTCCTAGATTTGCCAGAGGTATTTTCTATCGACAGAATCTCATGGGCTTCTATTTGAGCTTGTGACAGCTCCTTTGTGGTTACAGTCTTTAACAGAAAGTCCTTTACTATATAAACCAGGAGAAGAAGAGGATTCCAATAATTAACCAAAGGGAGTAAATTATACAAGTAGGGTTCTGTCCAGAAAAGGTCAGACGGCCAATCAAACAAAAGCAACTATAAAATTGAAGATTGGTTGTCAGATGGACAGAAAAACAGCTTCAATAAATCTTCCATTCTGTTAGTTTTGAACATCCAAATAGAAAATGACTTTCTATTTCCTCATGGCAAATACAAATTTAGAAAACACATCCCTAAGACCTTTTATCATCTCAATTGTTAGAACAGAACAGGGACAGGCCACTGAGCCCAATATCCTATTCACCTACCTTGTCCAAAATAATATCACGTCAAGATTTGAGAGTACCCAAAGTCCTGTTCTCCATCACACTGCTTGGTAATTTATTCCATGTGTCTATGCACCTTTATGTTAAACTCTGCCCTTTACAAGTTTCCAGCTGTATCCCAATGTTCTTGTTACATTATCTATTCTAACGTAACTGTCAGGATCCACTGTACTAATTCCTAAATTTAAACAAGTCAATTATGTCACTTCTTATTCTTTCTTTGCTTAAACCGAAAAAGTTCAGCTCCTTTAATTTATCCTGCCTCACTTTCACTTTTTGTGTATCTTTGCATTTTGTCATTTTTAGAATTACTGTCATTATATTTATGACATTTCTGTGCTACCATTTTATTTGTTATCCGTTTTGAGTGTTTTTCAATGGTTGCGACTGTTATGTTGCTGTTGTTGTTACTGGTAACTCCTCATTGCTGCCACATGATGACTTGAAGCTCGTTGCATACCAGTATCATATTAATCGGCAGCACATACGCCCCAGTTTTCCAAATTTCTGCATTTCGTATAAGCCTTCATGTTATTTTTTTGTTAGTTTAAAAAAAACAATATAGAGTGTTAGAACAAAATGTGAGCATCTTGACTGATCTTGTTTTCGGCTTTCACATTTTGGTTTAAATGATATCTTTGACTCTAGACCCCTGCATATTCCAGACCACATTTTTCTCTTGCATCTTCTAGTCCTTGTGCTTATAAATTTTTCTTTCTATTATTCTCAACTGTGGAAGTACAGCAGGAAGCAGTTTTAATGTACATCTTCTTAATGACTTTCACCACATAAACTGCATTTTTGTTCCATTTTATGTCCGTAATCCTGTGACTTTAACATTGCTATTATTCCATAATGTTCCCTTTCAGTGCCTAAATGATTGTAATGAGCTTTAGTAGCCTAGTTGTTTCAGCTGCTGGAATCCTGGCTATCAGCCAGTAAATGGACAATACATGTAAATTCCAGGATGTAGCTGAAGCCTCAAGCAATAATTATATTGTAAAAGAAGAAAACCTAATTAACTTTGATTTTGTATTTATAGGCAAAATATGTTATATGATTTACAAAAAAATATAGTTTAAGCATACAAATATATGAAAGTGTTTTATTGCAAACTGAACATAGTGCATTATAAATGCAGCTCTCAATGCTTAATGGTGTTTTTTTTTTATTGCAAAGAAAACTGCAATTTTTTTTCCATTCTAAATGCAGGTCTTTTTTTTACCATAGCAAACCTCCCCCATCCCAAAATGCAAATTTAATTTAATTCCAGGTTTCCAGATTTATGTTTTCAAATATTTATAGAAAACATCTGAGTGGCATTAAATTTGCATTGAAACAAAAGGTTATTGAACCGCAGTGTGCTGTAAATTATACAACAAAAGTTTCAACTTCAGAATTTAATAGTAACCTGCTGGAAAAGAAAAATGATGCAATATGCTCATGAGCTCAAGGCACTGTTGCAGATGAGCAGCTCAGTCTTATTCAATGCTACATTAACTTTTCCATTTATGCTGCTCTTGTAAAATATAAAGCCCTGAAGCATTTTGAAATAGCTGTCCGATTTTTTAAATGGGTTTGTTTCTGTTGTTCAAGTTCTTGCACAGAGCTTTACACAATATAATAATTAAAGCAATGAAAGGTCAATTTAATACAGATTCTCCTTTTAGAGTAAGACACCTCCAGAACATCAGTTTAACCTGGTTTGTTTTACAAATAATGGGGAGACATTCACATTCGTGATGAATATTTTTAATTTGCCCATTATTTGTGATCATTTTTTAATTTTTATCTTTACTTTCCATTAAACAATTAAAAAATAATAGACTTCAGCAGAATTGATGTTCTTGGATCATGCTTTATGCTTTGCCTGATGATAAATGTTCCAGTATTGAGTTGGCATCAAAAAATCAATATTTCTAAAATTGAAACAGTATAGGTTAGTATTGATCCATGAAGCTAAATCAAAACGAAAGGCTTTGTAACAGCTTTCTTGGACAGCTAGCTACCCAGTAATGGCATACTATCAATTTTAGCTTTCCACTGATAAATCAACTTGAAAATTGGATGTCAGATTTTTTTTTTCTTTTTAATACAGCAAGAGTGATTTTTCCCTGCCCTTTAACCTATGGTGACCTTTCAAATTGGGTTATAAAGTTCAGTGAAGCCACAAGGATGGAATTGTCAGAAGTGGCATTTAAATTAATTCACAAATAATTTATTAAACTCCAATATCCAGCAGTTTACTGAAGGGCTTTTCAGTAGCAAATGTGGTCATGTTAAAGTATCTTTACTATGGTGATCTTTTGAAGTTGACAGAAGACACCACAATCAATTCTAGTCTGTAAAGAGGCATTCACAGATCAGGCCCTAAAATAAGCTAATAAAAATGTTATATCCATATATTACGCAGCCCATTTTATAGTACTGTGAAATAATGAGAGTTAATACACACGTATACACATTCACTGATTAATAAAAAATGCTGGAAATGTTTCAATACCATTCAATGACGCCTAACAACTGTCATGCAAACGATCAGTCATTAGGTTATATTGCTCCTCGAACTGCACAAGCCAAAGCACTTTACAGATATGGCAAAGTGTCACTGTAAGCTACAGAATAACAGTGCAATGCAAAATGATACATACTATACATTATAAACCACAAGTAAATGCACAGTCAGAAAAGCATACAAAAGATTAGAACAAAGAGATTATACACAAATGTCAGTTATATCACAAAGAGCAGGCATGGCTGACCTAAACCTAAGCGGTTTTCAAGCTCAGCATAAATATTAACCTGATGGGACCTCTGGAACAAATTTGTGGAGAAATTAGAAGCCACACTGCTAAATGAATGTTGCACAGAAACACTTTGGAATTTAGAGAAAACCACCCGCCCAAGATTTCTGGTGTATTGTGACTTGCAATGGGGCAAGCAGTGGTGACAGTTAGTCTTTTAACATATTTTAATGTAAGCTCACTTACTCCAGTACCAGCTTACAGTAAGGAGCTGAAGCTCATCATGGCATTATAAAATACCTTAAAAAATCCAATTCTGTAAACATGTACTATATATTAATTGTGTAAAATCTGTTTTTTATTTATTTCTTTATTTCATATACTTTGCATGTCTAAATTTAATAAATATTAACTACAAAAATGTATGATGTAGAGTGACAAATGGCAAAAGATACTAGTTAAATTTAGGTAGTCCTTCATATAGTTGCTTGTCCTGTTAAAAATAATATTATTGTTTTTGAATGAATCTATGACTTTTTAATAACTTTTTTCAAAAATATGATTTATGTAATAATAATAACAATAATAATAATTAACTTGTAATTAAGCCTAATTATCTATTATTCCATTTTCTCTGTTACATACTGTACATACAAAATGCCTTCTTTGGGTGCAAAGCATGGACAAGACCAGTATGAGACACAAGTTGATTACTGGGTGCACATATGCATATCTAGATAGCCATTCTTATCTCACAATGCCGGCCACTGAGTCACCATACTCCTGTCATCTATAAGTGTGTAATTAAAAATAAACAGAATGAACCTTGAAGTCAATTTGTGGTGTTTTAGACTCAGCCTTTCTGTATGCGCTTCATTGACAGCTGACAAAGGACTGTTCATTAAGAATTGTGTGGCAGGTTCTAAGTTAACCTGACGGTATATTGATTGTAAAGTTTTTTTGTTGTATAATTACTTTTTGCTTTTTAAAGAATGCAGTGAGTATTGATCTGGATGGAAGTATTCAAGTAGCCGTTTCCCTTGACTAACAGTGAGTGTCATCTTTCACCCATGATAAATGGTAACAATCTTGCTCAGGATAATAACTTTGTGGTGGAATGAACCCTTCAGTCACCCAACTCAATCCCCTAGTGGAACATTTATATTATTGTGTGAAATATATAGAGTAGTCTTTGGAAATGATTTCTCTTTCTCTTTATTTGGTCAAGTTTACTGGAAGAAATGTTTAATCCTCATGCTTTGAATTCAAAAGCAGTTTTCTTAGAATGAATGTGTATATATATATATATATATATATATATATATATATATGTGTGTGTGTGTGTGTTTACGTAAACATGCACACCCAGACATATATATATAAACTTTACATATACATATATAAACTGTATATATATACATATATATATATATATATATATATATATATATATATATATATATATACACAAATGCATATACATACATACTGACACCTCAGGCAAGTGCCAGAGGTGCTGTTGTTCTAATCACACCTCCAAAAGATGGGAGTCTAGTCACTGTCTCTGTGCAATCTATACATTAATTTAATGACCATTTGTAATTGTATGAGTACTTTAGTTTTGCAGTCATATCCTAAAGAAATATATACATATGCATCTATATACTATATGTGCATTTCCCATTTTACTTTCTTTTTTACATTTTTCCCATATTTTTACTTTCTCTCCCTCTCTCTCTCTCTCTCTTACAGTATATATGTAAGTGTACGTGGGTGTGCATGTGTATGTGCCTGTCTGTGTGTCCATTCATTTGCTATATGTTTGTTATTCTAATAGATTGCTCATCATAAACATTAACACTTCTTTTATGAATCCCATACCAAATGGTACAGTATGTAACAAAAACTACTTTGATTACTTGAATTTCAACCTGATTTTTCTCACACACTCAAACATATGTATATATATATATATATATATATATATTGTGACGGATGGGACACCCCTGCAGCATATGATCCAGGGGGTAAGCATGGCACACACAATATCTCCCCCTGGACGCTAGATGGCAGCCTCCCTGGGTTGCAGCGGTGCCTCGGACTCACCCAGGGCTTCATGGGGGTTGGAGTGTTGTGCAGCCCTGTTGGGTTCTGCAGGCACCGCCAGGGGGTGCTGGACCCTTCTGGGCACTGGGCTTGCCACACCTGGAAGTGCAGCCGGATGTCGACAATCAAGCACCTGCAGCACTTCCAGGGGTCCAATAAAAGGAGCCAGCAACCACTACTCAGCGGCCAGAGTCAGGTGGAGGAGGACAAGGTTGCCTGGGAGGAGTGGTGGTGCGGAGGAAGATTGTGTTACTTTTGTATGTTGGTCCTTTGGGATTGTGTTGTGGCTGGGGGACATGGAGAAGATGCACCCTCCAGCTGAAGAAAAATAAAAGTTTATTTATTTTATACGTGTGCCATCCACCACAATATGTATAAACATATATATTTGTATGTTTATATGTATTTAGATAAATGACCGTGTATAAAACCGTTAATTTTCTATCTAAAACTATAAGAGGTTTGGAAAGTAAGCTAGCTTCTGCTTAATGAATTCTTGGAAGCAGCTAGTTCCACACTCCATTGGCTTTCCATTGCATTACTGATGTATTATACCATAAGATGATAAGATTTAAGGTTGTCATAAAATCCACAGGTATACTGTAACTGCTAGATTGCTGGATGGGTGTGTTTCTATATATTTTACTTTAATTTCTATATTATGAGCACAGCATTCTTTCCCATAAATTGTAATTTTTTTGAAATTTTGAAACTATATTTTTTATCATTTCCTTCTTTTAAGTCCTTGCCATATAGGTGTGGCCTTTAACAAAGCGTATTGTTTAAACATGTAATTTTTAATAGACAAACAAATCAAATAATCATAGCACATACTAATAAAATACTGTTTTTTTATTTTAGCAAAATATAGGGAAAGATCAGATATTTGTTTATTGGGTGTATCTTCCACATGCATTCTGTAAATACAAAATAGTAAATAAGAAGTGCATTCCTTTGTTCTGACTTTTCATTCAATGTTATTCCATCATTTGCTCTTGACCTACAAAAGACTTTTCCCTCAGGGAAGTCTTAACCTCACTGCCTGGCACTAATTATGGCTTGGAAAGGGTCATTTACACAATCATCAATTTAAAGCCACAGTATTGAGCTAGACATCAGTGAAGTATACCAGTTTTAAATTTTAAGAGCTTTATTTAACCATGTTTACAATCATCCTTAGAGTAATGGGCCAGGCATATTTGTGATAGACCTCCTGCCACAAATTTATTGTACTGCCAGTGAAAGAAACCATTAAAGATTCATTAAACTCCTCTAGCAGCATAAACATGACGTTAAATCAAGGCTAATAAAGGCCAGTGTAGTAGTTTGCATAATCCTAGGAGAAGACTAATAGCATTACAGTAGTTACATTCACAGATTATTTTTCAAATGAGAAAACATTGTCGGCAGCTGGAGCTTTTTCCTCTTTAAATATTTTTGATTTCTTTATATTAACAAGCTACTTTCCTTATTTAGAAAATGTTTCAAAACCTTCTACCACCATTTTTGCATAATTTGGATTATGCAGACTTTCTTTATTTTACTATAGCATAAGTAACACATTAAAAATCTTAACCTTTAATTATTTCAATCACTATTACTGAAAGATAAAGTATTCTTGTACATTATTCATGTAGAAAAGCCTTGGTGGTAAAGCAGCAAAAATGACCCAAAGGTAGTAAAGTTTTGTTAAATTGTGTTGTTCAAACTGTATCTGGCAGTAGGTTTTATATCATTTTATGACAGCTCTGAAATATTTGGATAAAGGTCATTTTCTTTGATTGTGCCCAGCTGAATAAATGTGAAAGGCTACACAAAAGCAGTGTAAGGTTTTCTTATTTCATCATAATTTTTTATTCCTTTTACACTTGAGGGAATACTGAGCAGAGAATGTGTTCCTGCCTTTGAGGCAGTGTTTTAAATGTGTTTATTTTGTGAGTCTTTGTGAATGTGTTCTTCTTTAAATGCAGAATTCTTGAGAAATGTTCCTTTCATTTCTTATACATGAATGTGGAGAAGAGTGTGGGCAGCATAATTGACCCTAATTATTGGACTGACTCCCCAAGCGTACTCTGAGAAAGATTGTAAATAGTGACATTTTAGGGTAAATTGAAGACGTGCTCTGATATAGATGTGGGTGCAAACTTTGAGATATTCCCCTACAATGAAAATGAACTCGTATACAATGACGTGATATTAAGTACTTAATTCAAAAGCATTTGATGTGATTACTGTGTGTATGGCTTTACAGGCAGTGCAGTTCAGTTTCATAGTCCTCTTGTCTGACTGCTTCATCTTTTTTAGAGGTGAGGAAGGAGACTTGCAGTCATGTTTGTGCAGGTCCAGTGAAAACTGTCAAAGGTATGCTTATCCTGCAAAAAATAAAGAACAGCTAACAAGGTGTAGTTCACCATCTTAACCTAATCTGTAGTTGTTTTTCTCAGAGCAGGATGGTTCTAAGATGTAGCAATGGGATGTGTCTATCATCACAGCATGTAAAGCTACAAATAAGTATTCATATCGAGGCCTACAATAATTTTAATTGACTTTAAATAGGGAGGAAAGATACTTGAATTTTATTCCTTATTTAAGTCATGATTTACAACATTCACAATCTCCATGGATCCTTATGATAACAATCTATATTTTTATACAGTATCATTACAGATCTGAGGATAGCCTTTAGCCTCAATTCAGCTGACAGGACACACAAATGAGCAAACTACCTGAGACTAAAATCCTGTTCTGCTGTCATGTTGATTAGGATCTCAGTTGTCGCCAGACTATAACAGGCTCATGAATCACATAATATTGCAGTATACTATTCCAAATGACTAGTGACTGGAACTCAAAATATAGAGCATATAGGCATGGTACTTAGCAGATACTTAGATAAGAAGGTACTTAGTTGGTTTTCAACCAGACTTTTAAGCAGTAAGACATGTGGTTGAAATGACTTTCACTGTTTTATGTTAAATGTTGCGACTCAAATCACTTACACCTGAACACCAGCAAAACCAAGGAGCTGGTGGTGGATTTTAGGAGGCCCAAGCCCCTCATGGACCCCATGATTATCAGAGGTGACTGTGTGCAGAGGGTGCAGACCTATAAATACCTGGGAGTGCAGCTGGATGATAAATTGGACTGGACTGCCAATACTGATGCTCTGTGTAAGAAAGGACAGAGCTGACTATACTTCCTTAGAAGGCTGGCGTCCTTCAACATCTGCAATAAGATGCTGCAGATGTTCTATCAGATGGTTGTGGTGAGCGCCCTCTTCTACGCGGTGGTGTGCTGGGGAGGCAGCATAAAGAAGAGGGACGCCTCACGCCTGGACAAACTGGTGAGGAAGGCAGGCTCTATTGTAGGCATGGAGCTGGACAGTTTGACATCCGTGACAGAGCGATGGGCACTGAACAGGCTCCTGTCAATCATGGAGAATCCACTGCACACACTGAACAGTGTCCTCTCCAGACAGAGGAGCAGCTTCAGCGACAGACTACTGTCACCATCCTGCCCCACTGACAGACTGAGGAGATCATTCCTCCGTCACTATGCGACTCTTCAATTCCACCCCTGTAAACGGTAACATTATTCAAAGTTATTGTCTGTTATACCTGCATTGTTATCACTCTTTAATTTAATATTGTTCTTATCAGTATGCTGCTGCTGGAGTATGTGAATTTCCCCTTGGGATTAATAAAGTATCTATCTATCTATCTATCTATCTATATATCTATCTATCTATCTATTGTGGTCCGTGGTACGCGAGGGGGCGTCCGTCCTGGTTATGTTGGGGGCCTCGGGTACAGGGCTTGGAAGCCCAGCCCTGTAGGGACCCGTGGCCACCGCCAGGCGGCGCCCTGGTGCCTGAGGAATCCTGGAGCCCAGCACTTCTGCCACACCAGGAAGTGCCGAGGGGAAGACGACTGGGGACACCCGGACGGCTTCCGGGTGCGCAGCTGGCACTTCCGCCACACTGGTGTGTGGCCAGGACTGATTGCCGGGAAGCAGCTGGAGCCCATCCGGGTTCCCATTTAAGGGGTCGTCTCCCTCCAGTCAGCACTGGATGTCGGGTCGAAGTGGACAGAGCTGGAGAGAGGACGGGAGGCGGTCAAGAGAGAAAGGCACAAAGGACTGTGTGGCCTGGACAATTGGGGGATTGGTGCAAGAGGCACTGGGGTTTGTGCACGTGACTTTTGTAAATAATTATTGTAATTAAAGAGTGTGTGGTGGAGCCAACGATGTCCGTCTGTCTGTGTCCGGGTCCCAGTTCACACTATCTATCTATCTATCTATCTATCTATCTATCTATCTATCTATCTATCTATCTATCTATCTATCTATCTTATTGGTGGCAGACTTGGTGGGTCCAGTCTTAAAATAACATTATTGTCCTAAGATTTTCATGCTATGCTATCTGTACATTTTGCAGAAAATGTGGAGATAAATGAAAAAGATACATTAAGTGGCAGTTTTGTGAGCAGAAACACCATTTTAATCAGACCTGTCCAAACTAACAGGAAGCAATTTACCTACTTGACCAACAATGCAGTGCCAGTGAAACACGTTCCAAAACGGCTAGGAGGACAACATGCTTCTGGTCCCGTCCATGTGGCCTAGAGGTGTTGCCCACCTGTTGTTTTTCCCTCCCTGGACTCTCTTTTTCTCTATTAGACGAGTGTCAGGCACACTTGCTGATTGCTAGGTCCTTTGACACTTAGTCTCCTAAAGAGAAATTACCTGCTTTTAAATAAGCTGTCATTATTTCTTTGCGTAGATGCCTCTATCCTTTTCCTTTCATTTCTTTTTACATAAATATTGTTTTTATGTGTTGAAATGTCTTTTTCTTAGTCTCCAAAGTGGGTAGCAGAATGATGCAGTGGTGTCTTGGAGATCCAATGCTGAGTTTGATTTGCAGGCTGGTCATTGTTTGTTTAGAGTTTGCATATTCTTCTTGTCTCTTTGTCAAATTTATCTGACATTTTGGTTTACTTCCATATCCCAAGTATGAGCTGGTTACATTGACTGTGTTAGCCCAATGTGACTAAATGTAACCTACAGTGGACTGGCATCACTTACAGGGTTGACTCTTGCCTTGCTCTCAATACTGCAAGACAGGCCCCGTAATTCCATAATTGGGTTCATTCATTGGACTGATGAACTCATCAAGAATGTATTGTTTCTGTTATGCTAGTTCAGTGTTTCCCAACCTCGGTCCTGGGGGTCCACTGGGGCTGCAGGTTTTTATTCCAACCAGATTCCTAATCAGTGACATCACCTGATAGCACTGATCTCATTTAATTAGCTGGGATTATTTTTCTTTTATTCTACACTCAGAAAAGCACAGCAGCATGATTGGTACATTTATAAGACATTTAGAAATATTTCTGCTTTTGCTATAGATTTAATTGCTTAACTTTCTTTTGTTGATTTCAATTATATTTTGCCTTTTCACTGTACAGTTTCTTCCCCTACATTGTATCTTATTAATGACAATTAAAAATGAGCAGAGCAGACACGCTGGCAAACAACACTGAATAATCAAAGGCTCCAAGTACTTTAGAGCCAGACCCACTAATTAGTAAATAATGGATTAATTAAACAATTAGAACACCTAGAAAAGTAGAATGAAAATCAAGATGAAAGTATTGTTAAAAAAAAAAAAACATTATTCCCATATAAATTATTGGTACATTTTAATATACATATATATATACTGTATTTTTTTAACAAACTTAGTTTTCTAATTTCTGTATTGTTCCCAAACCACAGAACTTGGGAAATAACACATTACTTAATTAGCCCAGGAGTCCAATTAAAAACAGAAGCTGGTTGGAATAAAAACCTGCAGCCACAGGGGGTCCCCAGGACTGCGGTTGGGAAACACGGAGGTGATATTAAACCAAAGTGACATCATACTAAAAACAAAGAAGAATCTTGGGAGATAGGTTGTCATTTATTTGTTAAAAAATTTCTTTTGCTTCTATAAAAAAGCTACATTTCTCTTTTGGGACAAATAAACTACTATCTATCTTTCTGTCTAATTTGATGTCATACCTTATATATAATATCTCATCATTTTTCTCCCGTGAATACATTACTTTTTTCACCAGATTTAGATACCTGAATGACATAAGAACAGAGTTTATAACTGCAGTTTTGGCCTTTAAGGCTCTGTTTTTACTCATCTCTGGAAAAATAAAGGACAGACAAAATTTAAGTGTAATTTAAGATATTTACATATGCACCTAAAATCTTTATTACACCATACTAGTTTTCACTAGAAACACTGCTGCTGAAACTTTACTATTTTCACTTTTATAAAATTTGATATAATATTTACCCACTGTTGCAGGATATGTTTAAGCCCTGCATCTCTGTTTCTCATTCAGGTGGCAAACCGATTGCACAAAAGACCTCAGAAGGATGTTGATGTTGATGAAAAACAGCCACTTCCCTTTTTAAATAGTTCCCACTTTGATTACAGACATTTTTTATAATTATCCTGAGATTAGACTGTTTTTGTTCAATCTTGTAATGGAGCCATTTACAAGGAATATAATGGTGCTTTATTGAATTTTTTTTTTTCTCTTCATGGGCCTTGGGAAAGATAATGAAATTCATTCTCACACAACAAATTGAGTATTGCTTAAACATATGAATTCAGAAGTTTGACTAAAAGGTTCGTCAACCCGTAATACCTGACATAATAGCAATTCCGTCCATTCACTGGCTTTAAGTGCAGACGTGTGCTCATGGTAATACATTGCTTTACAAAAGACTGATAAAGGATTAATTTAGGTAATCAATGGCATTATTTTAGCTCCGTTGAAAAGAAGAATTGACATAAAATAAGGACTACATGTGCTTGGCACTGTTTTGCATATTTTGACTCTGGCCGTGGAAACTGCTCAACTGTTTTCTTCTGTCTTATTATTTATTTATTTGTTTGTTTGTTTATTTGTATTTTTCTGTTCATATTTATGTACAATTATATTTTCATTTTGTTTTTATCTGTAAAAATGGGAAATTCAAGAACAGATAAAAAAAAACAAAACATTTTTTTTTTTCTTGTTTCACACTTTTTTCATTTAACCGTTTTTGGAATCTTCTTATTTATTATATAGTTTGGGGCATCTTTAGTATATGTAAACAATGTCAAGCCTGAGTCATAAAACAATGCTTCTATTTACGTTTTTTACCTTATTACATGCAGAGAGTGAGAAAGAAATAAGAATGTATGTTGTAAATTCTGTGAAATATATTTATAAAGCAAAGACACTACAGTTTGAAAAAATTCAGTACATTTCTGTTCAAGTTAAAAGATTCTTACCTATACAAATATTTGTTAATTGTGGTTATAATCAAGTATTCCAAAGTATTGGGAACATCATGAAACTGTGTCCATGAATGTGGCAGCTAGCACTTTTTCTCCAGGAGGTTTCACTTTAGGAAGCATTTACTAACATGCTACTAAATCAGGATGCAAATTACTCAATTAACAGCAAACATATGGTAACTATTCCATGTTTCACTAATTCTATAAATAAAGGGGCCCCTCCTGTGTGAGAGACCACGCAGCTCTGAATTTAAGGGCTTGATGTGCCCTGCAGGGCAAGATCAAGTAATTTTTTAAATGCTGTCCTTTCACTCACTTTGAATTATACCAACAAAAAGACCACATGCAGTATACTCAAATAACAGCGTTTTACAACAATTGTGTGTATAAGGGCATCTCTGAACACACCGCGCATCTGACCTTGAAACAGATGGGGTACAGCAGAAGACAGGAAGATTAGGCTACAGGGGCACATGATCACCAAAACTGGGTGATTGAAGAACGGGAAAATGTCACCTGGTGTGCTAAGTTACAATATCTGCGATAAGATGCAGATGGTGCGGCCAGATTTTGGCACTGAAAGTATGAATCCACAAACCCATCCTGACTTGTGCAGGCTGGTGCTAATTATGCAATGGTGGGAAACTAGCCTTATTCAAATGGATAGTTCCATCAGGATAATGTGCCACACCAAAAAAAGCATACTGCTTCCACAAACATGACAGTGACTTTATTTTACATTTACATTTATTTGCTTAGGAGACACTTTTTCCAAAGCCACTTCCAAACGAGGTCAACATAATCGTATAACATCAATCTGGGGACTGTTTGGGAGTAAGTATTACAGAATGGATTACTGCAAGTGAAGTGCTCAAAACAAAATATAAGCTTGTTACAATCCCAAGATTTACAAAACCTTACTAGACAGAAATTTACCAAACAAGACAGCCTTCAAATTCTTCTTCAACACATTGAGGGAGTTTTGAATGGAGGTGAGGAGCTCATTCCGCCAGTCAGGACCAACGCATGAAACGAGTCTGGACTGAGATTTGATACCATGCAGAGGTTGCATCACTATATGCTGTTCAACAGCAGACCTGAGTGGTTGAGAAGTAGCACAGGACCTCACAAGTGTCTCCATATATTTGGGTGATGACCTACTGACTGCCTTTCTCTTTCTCTCTCTCTCTACTGGCTACTCCGTAGATAAGCATCAACGATGTGAACTTAATACGTGCTGCTACAGGAAGCCAGTGCAGTGATCTGAAGAGAGGAGTGACATGAATCCATCTTGGCTAGCTGAATATTAGATGTGGCACAGTATTTTGAATCATCAGCAGCAGTTTGGTACAAATGTTGGTTCTCCAGCCAAAAGCAAAAAGTTGCAATAGTCCAAATGTGACAACATCTGAGCCTGGACTACTGCATATTGTGTCTTGCTGCATATTCTGTCAGATATGATCTGATTTTGTGGAGAGTATACACAGTGAATATTCAAGACCAGGAGATCATAGAAACATGGTCCTTGAAGGACTGCTTGTCATCAATCATCACCAAGGTTTTGTACCAGCTTGGTCAGTGTTTGGCATAATAACAACAACAACATTTATTTATATACCACATTTTAATACAAACACAGTAGCTCAAAGTGCTGTACAAAAAGTCAACGACAAAGTTACAAGAAAAGAAAAACAAATAAGATTACAATATTCAAGAATAAGTAACAAAGAAAAAAAACAAATGTATACTATGTTAAATAACAGAAAAATACCAAGTTGGAGAGTATCATCCTTATATACATTGTCATGATGTAAGTCTCTAAAGATGAGTCAGGTGATAAGGTCTGAGGGACGGGAGGACAGAAAAAAAAAACATAAAAAATCAAAATCTGCAAGGGTTCCAAAGCCAAAAGACCACCCAGCTCCCACTGAGCATTCTACCTAACACAATTGTTCTTAATTCATTCCTCTTTGTCAATGAAGTTGGTCCTGTAGACAACTGGGGCACCCGTCTTCATTCCATCATCACTGGTGCCTTGATCAGGTAGTGGTGGTGCATCTTAGTAAAGATTTCAGATCCCTGAAGAATTTGATAATTCTATGCATATATACAGTAGTCTATTAGGATTACAACTACAATGCAGCCAAATTAAAATAATGTTTTTTTAGCAGTTTTTTTCAAAATGTTCCACTTTATTAGCCTGATGAATTTCTATCAGTAAAGTATTCTAGATTTTAGATACATAACAGCAAAAGGCTGCCTCACCACTTCTTTTAAATTTGGCTCTTATAATTGTAAGCAGACCACCATTAGATGATAGATAGATAGATAGATAGATAGATAGATAGATAGATAGATAGATAGATAGATAGATAGATAGATAGATAGATAGATAGATAGATAGATAGATAGATAGATAGATAGATAGATAGATAGATAGATAGATAGATAGATACTTTAAGGCATTCTAAAATATAGGACGGAGCAAGATTATTTAAGGCTTTGTATACTAATTAGTAGTATTTTAAAGTCAATTCTGAACAACACAGGTACAGTAACCAATGTAACAATTCTAAAACTGGTGAGATGTGCTCAGATTTCTAGTTAAGATGCTGGCTGCTGCATGTTGCACTAGTTGGACCAACTGATGTCTTTCTTACATAACCCTGTAAAGAGTACATTACAATAATCTAGTCCACTAAAAACAAAAGTGTGAACTAATTTCACTGATAAGCATCTTGTAAACTTATAAGTGGTCTAAAAATGCAGTCCTAGTAATACTTTTAATATGTGACTTAAAGTTTATATGATAGTCAGTGACTACCCTTGAATTCTTTACATGTACCTTGATTTTTAAACCTAAGGGATCAAGTTTATTTCTAATACCCTTGCTATTTCCATATTTGCCAATCGCTAAGATTTGTTTTTTTCATTATTTAGTTTGACAATGTTTCTACTCATCTAATAGGAAATACTGATAAGACATTGGATCAGAGAACCAAGCGCATCAGGGTGATCGGTCACTATTAGTAAATAAAACTTTGTGTCTTCTGCATAGCTGTGGTAGCTCACTTAGTGCTTTGAGATAATCTGACTTTATGGTTGCATGTAGATTGAAAAAAGCAGGTGACCCAGAATAGATCCTTGTTGTACACCATATACAAGTAGGAGTGGGGTTAAAACTCACTTGGCCTAGTTTATGAGTGGCACACCATGGGGTTGATATTGTTGAGTCGAGTCGAGTCGCATCAGTCTCAGATGCCGAGAAGGTCTCTTTTAGCAGGCAAGCTTTCTGTTCCCTGAGATGCATCTGTCTAGCAAGGAGTTACTGAATCTGTCTCTCAAGGGTCTGGAGTTTGCCGTCAATGGGGTATCTTCCACTTCCACTTCTGCTTCACATCCAATACTGAGCTTTAATAATGTAACCAATGAACAAAGCTGAACACAAAGGGGATGTTGAATAGGTTGATGGGCTGAGATAACAAGATGGTGCATCTTTGCCAGGAAATGAGTTTTGGAGAGATACAGTTGGTTACGTTTCTTTTGTTTTCCCAAATGGAGCACAAGTAGGTGAAGCAACTTGCTCATGGTCACAAAGGGAAACATTATTATTAATATAAGGATGAAGTGCTTTCTGTTCTTCATTCTTAATCTCAGGTTTGGGATGTCTTGTGACAATGAGTTCATTTTGTAAAACACCTATAACGATACATAAGGAACACATTTTTCACAACACTTTTCACTTGATAACCAATTAAGAGTGTCCGTATAGTTATTAAACCTCTTTTTGTGGGTGATCTGTTTTATGATGTTTGATAAGTAGACCTTTAGATGTTGAATATTGTACATTCCCTTTCACATATAAAGACCTCTAAGGCCAATTTAGTAACTATACTAGCTGCTATTCAATATGTACCTAATTCAGCGTTTCTCAACCTTTAAGTATTTGCGACCTGAGTTTTCATAACAGTTTTAATCGCGCCCCCCCTGACATTTTTTTGAAATGTAGATGCATATTTTAATATACCTACTTAACTTTTATCGACATTTATCTTAACCTATATTTATTGTTCTAGTATCAGAATGTAGTTTAAGTTAATTTGTTTTGGTTTCAACAGATGTTTTTTTCATATTTTTGATTCTTGTTTTCTTTTTTTCACATCTTCGCGCCTCCCTTTTTGTTACTTCACGCCCCCCTAGGGGGGCCCGCCCTACAGGTTGAGAACCACTGACCTAATTCATTACATTACAGATGGACAACAAGGACACTTACATTAGATTCAAACTAGTCCTTCAATGTGTAGATTAAAGAGCCATGACCTTGAGGGTGCTGTGTAAGTCGATGGTTCACACAGATCTGTTTATCTTAATAATTCATAAATCTGTTAATTTTGAAAATGACCTTGATGTGTTCATAAACTGAGCTACTGTAAGAACGACTTAAATATTTTATCTATTTGGGAATAGATAGACACACAAGTATGTGATTTTTATTTGGTGTCCATTACTAAACTGCTGCTGAACTTTCCTTCTTCCAAGGCAAAAATAAGACTTTTTTCAGTAATTTAATAATTAAGTTGACAATCATATCAAAAAGGTAAAATAACAAATTAATATATTGACAAACTAAATAAATAATCTGATGTAAATTAACATATGCTTTAATTTTTGTATAATGCATTAAACACCTCATCTCTTTCTCACACCTGCTTAATTTAATTCATATTCCATGTGGCACTGGGCACGACGCAGAAATCAGCCCTGGACAGAGTACCAGTCCTTCACAGAGCCCAACCACATCCACACCCACACTTACTCTGACACAGAGGCCAAACTGGAATTCATTATCTGCAGGATGTCTTATTGAAAGCCTTAAGAAAGCACTGACACAATAAATGATATAGCTGGTGCTAAGTGCATGCGTTCTGATTTTTCTTTATTGTCTCCTTGTGTCACACTTTGTGTAGTGTTGCTGTAGCGTCACTGCATATGCACCAATTAATAACGTGTTAGATGGCATGTGATTTAAGAGTGAAGGGATACAGTCGTTTAAAGTAAGGACTTTTTATATAAACAAGTAAAATGCTTTAAGAATTATAGGTTTATTTTCCAAATCTTCAGAATAATATTTCTGTTCCTGAGTGCTGGACCCGCATTGAATGAACTTAACTTAACATCAAGTGTGCGGACACAACTGAATTGCAAACAGACAAACAATGCAACCCATTTAGTCTGGTTTGGCTAAGGTTAAATAAGTACACATGAAGCTGCCATATCGGCTTACCACACGCAAGGCAATGGCATTTTGACTACTTAGTCTCATAATCTTATACATTTAATTTTTTTTCTTTTCTTAATCTAGATTTGCTGAAGTTGAAAAGATTTAATGCTTTTAGTCTTATCTCTTACCTCCATGCCATCATGCCCCCACATGATTAATACATGCTTTAATGCATTTCATCATGAAAATGATATCAAGTATTTATCTTAACATTCTTAATGTTCAGAGAGCAGGAATATCATGAAGTGAATGTATTTTGTGCGGCAATCGCTGCCTGCGCCTCCGCAGTGCAAGAGGAAGTCAGTTTAAGAAGCGCATAGCGATTAACAACTTGGTCGGCGAACACTTAACACAAAGCATTTAATGTGCTACATTAATTTATGACAGGGTTTGAGAAAATCTAGTGAATTAAACATTCCTTTTAAGGTAAAGTTAAGTTTACGATATTCCCCTTTAATGACAAAATATACTACGAGAATAAAGTCAACAAGTCAACTTTAATCTCGACATAAACGGCGAGAATAAAGTGGAAATGTCGACTTTAATCTTGACATAAACGGTTAGAATAAGGTGGAAATGTCGAGAATAAAGTCAACATGTCGAATTTATTCTCATCATAAACATCGAAATTAAAGTGGAAATGTCGAGAATAAAGTCAACATGTAGACTTTAATCTCGACGTAAACGGCAAAAATAAAGTGAAAATGTCGAGAATAAAGTCAACATGTTGACTTTATTCTCAACATTTTATATACCCTTATCTACGATGGATTGTTCGATCAGGAAAAAATATGAAGCTGGTTTTAAATTAAAAGTCATTGAAGTGGCAAAAGAAATTGGTAACTGTTCGATGTGGCTGAGAAACTGGTGCAAGATTGGAGGAGGCAAGAAGATATTGAAAAAAAAAAATTAAGAATCGCATTTTTGAATAGCCATATAAGCTGGGGTCTGATTTTATGATCGATTTTTCGGGTTTCAAGACCCGACTTATACGTGAGTATATATGGTAGGTAAATTTTATTATCCCAGAGAGAAATTTGTTAGTTTTCTTTTATATATACAGTATATATATATACTGTATACATATACATACATATATATATATATATATATATATATATATATATATATATATATATATAATTTGAATTCTTTAGCTTGTGCTGTTTGAGCAGCCACAAATGGCTTTTGTTTACAACATTTGGTTATTTGTGAACATTTCAAAATGTATAAATATCAGCAGTTAAACAATAATTTAAGAGATGTTCATGTTACACCTGTTTTTTTATATTGACAATATGTTGCTTAGGTAGTCATTTACTTCATTTTCATGTACTACCATGAGGTCCATTTATGCACTCTTATACAGGCCCAATTTATACTCATCGGCCAACTTAGTCTGCTCATGTGTAGGATGTGGGGAGAAAACCAAAGTACAACAGTACAAGAGTTCAGTAAATCTAGTGTTATTTGTGGTAAAGTAATATTTTTCCATGAACCACATTTTTGACATTATGCAAGATATGATATAAATCCAATTTGGCTGGCAAAAGACAAAGAGACCTAACTGCTTTGACAAAACTCCCTTTGTGTACCCAGAATGTACACATGCTCTTTCCATGTCTTCATACCAGCATATTGTGGGTTTGTGAATTTCAGAAGGAGAATGCAAAATCATTTATCAATACTGCATCATATTGGATGCCAGGCTGAGAATGAATGTATGACAAAAAAAATGTGATTGATTTATTGTCATGGATGTATTGTAAACACCTCATCTTTAAAGATATTCAGCCAAAAATAGTCTTGTCTTCTGAAACAGTCCATTAACCAAAGACGTCTACCAAAGCTTGCCATGACCTGTGTAGATTAACAGACTATTCGTACTAATAGGTAAGTAAAATTGTGGTTCAAAAACATGCATCTTAACACAAACATCTGATTTTGGCAAGTTATGAATGAAATATCGCAGCTTCCAATCCGTGCCGCACTCCTGTAACCAAGAAATAAAATGACACATTTACATTAGGCTAAGGAAAACAAGCACAGGATATTGTATTCACTTAATCACTTAGCCTGGGGAGCCTCAATTCTTTTCAAGTGATGCTAATATGGGTGTCAGGAAACAGTAAACACTCCGTGATTTTATGGATTATGCTCAGCTTCACAGTTGGGCAGCCAATGGCAACCTTAATCCACTCAAGACAATGAGCCAATCATGAAATTGCTCAGGTGTTTGCACCAGGGTTGCAATAATCTCCTGTATCAGAGTGGAGGAACAAGTAAGCTTGCTCATCCTTTGAAAGAAATAGTGTCAAAAGCATACCATTACTAAAAAGACCACTTCATTAGTCTCAAATAATTTAAATAAAAATAAACCTTACTACTCTATTTAGAAAATATACCCCATAACATGTATTTGTTGTAGGGAAAGAGGCTTTTGCACTACATGTTATCATTTGCAGCTTTGGTTTGAGTATTTCATTGAGTGCAATGCAAGCTTTTCTTTCCCTTGTACGATTTTTGGTGCTCCTGTCTTAAGAAATGACACACATATTGTTTTATTAGTTTTGAAACTGGAAAGCAACACTAGAACATGTCCAGGGCCTCAAAAAATATTTCATTCAAGGTTATTTGCAAGCTTCCACTGCATGGTAAGATTTTTGCAGATGGGAGGCTTTGGAAGATACCACAGCATCTCAGTGTCATACTCAACAGACCCAAAAAACTCAATATTGCAATATATGATAATGTCATATTTTTAGCACTCATTGAATTTCCTCATTGTGGCATGAGGAAACATTAAATGACAATTCTCAGAAAGGATGTTAGGCTGCAGTGCTTTTTGTTTAGTTGTTAAAATGCACAATGATCAATAATTTGTTGATATTGTTTCAACTATCCCTAAACTGCAAAATACATGTTCAAAATTATCCAGGACGAAATGATTGAACCGTTAGTGTCCATGACTGTGAGGGATATAAAATGAAAATATGAGACCGCTGATTCAGCTGCATTCTGTCTAATGAGTGAAGTACAAGAGATAAGTGCAACATTTAAAACTGTCTATTGTTGTTTGCTACGTTCATAATAGTATGCTAGAAGAACATCTTATTGTCGTTTTTGAGTGAGGGATGTTGTATTCAGACTTCATTACCACTGAAATGTTAAAACACCTCATCTCAAAACGATTCAGCGCAGATTATCTATTGAGCCAGAGTTTTAAAGGTTACTGTATTTGTTATTACATTTATTGGGTTTTAAAGGTTACTGTTTGTTCAGGCTTTATTTCAGCTTGGGTTATTCAGATATATCCCTTATATCCACTGGTATAACAACCTCAATCGCTCTATCATACATGGCTTTCAAAATAAATGTTGTGCTGAAAGATTATTTGACTTATCTTGCTAGTGATACTGATTTTTTTCAGAATCATTATATCTGTCAGAGATACAAGCGTCAAGTCAGAAATATTTGTTAGACGTTCACTGGACATGTTGCCATGATGTCACAAGGCATGTGGTGGAAAATGAAATAGACATTTTTTACATTCTTTCAAGGATTTCTGAAAGTGACAATGACTCATTTGACCTTAAAAACAAAGCTTCATAATTTGTCGGCTTAAGCTAGCAAATATCTGATCCACCTTCTTTGGCTTTTGAAGCCAGAAATTCGCACGTTTCAACGTCAGCATGTTAATCTGTGCAGAGCAACTGACATAGTATAGGTACAGTATGTATTGATGTGCTCAAAAACCTGTTAAAAGAGTGTGTTGAATTGCTCAAATTCTGTACTGACACATCAACTCATTAGCCTTCTCCAGAACACCAAAGGACAGTTACTGCCAGCTTTGCTGACTCAGTAATTTTGTCAGCTCCCCGGCGTAAAGGTTCTGAATGTCTCATACATTCAGATGTCCTTAGTCAGGTAAAGACATTGCAGCATCCAATCTATTAAATCACTGTGAATTTTAAAAAGCGGGGACACGACAACCTTTCCTATTTGTTTTCTGGCATTCTTTACATTGAGCAGCTGCTAAAATGACCATCACCTTGCAGCACTTTGAATATGTGACTTTGAATCAGTGTGAAAACTCCGAAACAGTCTTGTAAGTTTTGTCACGCTGCAGTTCACTTAAGGTAGGGGTGTCAAACTCAATTTCATTGTCTGCCAAGAAAAACTTTTTTTTATTTTCTGTCTCACATCTGTCTTATTTGTAATATGGTAACTTAAACAGATTCATTTATATATTCACATTCATGTATTTGTTCCTGCCTTGCGCCCTGTGCTGGCTGGGGTTGGCTCCAGCAGACCCCTGTGACTCTGTGTTAGGATATAGCAGGTTTGAAAATGACTGACTGACTGACTGACATTCATGTGTACATTTTATGTAAACTATAATTATATATTATATTATTGTATAAGTATAATATATAATAAATAGGGTTATTGCTTGATGGTGGTTTCATTTTACAAACAGAATACAAGTTTTAAAATGTAAATCATATTTAATTAAGGTTGTTTACACTTTTAGAAAATACAAATCACTGAAATTCAATGCGCTTTTTTCCTTGATAACATCTTTAAAACATTAGAACAGTTTTTGACTAGAACAGACTATTCAATCCAACAAGCTCACCAATTGTGTTCTCCTAGATTCTCCAGTTGAGATTTAAAGGTCTGTGAAATTCTTCTCTCTACCACGTTATTAAGTCATTGTTTATTCCACGTGTCTGTGGTTCTTTGTATAAAATTCATTGTGAACTTAGAAGCAAAACTTAAATCCATTCTTTGGGCTAATGATAAGATAGGGTTTTTCTATAAGTTTATTAATTATTCTGGTTAAGACTAATATATTAATAATAATAATAATAATAATAATAATAATAATAATAATGATATAAAACAGGCACAATATGCATAATATAAAATTTTTAATTCAAGGAATGCCAAAGCTGTATTCTGTCCAGTTAAGGCAGCAATCAAGCCTTGGAGTATTTTTGTTCCTTGAATAGTGTCAGCATTCATAACAACACATAAACAATTTTGTAATGGCAATGTACTGTACTGGCAAAATAAAGGAAGAAACGTGTGTGTTATATATATATATATATAGTGAGACAAAAGGACAACTTCTGCACAGGGTTTTAAATGTTCGTAGCATTACGCAACATGCAGATCACGCAGCACGGCACATGCAGCAGGAGCAGCAAGCCAGCTGATTGAGCAAAGAGGAGGTAAAAAAAATTATTTGTTTCCCATTGTATCACCGTTCAAGAGGGGGTTCCAGAGGAACGACCGCATCTCTTTAGCATGCATTCTTTAGCCCACTTCTTCACAGCGTGAGTGGCAGAGATGCGAAGTGGCTGGTGTATAGCATGCCCCAGGGGGGGAGGGGGGAGCGAGCAAAGCAAGTAGGGGACAAAGCCCCCTAGTATATACAGTATATATTTATATATATATATATATATATATATAAATATATATATATATAAAATATGCACAGTATGTATCCAAAATCTGCATCAAATTAATGGTAAAATATGATAAGATGAAGAAAAGAAAAACGGTACTAAACAAAAGTAAACCTATGAATTTACACCTGAAGAAAATAAAAAAACGAGAATTTTTAGCAAAAGTGATCCTGGGATTTGGTGTACCACCTGTAAAGGGCTTGTGTAGTTCTTTAGATGATAAGACCAAATATCGCTTGTACTTGAGAAATATTATAAAACAATATAATAATGTTAATAGGAGTGGAACAGTTGTATTGAAAGCTAATGCTTGTAATTAAGATCAATATTGTTTAAAATAATTACTGTCTCCCAAAATTTGCTGTTCTTGCAAACCACCTGGTTTGCCTAAAGGGTAGAGCTGACCTTGAGTGGCAGCCAGGACTTTCAAGAATTTGTTAAAGCAAAGTACTTCTGTTTATACCTGCATTAACATACACCACAGTTGGATGTCACTTGACCACATTAAGGAATCAGGTGTAAATGCACTAGTGATGAATAACGCAGACCACATTCAGAGTTGATCAGAAACAGATAGAGGCCACTTGTAACATGAGTAGAAATGCAAATGTGTTTTCTGTCCACATACAACAACTGAGTTAGCAGCAGATGCAAAAGAATTGTGTAGGGCGATGGCAGCTGTCAGGTAAGCCATGGAAAGGTGACCACTTCTAATACCTAAGCACCTTTCAAAGTGAGTGGAGTAGAAGTAACTATGTTTGAAGTTGAGCTACCATCACTATCATCAGACTGTCACATCTTTGGCATCATACTAAAACACTAAGTTTTTTATTGCAGTGCGCCACTTTACCTTCTTGTCACTTTTACTTGTTAGGTCATTGGGAACAGTCAGTTCCAATTGTAACTACAGATTAGTAGCTGTGGTGCCATGTACTGCACAGAAAAACATAAGCGGACACAGTGCAAGTATGTATTAATGTCAAGTGTAAATGTATTCCTGCTAAATTGTATGCAGTTACATTTGATACAAGATATGACTATTAAAGGAGGTTGTTGAGAAAACTAACATTCATAGTGGAGTGTGGACCTGATGTAACATATTCTGAATATTGATAACCCAGGCTGCATTAAAAAAAAGCAAGCCTTGAGTTTTTTCACTTGACTTAAGGTGACAGTTCCAGCAGCAGAGGACTGGCGAGATTTCAATAATTGCAGTCTTTAAATGTGACTTGCCTACCGTGTGCAACTTGTTGCAAGTCTGACACTTCCTTTAGGCAATAACATGGGTCCCCTCGCCTCCCAAACAAATGCATTCCTGCAATTCTTATTGTTTTTTATGAAAAGTAACTTTAAACTTCACACGGAAAGAAAACACATGTTCACAGTTAAAAATTTGTATACCTTTTTTTGAGCTTGCTGGTGAAAGTGCTTCATTGTAAAATTTGTGTATATGTGTGAGTATGCCTTTATTGTAATAAGGTTAAAAATTTGCATGTATTCCTTGTTGTAAAAAGACATTCTAAGGAGTATATAATTATTTATTGCTGCTATTATATGTTATTTATCAGTGCTGCCTCCCTTAGGGGGAAATGCCTTCCCCAACAGCAACTGATATGACCCACTGCAGCACACACTGGATAACAAGGACTAATTTTAGAGAAGCAATTGTGTGCTATGATACCTTATTACTGATATGATTCTGGTGCATCCTTGTGTTTTTAAAAGTGCAAATCCAAGTAGCTAGCACATTCATGTCTCTGGTGACTCTTACTTTGAAGTCAGTAGACGGATTGAGAGAGCATGGGGGGTCATGAGGTCGTTGGAAAGGTGTGTGTGGCGCTCCCGGTATCTATGCAAAAGGACGAAGGTCCAAGTCTTTAGACTCCTGGTGCTTCTTGTCTTGCTATATGTGGATGCTATCCAGTGACCTGAGACGAAGACTGAACTCCTTTGGTACTGTGTCTCTCCGGAAAATCCTTGGGCACCGTTGGTTTGACTTTGTGTTGAATGAGCGGTTGCTCATGGAGTCCCGAATGAGGCACATTACCTGCATTGTGAAGGAGCGTCAGTTACAGCACTACGGCCATGTGGCACGATTCCCCAAGGGTGATCCGGGCTCGTAGGATACTCATTTTTGGGGACCGAGTGGCTGGACCAAGCCAAGTGGTCGCCCACGTAACACCTGACTGTAGCAGATAGAGGGTGGGAATTGACCATGTCTCTGCCTGGAGGGTTTCCAACCAGGATCCTGAGTTGTTTCGTCGTGTGGTGGGTGTGGCAACGTACTGTATCAGTGCATGTTCCCCAACTTGACTTGACTTGATAATGTTCTGTTTGAGATTAGAAAAATTCGGAAATAGTTGTTGAAGCAAAAAATGTAATGTGGCTTAATTCAGATATTAATTCCTTTTCAACATATGTAGGATCTATGATCTACAAAAAATAGAGTTTTGCAGACCTAGTTTTTAGTTCCTGCATAAAGCAACTTTCCTGCTAATGTTTTGTTAGATAACCCTACTTTTGCTCCATAAAGTTTGCAACATTTGATGAATTCTTTCCATTTAAAACTTACACCTAAACAACAGATGTGACAAGGGCAAACTTATTGTACATGCAAGAATTTCAGATTAATGCATCTCAGCAGAAAATGTGCTAGATAAAGATGATGTTCATCATCACCAAAGAGTGGACAAAAATCAGAACTGTTTCCTGGAATTTAAATTTATTTTTGCAATCAAGCAGTCTTCCATTAAGCTCAGGAGAGTTGCAGTAGTTGGTTGATGCATTGCTTATAAGGGCACTTGTCATTCGTTTTCTAGGTTGTTTGCTTTATAGAAATTTCTGATATCATAAAATTATGCTCTTCATTTAATACCATGAAACTATGCTCTTCATATTCTATTAATAAGAACATCTGTTTTCCTTCTTTTGTGCTCCTGGTATACTAAAAAATAATCTCCTATTAGTAATTACTATGTTTGCCTCAATTCTATTGGCAATTCTCAGGGTACTATAAGGTTACCAGAGGTTAATATCATAATATTCTGAGCAATAACATCCTTTTATTCATTTTTATTCCCACATACAGTAATCTTTACTCTGATCATAAATTGGATTAGGCATTTTTGAGAATGTTCTGGTATGTAGTGAACTTGTCCCAGAAACAAGATTGGAAGTAACCTTTTATTCTTTATTCATTAAATTATAAATCACACACAAATGCCATCTACAACAGGTGACCTGACAGCACAAAGTTTGGGAGAAAACCTGTCATTAGGGTCCTTTTGTAATAATGCAAATAGCATTCTAAAGGCATCCATCCTATTTGGGTCCTGAGCATCATGAAGAAGCTCTGCAACACACATGACCATTATAGGGTTCTGGACTAAAGAAGCGAATTTTGCGTTATATTAACTCAATCCATGGACAACTAGCAATTTCTAAAAAATGTAACATTTTCTTTGCAATTCGTAAACTTTTTTGTAAATTTATCTTTAAGACAAAGACATTGGTGGAATTGAGAAATCCCTTAGCTTATTCATCATATTAGGGGAGCAGGTGGGGATGGTGCAATCCTCGAAATACCAAGTGACCTTCGAATAAGTAGACTGGTATGTGTGGGCAATGCAGACCTGCTTTATTGTGGCTCAGAGTAGCTTGGTGTTTTTGTGTGTTTTATAACTTGCGCTCCGTAGTGACTAGTGTGCTGTTCTCCTCAGCAATCTGCAATGAGAGTAATACCAGCAGGGAATGCCAGACTCCTGAATAACTGATTAGGCAAAAAACAAGATAATGACAAAAGTTATTAAATATCTTTTGCTACCCATCCTCTCCACCACACAGTAGGCCGAAATACATTTATTTGACTTCATGTTCTATTTTGTTGTTCTGACAATTTTTGCTAGTAGCCTTTTCGATTATATTATGCTTCATCCCACCACACTTCTCTTCACTGTAGCCACTTATTACAGACGTATTAGCATAGCAACAATTATTTCCTTGTTATTAGCTGACTAAGTGCGGTGGGCTGGCGCCTTGCCCGGGGTTTGTTTCCTGCCTTGCGCCCTGTGTTGGCTGGGATTGGCTCCAGCAGACCCCGGTGATCCTGTGTTAGGATATAGTGGGATGGATAATGGATGGATGGATAGCTGACTAAGCAAATTTATAGAATTAATGGTTTCATTTCTATTTGTAAAACCTTTTGTGCCCTTATGGTATTGCTTTATCTATGGAAATTTGACCTTTATGCAAGTGTCTTGCATCATACAATTGTATAAAATGTTAGGTTTTGTATACAGATGTATTCTAATTTGCTTAAATTGTATCAAAGCCATTTGCTTCGATAACAAAAAAGTGGACTCCGGTGGATAATTTGTTTTTGTGTCAGCAAAGGCCTCTGTGTAGTAGAGCATAGGGAAGAATCATTTTCTTGAAAGCAACTGAAGAGACACAGAAATAAATACCTATAGGTGTGCATTATAAGCCAACACACTTCCTAGATTTATCATGTAGCACTTTAAAACTAAGAGCAGCAATAAATAAAAAAGAGTCTTTTACTGAAGGTTTTCATTGTCAGTGTTAGCAAATTAGCTTTTAAAATGCAGTTTCAAATCCATTTCCATGATTGATGGGCAAAGTGACTAATAAATTTTGCTAGCTTATGTGAGGCTTGACTTCCACATCTTTTTTTGTCATCGTGTACAATTGGTAAGCAGAATACAAAAGTCAGGGGAGCTAATTAATCCTACAGAATTCCATACTGATTAATAGGCTGTCATTTGTGAACTATGAAGGGCATGATTTATTGGGGCTTTGAAATTCAACTTTTGGGTTGAACATATATTCCAAGATCACATCTTATAGGAGTCTATGACAAAGGTTTGAAATATTTTAAACATTCTGTACATACAATTCTCCCCAAGTTTGTCTGTTAAATAATCCATTATTACTTTTTGTTTGGATTTTATTGGATTATTTGGGAGAATGTTGTCCCATTTACCATGACATTGAATCTAGTCTTACATGAATCATATTCAACAGTCATGCACAAATCTTGCAGTAATGTGACATAAATATGTATTTTATTGTAGCTTGTGAACACTTAAATGTTTGCTGTTATAAACAGAAGTCATTATTATTGACACTTCCTAAATTATATAAAGCCTATAGTGAACATGCATTAATTTGACTATAACCTTCTTATCGTGTCTGTATTTAATTCTAACTAGCACATTAAGAGTAAATAGTTAAAATTGTCTTTTAGATTCTAGCTTACCATGTTAAGACACTGGAAATGTTGTTAATCACAGTGTTCATCATTTTATTGTATTTTTTTCTTAGGATTTCCATTTAGAAGAATGGCTTAACAAAGAGCCTTGTGATTTCATTGACACTTAAGGGCGTCTGGTAGATGGTGCTTTTAGGCTACGATGTATAACAGGCTTGTTATGCCACTATTTATACTGAAGCTTCTATTTGTTTTTACCAAATGATTCTAAGTGCCATTAGAGGTGTTAGTTGGAGTGCAATAGGGCTGCAGGAAATATTGACCCTTTCAAAGGAAGCTATTTAGTAACGATTTATCTTATAGAGAGGTGTGGATGAGAGTGTAGGCATCTAGCTGTATAGGCATTTATATATATATATTCTAAATTTCTAATAAAAAAATATATATATATATATTTATATATATTTACTGTATATATATATATATATATATATATATATATATATATGTAGCAATTTTGCATGTGGGCAGTCAATGTCGACACAAAAAATAATTTATTCTGTACTATTTATTTTAGCTTAGTGACAAACCAGTTAGTATTCCTAGTTCACAGATCCCATTGTCACCAATAGAATTTTGTGTTTGATTTTTTTTATAATTTCTCCTCAGCCACAAGCGACTTTCTATTAGGGGTTTTAGTGTTGTAGTCATATTTGGTTTTGTGCTTAATATATTTTTAATGTTATTGAAAATTAGTAATGTTCTCCTATTATATAATGCTACTTTTATTATAGTGCCACTGCTTGGAGGGTTATTAGTTGACAGTTTTTCTGCCATTGCTATAGTAGGTAAGGTACGCTGGAGAAGCATGCAGCACTTGACATTTGTCAGCATCATGAAATGCCTGATTGTCCAAGATTGTGGATTTACCCCAGACCTTGAAACTGTCATTCTTTTGTACTAAATTACAACTCCTTTGCTTGACTATGATTTAAGATTAACAGTTTGGTTCTGGTTACTGGTGTAGTATTTATTTTTTTAAGTTATGAGGCTGTCTTGTCACCCTTAAATAAATTTTTTGCTTCATTTCTGAAATATTTGTACAAGTATTTCTTATTGTTTATTTGTTTTGTCTTTGCCCTGGTGATGCCATTTTTGCCTCTGTTTAGTTGTGCTCATTTTGTGACTGTCTTTGCTTGGCCATACTGTATCAAATCCATCCATCCATCCATTTTCCAACCTGCTGAATCCGAAACACAGGGTCACGGGGGTCTGCTGGAGCCAATCCCAGCCAACACAGGAACCAATCCCGGGCAGGGTGCCAACCCACCGCAGGGCACACACCCCCACACCAAATACACACTAGGGACAATTTAGGATGACCAATGCACCTAACCTGCATGTCTTTGGACTGTGGGAGGAAATCCACGCAGACACGGGGAGAACATGCAAACCCAGGTCTCCATACTGCGAGGCAGCAGTGCTACCACTGTGCCACCATGCCGCCCAATTGTCATTTAACCATCTATTACAGTGCATCTGGAAAGTATTCACAGCGCATCACTTTTTCCACATTTTGTTATGTTACAGCCTTATTCCAAAATGGATTTAATTCATTTTTTTTCCTCAGAATTCTACACAAAACACCCCATAATGACAATGTGAAAAAAGTTTACTTGAGGTTTTTGCAATTTTTTTAAAAATAAAAAAAACTGAGAAATCACATGTACATAAGTATTCACAGCCTGCTCAATACTTTGTCGATGGACACACACAAACACACCAAGCACACACTAGGGCCAATTTAGAATCGCCAGTCCACCTAACGTGCATGTCTTTGGAAGGAAACCCACGCAGACACGAGGAGAACATGCAAACTCCACACAGGGAGGACCCGGGAAAGCGAACCGGGTCTCCTAACTGCGAGGCAGCAGCGCTAGCACTGCACCACCGTGCCGCCCCTGTATCAAACCATATAAGCAAAGACAAATAAGGGTAAGGATACTTTCTAGTAATAATGTCAAGGAAAACAATTCAGAATAAGCATCTGGTTTGATTTTGACATTTGGAAGTATTTTGATTTATTCAAACAATGACCTTTGATAGTTTATTGAGTGTGATTCAGTCTATCCCCTTTACTACATTTTGTGGCTTTTGTTTTAATCACACTGTAAATAATCTGATGAACACCGAAAAACATGATGTCCACCTTTAATAGACTTAAGTACCATTAACATAAGGCAGTGCACAGAGGCTAATTTACTATATAGTCAAACTGGGTTGTTGCCTACGGTGATAAATGATGGACAACCGATTGCCCCCCGACCCCTACCTCCGCCCGATATAATCAAATAAATTGATGATGAATCAAGCTGGGATATCAAAGGGGATCCAACACCCTTTGAGCAAATGTCTTGGTACCTTTGTGATTGAAACTTCAAGGTGGACATCCCAAGCTCCTACCCCATTCCTCGATAAAATGTTTACGTTACATTCAATGCAAAATATGTTTATCAATTGACTGCAAGACTCCGTAATTTGACTGGGACATTTTCACTTTCGCGTAGGGCATTAAGAGAGCTGGAGTTGGCACTAAAGTAGTGCACTAAATATTATTAACAATTAAATGGTAAAAGTGATACAAATTACATTAGAGTCATCATAGGTATTATAAAGGACTGTGAAGTTATTTTCAAAAGAATTAATAAACATAGGCTAAATCTAAAATACAAGAAAGCAAAGATTTAATTTGAATATCATGATTGTGGCTGTCACAAAAACAGAGTTTTGCAGTTTAGAATTTAAAGATTTATGCTTCATTTTTCCATTTCAAAATGGTGAGTGGATGGTGAATTGACTATAATTTTTTTCATTTTAAAATTTAATAAAAGGCAAATATTCTTTCTGAAAAATGCACACATGACTAATTAAAGCTTTATGCTCTTTGACATTCATTATGTCATTTCAGGCTTTTGATATAGATGTTTACAGCATTTTTTTATTCAGCAGAATGGAAGTTTAGGATTATAATATCATAAGTTTGACTATATATATATATATATATATATATATATATATATATATATATATATATATATATATATATATATATATATATTGAATGTTGTGTTGGTAGAGAATATTTAAGGACATTTTTCAATACACAGTTACTTGTAATAGTATCATTCCACCTAGTATATCATATCTGTGCTTGTGATTTATGACTGCTTCTCAAGTAGCTCTATATGTATCAAAGAATGATGACGGTATTTATCTTTAGCCTGCATCCTGTGGTTCGTAGGACTGGCTTTCCATCAAGGATGTCTTCTGCCTGATGCTGTCTTTATGATGCCGAAATGGAAAAAAACTAATTTAGGAAACAAAATTGCATCAACAAAAATGTCTAATACAGTTTTTCAAAAAATATTTGGCCTCTTCCTAAAATTAGTTCCAGCATACCTAGGTTAAAGAACTTAAACTCCTTTTTTTCATGTGGTCATTTTTCTTTTTGCCGTAAAAACACACTTCTAACATCTATTCATCAGTTTACAAAACCCAGTTTATCCAATTATTGAGCCACAGGGCTATGAAACCTGGAATCCTCATATTCTAAGCAGGAAACAACCCATAGTGCTTTGAAGAGCACATTGAAACCCTCACCTGTACTCATGTCATGTGTGTAGGTGAGGATTGTTGTCAGTGTTTTACGTTGTTGAACTAATTGAGAATATTCTATCATCACCTTGTAGTATGACACTATGAGACATTTTCATGAGGAATTGATCGAAAGCTTATCCCTTAAATCCTTAAGTGTGTCCCATTTATTCATGCAACGTCACCTTCTTCAGCCAGCTAGTGGATTGTTGAAGGACTTACTTTATTTACACAGTCCATTCAAAGTTCAGATCCACTTTCACAAGAAATGATCAGTCCAACCCGCTGTATCCTAACACAGGGTCACGGGGGTCTGCTGGAGCCAGGGTGCAAGGCAGGAACAAACGCCAGGCAGGGTGCCAGCCTACCGCAGGGTACACACACACAAACACCAAACACACACTAGGGACATGTTAGGATCGCCAATGCACCTAACCTGCATAACTTTGGACTGTGGGAGGAAACCTACGCAGACATGGGGAGAACATGCAAACTGCACGCAGGGAGGACCCGAGAAGTGAACCCCAGGTCTCCTAACTGTGAGGCAGCAGCGCTACAACTGCGCCACCGTGCCGCCCTGTGCCAATTATCATATATCATTATTTATGCAAATCAGCAGTTGATGAATGCCACTGCAAATAAGCCTCTCCTTATGCACCACATACTGTTGTCAAACTCCTCAGTATAGAGTGCTTCAACTGGATTAATGAACAGGAGTTTCAGCTACCCCAGAAGGCAGCACATTGTGTATATCCCAAAAATATCAGTTAACTGAAAGTTTTGTCAGGAGGTCTAAAATTCCTCCTAATGTTGTGCAAGTCTGATCATGTTAGGTGGAGACTATTGCTGCTAATTGAGATTCTATCAGTTGCTAACTACAAGAGTTCCCATGATTGTGTTACTGCTGGAAGAGGTATTCGTGAGGCCAGAAGGGGACGCTTAACCTGCGGTCTGTTTATTTTGGAATTCCCACCTATTATATACTTACATAAGAATTAATATAAAAATTATGCACTTGTTATTGTGTATAATGCAAGGGATACAAGGTATACAAAGAATACAAGGTTAACATCAGAAATAGGCACCCGGCCTTAATGACCTAATAAGACAAATCAGAAAATAAGTAATTTTAAAGAAAGGGGCAGATATCTATAATTACATTATAGACACATTTCCTTCCTTTTGAATATATAAATTACTAAAAATATCGTGTCAATTTCCACTAGTCAAACGAAATTACAATTATCTCTAATTCGAATATAGGCGATTCAAGGTGTAATTTTAAATATTTAAAAACATGACTAACCAAATGTACATTTTACACCACCATCTAGAGAGGAGAGGAATGAAGGTCAATAGGAACAAAACAGAATACATGTGTGTGAATGAGAGGGAGGTCAATGGAATGGTGAGGATGCAGGGAGCAGAGTTGGCAAAGGTGAAGGAGTTTAAATACTTGGGATCAACAGTACAGAGTAATGGGGATTGTGGAGGAGAGGTGAAATAGAGAGTGCAGGCATTGTGGAATGGGTGGAGAAGAGTGTCAGGAGTGATTTGTGACAGACGGGTATCAGCAAGAATGAAAGGGAAGGTCTACAGGACAGTAGTGAGACTAGCTATGTTATATGGGTTGGAGACGGTGGCACTGACCAGAAAGCAGGAGACAGAGCTGAAGGTGGCAGAGTTAAAGATGCTAAGATTTGCACTGGATGTGAGGATGAGGATGGATAGGACTAGGAATGAGTACATTAGAGGGTCATCTCAGGTTGGACGGTTGGGAGAGAAAGCCAGAGAGGCGAGATTGCTTTGGTTTGGACATGTGCAGAGGAGAGATTCCAGTAAAGAGGTAAAGAGGAAGGCCTAAGAGGAGATTTATGGATGTAATGAGAGAGGACATGAAGGTGATGAGTGTGACAGAACAAGATCTAGAGGACAGGAAGATATGGAAGAAGAATGTTGCGACCCCTAACGGGACCAGCCAAGAATGCCATATCAGATTGTTTTAAACAGCATAACAGCGCAGAATAATACATTGAGTATCCAGTGTTGCTAGCAGTTCAATTGTAGGTGGTGCAAAATTCATGCAGCAGAATAGTGAGCTGCTTATACCGATTATTGAACAAGCTGTTCACAGCATGATTCTGCAAGAGGAATTGTACAATCTTCATTTTAGACTATTTAACTCTTAAAAATATTTCCCAAAAATCATTGGCTTCAACCATAATAAGCAGACACTGTAGCTACAGAATTATATTTACATTCTACAGTAAAATGTAGTCTCCTTTTACTGCTATTGCTGCTGTTCAGTAGAATAAGTAAGAATATTATTTGGAATAAGTCTTTTAAAATAAGTTGATCTAATTTACACCACATGGCCAAAAGTATATGGACACCAGTCTAAATGTTTGAGTTCAGACGCTTTACCACAGAATCAAGCACACAGCCATTCAATCTCCATTGACAAATGTTGGAAACAGAATGAAGAACTCAGTGACTTTAAATGTGGCACTGTCATGGGATGCCACATTTGCCACAAGTCAGTACATGAAATTTTAGCACTGCTGTATTGTGAAGTCAAAGCAGCAACTGCTCAGCCATAAATTAGGAGGCCACTCAAACTCACAGAATGATGCAGAAGTGTATAATGTGTATAAATCGACTATCATCTATTGCATCACTGATAACAGAGTACCAAGGCTGCCTCTGGAAGAACTGTATACTCTATTGGTAGTTTCATGAAATGGGTTTCCATGGCCGAGCAGCTGCACACAAACCTAAGATCACCAAGCACAATGCCAAGCACAATGCCAAGCACAATGCCAAACGTTGGCTGTAGTAGCTACTAATGGAATCTGTTGCCATGGGAACATATTCTCTTTACTATTTGGCAGCCCGATGGACAAATCTGGGTTTGGCAGAGGCCAGGAGAATGGTACATTCTGGACTGCATAGTGCATACTGTAAAGTTTGGTGGAAGGGGGATAATGGCCAGGGGCTGTCATTTGGAGTTTGGGCTAGGCCCTTTGTTCACAATGAAGGTTGATGTTAATGTTACAATATACAAAGATGTTTTAGACAATTATGCACTTCCAACTTTGAGTTTGGGAAAGACCTTTTTCTGCATAAAGCCTGGTCCAAAAAAACATGGTTTGATGAGTTTAATATAGACAAAATAAAGTGGTCTGCATAGAGACCTGACTTCAACTCTATTGAACACTCAGGGATGAATTGAAACACCAACTGTGACCCAAGGTTTCCAATCCAAAATCATTACCTCACCTTCCAAATGCTCCTTTGATTGAATGAGCACAAATTCCCACAAACAAACTCCAATATCTCATGGAAGGCTTTCTTAGAAGAGTAAAGACTGTTATAGCTTCAAGAGGGTAAAGGGGGAGGTAGACTGTGCAACACCATGTTGATGCACATGGTTTTGGAATTGGATTGTCCTACAAGCTGGTATAGTTGTGAAGGTCAGGTGTCCCCACACATTTGGCCGTATAGCGTACATCTTGTCTCCTTTCCTTCAGAAACTTCAGAAGAAGTCATTGATCTTAAACAGATTATTCAAATATGTATACAAGAATGCATAGAAGAATTAGAACTGTTTTTTTAATTGAAAATGTTAATGTGATATTTAGAAATAACATTAAATAGTCAGAAAATAATGTGCATGTAAATGCATTCATTATAGAGTGTGCCAGGATGGCCCTTCTCTATATGTTCCAGGGGAGCAAGCATGGGCTGCACAGTACCTCCCACGGACCACTTGGTGGCAGTCCCCCTGGGTGACTGTGGTGCCTCAGATTCCCACAGTACTCCGTGGGAGATGGAGTTCTCCACAGTCCTGTTGGGTGGCCACCAGGAGGTGCTGCAGAGGTTCCTGGGCCTGTCTGGACCATAGTTCAGCCACACCCGGAGGTGCAATCGGAGGCAGGTGGTCAAGCACCTGAAGCATTTCCGGGTGAGCTATAAAAGGGGCCAGCAGCCACCACTTGGGGAGCCTGAGTTGGGAGGAGGAGGACAATGTGCTGTTGAAAAGTGTAGCGTGCCTTTGGTTTGTGCTTTTGGGACAGTGTACAGCTTGTGGGAAGACATCCCCCACACGTGAAGAAAAAAAAATGTATTTGTTTTGATACCTGACGTGCCTCCGGTGTCAGTTTGTGTCAGGTCAGTGCCTATATAGCGTCTTTGTTACAAGAGTATACGTAAATCAGTGGCCAAAATCCCAGGTGATGATTTGTAATCCATTTTATTGCATAGTAAAATAGGAAAATGACTAAGACAGGTGAATAGTTTTGATAGCCTCTATAACCACAGATACTATTTGACTTTGGTGTCTGTCACATGTTTTCATTTACGGTACTTCTAGTACAAGACTACAAGAACTGGCTTATTTGTGTTGGTACTCGTATACATTTGTTGAACACTCCAAAGGATAAGGATGTAGATATTCACAAATTAATGGTGGCTTCAGACTTCCTCCGGTTATATGCTTTCTCAGCAGGAACTTGCAGTTTCACCATTGCCTCTTTTTACCTTCACAAAGTGTTTCTATGAAACCTTTACATATTTCTTAGCTTTGAGAACTCAAGAAAACTAAGGCACTTAGTAATATGATGCTGGATCTTCCAGTTAATGGTTTGCATTAGCTGCAAGCAATAAAATTAGCCAAGGTCTTTGCTAATGTTGGAATAATAATTTACGGAGATGGTTACCACATGCTGAAACTTTTTTGAGCTCTAATTCAGTGTTATTAATAATGAATAAAAATGCAATTTTCTTTCGGCTGTTTGTGGGCCTGGGGAATTATTTCAATGAATATTTCAGCACATTATTTTAATCATGGTTTCTAATACAGTATGTAAGTGGGGCAGTGTTTTATAGTTTCTGGTTTAGTCTGGAGAGACATGATGGTCATTAAACTGCACACGGTTTCCATTGAGGTTCCCCCTTTGATTTACAGGACTTGTTAAAAACACAGTAAAAAGAAGGCATGCTGAGCCATTTCTACTTGTAATTCGATGCTTTATTTGTTAATGGTCTTGTTGTGACTTATAGCCTAGGCTGTAGGTATGCTATGGCTGATGGACAATATTGAAGCTTTAAATATGTAAAATAATCTGCATAATCGCCATGACATTTTTTATGAAAGCATTGTTTGCAGGGTTCCTCACTGCTGTAGTAAAAAAAAAAAAAAAGATAAAATTCAGATTTTTCCTTGCATTTCAATCTGTACCTTATGTCTTTTCCCAGTCAGTTGCATGATTTCTGGCGCCTGGACTATTGGGAAGATGATCTGCGAAGGAGAAGGCGTTTTGTCCGCAATGCCTTTGGGTCCACCCACCCAGATGTCCTGCTGAAATCTATAGAAGACTATGGTCAGTCAGCAGCTTTATTACTCCTTCTAAACAGGTTATTGAGCATATGTAATGGAACTACTCTTAGTTAAATGTCTGATTATCGTGCTCTCTCTTCCTTTTACAGCTTTCCACTCTTAAGTGTAAAACGGCTGCGGTTAGAAATACTGACATATCTTTAAAGTACATGTTTATATGTTGATGGAAAATGGATGGTTAGGATGAATATTTTTCTTATTAGTTCCCAAAATATACTGTAGTTTTTGTTTTTATTAGAATAAGTCAACACGTCCAGGATTGCAAAATGTCAAGCTTATTGCAAGCATTTTGACATTATATATTCAGCCATTATTTAGCTCTGAAACCACTGTGAATACTACTTTATTCTTATAAAAGTAAGAGCCTGGTCAGCAGTGCATCATTAAACTTAAAAAGCTACTAGCATTCTGGAAAAGGCATTTTATGCAAGCAGAATATTTATGTAGCTGTCAATTCGTAAATTAATTATGAAGCAACATAAGGAACAAGGATTAAATAAGTGATGATGATGATGATGATGATGATACATTTGACTTATTTGTAGGCACCTTTCTAAACACTCAAGGACACCAAACAATAGACAAAACACAGATTCTAAACAAAAGTAAAATACAAAAATTGAAATTAGACAGTAGTAGTAAGTAGTAATCATTCATATATACTGAAATATTCACAAGGTCCACAGTGGTTTTCTATGCTTTATTAGCTGCGAACAGCACTGAAAAATGCCTACCAGATTCTAAAAAACTTAGCTGCACCTCTTAAAGTCAGTTTAATTTATCTAGTTTTAAACAAAATAGGACATTGATAACCCATTGTGTTATATACTGGATGCTTTAGGATTTTTCTCGTCAAGCACAATGATAAGATTGTTTATTAAGTAGTAGCACTTCTTCAGGGATTGTCTACATAGTGCGTTTACAGGATCAAGGCAGTTTGAGGAAGAAGTAAAGGTTTTATTTTAATAGAATGTAATCTCTATTAGCAGTCCCAAAAATGTGTCCCAGTGAAGTAAATGCTTGATGGCATCTCTAACAAGTAGGGTTTTGTCCCAGATACTACTGTGATTTTGGCTTAAAGTTGAAAAAGATGTGGGAAATGTCCATATTAAGATAAACCATGTATTGCACAAGACGAATGGTTATTGAGGCTGACCATTAATTACTGTATCTGAAAAGTCAGTAGATTCTTTATAGCACTCATTATTGAGCCAAGTATGCTTGTGCATTTTCATTTTTAATGTATTAACAGTAGGGCGGCATGGTGGTGCAGTGGGATTGCTGCTGCCTCGCAGTAATAATAATAATTCTTTACATTTATATAGATAGCGCTTTTCTCACTACTCAAAGCGCTCATCAATTGCAGGTTAAGGGCCTTGCTCAAGGGCCCAACAGAGCAGAGTCCCTTTTGGCATTTACGGGATTCGAACCGTCAACCTTCCGATTGCCAGTGCAGATCCCGAGCCTCAGAGCCACCACTCTGGTGGTGCAGTTGGGAGACCTGAGTTCACTTCCTGGGTCCTCCCTGCGTGGAGTTTGCATGTTCTCCCCGTGTCTGGGTGGGTTTCTTCCCACAAAGACATGCAGATTAGGTGCATTGGTGATCCTAAATTGTCCCTAGTGTGTGCTTGGTGGGTGTGTGTGCCCTGCTGGCGCCCTGCCCAGGGTTTGTTCCTGCCTTGAACCCTGCGCTAGCTGGGATTGGCTCCAGGAGACCCCCGCGACCCTGGTTAACTGACTGTATTAACAGCAAATTATCAAACACACAACAGTTTTGTACATAAATATACAAAGTACATTAAACACAGTAAAAAAGAGCAGTTGCAGTATTTTATATAAATAATTAACTACAATATTGTGATGCCTGGGATGCTTGCAGCTGGCGTGATCAACTTGAACCTGGGTTGTCAATTGTCACGTATCGAGGATGAGCAAGCACAACGAGGACTCAAACTATCAAAGGCTGGTGTAAGAAGGGCTCAGTGCTTTTATTAAAACAATTTAAAATAAAAGCAAACAGCATCCAAAGTGTGGTGCAGTTAATCTTCAATGAGTAAATAATTCATAAAAATGGTATTTGAGGAGGATAAATTTCCCATGAATAAATGTTACAAAAATGGTTCAAAATCAAAGTTTAAAACACGAGATCCGTCAGTCTTTGCTAAAAATACGCCTCAATATGTCCTTCCAATTCTGTGCCTTTACAGCTCAACTGTGTTGCAATTACTTGGTATGTTTTCTTAAATTTTTCACTTAAGCTGGCACTTAAGTCTTCTATCTGCCTCAAGAATGATTAAAGATATGAAGAGGTAGGGGAAATGACAGCGAAGGTAGGAGGGAATGAGAACGGCGCCCATACGCGCCGCACAGCCGCCCTGCTGCGCGCTGCAGAGAGTTGATTCTACAATAAAATAAAATAAAAATAAAAAGAGAAATAACCTTGGAGGTCAATCATCACCCCAAAAGCAGATAGTAGACATCACATAGTATATGTGTACCAAATTTCAGGTCAATAGGTCAAATGGTTTGCGAGCGACAGGTGATTTAAAATCCTGGACAGACAAACAAACCACGGTAACGTATTATATATAGAGATTCCAAAATGACTTATGTTCATAAGTCTCAAAAAGTGAATTATAGTAACTCCAAATCAAAATGCTCAAAACAGAGAAGACCAAAACAAAATGCTTAACAAATTCTAGAGGAGGGAATTATAAGGGAAGAGATAAAAACACAGCAGCTAAATACTTCCTAATGCCACAGCAAAAAGATGTGGCTAGTGACAGACTTTTATATTACTCATTTGAATCCAGTATCTGAGAGGACTAATCCAATGTCTTGTCCTATCCTAGTAAAATCAGAACAACTTTAAAAAGGATCAGGAAAAATTAAAAATACAAAACAAAGCATAAACAAGTCAATAGGACAATGGTGTAGGATCAGGGAAAATCAAATAATATAAAATATACAGTAATGGAATCAGAGGCAAGGTAATGATCCAGGCCAGACATTTACCTTTGGAACTGTCTATCTCTCATCTGTAGTATATAAAGTGAAAATACAAACAATCTTAAGTACTGAACTCTGAGGGACGCCATACCTAACTTTAGAAAGTAATGACAGAATACAATCTTCATATTTCATTACATACTGAAATTGATTTCATAAATATGAACTAAACTACACACTGCCTCAGAACCCAACGTACTTTTACAGCCCATCTAACAGTATAGTTTGGTCAAAAGTATCATAAGTTAGGCTTATACTGTATCTAACAGCATAATAACAACATATTATAATTGATATTTATTTAATCAGAAGATATTAGGATGTGATTGACTATACAAGTTAATGCTGTTTCTGTCTTGCAACTACTGCTAAAGCTGGAAACATTGAAAACAGCAATGCTTATCCATTTAGTGCATTTGTATTCACAGATTTACTTTATATATTTCTCATTGACAACATTACTGCTTACAATACGTGATAAAGAATCACAGTACCTACTATTTACTGCCTGTTTGAATACCTCACAGTTTATCGAGGCTACTTTAATTGTATGTCACTTTGTATAAGTGCAATTCAAATATACTGCTCAAAAAAATGAAAGGACTTACTTTTTAATCCGAGTATAGCATCAAGTCAGTGAAACTTCTGGGCTATTGATCTGGTCAGTTAAGTAGCAGAGGGGGTTGTTCATCAGTTTCAGCTGCTTTCGTGTTAATGAAATTAATAACAGGTGCCCTAGAGGGGCAACAATGAGACGACCCCCAAAACAGGAATGGTTTAACAGCTGGATGCAGGCCACTGACATTTCTCCCTCCTCGTCTTTTCTGTTCTTTCACTTGTTTTTCATTTGGCTACAGTCAGTGTCACTACTGGTAGCATAAGGCAATACCTTGACCCATAGAGGTGGCACAGGTAGTCCAACTTCTCCAGGATGGTACATCAATATGTGCCATTGCCAGAAGCTTTGCTGTGTCTCCCAGCACAGTCTCAGGGGCATGGAGGAGATTCCAAGAAACTGGCAGTTACACTAGGAGGGCTGAACAGGGCCGTAGAAGGTCCTTAACTCATCACCAGCACTGGTATCTGCTCCTTTGAGCAAGGAGGAACTGGATGAGCACTGCCAGAGCCTACAAAATGACCTCCAGCAAACCACTGATTGTGAATGCCTCTGACCAAACAATCAGAAACAGACTTCATGAGGGTGGTCTGAGGGCCCGATGTCCTCTACTGGCCCCTGCGCTCACTGCCTGGCACCGTGGAGCTCGATTGTCATTTGCCATAGTATACCAGAATTGACAGGTCCACCTCTGGTGCCCTGTGCTTTTCACAACTGAGAGCAGGTTCACCCTGAGCACATGTGACAGAAGTAAAAGAGTCTGGAGCAGCTGTGGAGAACGTTATGCTTCCTGAAACATCATTCAGCATGACGGTTTTGTGGTAGGTCAATGATGGTCTTGGGAGGCATATCCATGGAGGGACGCACAGACCTCTACAGGCTAGACAACGGCCCCTTGACTGCCATTAGGTATCAGGATGAAATCCCTGGAACCATTGTCAGACCCCATGCTGGTGCAGTGGGTCCTGGGCTCATCCTAGTGCACGACAATGCACGGCCTCATGTGGGGAGCGAATGCAGATAGTTCCTAGAGGATGAAGGAATTGATACCATTGACTAGCCCCCACGCTCGCCTGACCTAAATCCAATAGAACACCTCTGGGACATTATGTTTCGGTCCATCTGACGCCGCCAGGTTGCACCTCAGACTGTCCAGGAGCTCAGTGATGCTCTGGTTCAGATCTGGGAGGAGATCCCACAGGACACCATCCGTCATCTCATTAGGAGCAAGGACCCGACGTTGTTAGCTATGCATACAAGCACATGGGGGCCATATAAACTAGTGATTACGATTTGGAGTTGCTGCAATGAAATTTCGGCAAAATGGACTCGCCTGCCTGCCATATCAGTTTTATTTTCAGGGTGTCTTAAAATTCAGCCCTCTGTTGGTTGATAATTTTCATTTCCATCAAACGATGTGGCATCATTTCGTTCCTAACACAACACCCAGTCCATATCAGTAGAGATATCCAGCAGGATCTGATGTGTTTTCAAAGTGTTCCTTTAATTTGTTGAGCAGTTTATAATATCTCAAATAAACATATTGCCTTAAGATAGTATCTGTTGGGATTGACATTGTCTTCTCTCAATCCTAAAAGTGGATTAAGTGAATCATTTAAATTGAATGATGGATGGAGAGACAAATAGACATATTGTATACTGTAATTTGTTTTGAGAATGTTATGTTAACTTGTTAGATAATTAATGCCTACATTTCACCCTTCACTTAAATAGTATTTCTGCTTAGATGATTTAGTCTTCCTGTTTAAACAAGCTCACTCCTTTACAGAAGAGTTACTGAGCTTGAACGGGGGACTGAAGACGCACACCCAATGCTTGTTGGACATTGTTCTAGGATTGTCAGTAATCTTAGAAAGTATGGCCTTGTTTTATCATCTAACTCTAAAATCATCATTCTTTACGGCTCACTGTCCCTTATCACTTTACATAGGCTTTGGTATAGAATTTCAGACAAAAATGATAAGTACTCTAGACTGACAAAGCACACAATTTTCAGCAGCAGATTGATTTTTACCTTTGCCATGTCCTATCCAAGTAAATATTAATCAGGCTTGCCTTTTCACCTATTGAGATATGAGAATATCATATAGAAAATTTATATAGCGGCCAATTTAATTGTTGTTCTAAATTTCACAAGTATTTTTGTTGTTTTGATTATAGTTTGCAGACTAGCTTTATGACAATTGGAAGTATATTTTGGTAAGTAGTTCTTTTGAACTCCAAAGTCCTTTAGCACAGTAAACATTACAAAAGCTGTTATATAAGCAGTCCTATCAGTGTTCCTAAAGCAAAATCAAATATTATTTCACACATTTAATAGTAGGCAATGTAATAAATTATTTAGAAATCACAGTATTGAATAAATCTTGCTCCACTGACAGACTGAGGAGATCGTTCCTCCCCCACACTATGCGACTCTTCAATTCCATCCGGTGGGCTAAATGCTAACATTAATTTTATTTTAATTTTTTTTCATTTTTATTACTATTTAATTTAATATTGTTTCTTTGTATCAGTATACTGCTGCTGTATTATGTGAATTTCCCCTTGGGATAAATAAAGTATCTATCTATCTATCTATCTATCTATCTATCTATCTATCTATCTATCTATCTATCTATCTATCTATCTATCTATCTATCATATCTAGTGCCTTTCTATCTATCTATCTATCTATCTATCTATCTATCTATCTATCTATCTATCTATCTATCTATCTATCTAAATCAGCTGAGAATGGTGCATGAAAGAGGAATAAGATGGTCAAAAGACTAGAATCCTAATAATGAGAACATTTCGGCCTTTTATCAACAGCAATTCTCCATTTTGGGTTAAGCCCTCCACTGATATTGCCCCCTGGACTTCTCCATATAAACTGGAGGTGTGCATTAATAAAGAATGTGCAAGATCAGGCAAAAGTAGGTGCTGATAACAACAATCTTGAAAAGACCACACATTGTTGTCAGGAATCTGGACAAAAGCCCAACACCAGTAGAGACACCGCACAATACCTAGGTCAACTGAGGCTCAGCTGGTTTACCCCTATTGAAATGGCGCCTAAGGGGTGTAGCTTGATACTAAAATCAAACAGCAGTATTTTGAGCTAGCTTGACAGGTACCCATAGTGGGTTGGTTTACGCTTTTTGCCCAAAGCTGCCGGGATACAACAGCAACACCCAATGATTCTAAGCTTGATAGACTGTTTAGAAAATGGATGAATGAATGGATGGATGGGTAGAATAATTTTTGTATTAACATCATTTAGTTGTACCTTTGTAATGGGCAAGTGTATACTTCACAGTCAAATAAAAAACAAAGCCGTCTACCATGCCTGTTCTGAAAGGAACCGAGATAATAATGTCAGCCAGTTTTAAACGCAGCTACTTATGGCCTCCAGTGAAGGTGGTGTTGAAGAGTTTGGAATTTTTTTTTTCTTTATTAGTGAAATAATCACAGTATAAGACCATATTATGACAAAAACACCTGTCTGTAATTTTTCATGTAGAGAAACATAGCAAAAGCTATTACGCTGTCTGGTGTATGCAATAGGCCCGCGTCTTCCAAAGAAAAGTCTTTATTGCAAAAACAACAGGTGTTGCATATCTAGACAAACTTTTACAATTACTCTTTATTTAATGGATATATATAAATTGCTGAAGTAAAATTGAATTCAGATGTTAGGAAAATTATTTTTTAGCTTTGTGACTTTGTTTGTTTTAAACATTTTAATGTGTGAATGAATGAGGACAGATGGTTGTGTTAAGGCTTGCATTCCATCTGTAAAGCCCTAGTTTGGCAGAGAACTTGTTAAATGTTAAGCACATTTGCTCTTTTAAAATGCTGAATATGTTAAATGCATGGTAGTCATGTGAAAACATTTACTTCAGTCTGAAGTAAAAGTTACAGCATGTGTTTTATGCAAGCATTAATCACAATACCTCTGTAGTTTTCAACCAATTTTTACTTGAAAGTACACTTTCTGCTGACAATTATAATACTTAAAAGAAAAATAATTTCCCTGTCAGGAGCAGTCTATGCCTAATTTATTAATTTTCTTAGCCTATGTTTTTTTTTCCCATTACATTATTATTAGTAATCAGATCTAGTTCCAACAACATCATTCACAAGCTGGGATATGACTAGTCCATCATAAGGACACGGAGAACATGGAGGCTGCAAATACAGTATATAGTGTCTGGGTAGCAACTGAACTCAGACCTTTGGATCTGCGAATACAATGTGTGATATGTTTGCCTTTATTTAAATACAAGAAAACACAATGAACTTTAAAGCAGTGATACAGAACACCTTTTATTCTGCTAAAAACCTCATTAAAAATAACTGTTGCAGAGTCTTTATCATTTCAATTTCTACATGTTTTTCTCCTGCTTTGGAAAAACTTCCACCCACTTATCAGCTTTCTAATCTGCTTATTCGGTTCAGGATCAGAGGGGCTAGCACATATACAGGTAGCATTGGACATTAGCCTGGGACCAACAATGGATGCAATTTAACAGTCAAACATGCCAAACATCCAGGAAATGTTTTTTCATTATACCAGCCTACTGGCATTTCTCACGATTAGTTAACTGTTATGTACAATATAAGTAAATAAAACTCTTTTAAATTTGCTTATTGAAATGAATGGTGAGCTATCCCATGTTATGTCTTACCTTGTGTCTGATTCTGCCAGGAATGAATGGAAACATATGTAAAATGTGTGTGTGTGTGTGTGAGAAAGAGAGAGAGAGAGAAATTTTGGGGGGCAGGGGGTTTTTTGTGGACTGGTATCCCATCAGGGCTTATTACTTCATACCTGATGGTACAGGGATAGTATGTGGTCCACCAAGACGCTATATTGAAATAAGAAGTTTCAGAAAATGAATTGATCGCTGTAAAAGTAAAGTTAGGTTAACTTGAAGTTTTCAGCACCAACAGATATGATTCATAGATAGCAATACAGACAGACAGTATTAGAATGATCTCAAAAGAGCTTGGGCCACTTAAATAGCTTCCGCTGTACCAGTTACAACAACACCACTCCATAAAAAGACGAGGTAACCCATAGTTTACTCCTGAGTTTTCTGCTGTACACTGTATTCCATTTTCTGTCTTTTCTGTAACTAACAGAATGAGCCAGTGAACATGGCATTAAATTAAGGGTTTAGCTTTCTTCGGCATTTATAGCTGTAGTTACTGCTTTTACCATGAAGCTATGAATTATTTCTTCAGTAATGATCCAAATAAAAACTGACCATATACTGTAAAACTTTATATAAATGTTATTTGCTAAAGTAGAATTTGCTGCATTCACTTCAGCAGCCTGTTTGTCAATTGCAGTTGGTATTTAAAGGAGAACAGCCCAATCAATGGAATTCATTTTTGGAAATATTTCACTATTTAGTGCTGGTGTTTTAGCTTGCTATCAGGATTTTTATGTTACTGAGTTTTGCTTTTTTGTCACATTCATTTTGAATTGTCATTTAGTCAGTCATCATCCAACCCGCTATATCCTAACACAGGGTTACCGGGGTCTGCTGGAGCCAATCCCAGCCAACACAGGGTGCAAGGCAGGAACAAATCCCGGGCAGGGCGCCAGCCCACCGCAGGGCACACACCCCCACACCAAATACACACTAGGGACAATTTAGGATCGCCAATGCACCATCCTGCATGTCTTTGGACAGTGGGAGGAAACCCACGCAGACACGGGGAGAACATGCAAACCCAGGTCTCCATACTGCGAGGCAGCAGCGCTACCACTGTGCCACCATGCCGCCCAATTGTCATTTAACCATCTATTACAGTGCATCCGGAAAGTATTCACAGCGCATCACTTTTTCCACATTTTGTTATGTTACAGCCTTATTCCAAAATGGATTATTCATTTTTCTCCTCAGAATTCTACACACAACACCCCATAATGACAATGTGAAAAATGTTTACTTGAGGTTTTTGCAAATTTATTAAAAATAAGTACATAATAATGTACATAAGCATTCACAGCCTGCTCAATACTTTTTTACAGCCTCAAGTCTTTTTGAATATGATGCCACAAGCTTGGCACACCTATCCTTGGCCAGTTTCGCCCATTCCTCTTTGCAGCACCACTCAAGCTCCATCAGGTTGGATGGGAAGCGTCGGTGCACAGCCATTTTAAGATCTCTCCAGAGATGTTCAATTGGATTCAAGTCTGGGCTCTGACTGGGCCACTCAAGGACATTCACAGAGTTGTCCTGAAGCCACTCCTTTGATATCTTGGCTGTGTGCTTAGGGTCGTTGTCCTGCTGAAAGATGAACCGTCACCCCAGTCTTAGGTCAAGAGCGCTCTGGAGCAGGTTTCATCCAGGATGTCTCTGTACTTTGCTGCAGTCATCTTTCCCTTTATCCCGACTGGTCTCCCAGTTCCTGCTGCTGAAAAACATCCCCACAGCATTGGTATTGGCCTTGTAATGAGCGGTGCCTGGTTTCCTCCAATCGTGATGCCGGGCATTCACACCAAAGACTTCAATCTTTGTCTCATCAGACCAGAGAATTTTGTTTCTCATGGTCTGAGAGTCCTTCAGGTGCCTTTTGGCAAACTCCAGGCGGGCTGCCATGTGCCTTTTACTAAGGAGTGGCTTCCATTTGGCCACTCTACCATACAAGCCTGCTTGGTGGATTGCTGCAGAGATGGTTGTCCTTCTGGAAGGTTCTCCTCTCTCCACAGAGGACCTCTGGAGCTCTGACAGAGTGACCATCGGGTTCTTGGTCACCTCCCTAACTAAGGTCCTTCTCCCCCGATCGCTCAGTTTAGATGGCTGGCCAGCTCTAGGAAGAGTCCTGGTGGTTTCGAACTTCTTCCACTTACGGATGGTGGAGGCCACTGTGCTCATTGGGACCTTCAAAGCAGCAGAAATGTTTCTGTAACCTTCCCCAGATTTGTGCCTCGAGACAATCTGGTCTCGGAGGTCTACAGACAATTCCTTTGACTTCATGCTTGGTTTGTGCTCTGACATGAACTTTCAACTGTGGGACCTTCTATAGACAGGTGTGTGCCTTTCCAAATCATGTCCAATCAACTGAATTTACCACAGGTGGACTCCAATTAAGCTGCAGAAACATCTCAAGGATGATCAGGGGAAACAGGATGCACCTGAGCTCAATTTTGAGCTTCAAGGCTGTGAATACTTATGTACATCTGCTTTCTCAATTTTTTTATTTTTAAAAAAATCTGCAAAAATCTCAAGTAAACTTTTTTCACATTGTTATTATGGGGTGTTGTGTGTAGAATTCTGAGGAAAAAAATGAATTCAATCCATTTTGGAATAAGGCTGTAACATAACAAAATGTGGAAAAAGTGATGCGCTGTGAATACTTTCCGGAAGCACTGTATATCCTGTCCATAGGGGCCTTGTCTCAAAGCCACATTGCCCACACTCTTAAAGAGACAACATAACCTCATACGGTACATTCCAACTTGGGACTGTGTATCTTTAAGCGACCAGGAGATCTTAAAGCCTCGTACCAGCCCTTCCTGGTCTTCTGTGCATAACATGCTTTAATCCAGTCTACTTTTGTCTGTTATATTGGAATACCTAATTCTTGTTTGTCGAGGGCGCTCAGTCCACATACAGAGATTAGCGTCTCCTATCACTTTTAGTTGCTCTTCCCATTCCAGTTTAGGGCTCTCTGGTATGAGCTGATGCCCTTATTCTTGGCAAACTTGTACCAGCTAGGCACCCATTTGCAGGATTGAAATCTTGTGTTTGAGGCATGGTTTGGCGAAAGTGATGTATTTATTTTTGCAATGTGATTTGTAAGCGGCTTTTATAAGAAGCATCCTGAGTATGGTATATCTTCAGTATATCTTTGTTTTTCAAATATTCTGGCTAGTAAAATTGCATATGAAAACATTTCCCAAGCATAGACACCCTTGCGTATTATTGTGACAATACCCTATCACCCTGTCTCTGCTGCCTGAAGAAAACAATGGAATATTCCTGCAACTACAGTACATGCACTAAGACAGAGAAACTAGGCCCAGTCCCAAGAAGCCGTATTTATCAGTAATTCCTGCAGGTAAGGCACAACTTGCTTAGCATCTGGCTTTTCAATGACTGGGTGTGCCATTAATTTACTACTGGAAGCCCCTTATGTATCTGTACTGATTACTTATTCATTATAGTGCTTGTTTTTTTGCAGTAATGATTTGGCTAGTGCTTGTAGCTGTTTACTAATTTTTTTGTAGGTAAATTTCAGCCACTGTATCATTAGTTTGCTGTTTGTATGTTGAAATTATTTAGTTCAGGACAGCATTTAACTTAATTGTTTCGATTTGCCCTTATTCAGGCTTCACAGACCTTTCAAGATCCTAACATCTTGTGTTTTACTGTATATCACACTTTCACATTACCTGGATTTATTTTTTCAGTCTCTTTCTCCAGGTGTCTATTTGCTTTATTTAATCCATTTGGAATACTTGCAGTGCCCACCTTGTTCTGCCAAGTGTCATCTCTGTACCCACAGCTCAAGTTATGGAATTTAGTGAGTATTTTAGGAAGATGACTCATGTCAGGTCAGTGCAGTGTTTTACTGTGCAACACAACTGAAGCAGTAATATTCAGCACTATATATATTTGTACATTTATGTTTTCCTTTACATTTATTCTTAAAGTGTAGTCATATTAAGTAAGCTTAAAATAAAAAACAGCTTTTAATTTCTTAATGAGCAAAATTGTTGTTATGGGACAGTCATAAAAGTGAGCCAAAAATGCAGGGTCGTTGCATCTCAGGAAATTATTTAGTCAATGGATGGAGAATAAAGAAAGTAATTAAAATATATATGTAACAGAATTAATTGTGAATATTCTTATGCACCAACCATGTATGGTTTTACCACAAAGCTTAAATGTCCCTTTAGTTTCCCTAATAAATACAAATGCCTAAAACATACTTAACTTTTAAGCTTTAATAATTGCATTATAATTGTAATTTAACATAGACCAATTACAAAATTAATGAGCTATTTATTTTGTGGAAAACAATTAGATTTGTGATGGAAGACAGGTGAGAGAGTCCTCCGAGCTCCTTGGAGATGAGCCAAAGTCTTCTCTGCACCTGATTAGTTTAAGTATATATATCCATCAATTTATGACCTTGGAATTGACAATCCTGAATATCCTGAACTAATCTCTGTCTTGTTCACCTTAAATATTGATCAAATTTGACTTAGTTTGCCATCTTCACTTTAGAATGTGAAAATGTATTCTCAAAAATGGTTTGCCAGAATGATACAATGAGTCTAACTTCCTCTAGATATAAATTATAGAGTGCTAAATAAAAGTAGGTAACTTTCTCATACTTAATCCAAGTCAGGGCCATGGAAGGCAGAAGGCTAACTCTTCAGTATCGGGAAGCAGGAAGGAACGAGCCCTCGACATGGCACTAGTCTATTGTACATCCCACTCATACACCGATCACCACACATAGTCGCACAAAACAAATTTTGAATCGCTGGGTAACGTCACCATTGCATTTCTGAAATATCGCAGCACCAAATGGAAAACCTAACTAGACACAGGGAAATGAGTAAACTTCACACAGCCAGACAGTGGACTTGGTATTCAAACCCAGAATACTATCCTAAAATGCTAAGTGTTTTTTCTAATAATATAGTTTATAAAAATGCTTGTTAAATCCTTGGTTTAATGTTTCAGAAAAAAATACCTAAATAAGTACCAAAATGTCTCATGCTACATCATGGGTTTCACTTAATATTTATGTTATAATTAGAGGCAACAGGAAACACTGCAGTACTAGAAAAATGTCAATTTTACCCTAAACAAATTCTTACAATCATTCCTTTTTTCTTTTTTTTCCAAAGATGGTGTTTTAACTGAGTACATACAGATTCAGGGGATAATCAAAGGCAGAGTGCTAATGCATTCCTCAGTTCACTAAAGAGGAATTAATCGCTCAGTCAGTGAATCCCTGTTACTTAATTCTGGAAAGTAGGCTTTAGGGGAAAACAGTTCACTTGATGGTAATAACCTTGGAACAGGTTCACACAATATCAGCTGCTTGTACAATATAGGGAAAATTAGGATAGGCTTGAATAAGGATTACAAGATTAATGCCTTTAACATGACTGGAAGCTGGGTGAGCGAGCAACATAGAGGCGCAATTTGTTTTCAAAGGAAAGAGAAATATGAATATTATTCTCATTATATACTGTGATATGTACATTACATCTTTATTTCATTGAAGGTAAGTATTGCTTAGCATCTTATGCTTTGTGTTTTTTTTATATTATTGATTTTATTAAAATCAAATAACATCCGATACAAATAAATCAAATTTTACAAAAATAGGTTTGAAACAAATCAACCTCCACCCCTGAGAAAGAGAGCTAGGCCAGCAGAGTAAAACTGTAAGCTAGTAAAGACAAATGAATAGATAAAATAATAAATTAATAAAGATAAATGGAGTAAGAGAGAGGGGGGAGAACCTGCTTCCTGAATTTAAATGCTTATTCGAAGATGTTATTGATTAGATCCTGCTAGGTTTTGAAAAAGTTCTGCACAGATCCTCTAAGTGAGAATTTGATTTTTTTCCCTTTCTCAATAGCATATAACATCGCTGACTTAGAATAGGAAGGAGAGTTAGGATTCTTACAGTTGAGCAAGATAAGTCTACGTGCCAATAGTGAAGTAAAGGCAATCACAGTTTGTTTGTCCTTCTCCACTTTAAGCCCCTCTGTGAGCCCACCAAACATTTTGGGACCCCAAGGCTTTCTGAAAGGCGTTTAAAGATTTTTGTCCAGAATGATGTTAATTTGGTGCAGGCCCAAAACATGTGACTTAGTGAGGCTGGAACTTGATTGCAGTGTTCGCAGGTTGGATCTCGCCCTGGAAACATTTTGGACAACTTTAAACGAGACAGATGTGCTCGATATGTAATTTTAAGTTGAATGCTAGTACGGTTTGCACATATGGAGCTCAAGTGAATTCTGTACATTAGTACCTTCCACTCCTTTTCTGAGATGTTGAGTGAGAGGTCCTTTTCCCACTGGTCTCTGGGATCTTTCAAAGGAAGGGACTGTAAAATAGTTTTATATATTACAGAAATGCTGTCTGAGTCCTCCAGACTGAGCAATATTTTTTCTGGCATAGAGGGAGGTGAGAGGTGAGAAAAATCGGGCAGGTTCTGTTTAACAAAGTTTCTAATTTGAAGGTAGTGAAAGTACTAGGGCGTTGTACCGTGTTAGCCATTATGAATGCAGTGAAAAGTCATTACATCATTACATCTTGCCAGAAGAAAGGGCCTGAGTTGCCTCGAAAGCTTGCATATTGTAATCTTTTTAGTTAGCCAATAAAAGGTGTCATTTTGCAAGGTAGTGAAAGAAATGTGTTGCTGGTAAGTTAAATTTAGAATGTAATTGTTTGCAGGATGCAAAGACATTGTCTATGTACAGATCTCTAAGTGATTTAATCCTGAATGTTTTCCAGACATTAAAAACTGCATACATTTGCGAGGGTGGAAAAAAGTGGTTCTCATGCAGAGGTGGCACAGATAAAAGCTTCTTTATCTTAAAATGCTTTCTACATTGGTTCCATATTCTGAGTGAGTGAAGCACAATTAGGTTATTAGTATATTGGTGGCGACTTGTACTTTTTGGGGTACAAAGCAAGGAATATAAAGAAGTACTACAGGATTTTATTTCCATTGCAGACCAAGCCTGTGTATGTTCATCTATTTGTGTCCAGGTTTTTATAGCTTGTATGTTTGCTGCCCAGTAATAAAACTGAAAGTTGGGTAGAGCCATGCCACCTTCTGCCTTAGGTCTTTGTATGGTCGCTCTTTGGATACGTGGATGTTTGGAATTTCAAATAAAAGAGGTTACGGTTGAATATAATTTCTTAAAAATGATTTATTAATGTAAATTGGAATGTTTTGAAACAGAAAGAGAAGCTTAGGAAGGACGTTCATCTTAACAATGTTAATTCTTCCAGCTAAAGTGAGTTGAAGGGTTGACCATCTATGCAAGTCTTGCTTAATTTTTTTATACTATGGTATATACTTTTTCTTTTTTTTCAGCATTTAATAAAAAACATATTTATTTAAAGCATAAATTCTGGTTAACATCCTTGAAAAGCAATGAACAGTGAATCTTACTTGCCCAACTGGGTGCAGGGTGTACATTACTCTGCAACAATGTATTACAGCAAAGAGTGCAGAATTCAAATACCTAAACCATTGTCTTCTTATACATTAAGTAGTTTTATTTTATTACGACATTTTCCTCTACAATTACATTTTCTGAAGCAGATCATTTTAGGGCAAATGCAAAAGCAATCGATGAAAAGTAAGAATAATCCTTGGATATGATGGCATTGGACAGAAGACGTACTGTACACATTACCAAAATTAAATTACCACCTTCCCCTGAGCTTGTTAAAAGCAAAATGGCAGCTTGTGTTCATCAATAACAGATCTATTTTTTCACTGAATAAACAGTCAATGAAAGCCAGTACCTGACCTGGTAGCATTAAACACAAGTCAGGCATCAGATGTAGATAGGTTGCTCTTCAAATGCAGTGTAAAAGAAAAATATTGTTTTTTATTATTTATGTTTCATGTCCTAAAAGTGTGCCATAGAAATATAGCTTCTTTAGTCATTCACTCCTTTAATAAAGTTCTTTATGTGAGTGTTGCCAAAGACAAAAAGAGACGGAATCAGACATTGCTTTAGGATTATGGCTGAAACTCTAGCAACCAGTTCTGATCACAGATTTTATAATCAAGTTTCTAGCAAAACACTTTTGCATATTTCTTTCAGCAGACTACACATCATCATACATCAATCCATTTTGTGAATGCACTTTCTCCATTAGAAGACTGAGGTGAGATGAGTATGTTGGCAAGTTTGGACACAAGGCAGGATGAAATGCCAGTACATTCATAGGCAGACTCAGGCACACAGATAAACGTTTTCAATGAAAACACATCTTGAATGCATGTTCTTGAAGGGGCCAAATGTGCACAGGTGACCTCTTGAAAATTAAACCAGCTAAGTCTTGGAAGCTGAACTCTGGTGCAGTGATGAAGATTTTGGAGCTTCTGAAAGGTCCGTTTTTCGGTAAGGCAGAAGCATGACAGATGCCTTTGTAAGGTTATTCTAGGTTTCTTCTCTAATTGTTCTTTAACTGTATTTAGAAATGTGATAGATGTTCAAACAGGGAGTCACAGTGTTTTTCATTGCAACTCAATCCTATAACCTTACTCACTGTCAGAATTTCAAAGCCAAAACGCATTTATTTGTTATAACGACAGTGACGTACATGTCATGCAATACTTGTTGTTTTCCTATAGCAGCACTATGGTAACTGTGCCTAAAAATGATGAGACCCAGAAAATAAAACAAAACCCAAAACAACATAAAAATATTTTAGCTGTATTAAATATGTGCCCTGTGTTGGCTGGGATTGGCTCCAGCAGACCCCCGTGACCCTGTGTTAGGATATAGCGGGTTGGACAATGACCGACTGACTGTATTAAATAATAATTTCACTACAGAAAATCAATAAATATGTATTCCTCATAGTTCAAAATTCCCAAAGGTACCCACAATTTTGAAACTAGAAAGGAATGACATGAATTAAATAACTGAAACATAACACTAACTACACCACAAAACGATTCAGTTGTGGACATCAGCACTACCGCCATGCTGGTTTAAATAGGATCGGTGCGACTTCTGCTTGTTACGTGGTAGCAACAAGACATTCTTGCTAGAAACAGAGAAACTGAAATCACAAAAAAGTGAGCCATCTGAGAAAAAAAAAGCAGAAACACAAATATAATAGAAGAATAATAGTAATATTGACAAGCAAAGGAATAACTCAATGAAAGTGGAAATAAGTATAGAGTTGCAAAAAATCTATGTCATAATAGAAATTTTGCAGGAAAACCCTGAATACCTAGAGCAAGGGTTCTTAACCTGAGTTCCGTAGACCCCTAGGTGGTCCATGGATGGGTTTCAGGGGGTCCGTGAGGGTCAGATAAAAATGAACTTTTATATTCACTATACAGCCTGGTAGTGTTGATTTAGAGTAGATGTAGTAGTAGTAGTAGTAGTAGTAGATCTGTTATAATTTACACAAGAGGATTGTATTTCATAATTATAATGAGTGGCCATTACTTTTTGCATAAAAAAGGAGTGTTTTTTTAGATTGTTTACTTTAAAGTTTAATAATACTTTGTGTATGTCATTATATGTATGAGACAATCAAATCTCAATAAATAAAGAGCACTGCATTCATTGCATGCAAAGTTGTGTTTATATGAATATTTCTGGGAAGGGGGTCCATAGCTTTCATCAGATTCTTCAAGGAGTCCGTGACTCAAAAAAAGTTAAGAATCACTGACCTAGAGAAAACCCAATGGAATAACTTGTTCATTAATTGTTTGTCTCAATCATTTATTTAAATTCAAAAGATTTCACTTTTTCCATCTTCTAATTAATAAAAAGCTGTTATTCCATCCGTCCATACCCTATCTATACCCTAACTACAGGGTCACGGGGGTCTGCTGGAGCCAATCCAGCCAACACAGGGTGCAAGGCAGGAAACAGGGCACCAGCCCACACACCAAGCACACACTCGGGACAACTTAAAATCGCCACTGCACCTAACCTGCATGTCTTTGGACTGTGGGAGGAAACCGGAGCACCCGGAGGAAACGCACGCAGACACAGGGAGAACATGCAAACTCCACGCAGGGAGGACCCAGGAAGCGAACCTGGGTCTCCTAACTGCAAGGCAGCAGCGCTACCCACTGCGCCACCATGCCACCCAAGATGTTATTCATCAGAGTAAAATCTGAACACTCCGTTTTCAATCCTTGCTTCTTGTACTTTGATTAGTTTCCTATGAGACACCCTATAAAAGCTTTTACCCTCACAGAATAAGATTTTAGTAGTGCAATATCATCTTTGGTTAAAAAACATATTTAATGGTTACCCATGTTATGGGGGGACCACTCACACTATTAAAGAGCATCCTTGTGTATTCCTAGTGTATTGATGCAGGAATGTGAACCAAACAAATAGGAGTTAAATCCTGCAGCTGCAGAGGGTCAGAAGCCCCAGAGTGGTTTTATCAAGAACTGAGCTATAAGTCTTACTTTCTGACCTACTCAGTCCTACCTGAGCTAACTCATTATATAGTCAGATTTCTCAGAATACTGCCTTGACACTTCTGTCGTTAAACATTTAATATTTTCCTCTAATGTGTATTTTCAAAACTGCCAGCTTGTGTTATCCTATATGATTTGTTCTTACTGTAACAAGGACTATTGAATCTGTGGCTCTGAGCAGGAGTTCATCCATGCAGTCACTGTTGTAACAACTGAGTTTCAAAATATATATTCTTTCTGTGGGTTTATTGATATTTATGAGTTGACTCCTAAATGTTGACGACCACCCCAAAAATGTTTGACCATTTGGCATTATTTTTGAGGAAAGCAAATACATTTTTACTGAAGGGAGTGGCATTTGTACTGTTTTCTAATATTGCCAACCAGTTCGCACAGGTTAGGTTCTCATTTTTGGTTCATCCTTTCAATTGTCCAACTCTGTTTAATAAATAAATGTAGACTTATTTAGTAGAATTATTTCTGTTTGCTAAATGTAGTTGTATAAAGTGAACGTCAAAGTTCAGCATTTATCTTGATGTATTTAGATTATTATTACTTTCAATATGTCTAGGACAGAAGCATCTCTAGCTTCAGCACTTATTATGGGCTTAGACCAAGCTGCACCCACACCACCCTCCTAATAAAGCCATTACCTGATCATATATAGGGTGTCCCAAAATTCACGCAAGATTTGAATTTGGCGCCATTTGTGCGGTAAAGTGTTGCCAATGAAAAAAAAAGACAGCGTGACAGCTCACAGTTCAGAGTTATTAAAAATGGAGCGCTACACGAAAGAACAACGCGTTTTCATTGTTGAGCAATATTTTAAAAATAATGAAGGCTTGGCAGCTACAGTTCGCAATTTTCCCACAAAATATGTTCGGAATAGTGATTTAATTTCATCAACTGTGAAGAGATTAATTAAAAAATTCAGATCATGCGATTTACCACCGATGGACTTTTTTCTTTGGGGTTTTTTGAAGTCTAAGGTTTATGCCGTCAAGCCCACGACCACCCACGCCTTAAAGGAGGAAATTGAGCACTGTATCAATGAAATTTCAGGAAAATTTCGACAAAAGAGTGCATATGTGCCAGCAAAGCCGTGGATGCCATTTACCCAATATGCTATTCCATACATAACCCTATACTGTATACTTTATGAATCAATTAAAATTTACAATTTTTAATTAAAAACCTGTGTTCTCTATCAAAATTACTTCTTGCGTTAATTTTGGGACACCCTTTTAGTTCCTCTGTGGAGCTTTTCTTGGCACTGTCAACAATCAGGGTGCTGTCCCAGTGTCCCCAATGGAGTTTTCACACTGATTCAGGGGCTAGAAGTTCATTGTACCGGTAGGCAGGAAGGTTCTCATTTATCAGGGACTGGACATTTGAGATCTGGGGCTGAAGTCCCAGTAGCCTCCTCCAACTTTGCCGTTGGTCCAGGATGATTCCTAGTAATTCTGTGCAATCTACCCATGCTGAGCCTAAGTGGAAATATACAGTGCATCCGGAAAGTATTCACAGCGCATCACTTTTTCCACATTTTGTTATGTTACAGCCTTATTCCAAAATGGATTAAATTCATTTTTCCTCAGAATTCTACACACAACACCCCATAATGACAACGTGAAAAAAGTTTACTTGAGGTTTTTGCAAATTTATTAAAAATAAAAAAACTGAGAAATCACATGTACATAAGTATTCACAGCTTTTGCTCAATACTTTGTCGATGCACCTTTAGCAGCAATTACAGCCTCAAGTCTTTTTGAATATGATGCCACAAGCTTGGCACACCTATCCTTGGCCAGTTTCGCCCGTTCCTCTCTGCAGCACCTCTCAAGCTCCATCAGGTTGGGTGGGAAGCGTCGGTGCACAGCCATTTTAAGATCTCTCCAGAGATGTTCAATCGGATTCAAGTCTGGGCTCTGGCTGGGCCACTCAAGGACATTCACAGAGTTGTCCTGAAGCCACTCCTTTGATATCTTGGCTGTGTGCTTAGGGTCGTTGTCCTGCTGAAAGATGAACCGTCATCCTAGTCTGAGGTCAAGAGAGCTCTGGAGCAGGTTTTCATCCAGGATGTCTCTGTACATTGCTGCAGTCATCATTCCCTTTATCCTGACTAGTTTCCCAGTTCCTGCCGCTGAAAAGCATCCCCACAGCATGATGCTGCCACCACCATGCTTCACTGTAGGGATGGTATTGACCTGGTGATGAGCGGTGCCTGGTTTCCTCCAAACGTGACGCCTGGCATTCACACCAAAGAGTTCAATCTTTGTCTCATCAGACCAGAGAATTTTGTTTCTCATGGTCTGAGAGTCCTTCAGGTGCATTTTGGCAAACTCCAGGCGGGCTGCCATGTGCCTTTTACTAAGGAGTGGCTTCCGTCTGGCCACTCTACCATACAGGTCTGATTGGTGGATTGCTGCAGAGATGGTTGTCCTTCTGGAAGGTTCTCCTCTCTCTACAGAGGACCTCTGGAGCTCTGACAGAGTGACCATCGGGTTCTTGGTCACCTCCCTGACTAAAGCCCTTCTCCCCCAATCGCTACATTTAGATGACTGGCCAGCTCTAGGAAGAGTCCTGGTGGTTTTGAACTTCTTCCACTTATGGATGACGAAGGCCACTGTGCTTACTGGGACCTTCAAAGCAGCAGAAATTTTTCTATAACCTTCCCCGGATTTGTGTCATGAGACAATCGTGTCTCGGAGGTCAACAGACAATTCCTTTGACTTCATGCTTGGTTTGTGCTCTGACATGAACTGTCAACTGTGGGACCTTCTATGGACAGGTGTGTGCCTTTCCAAATCATGTCCAATCAACTGAATTTACCACAGGTGGACTCCAATTAAGCTGCAGAAACATCTCAAGGATGATCAGGGGAAACAGGATGCACCTGAGCTCAATTTTGAGGTTCATGGCAAAGGCTGTGAATACTTATGTACATGTGCTTTCTCAATTTTTTTATTTTTTATAAATTTGCAAAAACTTCAAGTAAAATTTTTTCACGTTGTCATTATGGGGTGTTGTGTGTAGAACTCTGAGGAATAAAATGAACTTAATCCATTTTGGAATAAGGCTGTAACATAACAAAATGTGGAAAAAGTGATGCGCTGTGAATACTTTCCGGATGCACTGTATGTCAGTTCAGACATAGAGAGAGAGAGAGAGAGAGAGAGAGAGGTTAGGAGTACACGCTGATACAGCGCATTGCCACAGCCACCACATGACAAACCAACTCTGGATCCCAGATTAGGACCCGAGTGCAGCCATGCAACAACAACAAGATTTATTTATATAGCACATTTTCATACAAATAATGTAGCTCAAAATGCTTTACGTGATGAAGAAAAGGGAAAAAAAGACAAAATAGAAATTAAAATAAGACAACACTAATTAACATAGAATAAGAGTAAGGTCCGATGGCCAGAGAGGACAGAAAAAACGAAAAAAATAACCCAAATGGCTGGAGAAAAAAAAAATCTGCAGGGGTTCTGAGGCCACAAGACCACCCAGCCCCCTCTGGGCATTCAGTCCATTAATGATCTAAATTGCCTGTCCAGCTGTAGGTCATGCTGAACCAGAGTCTGCAGCTGCAGGACTGACCACTGAGTAGAAATACGACTGCACAGCGTTGCTAGGCAGATCAGTGCCTATCGGGATTGCATCACATGCAAGATGGAAACCAACCCTTAAAAGTGGAGCCATGGTTAACATTTTTAAACAAAAAAGAAAACATCTGATAACTTCAAATATAAATTGTAATTTACATGCATAAAAAATTTAAAGTTAAAAAAATTACTTTTCAATAAGCAAAGAATGATAAACTTTAGTTTTATCTGGTTTACAAATAAACTGTTTTTGCTTCAAATATACTTTTAGAAGTGTAAAATTATTATACCTGAAACAAAATGTAAGTAATTTTGATTATCAAATATTTAATTCAGTTTCAAATATTATTTTTCAGGACATGACAATGCAATCATGAAATATATATTTTGTCTTATATATTTTGTGACACCTCAGCACCACGCTAGATGGAATGGAACAGTGTGAGGTTTTTTATGGTGGCTGGAGTGCCAATTCTGCCACCAACCCCCAGGTTTTTCCCTGCCAGTTGGAGGGCCTGCTGGCTTGGCTGGATGCAGATTAACGTCATACCCAGGATGATCAGTTCAGACTATACAAGTAAAGGCATTACAGCTTTGCTTCTGCCTTTCAGCTGCCATTAAAGTCTTTTCTTGATACATTCTAGATATCTCGGACACGAGCACCGGGAAAACAAGAAACAAACGATTTTGCATTAGGGCATGCGACATTAAGGTTTCTAACGATAGAATCACCTACCACTAATACATCACCAGGTGCTGAAGGCGAAATGGGGACGCGGAGAGGGTCAAACCGGTTCTGAGATAAAATGCTCGCCTGTGCCGATGGAGGTGCTCTGGCCTTGAACCCCCGCCTGCATAGCTGAAATCCACCGAGGTCAGCAGCGGCGTCGCTCCTACGAGACGCGGGGGTGAGGTCGGCACAATGCGGGGTTGATGTTTCGCCGGTTCCAGATGGCAAGGACGGTTTATCCAACAGCCGGGCCTTCAGATTTCTCAGGTATTTCCGTCGGGACAGGAGTTTCTGAATCTGTTCATCAAGTGCTTGGAGTTCCTCAATTACGATTTCAACGCGAGTTACCCCACTGTCGGCCATTTTCTGCTTCGTGCCCTAGGAGAAATGAGAGAGAGAGAGAGAGAGGTTAGAGCCCAGTCTTCCAGATATCCAGTGTATAGATATCCACTAATGGGTAGCAGAAGTACCAGATGCAGTAATAGTAGTCATATTTGTCACATGTACAAAGTATTTTAAAATTCTATGTGCAGCAAAACAAGTGCAGAGGATGAAAAGGTGTTTCAAGTCAAAGTTAAAAGCAGCACACCTAAAATATTTACTGTATATTTTAGTTTTTGTGTTGCTTGAATATATTCAGTTCAATTCAAAGTGCATACAAGAAGATTTTGAAATATACATTCATATACTCATAACTATGTAAACAGAAAAAAATTAAGTAACAGATGAAAAGTTCCATAGGATTTTGTTAATTAATATCCCCAGTGGTCAGTCAGGCAGTCAGTCATTTTCCAGCCTGCCATATCCTAACACAGGTGTCTGCTGGAGCCAATCCCAGCCAACACAGGGCACAAGGCAGGAACAAATCCCGAGCAGGGTGCCAGCCCACCACAGTATCCCCAGAGGTGATTATCAAAAAGTGTTCTTGTCACCTCTTCTACAAATTGGGAGCCAAATTTTCATGTGATGCCAGTGTGGTGCTGAGGTGTCACATGCTGCACGGCTGCACTCGAATCCCAATCCGGGTGGTTCGTTGTGTGGGGTGTGTGGCAACGTGCTGAGTGCAGAAGACTTTTGTGAGAATCGGACCAATTTTGATTAAATAATTCATCTTTAAAATATGAAATGAAAGTAAAATACCCAAAGAAAACACAAACACATGGAGAACCCAAAGACTTCAAATTTAAAGGAAATATCTAAAACCCAGAATTCAATGTAGACAAACACCACTAATCACGTTCCATTTTTATGCATATTATATGAAGATCAGACAATGTGTTTTATAGAAGTGTGGCTTTCAGTCTTATGATAAAAGGAATTTGATTAAGAAGTTTAACAATTAGAATTCAGTCTGCTTTATTTTTAGGTCTTTTTTTCTATTCAACAGATTTAAAATTAAAAAAATAATAATAACCTGGGGCGGCACGGTGGCGCAGTGGTAGCGCTGCTGCCTCGCAGTTAGGAGACCTGGGTTCGCTTCCCGGGTCCTCCCTGTGTGGAGTTTGCATGTTCTCCCGTGTCTGCGTGGGTTTCCTCCGGCGCTCGGTTTCCTCCCACAATCCAAAGACATGCAGGTTAGGTGGATTGGTGATTCTAAATTGGCCCTAGTGTGTGCTTGGTGTGTTTGTGTGTGTCCTGCGGTGGGTTGGCACCCTGCCCAGGATTGGTTCCTGCCTTGTGCCCTGTGTTGGCTGGGGTTGGCTCCAGCAGACCCCGTGACCCTGTGTTTGGATTCAGCGGGTTTGAAAATGGATGGATAATAACCTGGACTCATCATGTACAGTACAGGCCAAAAGTTTGGACACACCTCCTCATTCAATGCGTTTTCTTTATTTTCATGACTGAAGGCATCAAAACTATGAATGAACATATGTGGAGTTATGTACTTAACAAAAAAAGGTGAAATAACTGAAAACATGTTTTCTATTCTAGTTTCTTCAAAATAGCCACCTTTGCTCTGATTACTGCTTTGCACACTCTTGCAATTCTCTCGATGAGCTTCAACAGGTAGTCACCTGAAATGGTTTTCACTTCACAGGTGTGCCTTATCAGGGTTATTTAGTGGAATTTCTTGCTTTATCAATGGGGTTGGGACCAGCAGTTGTGTTGTGCAGAAGTCAGGTTAGTTGGACGATCATTTATTTTTCTACAGGACAATGACCCCAAACACACCTCCAGGCTGTGTAAGGGCTATTTGAACAAGAAGGAGAGTGATGGAGGCTGTAAATGGTCATGAAAATAAAGAAAACACTTTGAATGAGAAGGTGTGTCCAAACTTTTGGCCTGTACTGTATTTACTGATAAAAGCTTTCTATTGCATAAGACAACATTATTCTTACTTTTCTTTTTTACTATTTAGTGCTTACATCAGGTAATCAAAATAGCTGTGTGATAATCTGACTAATAAAAAGCATTTAAAACTTGAAAGAAACCTTTACCTTCCCATTTTACACAATCTGACCTTGAGCAATGCCTTTAAGCACTGTCTTTTGGAAATATCCTAAACCATGTTCTATTTTAAGTACTACAACTCAGTAGCAGCTGGTAATCTATTAATTCACACTTGGGACGTGTGCATTATTATCATGCCAATATCAAGCAAGGAAAAAAATACTACATGAACCTTTGTGTTTACTTTAAACAGTGTATTTATTTATTTATTTTGTCACATCTTAGTGAGGATTACGTCAAGTGCATGTTATAATATGTCAAAGGTTTACTCATTTTTCTTACACTAAGAATGTTGCCTACTAATAAGACAATGTCATCCAGTGTTTTTAAATTAGGTTTTAGCATTGTGTTTAATTGACATCAAAAATTCATCTTGGTGAAGAATAAAGAATCAATTAAAGACTGAATTGCATACATAGATTGGCTTAATTCACTTTTCAGTTCCTTTTAAATATCAGCTGAATCTATTGCTTGGCCTGTCAGCATAAAAAAGTACATTCTGATCCTTCCATCCTTTTCAATAACCTTTTGTGTTTCTTTGAGCCTGTTCACATAATCAGACTATATTGTCATCTTATTGGAATTGTGCAAGCATGAAATGGAAGTCACATTAATATTGATCCAAGCCTTTAACTGCAGTGTTTTACTTACAAGTGTCCTTGCAATACCATTTCAGGTGAAGTGTTTCTCGCTAATATATAGCATTTAAAGAAAGAGAGAGAGAGAGCTTCTTTACAAACAGCATCATGTTATGGACCATTATATCTGATTATTTCTCCTTTTTTTAAGGTTATGTTTTTTTCTTGGAAAATGATTAAATAATTGCCTGAATATATTAGATTTGTTTAATAACACATCAACAACTGTAGAGTCTAAATAGGGTGCCATAACTGCACAGGGGTTGGCTTGTTCACTTGGATATTCTCCAGGGACTCCAGACGCAGTACAGAAACAAGCAGTCAGAGTGATTTACAAACTTCTACAAGCACACTGTAAGGACATGTGTGTATGTGTGTGTTCTACTTAAAAGCTGTTGGGGTTGGTTTTGAATTCCCAGGGTGAAACTGATTTCAGAAATTGGAGATGCATTGTTTTTTTGTGTACTGAATACTCACAAGTTATTCCTCCACCAATTTTTAAACTTGCTTGTATATTCATCTAACCCACATTGCTGGGGCACCTTGTACACATGGGTTGTCTTTGAACTATTGGGAACAACCAGATAATATACTGTCCTTTATCTGTGACCCGACATTTGCGCGATAGACATATGAGAGGCAACAAAATAGCGCAGATTAAAACGCGGCGTCAATCACGCTGACAAATTTGCGAAAGTTTCATTAAATATGAATTACTAGTTTAAAGCATATATAATAATGTTTATTTTAGAAGTCAATATTATGAGACACGGCACGCAGATAGTCCTTAAGATCACGCCCTGCATATCTAGGAAGAATTACAGCAAGACGTCTTGATAGTTGAGTGTATTTAGACTTGCTGGCTGCCTGACTGCTGGTAATTCCGCTTTGTATACGACGCGTTATGCCAACCCTCGACTGAGTTATTTGTTCACAGCATGCCATCAGCAGTTATAACAGTTATAACCTAGCACATAATGTGTACATAATGCACACGTACGCGTCCTATTCTCTTGGCCATTTGTTGAAAACCAGTTTATCGGCGCTCATTTGTCCGTCACGGTTTTGTCGGCCTTCATATGTCTATCACGCTTTTGTCAGTGAACAGTCTTTACCCATCCATCCATTATCCAACCCGCTATATCTTATCTACAGGGCCTCTGGGGTCTGCTGGAGCCAATCCCAGCTAACACAGGGCACAAGGCAGGAAACAAGCCCCGGGCAGGGCGCCAGTCCACCGCAGTACTGTCTTTATTGTATGGCTAATTGTCTTTGGTTGCATACTTGTTTAGGAACTGGGATTTCTTGATCTTGTTTTCACAGCTGTTTTTGTAGTACAAATTATGAGGAAAACAACCTCTGTATGAGTGGCAAAGTGGTTAACAGTGCTAGAGTACCTGGTGGATCCAATGTCCTGGGCTAATGTCTACCTGTGTGAGGTTTTCTCAGGATATTCTTGTTTTCCTCACACATTTTAAAGATGTGCATGTTACTTAAACTGGCAGTTCTAAATTGGCCCTGCAGGTGTTTGTGTAAGTGGTCAGTGGACAGGACTGGCGTTCCAGGGCAGGCTTTGGCAAAGTGATATTCTGAATTAAACTATACAGGTCTGAGAATGTTGAGCATAACCTGTTTCTAACTTCACTTTTAATTGTCTTGTTAACTAAATTTTGTTCTAAAGCATATTCAGTGCAGATCTACTTCTAAGTCCAGCATGCTATGCAACACAAACAATACAGTCAATAATCATAAACCATTTGCTCTTCTTAATTAAATTTTTAAAATTAACAAAAGATATACATGAATATTCAATGATCCAGAGTAGTTATCCACATCACTGTTGAGAATTAGGAAACCTGGTTTATCAATTTAATATTTTTCTGTATTGAATATTTTTTTAGTCAACAAGAATTTTATGTCTACAGCTTTATTTTCATATACACATTTATATTTTAATTTGTTTATATGTTAACTGAGTAACATCACCATGTTGAAAGCCACTACAGGTTAATATAATTGTTGGGGGCTCTTGCCTCGTTACCAGGGTCTGCCCCCTGATAAACTGCCGTGCAGTTGCACATGCTGCTTTGCTCGAGAAAGGGATTCAACCAATGAAGAAGTGTCTGTAGAAAATATAGTGTTTGACATTCTGGTTTTAACTTTTGCTCTTTGTCTTGACTCAGTTTACATCTTAGTGTCAAGCTCTGGTTATTGAATAGGGTTTTATTGGTAAACTGTCTTTTGAATTTCAACTGCGACTTTAACTACGACTAAACCCTCTGGTATGAAAACTTTGTTTTGTACTTTGAAGAGTTTTTTTTCGTATTTTCATGTTTATTTCTCATTTTTATTGAATTTATTAAAAGCAAGTAACATTTCATACAATAAAGTCAAACTTAGCAAAACTAAATCCAATTCACCCCCCACCCAAGAGAAAGAGAGGAAGGCCAACAGTAAAACTTTGAGCAGAAAAGAGGGAAGAGAATCCTTTTCCCCAATATAAATGCTTATTCTAAAATGTTATTTATCAGATCATGTCAGGTTTTAAAAAAAGTCTTGAACAGATCCTCTAAGTGAGAATTAGATTTGTTCCAATATATAACATCAGTTACCCACTGACGCAAAAAAGGTGGAATAAGATTCATCCAGTTGAGCAAGATAAGTCTACATGCTAGTAGTGAAGTAAAGGCAATCACAGTTTGTTTTCCTTCTCCACTTTAAGCCCATCTGAGAGAACACCACACACAGTTGTTAGTGGGAGGAGGGATTTTGACACCCAGACTGTCTAAGAGGCATATAAAAATTTTGGTCCGGAATGATGTTAATATGGCACACATCCAAAACATACGGCCCAGTGAGGCCGGAGCTCGATTGAAACATTCACAGATTGAATCTTGTCCTGGAAACATTTTGGACAATTGTAAACGAGAGAGATATGCTTGATAAAAGATTTTAAGTTGATTTATTGTATGTTTTGCGCATGTGGAGTTTGCATGTTCTCCCCGTGTCTGCGTGGGTTTCCTCCGGGCGTTTCGGTTTCCTCCCACAGTCCAAAGACATGCAGATTAGGTGGATTGGTGATTTTAAATTGTCCCTAGTGTGAGCTTGGTTTGTGGGTATGTTTGTGTGTGTCCTGCGGTGGATTGGCACCCTGCCCGGGATTGGTTCCTGCCTTGTGCCCTGTATTGGCTGGGATTGGCTCCAGCAGACCCCCGTGACCCTGTGTTCGGATTCAGCGGGTTGGAAAATGGATGGATGTATTGGTAAGGTCAAAACCAATCAAACGTAATTAAGTAGTGATCAGAAATTTTTTAATTTTGAATCTCATCTCTGTAAATAATGATAAGATTTAATGTGTGGTTGTAATTATGAGTCTGGCCATTGACAATCTGACAGAATCCTACTGAGTTTAAGAAATAAGTAAAACATGCATCTTACTTCCACCTAAGCCCTTAGGCTGCCTCCCATGTGCATGTGTGTGACAGGAGTTAGTTGTGAATTCTGTGCATTGCTACCTTCCACTCCTTTTCTGCAATGTTGAGTAAGAGATCCTATTCATACCTTCAATTCAAAGCAGTCTGGAAAAGTAAGAGTATGTGCAATTCAGTCATTCATTCTAAAACCCACGTAACCCAATTCAGGATCATGGGAGGCCACAGCCTTTCCTGGTGACACTGGGCCTTGACAGGGCTTCAGTCTATCACTGTGCCTATTCACACACATCATAATTTACACTAGAGCCACTTTGGAAATGGCAAATAACCCAGCCTGCACATCATTGGAGATGGCTAAGGAATATCATGTGAAAACCCATGCAGGCAGAGGAAAGCCTGCAAACCCCACATGAACATTGGCAGGTTTGGGAATCAAACCTAGTATGTAGACCTTTGTAAGCACCAGCACTGTCTGCTGTAGCAGAACTTTCTGTAGTTGTGAAAGATAATAATACAAATGCTGAAATATAGTTTGAATGTAAAAGTGCATTTGAAAAACGAACAAGCTTTCCTTTGTGTGCTTTGCCATAGTTTCCTTTAAATGAAGGGGTGGAGGTGTGTTTACTATGCCCTTGGTTTCAAACAGCATAGTCGATCTTCCAGACACAAGGGTATTTTCAGCATCAGAATTAGTAAAATCAGTAGCAAAGACTATCCCTGACTTTTGAGACTAGTTAGCAGTTCCCACAAGACTGATTTTTCTAAAAGGTCATCTTTGAAATACAGAGGTCATATTTGTAAAATTAGTGTATGTTCATTTCCATGTGTCATTTATCAATGTGGATTAAACTGTCAATAATGTCTATCTCACTTGCTGTCAATCAATATAACAGAAACATCTCACTTCCAGCAGTACTAATGTAACTAAGTTAACAGAACATAATTACAGGGAAAGGAAATATGTGTGGGGTGGCATGGTGGCGCTGTGGCTAGCACTGTCACAGTTAGGAGACCCGGGTTCGCTTCCCAGGTCCACCCTGTGTGGAGTTTGCATGTTCTCCCCGTGTCTGCGTGGGTTTCCTCCGGGCGCTCCGGTTTCCTCCCACAGTCCAAAGATGTGCAGATTAGGTGGATTGGTGATTCTAAATTGTCCCTAGTGCGAGCTTGGTATGTGGGTATGTTTGTGTGTGTCCTGCGGTGGATTGGCACCCTGCCCGGGATTGGTTCCTGCCTTATGCCCTGTATTGGCTGGGATTGGCTCCAGCAGACCCCCGTGACCCTGTGTTCGGATTCAGCGGGTTGGAAAATGGATGTATTGGTAAGGTCAAAACCAATCAAACGTAATTAAGTAGTGATCAGAAATTTTTAAATTTTGAATCTCATCTCTGTAAATAATGATAAGATTTAATGTGTGGTTGTAATTATGAGTCTGGCCATTGACAATCTGACAGAATCCTACTGAGTTTAAGAAATAAGTAAAACATGCATCTTACTTCCACCTAAGCCCTTAGGCTGCCTCCCATGTGCATGTGTGTGACAGGAGTTAGCTGTGAGCAGCAGATCTAGCAAGGGAGTCTAACTTGTTCAGCCTGCACCAGCCCAGGTAAAATCTTGGTATTGAACAGAGAGGCATTTATGGATTATTGGGACAAATTTTGGACCAAATGGGTCCTGTTCCATTGTGATAGATTACGTTTAAACCACAGGGTCAATAATCTACTGGGGAGACATACTGTATAAGCAGACAAGTCAGGACTTTTTAAAATTGTGGCCAACTTCTTCTCTTCTTTCGTTGGCATCTTTTCACGTTAATACGAATTAAGTCAGTGTTTGTGTTACAATTACTTAGTACATTTTCCTTCATTTTTTACTTAAGCTGGCACTTAAGTCTTCAATCTGCCTCAAGAATGATTTAAGATATGAAGAGGTAGAGGAAGTGACAGCAAAGGTGGTAGGGATGAGAACGTTGCCCATACGCATGCGCCACATGGCCATGCAGCTTGCCACTGCCGAGAGTTGATTCTACAATAAAATAAAATAAAAATAAAGAGAGGAATAACCTTGGAGGTCACACATCACCCCGAAAGCGGATAGCAGACATCATGTAGTATATGTGTACCAAATTTCAGGTGAATAGTTCAAACGGTATACGAGCTACAGGTGATTTAAAATCCTAGGATTTAAAATCCTAGATAGACAAACGAACAGCAACGGTAGCATATTATATAGAAAGATAGTGGATTAATTATTTTAATAATTTAATAGGAGTAAAATAAATGAGGTAGAGGTATACATAGCTAAACATACTTACGATGTTCTAACATTAAAAGAAACATGGCTATATCTGAGGGATAGGGATAAGTATAACATCCATGGTTACACAATATTTAGGAAACATCGTCAAAACTGAAAATGTAGGGAGCAGCTATTTATGTAAAGGAGAAACTGAATGTGTGCCTGCTTCAAATGGGTGATGAGTCACATCTTATAAAGAATATTTTGTAGAAAACACTAGGGATAGAGGCCTAATACTAGGGAATGTTTTATAGATCCCCTATTACAGAAGATAGTTTGAATATTAAAAATGTCACATTTGTGGCAAATGACATTTAATATAAGTAAATGTAAAGTATTATTCATATGAATTACAAATGTTAACATCTGAATACTAAGTGGTTGGTTTGGAGTCATAATAAATATTTTACTTTCTACACCCAGACAGTGTATAACAGCAATTAAGAAGACTGTTAGGATGTTATGTAGCCTGCTGTGTGAGTTCATGTCAAGGGACATGATACTTAAAGCATAAATTTGGTATTTTTCAAGTTGAAGTTATTTCTTCACAATTAAAGTACATATTAACTTGCTACATGAAGTTGTATTCTAAAGTGAAGCTTTGTTGTTTGTTTTTTTTTATCAAAGCCTTAGCTTTTTGAAACAGTCAAGCCCATCTCTATGTTGTTGGTAATTTCACAATTCAGTCAACACTCAGAATTATGCAGTTTCTGTTGGGTGATATGTGCATGTACCATAAAACTATACTATGAAAATGAAAAAAAAAAAAGATCATGCAATGGAACTAAGCTTCAATGAAACGGAATGAAACACCATAGTTATAAAATGTTATAGTGAATGCTGAGAATGCGTCACAAACAAAATGACTGTGGACAGCGTTGTTGAGTGAGTACAAGTAATTAGTAACTTTCTTTGTTTCTTGTTGGTTCGTTCAAGCCAGTATTGTGATGAGGTAGTTATGAGTTCTAATTTGTAGCCCTTTAAATCAAAGTTACTTGACTCTCTACAACGTTAACAAATGCCACTGATAGTGCAGTCTTCTGTAATATTTCATCCATCCATCCATTATCCATTCATCCTGCAGCAATATCTTGGCACACAATCACCCTCCTGACATAGATGCTTTCAATTACTAAAATAACCGTAGTGTCTATGATCTTCTACATCACACCTAGTGAACGCTTGTGAGTTACTATGTGACATTTTTTCAATGATTATTGTCTAGTTGTCTGCAGAACAGAGAAAGCAATTAACATCTGGGCAGCAACAGCTGCAAGAGAGGAGTTTTCAAGGTGGAAATGATAGGATATGGTAGAGGGATTCACAATCTGGGGGCTGAAATGTTGCAGCAGAGGAAATCAAACTTTGAAGTGAAGTGCAAAGGTGATCTTCTTTTAAAATACGTGAATCACACAAAAGAGTATTTACATTTTTTATCTGAAAATTACATGATTGTCCTGTTTTACATATTTGTGTGCAATCTCAATACACTTGAAAAATAAATGTATTTGCTATGTTTTTAATGGTTTTGTTTTCTTGTTTGGACCGATGTCTCTTGGACATCATTTTAAACAACAAGACCAGGTGTCCATCCATCCATCCATCCATCCTCTTCTGCTTATCTGAGGTTGGGTCGCTGGGGCAGCAGCTTGAGCAGAGATGCCCAGACTTCCCTCTCCCCGGCCACTTCTTCTAGCTCTTCCTGGGGAATCCCGAGGCGTTCCCAGGCCAGCCGAGACATAGTCCCTCCAGCATGTCCTGGGTCTTCCCCGGGGCCTCCTCCCAGTTGGATGTGCCCAGAACCCTTCACAAGGGAAGCGTCCAGAAGGGATCCTGATCAGATGCCCGAGCCACCTCATCTGACTCCTCTCGATGCGGAGGAGTAGCGGCTCTACTCTGAGCCCCTCCTGGATGACTGAGCTTCTCACCCTATCTTTAAGGGAAAGCCCAGACACCTTGCAGAGGAAACTCATTTCAGCCGCTTGTATTTGTGATCTGGTTCTTTCGGTCACTACCCATAGCTCATGACCATAGGTGAGGGTAGGAACATAGATCGACTGGTAAAATGAGAGCTTTGCCTTATGGCTCAGCTCCTTTTTCACCACGACAGACCGATGCAGAGCCCGCATCACTGCGGACGCCGCACCGATCCACCTGCCGATCTCACAGGTGTGATATTTTTTAAATGTGTTTTAAAAATGTTTCACATTAGAACCCCATTTCTTATGGCAAATTAATATATACCATGATTGTTAAGAATAACTTCAACATGAAAAATACTGAACTTATCCTTTAAGCTACAAAGGCCTCATCTGGAGTGCTGTTTAGAGTTAGGTGTCCCATATTATAAAAATGACACAGCTGCCATAAAGATCCTGAAAAGAGTTACTAGGAAGATTCTTGGACTATGAGGTACAAACTATGAGGAAAGATTCAAGTAGTAGATCCTATTTAGTTCAAGCAAAACGAGATTAAGAGGTGACATGATTAGTGTTCAGAATTATAAGGGGATACAGTAAATCCCTGGTGTTACTTTAGAATGAGTCCTTCAACATGCAGACACAGACAGAAGCATGTTCAGTGTAAATTTCACCTAAAGAACAGATACTACATATGGAATAATTTACCAATTATGTGACTTTAGGAGCCATCAAAATTCAGCAGATGTTGTTTTTTCAAGAAATTAGGATATTATAAGATTTGTTGAGCTGATTGGCCAGTTCTTGTGAAAATTGTTCTAATATTCTAAACAATTCCTAATTTAAACTATCAGTGGTATCATCATGAATTACATATTTCATGTTAAAGAAAGCATATTTTGAAAGTTGTGACATTTATTAGTTGCTTTATATCAGTGAAATGTTTATAAATAGTAATTATTCTGTTTACTTGTTAGTCTGACTCACACACTATATGGGATAAAAATCAGACATGCAATGGCACATCAAACACGCTTCATTACATCAATTTGTTTATGGTGTAAATGATAAACGTTATACCAGAGTAAATTTTACAAGTATGAATGAGTTTTCCGATCTTACTTGTTTGGATTTGCTGTCTTGTTCTTTAGAATTATTGTGGGTGCCTAAGTCATTACTTGATAATTATCACACATGTTGAGATGATGGTGAAGTGATGGATTCTCTTTGCCATTCATAGTAGTTTGAACCTGTGTCTGTTCATTGTTAATTGTTGCTACTGTGAAAAGGAACAGACTCGACACACGTTAAAAGGTTTAGGGCAGCCTCCCTAAGAATAATAATATTCCTTGCTGCAAATGTTTTTTTTTAAATAATACAGAGGTGTTGGTAGCACTGAATCCAAGATAGAACTGACGAGGGGTGGGAAAGATGACGGCTTTAAACGATCAGACCGGAAGTGATGTAGGGTAACTGGAAGTGATGGACTTCTGACATCACTCTGTGCACCGGAACCGGAAGTGACATTCTTCTGGGCACCAGAACCGGAAGTGTCGTCACTGACTCAGATAGGTGTTCCCGCGGCTGGTCTGTAGGGATAACAGGAGAAGGTTTAGTGCACCCCGCCCTCCCCTGGCCTGGCGTGGAATTACCTTTACTTGGTCCACACAACGTCCCCCTAGTCGCACGTGTGTGACACTATTTAAGAGAGCAAACTCCGCAGATGAAATTGTCAACTATCAGATGACAATGAAAAACAAAGCCATAAATCTAATAGTGTACATCTTGAATTTTCTTTCTGACTAAAGAAGTGTGATTTAACTAACAAATAATTTAATTATTGTATACGGTGTGTAGTTAAATAGATATTTACTGATGCATACAGAAGATGCTTACTCATGACTATAGCATTCTTTATGTTTTTCATTTGCGTTTCAAGGCTTATTTTTAACCATAATAGTATGCTGTCCAGATGGTCAATTATATGAATACTGATGCAATTTCCTATGTGTTTAGGCTAAATTGACTCACTTTTCAAAAAGATAATTGCATCTGCACTCACATTTGTTCCAAGAGCTGTTTGTGTGATACTGAAGATGAAATAATGACTTTACCCTTTGTAGATACATGACCTCTGTTCAGTGCATTCGTGGTGAGATTGTACTTAAAAAGCAGTTAGACACAGTGCCATTGGACATAGATGTACAAATGCTTCAGACATACAGCTTAAATTGCCGTTGAAAACATATACTGTAATATATGAAATGCTGTATACTTAAACATTCAGGGTTCTTCACAAAATTGGTGACAAAACTGCCCTCCATTGCATGTGCAGTAAGATACGCACTGCTGAATTTTTCATTCATTTAATTTAACCGCAGACCATTTTATTGACAACTTACCAAATGGCTAAAAATCTCAATGTATTTCACCATTACTAATGTCATTTTTAGTGGTGTTTCTTTTTAGGTCTCCATACAACTCGTAGGCTTTTATTTTTTGCACAGAAATGGAACTTTTGAAAATGTACGTTCTGTTCCCAGAAAGGTGTTAAGTGATATTTACTTATGTTCTGCAAGCAGAGCAGTGTTTCTGCATTTTAGAAACCTTTGATGGACCTGTTTAAGATGAGGATGTCTTGTATCTACCCTCGTGAAGACTGTTAATTTTCGTATTGTGTGTTATGTCCAGGTTTCAGTTGTTAAAGCATAAGTGCTGCTCTGCATTTTCTGAGTGAATGACAGTGATCACCTTACATTACTAATGATTATTGGGAAAGAAGTTTCAATGTGCTTTGACTTAAATCAGAGTCTCTATGCCTCGCCCAGCCTGGCCCTGAAATGTCAAGAGAGATGCACCACAATATATAATTGGTCAAGACAAATGTTTCTTTGGGTTCTTATGCATCAGTGGAAACGTCTGGTTGGATCAGATGAGATTTGCTCCAAATGCTTAGTTGTTACGGCTGTTGCTGTTGCCTAGGGAGGAGGGCAAACTTGATATACTCCAGTGGTTTTGAATGTGTGCTCATCCTCCTGTGGATCGACTCAGCAACACGTGCCTGGTTGTGCCTATTTACGCTGCTCTAATGCTGACTTACCTTGGTCCCATGGTATGTATGAAAACTGGTACTGAATTTCTGTAAGATCTCTATGAATAATATAATGATCTTCACTGAATTTTGGAAGCTCTGGTCAGATTAGCTTCAGCAATTGATCTATTACAGGTGAACCTGTGCTCCACTCCTGAACATGGCCTGGCAGTAACATCATATTTCTGAATATTATACCTTTAATACCCTGCTATACTGTTATTTTTTGGTTTATTATTTGTGGAAGTATTAAAAATATTGTGTGTTTACAAGTGCAACAAAGACAATGTGTATCTTTGTGACCTACAGCATGTAAGTAAATATTAACTTTCACAGGGACAAATTTATGGTTACCAGTCCATTTAACATTCAGTTATCTGAGACATGGGAGACCATTGGGGTAGCTGGAAAAAAACAAATGTAGAGACGGGTAGAATGTATAAAGTGCACACATAAATAAACTGATTGGGTATTGAACACAATGCAAGGGGCAATGATAACAATTGCTTGTGAAGCCATGTATTGTAGTATTGTCATTGAGGATAAAAATAATTTTTTGTAGTAAATCGTTCTGTTCCTAGATAATGTAGGATCTATCAGAAAGCCACATGAGTATAATTACCGTGAAGTGTATTGTTTAGCAACACGGTGTGTATGAAGCAAACCCTCAGTGTGATCCATGTGCCAACACCCTTCCTTGGTGTTTTTTGGGCTACAGGATGCGGAATGACAAAGTTGAAAAGATTTCATTTTAAACTCTGCCTTATATAACCATTTCCATGTTTCACCCCAATTGCAGAATATCAGAGGAAGATTTAAATTTCTGTCCAAGTACAATGTTACACTTTTCATACACTGCTAAAACTATATTATTCAATCTGATCTGCATTCATCAAATTTCAATCTTTTTGTCAATATGAAAACCTCCCTTTGGTTTTACTAGGTTTTGTTTTCCTAGGTCTTTACTGTGAATTCCTTATTTATATCCACTGACAGTTTGCCTCACGATGATGACCTTTTACCTGCCTATCTCAAGTGAAAATGGCTTATTTTCAAGATGAACCAGACTTTGTGTACCATCTTTTGTCTTTTTGTCTGTCTCCAGTTATCTGCCACCAACTATGAATCTGATTTTGAAACCATATCACAGTTGGCTTTCATTGACCGTCAGATTCCCTAAAAATGCAAGTATGCATACAGTGTTTAAGTACCCCTGATGATAGCTAGGATGGTATGTGACAGTGATCTTAACAAGAGAAATTCAACTCTAAGGTGTATGCTCATTTTTCTCTCATTCATTACAGACGGCTTCTGCTTGCTTGGCAGTGGAACAATGTGAATAAGCAAATTCCCAAGCTCCACAAAGCCCTTAACATTAATATTTCCACAATCAACCTTAACATTCACAAACTGCTACTACTGCTTGGTTCTAACTTTAACAGCCCTCTACCACCCATCCATTTTTGGAAGTTGCTTCATGCACTACAGGGTATTAATACAAGGCAGGAATGAATGTTGAAATAGAAAACAGTGCACTCCAGTCAACACCTACACACTCATACTGGGCTAATTTACAATCATAAGTTAATGTTCTATAGCATGTACTTTCTAAAGATGTGGGATAGAATTGGATTATCTGGAGAATATTAATACAAACAATGGGAAATAGCATGCTATCTTTATAGAGACAATGACCAGGCTAGGAACTGAATCCTGGTCTCTGGAGTATTGAGGCAAAATGCTAATCAGTGTACCACCTGGGCCTTTACAGGCTTTCTGAAAAATATCACAATGCCAATAATAATCTGTTTCTGTTCTTCAGTCCCAAGAGCCTAGAGTTAGCTGCTTATAAAGCATTACAATGCCCCTCAAAGAGATATGTTGACATCATTTTCAATTTGCAGATTAAAAAATTTTAAAGAACTAGTGGGCTTTAAAAGAGATTGTTATTTTCATGGGAATTGTTTCATATGCATTATTTTCACTTTTACTTTTTAACTTTAGTGAAAACAATATTTGGAATTAACTTTTCTTCAAGATTGCATTGAATTTTGATTCCATGTTTGGACTTACATCATGACAACACAACGTATAACTGCCTGTGAGTGAATATAATTTCTCTGTAATAAATAAAATGATTTTTTTCGAATGTTTGTCCATGGTCTTTCTTCTTTGCTTAGTCGTTGACGTGTCATCTAGAATGTATTAAATTATTGTCCTGATAAAATTTATAAGAGCTGAGAGCACAGGAAGTGTGTCTGACAAAAGCATTCACATGACTGAGGTTAGATGATTGTGGTCTTGTTTGAAAATAGTGGTAAGTTAGGCGTGACTTGAAAAAATCTCATGCTAAAAGTCTCCGTATCATGGGACTTCATATCGCGTCAACGTTTTTAGAATCTTTTAATTCTTGCTGGCAACACGAAATAGACGATGTACAGGTCTCCAACTTAAAGTTTAAATCTGAACAATATATTCAATCTCTTTTCGCTGTTCCATTATTTCACCAAGTAATAATTTCCGTTTGTTTGTGCTAATGCAATCTTTCCTATCCTTTTTTGATATCCTATCCTGCTCTGCATGTGTACCGTGCCAACATTTTTAAATTCTTTACGACGTTCTACTTTGTCATCTACTCTTCGTCCTTTATTTCCAGCCCCGGGTGTGGACTCATCTTGCGGGACATACAAGTGTCTCTCTGAGAAAATCACATCTTCGTCTCCTTCCAAGATTTTTTTTAATAATAGAGAGATAACAGACAACTAAATAAAAGTAATAATATTGAATAATATAAAAGTTAGTGCAGGATGATTATTAACTCTTCTTGTTTTATTCATATTTTGTTCTGCTTTTCACATTTCTAATTATTGACTCTGTTTATTTAATGTTCTGAAATAAGATTGTTTTTCATTTTAATTACTTATTAATAATCCAAATACATATTTTTTATGTTAAGCATAGTTTGCAACAATGCAGAAACATTCCTATAATGTTCAGTGTGCTATATCTGGTGCCAGTATACAGTATATTCTCTATTGTCCCCATCATAAATTATACCTAAAGACTAATCAGATTATACAGACAGGACTAAGACACACACTGCTTACCTCTGCTATCAGGATGTCAAGATGATTCACCTCAATAAAGACTTACTGCCATCAGTAAAACTAACTAGAGGAATGAATGAATGTTCAAAACCTTCATTTTGCAGTAGTTTGCATGTGTAAAATATTTGATAACCTCCCAAAAATAACAGAGACAAGTAAGGAGGTGCTTGGGTATTTGGAAATGGTAGAGGGAATAATGCTGCTTAGATTAAATTAGCTAAGATCAAACATCTAAACAAATCACCAGGCTCATATGACATTTACCCTATAATGCTTAAGGAGGTTAGCGAATGCATACAATATATAAACTCCTGATGTATATTTTCTGTAATTTCTGCACACTTGGGAAATACTTAATCTATAAATAAATGAGATAAATTATCTCATTACACAAAAAGGGTGATCAGGCTGATCCAAGAGACCAAAGGCCAGTAAAATAAACGTGTGTCACGGTTATATTAGTGGATGCAGTTATTAAGGAAAAAAATGAGTATCACATGTCTAAAATAGGCATATCAGCTAATAGCATGAGTTCAGATAGGAGACACTGTTGTTCACTAATATGCTGGAATTATATGAGGAAGCAACAAAAGTATGATTAGAGAGGTACATATGATTTTACTTACCTTGATTTTCAGAAGGCCTCAGATTAGGTACCAAATCAAAGGCTTGTAATCAAAGTAAAATTGAGTGAAAATTCAGGGCAGTATGTACAGTATAGGTGAGTGCAAAATTTAGTTGAACTGAAGAAGCAAAGGGTTATGGTAGGAGGAACCGTTTCAGAATAAAGGAATGTCACAAGTGGTTTCAGTGCTGGGACCACTTGTCTTTTTGATTTTTTTTTGTTTTTTATTTTATTTTATTAATTTTATTGCAATCCATACAAATCAATCAAATTTTTACAAAAAGAAAAATTGAGTTAAAGAACAGATCGATCCTCACCCCTGAGAGAGAGAGCAAGCCAAACGGCGTAAAATTTAAGGCTTGTAAACATATCTAAATTAATAAGTTCTCTGTTCTTCATGAACTTATTTTAAAATATTACTGATTAGATCCTGCCATGTTTTGAAAAAAGTCTGTATGGATCCTCTAACTGAGTATTTGATTTTTTCCAATTTCAAATTATATAACACATCGATTTCCCGCTGACTTAAAAGAGGAGAGTTTGGGTTCTTCCAGTTTATCAGAATAAGTCTGCGTGCCAAAAGTGTAGTGAATGCAATCACAATTTGTTTGTCTTTCTCCACCTTAAACCCATCTGGAAGAACCCCAAACACAGCTGTTAATGGGTTGGGAGGGATTGTGAGACCAAGGCTGTCTGAGAGGTAATTAAAAATTTTTGTCCAGAATCTATATATATAATTCACTAAGGCAAGACAACCATGGAAAGCCGGTGTGGATTCACTAAGCCGCCGACAAGTGAGACATCTATGGCGCACGCAGGAAGGAGCCACGCCCACCAACTCCAAGACCATTGGATACGATGACAATTCACAGAGCCACGCCCACCAACTCGGACGCGACGACACAGAAAAACCGGCGTCATTTATATTGGTCTGTCATAGAGGTCACATGCAGCTCCGACCCACATTGACTATTAATAGAGGCATGTTTCTCGCGGAGGTGAATCGCCATATGCGGCGTGTAAAACTGTTTGCGAGGGGTATCCCATGGGATCCTTAAAACGTTCCTTTACAACTGAGGTTAAAACACAATGAAGTGAGCAGTCTTTAAAAACAAGTTTTCGGTTACGACGCCGCGACGCGTGCACTATAGCAAACTGTTTTACACGCTACATACAGCAATTCGCATCCGCGACAAACATGCATCTTCTTAGATACTCATGCACTTTGTACACACCCCCCTCCCACCGTGGTCGGGTGTCTTGGTGGATTATATATAGAAAGGCAGACAAAACCGTACAGAGCAATGAAAAGTCTACGTGAGTCACTGGTGCATCTGGACTGTACAAAGACGACAACGACTCGAGTGACGAGTTGGAGGTGGGCACATGAGCAGGCAGTGTATACTGAACGAGAAATCAGCAGACTAGCATGACGGAGGGAGCGGAGTGGATGTCCTTCTCCTCTCCTCCCGTTCCACCCTGACGGACGATTGTGTGTTGGTTTGTTCCGTGCATTGGTTAAAACCCAATGAAGGAAGCAGTCTTTAAAAACCAATAAGCCCTGTGCCTCTGTTTCATTACCGTCTCACCTGCTTCACCAATGCAGGCCCCGCAACAGGCAGCCAACCGGGTAACCAAAGTCTTTGGGTTCAGGGGGGAGTATGGTTACAAAGCTGAAACTTTAAAGGAATTGACGGAAGGGCACCACCAGGTGTGGAGCCTTTCGCTTCATTTGACACAGGAAACCTCACCCGGCCCATACACGGACAGGATTGACAGATTGATAGCTCTTTCTCGAATCTGTGGGTGGTGGTGCATGGCAGTTCTTGGTGGAGCGATTTGGCTGGTTATTTCCGAAAACGAACGAGACTCCCGCCTGCTAAATAGTTACACGACCCAACAGCAGTCGGCGTCCAAATTCTTAGAGGGACAAGTGACTTTTAGCCACGTGAGATTGAGCATTAACAGGTCTGTGCACTTGTATGTCCGGTACTGCACGCGCACTACACTGAATGGATCAACGTGTGTCTACCCGGCGTGGGTAAGCCGTTGAACCCCATTTGTGATGGAGACCGTGGCTTCCAATTGTTCCCCACGAACGAAAAATTCCCAGTACGTGCGGGTCATACGCTCGCACTGATTACGTCCCTGCCCTTTGTAAAGCCCCCCATGGTCGGGTGACTTGGTGGATTATATATAAAAAAAAAGCAGCCGGAACCGCAAAGAACAATGAAAAATCAATGTGGAAACCGACTGAGGCAGTGTTTGGAAAATTAACAGTCAACGTGACTCACAGGTGCATGTGGACTGTACACACAAGCGACTCAGGTAGGGAGTTGGGGGCGGGCACATAAGCGGGCAGTGCGTACTGAACGAGCGCCGTTTAACCCTGTCCTTCGCTTTGGAAGGAGAAAGCGCGACGGCGCTCCTCCGGTTTTCAGTCACGGACAATTGTATGTTGGTTCGTAGCGTGCATTGTTGCAATGTTACGTTTCTTGGTGGTTTATTAAATTACGGATTTTTCAAATGTTTATTTTTTCCTCTGTGCTTAAAAATCATTTAAAAAGCGGCCTGATTATGCGGCGTATGCTACGCCGCGGGTTGGCTAGTAATGTTAATTTGGTGCAGGCCCAGAACATGTGACCCAGTGAGGCTGGGATTTGGTTGCAACGTTCGCAGGTTGGATCATGCCCTGGGAACATTTTGGAGAGTTTTAGTCGAGACAGATGTGCTCGATATATAATTTTAAGTTGTATAATTGTATGCTTTGCGCATATGGAGCTCGAGTGAATTCTCTGCATTGCTACTTTCCACTCCTTTTCTGATATATTAATTGAGAGATCGTTTTCCCAGTGTCCTCTTGGATCTTTGAAAGGGAGGGATTGTAAAATGATTTTATATATTGTAGAGATATTTTTTCCAGCATGGATGAGGGTGCAAGATGAGGAAAATTTGGAAGGTTCTGTTTAACAAAGTTCCTGAATTGAAGATAGTGAAAGAAATGTGCAGCTGGAATGTTAAATTTGGAATGTAATTGTTCATAGGATGCAAAGACGTTGTCTATATAAAGATCTCTAAGCAAGTTAATTCCAGATTTTTTCCAGATATTAAAAGCTGCATATGTATGTGAAGGTTAAAAGAGATGGTTCTCTTGCAGAGGTGCCACAGATAGAAGCTTCTCCGTCTTAAAATGCTTTCTACATTGGTTCCAGATTCTAAGTGAGTGGAGCAGAATTGGGTTATTTGTATATTGCTGATAACGTGTATTTATTGGAGCAAAGAGCAAGGAATACGAAGAGGTACTGCAAGATTTTACTTCTATTGCGGTCCAGGCCTGTGTCCAGGTTCTTATTGCCTGTATATTTGTTGCCCAGTAATAAAACTGGAAGTTAGGTAGAGCCATGCTGCCTTCTGCCTTTTGTCTTTGTAGGGTCGCTCTTTTGATGCGTGGATGTTTTGAATTCCAAATAAATGAGGTTATTGTTGAATCTAATTGCCTAAAGAATGATTTATTAATGTATATTGGAATGTTATGAAGGGCGGCACAGTGGCGCAGTGGTGGCGCTGCTGCCTCGCAGTTAGGAGACCCGGGTTCGCTTCCCGAGTCCTCCCTGCGTGGAGTTTGCCTGTTCTCCCCGTGTCTGCGTGGGTTTCCTCCGGGCACTCCGGTTTCCTCCCACAATCCAAAAGACATGCAGGTTAGGTGGATTGGCGATTCTAAATTGGCCCTAGTGTGTGCTTGGTGTGTGGGTGTGTTTGTGTGTGTCCTGCGGTGGGTTGGCACCCTGCCCAGGATTGGTTCCTGCCTTGTGCCCTGTGTTGGCTGGGATTGGCTCCAGCAGACCCCCATGACCCTGTATTCGGATTCAGCGGGTTAGAAAATGGATGGATGGATGGATGGAATGTTATGAAATAAAAAAGGAGCTTAGGAAGAATATTCATCTTAACAGTGTTAATTCTTCCAGCTAGTGTGAGATGAAGGGTTGACCATCTATGCAAGTCTTGTTTAATTTTTTCCATGCAGACGGTGAAATTTTGTTGATATAGAGCTTTATGTTTACTTGTGATGTTTACCCCTAGATATTTAAACTGTTCTGCAATGATAAAAGGTAGGGTATCTAATCTAATATTATATGCTTGAGAATTTACTGGAAAAAGTAAAATTTTATTCAGATTAATTCTGAGACCAGAGATGTTTTGAAATTCTGTTAGTGCTGTTAAGACTGCAGGCACAGAATTTTCTGGGTCCGATATATACAGTAACCATATCATCTGCATATAGTGAAATTATCAGTTCCAGTCCTTCTCTGCTAATCCCCTTTATCTGATCAGTATTTCGACAATGTATTGCCAGTGGTTCAATGGCAATCGCAAACAGCAGTGGTGACAAGGGGCATCCTTGTCTAGTGCCACGTTCTAGTTTAAAGTAGTCTGAGCAAATGTTGTTGATGCAAACTGAAGCTTCTGGGTTAGTATACAGTAATTTAATCCATGCACAAATGTTCGGGCCAAACCCAAACTTCTCCAATGTAGTAAAAGGTATTTCCATTCAATCATGTCGAATGCTTTTTCTGCATCCAATGATAATAATATTTCTGGGGTGTTTGATTTAGTTGGTGAGTATATTACATTAAACAGGCATGGAAGATTTGAAGATAAGTGTCGGCCCCTAATAAATCCAGTTTGGTCTTGTGATATTACCGAGGGAGCACTTTCTCCATCCTTCTAGCTATGATTTTAGAGAGTATTTTAACGTCGTTATTCAGAAGTGAAATTGGTCTGTATGATGCACATTGTAATAAGTCCTTATTTTGTTTTGGAAAAACACTGACTATTGCTTGGCGAAAGGTTTGAGGAAAAGATTGGTTATCTCTGGCTTCTGTAAATGTTGCAAATAGGAGGGGATCTAGCTGAGCGGAGAATTTCTTGTAAAATTCTGCAGGGTAGCCATCAGGGCCTGCTGCTTTCCCGCCTTGGTGTGACTTTAAGGCATCTAGTAATTCTGATAACGCCAGTGGTTTATCAAGTTCCTCCGCACTAAAAGCGTCTATTTGTGGTATCTGTAATGTATCCAGAAATGCATTAGGTTGTGTATTGTCTTCTTTAAACTCAGTAGTATATAGGGATTTATAGTAGTCTCTGAAAGTGTGCATTATATTTTTGTGTTTGACGATTTTATCTCCGTTCGTGTTGGTGATTACGCACTTTTTGCTTGTGAATTTGTTGAGCTAAAAGCTTATTAGCTTTCTCTCCATGTTCATAATAATGATGTGTGGATTTGCAGATTAGTTGTTCAGTTTCTTTAGTTGTTAAGAGGTTTAATTCCGAATGTAGAGCCTGCCTCCTCCTATGTAGAGTCTCGCTTGGTAGTCTGGCGTGTTCTTCATCTATTTTAGTAATTTCGCTTTTTATCGCTGCTACTTTCTTGGCTTCTATGTGAATTACCTAGATAAGCATATAAACGACAAGCTGGTCTAGTCTTCAGATAATACTGAACTAGGAGGAAGATCATTTGGAATCTGATGAATTGCCACAGGCAGGATTATGGTAGATCAAATTTAATGAAAGTAAATGTAAGGTGTTACAATAGCAATAGAAGCTATGAGGAAAGATTAAGTGATTTAAATGTTTTTAGTTTAAGCAAATGGAGTGGTGACATAATTAAAGTGTTTAAAATTATGAAGGGAATTAATACAGAGGATCCCTGACGTTTCTTTAATTAAAACTATTCAACAGGAACTGAAGGATACAGTTAGAAATTTGTTAAAGTAAATTTCAGACAAATGCTCGGAAGTGTTTCTTAACACAATGAACTATAAACATGCAATAAAATACCATGTAGTGTTGTAGAGAATAAGATTTTAAGCACCTTCAGTCTGGATTACCTGTTATTTTGGAGAATCTAGGTGAATAGGATTGGTGAAATTGTTGGGATGAAGCCAGTGACAGTGACTTTCTACCTGTGCATGCTTTGCGCTGGTGTTTCATTAATTTGTATTGGGGATTTGTTTGTCAATGGCTATTGAAGGTGAAAAAGAGGAACATAAATGAAATAAGTTGGTGTAATCACAGCTATGTACAATACAATCTGTTTAAAATATCTCCAAACAATGGACCTGTCCCAACAAATTTCCTTGAAAAATAAGGGGGGCTAAGTTGTTCTCATGTGGACAGACAGACAGACAGACAGACAGACAGACAGACAGACAGACAGACAGACAGACATAGGCTATTGCAATAGGTGCTACATGTGAAAACACCTAACAAAGGATAAAGGTTGTTCCTGTTCTGAAAAAAGCAAATGAAAAGAAAGGTTAAGAGACATAATATTCCCACAGTATAACTTTTATTCATTTTTTCTCTAAGCTTCTTTTCTTTAACCATGAGTGTGACATTTGTGTTTTTTTCCTTTTGCACATACACATTGGCACAGCCCTTTGCTAACTAAAGTGTTCACTGGATAACATATAGAAGATGATTATTATTGTACATAACAATATTGAGGCATACAACAATAGGATTTGTGGATTAAGCATTACTTTGCTTTGAGCAAATCAAATCATGCCTAGAGAAACATCAAATAGATTCCTTTGCCCTCAGAATTCATTAACAGTATCATGCTTAAAACTGTGATTACCTCCTGAATGTTATCAATAAGAATGTATTTCCACGAGAAGTGCATTTAGAAATACATTTTTCATATATAAAGATTTATACATACTAAACAGACATTCAGACAAACAGGGATAGATTATATTGGGTGAATGTCTGCAACAGGCCTAACCAGAAATCATAATCAAGAGTACCTAAGGTATAATCTGAAATCCTTAATAAATATTTTTGTCTTTAAACTATTTTTATAGAGGGTATTTTCTTATTTTATTATGAGATACACAGATGGAAATTTGCTGCAACATTTATCTCTTTAATTAATGTTGTGTATGAAATGTTATCAACTGACGCACACACAGCAACTCTTCAATAGACCAGTATTCATTGACACAGAATTTGACACTAAACTCAGAATGATGTCTTAAAAAAAGTGACAGAAAAAAATAAAACCAATTCATAAAAATACATTTGAAAGAAACAAACCATAAAAATATTATCCAAGATAATCAGAATATCTTGACACTGCCTTATTTTTATGCTGTTTTGGAGTGGTGCTTTCTTTTGGCTGAAATAATTATGGACCAGATTTAGAGATCGATTTTTCAGCACACAAACTATAGTCAATGGACAGGCTAGACCAGCTTTTCAGGAGTGGGCAAAAAAGAAAAGCCAAGATACAAAGACAGAGGGTAAAAAACACTAAAAAGTCAATCTAGTTATTAATTTTAAGCTTTAGATCAAATTGCCAAGCACTGAGGCTACACATTTGATGCTGTTAGGTTAACTCTGGGAAATCCACACGTGATAGTCAGTGGTAGCCTAGCAACGGAGTACTCAGTGATATCAGGCCATGACATATTAACATACAGTTAGATATCTAGAGCATTACTTTTTATTATAACCCTTCCACACCCCAAATACTGTATTTGATTGTCAGCTTATTTTTTTTTCATCAAACCTAAATTGAAGAAATTTAAATGTAATTGAGCCCTGCTATGGTTTAAGGTTAGGTTCACTTTTCATGTATGATTTTAAAGGGGGGCTCGGCATGGTGGTGCAGTGGGTAGCACTGCTGCCTCGCAGTAAGGAGACCTGGGTTCACTTCCCGGGTTCTCCCTGCATGGAGCTTGCATGTTCAAAGACATGCAGGTTAGGGGCACTGGCGATTCTAAATTGCCCCTAGTGTGTGTGGGTGGGTGTGCCCTGCAGTGGGCTGGTGCCCTGCCCTAGGTTTGTTTCCTGCCTTGTGCCCTGTGTTGGCTCCAGCAGACCCCCGTGTCCCTATAGTTAGGATAAGGCAGGTTGGTCAATGGATGGATGGATGTATTATATTTTATAGTTTATTACTTTACTAAATATGTGATTTTCAAAACCAATTATTATTCTGTTTCAAAGCAAATTACTAAAGATATTACAGTGCAGTCTATAGCACCTATTAAGGAATTTCATAACCCTAAGTTAGAGTTTTCAAGGGCTGAACCTCTGAACAACCACTCATTACAGCATATTTAATAATGAGAGGAAATAACATAAATGACAAGAAATACCTTAAAATAAGATAATCAAAAACTACGTCATTTTGGCCAGAAAATTCAAAATTAACTGCATTCATGTAAAAAAGTTTTTCTTCCATATGTTTCACTTATTGTATATGTCACTGTCAAGATATTAAAATTAAATGTTATTTTGAAACAATTGCTCAACAGATGATGTATATTTTTTATTTTACTTTGAAAATGATATTTGCTTTTAATTGAAAATTTCATAGAGCTTCAATATGTTAGAAATCTGTCCTAATATTGCAGCAAACAAAATATTTTCTACATCAAAATAGCATAACACACAATGCTCAGAGTCACCACAGCATTACATAAAACCAAAGCAGAAGGCAGTACAACACAAAATTCAAAGTACTACATATCCAGTTTTATATTAATGCTCCCATAACCACCTCACTACTTAAAAAACAAGGGGAATTATAAAATAAAGTTTAGTAAAACTGGCATGCAAAACAGTAACAGGGACAAATCCATCAGTCTGTGCACCATCTGGCTGCTGCTTCTTTGTCTAATAGGTTTCTGTCTCCTTCCAGCCTCTTTTTCTACTTAGCTTTTCTTCATCCCTCCCATCAAGGCTTTGCCTTTATCCAATTTAAGCAGTTCCATTAGACAACCAACCTATCTCTGCAGAGTTCATCTTGCTATTTACATGGAGCTGCTGCAGCTTTTTAGAAACACAGGCAGATTCATACAACCATGTTCTTGATTACTGCACCATCGTGACTGCTTCATTTCAAGGCATTATCATCTTGGTCAAGTTTACAAGCACAAGATTAGTGAGGAAAGGACTATTCTAACTGTGCACATTTCATTCATTTCACTGTCTTTCCTATCATTTTCACATACATTTATGCCTAACTAGGCTGGCAGGTACTTTTAACAGTGCAATGAAAAAAAAATACAGTGATTTATTTGGGATTGCAGGGGGACGTGGGGGTGGTATTTATGCAAGTCAGAATGTAGGTCAAAGCGATCTGAAGATAATCTTATAAATGAAATCCAGGTTAGCATGTGAAACAGTTTCTTTTGAAGTTACAGTTTAAAAGTGTTTTAACTATACCCTTCTACAGATATTATTCCATCATGTCAAATTTGACATATTTGGCTTAGTTCTTAAAATGTTTTGGCGTGTGTTTTAGAAAGCAACCATTCACCTAGTTAAGCTTTCATTTGAATTACTATTTTTTTGCATTATATTTGAAATGTACAGTGTTCTAAGGGGAAAAAAGACGACAACATTTTTGCTCTCTGAAAAGGCTGGATCTGAATTCTGTTAAATGTGAGCTTCGTATGTGATTAAGTGAGGGTATATCAACTTTAGATTAACTATATTCTGTTTTTCTACCATTATTTTATTTAAGCATATACATGAACTATGCATTTCATTGATGTTTATCTTTTTGTGGTAACATTTGTTTAGATGCCAAGGCTATACAGTTAGTCAGTCATTATCCAATGTGCTATAGCCTAACTACAGGGTCACAGGGGGTCTGCTGGAGCCAATCCCCAGGAAGGGCGCCAGTCCACCGCAGGGCACACACTCACACATATCAAGCACACACTAGGAACAATGTAGGATCGCCAATCCACCTAACCTGCATGTCTTTGGACTGTAGGAGAAAACCCACACAGACACGGGGAGAACATGCAAACACCATGCAGGGAGGACCCGGGAGGCGAACCCAAGTCTCCTAACTGCGAGGCAGCAGCACTACCCACTGCGCCACCGTGCTGCCCCAAGGCCATATGGGTGCAGAAAAATATATTTCACTTTCTTCTATACTTCTTTCACACTTCTTTCATACCTAAGTAGTGAAATTAAAGAGGGAATGAGACTGACTAAGTCCGAACAACAGAAAAAATTGGATTTTGAAGTATTATTCTTTTTCCATTACAGAGGTTTAAATGTTGCAAACATAATAATTGCATACATGTTCCACTTTTTAAGAATATTTATCTGAAACCATAACATTTTTCAGGATAGTGAATGGTGCTTTCACCTAACCTAGAATAATTCAAATCAGCACAAGACCCTCATTATGGAGGAATATTTCGGACAAAATGAAATAATTAAATAAATGCGTAAATAAATAAAAGTACTGTGAAATGTGAGCATAAATAAATAAATGTATCATGAAATGAAGCCTTAATAAATAAATGTATCGTGAAATGATAGCATAAATAAATAAATGTGTCAGGAAATATGTTTTTCGTTGCTTATTTATTTATTTCATTTTGTCCGTAACATTCCTGCAAACCGTCGTGAAATACGGCTTAAAATAAAACTGTCACCTTCACTCGTCAAAGTTGAGAGGGTGGGCTCTAACACGCCCTCTAGTTTCTGATTGGTGAATCGACAGCACAAGAATGAATTAGAAAAATGCTTACTACTGCCGATGAAATGGATTCTGCCGAAGATACTACGTATTTCAGAGAGAATTGAAGATTTATCGGAAGAAATGACAATGTTGGCGGCCCTTTTAGACTCCGATATAGATTAAACTATTTTTGAAATTATCAAAGAACAGGTGGAACAGACTCTACTACACTCCAGTTCAGGTGACTCAGTTCCCTGCTCTGGACGTCCATCCTTTGACATTCCAGCTGAGTCAATAAATATTAGTTGGAGCTGCTTTGAGCATTCCATGTCAAAGTACCTAAACTAATACAGCCGTTGCAGTTTACCGTATATCAAACTGGCTCATTAAGCCTTGTGATCGTCTTCTCTGATACACCATATAGATCTGCAAACTGTCGTACTTTTAAACCGCATAACAGAAGGTGTTCTATTGACTCAGCTGGAATGTCAAAGGATGGACGTCCAGAGCAGGGAACTGAGTCACCTGAACTGGAGTGTAGTAGAGTCCGTTCCACCTGTTCTTTGATAATTTCAAAAATAGTTTAATCTATATCGGAGTCTAAAAGGGCCGCCAACATTGTCATTTCTTCCGATAAATCTTCAATTCTCTCTCTGAAATACGTAATATCTTCGGCAGAATCCATTTCATCGGCAGTAGTAAGCATTTTTCTAATTAACTCTTGTGCTATCGATTCACCAATCAGTAACTAGAGGGCGTGTTAGAGCCCACCCTCTCAACTTTGACAAGTGAAAGTGACAGTTTTATTTCAAGCCGTATTTCATGACGGTTTGCAGGAATGTTACGGACAAAATGAAATAAATAAATAAACAACGAAAAACATTTCGTGACACATTTATTTATTTATGCTCTCATTTCATGACATATTTATTTATTAAGGCTCTCATTTCATGACACATTTATTTATTTATGCTCACATTTCACAGTACTTTTATTTATTTACGCATTTATTTATTTATTTCATTTTGTCCGAAATATTCCTCCATACCTCATTCATGATTATTGCTAGTGCATCATTATCACAGGAGACTGACATCATAACAAAATCATAAGAGATTAGATATTCAAAAAACTGAACAATATGAAACTAATACAGTGGAAATGTTTATTTCAAATCAGGTTATCTCTTTTCCGGAAAGTAAAGGAAAGCATTTAAGTACATTTGATCTTAAATAAATATTACAAAACATAAACATGGCAACATTATTTCTAATTTTTCTCTTTTTTTCATTTTTAGCACTTGAAGTGCTGTGTTAAACTATTCTGAATTAGATCCAGGATATAGTGTAACATTTGTATGTTGTTGTAAGGCAGTTGAACGGTTTGTCTAATCAGGATTACAGTCTGTTCAGGGTGACATGATGGTTATTTTAAAAGGAGCAGTAATAATCACTCTCCAAAAGACTCCATTAATGACCTCAACCTAATGAAGAGAATCTTCAGCTTAACAGTACGTACTCTTTGCTTTTCAACCATTAAACAACTTGACACCCAGTTTCATGAGCTGCTATTGATGTCAGTTATTTCTATCTTCAAGATAATTATTTATTATAGAACTACATTAAGTATTTTTTGAAATTCTTATCTAATAGGTTATAACATAAAGCATTATTCTCAAAACTGGCTTAATCTATTTCAGGGTTGTAAGGGAGCCCATCCTAGAAACACTATGCATGAGACAAGAATAAGTCCTGGACAAGGTGCCGTTCCATTGCAAATCCCCCTAACATGCACACCTACACCCATAGTCACAGTTTTAGGGCCAGTCTGAAATAATCAATTCACCAGACATGCATATCTTTAAAGATGGAGAAGGAATAGCCCATGCAGATGTAGGAACAACATAAAAACTGCACATGGACAATGCCAAAGCATGGGATATGATCCTAGAATACTGGATCAATGCTATTGAAAAAAGCCATAATCAGTATGTTTGGTGGGATCTTCAGCCAGCCATTGTCCAACCCGCTATGTCATAACACAGGGTCACGGGGGTCTGCTGGAGCCAATCCCAGCCAGCACAGGGAGCAAGGCAGGAATATACCCCAGGTAGGGAACCAGCTCACTGCAAGGCACACACACACCAAGCACACACGGGACAATTTAGGATCGCCAATGCGCCTAACCTGCATGTCTTTGGACTGTGGGAGTAAACCGGAGTACCCAGAGGAAACCCACACAGATACAGGGAGGATCCGGGAAGTAAACCCGGGTCTCCTTACTGCGAGGCAACAGCACTACTCACTGTGTCGCCGGTGGGGTCTTTTCCTTCTGAATTCATATCAAATTCATTTTGGTTATTGTTTTCGGATAAATACATTTTAGTGTATTTCTGAATATAAATTCCATACTTGACAAAGCATAATGATATAAGTCAATAATTACAGGGACCCATTTTATCTTCACATTTGTAATTCTTTTATCAGTTTGCAAATAATATATTGCATTTGTTTTTGAGGTTCTTGAAAAATCAATTAAACCAAAGAGTTTTAGATGGGGTTTATTATAAATATTTTCCTAAGCCATGTTTTTAAAATACATTTTTGTGAAAGCGTACCTTTTACAAAGTATGGATTTTTTTTTTACCTTTTGTTCATGTGATTGTAATTTTTTCTGTGTTTTTTTTTAATTTAGGTACAGAAGAAGATGATGTCTTGAAATCAAAGAAAAGCTTCCGTAGCCAAGCAGTAGTGAACCAAAATGCAGAAGCTGAGCTCATGCTGGAAGGAGATGATGATGCTGTCAGTCTTTTACAAGAAAAGGAGATTGACAATCTGGCAGGTAACCAACCATTATTATGTTTGAGCATTATTTTTTTATCTCTTTGAGACAAACAAACTGTATTTTCAATACATTTTAGAGTGTTAATACTGTGTTGGACTCGCTTCTGTGTTTCTGTGCTCACTCTTCTTGTTAATCGTGTCTGTTATTGCAAGGGAATGAATGTCAGAGTGTTACAATGTAAAGTTTGATGTTCAAAGCTTAATGGGTTAGCAATACAGAAAAGATTCTTGTAAGTTCATAATTTGTACTTTCTCCTTACATTAAACAGAAGGTAGTATAGTAATAGATTTAAAATTTAAACAGATGTTTAAATGATGTTTTACTCATTACTGAACATGATTGAACCATTTGCTGTAGTCTGTGCCTTTGTGTGTGTGCCTCTCTGTGGTAGTTTATGATGGATCAAAATATCTTGGTTAAATCTAGGACTTCTATTGTAATCCTGAACATTACAACTATTGTTTTCTTCCAGAAGTGATTCTGAAATGTACCTTTTCAAAGTTATGCTTCAAATAAAATTGTAGAAAATGTATATATCTACACATCTTAATCCAGTGCACTTTTCCAGCTGTCTTCTATCCCGTTTAGAAACAGGGTAGGATTATGTTTTTAGGACAAATTATTTACACTGACTAAAATCCAGTGTTTTTAAATAAGCAAACAGGAACATTTAGCAAAATATTCAAAATAGTTTTTACCAATAAGTTCTAATAAAGAACTGTGAAAGTGTTACTCAGCTGCCAATGTGGTACAACAGCAGGCAGCATTGTAGAAATGAAGCAGCAGAAGTGGCACACACCAGTGGCACACACTGAATTAAAGAAATGTCATGGTCAGAAGTAGGCTTTCCAGGAAGACACAAACGTGATAAGGGAAAATCTATAAAAAGTATAACATTTTATCATATGTAAATGTCAAAAGCAAGTTTTAGTAAAATGCTGTTAGTCTTAAAGAGTATTACTCTTTATTATGGGGTATTTTTTTTCCTGTCCTTGTATTTTAAAGGGCAGCATTGTTTAATCGTAAAGCATTGTTGCCTTTAGCCCTGATGCTTCAGTGAAGCCTAACAAACCTACTTAAGTGATGCTTTATCCATTTATTCTCCTGCACATTGTGGACATTTACATCACATTTCCTCCCGTTGCATGCGTACAAATGTTGGTTTTACTCCATAGAACATAAGGTATATGTGCTGCCATAGGGAATGATCAAAGAATAGACAAAATAGTGTCTCCAGACATAATAGTTGTTACTGCTGCCTGAAATTAGGGTTTGATTCTCAGTCCAGCCACTGTCTGTGTCCACTTTGGTTTTCTCCGAGCCTTCTTTTTACCCTTCACTTCTCAAAGATATCTGTTTTACTTGGTATCTCCGTATTGGGCAGGTATGAGAATGGGTGTATGCTTACGTGACATTGTGCCCTGTGATTCATTTTTGTCCTATCTAGTACTCATTTTTTCTTTTCTTCTGATCAAGTCAAGATAAGCTGTGGAGATTTGTAAATGAAGAATTATGTGTGATTCCTGCATTCAAAACATTTTACTTGACTTCTCATTGAATCTGTAATGACTAACATGGTGCAACTCCCTACTACTACAGCTTGCTAAGGCAATCTTGCAATGTATCGTCTTGTTTGAAATATGATCGTGAACTATTAAAGCAAGCTAGAAGACTGAACGGATTATTTTTTGATAACACTGTACATTCTAGTCTCTGGATGGAGTCAAAGCTAAGCCTGTTGTTATTATACGGCTTATTTTTATATTTATAGTAGATGTGGTTTTGTTTTTGAAGTCTATGATAGAAAAACTGTTTTAAGTATTGAATTTATTTTACTAATAGAGCCAAGGAATAACCCAATGGTGCCATTAAAGACTCCAGCATCCACGACTCTTTTTTGAAATAAATATGTGTAAAAAATCATAAGTAATTATTATTTATGGGTCATTTTGCCCTGGGACACAATTACATTTTTATTCTTTATTAATGTGAATTTCATCATTAGCTTTTTGTTCTGAACCTTTGTTAACTAGTGTTTATCATCTTTTGTTTTAGCATTTTTCCTTCCCAGAATATTTACATCAAGAGGCAAGTGGTCAATAAATGTGCATTTTAACTAAACAAATGAACACTTGATGTTTTAACCTTTATTGGAAAAAATAATGAAAATATCTAATTTCAAAATCAAAAGTCTGCATTGTTTGATCATTCTGCAACCATGCAAGGCCTGTTGGTTTGATTGTGCAATCTATTCATTTTGCTGTGTAATTTAAAAAACAGGTTCCCAGACTGGGGAGAAAGATGAAAATTGGCACATATTTTTCAATCAGGATAATTAATTATAAAGGACATTTAGCTTTAAATTCCATGAAAAATCTCTGAAAATAAAAAGTACCCAGAGCTACAATATGTACAGTAAATTGGGTATGTGATATGCAGTTTGGGAACCTACAAGAAAGTGCATCATATAAAATAATAATAACAATAATAATATATTACTAACATTTTAAAATTATTTATGTATTTTCCTTAAAAATTTAAGTGATTTTGTTGTAATGGTTAAGTCATGCACATGTAAAATTTAAAATAGATAATGACAATATGAATATTTTATTTTACTTAGTTTCCCTAAACCGTTTAACAAGTGACTTGATGTGATGTTGTTAAATCATGTGCAATTGTTAACAAGTGTCTAGATGGATTTTCATGGTGTGGTCCTACCCACCACTTACCCTAAACCAGTGGTGGCGAACCAATAGCTTGCGTGCCAGAGTGGGCACGCGCGCCGTCACCCCAACACAGAGTTTGTTACTAGAAAGCCAGAGGGACGCGGGGCTGGGCTGCTCCCCTTCCCCTCTCCACGCGTGCCTGAGGACATTTCTCACATCACCCGCCCCTCTGCCCAGCAGCCTGATGGGGGCACTTCCTCCCTCCCCTGTCTGGGGTAAGGCGTAAGGGTGTGGCGCGGACGGCAGCTTGTTGAGTCTGTGACGAAGGTGATTCTTGTGGTAAGGTTGGAGGGGATGTGGTATGGTGGGTCCACAGCTCAAAATTGAAAAGGCCAGTTTTAATAGATAATCGCCGTACTCACGGCTTAGAGGAGGGCGTGGTAGTGTGGCCATAGCGGTTACGTGGAGCTTCATGATGCAGGTGGTCCTCACTTAAGTTCCCAGGTGAGGAGTCGTCCGCATCTGTAATTGTTTCCGGGAGCCGCTAATCGCCACACCTAATCCACGTCCGCATAATATATAATAGAAGTGCGAGGCGGATGGAAAGGGGAAAAAAAGAGAGAGAGAACGGGAACGAAGGTTAATGGGGAAGACCTGTGTGAAACATTTGAGAAGACAGAAGGGATGAGAAAGGAGAGCACAGTTAGCTCTGAAAATGAAATCCTTAAAGTGTGGAATTCTCTGCCAAATAATTTTAAGTCAATGAAAGCACTTGGGATTGCTTTCCTTACTTTGTTTGGATCATCTTATGCTTGTGAGCAGCTGTTTTCATCTTTGAATTATATCAAATCTGACACCAGAAACAAACTAGCAGATGACCTGAGTGCTGCATGTGTTGCTGTCAAACTTACAAAGTATGAGGCAAGGTCAGACAAATTATCAGCATGCATACAACAGCAAAAATCACATTAATTATTCAAAAGCACGCCAAATGCAAACTTTTACCTTTCATTTAAAAGTTGTTTGTATCATTGAAAGCTCTGTTATTGTGTTTTTCTTTTAAGACAAAGGATGTTAACGTATGAGTTGTTTTTTGTAAACTAAAACCTCAGTATTTAGGTAAAATTGACGTGTTGGCACTTTGCGATAAATAAGTGGGTTTTGGGTTGCAGTTTGGGCACTCGGTCTCTAAAAGGTTCACCATCACTGCTCTAGACAACATGTTTTCTTTTTGTCCCTGTTTTCTAATAGCAAGTCTGTTTCACTCTATCATCTAATAACAGAAACAGAAAATACACATAAATGTTAATTTGTAGTACGTAAACTTCTGAATCTGAATTAATTTCAGGCTATATTTGGTTGTTACTTCAGTTCTACAGCAAGCGTGTTGAGTTTTATATGGTCTTTATTTTATATCCAGTAGACATTTTTTTTGTTTTTATAATTATATGTGCATTGCGTACAATACCTTGCTTTCTTTTGGAATGAGAAATTTGTGTCTCAAAATGAGGATAGGTTGTAATTTGAATAAACAGCCTTGTTTGAAGTCTATTGTTTGAATTGTTTGGCCATGCTTCCATAAGATTACTAAAAGAATTCAGTGTCTTATATTATTCATCCATCTATTATCCAAACTACAGGGTCATGGGGGTCTGCTGGAGCCAATTCCAGCCAACACAGAGCGCAAGGCAGGAAACAAAACCTGGGCAGGGCGCCAGCCCACCGCAGGGCACACACACACACACACACAAACATACACAAAGGACAATTTAGAATTGCCAATTCACCTAACCTGCATGTCTTTGGACTGTGGGACTGTGGGAGGAAACCAGTGCACCCAGAGGAAACCCATGCAGACATGGGGAGAACATGCAAACTCCACGCAGGGAGGACTCAGGAAGCAAAACTGCGAGGTAGCAGCGCTACCCACTGTGCCACCATCCCACCCCCTTATATTATTCATCCGAAGAAAATAAATTAGCAATAATAAAGTCGGAATGTGGGTAGCACAATGGGTAGCGCTTCTGTTTTATGAATTCAGCATCTCAAACTTGAATCTCATACCTCTCATTTAGTGAAAGTTTTAAAAGAATGAATCAAGTCAAGTCAAGTTGGGGAGCATGCACCGGTATAGTGCGTTGCCATACCCACTACACGACGAAACAACTCGGGATCCCGGTTTGCCACCCCCCCCAGGCAGACACGCAGTCCAGTCCCACCCTCCAGAAATGACCCTCTATCTGCCGCAGCCAGGTGTTACGTGGGCGACCCCTTGGCCTAGTCCAGCCACTTGGGTCCCTAACAATGAGGATCTTACAAGCTGGATCACCCTCAAGGAAACGCGCCACATGGCCATAGTGCCGTAACTGACGCTCCCTCACAATGCAGATAATGTGCCTCATTCAGGACTCCATGAGCAACCGCTCATTCGACACAAAGTCAAACCAGCGGTATCCAAGGATTTTTTGAAGAGACACAGTACCGAAGGAGTCCAATCTTCATCTCAGATCATTGGATAGCATCCATGTCTCACAACCATATAGAAAGACAGGAAGCTCCAGGACTCTAAAGACTTGGACCTTCGTCCTTTTGCATAGATATCGGGAGCCCCCCATGCCCTTCCAATCCGTTTACTGACTTCATAAGCCGTTTACTGACTTCATAAGAAGAGTCGCCAGAGACATGAATGTCACTGCCAAGGTAAGTAAACCTCTCGACAAGGTCGACACTCTCTCTGCAGACAGACACACTGGTGATGGCTGTGCCCAAGAGGTCATTAAAGGCCTTTAATGACCTCTTGGCCTTTAAAAGAGCAAATCACAAAAATTTTGAAAAAAGTTATTAAATACGCAGAATAAAAGTCAAAAAGGGAAAAAAGGTTTCTTCTCTGTTTCATTACAATCTTAGCTTTCTCATTTTAAGCTTCAGTTACTCTCTATACCAGTGGTCTCCAGCTCCAGTCCTGGAGAGCTACTGTGGCTACACATTTTCATTCTAACCCTTTTCTTAATTAGTGACCAGATTTTGCTGCTCCAGGACTGGAGTTGGAGACCCCTTCTCTATCCTTAAAAGTTGTATTATTTTTCTATGGATAATTTAAATAGGCTTCACTTTAATACATTTATTATGTTCAGTACAGTTTGAAACTGTTTGCCTGCCATGCCTTACTAACTGTAAGGATTAGAAGCATGTGCGCACCCACCACACGATGAACCATCTCTTCCGAGTGCAGCACCACACTAGAACAGTGTGAGGTTTTTTATGGTAGCTGTAAGGTTGATTATAAACTGAACTCAGAATGTAGTCAGAATGACACAAAATAATTAGAATTTTCCATTTACAATTTAGCTTGTAGGGGTTATAATTGAACTTTCCATTCACTATGCACTAAAATATGGCAAATGTTTTAACATAACTAGGAAAATACTTTTATTGATTTAACATAAACTAACTAGCTGCCAAATTACCTAATGCACCTAATTGTTTATGCTGAGGGCATAGACAATTACTACAGTATTACTTAAATAAGAGCCTTAACTCATTCATAAACAATAATTGTGTATTTCTTGGAGCAGATAAATGCTTGTGTCCAGTCTGTCCAGTACACTAGTTTTGGTCTGCACACCACAGACTCTTCTGACTGCACTTTTGGCATCTGGCATTGTCTTGATGACTTGCCCCATTACCAAAGAGTTACAGGGTTTAGCTTCGTCTGCTATCAATACAGTGTCTACTGGTTCAAGATTTCTTCTTGGTGTAAGCCATTTTTGACATTCTTGAAGTAATGGTAAAAACACTTTTAATCCATCTTTTCCAAAACAAATCAGCAATATATTCAACTTGTTTCCATTGTCTTTGTGTATCCTGATCATTTTTTTAAAAAAAAGTAATGGCGGTATGACAGGTTGAGTCTTGAGTATCAGTGCTTCCAAGTCATTTGGGTCATCTGATACCTTAGTGAGGGGTCTGTTGTTGATGACAGATTCTACTTCACACATTACTGTTTGAGACTTTCATCATCTAATGTTTGTTGATTAAGTATTGAGTTTAGGACTTCTAATTTGTCATTCCCATATGCTGCCATGATGCAAAGCTGATGGTGGGCTGATAGTCCATTTAATTTCTTTCTTAATCATCATGTTGCTTATTATCTTCTGGTCAACATCTTTGATTGCTTTACGTACCAGCAAAGATTTTCCCATTATCCAAGTGCAAGACTTTCACTTGTCCTTTTCTACAAAGTAAGCAATGTATTGCATTAATGCAGGAATCAGTATCTAAACTGCATGCAAACTAAATGTATACAGCTCTTATTATTAGGGAAGTGAAAATTACTCCATACCTCTGGACGAAGATTTGCCCTCTTTTAACTTGAAAAGGTCCAAAGTAGTCAACTCCAACATTGGTAAAAGGCAAAGGAGTAGAAGATCTTCTAACAAATATGCTATTTTTTACTCACCTGTTTTTGCATGGTGTCTTCTACAAATTGTGTACTTTGAAATGATTCTTCTGATAGTTGAATAAGCCTGAAGGATCAAATATTTCTGATGCAACTGTGTTAGCATATAGTTACATCCACAATGTCCATTTTCTTTGTGGATGTGCTGCAAAATAATAGAAGCAGCATGTGAACTTTTGTGAAGAATTGCAGGGTGTTTAGCTTCCTCTGGCATAGCAGCTTTGCTGAATTTGCCTGTGACTTTTAGAATTCTAGTTTGCAGGGCTGGGTGTAGTTTGTAGATTTGGTTGTTTTTCTTTACATGATGATTTTTCTGTAAAGCTTTAATCTCTTCCGGATAAGTGTGTAATTGTGATGTATAAGCTCTGCTTCAGCTGTGTACAAGTCATTGACCACATTGTCGATTTATATTCCTTCAAATGTTCCGTGATAAGTGTTTTTGTCTTTCTGGGTCATATTCAGACTGACTGATCAAAAATTGGAATGCAGCGGCATTTCTTTGAATCTAAGATACCATGCCACTGCTTTCTTCAAATGTAGCCACTCTGAATTGTAGTCTATCAGTTCCTTTACAGTTTTAAATTTCTTTTCCAAACTTATTAAGTTTACTACACAGCCTTTAATTTCTGGATTATCTTCAGTGAGCAAGAACTTCATCAGGTCTTTTCGGCCATTCATGTTCTGGCTTTAACTGGAAGTTTGGGCCTTGAATCCATGTCTTACTTTTGAGGAAACTTCTTATAGTTGATTCTCTTGACCCTTGGTCAGCTTTATTTAAAGCAGATGTGATGTGCCTCCATTGTGAGGGTTGTAAGTGACTCTGTTGGCAACAAAGGTTTTCAAGAGAGCACTTTCGTTTTCATTGTACCTGAATACAGTGCTGCTATTAGTCCAAAAACTTGATTCTTGTAGGGGAATTTGAAGTTCACATTTTAGCACCTTATCTATTTTGATTGCCACAACAGTTGCTGTTAATTCTAACCTTGGTATGGTGGCAGGTTTCAGTGGTGCCACTCTTGATTTCCCCATTAAAAATGAGCAATGTCTCTTATGTTCTTTGTTAGTTAGAAGATAAGAAGCAGTGCCAGAGCTATCTTCAGAGGTGTCTCTAAAATGATGCATTTTTGCTGACTCTGTGTCCAAACCATGTAGGTTTGATGCACTGCTCACATTATAATCCTCAATTAGCTGAAAGTTGAACATCCAATTCTCCATTTCTGGACGTACTTAACTTCCACATCTCCACCATCTTCATCCCATCCATGTTTCTCCTTACACAGGTCTCTTAGGATACGCTTAGCAGACAGTATAACTGATGCTAAAAATCCAAGGGGGTCATATACTGAACTGACAATTAACAGAATACCACATCTTGTGGTAGGCTTATCTTGTAATTTTATCTGCAACTTGAAACTATCAGTTTAAATGCACTATTGAACATCAAGGACTTGCTCTGTTGGTAAGATATGATGGCTTAAGTCTAAGTCCTTTTGTTCAATAGTTCTGTCTTCTTCAGGCATGGACAACAAGACTGCTCTGCTGTTACTCACATATTTGGTCGAGTGAAATCCTCCTCTGAAACACAAGGCTTGAAGATCTCTTGCCAATATTATAGCTTGTTTTTCTGTTGCAACTTACTTTAGACAGTCATTCATGTAGAAATTGTGAAGCACAGTGTGAATTGCTTCTTCAGAATCTGTGTTTCTTGCATCCTCAGCTGTTTTTCACAAAGCATAAGAAGCACAACTTGGTGAGGATCTAGCTCCAAAGAGATGTATTGTCATTTTGAATTCTTCCAGTTCATCGTTCCAGTTACCTTCTGGCTACCCCAGGAAATGAAGAAGATCAGTGCTATCATCTCAAACTTTTACTTAGTGGAACATCAATTTAATATCTGCTATTCATCCTACTGGCTGCTCTCTAAATCTTGTAAGGACTCCAATGAGAGTGTTAGGTTAGGAAGTGGCAGTAGGGTCAAAAACCACTCTATTTTGTTTTCCTTTGGATGATATACTTCATGATAAGGAAATTAACATACTCCGCCTTCTCTAAGGGACAACTGTTCTGTGTGCATCTCAACAGCATATACGTTATCTAAGATAACTTTCATGAATATTTTGTAATCCTCGTGGAATTCTTGGTTCTTTTAAAGTTTTCTGTTGAGGCCAATAGCACACTATTCAGCTATGCAGCTATTGTTTGTCAGATGGCATCCATCCACCAGTTCTGCAGTCCCTGACTGACTCTTGACACATGACTGACTGTATATCATTGCAGTCTTCATTATCTGACCCCTGTAGCAGACCATTGACAATGAATCAATGCAAGAACCGTCTTCACAGCATACACACCTTCACCTCTACTGTGTATGACTCGCCATGAATCCATGGCTTTAGGGACATTTGTACCTATTAACAAGCCCACTACTGCTTCAATCTGCGATAGATGCCCATTTTTGAGGTAAGACCATTTCACAATGCCCTCTTGCCTTGGAATGTTCTCTTTTTTCACTAGGATGAAGTTTAGTTTGTAAACCTTTGGTAATTCAATGAATACATTTTCTTCAACTCCACAGACTTATAATTCTAATAGGACAGAACATTTTACTAGTTTTCATTTATTGACCTTATCAATTTCTACTGTGCTGATGTGAATCTGAGTTCTTCTTCCTTAAAGGTTTAATTGTCTTTGAAGGTCTTCTGTGCAGAATGTTACTGTAATGTCAGAATCTATAAAGGCATAGGTTTCTATAAACTTTTCACTCATTTTGGACTTGACCTTTACCACAGCTAGCACACACTCCGTAACAGCTCCAGTTGCATTGCATGTATCTCATTCCACAGAGATATCCTTCTTTTCAGTATTGTTGTCTCCTCTTTTTGAGCAGAAGATATCCTTCTTTTCAGTACTGTTGTCCTCTTTTTAATTGATGAAGCTTTATTTTCTTTGTTCATATGCATGATATCTGAATGTAGCTGAGAACATATTTAACATTTAATTTTTCTACACAGTCTTTTTCTAAAATGCCCTTACTTAAGGCACTTGAAGCATACACTTTTAGATTTCAAAAAGTCAATCCTACCTTTGTTTGCTAGTTTCTTGATCTTATTGCATTCAATAAGGGTATGACTTTCATTGCAAAATACTGTAAGCAGGGTTTACTGAATGCACAGACAGCTATTGTTGCCTTTTTAACAGAGGTGCCTTGAGTCCCCTTTTCAGCAGCAACTGTAATGTTTTTAGCAGATCTGCTTCTTCTTGGGCCACTTTTCATGCAAGATTTTTGTTTTCAGCCTTTTCCTTTTGCTTCCTGGGTATACTGTATGTCTTTGATAAGCTTTTCCATGCGGAGGATGCAAAGATATTTTAGCCTTCCAACATAGAAAGTCAATTAGGTCAGCAAGTCATGCATTCTGGTCTTGATTTTTCTCAATATCATAAACTATACTTTCTTACTTGTCTTGCAACTGGAATGGTAGCTTTGATACAATACAGTATGAATGTTTGTATTTCTGTCAAATTCTTGTCCATTCTACACTTTGGACATAATATTCATACAACTAGTAAGAAAAGTTGCATAAGTCTCTCAGACTTTATCTGAGGCCACTTCATTGCTTTGTCCAGGTATACATCATCTATCTGTATCTGGTTACCATTATAACTTTCAAGCTGCTTCCTGGCTCCTATGTAACTTTCCTCTGGTGGCAAGTCTATTCAGCTTTTAAACCTCTTAACGCACACACGTGCCGGTCCCGGGACATAACAGCGTTCAAAAATGTTACAGTAATGTGTGCATGCCCATCTGCCATGCATCTCGACACCCTACCCATCAAATGAAACTTCAAAGTCTCGTCTTTCCGATGATATAAACCATTTTGACACACAACAACCACAGCACTGACACTAAAGCCTTTTTTACAGAGAAGTACATACTTTTAAGAGTTGACTGTGCCTACCTTTGAAGACCCCCTGCAAGTCAAACATCAATATTTCCGAGCAGTATTGATCCCATTGTGTCCGTAAGGCTCCAGCGAATATAATCCAGTAAAACGATTTAGGTCCAAAACACACGATATATTCTCAAAGGGACAAAAACTCCAGAAAACGTTTCATAACTTGAGACCACCTACGTAATTTTTTTTCACTTATATTGCTCATTTTAGACGTAATTTGTTTCTGTCGGCGATAACCATGCTACCGCATGAAACACGGAAGTGTTAGCTTCGAAAGACACCTAAGTTGGCCAATTACGACGGGTCTGGGGTTGACTGGCACCTCGTATAGCCAACCAGTGTCACAGAAAGCTTTGAGAGTGACGTATAGCTCTGAACTCTGGTAGAATCTACCAGTTTGATTGGACACTGTGACTGACACTCAAAACTTACAGCCAATGAGCAGCCGAGCATTTTGATATGTAACTTGCCATACTAACTTGTAAACAAAACGATCGGAGCTGCGTGAAGGTGGCATTTGTGCCAGTCTGCAGAGTTGGTGCGTGGTTGTTTATTGTGATTTCGCCAAGTTTTTTCGCAGTTTAAATATGAATAAAAGTAGAAGTTTAAACGTAAATAAGCGTTCGATTAAATAATAGATGCATATGCGCGTTGAAAGTATTCAACCGCAGGGACATGTAATGGCGAGAGCGCGTGCGCCCTTGTGCTTTCTGCTTGCTAGTGATTGCTGCCATCAAGTGGCACATGGAAAAACGCTGTGTTGTAACAGTTTGTAAAAGAAATATATATAGTTTGTGTGCATTTTATAAAAAAAGTAAAAATAAAAATATAAATATATTTTTGGCCCATAACTTGTATTGACTATTTTTACATAGAAATGTGTATTTTTTATTGTTTTCCTTATGGAACATGAATTTCCATAACTAATAGAGTGACACTGTGTGTAGATATAGATTCCTTTAGGTGTAAGCTTTCAGTAGAGCCCTCATTGATATCTGTGGGTTGAAGCATTCAAAACTTATTACACTTTTCCATATGTTCCAAAATGTGGATAATGGTCCCTCTAAAAAGCCCCTAGACATGCCCACATAAAAACTGGTGTAAAAAATGTCATTTTTACAGGTATTCTTTTCAAATTTGAAATTTGAGTAGTCAACAAGTTATTCTGTTGGTACATAGTGTGTTTCTGTCCCCACCTACCTACTGCAGCTTTATTTTCCTTTATTTTCATAAAAAAACTTAGGCGAGAACAAAAAAATTCGTTTTTTTTGTGAGTTCTAATGTGCATAACTTTTGATCAGTCACACCTACAGTGATTCTGACTACTAAGGGTGAAACTAGAGAATGTTACCTTTACAAAGAGACCAAACATGTGTTTATACTCCAGATATATTCAATAACAGCAATGATTCTAATTTGGAGAGGTCGAATTACAAGCGATTTAGCAAAAATGATCCCGAATGATAAGGGGAGGTTTCATGTGGTGAACCTGTGTTATGTTGCACTATGTAATCTAATATATCCTTAAGGCTCTCCAACGTATTTTCTATAGCATGGTGTAACAAAAGGCACTATACCAGTGCCTGACTCGACAACGACAAACACAGGAGGCACACTTATAAAACAAATACATGTTTTTATTTTCTTTTCTTCTGCCTGTGGGCAACGTCTTCTCCATTGCCACAGGCACAACACAGTCCCAATAACACAATAGCACAATCACAATACTTCTCTTCTTTTTCTCCTCCACTCCTCTCCAACAAGCTTAGTTGCCCCCCCCCTCCCGACTCTGGCTTCCGAGTAGTGTCTGCTGGTCCCTTATACAGTATAGGTCACTTATAAGGGCTCACTTCCGGCAGCACTTCTGAGTGTGGCGGAAGAACCGCCCTCATGGGTTCAGGGACAGTTGCAGCACATCCTGGCAGCACCCCCGGATCCCAACTGAGCTGTAACAAACTCCAATTCCCATGGAGCTCTGCAGGAGTCCGAGGTATCGTTGCCATCTTCCGTTCCGGGGGAGGTGATACTCTGTCCACACTTGCTCCCCTGGTCCTTCCAAGGCAGAGGCGTCCCGGCCGGGCAGGGGTCCCAGCCATCCATGACAATGGTCAAGTGCCCAAGTAAAGCTTGCATAGGGCAACGGGTCACCTTCAAATAAAGGAACTTTTCTGTATGGCGCCTTGTTTTGTTGGTTACATACTACTTCAATAAGTGAACTCTGATTTTTATCATCTGACAAATTTCATATTTACGTTCATTAGTGTGCAAAGAACTACTGCTGCTTGCGCCATATGGCTCTGTTAAAATGCCACATTGTTTCTTCTGAACTTGATTTTTAGAAGTATTATAACTGTTTGGGATGTTGTGAATGTCACTGTGTCCTTTTAGAGCTCTCAATCTTTCACTGGATTCTGCCATGGCATCCTCTAAAGCCAACTGACCTATTTTGGCTTTTAGCTGTGCCCCTTTGGATTCTCTTTTGGCCTTAAGCTGTGTCTCTTCAGATTATCTTCTGGCCTTTAGCTATGCCTCTTCCAAATCTAGAGCCTGCTGCCTTGGTAAAGTTTCAGGGTGACTGAGTGAGCAGTGCTGCGTGCTCTGCCTCCTGCATCTTAAGAACACTAACGGAGGTTACCGATGAGTTAAATCAACTTGTTGTTTTTACAGAAACTTGAGAGGCACTGTCGGCAGAAGGGGCATCAAAAGGAATTCAGAACTCAACGGCTTTAAAAGTTTTTTTCATTTACCATATTGGAAGGCATCTCCAAGATACGTTTATTTTGAAGCACTAAAACATGCTGGCGTGTTTTCCAAACCCAGTCTATTCAATTTAGTCTTCAATTTTGCCTTGAAATGTTAAGGTTGCTTCTTTCACACTTCCTCTTAACTTAGCAAATAAAGTAACTCATCATTTAACTCAATATATTCCATTTGCACTGCAAGAAATTCTATGTTAATTAACTCATTCATTTTTTCCCAATTAGATTTATTCTTCTTGAAGTTTTCAGTGTCTTTCATCAAGTTGGATAGCTGATCATGTTGTTCCTCTATATCTTCTTAAAGCCTTGTTACTCTACTTACACTTTCATTTAACTCATTTCATTTAACTAATTTAACATTAACAGTTCTCCAGAAATTTACCTGGGCTGTGCTGGAGATGCGGGTGCCTTACTCTTGTCATGGTGATGCTCTCTCCCTGCTGTATCACGGCCTTCTGGACAGTCACTCAGACCACGGCGTGAGGATATCATTTCAATCATGCGCTAGGAATGCCAACACTTCCAAATAATAACTCCTTTTAAAGTATGTCAATTCCTTTCTCTTAATTTAGACAGTCACACAAAGGAGCGCAATATTCCCTGTTTTTTCAGGTTGTCGCCAATGTCAAACTTAAACAGGGAGTTTCAAACTTAAAGTGCAGCTGTGTCTTTTCCAGGTTTCCAAAATTGAGCAGCTACTGCTATGAGAAGGTAGGATTCAACATGAGTCAAACGCGTAACAGAAGAAATTGCTTAGTCCTATAAAGTTTGTTTTAAAAACATGTTTAGTGAAGCTTTAAAAAGAACAAATGACAAAAATTCAGAGAAAAGTTATTACGCAAAATAAAAGGCAAAAAGAGAAAAAAGGTTTCGTTACAATCTTAGTTTTTTCATGTTAAACTTCATTTATTTTCTATACTTAAAAGTTGAAAGTTGTGTTATTTTGTATCCCAAACTTACATCGGCTTCACTTCAATACGTTCAGTATGTTCAGTACATTCAGTATGGTTTGAACTTGTCCTCCATGCCTTACCAACTGCAAGGCATGTCATCAACTCAGTAGCCTGTAGTCAGAATGACAAGAAATAATTAGAGCATTCCATTTACAATTTAGCTTAATAATAATAATGATAATAAATTCTATTTATGTATATAGCACCTTACCCATGTTCAAGGTTGTAGGGGTTATAATTGAACCTTCCATTGACTATGCACTTATATATAGGCAAAATGTTTAACGTATCTAGGAAAATATTTCTATCAATTTTACATAAACCAACTAACTAGCAAATGGCTCTTATTTTAGGTTAATTGACAATTACAAATTGGCCCTTTGTTGATGTGTGAATAAGTGGGCTTTGCATTGGGCTGCTGCAGTTGATAATGTCGTATGCAGGCTTGCATTTGATACTGCTGAGACAGGCTGCTTATTATGACCCTAAATGGGATTAATCAAGTATGAAAATGTTATTTTATATTGTAGCACAACCTCATGTTTCAAGACTGCTAAGCTGCTGCAACATTACTTTCACAGATAAAAAAAAAAAACTTAATAGCCTTAGAAGTTCTTTTTTAGCTCTTCCAGTTTGCTGTCTTTTTTGTCTGCAGATTGACAGTAAGTCAGGTAAATAACAAAATAACAACTAGACCACAAAACTGAAGAATCAAAGCAAAATAGCCATTGTCTGATTGGCTACTGAGCATAATATTCAAGGGAATGAAATGTAAAATTTTGTTTAATACTGATGCCTGCATGCTACTCTTTGGACATCAGTTTGACATATCAGTAACTGACAATAATCAAAGATAATTTTATTAGTGTTAATAATGTTATTTCATATACACTAAAATCCTGACATGAATGTCTACCCAACATATATCATGTCACCTCTCTCTGGTGCCATGATTAACAATTATGAATTTAAATTCAGATCTCCATTTTAAATTCCAGAAAAGGACAGCCTTGGAACCTTTGTGGAACTTTAATAAATGAAGTGATGGTGTATGGTGAATGTTAATTTACAAAGTAAATAAAAAAAGCAGACAAGGGCTATTTAAATTGTGCATTACTGTATTTTGGTAGTCCTGCCTTGTGCCCTGTGTTGGTTGGGATTGGCTCCAGCAGACCCCCGTGACCCTGTGTTCGGATTCAGCGGGTTGGAAAATGGATGTATTTTGGTAGACTCTCTTCTTGATGACAAGCATCACAGCCTGCAACTTTACATTTAAAGTGTTACTATAAAGTTCTAAGGAACATTTTATCTGTTCCCAGATTTATGAGCATGCTGTGTACTAAAGAAAATCCTTTTTATTGACATTGATGAACAGTTCTATACACTGAACTAGTTGCTTTGGTTCTTGTGTCCAGCCTTAATGAAGATTTTTCATGAGCAAGAAGTGTGATCATCTAAGAGCCACTCAAATCAGGAACTCTGTGATTTACACTGTTTATTGGAGTCTGAGTTAGGGTCTGGACTCAATAGCAAGATGAATAGTTATTAAAGTGAATCAAATACCATCATGGTTCTTTTGGTAGTAAGAAATTGATGTGCATTAAGAAGTTGGGATGTATTATATCTGCATGATATTTATTTATTTTTTTTAAAAACTCCTTCTATTTTCCTTCTCCTCTATAAACTCTGTATACCCTTTCTAAAAAGTACTTTACATGTATATTGCCAACCAGAAGGCTAAAGTAAAATAGCAGGCAAAAGAAACTTAATATTTGGGCCACTGTCTGCACTTAAGCATATTTTATAATTAACCTGCTGAATGAATGGATGAAATGATCAATTCTACTGCACATTTTAGTACTGCCTAGTAACAATCGTGTATCAACAGAACTGCTATTTTTAATTGGTTGTATTGTGGTGTTGCCTCATGGATTCAGTGTCATAGCTTCAAATCCCAAGCTTGGTCAGCGTATGTATGAAGTTCTCCTCAAGTAAGTATGTGTTTTTTTTTTTTTTTCTAGTTATTTCTTTTTTTCTACAGTCCCAAAGACGTGCAGGTGGGATTAATTAGGTACTCTACATTGTCCCTGCTTTCAGGGCCGATTCCTGCCTAGCACGCCATGCTACTAGGATATTTCAAGCGGCTGTGGTCCTGAATTGGATTATGTAGGTTTGAAAATATTGTATTAAGCTATATTGTCAAATTATCTTATTGTTTGCTGCCAAACATGTTAGAATCTTTAGAAAATGCAAAAAAATGAGCAAACAAATGGTTTCTGCAAGGTTATATGTGGTCAAGTAAATTAGAGGTGTAACTCCATCCAGACAGCATCATCTATGTGGTGGTCCACAGTCAACTATAACAGAGACAAAGTCATGGCTCTGATAACCTAACCTCACTGCCCACCCCCTTGTGAGCATTCTACAGTATCATTAAGTACGTGCTGGAAAGTGTAATATGAAGCAGATTTGATCTGCTCAATTCCAAGGTTCCCAGTGGCGTCACTTCCTATATGTAGGATTATTAGCTTGGCCACATACCAAGCGGCACAGCAGGATACCAAGAAGAGAAACAGACGCAGGTCAGTAACAGTTCATAATGATTGCCACACTTGTAGCATATATTTGTGTAAAAAACTTAAACAGACTTGCAGTCTCAACAGCTTATCAGTACCTCTGCTTGAAGGCATGCTAGACTAAAGTAGTGAGATTTCATCCTGGATTTAGGATGCTAATGGAGATTGCATGATCGCTTGCTTGATTTTAACAAGATTAAGCCAAAACACTTCTCCCGACCCAATGAATGAGATGTACAGAGAGGCTCAACAGAGGCCATTAAGTAGTTGCGCTGCCAGGAGAAGTCCAGATGAGGTTGGGGACAGTAGAAAAATAGTTTTGTCAGTTTGTATGGTCAGCATGGCCAGATTCTTCTGGAATTAATTTAGGATGAGACATTTTGTATTTTTTTTTTTATTATTTGCTACAGTTTTTATGATGTCGATATTAAAACAGGCACGACTATCATACCTACTTTAACTCCACTTGTAAAGTATAGTTTTTTTTTTCCTCCTATTCACTTTTAGAAAATTGTTTCTCACTTTTCAAATTAAGTTTAGCGGAGATTTAGAAATTTTCTTTTTTTTCACTTTAACTGTTGTTGAAAGGACAATAAAAGTTGTCATTTTTATCCCAAATCAGTTTAGTTATGTCATCAAACATTAGTCACCAAAGTGAAAAAAGCTGTACACCACTGTGCAATGGTTCCTGAGGCTTTACATGTACTTAACATCCAACAGTCAGTCTCCCGTGACCTAAACAGCCAGTCCTGCTCTCCCAGTCCTTGTAACTGAAGGTAGCTGTATCCCAGGTGTCACCTGTACTCATCTTCTTTTCTGCCTTGTTTGCCAGTCTGCACTAATACCTAAGCTTTTATCCAGCTACTCCAGTTTCTTGAGACACCTGTCCATTTTCACAGAATAACCCCACAATTCTACTTTAGCATCCGTTTGTAGGAAAACAAGAAGTTTTTTTGAGGCGATAGATCTTTCAACAAATTAAAGGAGAAAACAATTGAAACACAGCAAAAGAAACTGAAACACAACAGATAAATTAACTGAAAGTAAAATGAAAAAAATAAATAAATAAAAATAATAGAACCTACAATGTTTTATTCTAAGCCCCAGATTAGTCTTGTACATCTGTTGTTTTGTTCTCAGTAGTGGTGTTGTTATTGGCTTCTTTTTTACAGGCTACTTGACTTTATACACCATATTATACCCATCATAGTCTCCGTTCTCCAAAATATGTGTCTATTTCTGTTGCTTTTTTAAATTCTATTCTCTGAAATTGCACAAAATGTATGTGTTTCCAGTATGGGGTGATAGCTCCCTGAGAATGGGCTCTTTTGTAATTGCGGTGTGTTACATAACCTGAATCTATATACTGTAGATATGATATAAAAAGGCAATACGCCTCCCTTAGTGATACGGCAATAAGAAATCACATAGGAGAAATAACTTAAAATGACGGCTTACGCTGCATAACAGATGAAGGAAGACAATGGCAAAAACCCAGTTAGGCCCGGTGTGTAGAGTCTGCTATTTTCGCCATTGCAGTGTAAGGATTTTCAGGATCAGATGACGTTATCTCCCATCCGTCCATCGGCTTCAAAAGGTGTGCCGGGCGATGTTCCAAGGCTTTATACTTTTTCTTCATGTGCAGGCCCACACTTTGGTGAATCATGCAATGCCAAACAAGACAAAGAAGATCCAATGTCATGCTGACTTTAACACACAAAAATAGTATACAATGGTCCTCCGTCTGACTGCCTGTTTCCCAGTTGTGTCTATCTGTCTTGTCTTGTCTTTAATGCTTGCCTAGCAGTCCTAGATGGTGAACTCCTGTGCTAAATATGGGTTTGTTTCAACAGTGCATGTGAGTAGAAAAAGGCAGCTTTATAAAATATATTTGCGCAGAGTACAGTGACGTATTAAAATTATACTGTTATTGCAGTATGAGATATACTATTGTGTCATTTGTTATAGTCTGACAGTTTCCATGTTTTCTACCATCTACTGGTGTAATATTGCTGAAAAAAGTAAGAATTTAATTACTGACAATGTTTAATGCTAAATATTTTGGATACAGATTTTGTAAACAGATCACACTCTGTACTTGTTTACCTAAACGTTTTAAGTCATGATGCACAGTGAAATGACAGATCTACAGTGGGTGGGTAATTTTTGTGACTAGGTTTTTACCCACACCAGCCCTCTTTGTATTTTCTGTCCTTACTTATGATCTATCCCTTTTCTCACCAAATTATCCAACAAACTCTATAAACTTTATATCAAAACCAAATTTTTATGACAGTGTCACTAACAGCAGTGCTATAATTTACATAAACAGAATTTAAAAATGTCCCTTCTTTAACTGAACAGTAATGATTATTTTCTGTTTTAAGGCTGTTTTTGCATTTGAAATACATTTTTATTTGAAACATACTTGGCTAAAGACAGTTATCTCACTAACAATTGCATTGACATAGGCATGGCTTTTGCAGTTACAAGATATAACTGGTAAATAAATTATTTCACTGATGTACCTACAAAATTCTATATATGGGTGTTATGTACACAATAGTATCTATACATCACATTGAAATTATGTGATAATTAAACTTTTAGAAGTGGGAACACCTAATTTGGGGTAAATATACAGGACTGTCCTGAAAAATCATGGTCATCTTGTCACCTTATAACTAATGAGAAGTTGCATCATTTTGACATTTTGTATAAGGGGATCTTACATTGTACTTCAGGCCTGTTGTGTTGGCTTGCAGGATCATCCTACCTTATTACACTGAAGGGAGTTCCCCTAAATATTTTTTTCCAGCTAAAGCACTTTCCATAACAGTGTGTTTTCTGCCCTTAAGTACATTTTGCAAGCATTTACACACTGTGCAATCCTGCCTTTTTGTGGTTCAATTAGTACAGTGGATTGAGATTGTTGCTATAAAATTACTTCAACAAGAACAACAAACTTGTTAAGTATCAATTTCGCACAAACATTATAAAGTTTTTCTTCACACAGAAAACCATAAACACATGAAATAAATGACCAAGTAGAGTGGTAGGCAGTAGGACTTTAGGGATTTTCAGAACTCAACTTGATGTTATTTTGGAAAAATGAAGTGGATCGGACTGGTGAGCTTTGTTGGGCTGAATGACCTGTTCTCATCTAAATTTCTCTAATTCTAATTTAAACCTGTGCTCACAATCTGCTTATACATGTGGTTGAGTGGTTCTTTTATTTTAATTGCTTACATTATTTTATACAGGATAAACTTACCTGAATTGTGTGGTATAGCGGGTCCGCGGCTTCCGAAAAAAAGTCGGGTTTTTTAAAATCCGTATAGCCGTGTCGTTCTCTGTGGGCGCGATTGCATGACCGCGGGGAGTTAATGAGGTGATTGGAGTGAGTCGCACCTGCACGTGTGGGTGCGGTTGTTCTTGTTTGCCTCATTGGCTACCTGCGGTGTGTAATTAAGAACTGTGCCCACGGAGGCAGAGGTGTATATATAAACGAAGGTACACCAGAGAGGGGGAGGATAAAAAAAATCGTGGAGAAAGATAAGAGAAATCGTGGAGAAAGAGAGAGAGGTCAGAAAACAGCAGTCAGGTGGTGACGATCTGGCCACCTGGAAGGTGGAAACGCCATGAGCTGGGGTCTCGCGAAGAACCGTTATTCTATTGCGCTCTAGGGGCTAGTTTGCCCAACTGAATGTACCAGTGAGTGGGGTGAGCAGGAGAGGTGTCCTCCCGAAGGATCTGAGGAGCGACTGCGGGTGCGTGAAGGATCGAGGGAGGAGAGTTGAACTCGGCGGTCTGGCAGTGACTTCCTGATGGAGGCCAAGACGGAGGTTAACTGAAGGAGCTCGTGGTTGTTGGTCTCCGCTGGCCGCGAGTAATGGAGAGCCGGGGAGAAAGAGACGGAGGTGGGCTGGAAAGTAAACGGAGAGAAAGAGACTGCGTTTTAATTGCTGCATATATTAACCTTGTGTTTTAAAGGATTTATTTACTGTTGATTTTAACCTCACTGTACACTTGATTTTAGGGATTTATTTACTGAACTTTGACACTGCACTTTTGCACTTTTTGATTTAATTATTGTTTTAAATAAAAGCACTTTATGGAATATCCCCTGGCCTTGAGAGATGTGCCCCTATTTGTCAGCTCATCTCGGTGACATTATCGACAGTGTTGGGTTCAGGGTTCCCGAACAGACGAGGAGAGCATGGAAGAGAACCCGCATCGTCACAAATTGTAGATGAGTGCATTGGCCCTATCAAAATTTTTTCTGTAGCAGAATAACATTACAACTCTTTAATAAATGTTACCAGTATTCTTTGATTAAAAAAAATATATATATATGTGAAAATAGCTTACTGTACTCAAATTTGTTTAATCAAACTTACAATCACAGGGGATAGAGCCTATGCCAGTAATACAGGGCACAGAGATTATAGCAGGATTCAACTATTCAACTACAGGGGTTAATCGTGAATCACAAACTCGCCTAACCTAAACATTTTTGGTGATGTGGGAGAAAAACATTTTCAGATACAGGCAGAACATGCAAAACTCACACAGGGTACTGAGTCTGTGACGCAGACATGCTAATTAGTGCTCTGTCATGTCACCTAAATGCAGTTTAAGGGTTTATAAGTGCGTAATCACTATATGATGCACAGTATTTTCTGCTAGCCTTTTTGAAACTAATGGAATATTGGTAATATTTAATCTCTGTATTGTTGAAAATTGTCTTAATACAGGTAAAATTCCATTACAGCGAACTACCAGGGACCTAAAAAATTTCGTTATGACAAAAATTTCGTTGTAATGAGATTCTGTATTTGTTACTATAGTGCTTTAACTTGCGCCCAGGCTTTTGCAATCATTTCAATGGCTTCTTTTGTGTTAATTTTAATCTCCTCCTGCCTACAAGTTATGCTGATGAGAATTTTTCTCAGTATTTCCTTGCAAAAATACATTTTCCCAAAGTGCAATTGCAGCGTCTGTGGAAGATTGTTTGTCCGTTGTCGGGGCAGGGCAAAAACAGGCTGCAGTGAAGTGACACAGAAGCAAATCATAAAAGTTCGGGGTCGCGCTGTAAGTCCCTGTCTTGCACCCCAAAACACGAGGCAAAGTCTCAGTACTTTAGGAAAACCAACTTTATTCAGCTTGAAACAGGAACGGCACACTTATTTATTGTAGTGTGATCTGCCACTCTGCTATACACAGACACAGCAGTCAGGCTGCATCACCCATCGATATCTTTTCTGTTTGCTTTGGCAGAGAGACGCAGCATAGCTGAGAGATGTAGAATATCTTTGAGCCAGCTGTTGCCCCGGCAACAGATAAACAGTCTTCCATAGACACGGAGATCAGATTTTGCAACGCTCTTCGCCGTGTCGTCCAGTTAGGGGAGGTCCCACGAGAGTTTACAAACCTCACATTTTCTTGAATGAGTGCCGCATTAATGGGAATGTTTCTTGAATGAGCATCTCTGAACCACATAAAAACTGCTTTTTCAACGTCTTCAAATGCAGCATTTCACATATGTTTGCAACCCGAGATTTTTCTACTTTTTTTGCCCTGTCTTTCAAGAAAGTTGACAGCGTCGATGGCAAAATTCTGAATTCACTGGCAACGTCTTTTTTTTTTTTGCCGCATTTGAGAGTTGCAAAAAGTAAATTTTTTTTTCTAATATGAACTGTTATCATTTTTTCGTGTCTGCCGTTTCTACAGGAGGGTGACAATGAGTTCAATTCCAATGGATGTTTTTTAAATGTTAATGAGCAATAAGCAAAAGGTATTGCTGAAAACTGCAGGAAACAAAAAGGGTTAAAAAAAAACGGTACGAGGAAAGTTTGAAGAAAGAAAAAAAAATGACAGTTTTTCTGTTTGGGGATCATTGTGCACAACTGAGTTGTGTCCACAGAACTAACTGCTCTGCAGATGATTCATTTCAGGCATTTCAAGGGCTTTTGGGCACTTCGTTATAATGAAAGTATCTGCCGAATGTACTTTGTAGTAATAAGATTTCTATAGACTCGCGTCATATGGGGAAACTGTCGGGACCATAAAAATACTTCATTGTAATGAAAATTTCGTTGTAAAGATATTCGTTATAACGGAATTGTACCTGTATACTTAGATGGTAAAGCATGCTAATGACATTTTTATTTCTGTAATCCACATGATGTTTGGCATCTTTTTAATACTCTTAAATGGTACTGGTATGTTACTGACAGAGGTTAGCATTTTTTTTTTAAATGTAATGTAAATTGAGTGAATGTTGTGTTACTTTTTCAGGGATTTGTGCAAGGCTTACCTCTGGAGTTTCTAGAGAGAAAGAAGAACTAGCCACTGGTTTAACATGATGAAAAACTTTGAGTTCCTAATACTGATGTTCATCCAGCTTTCTTAAATAGGCCAATCATTTTTATACTATATAACAATATATAGCATAAAAAAGTTACTCTTGAAACATTAAAGTTATAATATTAAATATTCACGCTTAGCAGTGTAACAGTGTTCAAAATAGCTTATCAATAGTGATGAGCAAACATTGCTGTGTTAGCTTTGCAAAATCTCGGAAATGTTTGTGATATTTGACGAACTTGGAGATCTGCATTAAAGTCAATGGGGAAGGACTAACTGAACTAGATTTGACTGGATTATAACGGTGCAGTCGTCTTTAAAGTGTCCCTGAGGGCTGGAGAAATGTCTGCCAACTATACTGGACTGGTTATTGTGGCCAAAAAGGTGACTTTAGCTGTGTGGCAGTGGTGCCAACCACTGCACCACCGTGCCTTTGTGATATCATAGGAGAACGACCACGTTGTGAGAGTCGCACAATCGTGTATTTTATCAAAACAAAGCAGAAATGCTGAAATCGTAGTCAAAAGTCAGAAAAAAATATGTAGGTTTTATAAAGGCCAAACTTTCAGAGTGGGTTGTCATGATTAATACCGCTGGCTCTTTCTGTTTTTTGAAGTCATGCTGAAGGCTTTCTAAACTGTATGTGCTGATGCTTTGCACTTTTTATTCTATCAAAAAGATAGAAACATCTTGTAAATAGTAGTAAATCTTATGTTATTATTATTATTTCATTGAGTCTGTTGGAGGGGATGTCAGGTTCTATAAAGGTTTGTTTTCATTCTCGCCACGCCATGTACCTAATTATTATACATGCATAGGGGCATGCACCTCCTTCTCTTAAGTTTGACGTGGGATTTGAAAATCGACCTGCACATTTGGCTATATGTGGACGAGCACAGATATGTTGTCCCACAGAGTCTGTAATGAAAATCATCAGCATTATATACCCTGGTCTCATCAATGTTGGCTGTTACAGCTCCAGAGGATGCCACACTGGCCTCACAAAGCATTATGGGGTTCTGGTATTAAAAAAAATTCTCCTTAACCGACCAAATTATCAGCAAATAATTTAATGAACACGGGCAAACTCAGCATATTTGCTGTGAATAACGCTTTGGCAAAATTCACTGATCCACAGTACTTATCAAATAAAAAATGAAACATTTACACTAGAAAGATCCACATTGGAAGTTAAAAACAAATACACATGAAATTGCTATTGAAGGTGTTTTACAGATGGAGTGGAAGGTGTGTGAATATTTCAAGTGCCATTACTGATTCTGTATCATGTAACGTGCACTGTATTCAGCCACTTCTGTCATATTTTTAAAGTAAAGTTGAATGATATTTGCTTTGTTGTGCTGGTGTGGACTTATTTGGGATGTTGCACTGTTGGCCATACCCACCAGTATTGTATCGGCTTACTCTACTGTGTATAAGTCTAGTATTATCAGGATCATTGTATTAATATTATCAGTATTCAATTGACTCCTTTCGTTTACAGTACTGATTACTTAATCCATACATACATCCATTTTCTAAACCGCTTCTCCAGGGTAGGGTCTACCACATTTGTGAAACAGGTATATCAATGGTATTTGCCACCTGTATTTTTATTATCAAGCAATGGCGTAAATGACTAATGCTTATTAAAAGGTATCATTTCACTTTCAGTCCACTTTTCCTGGTTTGCGCTCCATTCATAACATGCTGTGCTAGACTGAAATTAAATGAGAGAAGGTTTTCACAAGAAATATAAGGAAAACTTTATAATTTCTGTATTTTACACTCTTACAAATATTGAAACTACACTAATTGTCATCTTGGGAATGATACAATAAGGGCAGAATGTGTGAAAATACTGCATGTTTAGTTAACGATAGGAGCACATCTTGGAACAAAAACCCTGTAGGCACAGGGGGCCCTGAATTTTCAACAACTCTGGCTCTAGAATTGTAACAATTGCAATTAATTTCATTGTACGATTTTTATTTTATTTTATTTTATTTATAGTGGTCATTCCAAAAGAGCACTGGTTTCAGAATTTCAGCTGTTTAAATCACTTTTGTTACCAAGCTCAGTCCTATATGTTTGAGAAAATAAAGACCAGGTGTTCAGTGAAACTTCAACTTTTTCATTTTCCATCGAGAGCAGTGATATACCAGATTACATACTGTATATAAATATACAATTCCAAGCATGTCTATGTTTTCTGAACTGCTTCCAAAGACATACTGTACAGTTTTACTGTTTCCTGGACTCACCCACCCACCCAATAGCAATTCAGCATCGCCAAAGAATAAACTTGTTAACAGTGGGGTCACAGTGAAGTAAAATCTCTGTATTTATTTATTTTATAATCCAGTTGGCACATTCAAAATGATCAAATTTCAAGTAAACACACAAATGATGTAAACAGATATTTGTAAAGTTGCTTGTGTTCTGTTGAACAATATATTAAATTAGTAAGGGTTTGACATAGAGTAAGACTAAAGGAATGCTAACAATGACCTTAACATATAAGTGTCAGCAAGTAATGAGAACTCAGAAGTTGTAAGTGATTATGTTTTTTTTTTGGCTAAGACACATTGGGTTTTAGTATATACATTAGTTGCTATGCTCCTTTCCTGCACTCAAGTTTGCTAACAAATGGTGGTATCACCTCCATGTGGCGTCAAATTTCAATCCAGACTCTTTTAATGTGTACCCCTTTGATGGTGGAATGAGCTGCCCACATGCATCCAAACAGCTGACTCCCTTATTGTGTTTAAGAAGTTGTTTTGTCTTGGTAGAGTAATATTTTACTCTACTTTCCCCTTTTGTATTATTAATATGTAGCCTTTGTCAGAATGCCTCAAATCTCACAGACTTAGCACTGTTTATAAGGTATTATAGTATATAACTTCTCCCTACCTTCCCTTCTGCATCTATAACCTCAGGCATTGAGGTGTAGTAAAACACAAGCAGGAGTTACATTACAATTTAAACAATGTATTATTGATAATATTCATAAATAATAACAATATGCAAAGTACATTTGAATATTGGCAACCATACAACCTGATACATGGCGATGTGTAGTTTCAGGCGGCACACAGACTTGTTAGTTACTTAAAATGTCTTTAGTTAAGGCATCATTTTGTAGTCAGCTTTCTTCAGAACAGGCCGCATTACCTGTCTCAATATGGCTGCTGAGCTGTGCTCTTCATTGTGTTGTCCTTTTCAGTTCATGGTGTGTGATGGTCTTTCATCAGTTTAGTGAGAGAGAGAGAGGGTGGGGTAAAGCAAACAAATTTATAGGTTTTCTGTCCAGCCTCTAGAGCCAATAGGGTGTCGTGGTACTTAAAGGTTTTTGATATAAGCCAGTTCCAAACAGCCATACTTCAGACCAATGGGGGGACAGAATACCTTCACACCTGCCCTCCAAACCATATGGTAAGGTAAAGCTTGGCAGTTAGGCACCCTGGCTTTCCTGTAGGGGTTGAGAGAGACTTTAGCAGAGAAATGTTAGCCCAAGTTGTCTAAGGCACTACCACTGAACCCTGCTGTAAAATTACTCTATAAGGGGGGAAGGGGTTCTTAAACCATCAAACCACTGCAGTAATTATCTATAATGTAACACTAATATTACATTGCTTTGTCTAAGTTACAAATAAAGACATACAGAATATTTATCAACTTGTATGCAAAATTTCACATCACAACAGAAGTGTTTAAGATTTTCCTATTTTGTAGTTTAGTTAAGGTTAATTAGTCTTGTGCTTTATTAGTTGAATAATTACTTACTTAAAGGTCTAGAACAGTGGCTCTCAACTCATGTACATGAGGAGTTAACAGGTGGTACATTAGGGAGGCGGTTCTCAACCTGTGGGGCATGCCCCCCAGGGTAACAAAAAAGGGGGCGCAAAGATTTGAAAAAAAAAAAGAAAACTAAATGTTAAAATAAATGTTGATAAAAGTTAAGCAGGTATAATAAAACTTGTAGCGGTGTATCATCAGAAAAAAGTATAGGAATACATTTTATTAGGGTTTAAAAAAAAAACTTGGGTCGCAAATACTTAAAGGTTGAGAAACGCTGCATTTGGGAATACAGTAAAAAAAATTGTGAGTATCAGGCATGAACGAAAGCAAAGAGTGGGAGAGAGAAAAAGAACCTCACTGTGCAAGCAAGAGAGATGTACTTGCACTTACTCTTCAAGAAGCATAAAAATCCTGGTGTGTTTTCTTGGCAAATAAACCCTTAATTTGTGACACTTTTATCCATTTATGGGATTGGTTCAGAAACAATCATTATTGATTTTGAAGCACAATGTTGTGGCTATTCTGTCACATCATTGAACCAATAAGTTACAGTCATGCATTCAATAAAATAGTTGGAATGATGGCCAGTATTTAATAGATCACCATATATTAATAAAGTATCTATCTATCTATCTATCTATCATATCTATCTATCTATATAGTCCTGATAAAGAATGGGGTGCCACATTCATCCTCTGATTGTAATTTTCATAGCTACAGTTTAAGGTTTCATCACTCATCCATTTTATAACCAACTTATCCAGTTCAGGTTCTTTGCCTATCATGGCTACACTAAGCTAGAGGCAGACACTGTTGGACAGGGTGCCATGCTCACAACAAAAATGACTAAATGAGCTGCTCCTTATGTTCATTCCAAAATAAAATGTATTTAGGTAGTTTTTCAATACATCAACATTGCCCAGACATTTGTGAGGCCCAGCCTGCAAAGCTTTAAAGGTTAAGACAAATACTTAATCAAACTCATCAACCACTAACTTTGTGTCATTTGTTGTATTATTGATATTAAACTAATGTATGTTGCTATAACAACTAAAACGTGCCAAACATGGTAAAAGTACAAATTATATACATACTGCTCAAAAAAAATGAAAGGACCACTTTTTAATCCGAGTATAGCATCAAGTCAATTAAACTTCTAGGGTATTGATCTGGTCAATTAAGTAACAGAGGGGGTTGATAATTAGTTTCAGCTGCTTTGGTGTTCATAAAATGCACAAGTGCCCTAGAGGGGCAACGATGAGATGACCCCTAAAACAGGAATGGTTTAACAGGTTGAGGCCACTGACATTTTTCCTCCTCATGTTTTTGGACTATTTTTTCACTCGTTTTGTATTTGGCTATGGTCAGTGTCACTTCTGGTAGCATGAGGAGATACCTGAATCCTACAGAGGTTGCACAGTTAGTCCAAATTCTCCAGGGTGGCACATCAATACGTGCCATTGCCAAAAGGTTTGTCGTGTCTCCCAGAACAGTCTGAAGGAAATGGAGGAGATTCCAGGAGACAGGCAGTTACTCTAGGAGAGCTGGACAAGGCCGTAGAAGGTCCTTAATGCATAAGCAGGACCGGCATCTGCTCCTTTGGGCAAGGAGGAACAGGATGAGCACTGCCAGAGCCTACAAAATTACCTTCAGCAGGTCACTGGTGTGAATGTCTCTGACCAAACAAACAATCAGAAACAGACTTCATAAGGGTGGCCTGAAGACCCAACGTCCTCTAGTGGGCCCTGTGCTCACTGCCCGTCACCGTGGAGCTTGATTGGCATTTGCTATAGAATACCAGAATTGGCAGGTCCACCCCTGGCACCCTGTGCTTCTCACAAATGAGAGCAGGTTCACCCTGAGTACATGTGACAGATGTGAAAGGGTCTAGAGAAGTCGTGGAGAACGTTATGCTGCCTGTAACATCATTCTGTATGACCGCTTTGGTGGTGGGTCAGCGTTGGTCTCGGGAGGCATATCCATGGAGGGATAGACAGACCTCTACAGGCTAGACAATGGCACCTTGACTGCCATTAGGTATCGGGATGAAATCCTTGGATCCATTGTCAGACCCTATGCTGGTGCAGTGGGTCCTGGGTTCCTCGTGGTGCATGACAGTGCCCGGCCTCATGTGGTGAGAGTAGGCAGGCAGTTCCTGGAGGATAAAGGAATTGATACCATTAACTGGCCCCCACACTTACCTGACCTCAATCCAATAGAACACCTCTGGGACATTACGTTTCGATCCAACCGATGCCACCATGTTGCACCTCAGACTGTCCAGTGGCTCAGTGATGAATTGGTCCAGATCTGGGAGGAGATCCCCAAAGACACCATCCATCATATCGACGTTGTCAGGCATTTTGGCAAAATGGACTCAACTGCCATATCATTTTTTCACTTTGGTTTTCGGGGTGTCTCTGAATTCAGCCCTCTGTAAGCTGATAATTTTCATTTCCATCAAACGATGTGGCATCCTTTCGTTCCTAACACATTACCCAGTCCATATCAGTAGAGATATCCAGCAGGATTTTTTTCCCATTGAGATCTGATGTGTTTTCAAAGTGTTCCTTTAATTTTTTTAAGCAATTTATATTTGAATGGTATGAGAGCTGATGGGACACAACCTCCAGTTTGACATCAAATTTATTTATATAAATTCTGGATTAGTACACAGGTATAAGTAATGTCAAAGTCTGACCCGTTTTGTGAGACAGTTTGAAACAACAGAATACAGACTGTTTTACAGGATTTGTGAAATAATAATAACCTGTAAGTGACACATCTGGTTTAATATTAACATATTTTATTCACAAAGATAGCTATATTGTCAAGGATGGAAAGATTTGGAAAAATAAAGCATCAGGTGTTTGTGACATTTGAGATTTGAGTTAAACTGTCATGCTCATTAACTATTACTCTTCTGTAAATAATATTAACCAGCTGATGTCTCCTCCATATACTGGCACCAACATAAATCTAACAACAGAAAATGTCACAAACCTGACAAAGTAATTTTCTGACAAACCTGGAGTGAATTTCCCAAAAGCTTTGTAACGCTAACATAGTTGTAAACTCAATCTTCAGATCAGTTGTAATTTTTTAATGGTAACCTGAGACTCGTCACATCTATGGTAGCATGATAAATCATTTGGAATCTGCGTTTCTCCTAACCCACTCATCAATTGTAAAGTGTTCCTTAAACTTGCTAACTCTTGTGTCCAATGTAAGAACAGAGAGCGGTCTACAGGCAGAGCATAACAAACTCACATCATGACAGTTCTCTGTACAGTTACAATAGTAAAATTTATTCTTGAGATGATATAACTTTCATGATGTAATGCATTCATTAATCTAACTTGTTATATTTTATAGACACCTTCTTTATAGTTAATTTGAATTATTCCTACTGTTGATAATTACACATTTATAAGCTGATGATATTACTATTTTCTTAAATAGTTTTGAAAAATCAGTGTTCCAAAGTTCTATTTGCTTTACCTGAGCAGAGTCTTTTACTGTATTGCAGTGTTTAGAGATGTCAAAAGTGAAGAAGGGGTTGTTCTGGGGAGAGAGTACAGCTCAAATAAAGAAAACCTGCTCAGAAAAACCACCACTGAATGTTGTGTCTGTGTCTTCAACCACTACCTCACAAAGTCAACAGTCATGTGTTACTGAAGCTAAATGTTTGGTTCATAGCTGATACTCATGCATGCTCCAGGTCTCTTAGATCCTAGTTGAGGCTACCGTAAATGTTCTCTACACTGAACATCAGCAGTCCCTTTTTACGGCTATTGTGGTTAATTGACCTGAGTGTACCCATAATCTCTTCATCTACAGTTCATTTTGGCATTTTGTCAAATGTCGAGAGAATGAGTTTGTTGTATGCTAGGCACACTTGCATTACTACCATCTTTACAGAGTTACTTTGTTTTTGTCTCCAGTTTCTTATTAAAAGACTTTGCTTTCATTGTATTGTACTTGAGTTACTCACTATATATTCAAGAAATCTATTTGTATAATATATAGTCCAAAAGAGTAAGGGAATTTTTAATACACAATGGAATTTACTGAGTTAATTTAAAAATTAACTAAAAAGTAAAAGATTAAATAAATCAAATATACACGCAAACAATTTACAAACTGCCACCAAGCTATCTTGGTGCTGTTTACGTGTCTGTAAAACAGTAAGGTTAGGTTAGGGTTTGTAGAGATGTGTGTCCCCCTAAGGGGACACTGCATGGGTAAGGTTCTGTGCACACATACAAGCTCTAATAAATCTCATTCCACTTTTCTTTTTTTCTTGCTTTTAAATAACATGTCGCATTCATTTCTTCTTCAGAAAAGTGTGATTTTCATTCACTGTGTTAGTCATTTCTTCTGCGTTCATGTTAAAAATAACAGTTGTCAGATTTTGGGCTGTGTATTTTCCTCATCTCATTTGATTAATAATTGTAATGTCATATTAACTTCACATTACTTTTCACAACATTATTTCATCCCCTCTTTATGACCAAAAAATCACCATATAATGAAAGTATTGCCAATTAATTGTTTTAGTCAGCTTATGATGCTTTTTGGGTTTGAAATATGTTAACAAAGTAATATTTATATTCCCTTGTGAAGTGACTGATCAATACACTTTAGGGACACCTTTTTAATAGTAAGTTATATGTACTGCACATCCCTTGTACTGCACTGTTAATCCCAAAAAGTCATCGATTTTGTGAAACTCCTTCTGAAAAGTGTGTTGTTCTAAAAGCAATTTAAAAGAGTTTTTTTTAATGAAAATATCCTGAACTTTTTTGGCAATTGCCAATTCACATGGCAACAATATATCAGATTTTTTAGTATTGCTTTTAAAGAGTTGTTTATTTTTTTAAGTTAATAGGCATAAATTGTAAGTGAATAAATGAATTACTGGCACATAAATTTGGAAGTCCATGGTGATATGATTATTTATAAAACCTGTGTTGAAATTCCCCACAGAATCCCAACCTCCTTTGTTGTTACCCTGGGAGGAAATTCCCCTGCTCTGTCATACATGAAATTCAAGCTCTGAACTGAATATTTTTTGTAAGCTAAAAGTATAAAAATTTTAGAGTTTCTAATTTTTATCTAAAACCACACTAAAGTCTACACATTAAAAAAAATTAATTAGGTCTGTATAAGACAAATTAGAAAACACAGACATTATATCTGTAATATCTTGGTAATCCCCTTGCATATATTTTGGGAGTCAAGAGAAGTTGGGGAGCATGCACTGGTACAGTGTGTTGTCCCACCCACCACATAACAAAACAACTCGGAATCCCGGTTGGCAAACTCCCAGGCAGACACGCAGTCCAGTCCCACCGTCCGCAAATGACCCTCTATCTGCCGCAGCCAGGTGTTATGTGGCCGACCTCTTGGCCCGGTCCAACCACTCGGGTCCCAAACAATGAGGATCTTACGATCTGGATCACCCTCTGGGATTCGTTCCACATGGCCATAGTGCCATAACTGACACTCCCTCACAATGCAGGTAATGTTCCTCTTTCAGGGCTCCATGAGCAACCGCTCATTCAACACAAAGTCAAACCAACCGTACCCAAGGATTTTCCGGAGAGACAGTACCAAAGGAGTCCAGTCTTCGTCTCAGGTCACTGGATAGCATCCATGTCTCGCAACCATATAGCAAGACTTGAAGAACAAGGACTCTAAAGACTTGGTCCTTCATCCTTTTGCATAAATATCGGGAGCGCCACACACCCTTTTCCAGGGACCTCATGACCCCCCATGCTCTCCCAATCTGTCTACTGACTTCAATGGAACAGTCACCATATAATTTGGGAGGGATAATGAAATATCACCTTTAAGTTTTCATAATAAGAATTTAGTAGTTTAAGACTAAAAAAATGGTGGTACTTTATGGTGGTAAGGCAAGAAAAATGCAATACAGTAATCCCTCGCTATATCGCGCTTTGACTTTCGTGGTTTCACTCTATCGCGGATTTTAAATGTAAGCATATCTAAATATATATCAGATTTTTCGCTGGTTCGCCGCTTTCTGCGGACAATGGGTCTTTTAATTTAGGTTACATGCTTCCTCAGTTTGATTGCCCAGTTGATTTCATACAAGGGATGCTATTGGCGGTTGGCTTAAAAGCTACCCAATCAGAGCATGTATTACATATTAACTAAAACTCCTCAATGCTATAAGATATGCTTCCCGCGTGGTGCTTGTTTGCTTCTCTCTATCTTTCTCACTCTCTCTGCCTGACGGAGGGGGTGTGAGCAGAGGGGCTGTTTGCACAGAGGACACGGACGCTCTTCTACAAAATGCCGCTTTATCGCGGTGCTTCTGTATACTTAAAAGCATGTATTGATTTTTTGATTGTTTGCTTTTCTTTGCGAGCTCTCTCTCTCTCTAACATTTTCTGCTCCTGACGGCGCTCCTTTAAAGATAAGATATGTTTGCTTTCTTTTAATTGTGAGAAAGAACTGTCATCTCTGTCTTGTAATGGAGCACAGTTTAAACGTTTGACTAAAGGGTGTTATTTCATGTCTAGAGGGCTCTAATAATGTTAACAGTGTGGGAGAGTTTATAAGGGCTTAAAATATATAAAAATAACCATACAAACATATGTTTTCTACTTCGCGGATTTTCACCTATCGCGGGGATGTCTGGAACGCAACCCCCGCGATCGAGGAGGGATTACTGTATTTAAGAACCTCTGGTGTACTGGATTTTATTGTACTTATTTTTCTAACCTAGTCTTATATCACTAATATTGATTTGATTATGTTGACCTAATTTTTAAGTCACTTTGAATAAAAGCATTTTTAAATGAATAAATGTAAATGAATATAAATACAAAATACACAGTTCTTTGTGGAAATATTCTGTGATTCTGTATTCTACAATTATTAAACTACAGTATATGAAAAAACCCACATGCAGCATTTATGTAATGACTTAGCTGTGTTACTTCGCCCAGGAAATGTCCTAAGACAATGGGTGTCAGTCATAGTGCTGTTAGTTTGATGTATCAGAAGTACTTTTCTATATACAATAGTTTTTTGTTTTTTTTTATACCAGAGGTTATTATTATTATTAGTTTACTGGAGCTCCTTACTCTTGAACATGCTGCATACAACTGCCCAGGAGTAAAACATTTTTTGCAGGAGATTAAGTACTGCTTTTCCTTGTGACTGAACTTGACTTTTGTTAATTGTCATTGTAAAAAATACAATTAATTATTTTGATTTCAAGAATAATCAGATTTTGGGGGTTATGAATATACTTTCACCCTATAGCACATCTTGTAAATAAGGTAGCTTTAATCAGAATGTAATCTTGTATCGTCACATAGTTTTGTAGGGCTTAGATTAAAATCAGTACACACTGAATTGTGGTTCATTTTATTTTATTACATACAACATTGACTTTTACAGGCTGATCATTTATGTGGAACAAATAATGAATTGAATGTTTTTAGCATTTTACAGAAAAAAAACAGATGAAAAGAAATAACATTCTGAGCTCTGTACAATGTCCAAGTGCTTGAAGTGGAGCCAAATTACTAGTAGTAGTCTGTTTACTAAGCGTCTCGCGCCTTCTTCCTTTTCATTACTTTTACATAACAACATATTAGTCAGAACATGATCTGAGCGCTGTGCTACACTAACATTCAATCACGGTGAGGTTTGGGGTGGCCGTGTATGCTGATACCAGCCCACTAACAGCACGGCAGTGTCAACCTCCTGTGTGTTCTGTCTGTGGAGTACTCCTTTGCTAAACTGAACAAGCTTTTAAACTTACCAAGGCATGTCGTTGCTCCTGGTTTGTGCTCTGCCCAGGGCTTGAAGTGAGCTGGTAAGCTGCACCAGTCTTCACTTTCTGATTTGCGAACTGGAGCACAGCAGCACATCTCAATTTAACTTCTGTGGGGACACTCCAGTTCTTCACAATATAGTATAGCATACTGTATATTGTACCACTGAGGGCCCATCATCTTCCACTCTGTTGTTTAAAATATATTATATGTACTGTATGTAAGCGTGATCAACAACCCTTGGGAGTTCAACCCCCTTTTGAATTTGTATATATTTTGTACCGCATCCCAGGAGTAAGAAGAAACTGACAGGGGAGGAATACTGCATCTCATGTACCCAAGGAAGGCAACTTGCTAAGCATATCTACTATGAGCTTTGCAGAATTTTCATCCTCCCCTACACATCTGGTTGCGGCCTTCATTTGCGTAAAGTGGCAGCTCCACTTGTCTGTGCAATTCTGTCCCTTCCTTCATGGCACTCAGCAGAAAAAAAGAACATAGACCCTAAGAATAGCTCACTCATAAAACATTATTAACAGCACATATGGGCAAATAAAAAAACACTTGTCACTTTTCTTTTATTCTATAACATCACCAATTTTCAATCAAATCTGTCATGACTTGTTTTGAGTATTTTGTTTTTCTAATGAATGTGGGGTTCCATTAAATATTGATATGTCGAAATCTGAGTTCTTAATGGATGCCTACTGGCCTAGATGTACCATCCTTCCAAAGTTTAGTATTATCTAAATGGGAAATAGTGCTTTTATTGATGATTGAGTAAGTCATTCAATGTTGCATTTATATATATATATATATATATATATATATATATATATATATATATATATATAGGGTGGTCCAGATCTAATTTTGCAACTTTTAATGCAATGCAGGAAAACAATGCAAGACAAAAGAATTGTTCAAAATATCTTGTAATAAACGAAAATGGACTTACATTGAATTAATTCACTGATTTTCCATGTAATGTCCCACTTCTCCTAATTCAGTTGTGAATTCTCTATGTAATAAACTTAATAAGTTATAACATAATGAAAATTGCATAATTAGACCTGGACCACCCTGTATATACTAGGGGGTTCCCCCTGCTCGCTTCAATCGCCAGCCACTTCACGTCTGTGCTGCTCACGTTGTGAAGAGGGGGGCTAAACGCACCCCAAGGAGATGCAGTCGTTCCTCCAAAACCCGGTGATACAATGGGGAACAAATACAGTTTTTTTTTTTACCTCCTCTTTGCTCGATCAGCTGCTGGCTTGCTGTGTGATCTGCATCTCACGTGGCGCTTCAAACATTTAAAAGTCTGTACAGCACCTGTCCAACTCTTTGTCTTTTATTTCCAGCCCTGGGGCGTGGTTAAATCTCTTGGCACAAATTCTTGTCTCGCTGGATGTGAGTTCTTGATATTTTTTAGTTTATAATTTAAAAACAGAACAAGACTCTCAAAATCTAACAACATCACATTAAAATTTGATAAATTCTGAAAACAATGACACCAAACATATATATGTAGGTTTTAAAATAAGCCGATTTAAAGTGTGACAAAATGCTTAGGATTTTATATATATAAATATATATATATATATATATATATATATATATATATATATATATATATATATATATATATATATATATATATATATATATATCCATCTTAATAAAAGGATGTGTCTGTGTGTCTCTGTATCTGTGTTTCCATCTAATTGCTAAGTCACTGTCATTCCAATTGATGTCAAAAACAGCTTTTACAAATCCCATAACAAATGGCATATAACCGAGACAGCTGCATTGCAGTTGTCAATCCAACCAATGGCACATCACAAGCATTTGTAATAATGCATTGTTTTACTAAAAATGTTTGTGATGCATCATCTGTTGGAATGAGAAATGCAATGCATTTTACTATTACATGCATTATGAAGTACAGTCCAATAGATGGTGCACTGAAAACGTTAATGCTGAGTACTTTGTTACATTACTTAGATTTCAACACTTCTTAAGACTGGTAGCACAGCTGGTAAACCACTTAATCTACTAATTTGTGATAAAATGTAATTTTCTTGTATTTTTAAGCTTACAAAAGCAGGTTTTAAATAGTGTTGTAATGTGTGTTGTGAAATACTGGTGAAACAGTGTCCCGCGGGAACTCCCAATTGCACTTCACTTTGCACTGTTCTTGCTCTTCAGATATTTTACATAATGGTTACATTTGCTGTTGTGCAGTGGGAATGCAACTCGTGAAAGTGGCCAAAGGCCTGCATTGTGTAGGAACTCATAGGTTGCTGAAAATAAATTTCCTGAGGTAAGAAACTTCTTAATAATAATAATTACTAGGGGGCTTTGCCCCCTGCTTGCTTTGCCCACCAACCCCTTTCCCCCCACCCGCCAAGCACTACACGCCGTTGTGAGGAGGGGGGCTGAATGCACCCCAAGGAGACACGGTCGCTCCTCGGAAACCCTCTTAAACAGTTACACAGTGGGAAACAAATACAGTTTTTTTACCTCCTCTTTGCTCGATCAGCTGCTGACTTGCTGCTGCTCCCGTGTCGCATGATCTGAATTTCGTGTAGCGCTTCCAACATTTTATTAATAATAATAATAATACATTTTTTTTATATTGTGCTTTATATTTAACAATCTCAAAGTGCTACAAAATAAGAATAAATTAACAAACAAGATAATCTATAGAAATAATTTAACAAAATGCCTTTCTAAAAAGATAAGTTTTTAGGTTTCGTTTAAAAGCATCAGTCGACTGTGGAGCTCTCAGGCAATCAGGAAGAGAATTCCAAAGCCTTGGCGCCACCAAAGAAAAGGCCCTATCACCCATACTGCTAAGCTTAGTTCTGGGAACTTGAAGAATGTTAGTATGCACAGAGCGGAGGGTGCGTGAGGAAGTAGGAGGAATAAGCAGTTCCTGTAAATACAGGGGAGCAGATCCATAGATGCACTGATGGGTAAGGAGGGAACCCTTGTACTCAATTCTAAGTGGTACAGGGAGCCAGTGAAGGGTTTTCAATATAGGAGTTTTTAAACTATATATATATATATATATATTTTAAAGTCACTCTCTTGTCTCTCCTCTCCCCCAGACATCCTCAAACACATTCAATATTTTTTCGTTGTTCTGTTATTTCATCGAGTAATATTTTCCGTTTGTTTGCGCTAATGAGATCTTTACTATCATTTTTGTGAGACTTTCGAAGTTTCCTACTTCCATTATCTCTAACCTGCTGTAGTTAGGATATAGCGGGTTGGATAATGGATGGATAGATGCTCTGCATGTGTATCACGGGACTTGCTTCCAAAGGTTGTAAGTATGACGTGGCATGTCCATCTCGCGGGACGTGAAAGTGTCTCTCTGTCTCTCTTCAAAAGATCACGTCTCATCGCAGGAAGAAAGTCTCGTACCAAGTTTTTTTTTTAATAATAGAGAGATAATAAATAAAAATATAAATAAAATGTATCATTAATACTATTAAAATCGATTTGATAAGTAACAACTAAACCACACAAGCACTTTTTCTATGACCCCAAAGTAATGTAGTACTTAGTAGAGTGTTGTTAACCAAAGCCACTTTTATTTGCAAGTGAGAGCATTTCAAGCTGGAATGGAATTTCTGGGCTGTTTTTTTTTTTTATATATATTTTATTTTGTTTTCAAATATGAATACAGGCAACCCTTCATTCTAACTCTAATTATTGTATGATGTCAGTTAATTTAGATGTGCTACCTGAGAGTTTTTGAGATGCAGGAGTGATAAAAACAAAAAAGAGCCTGTGATTTAATATCACAAGACTACAGCCAGGATGTGTTCTAATCATGTGTCATTTGTCTACTTAGCGTAGATTTATCTCATTTTAGGACTTACTTAGGACTATAGGATTGTAAGGTTTTGTCCTATCCTGATACGTTTCATGTGGCTCTGTACATACAGCGCATATGACTGGCAGTGCACATCTTTTCGTAACAGATGGTAGCTTCCAACAAAAAACAAAAAATAAAACAAGTGGCTAAGGTTTTGATTTCACTAGTATGAACTGAACAGGATTAAAAGCACAGAGATCAAACTATACGATAACCTTTCATGAAAAGAACTCAACAAAAACCTTTAAGATTAAACTGTAGTTAGAAACCGGAAATTCTTTTATTTTTCCCTTTAAATTTAAGAAACCTGAAATTCTTTTTTGTTTTTTTACTTTAGATTTATTTTCAAAATTCATCATCGATTTGTAGTGTTTTAAAATTCAGACACCACATCCAAAAGCTCTTGTCCTTAAATAAGATGGCGACTACTGGTGTAAAGACTGGGACATGCACACTAGGAGCAGAAAGATGTCGTAAGAACACAAGAATGACATTTATGCAAATGTTGTCACAAAGGCTTCAACAAAAATAATCTATAAATATATTCATCCATTATCCAACCCGCTATATCCTAACTACAGGGTCACGGGGGTCTGCTGGAGCCAATCCCAACCAACACAGGGCACAAGGCAGGAAACAAACCGCAGACAGGGTGCCAACCCACAATAGGGCGCACACACACACACCAAGCACACACCAGGGACAATTTAGGATCACCAATGCACCTAAAAATAAGTCTCTCATACATCACTTATAAAATAAAAGTGTGGGTGCTTTTGCTAAAATGTTACTGATTGATGAAAAGTGCCCATGCTTAAATTTTACAAGGGATGTATGAGAGACTTATTTTTTACTTTATAGTACACATTCTAACTTAATATAAGCGTGGTTTTTAAAAAGTATATATATATATATATATATATATATATATATATATATATATATATATATATATATATATACAGTGGAACCTTTAGATACAATCACCTCTGTATACGAGAAATTCAAGATAAGAGGAAAGTATGAGCGAAAAATTCGGATCTAAATACGAGCATTGGCTAGCGTAACAAGCCACGAGCCAGGCTGTGGTTATGCGTCACGCGTTTCCTGATCTGCCTCGACTCAGGGATTCACCCAAGCTGACGCTGCCAGCCCGTCAGCTAACTCAGTGTTCCTTGTTCTCCCGTAGCGTGAGGATCTACGCGTTTGTGCACTTGTGATTTCATTGTTTCGCTGTAGCTGGTCACTGTATAAGCGTATCCAAAAATATCACGGACATGCAGACGGAGAAAAGGAGACGATTGCCCTCAAGAGGAGAGAGAGAGAGAGAGAGAGAAGAGGAGAGAGAGAGACGCGTGCACAAGTAAGTGAGAGAGAGAGATAAGGAGAAAGAGGTGCATGCGAGCAAGCGAGACAGATAAGGAGAGAGAGATGCGCACGAGAGAAGAACCATCAGCTCAGTTATGCTCACATGACGCTCATCAGACAAAGTATATCCATACTACTTGTATTGCAAGACATCGCTCGTTTTATCAAGTCAAAATTAATTAAAAAATTTAGCTCGTCTTGCAAAACACTCGTAAACCAAGGTTCCACTTGTATATATTATTAGTGTTATTTGTTAGGAAAATTGATTTTTATGTTGATATTTTTGGGGGTGCGGAACGGATTAACTGGATTTCCATTATTTTCAATGGGGAAGTTTGTTCTAGATGCAAGAAATTTGCTATACAAGCTCAGTGCTGGAACGAATTAAACTCGTATCTCGAGGTTCCACTGTATGTGTATATATATATATATATATATATATATATATATATATATATATATACTGCTCAAAAGAATTAAAGGAACACTTTTTAATCAGAGTATAGCATAAAGTCAATGAAACTTATGGGATATTAATCTGGTCAGTTAAGTAGCAGAGGGGTTGTTAATCAGTTTCAGCTGCTGTGGTGTTAATGAAATTAACAACAGATGCACTAGAGGGGCAACAATGAGATGACCCCCAAAACAGGAATGGTTTAACAGGTGGAGGCCACTGACATTTTTCCCTCCTCATCTTTTCTGACTGTTTCTTCACTAGTTTTGCATTTGGCTACAGTCAGTGTCACTACTGGTAGCATGAGGCGATACCTGGACCCTACAGAGGTTGCACAGGTAGTCCAACTTTCCAGGATGGCACATCAATACGTGTCATTGCCAGAAGGTTTGCTGTGTCTCCCTGCACAGTCTCAATGGCATGGAGGAGATTCTAGGAGACAAGCAGTTACTCTAGGAGAGCTGGAGAGGGCCATAGAAGGTCCATAACCCATCAGCAGGACCAGTATCTGCTCCTTTGGGCAAGGAGGAACAGGATGAGCACTGCCAGAGCCCTACAAAATGACCTCCAGCAGGCCACTGGTGTGAATGTCTCTGACCAAACAACCAGAAAGACTTCATGAGGGTGACCCAAGGGCCCCATGTCCTCTAATGGGCCCTGAGCTCACTGCCCAGCAGCATGCAGCTCGATTGGCATTTGCCATAGAATACCAGAATTGGCAGATGCACCACTGGTGCCCTGTGCTTTTTACAGTTGAGAGCAGGTTCACCCTGAGCACGTGACAGAAGTGAAAGGGTCTGGAGAAGCCATGGAGAACATTATTCTGCCTGTAACATCATTCAGCATGAGCAGTTTGGTGGTGGGTTAATGATTGTCTGGGGAGACATATCCATGGAGGGTCACACAGACCGCTACAGGCTTGACAAAGGCACCTTGGCTGCCATTAGGTATCAGGATGAAATCCTTGGACCCATTGTCAGACCCTATGCTGGTACAGTGGCTCCTGGTGCACGACAATTCCTGGCCTCATGTGGTGAGAGTATGCAGGCAGTTCCTGGAGGATGAAGGAATTGATACCATTGACTGGCCACCACACTTTCCTGACCTAAATCCAATAGAACACCTCTGGGACATTATGTTTTGGTCCATCCAATGCCACCAGGTTGCACCTCAGACTGTCCAGGAGCTCAGTGATGCCCTGGTCCAGATCTGGGAGGAGATCCCCCACAACACCATTTGTCATCTCATTAGAAGCATGCACCGATGTTGTCAGGCATGTATACAAGAACACAGGGGCCATACAAAGTGCTGCGTACAATTTTGAGTTGCTGCAATTAAATTTTGGCAAAATGGACTAGCCTGCCACATAATTTTTTCACTCTGATTTTTGGGCGTCTTTGAATTCAGGGCTCTGTAGGTTGATCATTTTCATTTCCATCAAACGATGTGGCATCCTTTCGCTCCTAACACATTACCCAGTCTATATCAGTATAGATATCCAGGAGGATTTCTTTTCCCATTGAGATCTGATGTGTTTTCAAAGTGTTCCTTTAATTTTTTGAGCAGTTTATATATATATATATATATATATATATATATATATATATATATATATATATATATATATATATATATATATATATATATATATATATATAATTTTCAACTTTTTAGTCTTGTGTTTGTTTTAGTATAATTTTGTAATTTTGTATTCAAAATTTTAACAGGGTGGCACAGTGGTAGCACTGCTGCCTCGCAGTTAGGAGATCTGGGTTCGCTTCCCAGGTCCTCCCTGCATGGAGTTTGCATGTTCTCCACGTGTCTGTGTGGGTTTCCTCCAGGTGCCTGGTTTCCACCCACAGTCCAAACGCATGCAGGTTAGGTGCATTGGCGATCCTAAATTGTCCTTGGTGTGTGCTTGGTCTGTGTGTGTGTGTACCCTGCCCGGGATTTGTTCCTGCCTTGCACCCTGTGCTGGCTGGGATTGGCTCCAGGTGACCCTGTGTTAGGATATAGTGGGTTGGACAATGACTGACTGACTGACTGACAAAATTTTAACACTTCCTTTAATATTTCTATCCGCTACTAGCGCCATCTATTGGTGAAATCTTGAACTATTTTTCATATGAAAATTTCATTTCTGAATTAATATGGATTAATTGATCAATTAGTGAAACGGATTATTGATTCATGTATTGTCAGAAGTGAGTAAGTGTGCAAAATTTCAAATCATTTTGACAATAGGAAGTGGGTTAAATAGTGATTACAAGATTTGTACCAGACAACAAAGAGGTGAAGTTAAAAGAAGTGTGGTAAAAACAAGCAAAAAATAATTTCCAGGATTCAGAGTATTTAAAAAATCTCAAATGAAGATGCTAAAATGTTATCTATACAAAACACCATATGTGTGGTATAGCCTGTAATTGTTTGTTCTATTCACGTAATAATTTTGCAGTACTTTGAGAGAGTATTACCACTACCATGACTACTACCACTGCCACTATCACTACCACTACCACTGCCACTGCCACTGTCACTATCATTATCACTACCACTACCACTACTGCCACTACTGCCTCTTCCATTCTGGCACATTGAGTGTCAATTCTCTATTCAGTTATTCCTGCCAACACAAAGATGCTTGTAAGCTCCTTGTAATCAGCTACTTAGACAATGTAATAATAAATGCGGCCCTGTTAGAGTAACATTGTAGTCTGAGTCTGGATCACATGAAAAAAAATGTAAATTCATGTCCGTCCTGTCTAATGATTTTGCTCTCTGAGGAGATCTGGTAGTCTCAGACCATTTCCTTCAAATGTGGCAGCTCCCAAAAGTTGAAACTAATTGGCACCTTTATTTGAGGTCACCGAGAATGACTGGCCATGTATTTCTCATCTTAGTTTTGTCTTTTTTATTATGTAGAGCTAGCTCACTGCAGGTTTTGGGTTGAGAAAGGTGGCAAGTCAGATATCAAATATAAATTATTTTTATGTCTTCCATATTTTACCCCCATTACTGTGACATAAGCATTCCACCATGAACAGAATGATGATTTCCTTGCTACTTAAAATTTAATAAAATCCCGATAAACAAGTGAATTATAGCTAAGACTCAAGCCTTTAGCGAAAGGCAGCATGCATTAAATATTACAGTTTCCAATGATGGTTCCCTTATTGTGGTAAGAAAAATAAACCATTTCAACAAGAAGAATAACAGTTAAAATTCTTCCTCCAGCTGGAGGGCTGTTATAGATATGTTGCAAAAAAGCGAGAATTGAATTCTATTTAAGCGATTGATGAAAAATAGCAGAGAAATCCCTCGCAATGTCTAGTAAGCTCTAATGCTGACAGTACAGTAGACACTGAATATGCATTAAATAGATTAGCCGCGTAAACGTCCTCAACGTGTAATCCCTCCTGCAGCACCCATCTGAACTTGGCATTGATCAAGAGATCAGTATTGTCAACCTGTCTATCAACAAATGTACCTTCTTTGTCTTTCAGAAAATGTACTACTTTTACTTAGTGATCAACGTTTCACAATGATGTATTTTAATAATATTCATATTTTTATGTTTATGCAGAAGATGCATGGGAGAAATCTGGAGTCGTGTTTGCAGCCACCATATTTGTAAATGCTGTGCTAAATTACAAAATGAAACTCATTCGGTTTAAGTGATTTTTTTATTAGTAATGTCATCTTTCAGACGTCTAGACCGTGTTTACTTATGCAAGCCCACAAAATTGCTCGAGTGGTCAATTTTATCTTTGTTGTTTTTCTGTTTCCACCTTTGAAATGTTATTTTCCATGCAGATATTCAAATAATCATCTGTTATAATTTTATTTTCACACCTCGTTTGTATTTCATTGTTTATTTATTTATTTATTTATTTAAAGCACTTCTGTAAAAATACAAATTTCCCTCTGGGGAACTAAAAAAGTTCTATCTATCTATCTATTGACAATATAGTGGTGCTGATATAAAGCATATTTTTGCAGGTTTATTTGTCAGAAAATAATTAATTGGCACTCCATTGTTAAATACACATAGCTGGATTTTTATATGAGCTATACACTATATAAATATGTATTGAACTGTACGCATGAATACTGTATACAGTCTGAAGGATGCCATTGCATATCTTAACATTCCAAAATTAAAGGACAGAATTGGGAAACAGATTACATCTGTGACATGGAAAACCTGTAGTATTTCATTATGCTTTATATAAACATTTTAATACTATATCCTAATTATGGGGGACTATCCCAGAAGGGATTAAAATCTAATCCTCTTTCTCTGTGGCTGCAGTGGATTAGCTGCATATTGTCTCAGCCCTTGCAGGAATCCCTCCAGGCAAAAATACAATTGCTTCTCCTGTAACATCCTTTTTCATATGGTGAAGCTTGTAATGGAAGGTTTCCAGCCGACATGTTAAATATAACCTGCCATTAGCAATGGGAATTTTATTCTCTAATAGTATAAAGTGCTTGACATATTGTAATTATAACAAAATACTCCACTTCCACGAAGCTCTTTCAGACCTGTACGGTGTGTTACTCCAGACTAGTGACCCGTATGCTTGGTTTACTGGCCCCAACCAAAGTGAGGTGTCGCCTGGCTCTAATACGCCATTCACTTTACATATTCTACAAGGGTTAAACACTTTTATCGCTGAAAAGCAGTCAATCAAACTGCCTTGGACTTTGTAATTTAAGTGTAAAAATTCATTATTGTTGGTATTGGATGTTTCACATTAAAGAGAAGACAAGCAGTCCGCATTGGGTTTTGATTTAATTAACGTGATCGAACATTAAAGTCTTCACATAGAAATAGTTTGGCCTTGGTATAATTTTAACTTTAAAAAGAGCCCGTTCAATCTGCGATAATGAAGATTACAGAATATAACTTACATTGTCAGCAAATAAACACAAAGGTGACCGTCGCATGTCTTTTTTTTTTGAGTATTTTAGGCCTGCACTCCACACTCTTAAGTGAAGAGCTCGGCTCGATCGGCCCTCTTCAAAGTGAACATATATTAATGATAAAGCCGCATCTTATTACTGGGCTTGTAGACCCCGCTTTTACATCTATTCCATTGAAATGCGTTGTTTAAATCTTTAGAGAATTACTCGGAGTGCTCAATCCGGCAAGGAACAGTGATGGAGAGGCAGAGAAAGCTGCTTTTCAGCTGCCGTCCACAAAACACAATGAAGGAGAGCCCAGGGAATTGAAACCAAAATCCACTTGTAATCTTGCAACACTATCAGACATAATTGGTTGAGCAACGTAGATTAAGATTGATGAGACATTAAAGTGGCTCTTCAGAGTTCAGGAGATCGATAAATATCCCAATTTTAAGATCTTCCCTCGTCTGTGTTCTGTGGGTTATACTAGAGCAGTGGCAGCGGCATATAAAAGATGGAGGAAAAAAACGGGAAAAAATGACATGTGACCAAAATCAGCTGACATGGGGTCAAAAAGCCTTTATTATTAATAATACAGATTTGTTTAAGCTGTGTTTAACCGTAATCAGCAAACATACACGGTCCTGTTAAATATACTGTGTATATACTGTATGTGTATATATAATTCCTTTCAACGTGATCATCCACATTTTTAGCGTTAAACATGTTTTAGTGCACTAGGAAAATAGTATTGTTTGAATTAATAATTCAGCCTATCAACGTAATTAATCTTAATCTAATTTCGGATGAGATGAATTAATTAGTATGAATTAATATCATCCGAAAAACATGGATTTGAAGAGATTTTGTTTTTATCAGCCCTGTGATCTAATACTGTAATTGCTCCCATTGGACTTATTCCATGCCGCTTTTATCGACATTAAAAAGCACTTGTATTTTTTTCAAAGAATCCTAGTAATCTGTATTTCAGTGTACAACTTTGCTAATTGAAAAGTTGAAATGCATAGATTATTTCTTTTTTTTATTAATCTTTTTGTGACAGCGAGAGACGTAATTTAAAGATTATATAATGTTATCTTATTCAATACGTAACACATATTCAACTACAAACGCAAACTGAAATGAAAAAAGATACTTTGATTAACATTATACATTAATTATAGACTATTGACATAAAAAATATAAATAAAAAATCGTTCCACGCTCAAACATAAGATTAAAATTATAATCTTCGGTCCCTTATGCTTTCATTCATAAGCTTTATATGTTATGTAATTTTTCGGATTCGACATTTTATTAATCTAGCGTTTCGTAAAGTCCCCTGCAGTTAAAACCAAAATCGCTTGTCACATAATATACTTATTTTTTTGTTTAGTCACCTGGCTTGTAACTGCGCTAAAGTTCGAGCGATTACAGCAAAACCAACCATTTCACTTTCATGCACTAAATATGGGATCCTAATTCTAAATTAGTCACCTAAAATAAAGACGTGTTTATCATACAGTCTGGAAAGAGACACAGTGTCTTGTAAAGTAACGGTTTTTTAATGAAGTCCTGAATTCATTCCTGCCGTTCGCGTGTTTCTGTTTGGTACCTGAGTAACTTACACGCACTTTATACACTCACTCAAGTCAGGAGATTTCATGGGATTTATCTTGCGCTCTCCCGTTACTTGTTATAATTTTTCTCAGTAGGCCTTTTTTAAGTAGGCCTATACCTTTCTTCACCTACCTTGCCGCACATACACAGTTGGACTTACTGTTTGCCATTATTTAATGTAATTGTATTATTATTATTTTTTCCTTATAGGACCAGTTGTCCTCAGCACACCGGCACAACTTATAGCTCCTGTTATTGTGGCTAAAGGAACTCTGTCCATCACAACTACAGAAATATATTTCGAAGTAGATGAAGATGATTCTTCTTTTAAAAAGATCGACTCCAAAGTAAGTCTTACTTTACACAATCTGTAAGTATTTGTTTTGGTACATTTTAAATATGGCCCAGGGCTTATTCTTATTCATTTTCACGAGTGGTAAATTAAAATTGGAAATAAAGGTGCAGTACGTGCGCTTCCTCCGTTTAAATAAAAAGTGAAATATGGATTCGGCAGATGATTGGCTGATTTTTCTGGTTCAGGAGATATTTTGGTGAGAGACTATTACACGATTTTCTTTTTTCTATTCGATACTTACGTATACCTTTTTGAATCAAACATGTTTTATTAGCTCTTCGATACTGTTGGGTGAATGCGTGGCGGGTCACTGAAAGAATAACAAGCCATAATGTATGGCCACAAGCGCAGACTTTTGAAAGCAAAAAGCTTTATTTTAGCTCTAATACTTGTAGGCACGTTACACGATTTAGTTGCAATGTTTGTTTTCTGAAAAACAATATATAACTAAAACATGGTGAAAGCAATACGGGATTACTGAATGGATCGTGGTTCTGCAAAATAAAATACACATAAACTGACAAATAAAAAGTAAAGATAAAAAGACGGTGTTTCTCAGGTGTATTAAAGCTTTGTAATAACCTTTGTATTTTACAGCGTAGAATATACTTTACTATAAAGGCTATACGCCTATATATTATATAATTATTTGGGTCTTTTAAAATTTGTGACTATATTTTAAAATAATCTATGTCATTTTATTCCAATGGACGTAAATCCCCCTAAAAGATGAGATGTAACTTTTTTCTGTATCTTTATTAGTATATTTGCTTCATATTTGTGATACCGAATCTGTGTAACACAGAAGATGGTCCAGAATTTAATTTACAGTTTCTATAAAGTAATGAAGAAGTACAAAACAAAAGAACACGCATAAAAGACGTGCATTACTTTATTCCAAGCATAGGATGATTGTTTTAGTCGTACATGTTTTTATCCTTTTTTGGGATTTTGCAATTAATTACATTAAGCGGTCTTCTCGTTATTTAAACAACTTCGTTCGTTCGTCTGTCCGTTTTTTAGTATAACACTGTCAATTAGTATGACTGAGGAATACCTTCTTTTCAAATGTTGTGTTTATAATCTCAATAATTTATCAAATAAGAGCTTAATTTAATTTAATTTAAATTACTGGGTAACAAATGTGTCAGTTTAGTAGTTTTTAGATTTGGTTGTTGTAGAATGTTAGGACGTGTTAGTACTTTGTCAGCTCGTGCATACTTGCTGAATATAAGCTTGCAAAGAAAAAAATACAACTATCTTAAAATATTTTAAAAAAAAACCTTCATCATACATTGTTTCAGCATTTTATGAAGTAGTCTTTATTGTTAAATTGCGACCCAGACACAGCTGACCTTGTGTTTTGCTAATGGTAAATCATTATTGGGACACTGCATATTCTTCATAATTTTTATTAGCTCTTTAAATAAAACCAGAGACAGAATTTTAAGGGAGAAAAAAATCTGAAATCACAAATATTATATTCCAGTGTATTTTAAGTGCATTTTCAAATATACTTTAATATCCAAATGTTATTGTATAGGCAGAATCAATAACAAAAAGATCGAATATATTTAAATAACCATTCAAGTATAGTTATGGAATGTTATAAAACGGAACAAACAGTACATCAGAATGTAAACTTTGTTCAAAATGAACCACTTTTAGTTGAAAGCAAAAGGGTGAATTCTACCTGTACTGTGAATAGTTTCTCATTCTAGTAGAAAGAGCCCGTAGTGTCTTTAAGGAAACGGAGTAATACTTCTATGCACGAGTCACAAAACATCAACGTTCACAACTGCAGAACACCGCAACCACAATCAATATTTACAGTATAAAAATGTACAATCTAGGTTCTGTGCAGGGCTCATATTAAAAAGGAAACATGTTAACATTAAAAAAATAAACTAAGTTTGATTTATATATATTTTTTCCATGGGCACTTTAATTCAAATAACCCAATAAAGAAGTGAACATAAATTAAATTAAAGGCAAAATGTAACTCATATGCTTTTAGTTATGTTTTTTTTCCTTTTTTGACACAAAATTATAATATATTTAGCAGTAACCTTTGTTTTAAACGCCTGAACTGGCATCGTCTTCCGAACATGAAAAATAAATCCACTTCTTACGTGGAAGTGCTTTCCTTCAAATGAACATTGTTCACATGAAACTGCCGTAAGTAAAATTTCGTCCGAGGAGTCCTTTCTTCACGCAGGCCTTTGTCTGCTTGCTCAAAGTTTTTCCAGGCTTTTAGGGTTAGTGAGGATTTCTCTCGCTAATCTCCAAGTCTGTTTGGCCGCATTTTCAAGAGCGGAATGGGGCTTTCCCTGAAATAGATCTAGATTAGGCAAAAAATAATGTGGACACCTTCTGCACTGCAAACAGGAGATCAGCTGCAACAAAATGCCATTGAGCCGATCCCCCAGACAGGATTCGTCCCAGTCCGACTCTCGTGGGTGCTTTTCACACTCGTAAGAGACCAAAGTTTTCATGTGGTAGTTATTGAGGGGCTGTCCTGGCAGCTCAAGGTGACGGTCGCGCAAAGTCTTGAGAACCGACAGGCATTTCTTCCTGCAGCCACCCATCAGGAGCCTGTTTTCGGCTTCTGCGAATTGTAAGACCCAGGCGTCGCTCTCCGCCGAGCTCTGCTTCCCATTCAATGAGTAGCACTCCTTGGATAAGAGATTAAAGCCCTCGGCCTTCACCTCTGCCACCCTGTTGGGCCCAGGCCAGGGGATGTGGGGCAGTGGCCAGTGGGCTGCACTCCTCGGCCATATTCCTGTACATTTGAAAGCCGGAGTGATTTGTACCACGTATCTGTCACGGATGCGCAGCTTCACTTCGCTGGTGTCCGCGACCATCTTTACCACGTCTCTGTAGCTGCACTTATCCACAGCCTGTGCCACCAGAGTCTGAAACCGGGACCTGATCTTTCGAGCCGAAAGATAGCCCGAAGCGGTGATGAACTCGACCCACAGAGACATGCTCCTTTTACGGCCGTCGCTCAGCTTCAAGACGGCACATCCCGGCAGAGAACCGTCGTCCACAAAGTTGAAGACCCCCATCTGGTTGAGATAGAGGACCACCTCAAATTCCGTCGGCGAGATAACCTCTAGACCTTCATAGCGGTTGTCCATCTCGTTGAGAGAGCTTATAAAACGCGGCTCCTGAACCTCGACCTCTTTTAGGACGTCCGATACCACTTTGCACACTTCGCGGATGGTCTTGGAGATGGCAGCTTTCCGAGACTGGCATTTTTCATTGTAATATTTGTTGAGATGATACACCAGCTTGGCCTGTGCCGCGATCATATTGGGGCAGAGATCCGGATTGTATACCGGAGTCTCGCAGTAAGCCGAGGGATCCAACGCGGCAGTTTGTACGGGAGCCAATTTTAGAGGAAAAGGAATAACTCCTCAAAAAGAAAAAAAGAAGAAGAAATGCAGTTCGATAGATTTATGTGCACTCACAGCACGACTACAGCAAAACCTTTAATCGTTGTCATCAGGTTTTAAAGTACTCTGGTGATACAAAATAATCCCTGTAAATTAGGGTTAGCGTGTAATAATCAAAAGTCCATTGCACAAAAAAATTTCAAATCAGACAAAGCACACCTTCCAGTAGTCAAAGAAAAAAAAATCCCTCTTCTTAATGTGTTTATGATGTAGTCAGTCAGTCACTCAGCTCCGAGTTGAGTTGTTAATCAGGAGGATGTACTGTAAAAGTGCAGGGTGCCGTGTGTGCAATACTAGAGGAGGCTGCGGCTGCTGTTGGTGTGTATAAGAGCCCCGATGCACTCGAGTGGAAATTATAAAGGCAGGGCCGGCATCGGGGGCACCCAATCGGCATCAGCAGCGTCACTCACCACACTTGGTACAAAGCTAATTAATCCACGGCTTTTATATACTAAAGGTACTGCTTCTGCGGACAGGACGAGTAGACATGAGCACGTACACTTTTGGAAATCTCTTCACTCCTTGTTTTATTTCAGATTGTTTATTTATTTATTTTTTACAAAGCAGCAACCGTAGAGTACAGTAGCTAACAGGTGAAGGCAGATACAGTAGATCCGAGATGGCACATCGATGTCGATTTGTGAAGTTTATGCCAAACGTGAAAGAACAATATGTGATGATATTTTTCACTATTATGTCTGTTTTCGTTGCTGAGTATTACCGAATGATCAGAAATAAGGAGATTAATATATCCTGTATCTTGCATAAATCTGTTTCACTCTGCAGGTAGTGCTTTTTGTTTTTTAATTGGAATGTATTTTAAACTGAAGATGACTGAGGTGAACTTTATGTAAGAAATGTCATAATTACTACAGTTAGTTAAGTTAAATAATGTAATCGGTTCATCTGTTCCGATCTAAACTGCTGGACTGCTTTTTTTTAATAAAGCGTTTCATGCTGCACATGTTATTCTGTGCTCTTATTTATATGATACAAAATGCCAGTTATTGCTCATTTGACTGATGGTAGCAAGGGTAAAACTTTCTTTCTTTCTTTTAAGCTTGAAAGCTGACATGGCAGTCTCACGTCTTGGGTAGCCGGGAGGCGATGCCCATCCCGAGCTATTAATAGTCATAATCTTGTAAAGTAGCAATAGTCTTGTGTGGCTACAGAAACAGTACATTTGTTTTGGCCAATTTTACCTATTTTAGAAATCTACTGCATGTTTGACTAGAAAAGGCATGATGTGCTTTTAATGTATGCATGTCTGCGTGCATACGTCTAGTTACATGCATTCATTTGCTATTTCTCCGTAATCGTCTCAGTTATTATTTTTTTTATCAGCTCATAATATTTTTTGCTATTATTGAGATTGAAAGAAGTGTAACGTCACCTAGTTAATATTTATCTTACTGTCCATAAAACATTTCCATGTTAGTACAAAGATGATTTATTAATGTGTTATGTTGTGTTGCCGTGTGGTTCGTTTTCATTAGTATGTTAAAGTGGTTCTATAGTAAATGTAAGAAATATCTCAGGACATTTTGAGATTTTGTGACCACAAAGTGCATTTAAAGATTGAATGAATGTCTGAAAAACACGCAACTATTAGACCGGTGATTTTTATCTATCATTCTAGAATATTTTATTTTGTCATTTTTACGCTCTAAGCACTGATTGAAACTTTCGACTTGTTTAAATTTATAAACATCCAGTGCTGCTAGTGGCCAGTGAGAAGAGCGACATTCAGAGTATTAAACGGCGGGTTGAACTTATTTAGACGGCCACATATTAACTTGCACACACAGTATATTTTATTTGCCTTTTAAATATATTGAGTATTACATGTAGTTTATTTTTTCAACTATTTACACTTTATGATTCAGTACGGTCTGTTTGCTACTAATTTAAAGGAAAGCAGCTAATTTTTGTCATTTATGTATGTGTTCTTGGTTTTAATTTATTTTCAACAAAACCACATGGGGTTAACATAATTGTCGGGTCTCTAAAGCTTTACATTTGATAAACTTAGATAATCTACAGTAGATTAAACCTGTTGTACTCGATTTCCTATTCGATTCCTGTTGTTTATTAATAGCAGCGTGCAGAGACATACGGATATCTTAATTTTAAAGAATTAATGCAGTGTTATTAATGGGAGCATAAATAAATATTTAGTCTTACTCTGAAATATACGTCTTCATCATTTTTTGTAGACTATCCGGTGTATGTGTTTGTATATATATATATATATATATATATATATATATATATATATATATATATATATATATATATATATATACACACACACACACACACAATTGAAATCATTTTTCGTTCGTACGAGTAGAAGTTTTGCAGTATTGAAGTTGACATTTCGTCGCACTTTAGAAGTTCCCTCAGAAGACTCACTAAAGAATCATTTAAGAAGTTTTCTGTTGAAAAATATATACAATTTAACTTACTGGCATTTTAAATAAACATTTTATAGTTATGATATTTATAACATGCTTGTTAGTTTGTACTAATAATAATTAGGAAAATAATATAACCTTAATGAAGGGACGAATTCATTTTTAATTGTCTTATGCATTCCTTTACTTTTATTTGCTCAGTATAATTTGTTTTAATGAGTGCATTTTTCCTTTGAGAAACATTTTTAAATACGTTTTTTTTTTCTCCTTTAAATTTCTTTTGTGACAGTTGCATAGATAAATTTAAAAATATATATCTTATTTCTGAATATGACAAAGGGGTGTTTCTCAACATTTCCATTTTTCAAGTTTTAGATATAATGTGGATTTATTTTCAGAACTGAGAAGTGCTTTGTAAATCTACTAGTGGTGTGTGAAATTCTGCGTTATCTTTTCCGGAGTAACGAGAGCATCTTAATGAAGACATTTTCGGTGATTCTTACAGTTAAGACTCTAAAAGAAGAACGTTGGTTTAATTGCAGAATCTTTAGACTTTCTTTTATTTGTTCTCTAGACTGATTTAATTTATTAGAGAGAAAATAATCCAAACTGCAGCTTGAATCATTAGAATGAGTTGTCATAAAAAAGGAAATTCCATCTTATAATCTGTACACTGTAAGTATTATGACACCCTGAAAGCGCTCTGCTATTTGTTTTGTAATCAAATAATGTAAGCATTAAGTTGTTTCTTTTAAACTGTTTTATTAAATTCAAGGAAAAACTTAACTCAGTGTTTGTTTTTAATATTTCAATATTGAAATTGTGCAAACTGAATGGGATGAAATGAAACTGATTAAATTATTTATCCATATTGGAGGAGTAAGTTTGAAGTCTGATTGAATGCATCTGATTTTGGTGGTTCTTCATATTTTTTTAATGCTCTTTTGTCTCTTATCACCTTGCCATCAGTAATAAATGTCTTTTTTTCCTCTGGAGATGTACAAGACAGATATTGGCAGACTGTTTACTTTAACTGTCAGATAATATAAACTCAAGTGCTAGGAACCTTTTTTGTGAATATAATTTGATAGTTCTGGAGGTGCCTTTTGAAAATCACATAATTACCTGTGGGGTACTGTAGAGTAATTTCACAATTTAAATTGTTTCATCTGTTAAATGTGTGTCTTACAGAGAACGACCAAAAAAGCAGGCTGTCCTAAAGGTCTGCACCATTTGTTATTGCGCTGCATTCTCATATGTAATTATTATTAAGTTTTATTAGATAGCATACAAATATTCCCGTTTTGTTTTGTTTTTTTTTTTTTAGAAAAAAATGTTCAGTTACAATAAGTTCTCTTTTCTTGAGAGTGAGATGTTAAATAAAATACAATATATGCCACATGCCTAAACTTTTTATGATTCCTATTCCTTTCTCACAGCACGCAGGCAGCTTTATTAAACCCAGACATGCTTTAGTGTCCGTAGTGTTTGGTGCCTGCCTGCCTGTTTCAGACATTGATATCAGGTAAATGTTTTTTTGCCTTGGCTTTCCTGCTGTGTGAATATTCCTTCTTCCCATACCGTGAGAGGAGTGTGATTTCTGGGGGGATTATCACCTCTTAATGAAATGCATCTGCACTGGGTCAACCTGCTCGGCACCATCAGTGCACAGACTCGCCTCGTTTTTGTCATCTTTGATATGCTGAGACGGCGAAACTCACCACCCTAACCACTAACCTTCAAAATAAAGACGAAACTTTTGACATTCAGTGTTCAGCCACATTCGCCGTCTTCCATATTTCTCTCCTTCCCTATGCTTACCTGTGATCTGTATAAAGATCCGAATTGATGCCTCCTTCTCTCTTAACCCTGAATGGATCACACCACAGCCTTTGTTCTTGTTCTGAGCCCATCTTAATATCGGGATTTTTATTTCAAAACACAGGCGAACACGGTGCTGTTATTTATTATCAACATTTCTTCAGAGTATTTTGTATTTTATGAGAAACCTGCTGAGTGTTATTTTTGCTCTTGTTTAAATTTCAATAAAAACTTGACCACATGAAACACATGCAAACACCCTGTATATTGTTTAAAAATAGTTTTTCAGCATTGAACTTTTTAAAAACAATTCTAATATTGCACTAGAAAAAGAAAACCAAGGTTTTAATTAATACAGAGCAAGATATTTTACAGTGCATGTTTAGCAGTGTTATAATATTATGTAGGGGTTCCAAATATTTTCTTTTCTTTTCTGTAGCCTCCAGTTGATATTGGCCTTGAATTTCTTTTTGTGTGAAAGCTGTATGTTGTGTTTTTATGTTTGTTTGGTGTTCATGCCCAATATGTCAGGAAACGGAAAGAAACCTCGCATCTATTTCTGCTACAAATGCAATAATAATGTGAACTTTACTGCATACCTTAGCAGTATAAAACCAAATATTGGAAAAATTATTAACAAAAACTGTATTTATCAAAATTGTTTCCATTGAGTATTCCTTCATTGAAATTATAGGACTTCTCATGGTAACTTTAATAACAGGTTATATATAGTTTTGTTGAAATTGCACTATATGATTTCACTCTAGTACTTATTGCATTAAAATACTGTCATTAAAACAAGAAGTTTAATTATATGTGCGTCTTTTGTAAAAGCTATCAAAAAACACAATTCTTAATTTTTCAATGTTTAAAAAGTTTTATTTGAGAGAAAAGTTACATCATTTGCATGTCGCAGTTATTCTGGAGCAAGGCGTGCAATTTTCCATTACTGATCCATTTTAAAAAATATGCTCCTGCATTCTTAAATATAGTTATAATAATTTAATATAGGGTGTATATGAATATTCCTATTTTTAATATCTGTTCATTTTTTTTTATTTCTTCATCAATCTCTTGCTGTCTCTCTATTCATAGACTGAGACACACACACTCATACAAAAAACAAAATAAAATAAAATCCACTCGATTTAATCAATTGAATTATTCACAGTCGTTCCACAAATATTTTTTTGTTTGTTTGTTTTTTTGCATGTACAGATTATTGGTATATTTTTGTGTTGTTTCCACGCAAACGTGTTAAGTTAGTTCAATATAATTTTTTATGGTAAATTAAACATTTTCATAAAGTTAGTCTAATATGTTACATTATGTTAACATTATGCCTTTTGCTGTTCCATGTTCAGATTTGTTAATCTTGCCCAATTCAGTCATCATTTTGCATTATACTTTTATTCAGTTTGAATGGTTAGTGTCTATTAAACCTTCCCAGGTTTTTCATTAAAAACTCGAAACAGTGCTATGATTCAGAAGCTTTAGATTTCCTCAAGTGAGCCAGTTGAACACAACTCAGAAGATACAGTACATGCCCTCACATCACACAGGCCAGCGTTTCTTAATGCCAGTCCTTGGCAGCCACTGCCCTGCTCAGGTTTACGTCTGCTCTGCCCAAAAAGACTTTTGATCCAACTCATCAGCTAATTACAATGTGGGGGCAGGCAGAGTATCCAGTCCTCCTCCTCCTCCTCCTCCTCCTCCTCCTCCTCCTCCTCCTCCTCCTCCGTCTTTATCTAAGCACCTTTTGGTTGTTGTTTAATTCCATTTGAACATGTAGTAGCAATGTGGTCAAAGCACTTTCTTTTTACTAGGTCACATTTCATTTTGACTTGACACAATGTACTCGCATTCAAGTTTAGAAATTAAAACATTCAATTCAATGCATTTGATCTGTCTTAGTATATTTCATAAAGGCTCATTCTTTTTCTTTTATTCCTTCACCGTGAATTGGATTAAGTAGGTCTGAGAATGTTATGCTTTTTATTGTGTGTGTGTATGTGTGTGTATATCTATATATATATATGTGTGTGTGTGTATCTATATATATATATGTGTGTGTGTGTGTATCTATATATGTGTGTGTGTATTTATATATGTGTGTATGTTTATATATGTGTGTGTGTGTGTTTATATGTGTGTGTGTGTATTTATATATGTGTATATATGAGTGTGTATGTGTATATATATATGTGTGTGTATCTATATATATGTGTGTGTATGTGTGTATGTTGTATATATATGTGTGTGTTTATCTATATATATATGTGTGTGTGTGTGTGTGTGTGTCTATATCTGTCTGTGTCTGTCTATGTTTGTTATCTGTTCATTTGTTTTGTTTTCCACGCTGCCAGCTTGGTTCTCCCTTGTGTGTTATCTGCTGCTCTACTGTTTAGCCGGGGGCATCTGCAGACCTTGGGCTGATCAGTATTTCAGGCAAAAGCCATATGTGTTTAAATGAAAAAAAAAAAAACCCTTTTATTTTATTTACTGGTTTAAATGGAAGGATAAGATTTATGCCTAAAAACAGAAGTAGGAAAAGTACTAAATTAATTAATTGCCTCTATTTTTGAAGCTTTTTCATTTGCCTTTCCAGTATAGAATGCTTGTCAGCTTTTCTGATAAATGACTGCATCTATTTGCATAGATTTTACATTAATACAATTTAGTTTTATTTGCGCAACATAGTTTACATAATAATGCAGAAAATTAGTAATATGGTACACGTTTTCAAAGCAGGAAGCATACACGCACCCGACAGTGATAGATCTCTCTGCCTGTATCATCAGCAAGCAGAATGGCTGTTTAGAAATGGCACTGTTAACCTCTTTTTAATTTTATAAAGGTTCACTAAATGGACTTTTATCTCTTTAATGGTAATTTTAAATGGCAAGAAATTACCTGAGATTTCAGTTTGCTATCAAATATATTCAGTGTTTATATCATTTGCTGTTATTGTTTTGTAACTCAGGTGCCTATTATAATTCAGCAATTTATTTTGAATAATTCACTTGATATATTTTATAACACTTTAATAGTATGACAATTGTTACAGTCCTGACAAAAACACATATGGTTATTTCAGGTAAAATGAAGTCTCTTTGAAACTGTGTACATGTACATAGCAATAGTAATTATAGCAAAAGTTATATTTTGACTCTGTTTTAGCATTGGAAATAAATTGACTTGAGTTTATTTATTTATTTTTAGAGAAAAGTGCACTTTCTTTGTTTTAGTCGTTGTGTATACCTAATAAATAAAAATGATTTTCAAAGGAGCCCTAAAAAGAAAATAAACGTATATATGTGGAATAATAATACTATAAGCAATAACAAAAGTAATAATTATAGTTATTTGTATAGTTATGATTATTGACAGCTCCTTACATGCTTTGTCTATTTTGTGCAGAATGAATTTATTTAAAGTGTGGGTTTCACATTACTAATCACCAATAAATGAAACCGACATATTTCTAGGCTTTCACCTTGGTGGGTCCTCTTTCGCTAAATTAAATAATAATCATGGCTTCCTTTATGTAGGGTGCAGGAAAAGAGTGAACCGGAGTGAATAACAACCCTGAGGTAAAAATGAAACCTCGTAACCCAAATAAAGGATAAAGGTTTCCTAATTGTCCCTTCTTGAGATCTGAGAGACTGGGTGCCAACTGTCACTGATTGAACTAATGATGACAAATGTCTCTCTATGCAGATTGTGGAGTGTGCTGGCTCCTTCTAGACCAGCCTGCGTGCTACACAGAGCTTTGGTAAAGCAGTATAGTTTATATACACTATTTGATTTTTCCAAGAATTTACGTAATATGGCACCATATATTGTGTTTTGAAATAGAATGTTACGTTTTTAGCTATACAGATTAAACGTCAGTGCTTTATTATTCATTCATTGACTTCATGAGATTAGTTGGTTGTTCATTTTTTAAGCAAGAGGATCCATCAGCTGGGTTGCTCTCCTGATATCATAAACACCTTTAAAAAACAGTTAAGGCGTTTCAGTCATGTAGAATTTTACTAAACTATCCATAAAGTAAAAGTTAATTTACATTCATGTAGTTTACTGATATTCACTTGTTGCCAAAGCATTTAATGAGCATTACAAAGTAATGACCAATTGGTGTGCAGTATAATTATTAAGGCGAATGACTCCGATTTCTGAATTGAATAGATGGATGGATGGATGGATTGATGAATGGTTTGACGGATGGACAGACAATAGAAAATACAAGTGCAGCCCAATACAGTGTTAATGCAATCCGGCACCATGTGCTTGCAGAAGCTGGATTGGCACATATGTGCTTTGACTTACTGATCATTTTAATTCTTACTTTGTCTTTTTTCTCTTTCTTCATCATGTAAAGCACTTTGAGCTACATTATTTTGTATGAAAATGCGTTAGATAAATAAAGGTTGTTGTTGTTGATTTTAGATTTCTAATTTTCAAATATATATTTAATTTTGGAGAATTATTTAACAGTTTATACAATGTTAATTAGATTTTGTAACCTAATTAAGAAAAGAGTATTTGTTATTAATCACAAATTGTAGTGATTTTTATTTTTTTTTATAAACTCTACGTTTTTTTTTATTTTTGTATTTTTCAACAAAGCCCATTAAATTCAGAGCTTCAGTGTTATTGCTTGATTATTCCACAGTTATTTTAGTTGCAACTAAGAATGCAGGAGTCATTAGCAAAATGTCTATTGAAGAATGCATTGTTTCTGTACTTTCTCACATTAACATCCTTCATACTGCTTTTTCCAGTATAAAAGTTGCTTTTAAACAAGTCTTTTAGATTGCATTATTTGACAGAATATTTAAATAAGGAAAGATGTGCTATTTATTTATTTATTTATTTAATTTTTAGCGACGAGGGTCTGCTAATAAAAGAGCAAAGCTGTCCCTGTTACGTACACAGATTTCCTCAATTTGTTGCATGAATGAGTTTTGAAAATGGTCCCATTTGTACAAAAGAGGTTCTTTTTCATTTGGTTTTGTCCCATCTGTGTCATCTGGTGGTTTTGCAAAAGGCGTTGCCTTTGCATGAATCAGAGTGCACCAGGCAGTTGTTTTATGGACTCTCTGTAGTGTTTACGGGAGTTCATAAGTTGCTGACTCCATTGTGTGCCAGTCCCAGCTGACACGTGTGCATTCACTACAGCATATTGAGAGGTAATTTTGACTAATGAAAATATGGACCTGGCTTGTTCATAATGTGATTTATAATCTTTCTTTATTCATTTAAATTGTTTCTTTGAATTACACTGGTGATGGCTGGAGGCTTGAGCGAGGCAGATTCAAAATAGATGATATTGTCAGCCTTTCTTAAGCAGTGGGCTTTACTGGTTTAAAATCATATTTGAGAACATGAATTTTAAAAATATTTCTTAAAAACATTTACTTATTCACAGCTTTAAACAAACCATATGTGTACGCAGTTTTATCATATAGTAATCATTTCATAAAAAGTATTTTAGAGTACTGGGGAAGGAGGTTTGTATAGGCTGTAAAATCAGTATATATGAGAAAATGTATATTATTGTCTTAATTACAGACCATTATGGTCAAACAGGTTTGGATATAACTTGAAACCTCTTTAATAAAAGTATCAATACTTCATTACATGTTTCTAATATTGGCGTCCCTGTCATTCAACACAAGTAATGAAAAATGTGGCTGTTTAATAAATGTAAGTGACCTATTAAATCATACAGTGCTTACAGCTTCATTACACACGCAATACTGTATAGTATACCTAAATAAATATAGATATGAATTCTTTACAAACCCCATAACCTTTCAGGTTAGACTTCTAATTATTACTATACTTTAAGAAATTGTGAGTTGGCTTCCTTTTGGACCCATTTCTCCTTTACTTTTTGTGGGTGTCAAAAATTAAAATATTATTCAAGAAGAAAAATATGAAGCATTTACCAAAATATATTTTCCTTTGTATACCAAAGCTTTTTGCATTTAATTACATGGTGCAATAGTGATTTAAAGTGCAATCTAGCACATCATTTTGAAAATTTGGGGGAGGGTGTGTATTCTGGATTGCTAGAGATCATAGGTTTGTGTTCTTCCTTGTTGAAATTCAGACTATTTTATTATGGTGTCAATTCTCTGGTTTTGGCAGTGCTTCTAAGGTGTCTTCACACAAAAGATCTACCACAGTGAATGAATGCTAGTGTTGACACCACCTAACAAGCAGGGATTATGCGTTTACAGAAGAAGTAATATGATAGGTCAAGTATAAGAGGCACTTCTCAAGAGCACTTCACTATATAATGAATGATTGACTAGAAAGTGAGAAGCTGCCACTCTTTGGCTTCGTTTCTGTGCTGATGCCTGCCTTACTGCTCCAAAGCTCCCTTGATCATGTTCAGCTGCTCTATTCTCAAGTGATGAATAATAGTGGAGAAAAGCTGCTTTTCTGTCTCATTTTTCTTGCTAATTTACACATTTAAGCCATTTTTGTTTGCTTATTTGCTATTCCCTTTTGTCTGAGCACTGCTATCTTTTTGCCTCAGGGCTATGAACTAATTTGAGCTTCTATAATTACTGCATGTTTTACACCTGTCTGTACATTATACACCCTCAAGTATCTAGCATTCTTATCTGCTTTTTAGTATTAAACAATGGAAAGTTCACTTAGGCAAAATCTCGCTTGTTTGCCTTCCTATCAGCAGTGTGAAGTTTGCTGTTGCCTTTCTAAAACCTTTTTGAGATTTGGAGTAACAGAGCAAGAATTTACATCTCTGGTAGTGCCATGGATTTAGCCATTTTTCGGACTCACGCACTAAGCTACTGATCATAAAATGCAATAAATAAAACGTGTGTGTGTGTGTGTGTGGAGGAGCATTATAAATATGTATGTATACACATAAAACACAGTACTATGCCCATTTTTATAATATTACAGAGAGACAGCTTTGATTTGTTTAGATTTTATTCTGTGAAACATTTATTTTAATCTCAGTTTATAGCTGACTGCTCTTTAAATGTCTATATATGCATAATCTTTTTTGGTAGGCTACGTAGATAGAATGCAAGTCTGCCTGCAAATGATTTCTGCATAAAAAAGGAAGATTTTTGAATTAATTGTGCCTGCATTTCTACTACAATCTATTCTCAGTGCAATTAGGGGTTTAACAAGGGTCAAATTAAGGCGACTTTATGCTTTTTGTTTCCTGCAATAGAAGAGGCTGTTCTGTGTGGTGTGTTAGTTGGGGGAGGTGAGCTAGGGACCGATACAAAGCTGTCATCCTCCATGTGGTGTAACCCTGAGCCCTGATGGGAGTCACAGCAGGCTAGAAACAACATTTGCTATTGTCTTGTGCACCCGGCTGTCTTGTAGGATCAGCTGGTATATTGCTGTTCGGGGGTTACAGGTGCTACCTGGGGTCTGTAATGCACAGATTTCCTTTCCTGCTTTCCCTTCCCAGCCTCCTTTTGTTGCTGCCTGATAGGGCCCTGGAAGACATGAAGTCAGAAACCTCATGAGCGCTCATTATTTCCTGAACTGATGACACTTAGCAGATTTTCTTCTCTCTCTTTACTGACAGGACATACAAAATTCAGTTGTTGCTGACTTTTGGTCTGCTTCCCTCACATTAAATTTAGCACACATTCTTCAGGGATTTTTTTTTTTTTTCTTGGTTCTGCAGTCAGTAGAAGGTTAGAATCTCGGCCTTTACTGTTACACCTGTATTGTCATAGATGCATACATGAAAAAAATATAGACATATTTATGTATTTACATGTATCTGTATTTATTTTGTAGTTTTCGTTGAAGTGCCCTGATGTGTCAGTCACTTCAGAGTGGAATGATTACACTGTGTTATTTAGGATGGTATGGTGTACAGTTAGTAGTGCTGGTGCTGCAGAAATCCATTTAAATGACAGTAGTTGTTCATGTGGAGTCTGCCTGTTCACTGTATATCTGTGGGATTTGTCCTCCTGGTACTCTGATTTTCCTCCCACATTCCTAATACCATGCAGGGTTAGGTGAAAGATGACGTTCAGACTGGCTCCTGTGTGTGTGTATGTGTGTGTGTGCATGTGCGTGTGTGTGTGTGTGTGTGTGTGTGTGCATGTGCGTGTGTGTGTGTGTGCATGTGCGTGTGTGTGTGTGTGTGTGTGTGTGCATGTGTGTGTGTGTTGTGTGTGTGTGTGTGTGTGTGTGTGTGTGTGTGTGTGTGTGTGTGTGTGTGTGTGTGTGTGCGCGTGGTGTGTGTGTGTGCATTCCCCTTCCATCCAGCGCCGTCTTCTGCGTGGCACCTGAATTGGATGAAGCGGGTTTGAGAATGTTTTATATATTTTGTATTTTATCTTCTTTTTCAAATGAGCTTAGCCGTTGATTCATTTGGCATACAGCTTGGTTACATAATTAAAATGTCCATTTATTTAACCTGCTTGATCAAATCTGAAGGTTTTTGAGCCGGCCTGACAGCATCAGAGGCACTGCAGTCGCCAACTCTGGGTGGGATGTAAGTTTATCATTTTTTATTCTGCACATATATGCACCCAACACTCATTTACACCAAGGTCAGTTAACCTTTTTTTATTTCTAGTGTGGGAGGAACATCTAAGTAGCCAAAGGAAACTCCCATACAAAAATAAAGTTTGACTTATTTTTGTCATTTACTGGGATTGGTTCCCACACTCCAAAAACGTGTAACTGATTATAAGGATAAAAAAAATCAGATCTCAGTGCTAAAATTGTTTACATATTTTTGCTACTTTTAGGATACTAGCTTGTTACGATTTGCTTGGGATGATAACGCTGAGTCAGTGCTGAGGTCTGAATAGGCAGTAAGGTCTCCGTCAAAGGCAATCCTGCCTTGCTACTGCAGTTAAACTGTTGACAATAAGGCAAAATAAAAAAATCTGTTATGTAATAGTTTATGGTGGCAAATATTAAATAAATGATAATGTTCACATAAACCTTATGAAATGACATTCATCCCTTTAAGATAAGCATGTTTTCATTTTTCACTACAAGCATCATCAAGTCTCATATTAGAAGTAAAATTAGAAAGTGCAGGGTGGCTGTGCATTTGGTTTTTTGATCACAGTCACTCATGAAAAGCCGAGGTTTAATGATTAAAAAAAAGGTGGACAGTTATATTTTGTAGCTGTCAATGAAGACAGTCAGTCAGTCAGTCATTGCCCAACCCGCTATATCCTAACACAGGGTCACGGGGGTCTGCTGGAACCAATCCCAGCCAGCACAGGGCACAAGGCAGGAACAAACCCCAGGCAGGGCGCCAGCCTACAGCAGTCATCGTTTAACACTTTATTTTATTTAGTTAATGAATAAGATTAAAAACCACAGATGACACTTCCATCAGGAAATGGTAACATTGTCCTGTGGTGTTTGCTGGTACTTTTGGATTGTTTAAGCAGGTTTTGTCCCTTCTTTGCACCTGAGGCAGCCAGGATGAGCTCTGCTTCTGTGTGACTTTATTTTGAATACATGAGCTGACAAATCAAATGGATCCTCCTAACTTTTGTGTGGCACAGTTTGCCAAAAAAAATAGTGGTAAAAAAATGATGAACGTAAGTATGACTACAGGTTACATTATTTCCTGGTTTTATTTATTGATTTACTTATTTTTGTAATAACATTGAATAATTTTATTTATCATTTTTGATTTCTTTTAGGATAATATAGTTTCATAAAATGTGAATGCCATAGTGCAGAACAGTACGGCTCCTATTAATCAGTAAACTCCTGTTTAATGTATCCTCTGTAATTTAGCCAGCGCTTGTGCAGGGTGTTCTGTAGATCCTGGGGCACTTAGAGAGCCAGCATCTGCTCAGAATCCTTCTACTTTTGACTTTAACCCCTGCTACAGGCTGTAGTGCTGCTCAGAAGAGTGCCATTGTGTTACTCTGAGCCTGCTAAATATCTTTTATTTAACCACAACACACTGAAATTCTATTTTACCTAAACTGGACACAATAATGGTTAATAGGCTCTTTAATATATTGTGAGTTTTTATAGTTTAATCCCTTTTCAAAAGCTTTCAAGAATAAAGGCTACAAATGGCCCTCAGTATTAATTGGATGTGACTTCTGTACAATAAGGGCTGAGACTCCCAGAAGCATATTTTGGAGCTTACTTTCTTTCATGATTGCAGCCCCTTGAAACAACTGCCTCAGTGCCTCTTCAGCATTCTCTCCTTATAATACAGCTTTAAAGAATATTATTAGAGTGGGTCAGGGTATGAAATAAGTAATGGATTGCTTTTTATTAATATGAAAGTTAAAGGTATATTTAATAGAAGAGTGTTTAATCAGTTAATAATACAAACATACAAGTAATCATTGTCTTTGCATGCTCCTCAAAATGAATAGTCTCAGTTTTATGGTATCTCAGTCTGTTTCATTATACAATGTACTACACAATGGAGTCCTTAAGTGATGAAACCTTCATCAGACTATTATGAAAAGTATTTATTTTAAGTAAATCATAGTTCCTAATCAGTACTGCCGATTTTTCCTTCTATGTTTCCATGTTAAGACAAACAGACCTATATAATCACCACATTTAGTCCAGTTAGTCGGATTCATTCTGAGTAGTAAAACTAGACATGTTTTCTTGAGTTCTGACTAATTTTATTATATACTGTATTCTGAACAGGGAACTGGAGAATTAAATAATTTATCATGAATACTGAAAGTATGAAAATGAAGCCAAGATTCTAAATTTACTATGGGAAATACAAAAACAATATAGTAATGCATTGTCTTACAGCATATAAGGTACAAGAAGGCGTTAAACAGATTTCATAGTCTTCATCAAATAAGTTTGCATGAAACTGGGCTTGGAGTTTTCTGAATACATCAAGATTCTTAAAACAACAGAAATGAACATGTTCAAGATGAAATGAAAGTTTGTTGTCATGTGTACAGAGTACGGTGAAATTCTTACTTGCATGTGTGACTAAATCTAACGCAGTACTATTCTAAGGGACCATGATCAGCATTTGGAAATTTATGTTGCAGAAAAATTGTAGCCTAGTAAGTGTAACTCTTCAATTGGTAGAATAATTATATTTAAATCTGTATCTTTATCTAAATACATATCAGTGAAACACTGTGTGTATGTGTGTGTGTATAACATATAAATGTTTTTAAACATCCTATATGCTTACACAGAACAGGTGAAATGTCTGGGAGCTGCTTGTATCGTATATAGAACGTCAGATACACCTTTTTCCTGTTTTTTTTTTTTTACTTTTCTTCTACTTTGCCTTTTCTCAGCCTTTTTCTACACGGCTATGAACAAAGAAAAGCTTTATTTTTATCATATCATTCCCTTAGGTATAAACATGAAAAGTCTACAGGGTTGATTAGAAACAAAATGTCACTTGCAGTTTGAGGTTTAGTGGTATGACATACTCATTTGCTGATGCAAAAGGATAAGATGAAAGAAGAGGGTTTTTTTTTATTATTCTTTTTGTTCTTTCCTTAGGTCTGCAGACCATTTGGGTTTTGCAGAAGTCAGTCAGCAGGTCATTAACCCTGAAGAAAACAGCTTGCATTAATATGCTCTAATCCGGTATAATTAGTCAAATTAGTGCTAGCCAACCAGTATGTCATGTGTTGTCAGATTTGGCAAGCATGCTAGGTTACCCTGGGTCCCTCTGGTATGCCACCTAAGGCAGTAAAACCCATGCATTTTAAAGACAGTAATGTCAGCACAACAGAGTTTTGTAGTTTGACTTAATTATGGGAATGTTTTTTTTTCTTTGCAAAACTATAAAAATATGTATCTCTATGCAGCCATATTCATAGAATTTGGCAAAGACGACTTATCAACCAACTGCCTGTTACCATTAATCCATGCAAGTATAACAAAATCTAAGGCATTTCCACCTGACTGTGGATTAGCAATAGTAAAAAGATTTAAACTATATAATTACAAGAGGATAAACTATAAATTATCCACTGCACTCAAACAGAGATTATCAGCTTCCTATGCGAGTTCCCTTTCAGCCAAAGTAACTGGGTGGTGTGTGTGTGTGTGTGTGTGTGTGTGTCGTGGGTGGGGGTGGGGTGGGGGGTTATCTAACTACAAACGGTCCTCATTAGCATAAATTTACAAGCATTCTCAATTTGACGGCATGATAAGAACCTGTTTTACCTTTGCATTAGCACGGAATGGCTTGTTGTGCTTTTGGCAATGACAGATAAGTCAGTATAATTCCACTTTATGCCGAAAATGATGCTCTAGATTCTGAATGCATCCCGAAGGTGTCACTGACAATAATCTTCAAAGAGCGTCCAGTGAAAGTGGGCTGTATGTTTGCCGGATGATATACTGCAAATGACAGGAAGAATTATGTGAGGGGAGAGAAATCTGTAACATATTATTAAGCAATTTCACGTGAATAACAGGGATAAAAGGATAATGGATGAGGGTGTCATTATTACCTTCATGTAGAGGGAAAGCAAAAGCAAAGGTAGAGAGACAAGATTAATTGAGGATAGGTGAAGCATTCATTGCTCATCAGCCCCTTATTCCACTTTCTTTTTGCTGAAATGTTTTGGATGTAAGATGTTCTGCACTGTGCTTCATGTGGCTGCCAGAGGGAGCTCACAGCACAAAGGGGTTGCTTTCTGATATTATGCACTGGCAGTCTATGAACTCCCTTAGCAAAGCTCATTACAGTGCCTGCATTCACAAGAACAAAATGCAGATCTCCATTTATTTATTTATCTATTTATTTATTGCTTCAAACAGTTGGAACCACTTATTGTTTACGATTAATATTTTATCTTATTCAAAGGGTTTTACGGTATTATTTTGAGTCTAAACTCTAATGAATATATTTAAACAGAATGGTTGACCACATTTTTAGGTGTACTTACCTAATAAAAAGTGGATGTTACATTTAGCATCTGAGGAGCCCCAACTCATCAGTACATGGACTCTGCAGATATGTGAAGTGTGCTGACTTCAATGTATCCTGTATTTGTTGCAAATGATCTAGTGGTAATGTAGCTCACTGTATCTCATCTTACAGAAGCCTGATTGATTTGAGACCTGGTGTCTGGGAAGTCCACTGCATTGAGCTGAAAAAAATTAATTTTAGGTGCTGTCATAAAAGTCAGTTCCTTACTGGCCATGATGTTCAGTCACCAACATTCCAGTGAAGCTGTGCTTACAGCGGTGGATTCAATGAGCAAGAAAACACACAATGAACACCTTCATACCCTCCCCAATAGTCTGAATGGTTGACAGTTAGTAGACGAATTGTGTTTTTGCCGTAACATAACAGCTCATGTAGGCTGGTACTCCACTGGTACTATGTGCCTGCACTTGTGCATTTTGCTGTTTGGAGTATTGGGAGATATTCCTGCATACTGGCAGTATTTGAAATCATCTGCATGCAGTACTGGCATTTCTATATTGTACTCTTTGGGGTATAGTCACTTTTTTAAGTACTCCATACAGGCAAGTCTCACAAACATCTTGGTACTATAATGCCATACATATTAACTGGTCAGTTATTTCTGTTTTCTAGCATCTTATTGTGTATGAGGGGGGGCACCATCCCCACTCTCCAATCGAAAAGGTGTCTGTCTCCTAATTTTATATGTACAAGGGGGGCAGCCCCACAAAATCTCTTATTTAAAATCTCTCAGTCTCCTATCTTATATATGCCCTCTTTAGCTGAAGACGCCAAAACACCTGCAGTATCTTCAGGTACTTCTTTTTTATCAGTTTCAACCACTGCATAACCAGATCATTCCATCAACAGGAAACATCGGGAATTGAGGTTCATTAGCCTGGCCAATATGTTTGCAGTCAGTATCCATTTTTTATTACCCTTAATTTTTTATTTAATTAACTTTATATTGGAAACTTGTATCTGAATATGAATACATTGTGGCATATTTCTTGTTTGTCAGTCTAGAAGTTCACACAGCCAGTGCATCACACTTACACCAGTCAACAGCTAACCTAACATGTGCTGTATATCTTTAGCATCTGGGATCAAACATGCAACACGTTTTTGCTGAAAGGGGTGGAAGTAAGTTGGGTTGACAGCTATGATGCTCTGTCTATGACAACATGCTGTACCTTAACCTTGTATTCTAATATTCCTCTTTCTTTACCAATGTTTTGCTCATATTTTACTCAACAAAGTATAGTCCGTCTTTTATTCTGTACAAGTCATGGTGGGTGTTTGCACCAGAATTAGCTAGGTCTATTACAGAGGATGTCTGTCATTGATAAACCTGTGATACTATTATTGATAAAAATCCTTAATGTACTCATGCATACGTCTCACTTCTATTAACTGCACACACAAACACAACCAACTGGCACCTGCTGTTAGTAACTGAGCACTCAGTTACATTTAAACAAATGATTACTTGATAAATTGGTCACTCGGTTTATATGTGTTGTGGTGCTTTGAAATCTAAGTCTAAGATGAGTTGAAATGTAAATAATCCATGTAAACCTCAGTGTTAATGTTTGCAGTGTACCATCTATTGGAATGTATTTTGTAAAACATGCAGTAATAAAATACACTGCATTTGTTATTCCAACAGATGGTGTATCACAAACATTTGTAGTAATAAAGTGCATTACCACAAATGATTGTGATGTGCCATCTGTTGGAATAACAAATGCAATACATATGTCTCCATTATATGCCATTTGGTATGGGATTTATAAACGAAGTCTTAATGTGTGTGATGTGCCGTCTTTTAGAATGACAAATGCAATTCATTTTATCACTACAGATATTTTTGATGCAATGACCTGGAGCCCTGTCCAGGACTGTTTCCTTACTGTTCTGTGCCCAGTCCTTTCAGGATAGACTCTGACCTGCCAACTCTCCAATGAATTAAATACACTTGAGAATGTTGTGTTATTTATCTTTTTGTTTGTTTATTTATCTTTTTCTTTTTTGATTTGAAACTTCTCCTATCTTCCTACCAAAACCAAAATACATTTCATTTTTTTTTTTTTGCAACAAAACATATAATAACAGTGAATCCACAATAGCTATCAGATCTCTTAAATGTCTAGTAGTACAGAGGTGTCTCTTTTACTAAGGCAGTCAACATTATTTATCTTGATGCTGTAAAAAGCAACCTACACCAGGTTTTCTATTTAATTCAGAGTCGAGATACACCTGTAGAAAACCTAACAGTTGAAACCTGTGTTTTCACTTTTCTTTTTATTTTTCTGTTTGGAGTTAACTTTTGACATTTTCTTCATTTTTCCTAATTATGTAACAACAATAAAAATAGATCAATGCAACCATACTTAAGTGTGGGAGTGTTTCTTTTGAAAAAAAAAAACACTGTTGTTTGTGTTTTATATTTTATTATAAAGTAGCTATGCAGTTTAAAGCTCTGTAAAGTATTACATGTTAATATAGTAAGTAGTTAATATGTAATCATCTTTACCACTAAAGAACAACTTCTCCTTATAGGTCTTGGCGGACATTGCACAGCATCAGTCTTATGCTCATCCGTCAAATGAATGAATATAATAATGTTATCATTGATACTGTTCTAATCATAGATTTGACTTTTCCCATTTACAACTATGTATTCAGTTTTTATATGATTGTTTTAAAAGTTCTAGTATACACTATATATTAGTACTGTCCAGAACACCTTCCTACGTTACACTCTTTTGAGATTGCTAATAAATTCTGCATTTATGTATCATCCAAATAATGCAATTCCACAAGCTGGGATTTATATTAAGGATATTACATGTAATACTGGGTGTGCTAAATTAATATATAATCTGTTTTTACCTTGGAATGAATACATTTTTTACTTTCTCATATACATAGTATAGATAAAGCATAGGAATCATAAAAAAAAAAAATTGACCTCAAGATTTTTATGAATCTTGATGTTTTAGACTTTCCTGAGTCCGAAATTACCATTTTTGAAATTCTGTCTGTCTGTGTGTCTGTTTGTAAACACAATAACTCGAAAACGCTTTGACTTAGGTCACTGAGATTTTGTAGGCCTGCTTTATATCAAACATAAGGAATCCTAGCAACTTTTCAGCCTCTTCCGGCAAACAGAAGTGGTACTTTAACTGAATACTTTCACAAACTGACAGACTGAGGAGATCGTTCCTCCCCCACACTATGCGACTCTTCAATTCCACCCGGGGGAGTAAATGCTAACATTAATTTTATTTTTATTTATTTATTTATTTATTTTCATTTTTTCATTTTTATTACTATTTAATTTAATATTGTTTCTTTGTATCAGTATACTGCTGCTGGATTATGTGAATTTCCGCTTGGGATTAATAAAGTATCTATCTATCTATCTAAACTATGGTTATAATTACAGACAGGTGATTAAAATTTTGTATAGATATTTATAATGATAAAAAGCAAACAGATAAATAATTTGAGAAAAATTACTCAACTGGAAGTAGTATTTTATTTAAACAACCATCCAAATTTTTTTTTTCATGGAAATATAAATGTGTACACAGTATTAAAAACTGCATTTAATAAAACACATATTCTTTCAATAACTATTATTAATTTTATTTTCATTTATACATCATTAGTTTAACGATAACGGGTAAACATTGAACATGCCATGTAAATATAAAGATGTAATGGGAAGAATAAGCTGCTATGTCCCCTTTGTATTCCTGGTAATATTATTTTCGCCATCATTATCATAATTAAATGTAGTTTTACCTATCGCAATTTATTGCTACAAATATTATATAATACTAACACGTTTTCTGTTTTTATAAGTCTTTTTACTTTGCACGTAATCTAGGTAATGCATATGTAATCATGAAAATATTCCACCACCATTTTTGACCTCCCTAAGTGTGAAAATATCATTTTAATATAAAGTTTGAATATAAATAGAGATAAATGATTGTATATCAATATTATCAATTAGGTATGATGAAAAACAAAGAGATATGATGTTTTAGAAATATTGCTCAACCGGAGGTGGTTCTGATGATCTTTTCCTTTATCTCAGTATACGAGAAAGTCCAGGGAAGCACACGCCCGATTTTTTATTTCATCTGCTTACCATTAGAGCCAAGATATTCCATAATTTTCTAGCCAAATATCTTAAACAGGAAGGTAATTAATTGATTTGGTAAGTGCTGTTGGAATCCTGCTAAAATTGTGATCCCATGTGAGAGAAAGAATCTAAATTGGGGAACTTTGAATTTAATCACTTTAGCTTATACCTACAATGTAAAATAAATGCATTGGTCAGGCAGTCCACTAATACACATTTTCAGGATTTCACAAGATGGTATCAGTTAGATTGCTATATGTGTACATTACAAATTTCCGAAGGTCAAAATTACATTAGGAAATGGATAAGCCACGGGTCTCCAGCTAAGTTTCAGGAGTACAGCAGTGGTGGTCGATGTTTGTCAAAACCTGTTATCTAAATAGAAGTCAATACTTACTTTTAGTAGAATGTTGATATTTTATTATTTAGGCTGTTCATGCTCTCATTCTGAAGTGTCTCTGTATTGACAGACTTGGTAACTTGTTGAATGGAGTGGATACATTTTGATCCATCTAGCTTTTGTCTGGAACTGCTTTATCCACCTTCAGAATGGAACTTCATTAGCACCAAATCTAGATATACTGGTTGAAAGGTAACAACCAACCCTGGAAAGGACACTCATTTATTACAAACCAAAATTAAAAATACACCCACAATCATAACAAACCAATTTAGAGTCAACAGTTAATCTAAATGACATGCATTTAGGGCATTGGAGGAAAAATAAGGCTGTTAAGTGCATATGGGAAAAATGTGCAAATTCCTCACATGCACCCTTGTGGACCCATAATGCAATGGCATAGACAACTCCACAACCGTGTCGTCCACTGTTTAAATATACGTTTACAGTGGTAATTCACAAGACGCAAACAGAACCAAAGTGTATACCGACTAAATAAAAGAAACCTGTCAACTTAACACACATAGTTTTATTACGAAGGATGAAACCAGAATACACTAAAAGAACCCTCAAGGACACAGAGAGATTGTGTTAAATGCCACAGTGTCCCCGCAATACAATTTTTTAGTTAAAAATTTGGAGTTAGAAGGTAGTGACATCAACCACTGATCAACTGCATCTCTGTCTTTTCATAAGGATTGTATTATTTTATTAAAACTGTTCATAAAATGTATCAAGTGCAAAAAAAATGTTGTTATTTCTGAATTCAACATTCTCAATTGAAACTTGTTGTTTTACTAATTTTAAATTTTCAGTCTGAAAGTTACATTCATTACAGTTAATGGCTCTTAAAGCTAATACTTCTAGGTGTCACATGTATTTGATCTCAGATTTTTTATGAACCATACCTTAAATTTCTTATGTAGGTTTCAGCAGAAATGAAAGTTTTTCTAACTCATTGGGTGTGTGAACATTTTCAAATAAAACACCTTAAGGCACCCACAAATCCACTAAACTTGTGCAGTTTAGAAACTTCCAACTTGTTTGGAATACACAAGTAAACAGAAGTATATGTGCCACTGACACTGGCATAGAGTACCGCTGACAACCTCATAGCTATGAACATATGATTCCAATCTGTTGACGATTTTCAAATATGTAAAGATACACTAAACAGGAGTAAGACACACAGCAAGTGCAGTGGCCTTATTAGACAGATATACTTAGCATAAGATCAAACATTGAGTAAACATTGTGTATCTGAATTAGAACTAAATTATTCAATATTACAATATGTATGTCAATTGAACAAAAAACAGAATTCAATTGACAAAAAAATGGTACATATATAATGAAAGGTTCTGTTTAATCGCCTACTTCATTTTAATGGAACATTTCTAACATTCTGCTACTATATGCTGATTCTACTATAATAGCAAAATAAGATCAGATAGGAAGATAGATTGCTTGCTTTTAAATGTTTATAAGTTGGGAGCATGTACATGATATAGATGACAAAACCACCCGACTTGAGACCTGAGTGCATACTAACAAATATAAAAAATATATATATGTGGCAAAATTTGTAGTTTTACGTAAATAGTTATGAATAAAGCATCGTAAGTAAATGTAACTAAAACTATTGTAAATAAGAAGTTATTTCTTTGTGTTGCTTTTCTATTTCACTTATGATTTTTTGTTAATTCTTTTTGCTTTGAAATTCATTAAAACTATAAAAATAAACCTAATTGTTCTGTGGAATTTCATGTGTACACATCATACACAATGCTTAAACTGTTCCAGTAGCTCCACATTTTTGGAAATATCAAAGAAAAGTAGGTATAGCTGATTCGACTCAATACGGCATATTGAAAGGTTGATGCTGTATGTGATGCTTCTAAAAAGATATCGTGTTGGACTAAGGTAAATTCATTTTTTTCTGAACTAAAAGACGTTTATGCCTTTGGGTTAATATAAGGTTGGCAAATTAGGTTTTGTCAGGCCACAGTCAATAATTAAACCTGTTTTACTCTAGTGTAGTACATCCCACATATATACTGTAGCTTCAAGAGACGAGTCACAAAGAGGAGTATTCATTGTGTTAATTAAGTAAATGGAAATTACATTTATTACAGCCTCATTGTCAGTTATCAATAAGCCATTAAAAAGTTCTAAGCCTTTCTGTGATTAACAAAGCTTATATTAGTCTATATATCCCATATTTTTTTAACAAATAAGGAAAACATAACCCTGCCCCAGAGTTAAATATAAATCACAGACATTGTGCACTTTCATTCCATGTTTACTAAGGAATGACTTATTTCTTTTGACATGTAATTATCCTTCAAAAGAAAGTGATGCATCTGTGCATACCCATAGCAATATGCATGAAATACGCTGTATCTTCTGAAATATTTTTATTGACAAATTTGACTGGACACTTAAGAAAATTATTTGTGCCTTGTACGTAATGCATATTCATCCATGTATCATGTTGGTTTGCCAAAGTGCCAGAACAGCATGGTCTTACCAGAGTGTGTCTTGATACTAAATTTATAGTGACACTGATTATGCAAATCTGTATCTTATTTTTCAATACCTGTATTAGAGAGCTGCTACTTTATTTAAGTTAAGATATGGGAATTTTTAGAGGAAATTAAAGAAAAACATCTCTCAAGAATGACTTTTAAATCTTAAAAAAGTCTTAAATGCACAGTGTTTTTTAAGTGTTGTCATATGTCAGAAATCAGATGAAATCTTCTCTTTGATATTCAATGATGCAATTTTTAAATCTGCTAAAACTGTGGAAGAGATTATAGCCTCCACTTTAAAAATATTTTCGTTTTTGCTTTCTCTCAATTTTATACTGATAGATTCTTCTTTATAAGCCAATTTTAAATATTTACATACATAAAACAGATTTATACAACTATGCATTTACACTAACAGATATATTTATTTGTACAATGTAAAGGTAGAAACCGTTGTTTTCAAAAAGCAATTCCTTAGTGATTTGAAATGTTTAAAAAAGTGTTGAAATTTAATTTGGGTACATTACAATTTATTTTAAGTGGATTTACTCTGCTAAAAAATCTTGGTCATGCTTGCTATGTTATCTTTTATTATAATACTCAATAAACAGAAGTCCTCAAGATTATACAAATTACTAGAATACATCAGAGAATCCTGTTTAGTTGTTTTTATGAAAATCTTAGCTTCCAATTTTCTAATTAGATTTAGATTAAGTGAAATACTTGAAGACGCAAACATTAATGACATCAATAGAAGGAGAAATAATGCTTCAGCTTGAGTGGTGTAGTCAAAGAGCAGGTCTTAGTAGTACATTTAGTTGAACCGGGTCCCAGTGCTGCAAATCTATGTATATTCCTTGCGAAATGGAAATGAGATTAATATTTTAAAGCCAAGGTAAAGGTTGACATGAGAAAAATTGAGTTAGTTTGCAAAAAAGAAATTTGTTTCTTTGACAGAAAATTGAGGTCAGAAGGGCTCAGCTTGTCTTCCCTCCAGATGAATTAAAGGAATCAAATAATGTAGCAATAATAATGCAGGTGTGAACAAGTCAAGTCACACTAAAATCCTCCTGAAGAATAAGATGGCCAAAAAGAGGCTGGAGTTGGTTCTTACTGTGATTTCATAGACTTTTATAACGGACATGGAATCCAGGGGTGTCACCAAATGTTACTGAATCCTACACTACTTCGCATACTGAATATTTAAATGCAGACAACATAGAGTGATGTATTTTTTTGCAGATTTCATTACATTAATTCTTCATCTCACATTCATATATTAATTCTCAAACCCTCTTTATCCATTACTGGGTTATGGGTCTCGGATAAGCAGAATCAAGTTAGCAGTCCATTATAAGGCCCATATATTCACCCACCCAGATTTGCACAGAGACAATTTACATTCACCAATTAACATACAACTCTAGGAATAATGGAGGAATGCCACAGTACCTGGAGAAAAACCCTTGCATGAACTTTAGAACATGAAATGTAAACTAATATCTAAGTTGTCCCAATAGCTCATCCAGATATGGTTTAAAGACGCAGCAATAAAATGGAAACTCCTCACAGACATCAACAGGGTACAGAAGCCCAAGGATAATAGACTCATGAGACTATAACACTTACAGTACACCATGTCACCATGCCACCCATTGTCAATGCTTTTTTTTTTTTTTAAGTAAACAAATAAGAGACAACAGAGATAGCAGAATAGCAATAGTTAGCAGAAAATGCACAGACAATACACAACAATGGCTTACAATTTTTTTTTTTTTGAAGCTGCACTTTTTGTGCAGCTGTTAATATTCCAGTTAAAGGCCCAAATGAGGCATCAGTCTATGCAAGACACGTTCACACATCTCGAATCAATCAGAATGAGTCAGTTTACACTCAGCAGTCAGCCAGACGTATAGATACTCTGGTCTCCTTATACATCTAGAAGATGCATATGTTAGGTTGATTGGCAATTCTAAATCAGGCTAGTGTGTTTAAGTGAGGCTTTGTGAGTGAGTATATGCTGTGATAGATTTGCTTCCCACCTTGCACGAACACTGCTGGGATAAGATCCAAACCATTGAAATGCTGCATGGAGAGACGTAGGCTTGGGAAACAAGTGAATAATTGAAGGTAGAATTTACATGAGCTTTCTATAATTGAAATTATCTTTCTTATTACTCTTTTCAGTAATTACTATGACCCTGTAGTTTGCTTCTTTAGCCACCTTAGTCCAGTCTGACTCCCAAAATTGTTCCACTATGCATCAGAAACATCATGGTACACACCTACATCTGTGGATTATTCCTCTCTTCAGCTTTCTCATTTCAATTTCCCTTCTGCTGTCCTTAAAAAGACTGGAATGTAAACAGTATTACAGAGTTATGTTTTCTCTTCTTTCAGTTCTTGGGATTTTTGGTAATCCAGTGACCATATGCAATATCATTAGAGACTCTCAGCGTGTGGGGATTTTCTGGTATATGAGTGAGTGAGTGTGAATGTGTACGTCTGCATGCCTTATGATGGAATGATGTCTCATATATAGTTGGTTCCAGCCTAGCACCCAGTGATTCAAGCATAAATTCAGCTTGCTTGTGATTCATTATTGAAATGATCCAGTTCTGATAACAGATTAAAGGTGTGACAGAATTAGGGTTTTCTCGCACCCTTGTACCCTCGGACCACACGTCAGACACCAGATAAAAGTCTAAATAATTATTTATTATAATAATAAAGTGCACAAAGCACGCTCCTCTCCACAATTCTCCAATAAACCAATAACAATATTAAACCAATCCTCCACTCCCAGACACTTAGCCTCCCTGCCTCCCAACTCAGCTCGTCCGTCTGGGATTTCCCACAGTCCTTTATACTGCTTAACCCAGAAGTGTTTCACCCTCTCTGTCCATGTGACCTGGAACACTTCCGGGTCAGATAAAAATTCCTTTTTCTCTTCACCCAGGAAGCACATCGTTCTTTTTGTCCACATGACTATGACGTACTTCCTGGGCGTAAGGTAAATAGTCTCTGGGCCTCCCTGCAGCGACTCCTGGCTGCCCCCATGGTATCCAGCAGGGCTGTGAATAAAGACTCCAATGTTCATAATGCCTTGCTGGTCTTCGGGTGACCTCCATACTGCTGGGATGGCCGGGATGAACAGCTGGCCATACATCACAAAGGAAAGATAAGAACACTGCAAAAAGGAGATGGAAAAAAGTAAAAGAGGTGGGGCACACCCCTGGTGACCCTGTATAATTAGAAGGAATGCACAATAAGGCAACACGGAATCAATTTCAAAGACATCTTTCCAGACATGGGAACAGAACAGAGAATAAGATGGCCGATTCCAGATTATGTAGTGGCTCAGCAGGAAGGGGTGGGTCCAGGAGGGTGGACAACGGAAGTGATGTTAGCAGTGGAGTGGATGTCAATCTTACATTCTGCAGAGGGAGAAAGAGAGATGGTGTTAGACCACAGCGACAACCACTGGTTTGGCAGGTAATGAAGCTCACCAGTGCCCTTAAGTATATTTCATGCACATGTATAGAACTAATAATCGTACACGTGTGCGGTCAAGTATCCAATGACCAGAGAACATATGCAACATCCAAGTTTCTAGCTGGTGTCACTAACGTCCTGTTATGATACAGCTAAAGATTCATCCTTGGCTCGGGCTTGTTTTCATTTACTTTAACCTTTTTGTTGATTTAATTTTTTTTTTTAATTATTTGCATACGTGGTTATTAATTATAGTTTTGTGTTCTTGTCTTGTCCAGTAATTCTTGCCTCATATTTACTTTTTTCAATATTTGTTGAGATTCATGTGTAAGCTTATTCTCTATGTTGAATGAGTTTGTAACTTAAACAGCCAGTACCAAATAATTTTGTGCATTGCATTTATATATATGAGATTAGGGACAACAGCATTGCCTAATAAAGAAGAAAGCAATTAATTGGTCGGCTTACTTGCCTAATATTCACAAAATTGCCACTGTGGTAGATAGGGGGCGCTATCGCTCCCTTGAACCCTTGTCCAATACTCCAGACACCAGATAAAAGTCCAAATGTTGACTTTATTTTTATGCAACAGTGCACAAAGCACCCTCTCCTCCACAATACTCATATAACAAACCAATAATCAATACAATAATACAATCCTCCACTCCCAGACGCATTGCCCTCCTACCACCCAGCTCAGCTCACCGTCTGGGAGCTCCCACAGTCCTTTTATATTCCCTGACCCGGAAGTGTTCCCAATCCCCAGTCCATGTGATTCTTTATCACTTCCAGGTCAGGTACAAGTCCTTTTCTTCACCCCTGAAGTACGTCACTTCTGCTATGACGCACTTCTGGGTTATAGGGCACATATGATTCTTTGCTCCTCCCTGCAGCTTCCTCTTGCGGCCCCTGTGGTATCCAGCAGGGCTGTGGATAAAAACTCCATTGTCCATGGTTCCCTGCTGGTCTTCAGGGCACCTCCATACTGCGGTGAGGGCTCCATCTGGCAACCTGGGGGTATTGGCCGGGATGACAAGCCGGCCATAGACCACACCACATACTCGTCACTCTCAAACTCCCTCTCTCTCTCTCTCTTACTGTTTTACCACTATGGCCAAAATACCTTCCTAGAAATGTAACTTTTGCCCCAACTAGCTTCCTTACTCTGTGTTTAATGGGCCACTCAAGGGGCAGGGAGCAGCTTGTAAATATAGCAACATCAGCATTGTTAAATTAATCCTTAAATTGTACTAATGAAATCACTTTCCATTTGTACACTTTAAGTATTAATTTAAAACTGCTGATTTTGTTGTAAACTCCTCCCTGCTGTTACTTCTGTAGCAATTCCCAGAGTCACTTTCAGGGTAAGGAAGCCCAGTGGAAGTACTCTGGCAGCTCCTGATAGCTCTGCAATCCTGTGTCCCAGATTATATTGAAATGATTAGGCACCTTAGTCTCTGGAGCACTTTATTTCTAAACCATGTAGTAGAGCCCTCTGCTATCACCCAGTGGTTTGGGATGCTCGCCCAGCCTTCTGCCATCTCTCTCTCTCTGTGCGTGCATGTATGTATATATACAATATACTTGTATATCTGTCAAAGTAATAGAATAAATAAAAAAAAAAAACTGATGACCTTTGCCCCATGTGTACCTTCAACTGTCCTTGTATCCTGTTGTGTCTGAACTTGTCTTTCCCAGCACTCTCTCTCTTGTGCCTATTCTGGTATAGCCTGTTTCTCAACTCGGTCTTTTTGAGGCAGCTTACTCGCATCCTGTCCACTTTTTAAATACAGCCAATAGTAGACCAAGATTACCAGTCTTTGAAGGCAATTCTCAGCGTGCCTCCTTCACCTTTACTCCTCTGTGTGTGTGTGAGTCTTTTGTGCTCAGCACTTCCCTTGCCAATGGCGTCACCAAAGTAAAACTGACCACTCAAGATATTTGGAGGGACTGGACACACACACATAGACATTAGTATTTCTTTTATATATAAAAAGCCCAGGGTCCTACAAACTATTGAAATTGTCAGAACAAAACTGAAATGTAGAGATGTCACGTAATTGAAAGAAACTACTCTGGGCATCTCTCTCCTCATTTTGCCGACGTGCTCACCTCGCTTGTGTATTAGCGTATTAGCGGTGGGAGGAAAAGTTAAATGGATACTGTTTTGCCGATGTTAGCAGTTAAGCAACTTTGTCTTTCTTCAGAGGTTTCATTTTGCTGAGGGGCTGGCCCCACTTGTGTTATTAGTGGCTAAGTGAGTTTTCTGTTTCCTCGGAGGTGGAGCCTTTACCCCGACTCAGCCTGTCACGTCTGGGCTGAACAAACGCACACACACACTTCCACACTTAGACGTTTATATATAAGATATACTGTGTATATATATATATATATATATATATACTGTGTCACAAAAACGAGACATAAACAAATAAAGGTTTGGGGCAGCCACCCGTATAATATGGTATCCCGGCTGCAAAAGTCATTTTTTTTATCAAATAACCAGCACTGAAGTGCATACAGCCTAGTCCAGAACAAGACTGAGGGAAAAGGCAAAAGGGGCAGGCGTTTAAAGGGGAAGACAGGAAGTCGGGTCATAAGGATCGGGCATGTGTTCTTCAATCATTGGATCATGCCTGGACATGACATCAGAGGGGCCGGAGCTAGTAAGGTCTACTTCCATTGGCTCGGTCCCGGAAGTGACGTCAAGAGAGCCAGGTGGAATCTCCAGGGAATGGTCTACAGGAAAGGGAGAAAAGAGTCAGTGCACTGAAGCCCTTTAGCTGCCTCCAATGCGCACGTGTGTGTGTGTATATACAGTATATATATATATATATATATATATATATATATATATATATATATATATATACTGTGTATATATATATATATATATATGTGTATATATATATATATATATATATATACTGTGTATATATATATATATATATATATATATATATGTGTATGTGTATATATATATATATACTGTGTGTATTATATATATATATATATATATATATAAATGAAAATTGTAACATGCCATTTTGCAGAAATGAAACCCAATAAATGTTCAATAGACAATATTAAGCTAGCATATTACAAATTCATCGTTCCATCCATCCATTATCCAACCCGCCATATCCTGGTCTGCTGTAGCCAATCGCAGCCAACACAGGGCGCAAGGCAGGACACAAACCCTGGGCAGGGTGCCAGGCCACCTCAGGGTGTGCACACACATACACCAGGGGCAATTTAGAATCACCAATGCACCTAACCTGCATGACTTTGAACTGTGGGAGGAAACCGGAGAACACGGGGTGAACGGAAGTGAACCTGGGTCTCCTAACTGAGAGGCAACAGCGCTACCCACTGTGCCACCGTGCCACCCATTACAAATTCATTATTTTGTTTTTAATAAACCTCTCACAGTAAACATTCCTCTACCTGCCTAATTCAATTCAGTCATGAGGGCTAGAGCCCATCTCTGCAACATTAAGGACAAGGTGGAATTTGAGTTTCAATATAGCAGCAGTCTGTTGTAGGACCACTCAAGGCACAGGCTTAGGGTTGCTAGTAATCTGTGGCAATGAAAAATGGACTTTCAGGAGGAAACCTGTGCAGACATATGAAGAAAGTGCAAACTCAACACAGATAATGAGCAGGCTTAGAATTGTATCCTAAGACACTGGATCCAGGGCTAGTAAGTACTGCCTCACCATGCCATGGTCTTTACAAACATACAAACTGCATGTCATCGTATTGTTTAATTCATTCAGATAAATGGCACTATGATGATGAGTGTTTACTATTCCATTAATCAAGATATGCAGAGAATGCTTCCTACACTTTATTTTTTTTGGCAAATGCTGGTTTTCAGTAATTAAAAACAAATTATGAACTGTTTTCTTTTTTAAAAAAAGTGTCAAAGGAAAAAGGAAATGGAATTCCAACAAAATCTTTGCAACAAACTCCACCTAAAGGTTGTTAAACCTTAAGACATTATCATGCATTTCTCTGTTAACACTGACATTATGTAAGTAGCCGGAGCTCCAGACGGCATATGTGTCACTTAGTGTTTCATTTAAAATATTTAGCTTTTTCTGCTTAGAAGGTATTGTCTGTCAAACAGAGAAACAGAAACACTATCTTATATTGAATTTCATACAAGCTCTTTGACAGGATTGAGGTAGGCTGTATAGTCTGAGTTAACGTGTAATGTTCCACGGCAGTCACTGCAACACAACAGTAGTGGTAGAAATTTGGTTTCATAAGAATCATTATTTCTAGTTTAAAACCTAATACCGCTGTTTTAGCTTATATTAGGTAATGATGGTTATTTTTTATTGTATATCCTACTGCTACAAGAGAAAACAATTTTTTATTATTTTCAGCCATTTCAAATAAACATAACAAGTTGCTTATCTTATTCTTGTAGGTAATCTTTTTTTAATCCTTACATTGTATACAACACTCTGCTTATTTATCATTCAGATAATATACCTGCTTTTGAAGTGTGAATATAATTACAATATTATTCATTTTAGTAATGTTGATTAACATTGATTAATATTAGTGATTCTTTAATGAATTACAATGAATCAACAAGAAGTAACAAAAACATCTGTGACATTTCTACTTTACTAGGATGTATTTAAAAGACATTGTATTAACAAGTCCTTGTCATGCTGAGAGGTATCTAAAAATAAAGCCGATGTAAAATTCAAACATTATTAACAATTAATACAAAATGCAAATAAACAAAGTGAAATGCTCAATGATATACTAATGCAATTTTATAAAAGACATGCTACTTTTGATTAAACAATATATATTCCTCTTTCCATCTGGTATATACCATAGGGATGATCCTTGCCTTTAATTTAAACCTTTAACTTCCCTGTAAGAGTTAAATAGGAAATCTATTTTCACTTTACCATTGAAAATGAAGAAACACTGTTTGAACTGAAGCTATTCCTTCACTTCCCATTTATATTTTTAATGCTTCCAAGACAATTTCTTGTAGGTAACTGGTTTTCTTTAAAAATATAAAAATGGCTCTGATCTGTGTTAAAATGAAATTTTCCCTTTTGTATAAAATGCATTTTATTGGATATTCTGCCACACTGTGAAGGAAGAAGGGCAAAATAAATACAAGCATCACCTGTGAGTAGCTTCTAATCATATTTGTCAAAATATTTTCAGCATCTGATGTCTTCCAGGCACAATAAAGCCTGACCCTGTCATGTCTATCTCTGCCTTTAAAAGAAGGGAAATTGCATTATCACCATGTGGGGTTTTTGTAATTTTGAACAGCATAACGCACATGTGCCAGTAGTTCCTTTTAATTACTCAGTGCAAATCTCTTATGCCACTGAAACAAAAGGCATTGCAGCCATCTTTTCTTTCCTTTTTCAACCCCATCCTGACAAGCCTAAAGAAATGTGAACGTTATTTTCTGGTGGTGTGATTAGATTGGGACTGAAGTCTCCAGCTGGCAGGCTTGTCTATGACTGGAGGCGGCCTGTCCCCAGTGCTTGTCACTCCCTGACATGCTTGACAGGATGGGGACAGCTTCACAAGACAGGTTCATTAAATGGCATTTTTTACAGCTGGGCTTCAAAAATGGGCTGTACTTTGTCAAGACCCAGGGTCTAAGGGGGGCTTTAGTTGTTAGCTTAAACCAGAGCTTTGTTGCCTTGACAAATGTGTGATCTCTGCTGTTTTAAAGTTAATATATTTTCTTTGGCCCCACCCCAATTTCTTTATACCTACGTAAGTGCCGCTGCTTATGAAATGCAGGAGCGATGGAAAGGGCTCAGGTCATGCGGTGCTCTGAGCTTCATGTAATTTCCACAATGAAAACTGCAGAATACTGTAGGGTTGATTTTACACTGATGTGGGCACACGATTAATCCCTATATAGGGTGGTCCAGATCTAATTGTGCAATTTTCATTACGCTATAACTTATTCAGTTTATTACATAGAAAATCAACCGAAAAATCCCGGACCATCGAGAAGTGTGCGAACTGACGACATGAAGAATCGTCCCACATAAATCAAAGTCATCCAGACAAACTGGATCAGCATAATTAGATCCGGACCACCCTGTAGAACTGTGATATAAAATGTAAATGGGACACTGGAGTGTTCTCACAAACTTAGAATTAAATTATGTTAGTTTTAATGGTGACAGCAACTTTTCTTAATTCACTAGTTGACATTAGTTATATAATGTACAGTATGTGACTGTAAATATAAGACAATGTGCTCGAATTATACAAGAGTTATATTCGTCCATTTACCAGATCCACTTAATTGCAATACCATGTCTTGAGTAAACGGCTGCAGAGCAGGAACCAAACCAAAATAGGACAGAATTGTTTTCGAAGCCAAACTAATGCAGGAAACTTCACGGGACAAATTTATTGTCATCTGTTATACAAATCTAAATATCCGTATGATAAGACAGAAGCCATTGGTTAGTGTTCACCCATATGTTGGCAGTATTTTAGGATCTATACGTTTTTTCTTCTTTGATTTTTATTAATTGTTGGTATATTTATTTATTTGAGCTTTTTTGAAAAATAATACTCTAAACATAAGTGAGAGTGTAAAATTAAAATCTTGACAATCAATTCAGGCAGCTATTAGGCTTTTTAATTTCATGGTCTGGCCTTTCCTTTCTTCTACCATTACCCTTTTTTCTCTCCTGTAAACTCCATTTTATGATGTTTGACCGTGTTTTCACTTTAGGTGTGATCGTAAATGTTCTTACATGTCATTTCAAAAATTCTTGAAAAAGTTGTTGCAGCACAGGTTAATGATCATCTCTCACAGATGACAACCTTATGCTTATCTGCATTGGCTTATAGTGAAGTGTGAAAAACTGTACTACATTACATTTTATTTCCACATCACTGGTAACGTCAGTCTGTCCACTGTACAGTACATGCTTACTGATGATTATAGTCAAAAATTGGAAAGGTAGCTTTTTATTAATTGTTGAAACCTGCAATGCAACTTTAGTAAAATGTGCTTGTCGTACAAAATGCATAATACATATGCACTAGATATAACTGGGTAATGTGGTGTATTTCAATTTTTCAGAATTATCTTGTTTAAATCCAGTATTATTCTTTTGTGGTGCCACAGTTAGTATAAGTATGTCTTGTTTAAAGTGAGTTTGAATTTAGATGGAAGCAGTGAAAACTTATAGGATGAAGGTAGAAATTTAAGCTGAGATGTATGTATTAATGTTCAGACTGGGATGAATCTGCACTGTCCTTCGCAGAATGGCCAACAGGGAGGACAATAAACAAGTGCAGTATATATGGACATATAAACATAAGGGAAACATGCAGTCCTTATTCTGTATGAATATATTAAATCTAAAGTGACCAGATGATAGCATAAGTTACATATGGACATCATCTTACTGTATGTTTAACTTCTGCTAGTGTAGTAGTGACCCTTGAAAGAAAGTACAAAAAATAAAATCAGTAAGCAGAATGTCACCAGTGGACAAACCTGTAAACTATTTTTCAAATTTGCAAAGTTGTTTTTGTTCTCAGTTAAAAAAACTCATTAAGCAGTTGGGTAACTTCTTTCACATATAATAACTTATGAGTTTTTCTATAGTTCCATATTCCGCACTGCTATTTACCATAGCAGTCATTGCTGTATGATTCCTGCTGAAGTTTCTCTATCTGCTTGTCTTGTTGATAAGTTAGGTTCGTGTTTGCCAACCACAGCAAAAATACATTTTCATAATGTAAACATGGCTTCTGAAACCATGACCTAAATAGCAACTGGGTGCCGATGACACTTTAGAGAGCATGAATATTTTATTGTAGGTGCAGAATATAACATCTATGTATATTTGTTCTCTACAAACAAGTCTGTATAAGCAGGATCAGAAAATGGATGAATATGTAGTGTATTCTTCTCCTTGTTTTTCATCCTTTCCCACTTCTATGTGGGTTGATGTTTTACTGTATATAAAGGGAAAAGGCAGTGTAATTGTTTGGAAATATTGGTATTTCATTTTTAAGAAAGGATACTACTATAAACTTGGAAATGAGATTTTTATTAACCTAAGCTCTTTTCCACAACATATATATTTTATCAGTCATACATATCAACAATAATCATTTTTATTTTCTGCTTTTATTTACAGTTCCATATTTGATTTTGTATCTTTAATTCACAAGAGTGGGTTTCAATCCTGTACCCAGTTGTTTTCTGTGTTACGTTTGCACATTCTTTCCATGTCATTCCACATCCTAAAGATGTATGTGTTACCAGGCAAACCTGTGTGAGACTGTGAGAGTGTGTGAGTGTGAGTGTGTGTGTGTGTGTGTGTGCTGCAATGGACCTCCTTCCTAGGACGGGTCTCTTGAAGCAAAATTGTCCCAATGTGACACAGAGTGGGCTTATACACTATGAAACAGAAGGCAGTTCCATCCAGTGTCAGATAGTGGCCTGCAGCCACAGATGCCTTGACAGGCATTATCTCTCTGTGACCCTCTACTGAATGAAGGAACTTCACAAACTTTTGCAATAAACGTTTATGTATTTCTTTTAACTTGCAGTATTTTTTTTAATGTGTATTTTGAATTTTATGGTTTTTGGGGAGTATTATTCTCTTAAATTTTACTGACGGTATTAAAAACTGATATTTCAGGATTTACCATATTTCCTGTGGCATGGTATATAAAGTAAAAACTATTACCAGTGATAAAACACACAAAACATGAAATACTAGTAAAAAGTATAAACAATACAGATTTATTAATATGTCTGATGTACAGCAAGGTATGCTTGATTTTAGATTACATTTCCAAATGGTTCAACTAAACTTAAACAAACCCCCAAACTCAGAAGAGGCCAATCTGAGCAAAGTCAAGTCACTGGTACAGTGCATTGCCGCACCCACTACACGGCAAAACAACTCGGGATCCTGGTTTGCAACCCCCCAGGCAGAGATGCGCTCCAGTGTGACCCTCCGGAAATGACCCTCCATCTGCCGCAACCCCACTAATCTGAGCAATGTTTCAAAAATCAATTCTAAAGATTCTTTTTACTTTGGCTTGGTGGGATAATACACTGCAAAAAGCCCATTGCACAATGTGTATGAATAAAATAATTATTAAAAGTGTTAGTTTATCAGAAATAAACGGAATTGTAAAAATCAGGTTGGGAATCTTAGCCATGTTTAGGAATGTTCCAAAACGAGAGACAAATACAGTATACACAAAAAGTAAAACGGAAAGTGATTCAGGAGGCTGCTTGACTTGAGGTCAAATCAAATCAAAATTTATTTATAAAGCACACTTTAAAAAACACCATAAGTGTAAACCAATGTGCTGTACAAAAAAAATCAAAAAATATAAAAAAAGTAAATCAATAATCAAACAAAAACAAAAAAATGTCATAAATACTAAAACAAATAAGTTAAAGGAACCAATTAGCAGAAAAACAGTGAATATGAAAAATTAATAAATTGATACCAGAGTTACTAATACTGTTAAAGGCAATCGAAAACAGGTATGTTTTAAGTCTTGATTTAAACATTTGGGTTGATGATGCTAGCCTAATTTTAATTGGCAGATCATTCCTTAATTTTAATGCTAGAACTACAAAGGCACGGTCACCCCTCGTCTTCATCTTAGACTTTGGCATGACCAACAATTGCTGTTGAGAGGATCGTAGGGAGCGGACGGGTATCTACGGGACCAGCAACATGGCCATATAAGATCGGGCAGCACCATTCAGTGACTTAAAACCAAAAGTAAAATTTTAAACTAAATTCTAAATTCAACTGGGAGCCAATGAAGCGAGTCCAGAATTGGGGTAATGGACACAACTTTCTGAGAACCAGTTAGAAAACAAAGCAGCTGCATTCTGAACCATTTGCAGCCGAGAAGGATGAGATTTGCTGATTCCGGAATAAGGTGAATTACAATAGTCGAGGTGCAATATAATAAAAACATGGCATACCTTCTTCAAATCTGAGTGCCCCAGGAACGGTTTGACTCTAGCAAGTAGTCAAAGCTGGAAAAAGCAACTCTTGACAATGGACGAGGTCTTTTTATTAAAATAAAGATCAGAATCAAGGATATCCCCAAGATTTTTGACGTGGGGTTTGCAAAACCCAGCTAATGAGCCGAGCTGATCCTTGACAGCCCCATCAGAAGCCATTAGTTGATGCATAATAAATAATGCTTGGATTAAAAAGTTCTGAAGCCCAACACTTGAATTATAGATGTCTTTGTTGCCTTTGTCAAACTCAAGGAGGACTAATATAATACATTCCACAAAAATATCTCTCAATTATTAAAGAAAATCCTGAGACGAGACTTTCTCTGAGATAATTTCAACTCCCGCAAGAGATAATTTCAGTACCCGCGAGACGAGACTTTTTGCCAGGAGATTTTCACAAGTCCTGCCCTGCTCTCAAACATTTACAACCACGCCCGTGGTCCACTCACTTTTCATTTGTGTGAATGGTATTGTCAGACACAGTGGTTGGAAATAAAAGACAAAGAGTAAGAGACAGTGTAGAACATCATAAAAATTTCAAAAACGTTGGCGCGATACACATGCAGAGCATTTTAGAGATTATGAAAGTACTAAAATTCGAACGTTTTAAAAAACTGATAGTAAAGATCACATTAGCTCTAACAAACAGAAATTATTACTCAGTGAAATAATGAAACAGCGAAAAGAGATTGAATATGTGGACATAGGTGATATGGCAGAAGGATGTAGTTATTTGGTTATAATCTTTAAGTTGGAGACTTGTAGATCATCTAATTCATGTTGCCATCATTGGAAAAGTAGTGTTTCTTCCCAATGAAGAGGTGTATCTGCGAGAATTAAAAGATTAGTTTGTTTGGTGAAACTGAAATCCACATACATGAGCAGCAGAGATGCAAAGTGGCTGGTGCATAGCACCCGCCTGGGGGTTGGTGAGCGAAGCAAGCAGGGGGCAGAGCCCCCTAGTCTTCCAAAAAAACATAAATGACTCAGTACAACCTTATAAAGTGTGTATGTCATTTAGCAGTTCTTCATTACTGATTTCAATGTTACTATCAGATAAGATCCAAAGCAGAACCGAGGCTAACATGCAACATGTCAGTGTCTGGAGGTCATGTAACTAGGAAGTCCAAAAGCAGCTGACTTTTCTTGGCAGTGACGATCATTACATTATGCAAAGAAATTACGTGAGGTACTACAAAAGTGACTTGACCAATTGGGTAATGGAAACAAGAACATTCAAGCAATAGCTGAAGATGGGGCAACTCACATGACCATTACAAAGATAAGGCTAGGATGTTCGTGTGGTTTTTATCAGAGTACTATGATTTACTGGCATTTTTAATTCAGGACTGCATTCTTAAATGTGTGTATGAAAGTGTAAATTTACACCGTGACTGATTGGTATCCAGTCCAGAGAGGGACACTGCCTTGTGCCCAAAACTGCTGGGATGGCCTTTGGCATCTAAAGGCGTTTTTCCACTGCATAGTACGGCACAGCACGGTTCAGTACAGCACACCTTGGTTCGGCTCAGTTCGGCTCGGTTTGCGTTTCGACTGCAGTTTAGTACCGCTTTAGAGTGGGCGGGATTATTCACGTGTCGTTATAGTTGCGCCGCCTCTACTGCCGTGACACCGTGGAACTTTTACAACAACACGCAGACAACGACAACACTTTAGCTCGACGACGCGCAAGGGTAAGCATCTAAAAAAAGCACATCACTAGCTAACTTTTATCACTGTTGCAAAGCATAAAATGAACTTAACTGCCAGTGTAACATTAAAATGCTGATTCTGTATATTACAGATCTTCCACATTTTGCAAAAAAGTCGCCGCAACAGATCATCTGTTTGGACATTTAACCGTGCTTCAGAGTGGTGGGATGTGATTGTTCCCGGTTTTACAAACACTCAGTGGCTGGAGAACTTTCGAATGTCTGAAGAAACATTCATCCACTTATGCAACAAACTGCGTCCAGCGATGGAGAATCGGGACACAAACTTCCGCGTGTGTGTACTTTTAAAGAAAAGAATAGCCAGTGACGCAGTAATGACGATTTTCTCCGGCCAATCAGTGACCAGCAGTTTACACGTCACGTTTTGGTAACGGTTCGGCGCGCTTGGAACCTCGGCTGAGGTGGTACTAAAAAAAGGACCAGGTACCAGGTACTGTTCCCAGTGGAAAACCCCCCAAAAGTGAGCTGAACTGAACCGTGTCGTGCCGTACTATGCAGTGGAAAAGCGCCATAATAGGCCCTGTAGAGTAATAACAGGGTCTAAGAAATTACAAAAAATAAATAAAAATAAAAAATTGATGCATTAACAACATACATTTTGTCAAATCATATTACTGCTATTTAAATTAAATGTTATAGTAGGTTTTCAAATAAAACTCTCTTTTAGAATTCAGAGTTAGGATTATGCCAGGTTGTGATTCTGCTCCCAGTTACCAAGTTGAATTTTGCAATTTATAATTATGTGGTGATTATTTAGTGCTTTTAATTCAATGTTTGGTGCCACTAAGCAAATGTTTAAATTAGTAGTGCAATCATTCAGATTGCCTTCTTGACTCAATAAGAGTCATTGTAAGTTAACGTGAAGCTACTATGGTAATACAGTGTTAAGGCAATCAAAGAACTTTGTCATAAGTACTTCCTGGTATATGATTCTGCATGACAATCTTATGTCAGGATAAGTGCTTTCTCCTGCAGCCCTAAATGGGTTTAACCAAGCTCAGGAATTGGGTAGATGGAATATAGAGTTGCATCTCAACGTTGAGCAGTTCATTTCAAGATCCGCGTGCATTTACCTTTTCATGTTTGTTGTTAGTTGCTGTGTCTTTAGTTTGCTGTCTCTATGACAACTGTTTGAATCAGGATGAGTAACTGTCATGTGGAGTATTCGTAGAGAAAAGTGTTAGTGATAGCAGTGTCCCACAGATAGACCATTTCAACATAATCCAATTTTAATTGAGCTCTAGAGACTTTGATGTGCTGCAGAAGGTCGGGAGGGAGCTATTCCGGGGAGAAATTAAAGCAGCCTGGCCAAGCTTCACTACTACAGGCTGTCACCATTTTAAATGAGCATTAGCATCAGATTTAACCTTCCTCTGTGGAACATCTCACTTCACATCCAGTGTTTCTTCTTGCCTCTGTTCTGTGTGAAGGTTGAAGTACTTTTATCTTTTTTAACACCTACTTGATTAAGTTTGAAAAGCATGAATCTGACCTGTGAGGCACGGGGGCCTTTGGATTGGTTTAGTTTAAGCTGCTTTTTCCCCCAGTCTGGGTTCTGGCTCTTTTAGAAAAGAGAGCAGGTTCTGAAAATGAATTAGTGCATCAATGAAAGTGAAAAGAAAGAGTTTTTATTTTTCACTTCTTGTATGTTTGATTCCCCAGCTCTTATTTTATGCATCTATCAGCTTATATGTAGTTGATGTAAACAATATTCAATATTTCAAAAGTGGCTAGTTTTCGTTTCTACAAAATAAACTTTTTGAAAGGGGCAATTATCAATCCATCTATTGATTATTAAACCTTAATGCAGTTTATAATGTTCCTAGTTGTCATTTACTTGTTTTGTGAATTTAGATGTGCACCCGCCATCTCTCCACTTCATCAATGTTCCACCAGTGTTCCAATAATACCCATTACTAGTAGAATTAATTTTCTATATTGCCAGCTAATGAAATTGTAAAATGGATGGATCACAATTCAGTGTGTATCTGTCAGTGTTTAAAGTTTTCTTCTATTTTATCTCTTTAAGATGAGGAGCCAAATCTGCATTTTTTCCATTTTGTGATGTAGTTTCATTTTCTTCAATAGCTGATTCAGTGTTCTGCTGTAAACTGGACAGTGAAACAATGGGGCCACTGCAGAACGTTAGAAGACCATTAGGCTAGCATCTTTATCAGCTCTGGAGGAAGTGCTGACAGGCACCTGAGCACTGCTACCATATAACATTATGAAAGTAAATTAATACTAGCAGACACCCGCCGTAGCATACAGCGGTGTAAGAATAGGAATGGAAAATGGTGAGAAAGGAATTCAGAAATCAAGAAGAAAGAAATACTTCTTGAAAGACGCAGTTGTGAATAGGTGGTTTGCTGGAGACGACAGATAATGAGTCGAAAGGTCTAATCTCGGAAAGAGCTTGAATTTCAGCTTCACCACCATAAACTCCAGATGTTTCCATGTATTGATAGTACTCATGACTTGTTGTGACAATTCGACTTGCGTGGGAAAGAACAACAGGAAGAACATCTCCAATTCTGTCCCAATGTGATGCAACGAAATCTACTGCCCTATGTTGTAGTGAGAATGCATTGCCTTCGTCAACCGTTTGTGTCAATAAATAACCCACTGATAGGAACAGGCAGTTGCTGGATCCCGGAATACAGATGATGTTATACAAAAACCCCTCAACAGAGAAGATACTGTCGTTCATTTTATAACAAAGGCTTAGGAAACAACCGTCGCAGTATAACGAAAATAGCAAGGAGCGAAACCAATACCAATGGTCGAGAGAGCACCTTCTGTAGCAGGCTACGGAAAAGACTCCCAGGCACAGACGTGGTCGAAGTGAAAGGTCACGCGGTCAGGCTAGATATCGGGCGGTGATGTGACACCAATGTGGTCATGAGAGAGGAGCGGAGAACGCGGTAGTGGGAAGGAGGAATATGACTTGAGAAAATCGCTGTCGGGGTGTATGGGAGGCCGCAGGCAGCGTGGGCAAGGGTTTGTAGAGGACGAATAGGAATCGAGAAATGCAGTGTGGGCGTGACCGGGTTTGAAGAGAACGCAGGACGAACCAGAAGAGAAATATATATATAAATTAATATGGTTAAGTGTTGGCAGCATCAGGTGCAAGTCAGGAGCTTAACTGGAACACACAACGAGAAAGAGCCAATTTACAGTCATGAATTAACCTACATGCTTTTACGTGTTTATCCCTTTTTCCTAGTTTAATAGGATCACCTGTATCAATTTGGGTATTTTATACTCATTTTGAATTACTGAATGTAATTCTAGTTCCCAAATTTCTCTATTCCTTTTTGTTTTAATTAGAAACTATGGAAATATTTTTGAACCGTTTCATCTATCATTTTGTAAACTTGTGGTCACTGCTATTTTGGTTTTTCATTATTAGAACTAACACACTGGTTATTATGGACATGCCCTTTGAGATCATGCTGCAACAAAATAAAAGGTTACCCATGAAAACACTTCCTCATGTCAGCAGCAGATTCAGAACCCAAATCTCGTATTACTTTTGCTAACTTTTCTTTCTTTCATTGTTAATATCATTGGCTTTGGCTCTTGTTTTTCTATCACAAATTTGTGATCTCATGTCTTGTTATTGATCTCCCAATTTTCACCCTGCTTCTGGCTTTATTCTACTCCTGGCTCACTCTCAAACCGGGCCTGTTCACAGACTTAACAGACTTAACTAGTTTTCGGTTACTTGAAAGCAAAACTGGAGTAACTTAAGAAAAACCCCAAACATTCCAGGTCCCCGCAAACACCTTCCAAGCCAGCCAAAATATCAGGCTGTAACATTACTGTAATCACTTTCCAACCAAACGTGATGCCATCCCATCATTCATTTTTTCAATCCATGCTTTAAGTTTTGGATGATTGTAATGGTTCATCAATATGCACTTTGCCTGTTTTCCTTGTGCATATCTGGGAGTTCTCTGGTTTTCCATCCACATCCAAAAATTGTGCATGTTAGTTTTGATGTTACTGGACATGGCGGTGTGTCTATACCTGATAATAAATTCATACCCCCACCTTGTGTTGCTTTTTCCTTTGTGTCCAATGTTGATGTGATAGTCTTCATTCTAGAATGATTTAGGGGCTTTAGCAAAAAAATGGATAGGATCAGTAAATGACTTGATGGATGTTTTACATTTTGCATGTAAAGTACAGGGTTTTCTTTCAGCTTATGAAATCATGCAGTTCAGTTAGCAGAAGTACAATATAGCTTATGACATCCAGCTCTGTTATCTTGGTCCCTCATTTCTAGTTGCTAGGTTACTTGAGATTGTGGCTGCAGTCAGCATGCAGCATAAAAATTTAAGATTATACTTGTTAAGAAGTGGAATGAACCTTAGCTTCAAAACAGAAATGATCTGCACATGGAAGCCCTGTTCTGACGTTTCATACATTATTGATATGAGATTGTTTCATTTGCATTGCAGGTAAATAGGCAAATTAGCTATGCATTAACTTTGTGTATGTGTGTTTTTAGAATTCTCTCTGATGGACTGTTATGTCATTCATTGCGAGCATCTTGGTACACCTGTTGCAGCAGGTAAAAGCACCCAATTCTGGCAACCCAGATAGATAAAAGGGCACAGAAAAGGATTAACTTCACATTTACAACAAAGCATTTAGTTGTTTTTATATTCAGACAATAATAGCTCATTCATAAAAAAAACAAAACACTTTAATGGAAGTAAACCAAAACAACTTGATTTCACAGAAACCAAAAGTAATACTTTAGTAAAAGTTTAAACAGCAATACTGTCTATATTAACAAAGTTGCTTTATAAAGCATTCACCTAACTCCTACTTTTTACAATGTTATTGAAGTTGTGGTGGGGGGCTGGGGGTTGTGCCCAGCCAGGACGCCGAGAAGGACCAGGAGAGGGACTATGCCTCCCCCGGACCACGAGAGGGCAGCCACCCTGGTTTGTGTGGGGGTCACAGGAAGCTCAATCCTATCGGGGCCCGTGGTCACCGCCAAAGGGTGCCCTGAAAACTTTGCAGCCCTGGACGTCAGCACTTCCACCACACCCGGAGGTGCTGGTGGAAGGATTACTGGGTAAACCCAGAGTGCTTCCAGGTGCTCATGCAGCACTTCCGCCACACCAGGAAGTGCCGCAGGAAGCTCATCAGAGGGCACCTGGAGCACGTCCAGGTGGACATAAAAGGGGCCGCCTCCCTCCAGTCATCAGCGGGAGTCGGGTGGAAGAGGACGAAGCTCAGAGTAGAGGAGAGGAGTGGAGGCGGCAAAGAGAGGATTGTTGAAGAGCCCAAACTTGAGGGTGTGTGGTGCAGGGGCACTGGGCTGTGTGTGGGACTGTAAATATGGAAAATAAACGTGTGTGGTGTTTTAAACCATCGGTGTCTGTCTGTCTGTGTCGAGGCTGATCTCCACAAGTTACAATGTGGAGAGATAACATATTGAATTGAGATTTTTGGCCTTTGGTCAATGTTACAAATTTGATTATACCCATCTTATTGAATTATGAATTTATGTATATAGTAAGAAAGGCACTATATGGGTGCCTGACCCAACACAGACTCACACCGGAGGCACATATAAAAATAAAGAAACGTTTTTTTTCTTCACCTGTGGGGAACGTTTTCCCCGTAATCCCCACAGACACAACACAGTCCCCAGTACAAATAAAACACCCAAAACACTCTTCTCCTTTGCCCAAGTCCTCCTCCTCCCGACTCTTGTCCTTGAGTGGTGGTTGCTGGCCCTTTTTATAGTTCACCCGGAAGTGCTCCAGGTGGTTGATTGCCGAATTCTGGCTGCACTTCTGGGTGTGGCGAATATGCTGCCATACGGGCCCAGGAGTCAAAATTGCAGCACCCCCTGGCGGTGCCTGCGGGACCCAACAGGGCTGCACCCAACTCCAGTTCCCATGGAGCTCTGCAGGAAACCAAGTCACCGCTCCAACCCAGGGAAGCGGTCAACTAGCGTCCAGGGGGAGGTATTGCACCGTCCGGGGCTGCTCCCCCTGAATATATAGTATTGGCTGCCACAATATGTATACTAGCTGTACCCCATGGCTGTGCCAACATAGTAATGAAACAGAACAAACTTTAAAAATCAATAAACTGCACCATATCTGATTGTGTTCAGCTCTGACGGGAGTGCGTTCCCTGCATGGGGAGAAAAACACATGGCCGTGATATCTCTGGCAATCGGCAGCTACCCTCTAAAACACACGTAGCTCTGATCTCTCTCTCAAAAATGTCAAACGTTACTCTTTAACAATCTGTAGATGATAATGTCTGTTGAACAAACAGGTATGGCTAGCTAAGCGGAGGCAGGGTATACTCCAACATGGGGCGTGAGGTAGACCGTACTGAACGGAGGCTGGCGTGTGAGTGAGGAGGGCCCCACCCCCCTGCTCTCAGCCCACAGCCACTCTCTTGGATTTGCATAAATTCATCGGTACCGCAAGCGAACTATTGTACTTAACGCGATGAGAGAAGTCGCAAAATCAACTGGAAAGTTCAGGCAAATTTTTAAAACTATTTCTTAGTGAGCACCTATGAGCCAAGGGTAACCTACATCCCAAAATTCAAGTCCCATGTCCTCATGGTTCGGGAGATTTCGTGATGAATGAGTCAGTGGTATTTGGCTTTTATATATATATAGATATGTGAATGAATATTTCCCATTGAGTTTACTATTGTACTGTATTATATACTTACTGTACATGTATTTAATTTTCTCAAGTAGCATGCTGTTAGTCTTGATGTATCAATTTATATCTTTGTGCACTGAGCAGTAAATAACCAGCATGTGTGTGCTCTCATCATGCATGCTTTTTTTGTTGTTGCCATGATGTGGTTTCTGCCCTTCTAACCCTAAGCATATAAAATGTATTATTTTGTAAGATGTCATAACTGGAAAAGCAGGAAATAGGACCTGAAGTTTCATACACTGGCTGTCTCTTATCCAGGAGTCTCTTAGTATTAAAGAGAGTAGAAACCTGAAGGTGGATGAGGTGAGTGGCCAAGACGACCAATCACAAAAGATATATGAGCCAGCTGCAGTGGCAGGAGAGTAGCCAGAACCCTTTTTGTTGCATCCTGCTAATCACAAACATGTTATAAAGTAGTCAAGATGGGAGATAGTGATCAAATCCAGCTGGCGGGCATTGGCTACTGAAAACCATGTGATTTTAACCTCTTCAAGAGCTCCATAATCAAGCGTACCTGTACGCTGTCCAAAAAGAACGTATGGATCATGATATCTGTTTGTTTTGCCTACAGGGTCTGTGATACCTTCAGAGTCTATGTTTGCTTTCAGCTGCTGAGAAAATGACTATAAGTGATTGCCAGAAATACAGTATAGCCAGACTCCTAGAAATGGCCAGGGTCTCCAGTCTGAAGCAATTCTTGCATTGGAATAAGTACAAAAGGTGCTTACTGTCAAAGTAAAGCAAATAACACCAATTAAGCCCCTATTGATACAATGTTATAGTAGGTAAACTGGCCAGCCAATTAAACTGCAAAAAATATACTGCACATATTTATTTGTTTATGAAAGACATATCTATGTAGTGTGATGGATATCCTCACTAGGTCTGCATGTGTTGCACTAGATACTCAGTTTTTTCTTCTACATCTCAAAAACATGCATGCCATTTTAAATATGGCCTAGTGTTCATGAGTGTACCTAGCGACAGACTGGCACGCTGCTGGTGGTATAGGCACCAGCTCCCCTGACCCTGAATTGTATAAAAATGGAAGATAGATAGATAGATACTTTATTAATCCCTAAGGGGTAATTCACATACTCCAGCAGCAGCATACTGATAAAACAATATTAAATTAAAGAGTGATAAAAATGCAGGTAAAACAGACAATGACTTTGCATAATGTTAACGTTTACCCCTCCGGGTGGAATTGAAGAGTCGCATAGTGTGGGGGAGGAATGATCTCCTCAGTCTGTCAGTGGAGCAGGACAGTAACAGCAGTCTGTCGCTGAAGCTGCTCCTCTGTCTGGAGATGATCCTGTGCAGTGGATGCAGTGGATTCTCCATGATTGACAGGAGCCTGCTCAGTGCCCGTTGCTCTGCCATGGATGTCAAACTGTCCAGCTCTGTGCCTACAATACAGCCTGCCTTCCTCACCAGTTTGTCCAGACGTGAGGCATCCCTCTTCTTTATGCTGCCTCCCCAGGACACCACCGCGTAGAAGAGGGCACTCGCCACAACCGTCTGACAGAACATCTGCAGCATCTTATTGCAGATGTTGAAAGACGCCAGTCTTCTAAGGAAGTATAGTCGGCTCTGTCCTCTCTTGCACAGAGCATCAGTATTGGCAGTCCAGTCCAATTTATCATCCAGCTGCACTCCCAGGTATTTATAGGTCTGTGCCCTCTGCACACAGTCACCTCTGATACTCACAGGGTTCGGGAGGGGCCTGGGCCTCCTAAAATCCACCATCAGCTCCTTGGTTTTTCTGGTGTTTATTGATTAGGTTCCTGTACTCCTCCTCCTGCCCACTCCTGATGCAGCGCACAACAGCAGTGTCATCAGCGAACATTTGCACGTGGCAGGACTCCGAGTTATATTAGAAGTCCGATGTATATAGGCTGAACAGGACCGGAGAAAGCACAGTCTCCTGTGGTGCTCCTGTGCTGCTGACCACAATGTCAGATCTGCAGTTCCCGAGACGCACATACTGAGGTCTGTTTGTAGTATGAATCTACTCCCATATCTATCAGCTTGTCACTAAGGAGCCAAGGTTGGATGGTGTTGAATGCACTAGAGAAGTCCAGAAACATAATTCTTACAGCACCACTGCCTCTGTCCAAGTGGGAGAGGGATCGGTGTAGCATATAGATGATGGCATCCTCCGCTCCCACCTTCTCCTGGTATGCGAACTGCAGAGGGTCAAGGGTGTGGCAGACCTGTAGCCTCAGGTGGTGAAGCAGCAACCAGTCCATGGTCTTCATTACATGTGACGTCAGAGCGACAGGCCAGAAGTCATTCAGCTGACTAGGACGTGATACCTTTGGGACTGGGGTGATGCAAGATGTTTTCCAAAGCCTTGGGACTCTCCCCTATTCCAGGCTCAGGTTGAAGATACGCTGTAGAGGACTCCCTAGCTCCAACGCACAGGCCTTCAGCAGTCGTGGTGATACTCCATCTGGACCTACTGCTTTGCTAGCACGAAGTCTGCTAGGCCGTCTGCTTACCTGGGCTGCTTTAATTGTGGGTGGAGGAAAACTCTCTCCTATACTGGTATCAGCAGAAGGATGGGTGGAGGATGCAGTACTCTGAGGTGAGAGTGGGTTAGGGTGGTCAAACCTGTTAAAGAAGTTGTTCATCAGGTTTGCTGTCCACAGATCTCTCTCGATGGTGGTACCCCGCTTCGAGCTGCAGCCAGTGATGATCTTCATCCCATCCCACACTTCGTTCATGCTGTTATTCTGCAAAGTTCTGCTCCAGCTTTCTCCTGTACTGCTCCGTCGCCGCTCTGAGCTGGACTCGGAGTTCCTTCTGCACGCGCTTGAGCTTATGCTGATCACCGCCTTTAAAAGCCCTTTTCTTCTGGTTCAAAAGACCCTTGATGTCACTTGTAATCCATGGCTTGTTTTTAGCACAGCAGCGTACTGTTCTTACTGGAACTACAATGTCCATACAGAAGTTGATGTAGTCAGTAGTGCAGTCAACAACCTCCTCAATGTTCTCACTATATTACCCCTGCAGGATATCCCAGTCCGTTGTTCCAAAGCAGTCTCTGAATGAGTGTGTGGTTTTAAGTAGCTCCCTCACTCTTGGTTTGTAGTGAGGCTAAAGCAGAACCAGAATGGATGGAGAAGAATGTGAAAAGCATATTTTTCAGCTTTCAAAATTAACAGACTAGATTAATAGAAAGAAACATGTTCTCACTGCTTTTAAGCATGCTGCATGATTCATTTTTTCGTTTAATGTAGATAGCTTCTTCTGGTGATGCAAATATTTAAACATTTAATCTATTTTTCAAAAATAACATATAATAACAGTATAATAATGTACTTATAGTGTATAGAATATTTCCAAGCTTTTAATAATTCAGGTTTTACAAAAACAAAGGTAATGTTGCTTTATCCAAGAAACATTTATTTCTTACTAATGCAGCCTGTCATGTAACAACTTTTAACAATACTGTCTTGAAAGAAAACACTATGAATTAACAAAAAACAAGTAACTCTACAGCAGTAGATGATCTGTTCTGTCCTGTGTGCATTATTAATTGAGACAGAGCTTTTATCACAGAAGCCACTGTTCTTTTTGTTTTCCAGGTGCTTGCATATTCTGAAGGCCTTCATGGAAAATGGATGTTCAGCGAGATCCGAGCTGTATTCTCCAGGCGGTATCTTCTCCAGAACACTGCTTTGGAAGTGTTTATGGCAAACAGAAGTATGTACTTCTAATACTGAATAAAAATTAATTCTGCATTTTTCTTAAAACTTTTTGGTCTAACATTGCTAAATTATTTTTTTTCATACATTTTCACTTACAGCATCTGTTATGTTCAACTTCCCCGATCAAGCAACAGTCAAGAAGGTTGTCTACAGCCTACCTAGAGTTGGAGTTGGCACCAGTTATGGTCTGCCCCAAGCAAGGTAACAGCTGCAATGCACCATCCCTATGAACAACATTCATATGCTTGACTTGGGTTCAAATTACAGGCCTGGTCACTGACTATGAGGAGTTTTCACATTCTCCCCATGTCTGCATGGAATTTTCTCTGTGCACTCCGGTTTTCCTCCTACATGCCAAAGACCTGTGTGTTAGGTTAAAGTACAATTCTAAATTGCCCAATGTGAATTAAAATGGGTGTATGTAAGACTGGGCCTTGTGATGGACTGGCACCTTGTACAGGATTGATTCCCAGCACCACACCCAGTGTTGCCAGAATATCCAGCAGACTCACATTAATTGAACAGAATTTTTCAAAACGTCAGTATTAATATATTGAGTATATGCTTTACAAAATTTTGTGTTTTTTCTTCTTAACTTAAAAAAGAAATTGGATGACTGGCTAGAATAAGCAGTCATACTCTTTTAACACTATCACCTGCAGGTGTGTTAAATTTACTGTTTTAATTTTTTTTGGTGTATATTTAAGATTTTCCACACTTTAGCCTTCCATCAGTTTCCATGATTGCACATTTTAAATCAATTGAAATTTCTTTTTACAACATTAAACATATTAAAATTAAATGGAAATTATATAGAAATTAAACTGCTGAACAATTTCACTTTCCTTTTATGCTATTAAATATGGGCTTTAACATCTTTTAATGCTGTTTGTACACTTAATTTATGTACAGCATAACTTGTGTTTTCAGCCCTGAGCAAAATAAAATTTCTCTGAGCATCAACTTCAACACTATGAGCAACCTGCATATAAAAGCATTCAATGAAAATTCCTAGTACTAAGCCAAATAACAATAACTTATGATGCAATGTTTTATACATGACAATCTGTAATTGTGTACTGCACATTGTAATTTGCAATGTACACCAAACCTTATAAGGAAAAAGCAAAAACCTCACCTGAAAAATGATGCATCATCAGTAGCTCCTCAACCCTGGATGGCTGCTTTGTCAGCCAAATGGAGGCACCAGTTAGGGTAGCATCTGATCATACAGGCACAGTTTAGAAGATAGTGCTTAAAACATTATAAATGTAATTAACTTTACTACATTTTATTTACAGCGCTGCTGCCTCACAGTTAGGAGACCGGGGTTCGCTTCCCGGGTCCTCCCTGCGTGGAGTTTGCAGGTTCTCCCCGAGTCTGTGTGGGTTTCCTCAGGGTGCTCCGGTTTCCTCCCACAGTCCAAAGACATGCAGGTTAGGTGCATTGGCGATTCTAAATTGTCCCTAGTGTGTGCTTGGTGTGTGTGTGTGTGTGCGTATGCCCTGCGGTGGGCTGGCGGCCTGCCCCGGGTTTGTTTCCTGCCTTGCGCCCTGTGTTGGCTGGGATTGGCTCCAGCAGACACCCGTGACACTGTAGTTAGGATGTGGCGGGTTGGATAATGGATGGATGGATGGACATTTTAATTACACTAATATGCTTAAATTGGTAATGTCATAATATTAATGAATGCTTCATTTTTAAGCCTCATAGCCTATCTTAAAACTTCTCTTGTCAATTCTTGTCCTTCATTATATATACCACACTCTCACTCTCAAGTAGGCACAGAGATGCAGGGTTCCTGTAAAATGTCTACAAGCATAGTGAGAGCAACTCAGTAGTTGGGAATGGTCACTTTTAGTCAAGCTGTTCTGGTCAAATGCTTTTATTTAGTGTTCTTTTTGGACACCGTAATTGAGCCAATACACACTGACAACTATGTAATGTGACAGCTAGCTATTTGATCATGTTATCAGGTGACTTGTGACATGCACCTCACACAAAAAATACCAACTAAGGTTTTATTTCTTAATGGGAGGAAAGGGAGGTTAGGAGCACACGCTGATACAGCGCATTGCCGCACCCACCACAAGACAAACCAACTCAGGATCCAGATTAGGACCCGAGTGCGGCCATGCAACGGGTGACACCTCAGCACCATACTCGTTCAGATGGAGTAGAACAGTGGGAGGTTTTTTTATGGTGGCTGGAATGCCAATTCTGCCACCAACCCCCAAGTTTTTCACTGCAGGTTGGAGGGCCGACATGCAGGGACGGATGCAGATTAACGTCATACCCAGGACGGAGCAAAATGTGTCCCAGTGAAGTAAATGCTTGATGGCATCTCTAACAAGTAGGGTTTTGTCCCAGATACTACTGTGATTTTGGCTTAAAGTTGAAAAAGATGTGTGAAATGTCCATATTAAGATAAACCATGTATTGCACAAGACAAATGGTTATTGAGGCTGACCATTAATTACTGTATCTGAAAAGTCAGTAGATTCTTTATAGCACTCATTATTGAGCCAAGTATGCTTGTGCATTTTCATTTTTAATGTATTAACAGTAGGGCGGCATGGTGGTGCAGTGGGATTGCTGCTGCCTCGCAGTAATAATAATAATTCTTTACATTTATATAGATAGTGCTTTTCTCACTCCTCAAAGCGCTCATCAATTGCAGGTTAAGGGCCTTGCTCAAGGACCCAACAGAGCAGTGACCCTTTTGGGGTATAGGATGAAATATCCAAATCAGCTGTTTAACTGTAACCTGTACACTTTTGTCTCAATTTCCATATTGAACCACACATACTCAACTTTAGGGATCTCTAATATCAGGCTGCTCGCTGACTGGGATCATCTTTTATTTGAATTTCTTTACTTCAATCTATTTTCCACCAATAGAGGACTTTGCAAAGTGTTGTTAATATATTGAAGAGACCACAGTTAGACATGTAATAATCACTCTAGTCCCTCAGTTATTCTTGTAATTAATAATTGGACAGAGACATCACGTTTAAGCTTTCTCTTAAAATAACCTATTTACATAATAACCAATATTAGGAAATATAAGCAATACAAATAATTATACAACCATGCAGTCTTCATTCAGTCATAGATGACATTTCCCAGATGGTCTAGTTCCTTAGTTGCAGGTTATATACAAGGGGCATTCAAATATAAACAGGAATTTGTGCGCCGCACTTTATTTATTGAATACAATAAAATGACTTACACACTGTTTTTCTAGGTAGTCTCCTGCCACTGCAATCCACTTGTTTCAGCGCTCAAGATGCTTCTTAATCCCAGAAAAGTAGAAGTCTTTTGACTGCATGTTGACCCATTCTTGTATAATAACCTCCTCGTTCAACTTGAATTTCATCCCTCCTAAAAATTCCTTAAGTGGACCGAAGACATGATAGACCCTCTCTGAATGACTTGTACCAATCATACACTGTAGTCTGAGAGAGACACTCATCCCCAAACGGATTTTTAAGTCTGGAATAAAACTAAGATGGAATGACTCCTTCATTTGTCAAACGTTTAATAATAATCCGCTGCACGACATTACTTTGTACCTCCTGCTCTGACATATTGATTACAACTGACAGGAAGCGGGGAAAGAGCAGCTAGCACTACTAATGACAACTTCAAACATGCATATGTTTGTCCAATGAGTCATGTCTACCTTGCACTCTTTATAAGAAAATAACATGAAAATTCCTGTTTATAATTGTATGCCCCTTGTATCTTTAATTGTTAAATGAAAGAAAGATTTCTTGCCAGAGAGAGCTTCTTTCCAAATTTTCAGCAGATAGTAAGCTCCGCTTAAATGTCCATGGTCCATCTAAAGTGTCAGAAAGGCAGCAACTGAACCAAACACTCCATTTTTGTAAACAAAACAGCTACTGAACTGAACTTAAAACTGAATTGAGAGAACTTTTTTGAAAACGTCAGATAAAAGACTGTCACTCTCTCTCCCTCCATCTCACCCAAATTAAGCACATACACATGACTTTGTTTTCACTAGAAGAGTGTACAGAACACTAAAATGTTACTAAAATATTATGACTCAAGCCAAGGTCGATTCCCATGGGAATCAAAAGCCACTCAAAGCTAAAAACACACTGGCTGTACAAAACATTCCATGATCCTGCTTTGCCTTTCACCGTTCCCAGAATACACTGCACTACTGTTCATCTAGATGAGTTTTAGGCTTAAGGCCTATTATGAGAAATTTGTCAGATAAAAAGTTAGAATCATCCCCCATACACTAGCACACCATGTTCAAAGGCCTGAAAGACATGTAGTCCAACATTTGCCAATTCTTTGACTTTTCTTCTCTTTGCGAATGACCCGTTAAACGTTGCATATACTGTGCTAAGCAGTATTTCTATCTCCTTCATTGAAGGCTCATTTCTTCATGCATGATCAGTACCAAGATCAAGATCTTTCTGGTGGAAAACACATTGTGGCCATATGATGTATATTATCTGTTGTATCCATACTGAAGTGAGTACATTGCATTTGCCTAACATGAGACACCATCTGAGGTTAGCTTCACCATTTTCTGCAAATCCAGTTTTATTGGATTTGCTATATGCTGATAGCAGAATAATAACACCAAACCCAGTTTTGTATGTGGTTTCGTTTTGCCATAATATAAAGAATTAGCATTTTATGCACCGTGATGTTGGGTGTGAAAGCGAGTATTTTTTACTCACAAATTGACTCCACAAATTCAAACACATAGTTTTTACTCCTAGAGCTCTCAGGAAGGCTACCATATTTTGCCAGATGATCAAGACTTTCTTGAAAACATAACATTGAAGCCTTCATTTTAATGGTTAGAAACATGTTATTAATCAAGATTTTGATCTGCTCAGAGTTTAATTTGCTCCTGTTAGCACAGTCAATGTGTTTCTTTTTTACTCAACTTGCTAAGTGACTCGCTAAGTAGCTCACTAATAGACGTTCTTTAGAAGTACTTTTGACTGTATAAAATTTTTACCACATTATTGTGACTTTTTTAAATGGTGTTAGAAATACTCATGTTTCCACTCACTCTATATTTTCTCTGGAAAATTCTTATTTTATTTTCATCAGAACAAACCCCATTAGCTGTATAGCTGATTATGTCCAACAGTTTTACTGTCTTGCCTGGCCCATCACTTCTGTCTGCCTCAACTTCATTGAGTCAATTTTATGTGAACATCAAACTGGACTTTTGTGTTCATAAGAATTACTTATGAATGTTTTTAAATCAGTACAGTTTTTGTGTTTTTTGATATCCTAAATGTACTGTATGACAGGGGTCCCCAACTCCGGTCCTGGAGGGCCCCAGTGGTTGCAGGTTTTCATTCTAACCCTTTTCTTTAGTGGTGACCTGTTTTTGCTCCTACTTAACTCCTTTTCCTTTCATTTTAATTGATTGGCTTTTGAAGACTCAGACACCTCAATTGTTTATTTTTCCTTAATTAGCAGCCAAACAATAATGAGACAAAACAAAATGAGCCCAAACAGGACCAGCAAACTGAGTCCATCACATAATATCTGAAAATCGAGAAAGATGAAGCTCTGAGAAATGCTGATCTGCTCAGGTCCCCAAAACATTTTCACAGTGCTCTTAGGAAAGAGGAAATTTGCACAATTTCAGAAATGTCTGCTATTGCACTATGAGAGTGAAAACAAGCAATGGAATTAAAGAACGGGTTTAATTAACAATAAAACTTGGCACCTAATTAAGCAGCTGGTTGGAGTGAAATTGGTTGGACTTTGAGGCCCTGACTTAGTTTGTCTTCTGTTGGCTCCCTCACTTCACATTTCATTTCTGTTTGGGTGCCACTTAAGGAAAGAAATGAAGCAATTCAGAGGAGCGATGAATGTTAACAAATCTTAAAAAAAAAGTCAATTAAACTTAATTCAAAAGAAGTTAATTAGCAGCAAAAACTAGGCCACTAATTAAGAAAAGGGTTAGAATGAAAACCTGCAGCCACAGTGGTCCTCCAGGACAGGAGTTGGGGACCCCTGCTGTATGATGTCCTGTTTGACTTGGCTTGACAGCAAACTGCTTGGGGTTCCCTCTCAATTTTTGACCCTCCACACCAAAACAATCCTCATTTGCCGACCATTTCTGGACCATATTTTGTACTTTAAATTACTCCCTTACGATAAAGAGTAAACCAACTTAAAGTTGTGCATGCCACATCAACTAGTTCCAGGGTTCACAAAAGTTTGAAAAAATGAATTTCAATAATATAGGCATGTGGAGTGTTGTTTTTTGCTATTTCAAGTTTACTGATCAGAAATGTGATAATCTTTTTGATATGTGTTTCTTTACCAGTGGTCCTAATCCTCTAAGAGCAACACTCTAAAAATGATACATTTGTATCATGGGTATGAGGGGTATAGTTTTAAATTATGTTAAGGTTAGTGACTACGAAAATGTTATTTTTGATTTTTGATCCTTTACTAGGGACCTAGTCTTTTCTGGTCCTCAATTAGGGGGAAAAACATGAAAATCAAGAATATTTACACTTTAAACATTTAAATTCAAGTTTACAATTGAATATTTCAAATATTTGATGCAGTTATTTTTGTTTATTATGTATGTCTACCTCATGAAATAAATCATTACATTTCTTATGAGCACCCCAAATTAGGGCAGTTTATGTTAATTCTGACTTTTTTTTTTTTTTTTGCATTTGAAATTTCAATTTGACTTTGTCCTTTAGAAAATTATCTTTTTGTTTTAGATGATTTTTTTAAGTCATGATACCTTCATATTTTAAAAGAAAGCAAATCTTCAAGCTTTACTTTCAAGTGTGTGTTTTAATTTTAATTCCTTGCCTGGGAAAGATTTTCATTTTTTTCCATATAGTTTTTAAGTGCATCACACTGACATTTTAAAATCTCTATGAGTGGATAATGGGTTGCTAAGAGCCCTTTCCTGGTTGCTAAGGACCACCTCCCAAGAGGTACCATGGTTTGTATCATGAAGAGTCACTTATAAATTCCAGCAGAGCACCAGCAGCCCTTTGTCCAGGATTTGACCTCTGAATAAGTGTAGTTTAGTATTTAAGTTCTGGCATTCTGCTTAATGAGTCGTACCTTTCTCATCTCGACTCTCTGTTCTCTGTCTTAGCCTTTTTGGCTCCGACGGAATAATCTTTCCCTAGTAAACAAATCTTTGTAGTTCATGTCCGACTACAATAATGGTTTAGCCCTCTGGCTTTCATAGCACATCACAGTCTTTTGAGAAGCCTGTTTTGTTTTTAGTTACTTTGTTAAAAGACACATGCATCTCATGATCTGTTGCTAATTACATCTAAGCAGTTTTTCACTCTCACTCTCTCTCTCTCTTTTTGCCAGCAGTCTGTTCAAAAGGGCTGGCTAGAGATAAAAAGGCAGGCAGTTCGCATCCATTCTGCAGTCCAGCCGAGCTGCTTTGGGTTTTACTGACTGACATAACACAATAAATCCCCCCCCCAGCAGACCAACCTCCACCCTACCCAACATAAAAATATACTGAAAAAGTTCTTAAGGACAGAAAGTTACAGATGCCTGAACAGGACAGGGAGAGAAGCCTGACCGACATAACAATCCCAAAAGCAGAGAGAAGAAACAAGAAAAGTTAGAATTAGAGTTTGAAATGAGGAACACATTTTTGCGAAACACTGGCTAATCAGCCACCATCCAAATGCACAACAGCTTACCACTTGATGACTGGTTGATTTGTGTCCCTGAATGTCCAAGCAAGACTGGACTTAAAGAAAAAAAAAGGTTTTCCACAAGTTTACAAAGATACATTCAGGAGTTATGTTACGATAATATTAGTTTGTCAATGATGGTGCTTTAATTAATATAACCTGCTGGATAAAAGTAAGGTTAAGAGTGGAGACACACAAGTGAAGGAATGTATGAGGCAAAAGCAGAATATAAGTAGAGAGAAGAGAGAACAATCAATTAGAAACATCACTTGAGAAACTAAAGACTGGAAAACAATCCCAAAACATATGATGAAACATTTTAGGGGCATGTATACAATATAAAGAAATGCATAGCGCAAAGTTTATGAGAGATGAGGTGCAGGCAGTGTATAAATTTCAACTGAACATGCCAATAGTTTGAGTTTTTAGAGAATCCAGAGGTGTTATTAAATTTAGTTTTCCATGGGATGGGTGGAGACGAAGGGAGGTCTCATAAATTAACTTTTCTTAGGAGGTCAGTCGCTCAATTTGGAAGCTTACACATTGGCAGACCATGGCATGAAAGGCACATTTGACCTGCCAATCAGTATGGAAACAATAAAAGAGTCACTCTGTATATTATTTATGTGCAACGTTGGCAGATTGACCAAAATATAGCTTTGCTTGTTTTCTGTACTTTTTCCTGTGATGTTCAGGCCCGGAAAATGGCCTGCATAGCCATGTACACTGCCTCAGAGGAAATATGTCCCCATTCCTTCCAAACGGTTCTGATGGAGCATGGGTGACATTCTAGCATGTTCCTTGTGTGGCAGGAGGCAGACACTGAAGCATTTTCTTAACTACTGTCCAATATCTTTGTGAAAAGGTGCTACCATTAGTACTCATGATCAGGTGCTCAAAATGTTTGCTAAAACCATCTCCACTGCCATTGCCCAGTGCAGGCACTACCAAAGAATACATCAGTGTATCGCATTCATTAAGAGAGAGAAGAACCTATGGGCACAGTGAAATGTCAGTAAGGTTTTTTGGGGATGCATGTAATTGGTAGCTGAAATATGACATGGAGTGACACTTCTGGTTTTTGGAGTCTATCATCATGAGCATAGTGATGACAGACATTATCGTACTTTCTGAATCAAAAAGTTAGATCTTAATAATGAAAATAATAATGTCCTAGTCAGAAGAGACATATGAAGGAAAAAGATCCATTTACCAAAAGCTGTTGGAGAACTGCCACAATAACAGGCAGTATGCACTATGTCAGCATATAGAAGTGAGCTCTAGGGGGTTTCCTGAGCCGTCCTCCTGTAAGCTACTTAGCCCCAGAGCATTACCTGTGCACACAAGAGGAAAGCTACCAGAACATTCACAGAGACAGCATGTGGGGCCTAAAGGTGGCTGTAGATTAAAGTGTTCAGTCTTTGGACATGACTACATGGACACATCTCAGTGTCCGTTCAGTCAAGGCTGGCTGCTTAGGTGAAGGTGTATGATGCTGAAAAACCTGAAACACCCAATGACCTAAGGTAACATCACTGATGATGAATCTGAGTGCATCATTCATCAGTAATGTTTGTTTTTAAGCATATGAAAATTGTTTATGGGATACATTGCAAGGAGATAATTTGAACCTGGATATTTTATAAAGGAATAACATGTCCATTGTACAGGCTAATGATCAGGACCAGGCCCTGATGATGTAAAATGCCACAATCACCAAAGCAAGCCCTGCCATTTGTGCAGACAAATAATCCACACAAGACCTTCTCAAGTCTTATAGTGATCTAAAATACTGAAATTACTGTATAGAACCACATTGGTTTTCAATTTAGAATGTAACTCTTCATTTGCAATATACTGTACTATAATGCTGTCATAGGTCATAGCTTAAATGGTAGAAAATGCAATTTTAACACCTCGATGAAAGTACAGAACTTAAAACTGACATCAGCATTTTAGTTGTTTCTCCAGTATTAATGATGTGCAATTGTCCTTGACAGATACTTTTGCAGAAGTACCGAGGAATCATTTGTTTAACTATGTAGGAAACTTTACACTATGTTCCAACAGATAAGATAAAATAACTGCTAAACATTACTTACAGTAATAGAGCAATGTCAGAAAATAAATAGATGAATGGTACATGTACAAGCATAAAAGTGCCATATATAATTAAATTAGTGAAAGGTTTACAATAGTATGACATTTTACTATGAACTATTCATAAGGAGTGATGCAAGAGTTACTATAAAGTCTTACCAGTCTGTCAGTCAGTTTTCTAAATTCAGTTTATCCTGCAAAGAGATGAAGCAAGTCTGAACCTTAGCTAGCAGTAATGGCTTTAAGGTAGGAACCAAATTTAAAAGAGACACCAGTCCTTCACCTGTACACCTACACTCACTCATTCATAAAGGACTGATTTTGAGCTGTCAGTTAACCTAACACACATATCACTGGGATGTGGGAGGAAATCAGAGTCTCTAAAGAAAATCCCATGCAGACACAGGCAGAATGTGTAAACACCACAGATACATTGGCTGTGTTGAGAATCTGACATGTGCTTATGGAGCTGTAGGACAGATTTTTTATTATTTTGAAATACAAATGACCCATTAGTTTTTCACTTTTAGTTGAAAAAAAGTTCTAACATGATCTGTTTTGATATGAACTTTACTTTCAAACAAAGCTGAAAAATGAGTTAGGGTGTGTAGTTCTGTAATATCCACTATAATTGGTAGTACATTCAAAACTTTTAATTAAGTGAATTTTGCTTTCTAGGAGAATTTCATTGGCCACTCCTCGCCAACTGTTCAAGTCCTCCAATATGACACAGCGTTGGCAAAGAAGAGAAATTTCCAACTTTGAGTACCTGATGTTCCTCAACACCATAGCTGGTACACTTTTTATTTTTTAATCTCTTGCTAATGTGTTAATATCTGCCATGGCCTTCTGCATTGTGACACTACAGTCTGTGTCTCCCTTTGGGACTCATGGGGCCCCAGTGTGACAATGGATGTTAAAGCTCTCACGTTCAATTCTATCATGAGAAGCATAACATGTCACCCTGACTGCAGGCTCATTTATTGTTTCAGAGGTCGTTTTGCTGCTCCTCTTTCTGCCATTTCCTCTGGTGACAGCATTGTCTGAAACAGAAGCTTTATTAGAGTCAACAAACCATTTTCCGAGAGTGTCTGGAAATAATAATGGGAAAATGTAATTTTCATTGCTTTGTCATTTAAGACACAAGCAACTAGACAAGAGAACAACATACTTCTACCTAGCAAGGCTATCGTCTTGCACTTGGCAGATTGAATTTACACTGCTTTTTCTCTACCTTGACTAATTACTGCTCACTTAAAAATAATGCTTTTCAAAGATTGCTATGTAATACTGTATTTCATAGATGTTATATTTTGTGAGTACCATACAAATCTTTAGCAAACTGTGCATATTGCTGTCTGTAGTTGTGTATAAATTGTTAAGACAGTTTACTATTTTCTCATAGACATGTATTTACTTTTTGCTGTATATAAGAAATTGAACATTGCTCTTTAGGAAATGACTCAGGGTGCAAAAAGTTATCCAAGAAAGGTTATTTGCATTGTGGTAATGTGAACCATCATTTTAAAAGGTTTCCCGATTTAGAAATGTATTATGTAACTACAGGGGAATAAAATTGATGAGCCACAGCATGAAGTTATGGGAAAGAGTAATGGAAGCTCGGTTAAGAAGTGAGGTGATGATTAGTGACAAGAAGGAGCACCAAAGATGCAATGTTTGCTCAGAGGATGTTGATGGAGAAGTTTAGAGAAGGCCAGAAGGAGTTGCATTGTGTCTTTGTGGACATGGAGAAAGCATATGACAGGGAGCCTAGAGAGGAGTTGTGGTATTGTATGAGGAAGTCGGGAGTGGCAGAGAAGTACGTAACAGTTGTACAGGATATGTACGAGGGAAGTGTGACAGTGGTGAGGTCTGTGGTAGGAGTGACGGATGCATTCAAGTTGGAGGCGAGATTACATCAGGGATCAGCTCTGAGCCCTTTCTTATTCACAATGGTAATGGACAGGTTGACAGATGAGATTAGACAGCAGTCTCCGTGGACTATGATGTTTGCAGATGACATTGTGATCAACAGGGAGAATAGGGAGCAGGTTGGGGAGACGCTGGAGCGGTGGAGATATGCTCTAGAGAGGAGAGGAATGAAGGTCAGTAGGAACAAGACAGAATACATATGTGTAAATGAGAGGGAGGTCAGTGGAATGGTGAGGATGCAGGGAGTAGAGTTGGCAAAGGTGGATGAGTTTAAATACTTGGGATCAACAGTACAGAGTAATGGGGATTGTGGAAGAGAGGTGAAAAAGAGAGTTCAGGCATTGTGGAATGGGTAGAGAAGAGTGTCAGGAGTAATTTGTGACAGACGGGTATTAGCAAGAGTGAAAGGGAAGGTCTACAGGACAGTAGTGAGACCAGCTATGTTATATGGGTTGGAGACGGTGGCACTGACCAGAAAGCAGCAGACAGAGCTGGAGGTGGCAGAGTTAAAGATGCTAAGATTTGCATTGGGCGTGACGAGGATGAGCAGGATTAGAAAAGAGGGTCAGCTCAAGTTGGACGGTTTGGAGACAAAGTCAGAGAGGCGAGATTGTGTTGGTTGGACATGTGCAGAGGAGAGATGCTGGGTATATTGGGAGAAGGATGCTAAGGATAGAGCTGCCAGGTAAGAGGAGAAGAAGAAGGTCTAAGAGAAGGTTTATGGATGTGGTAAGAGAGGACATGCAGGTGATGGGGGTAACAGAACAAGATGCAGAGGACAGAAAGATATGGAAGAAGATGATCCGCTGTGGCAACCCTAACGGGAGCAGCCTAAAGAAAAAGAAGAAGATTTTATCTTGTAAATGTCTTAATCACTAAAATTTTAAGCTGTTGAAGATTATTAGAAAATACTTGGAAAATTATGACACTATGATGTGAAGTTAACTGTTGAACACAGTGATTCTTACCATTCTGATGAAGATGAAATCAGTCCTTTTTCTTCCTATCTCCAGCAGTGATTATTTTGTGGTGTTAAGGGTTACGAATGGATCATTAGAAGCAGCTTTAGTTCTGGGCACCCTCAGACTTAATATTTTAACATAATAAAAGAGCAGCATAATGGCACAGTGGTGGCCTCACAACAAAGAGGCCAGGGTTCACGTCCTAGATGCTCCCTTCCTGGAGTCTTCATGTTCTTCCTGTGTCTACATGGGTTTCCTCCAGGTGGTCCACTTTCTCCCCCAGTCCAAAGACGTGAAGGTTTGGCAGATTGCCAATGCTCCTGATGAGTGTGTTTGTGTGTGTTTAGTTTTGTTCACCCTTCCAATGGCATGGCACCCTGGTTTTGGGTCATTCTTGCTTTCTACCCAATGCTGGCTGGGATAAGCTCAAGCTTCCGCTGCTCTGGATAAGAGGGTTTAAAATATGGATGGAAAGTTTGATGGATGGATGGATGGATGGATTTTGTATGTACACCTATACACTGTAACAGAATAAGATGCTTCTCGCACCCTTGTACCCTCAGACTATACGTCAGACACCAGGTAAAAGTCCAAAGATGATATTTATTATAATAATAAAGTGCACAAAGCACGCTCCTCTCCACAATTCTCCAATAACAATAAACCACAATAATAAACAATCCTCCACTCCCAGATGCTTAGCCACCCTGCCTCCCAACTCAGCTCATCGTCTGGGAGCTCCCACAGTCCTTTTATATTCCCTGACCCGGAGGTGTTCCTTCCCAACAGTCCACAAGTCCTTATTCCTTCCGGGTCAGGGTAAATAATGTTTTTTTCTCACCCCGGAAGCCCGTCGCTCTTCCTATGACGAACTTCCAGGTCATAGGGCATGAAGAACTCTTCGGTCCTCCCTGCAGCTCCCTCTCGTGGCCCCCAAGGCATCCAGCAGGGCGGTGCATAAAAACTACATGGTCCATAATGCCTTGCTGGTCTTCTGGGGACCTCCATGCTGCAAGGAGGGCTCCATCTGGCGGCTTGGGGGTATTGGCCGGGGTACATGGCCGGCCATATCTTACAACACACAATTAATTAGAATTTACTTTTAATATTGCTTCATGCAAATAGACCTAAAATATACATGAAATATTCATCCATCCATTTTCCAACCCGCTGAATCCTAACTACAGGGTCACAGGGGTCTGGTGGAGCCAATCCCAGCCAACACAGGGTGCAAGGCAGGAATCAATCCCAGGCAGGGCGCCAACCCACCCACCATGTTTTTTAAGGGTGAACATAGATTGATGGCCTAAGTTGGGCCGTTCTCACCAAAACCTTCCTTATATTTTTATCACCAAGCTTTTTCTGATTTCATTTTAATTCTTAACGTTTGTGAAATGCATCAGATACTAAACTTAGTAGAGACTTACTGAGCTATAAGAGATTTAACGTTTGTGAAATGCATCAGATACTAAACTTAGTAGAGACTTACTGAGCTATAAGGAGAGCAGACCCATCATACTGCCAAACCAACATCACCCCATATACCAGCCACATATAAGACAATTGAGCTCTTATTCACATTTCATTACTTTTTTGACAGTCCTTTAGTGTTGACTTCTTTGTTACTGTCAAGCAAGATCCAGACCTGTGCCACAGGTGCTGATGTAACAGCTTGTTTCTCAATCCAAGAGAGTCAAAAAGCAGCAAGACGGCCCTATTCACGAATGTAAAAAAATGGTACAGTTTGTGCATTTTAATTACTAATTGTCAGGAATCCTTCATGCAAAATACAACAGTACACAACAGAAAAAGTAAAGTATTTCTGTGTGCTTAACGTGGCTCTTGCTGCAATAATAGAACAAAGACATGAGATCTGCAAATACTGTATAACTCATTCCTTATTTCCGCCTAGATCCAGGGGTCTGACATTTTCACCAGTGATATATTGTACATCCTGGGGAAACTGTTGAGCCTGTTAAGCCGCTTTAATTTCTTTGCCACTAAGAGCATGCTAAGAATTATTTTATATTCTGTGATGAGCTCAACTGCAACTTTAAGGAGAAAATGAGTAATAAAATGTGAAGAAGACAACATTAAAATTCAAAGCCTGTCGTGACATTTTCAATAATTGAACTCTTATCTAGGTAAAAAAAAATCAATTTAATATATAGAAATAATTTTTCCACCATGTTCATATGATAAGGCTGAAAAAAAATAAAATTGTCAAGTAATAATTATTTAATCTAGTAATGTTTCCACTAACCAAATTCAGTTTTTGTCACTTTTACAACTCAGCTCAAAAATCCATTCAGTCCAAAAAAATTAAAGAAGAAGAAAAATTGAAATGACAGAGTGTGTGATGAGTGAGGTCTGCCAACAATTTGTGCTTTAGAAAGTAGTGTCTATGATATCACGGTCACAATCTTGTGGCTCTTTTCGTCTGCCAAAAGACACTTTGTACTGTACCTGTCAAACATCAGTCACATAAGAGGGTGCAAACTTTGTGTACTTCCTGCCTGCTTCCTCAAACATCATACTCCTATCTGTATTAGTTGTTCCATATAGGATCTCCAAGTTTCTTTGAATACAGAAGGTTGGCAACTAAATTGGGTAAATAATATTACATAACATTCTTCAATTTGCCTTATTTAATTGAGTGTCATGGACACAGGTTCCCATATCTACACCATAGCAGTATCGTGGAGTCACGCTCTGCAACACATTACATAATAGTACTTGACAGTTATTGATATTGGTAACAGGGCGGGTATTTCGACTTTTTTTTTCCGAACAAACACCCCAATGTATTTTTTATGTTAACAGCTAATACAGAAATTGGCAAAATTACTCTTTGGTGTTTTTTCCATTTTACTTTGTTTTTCACTTTCTTTCTATGCAGTTTCCTTTCTATGAATTTGTTGTGGCTCATATATTGTCAATATATGACTTATGTTGCACAATTAATACAGGTTTATCTTCTTTATGATCAATATTATTAGAAAGGCAAACTGACAAAAACTTCTGCTTGTTTTCTTCTTGGGTAAATGGAACTTTGATCACATTACCAAGCCTGTGCACAAACACAAAATGAAGGATATGTCTCTCACTTGACTACTGAGTAAATTATGGGAAAATGGTTATTGCCATTAATAGTAAATAAATAAATTATCAGCGAGGAAGGCATTAAAGGATAGAATCCTAGGTTGATCACTTACACAAGAGCAAGTCAGTGTGCATTCACACTAAGAAGAAAATGAGGTTAAAGACCACATTCATTGAGAAGGGGCATTTAACCAGGTGCTGTCAAGGATAATTGCAAAAAGAAAGAAAGAAAGAAAGAAAGAAAGAAAGAAAGAGAAAGAAAGAAAGAAAGAAAGAAAGAGTTTAAGGAATTTTTTTTTGAATTTTGAATTTAACTTTATTAATCGATACTCAACAAATCATTTACAATATTGTAAGTAAAGCAAACAAATAAAACCCCAACTCACCCAAAAAAAAGAAACAATACTTAATTCATATGTCAAATAAGAAAAGTCAACTCATTATCTTCAAGTTTACAAATTGCCTAATGAACACACCATTTTTCCTCAAAGGAATACACATTTGCAGTCATTCTATAGAATTTGTATTCCAGATACGCCCTGGCTTTTACAAGTCCATGAAATATTCTTAACATGCCACATTGTTTATTTGACTTCTCTTTCTATTTCCTGGATTTATAAATCAACAAAGAAAGAATGAAACAAACAAACAAGCAAAGTCGCTGACAGTACTAAGAGAAAAAATATGATGAATAAAGAGACATTTGTGGAAGGGCAGATACTCTAGAATCGTCTAAATCAGAACACAGGCTTGGGCAAGTATATGGCAGAAAAATTGAAAATAATAAATAAAAAAACAGCCCGAAAAATTCCAGAAGGTAAGGAAAAGAGGAACCGAACAACAGAAGTAAGCACTTAACAAAAAAAAGAGAGAGAGAGAGAAAATACAGAGAAAAGAATCACAAAAGATTAAAAACAGCAAAATAACTAGACTGAAATAAACAAAAAAGGGACCAGGGACAGAGCTCCTTTTAAATCGTGACACCTGTGAGTTGTGGATACTTCAGTTTCTGTATCCAGACAGTGAACAGACACCATTAAAAAGGCTAATAAGATGATGTTAGGATGTACATGTATAACATCCCTGATATGTAGAGTACAAGTCAAGAGAGGTTATAGTTAAGCCATTTAACAAATGAGTGAGTCCTCAACTGGAGTATTGTGTGCAGTTTTGATCTCCATATGAAAAAAGACAGGGAATCTAAAAAGAGTATAGTGAAAGGCAACTTGACTAATATCAGGACTATGAGCTATGAGGAAAGTGTGCACATTTTTTAATTTAGGCAAACAGAATTTTAAAGGTACAAAAAAAATAGTACAGTGAATCCCAACTGTTGGTTTAAAGATAAATTATTCAATAGGAACATGGGAACAAAAATGGTCACTGTAGATATTGCACAAACGTGAGAAAGTTTTTTTTTCACAAAGAGAATCATGTATACCTGGAATTGATTTCCAAGTAGGGTGGCAAACAGTAGGAGTTTGGAAACCTAGAAAACTTTCTTTACTGTTATTTTGAGCTTTGTTGTGCTGAATGGCCACTTCTCATCCACATTGTTTTAATATTCTGAAATGCTATAGTTAACAAATTGTAACTTTGCATACAAATTGAAACTGTTTTGATAGTGGAAAAAGCATCAGTCAAAGGAAAGAAGCCATGGTTTGCATCTGTAGCTCTGGAGAAGGCACTGACAGGGTGCCACAAGTGGTGGTAAGATGGGCATTGAGAAAGTTAAGTGTGAACGAGTGACTATTGTCTGCAGTGGTGTCTGTGTTATGGATACGCACAAATGATTGTCAGGACAGTAGATGTGGTAGTGGAAGTCTTAAGGTGAAGGTGGGGCAGCACAAAGGGTCCTTTCTAGTTTGTTGTATTTGTGATAATGATGAAGGTGGTGATGAGAGAAGCCCATGTAAGATTTGCCATGGAAGCTCATGCATATTGATAATCTCATATTGATACCAAAATGTGAAGAAGAATTGAAATAGAAGATACTGAAATTGAAATCATTATCATAAAAGAAAAAGGCATCAGTGCAAATGTAGGAAAGACCAAAGTGACGTGGGATCTATAGAGGCAGGAGGCATGTATACGATGGTTGCATGGCCATATGATTTGTGCCATAGGTTGTTCATAAACAATGTAGTGTTGTGAAGGGTTGTCTGAAATCTGCAAGCATATACTTTGTACAGTAAAGTTCTTTAGTGAGCTGCAGAATATTGATTTAGTGAGCATAAATTTTGATAATGGTAATGGCGTAGTTTTGGAGAAATTAGGGTAAGCCTAATAGGTGAAATTTCAAGTGCAGATTGAGGTACATGCCCAGTAGTAATGGGTACATTGAAGGAATTCCAGGAGCTGCCTGCCATTCTAACTTTTAAAGAAACATCTTTTGCATAGAAGGGAAAAGTTTATGAAAGCTGTGTGGAGTTGTAAGCTCTATGGGAGTGACACATGTCCAGTGGAGGCGGAACATGAAGCAAAGCTGGAAAGAACAGACATGAGAATGATACAAAGATGTGTGCTCAGCCAATAGAAAGGCTCGATGTGTTGTTGTGAAGAGAAACAGGAAAGGTGTGAAGCAAAATGGCAGAGGATGATTGAGTGGAGAGGTGCACCAATATGAAAGGTATAAGACTAAATGGAAACCAAAATAAACCTGGTTAGTGGTGGTACCAGATGACAGGAAAAAAAAATGGCTTTCACCTCGACAGCAGAGGGTGGAAGAGAAAACATTAGAGGAACAACTGGCAAACCTGAGTAACAGCGGCGAAAATGTCTATTAAACAGTGATGATGATATAATAACTCAAATCCTAATAACCTTGCCAGAGTTCATATCTAATCTCCTAATTGAACGTTTAGGTACTTTTTATAGAAACATGAGTAACAGACTGGATTAAACATCAAATATTCTTATAGTAATTCTTCAGTATTTGAGATTTTATCTACAAAAACAAAAAATATATATATATTTTATATTGCTTGCAGAGAAGTGATGCAGGGATTTGTGAAAGTTATTGTATGTCCTATTACTGTAACATGATTAGCCACAGCAAAGTTAATATACTGAAATATTACAGGTAGAGTTGTCTCGCTAGCAGGAGTCTAGGTTCAGTCCTCCCACAACCCAAAGATACGTATGCTAGGTTGAATGGCGCTTCTGAGCTGACCTAGTATGAGTTCAGGTGCCCTGAGGTAGCACTCCATCCATAGCTGGAGCGTGCTGCCTTTGTGCCTGGAGCTCCTGGGATAGGCTTCTGAACTGCATTAAGCGGTTTAGCAATGGGTACACTGTTTTGCCTTGTCATCTACATAATAAAGTTACGAATGCTCATTATTAACTCAAAGACTTCATTTCTACATTAATGTTTTACTGTGAATAACCAAAGTAAATGTCATATTCTATTTAAAAAAAAAGTCGATTTTGACTGCATCATTTATTAAAATGGACGGAGCAACAAAGTATTTAACTATTTGTACACGACTATTGAATAAGTATCAATGTATTAATTGTTTATTTTGAAATATTACTGGAGTGAACATAAACAAAAAGATACACAGTAATACAGTTCTGGATCAAATAAATGGTAATTTATGCAAAATCTTTGTCCTGAATTAACTCGATTAGAAAACACACTTGTCAACAGATTGCAAATGTTAGATATGCATACTTAAACAGCATATAGTTATTGCTATAAACCTTTTTACATTCATTCTAAAATGAAGTGACTGCAAGTCTAAGTATACTTGTATTGTAGATTCATAAGCAATTTCCACATTTTTCTTATTTTGCCACTCATTTAGACCTAATTTACAAAAAAAACATCTTTCACCTTTTTCTGTTGTACAAAGTGTGATTTTCACACTGAATAATTAGAAGCGCTTATATTTAGATAAAGTATCTGGATATATTATTGTCATCTAATTAGATTTTAAGCAGGGCTGAAGTATGCAGAAAAAAATCATTAAAAATTCTTTCTAATGACCTACAGATGACAAAATGTCTGTACAGTGTTGCAATCAGACAGGCAGGGGAATATCAAACTTAAAGGACTCAATGTACAGGCAGCAATGATCTAATTAAAAACAGTATTTCACTGTCATTAACATTTTCACTTGGCAAAAGCTCCTTTCATTTCTGTCAGATTTCCCCAAGCTTGCACTGAGGCTCACATAGCCTTTCTAAAGCTCATGTTATTAACCTGTTTAATTTAATTTGCCTTTGTTTTATTGATTTTCATCAAATTCCCACTTTGTCTGAAGCATATTTTTGTCATTTAGTGTATACTTTATTTTCTATGTATAGGGAGACCCTGTTGAGTTTTGAACTTATACACCTCATCCAATATTTTGTACGGAGTAATATCATCCACCCCTGTGACTGACATGTATGCTCACATAACCCACACATACAAATCCTAAGCATTTGTTCCCTCATGTCCATATTCAATAAAGTATTCTTCTCTCAATTTTCTATAATTGAAGCTCACCATAAAACTTCTGAGTCATTCCTGAAGTTTTTATCTGTAGTTAACACTTAGGACTGGGTGGGAAAAATGTCAGGACTATTGTCCCTCTAGTTCCAGAGAGCTGGGTTCAATTCTTGACCCAGTCACTCTCTGTGTAGAATTTTTATTTTGCTGGGTTTACTGTTTTTCTCCTACAATGTGAAATAGTGTGTACTGTATTACAATAATTCTTTTCAGTTAACAAGATGGAATTCAGTGTCATCCTTAGTTAGTTCCTGCCTTATGCCCAGTGGTGTCTGGATAGGCTCCAAATTACTGTGATCTAATAACAGTTTTAATTAAGATGATTGAAATTGATAGATGTTGAACTCAATCACCTTTAAAAAGAAACCTGTGGGGTTCTACTATTCCTATTTTCAATTGTTTTATACTATTTATTTTATTAGTACTTTAATTTATATACAGTATACTGTACAACAAGGTTTTAAACAATTCACTTCTCTTGTTATGCTAGTGCTATACACTGAGAACTTACACACATGTATTAAAACATATGGTATTTGTATACATTATTACCCAATTCAAGTTAAAAAAGTAAAACAGATCTGATATATATATATATATACATATGTATATAAATTACTGAATTTAATTATTCAATGGATGTAAATATAGCAGAATGATGGTGGGAAGTCCGCTATAAAAGAGTGAACCTTCCCCAGCCCTGTAGCAATTGGTAGTGAGAGGCAGCTATTGAGGCTCCAGCAGATTTGTTTGGCCCTTAGGTTACAAATGGGCCAGCAGTCTGGCAGGTTACCTGCGGCTGCCAGAAGGACATCTAAGTACACAACCCCAGGGGTTTTGTAGGGGTAGGCCTGACCCAGAGATACTTCAGAGGAGACTAGAAGTGACTTCAAAAGTCATCCAGAGATCAGGTATAAAAGTAGTCATTAGGCATTGCTTTACTGAAGTTGGAATCAGGTGGAGTGTGGATGACAGTTTACTTGGCAGGAAGAAGGAGAAGACAAGATTTGCAAGCAGGGAGATTTGTGTGAAGGGTCTTTTACATTTTTGCTTTACTGCCTCATTTGTTGTGTTGTTCCTTGAAAGTGCTGTGCCTTCTTTATTCAGTTGTAATGAAACCTTTCTTCCACTATATTTTTTGGTTTCTTTTGAGTTTGGGGGTTGCAAAAACACCCGCAAAAGAGCCATTATATACAGAGCAGTTGCTGGATCTTGTGACATTGAAGATATCAAATTGCACAATTAGGGATCTCAGAGGATGATGGGTTACCCAGCATGACTTTTCAACATTGTTTTACATTATCAAAGTATCGAGAACTGGCTGCATACAGACAGCCAGTTAAAATGTTGCTTTATGGTGCCAGTTCCTTTCATAAATGCTTTCCAGGTATGGAGAATTCAATTGCAGTCTCATCTCTTTCTTTTTGCTTTTTCCAGTTTGTCATAGCAGAATAAATGAAAGACATTGGACAGACAAACATCTCTTCTGTTTGTAAGATCCATAAAACAACAGTTTACCTTCTTCTTTTGCAGCCACAGTTTACGCTTTGTAGTTTTGGTTGATAGCTAATTGGCTCTAAGTATTGAAATACACAAAAGATTGCCTCTATGACTCAAGACAAAATCAAACCTGTTTGCTTCTGTCAGGGCACGTCACAGACTGGTCTAAGTTACTTGTGATGTCAGATTGCACAAATGGGGTTCATGGGAGCAATTACGGGAGCCCCTGACTCACTAAGATTTTGTTAATTAAGTCTACAAGTGAAGATCACTGCTAAACAGTCCTTAACTTTTATTTGACCTTGATAATTCAGATAAAAGCTTTCGCTAAGGTCTATTATCTTAATCTAAAGTTAAAACCATTTTTGTGTTTGAATTGGGTGACACAGTGGTATTTTGGAGCAATTTGTGGAGCAGTGTTTGTACCTTATCTGCATGTATGCATGTTTACTAAGACTTCCTGTTTATCGCTATAGATACAAACATCAGTTTATTTGGCCACTTTATTATCTGCCTGTGTGTGGTCCTTAGTAATACATGAATGAGATCCAGTGATTGAAATAAAGGGTTCAAAAGTGGATAAAACTGATTACATATCTGTTATCATTTGCCTTTTTTATGTACCAGGTTTGTGGTAATGAAAAACAGGAGGCATTCTGTCGGTAGTTACTGATTACTATTATTTGGAAGTGTGCTCTACCACATTGAGCAACATTTGAAGAGGATTTTGTCATTTCTTTTCTTTGATGATCAGAGTTAATTTTAATTAATCATTTTTTTCCAAGTCGGAATACTTGTTGACAAAGATTATTGTTAATCATATTATTTCAATACATACAAGGTTCTCTTAAAAAGTTTGGAACCTGACAAGTGTATTCTATGATGCTGATATTATAAGTGGACAAAGATTATTCATTAGAATGTGTGAATTAGAAATTTTAAAGTGTACTAGTATTAATTAAGACTTGCATTTTATATAGTGGATAACAAAGTAATTACAACAGCACATGAGAACATTAATAATATTTGACAAAAACAGGCAATTAAAGCTACGCTCACCAATTCTACTCACCTAATTTCTCTAAAGTAACATCACATGAAATGTCAATGTCCCTAAATCACTAATCTGTACCACACTCCTTGCTAATCTATTCCTTGTGTCTATAGTTCTCTGGGAGGAGAAAAAATCTTTCTACCATTTCTGCAAAATTCACCCTTAACATGTTTCCAGCTGTATTCGTGTTCCTGTTGAAAACATTTTAAAGTAACAGCATGGATATACTACACTACTTTCTGTCATAATTTTTAAAACTTTAATCATGTCACCTCTTAATCCTCATTTGCTTAAACTTAAATCTCTCATCATAACTAATTTCTTGCAGTTCTGGAATTGACCAGAAGTCACTCTTCTCTTGACTTTTTCTAGTGTTGCTATGTCTTCTTTGTAGCCAGAGAACCAAAACTGTATATGGTACTCCAGGTGCGGCCTCACAAATGTGTTGTAAAACTTAAGCATAACTTCCTTTGACTTGTACACCACACATCATGCTACATAACTTAACGTTCTCTTAGCTTTCTTAATGGCTTCTGAACACTGTCTGGATGTTGATAGCGACAAGTTTACTACATCTCCCAGGTCATTTTTCAGACATCCCATTTTATTTTGAAATCTAACATTTCTACTTCTAATGTTTAATGCCCTACATTTGTTTCCATTAAATTTCATCAAGCACAAATCTGCCCAAGCCTGTATTCTGTCCAAGTCTCTCTGTAATAATTCAGTTGATTATAGACTATTCTCAGTTACACCTAGCTTGGTATCATCTGCAAACTTAAACAACTTGCAAATATTTGTATCCACATCATTTATAGTCATTAAAAATACAAGTGGCTCTATGAGTAACACCTGAGGGACACCACATTTAACATCACCCATTTCTGGTTAGGTTACTCTCACCATAACTTTCTCCCGACTGTGTTTTAGCTAATCCTGTACCCATCTACACACCAGGCTCTGAACTCCCTCGTCTTTTAGTTTTTCTGAAAGCTTCTTATATGAGACCTTATCAAATGTCTTTTGAAAATCAAGATAAATCTTATCAGATGCACTTCTCTGACCTTATCCTTTTGTTGCTTCTCCATAGAATTCCAGCATGTTTTGGCTTTTCTGAACTCATGTTGACTATTCAGTAAAGCTCCTGTTCTTGTCATGTGCTGCTCAGTCTTCTCCCTAATAATTTCTTCCATTAATTTACCTGTGATGTGCGTAAATCCTACCAGCTTATCATTACTTGGATCTGCCCAGTCACATTTTTTATATAACAGGATAATATTTGCTCTTCTGCAGTCCTTAGAAGTTTCTCCAATGTGCAGTGTACTCATTAACCACCTTAAGCACTCTGGGGTAAATGTTACTGTATCTGGTTCTTTTGCTTTGCTAGATTTCAGCCATTTTAAGTCGAGCAGTATTTCTTCCTCTGCAATTTACAAATAACTTGGTTCTAGTAGTTAAAGTTACTGTTGGTAGGCCCTCCACTCCCTCATATGTGAAAACTTCAAAAAAAAAGCAAGTTTAGACAAATGACTGTTTCAGTCCTTGTAAATTTTGAATTATCCTTAGTGTTCACGATATAATTCATCATCTCATTAACTATTTTTTACTACTAAGATACTGAAAGAATCTTTTTAAGTCATCATTCACCTTATCTGTAATATTTTCCTTAACTACCTTTTAGCTTGAATGGCTAGTTATCCCATTATAAAAATAATTAAATTCCTTTAACTGAGCCATTATGGTGCAACATGCAGTTCTGTTTTGAATGTGAGTGGTGAATTTTCAGTATCATTATTATTTTTATGTTGTTTCTGAAAAAAGTACTTACTGGTCATAAAAAAAATAGAAATGAAAGAAATATGAGTTGGATCAAACAGAAGTTAATCATTTCATTTAATCAGTAAAAGCATATTGTTGAATGTGTGCATATTGCTAATTGTGTTTCTTAATTGGCCCTAGGGAGGACGTATAATGATTTAAATCAGTATCCTGTCTTCCCATGGGTGTTAACCAACTATGAGTCAGAAGAGTTGGACCTGACACTACCTGGAAACTTCAGAGACCTCTCAAAGGTATTGTACTAATCCTTTATTGAGTAATTGGGAAAAAAAAAAACTGGAATGTTTTAATTGAATCTTTTTAAAGTAAACAAAATGAACCTTTTTGATATTTATTGCTTTGTACAGTCAAGTAATTGATCCAATATATTCTCCCTATGATGTTAATTTTATTTACAGTCATTAGTTGGGTCAAAGCTGATCTGTTTTTTTAATGTAGAAATATAATAAACAAGTTATCTATTTCAGTTTGATAGGTTTAAAATAGTAGCAAGGAGATTTATTGCAAACATTACAATCCAATGTCGGATTCATAAACAAATTGTAAGCATATTAGTGAGCACCTGCAAATAACTGTTTTAATAATGCTAATTAATATCTACTAATCAGAGATCTGTTTCAAAGTAACTGTAATGTTTGCTTAAATTTAAAGATAAATAAAGAAAACAGTTTTATTAGCTCTTGAAAGTTTGCTTACATTCCCAAAATGTACTTTGTTGTACTTGAGATAAATAGTTTTGCATAAATTGTTAATCAATATTATACAGAAATTCATTTTAATAAGAAATCATTCAACTTTGTTGTTTCCCTTTACATCGTGAATGAGAACTCGTAACATAATTGGCATACTTCACATGCTGAATTTGTTTTCTTCTCTTTTCCATAATGGTGTCAGCTCTATAAAAGATGGAAGGAGCTCACAAAGGAGACTGTTTTGTTTGTTTATCTCTCTCTAATTTGCTGTTACTGGTGCTGTGTTGGTGTTTTAAATTCAAAAGATGATACAACAAAAACATTCATTATTTCAACTAACAAGCTCTTAGCATCCCTTAATACTGTACTACCTTTTCAAAGTGATTTTGGATGATGTCATGTCAGGATAATGTTGTGGAACAAAGCAGACATAACCCATTTAGTTTATTTGATGTCCAATGTTACTTAGGTATTTTGGCACAGATATTGGAACTTTAAACAGGTCATAATTTATGTGGTAGACTCCAGAATGTTAACCAGACAGAACAGATTTTATTCCCAGCATTACCTTAATCCCTTTACACAGGAAGGCTCCGGCAGACTGGTAGGAGGCAGATAATAAATGGTCGTCCATAAGAAACTCTCTCACATTATGGATGGATGGTATCTGATATGCTGAACAAACTACAATAGTTGAAGAATGTCTTCCAGACCCCTGTTTTATTTCTAAATAATTATAAATCACTTATCATTAAATATAATCTGTTTAGTTTCATTGCTTATCTGGTTTGGTTCTCTGAGAACATTCTTCTGAGTTTTCTTATATATTGCATTTGAGTTTCCCCTCACCCGTACAAAATGTGTGCCTTGAGGAAACAATGTCAGTCAAACTCTATTTCTGCTTTTATTATCATGAGTATGTAGCAGAAAGGTCACCCAGAGGACATTGAACATGCTTGTTAGAATCTGGGTTAGCGACCCTTTGAAGGAGTTAAATCCCTTTTTTTTCTGTTGTTAGTGCTTTTGGCAAACAACATACAGTAACAATGTTACAAAGGTTTTGATTTTTTCCTTTCAGTTTCCTGTTGTATATAATTTTGTGGTACCTAAACTCAACTTGTATTTGCAAATGTAAATTCTCAGTTGGAAGATGCTGCTGGACCATTTTGTTTCATACTAATTTCAGTTAACTGATTAGCCAGCATAATTGTTTGTACTAAACTACTTTTATGCTCCACGTGATTTCTAAGGTTACATATATGCCATAGACAGACGGACAGACAGGTAGATATTTCATCAATTCCAGGAGATAATTGTAGGCTTCTGTGTTAAAAAAGATTGGTAAAAGGCAGATATTTTGTAGCTAATTATCCTTGAATTTTGGAGAAATCTTAGATTTGCATTCCTCTTCACCTAACCAACAAATACATTCAGACAGTTCAGACAACAGAACAAAATAGTTGATAAACATCACTTGGATCGAGATTTTCTGATATCAGGCGAAACCATACACAGCACTGTGTTCAGAAATGGTGTTTGTTATGAATAATATTTGCGTAGGAGTCAGCAGGCACCTCCGCTTCATCTTGCCGCCCTACTGTATCTCACGTGTCTGCCTTCTGCCAGCGCTACTGCTTGACACCTTTGGCCAACAAAGCCAATGAACCTCTGAATCTGCAGCTGTGGGAATCTGAGTGGCCTGACAGAGTCGGTAGTCCGTGAAAAGCATGTTGCAGTCCCGGGCATCTCAGTGGTGTTCAGGCATTAAATTGATCTTTCATGACCATTTTGTTATTTTCTAATTGTAAAGTACCTTGCAATGATGGTTTCTTCCTGTGTTCATTGTTTCCTAGTGTTTTACAATTTTATTAACCTTATTATTATTATTATTACTTTAATAAGTGCATTTATATGGTAGTCTCTATTGAAGTATTAACCAAATTATTGTTGTAGAAGCATAATTAGAATTATTATTAACATAAGGTGTCAAAGAAACTGCTGTATTTGAAAACCTGGCCTGTATTCTCTACATTTCCTATTCTGCTCTTTACGTTTTATCTCCTGTAGTGATGATGATTACAACTACTCAAACTTTTCCACATCAGTCTTTTACAGTTAATGCAACTGTGTTTTAAACATACATTTTTCGTCTAATGGAGAGAAGTAAGTAGTGTATCAATTAGAGCTGAAAAGTGATTTTTGCCTTGCACTCCTTAGTACCAGAGATAAGCTTAAATATCCCGCAGCCTTGTATCAGTATGTGTGAGCTTGTAAATTAATTATATGTACAGTGAATTAGTAAAATAAACAACATTATATGTTTATTATAAAACAAGCAGCATAAGGTTATTTTTAAGATATTTACCACTTCACATATTCTGTAACAAGCTGCTCAACTGTCAAAGGTTTTCCCGGTACAGAAGTGTCAGAGTGGCACAGTACTGGCAATGGGCATGCAGGGTGTGGTTAGACAGTCACTGCCAAGGGGCACTATGCCTTATTTCTTAACAGTTAGGTCTAACAGGAATTGATCACAATTCCATCTCAGCAGGGTGAGTGAGAAATATTGCGGGACTAGCAAAACACTAGAAGAACTTTTTCTGACGGTTGGTAGGAGTTAAAGATTATCACATAGAACATTCTGCCAGCCTTGGAGGGCAGGTAACCTGAGAGTCATCAAATTTATCACAGCACACATACATGCACTCGTATTATCATTAATTTCATGTGTTTCTTCTTTAGTAGTATTTCCGAGTCATAAATCCACGCGTACCAATGAATGAGCCCCAATAGTTACTTAAACATAATAAAAACCCATAGATCACTCTTTCAAATTATGCGTGTTGTACATTTAGTAGTCTGACAAATGCTAGACTTATTCTCTCTACTAATGCTAGAGTTATTCTCTTTAGAACTGATTACTGTGATCATTTTCAGGCTTTATGTAGCTGTAGCAGCTCTTTTTGCAGTTGCTCCTTTCACTTCGTATCAAACTGGTTGCCCCAGTTTTCTGCTGTGCCTGGCTGATCTACAGTCTCATTTAGTTAGCTCTTGTGGAATTTGGATTGCGAAATTGGCAAGCTGTCTTTAGTCCTGACACATTGAGCAAACCTTTTTCATGTGATATGTTTGACTGACAGACCTTCGGAGCGAAGAAAAAAAAAAAAACCTCTTAACATTTTTCACAAGTTTTTTCTGTGTATAGCAGGACAGAGTTAGAACTCTGTCCCAGTCAGGAACATCTGTTCAAGCTATAAGGTAATTCTCCTATTTGCAGCTGAATATTTAATAAAAACTCATTTGGGAAACAAGGCTAACAAAGTATTTAAAATGTAAATTTTAAAGGTTTGGACATCTCATTTTTTTTCTCATGTTTTTGGTTAACTTAATAATTGCAAATAATTAAATTCACTGTAATCTGGATTCAGTTTGTACTGTTAAAACCAACTTTTCCTGACTCACATTATTACACAAAGTGCAGGGTAAGTTTCCATCTCATTTTTTGGGTAAATGAATTTTACATCGGAAATGTATTATAATCTTTTTATTTTCTTTTAATAACTTCCATCATGTAAAAATAATTAGAACAGACAGGTCATTTTAACAGCTTGTAAAATACACACCTTTTAGCCAATGGCAAAAAAATATTATTATTAAATGTGCATGAAATGCTTACTAAAGGAATCTTTACAATTTTTACCTTCTTTAAATTGTTAATTTGCTGTCAAGAAGAAAAGGAAATGATGATGCTGGAGGCTTTTTGATTTGAATGAAGCAAAGTACTGCAATGAAGTGCTAACATTGTTTTAAGGGCCCAACAAGGTCTTATGCAGAAATTCCATTTATTTGTTTAACATGACTCATTCACAAAGTTTCAACATATTATTATGGTTTGATGTCATCATATACAGTACAATATTTCATTTAACACATTTTGTGTGAATCAATGTATTTAAACACTTCCCATAGCATGAGTGAAGTAATCCAAATAAAACACAAATGCTGTCATTTTCTTTTACCTTGTTTACTGACACTTTTCTTTCAAATCTAAAAATGTATTCCCCATCTATTGTTACAGTATATGCATCAAAGTACTGCCACCTCAGAACAATACCAGGTTATACTCTCGTGCTTGGATGTTGTCCTTAATGACTCAGCACCTTCTCCTGATGGGTTACATTGGTTGTCTCTGACATGAAGGTCAGGTTAATTGCAAATTCCAAACTGGCCCGGTATGTGTGCGAGTGTGGACATGTGTAGGAGTGGACACTGTGATGGACTGGTGCCTTGTTCAGGGCTGTTTTCCTGCATTTGAACAAAGTGCTCGTAGGATTGGTTTGGTCTCCTAACCTTGAAATTCATTAAATGTTTTTAAGAAATTATATTAAGTGCATCAAATGTAAAAATATAATTTATTGAAATACTTACAAAGCCCTGTGATTCATAAAAGTAAAAATCCATTTAAATCCACATTTCCAATGTTCAGTGATGCTTAATTTACTTAAATCAATAATATTTTCAATGCCATTCTTTTCTGTGAAATACTTTTAACACCAGTGGACTCTACAATTTATCACAATTGTAAAATCCCGTTTTCAAATTGGTGGATCTTTTCAGAGAGTGTAGTTTGTTAATTATTATATACTAACAAAAGGACATTGATGGTGCTGGTTATATAAAGCCACTGCAGATGACAAAGATGAGGTGCAAGGCACCATAAACCACTGCACAGTAACATACAGATACAAATCTGTCGATCATAATTGGACATCAATTAAAAATTACATATAGAACTGAAGAGTTTCAGAACTCAGAGAAGTTGTTTACCTAACTTGTTAGAATTACCTCACAGATGGCCTACTTACTTACAGAAACTCATCATGTCATTGCATCAGATATCTGTGATTGCTGCTGTATCTTGTGAGTGACATTCCACCTGTGTAAGTCAAGAACGCCTGTAGGCAGCATCATGAAAATTCCAAGTAAGCAGTTTGTTCTTCCCTCAAAGTGTTTTTTTTTTGTCATGTGTATATTCAGAAGCATACTTATGCAATAAGATTAGACCACATTTACAAATGTTCATATAAATATATATATATTGTGGGGAACAGGCCGGACACAGACAGGTGGACACCACTGGTTTGCACCCAAACACATGTTTATTTACACAGTCCATACTTACAGTGATGCACATAACCCAGTACCCCGTAACAATCACCCTTAGTCCAGGCGCTCATAATGCCTTTCTCTCTTCAGGTTCGCCTCCACTCCTCTCCTCCAGGCTTCGTCCTCTTCCACCTGACTCTAGCTAACAAATGGAGGGAGGCGGCCCCTTTTATATCCACCCGGATGTACTCCAGGTACCTCCCGATGACCTTCTGTGCACCCGGAAGCACTCCAGGTGTCCCTGGTCTTCTTCCCCCCAGCACTTACAGGTGTGGCAGAAGTGCTGAGCACCAGGGCTCTCCAGGCATCTGGGCACCCCCTGGGGGTGGCCATGGGCCCCTATAGGGTTGAGCTTCCATGCTCCTTTCCCGTGGTCCCCATAGCCACCAGGGCGGTCTCCCCCACGTGGTCCAGAGGAGATGTAATCCCTCCTTTGGTCCTTCTGGGTGTCCCGGCTCTTTACCACCACCAGCCGCTCGCCACAGTGCCCCATCGCCAGCAAAGACCCATCGGGCTCAGCAGCCCGTCCCGCAAGAGCAGGTCTCCCACTGCGGGAAGCCGACACACTCCACTCCTGGGCCCGGTCCTGCAAAACATAAGCTGGAACAAGGGGCGGAGATGTTGCCCTGACACTGCCACTCGGCCTCTCCTTGTCTCATATACAGGCAACGCTCCCCCCTCTGACCAGCACCCCGGCACTTGTCACTCTGGCCCCCCTTCCGAGACCTCTGTGACCCCCGAGCTGGGACATCCAATGGGACTGCTTGCACCCCCGTCACTTCAGCTGACTTTGGGGTTTCCCTCTGCCTCGGCATAGGGCAGCCCTTCTCTGGACGTGAGCACCCTGCCTCATGTACTTTTTTATTAGAGGAACCTTCAGTTCCTCCTCTTTCTCTGAGACGCCGTGATGGTTTGGCTATGGGAGAGGTATAGACCCTGTCCCGTCTGCGTCCCTGTGGAGCGACGCAAGACCGCCGCTGGCTCGGGGCATAGGGCACTAGAACCCGTGGCACTCATCAGCCGGCATCCTGCCTGCCCAATCGCTCACTCCCCCCTCACCATGCGATTGGCTCCCACCGCCACGTCCACTATCAGAGCCCCCCTACTTGAATCCGATCACTTTCGTCATGGTTCCTTTCGGTGGGGCCTCCTTTTTGCTTACCGGTGCTGGTATTATTTACCTGCACTGACTCGCTGCTCCGGCCGAAGATTCCAGCATCGTGCCAATCCACCCACTGTCTCAGTATCGTCACGGATGCGGCCGTGCTCACCTCCAGCTCCTTTAATCCTTTACGGAGAGTGCGTATCATCTGGAAAAGCGACTCTGCAGGCTGAAGGTACTCCTCCAGCTCGTGCAGAGCCACCAGCAAGCACAGACAGTCAGCTGGCGGTGGACTTACCTGTCGATCAGCCACACGTGTCACCTGCCTGGCGTGGGGCCTTCCCTCCGGCCCAATTGGGTCCTTCCCCGGCACGGGACGGACATTAGTTGGTCTCGCCTTCGACCAATCATTGGTGGGCACAACACACACACTGTCCAATCTCTTGCCTGCCTCAGGGAGGGACTTCCGGTCCTCGGCCATCTTGCTTCCCCTATACCTGGTGCAAAGGCGAGCCTCTGGGCGCTCTGCAGCTGCCGCCGCCATCCGAGCTGCAGCAACACAGGTGTTATTGCTGTTGTTGTACGGCTCCAGAATTTGAATCCCGGCTCATTCGCTGTCTGTGTGGACTTTTTAATTAATAATCAAATTCTAGCAATCCATCAAATATTCCCCAAATTCTTTCCAATCTTTAAGAATTCTGCCAAAAGTTCTCAAATGATAGATTCACTGAAGCCAGTGAACAAAAAATACACTTAAGTTAAATCTTAAATCAGTGAAATCTACATGATACTAAGAAATCAGAAAACTCCAAATTATTATTTTTTTAATTATTAAGGTAATCATTCCTGAATTCTAAACTTATCTACTAAACAGTTTCAATATTACATTTATGAAATGAACTTCTACGGAAGGGCAGCACAGTGGCGCAGTGGTAGCGCTGCTGCCTCGCAGTTAGGAGACCTGGGTTTGCTTCCTGGGTACTCCCTGCGTGGAGTCTGCATGTTCTCTCCGTGTCTGCGTGGGTTTCCTCCCACAGTCCAAAGACATGCAGGTTAGGGGCACTGCCGATTCTAAATTGTCCCTAGTGTGTGCTTGGTGTGTGTGTGTATGTGGCACCCTGCGGTGGGCTGGTGCCCTGTCTGGGGTTTGTTTCCTGTCTTGTGCCCTGTGTTGGCTGGGATTGGCTCCAGCAGACCCCCATGACCCTGTGTTAGGGTTCAGCGTGTTGGTAAATGACTGACTGACTGACTTCTACTGAATTGAAAATTCAATCTTTTTCTCAAAAATTTCTCTGCAATATGCAGGTACTCTGTGACTCTTTCGGCATTCTTGTATTTCATCCATAAAAACTAACACAACTTTATCTATGCACCTTGGGAATAATGGATGATCCTGTGTTATCACACATTATTAAGAAAAATCTAATGCCTAAAGTATCCAAAAACTATGTGCATTATTACTCTGTTTCTCGAGCGTTGTAGGTATATTTATGGAAACTATAAAAATGAAAACATGCTATCTTCTGTCTCTCCTGTTATTAAGTCGAGTCTCCGCAACCTTGGGGTTATTTTTCACCAGTCCCTGACACTTGATGAATATGTAAGGTCAGTCAGCCGCTCGTGTTTCTTTCATTTAAGAAATCTTTCAAAACTAAGAAATACTGTTTCAAAATCAGAATTGGAGATGCTGGATCATTCTGTTATTTCCTCACAGCTTGATTACTGTAATGCTCTCTTTACAGGTTTGAGCAAGTCCTCTCTCTTACGCCTTCAGTTAGTCCAAAATGCAGCTGCCAGGCTCCTAACTCACACAAGCCAGAGTGATCATATCACCCCCATTTTGCACACACTGCACTGGCTCCCAGTGTTTTATAGAAATCATTTTAAAGTTTTGGTACTTACTTTCCGAGCTTTGCATAGACAAGCTCCTGAGTACCTAACCAGCCTGCTCCAACGCCATAGAGCTTGCCGGACTCTCAGATCTGGGCAACAGGGCCTTCTCGTTGTCCCACGCACTCAGCTAAAAACCCGTGGGGGTTGTGCCCATCAGTCTGTGGCACCAAGACTATGGAACAGCCTGCCTTGTGGTCTGCGTGGAGTCGAGTCAGTTGATTCTTTTAAAAAGCAACTAAAACATTTCTTTTTAAACAAGCTTTTAATCAGTGCTGAATAGTTCCAGTTTGTTTATTTATTGTTTTTATTAGTTTTCTTTATGTTTTGTTTTAACTGTTGTATTTATACTGTATTTGCTGTTCAGCGCTCTGTGACCTTTTGTCTGAAGGGCGCTATATAAATAAACTACTACTATTAGTTATAATATTAATTAATGACATAAAGCAAAAATAACAATTCAGAAAATCAATATGTATGCCTTTAGAAGGCTATTAATGTATCTAATTAAGTGGGGGACTTAAAATTGCTTTGGTTTTGGACGCCCAATACACTGATGGCTGTGATATATTGTCTACTCTACTAAAGTATTCCACACCACTCTGAATCCATCTAAAGCTTACAAGGGCTTAAGACTGTCCATCAGCATTGCAAAAATCAATATGTCCTTTGCCAGGTCACTGAGCCCAGCATTTACTATCTCTGTAGAACATTTGGGTGGTAGTTGATTATTTTCTTCATACTTCATACTTCAGTAGAAAATTGCCCCAAAAAGTAACATTTCAGAAGCTCAGCACTGCATTACCTGTCCCAGCATGTCTTCTGAAAACCACTGCTTATGGTCTTTAAAAAATGTGACTTCAAGCAGTAAACAACACTAATGGTGTAAGTCTATTACTATTACTTCTGTTCTACATGGAAGCAAGAACTTGTACCGCCTATCATTGTTACATGATAGTGCTGCCTCCAGAACTTTCCAGTTGTCAGCTTTGACAATTACATCATAAAGTCCAGCATATTTGCTGAAGTAAAGACAACCAACATTGTAGCGATGGTCCCGCAAAACTAACTCTGTTGGACAGACCACTGCATTAGAATGCCTCACTTCATTCTCTCCAAGCAAGTTCTCTATTTCTATCAGAGCCAAAGTCAGAGAGCAAGCAGTGGCAATAAAAAGTGGTTCAAAGGCACCCTTAAAATCTACCTCAAAAATGGCTATATCAGCATCGCTAGTTAGGAGACCCTAGCCATGCAATGTTGTCTGTGGTACCACCTCATTCATCAGCCATTATTAACGTGTATGCAATCATTCAGTAGAAGTTTTTCCCCCATTTTTCCTTTATTAAAGATTTGGTTACAGTTCAGGCAACATGATGGTTCATTAATAGAACTACTATGTCTGGATGCAGGGAACTGTGTTGAATTTGTGCACCAGTTTTTGGCTTTGCTTTTTTACATTCTCTCATGCCTGGTTGAGTTTTTCTCTGGATATTCTGATCTGTTCTGCTCCCAAATCCAAGCGATCTGCGTGTTTGGTTATTTGGTGAATACAGTTGGGCTGGTGTGGGTGTCTGTGAGCAGACCCTGTGATAGAAAAACATCTTATCCAGGTTTGGTTTCTACCTTGAACCTGATACTGCTGCAATTAAGTGGGTTTGATAATGTTGTGTGATGTTATGTTTTTAATTTTCCCTTGTAGTGTAATTTCCGAAGTCACACTGACTACAATCTGTGTTACTAAATGCAGCATCTCGGCTTGCCTGACATTCTGTCATTCTTTTTCAATGTACAATTGTGGTTTCATTTGAATTCCAATATGAATGAAGTCTGCTTGGTTTGTGATTTTAATTATATTTGGATCAGTGAACAGATTTGTACAACTATTCTTGGTATGCCAAACCTCAAACTTCTCTAAAGCATGCTTGTTCCACAGGCGTTATTTATCAAATCGCTGCTCTCCCCAAAAATGGCTTCCTGTTGAAGAAGTTGTTAATCTAATTTATATCCAGTACTGTATCTGGCCTTTTGTAAATATATATACAACCTGGAAGTCTCTAAATGCATATTTTCATTCAATAAGTGGCTAACATTTTAGTTGTTTTATTACAGTCCTAGAAATGTGGAATAATTTTCCTATAGTTGATTCTCAAGATTATGAAATCAATCCACTCATCCATTTTCAATCTAGTCTTAGAAGGAACAACAGGACTGGAGGCAAACTAGGAAGCAACCCTAAAAGCTTGTCATTCCATCTCTGGGCACACTCATGTACACATTGATTAATTCCAGGCCAGTTTAGAATCTTGAGGATATGAGAGGAAAATCAAACCATCTAGAAAAGAAACCGATTGCATATTTTTATCAATGCTAGAACTGATGAAACATCTTAGAATTTAGTATGGTAGTAAACCTCATTAAATGTAAATGTTGTTGTTATATAATGTCAAAAGTAGTAGTTGCATCAAAAAATGAACAGTATTCTCGGGGCTGCTTTAGGTAATTATCTGTAATTGGGTTTACAAGTGTTCTTGTTATTGCTGAGTGGTATATCATAAGGAAATTCTGATCAAGTGTCAAAATCATTCTGATATCTCCTCCAGAACTATAAGCTCAATCAATAAAAATGTTCCTGACATTTAGTTTGTGTTATCTTTTGTCGATTTATGTGTATAAATATTGTGCTCGTATACCTGATCCACTTGGTAGCCGACAATTGTGCTATTACCTTTAAAGTTAATATTTACATAACATCAAGAGAGAGCCGATCTCATCCTGCCATGCTTTTGACTGCAGCACTGCAGGGCTGGCAAATTCAAGCAGGCTGGTGTTGTAGCTGCGGAGTTAAGTCAGTCATTTCTATTGATAGTCAAGTGCAGCTTTTTCTGTAAATTTCAGTTTAATTGACAATCTCTGAATGATCCAGAGAAGGTTGTCCCTAAAGACAAACATCATTCATCCATTTATCTATCAAATCCCATTTTTAAGGTCAGGTGAGATGGCAGGAGCCAATCATAAACAGGGCATCAATATAATCAGCACAGTTAAGCCATCCATTTCTGCTTATCCAGAGCAGGATCACAGGATAACCTATCCCAGCAAGCACCAGGCACAAAGCAGAAACAAAAACACACACACACACACACACACATATATCAGGGCCAGCTTAGCCATACCACTCCACCTAACCTGCATATCTTTGGATTGTGGGAGGAAATTAGAGCACCTAAGAGAAACCCATGTGGACATCAGGAGAACATGCAAATGTCACACTGAAAGCAATCAGGACTCGAACTCCGGTCTCTTTGTGAGGCAGTAGCGCTACCACTGCACCACCATGTCACCCCTAGAAGAATCCAATCAAGTTTAATATTTCAAGATGGTTGTTCGGCAATTTTTGAAAATACTGTATATTTTGTGCATTTTGACTGTTTTTATTTATCATGTGACATATTCATGTTCAACTATAAAATTGGATGGTCACATGATACAGTAGACATATTGAAAATGTCCGAGTAGGACGTGAGAAATAATACAAAGTGTCCTACTCCCAGTCCCAGGCCACACCTGACAAAGAATGACGTCACAATTTTACGGCAACACTTGCCACAAATTGACACTCATGATAACATTTTGAAGTTTTCCAATAATAATCCAGAGGCTTCACCACTAAGAAAATATTAATAAAAAAAGAAAAGATGTTGTGCTAAGGTGCATGTAATTGTTGCCAATTGTTGAAACATCATTAATTATATTATAATGAACACCAAGATGGAAAGACCAAGATACACAAACCAAATGAGAGTAAAGCCTGATAATGGACACATTTTTCTAACAAGGAATGGTCCATAGCCATACTTCCACAAGAATTATCTATCTTCCTGATGTTGTGGCTATGGGACATGCCTTCTAAAGTAACAGTTACAGTATACTGAAACTAGTCATCGCTACTGATGTGGTGTTCACTCTCCCACTGTTCCCTACCATCTTCCAGAGTCATATGGTGTGTTGTGTCTCTCTCTATAACTTCTTCTTTCAGCTGCTCCCATTAGGGGTTGCCACAGTGGATCATCTGTCTCTCTCCATGATCCCCCCTTATTGTCTCTGCTTTGGGAGTCTCCACCTGTCTTCTTGATTCTTCTCAGATTTTTAAAGTGTAACACAAATCTTCTAAGGGTTCAGGGAATGCTTATCTCAGTCTACCTGTGTGACTTTTTTCTTGTCAATCACCAGCCTGTGTGTTGATACTGTCATATTGCTTGCTTGCAATTCACATATGTGTGTTTATTCACACTTAGAGCAATTATCTTTATGTCCATGCCAATTTGCATGAATGCAGCATTGCTTTAACATTACTTCATGTGGAGTCATGGGAAAATGGATACTCTGTTTATGTAAATGCTTGGTTATGACTATTGTTAATCAACCAGTATTTTCCTATAAATTTGACTTTTGACTAACAGACATAAAGATTTTTTCCCGGTTCCCCATGATGCTTAGTGAGGCCACATAGCGCCACTGGCAACTCAGCTCTGCACAGCTAGTTTGCATGCATAATTATTCATGAGCTGGAGCTGTGGCTCAAAACAAGCCTTAAAGGAGGCCTTTCCCTTCCCAAGAAAGAAAACACGTAACCCTGCGAAATTATAATAATAACAAAAGGTATATTACTGTTTACAAGATGTTTCTATTTTTCTGATGGAGAAAAACGTGCAAAGCATTTGTACAGGGATTGGAAACAAAAAAGGCTTTCCAGCTGTACCCGGTGCTGAGCAATTCTTTTTTTTTCCTCTGCTTATTGCAGTTTGTGGCTATTTGTTGTATTTTGTTTGTGGTTATGTTTCTTTTGTTGTTTTGTTGTTTGAGATACACTGACACAATGCTTAGTACCACTGCCTCACACCTCAGATCACATTTTTAGCCACAATTATTATTCCAGCATAGTTGACAGATGCTTCCCTAGCCCTCCACTACAATTAAAATACCATTATAAGCCAATCAAAACTAGTTCAGTTCCTCCTTACTGATTAACTTTAAGGTATTTTGCTGAGTTCAGTTCAGTTCCTAAACATTTCTGTGATTTCAGCTAATTCATAGTGAAGCAAACTCTGCATGGTTTGCTCATTACTACTTGTGACATACCCAAATTATCACTATTGTAAAGCTGCATTTTATATATAACATTGCCAGCACTTTCACTTCAGCAAACATCACATGGCTCCTCCAAATAGATGAAGAGATCATGTAATGTACAAGATTTGATACGAATATTATTCAATCTCTGTCAAATTAATATCTTTTTACTAGATCATTGTTGTCCAGCATTTCCAAAATATTCTATCTTTCCCGGGAAGTGAATGCCAATCTCTGCGTAATGCCATCTTCTGGCAGCACCTAGTGAGTTCTCAAGATCTCCTAAATCCTGGTAAAATTAAAAGTAATCTACCAAATGAAAATAAATTGCTAAAATGCCTTTACCGCTACTCCTAAGAGTAGGAACAAATTTGCATCACTCTGAAATTTTTGAGCCAGATAGGACAGTTTTCCTACGTGAGATACCTGATAAATATGGGTACAGGTCTTTAAAGATGCAAGGGAACAGCACTAGCGCTCTGTATGATTGTGCTAGTGCATTCACTATTCCTTATCATTTTACAGTGTTTAATGTATTTCCATCAATATCTATGAATTCATTAAAATTATGGTTCAGTCATTCAGTGGTCACTCATTCATTTGCAAACTCATATTCATTTTGTTAAATATGTCCTTTCAACTGTATTTTTAGAAACAATGATTTATAAATAAATCATATTTTTGACAGCTACTATAAATATTGTATTGCACCACTGTTTAAAGTGACTTAACCATTCATAAAAACATTGGAACTTCATCTTTTGTATATTGAACACGTCTCACAATGACAGCTACCTGTTATTATTTTGCATAAGTCCTGTACTATGGAGTCACCTTCTTGTCTCTCATTTTTCATTTTTAACAATGACACAGTTTATTTTTTTTATGAACTGATCCACAGTGTTTTTTGTTAGATGTCTTAACCTTATTCTGTCATTCATTTATTTTCTGAACATGCAACTGTTTGTAAAGTAAGAGAAACTGGAATATGTAGAGGGAAACCCATTTGGACTCCATGAGCTATGATAACATTTCATTCAGCACAGTTTATTTTTATGTACGGCATGACCAGATACAAGACAACAGAGCCTCACAAATTTTCTAAAATATAGTGTTAAGCACTATTATCTACAGGATAGATAGATAGATAGATAGATAGATAGATAGATAGATAGATAGATAGATAGATAGATAGATAGATAGATAGATAGATAGATAGATAGATAGATAGATAGATACTTTATTAATCCCAAGGGGAAATTCACATACTCCAGCAGCAGCATACTGATAAAAAACAACAATATTAAATTAAAGAGTGATAAAAATGCAGGTATAACAGACAATAACTTTGTATAATGTTAACGTTTACCCCCCTGGTGGAACTGAGGAGTCGCATAGTGTGGGGGAGGAACGATCTCCTCAGTCTGTCAGTGGAGCAGGACAGTGACAAAAGTCTGTTGCTGAAGCTGCTCCTCTGTTTGGAGATGATCCTGTTCAGTGGATGCAGTGGATTTTCCATTATTGACAGGAATCTGCTCAGTGTCCATCACTCCGCCACGGGTGTCAAATTGTCCAGCTCCATACTTACAATAAAGCCTGCCTTCCTCACCAGTTTGTCCAGGCATGAGGCGTCCTTTTTCTTTATGCTGCCTCCCCAGCACACCACCACATAGAAGAAGGCACTCGCCACAACCATCTGATAGAACATCTGCAGCATCTTATTGCAGATGTTGATGGACGTCAGCCTTCTAAGGAAGTATAGTCGGCTCTGTCCTGTCTTTCACAGAGCATCAGTATTGGCAGTCCAGTCTAATTTATCATCCAGCTGCACTCCCAGGTATTTATAGGTCTGTACCCTCTTCACACAGTCACCTCTGATAATCACGGGGTCCAGGAGCTCCTTGGTTTTGCTGGTGTTCAGGTGTAAGTGGTTTGAGTCGCACCATTTAACAAAGTCCTTGATTAGTTTCCTGTACTCCTCCTCCTGACCACTCCTAATGCGGCCCATAATAGCAGTGTCATCAGTGAACTTTTGCACGTAGCATGACTCCGAGTTGTATTGCAAGTCTGATGTATATTGGCTGAACTTGACCGGAGAAAGTACAGTCCCCTGCAGCACTCCTGTGTTGCTGACCACAATGTCAGACCTGCAGTTCCCGAGACGCACATACTGAGGTCTGTCTGTAAGATAGTCCACGATCCATGTCACCAGGTATGAATCTATTCCCACCTCTGTCAGCTTGTGCCTAAGGAGCAAAGGTTGGATGGTGTTGAAGGAGCTAGGGAAATCCAGAAACATACTTTTTACAGCACCACTGCCTCTGTCCAAGTGGGAGAGGGATCGGTGTAGCATATAGATGATGTCATCCTCCGCTCCCACCTTCTCGTGGTGTAAGAAATGCAGAGGGTCAAAATATATGTATGAATATAAATATATATATATATATATATTTCACTGGTCATATTTCATTAGAACAAACTCAGTTTTAATGAAATCCTCATATTAATAATAGTTTTTTTTGTGCTTGACAATTTCTTTTATAAATGTTAAAAAAACTCATTATAGTAACATCCGTTTTATCAGCAAAATTCATTACCACCAAGCCATTTTTCATAAAAAAAAGCAACAAAGCACATGTATTTCTTCTGTACTTGGCCCAAAAATCATAATTCAAGAGCTCCTTTGAACAGTAAGTTAGATTGGACATTTATGTCATTTGATTTACTCAACAGTTGTCAAACTCCTGAACGTGCAGCAGAGCTCTAGAAGGGTTATTTATAGACCTGAGACATTGTGGGTATAACTAGAAGCTAGATAACCGTCGATCAAATTTGCCTTCAGCTGTACTTACAAAGCCCAGCAGGTTCAACACAGCTAGACTCCGTGGCTTATTTTCAGGTTACTCAAGGTATGGTTTGACTTTGCTGAGCACATTGATCAGATTAAGAATTAGTTTTTTGGTTCGCCCTTCAACAAACATGCTGATTGCTGTGCATCCCTCAGGATTATGCTTTTCAAACCAGCATTCAACATTTTTTTCATTAATTCAGCAAGATTTTACCCTATGAACACCTGCATACCCTAATCTTTTTTTTTTACATTTGTTGCAATTGAATACATCTTTGAATTTTGTACTTGCAAATCTATACATCCAACAATTCTTGTTAACAAATATGACCTTCATTCTCTCAAATTTTTTATTGTGATCCATCCATCCATCCATTGTCTAACCCACTGAATCCGAACACAGGGTCACGGGGGTCTGCTGGAGCCAATCCCAGCCAACACAGTGCACAAGGCAGGAACCAATCCTGGGCAGGGTGCCAACCCACCGCAGGAAACACACAAACCAAGCACACACTAGGGCCAATTTAGAATCGCCAATCCACCTAACCTGCATGTCTTTGGATTGTGGGAGGAAACCCACACAGACACCGGGAGAACATGGGGAAGCGAACCCGGGTCTCCTAACTGCGAGGCAGCAGCGCTACCACTGCACCACCGTGCTGCCCTTTTATTGTGATCTTTTTATGTAAAACTTTTCCAGGAACAAAACAAAGGTGACTCTCAAAAGAACAGACAGCAGCCAGGGAGAGTTGGTCAATCCATTAGGTGATGTCACCTGAGGGGCGGCGTTTATGAAAGTTAAAGTGTATGCATTAAAGACACCAAGGTTTGCCATTTACAGTATGGAATTCATGCAATTTAGTTTACAGAAAAATCTGGAACTTCTCACTGACATTGATGCTAGCAGGAAGGAAACAGATATTGCCATCAAATTCGCCATTTCATAGTCTGCAAGACCGCGTTACATTTCAATTCCATTGTAATGATAGCCCCATCATAACAAATTATTTTGTCAACAGTTTTCATGTTAATTCATTTGACTTCATCGTTTCTCAGTGCTAGGATTGGCTGTGTACTCATTTTTTCTGTTGATAACCCTTCGGGATGAAATTCTTCAATAAGATTTGGACATAATACGTCTTTTTTAATTGGGAACTTAGAGTGAGGAAAACATAAAAATTTATAAGAAATGAGAGAGCAGGAACTGTGTCTGACAAAAGAATTCACACGAATGAGAGGTGAGAGGACCGTGTGCATAGTTGAATATGGTTAGAAGGAGGGCAGGACTTGAAAAAATCTCATGGCAAAAGTCTCGTCTCGCGGAACTTGAAAAAATCTCTTGGAAATAGTCCTGTCTCGTCTCATGTCAGGATTTTCTTTTATAATAGAGAGATTTAAAAAATAATGCTCCTTGTGATCACTGTGTATGATCTGGATATTAATACATTTTGTAAGGAGGTTGGGGAAGGGCTAAGCCATTTGCAAGTTTTTGTGTTAAATGGAGGCCTGAAATTTTCTCTAAGCTGAAGAAAAAGCCAAAGTCATTATAAATAAGAAGAATATTGGCTATGCTGCCGTGTTTTCAATTAACTGCTGTATACAGTAGTTTGTCAGATTGCTTGAATAGTGATACAATAAAACATTTCCATAGTCAATTTTGTTTGATGCACAGTTTAAAGTTTGGGTTGCATGATGGTGCTATGTTTAGCACAGGTACCTCACAGTAGGTCTGAATCCTGGTCTGGGCACTTGTTTTAGTTTGCTTTATTATCTTCCATATCTCAATGTCATGCATGATAGACTACATGGAGACTCTAACTTGGTCCTTTACGGTGGTGTATGTATGATTAAGGAGTGAATATTTCTGGGATAGGCTTTATTTCTGTGACCCAAAATTTGATTAAGTGATTTCAATAATGGATGGAAAATTGAATTTTATAGCTATTCTTTATCCTGCAAATTTAGAGACCACTTTAATTTTGTAGTATGTCTAAAATGGAAAGCAAATATTGTATACCTTAGAAATGTGACAACTAAAGGGCAAGTCACTGTACTGTGAAGGTTAACACTATAATTTTCTGTGGATTCAGCCAAGCCCTTGAAACCAGGAGCTGTCATTGTTGCATTACTATACCTGTCAATATCTCCCACTAAAATAACTTTATTTAAACACAAATGATTTCATCAATCAACAGTTAAACTTCATGAAAGAAATTGGTTAATGAAATAATAAAAAATATTATTTAGCCTATCTGATAAATGTGGATGAATGTCATCAGCATATATTTAAAAGTTATCATTTTATTTCTATTACAAGTGGCAAAGGTTACATAGGAAAGGAGAAAATAACTGGCCTAAAAGCAGAGCCCTAAAGGACAACCAAAACGGGAGCTTTATCTTTAGACTTTCTTACCTACTGAAGGCAATTTGAAAAGTACAAAGTGAACCAGCAATCACAAGTATCTGACAGTCCAATTAAATGCTCAGATTATAATGATCAATGGTGTGAAAATCTGATCATGAACCTAAAAGCATAATGATGTTAACATTTCCTGTGCTACCGGAGAGATAAGAAAATAATTTAAAGCATGAGTTAAGGCTCTTTCCAAAAGCCAGACTGCACTTTTTCAGGAGGGTTGTGGAAATTGTCAGTAAATAAAGCTTTAGAATGAAACAGTTAATGTCATTTATCTTTGTTAAGAACATTTCGATCTCAATCTGCTTTACCTTTTAATGTTCTAACAATGTCCATGTTGAAGGCCAATCTATTCAGTAAAGATTGCATTAATTATGCACTGTGTGGTCTGCACCACTACTTCAACAGAGTTTTTCAAGAAATTGGTCAGAATTGGGACTATCATTGTAGATTTAGTTTTAGGAATCAGTGCTGTAATTTCTTGTTCTGTTGTTATAGTATTAGATGACAGCACAGAGCGTATCAGTGCACCAAACCAGTTTAATTTCTTGTCACTTTAATTGTAATCAGTGATATGAATTTATATAAACCAAGTCATGTATAGCCTTATTCTTATCAATATTCTGGTTTTATACTTTGCTCTCGTATAACTGAAAGATGTTTAAAAAAGAAAAAGCTGATTGCATCATGCTGTGCTTTACTAGTTTATTTATGTTTTCCATAATCACATATTAAGGTAAAGGAAAATAGATAGTTTTCACATTGTGTTATTTTAGCATTATTCCATTGTTTCTGATTATGTTATTTTACATAATTCAGTCATTCCTGCAGTATTCGTTTCATTCAGTTTTAATGTTTCACATTAAATGAAACATGCTTAATTTTTTTTTAATAACAACTAGGAGCCTGAGGAAATATAAGATTTTTTTTTATAATCCCAGTCCTTGGGACCTGCTGCCCTATGCAATTTTAAATGTTCCTCCTCCAAACTCACCTTATCTGCATTATCAGCTATTTATCAATCTTGGCAATATCCAGTGCTTCTCCGCCATCTTCATCCACACTCCTTCTGATTGTTGTGTAATTCCATTTGAACACTTAACCACAAAAACATAAAATCACTTTTCTACTGACTAGGTTTCATTTGGATTCAATGCAGTGTAATCACCTGTTAAGCTCAATCGTTCAAATCTAAAATTGAATCTGTATGCTTGCTCTTAGTAAATTCGGTAGATTGTCATTACTATTTTCAATGTTATTCAGAGTTACTTCCTGCAGTGTTCCCAGTATTATATTATTCAGATGTTAGGTTGATGTTTCTCTTCATTAATTATTTAATTACCAGTAATGGCGCATTGTACGATAACGTGCAATGAATATACTTGACTTGAGCATTCCTAGTTTTCATCCTCTTTCTCTGTATGTTTAGCATTCATTTGCTCAGAGGCTGATACGCTTGCTGCTTCCTGAGCAGCTCTTCTTTTCTCCACCCTAGCGGCAAGCTTCTTCTCTTCTCTTCGTCGGCATCTTTTCGCCTGAAAACTGATTAAGTCAGTGTTTGTGTTGCAATTACGTTCAATCTTCCTCAAGAATGATTTAAGATATGAAGAGGTAGGGGAAGTGACAGTGAAGGTGGTAGGGATGGCCGACTCTACAATAATATAAAAATAAAACAAGGAATACCCTTGGAGGTCAATCATTTCCCCTGAAAGCGGATAGTAGACATCACATAGTATATGTGTACCAATTTTCAGGTCAATAGTTCAAATAGTTTGCGAGCTACAGGTGTTTCAAAATCCTGGACAGACAAACGGACAGCCACTGTAACGTATTATATAAGAAGATATTTTCGTAAAAATAATATCTTTTTGTCTGTTCATACTGTGAGAAAAGTTTGATATGCTTATAAAAAGCATAATAAGGGAAACGCTGTTTAAGGGCACTTCCCATTCTTGGTAATACATTGTTTGAAACATTTTATATTATGACTTGGCAAAGGTAGTTTTGACACAAGAAACTTGTACCATACCTCAGTTGTGAGTTTGGATGCCCCCTGTTTACAGGTACTCCCACAATTCTTCAAATGTTGTTCCAGGTCTTCTACTTTCAGCTATAGTCTAAAATCATGCCATTGGGTGAAAAGACATTTGTTGCACTGTGCGTATTCATGACTGTGTTTGTCTATGCCTTGTGATGGACTGAGAGCACATCTTAAGTGGGATAACTGGATTTAACCAATGCATAAATGAATCATTGATTAACCAAGAAAATATTATTTAATAATGTTTTCAAGATTATTTTTAATAAAACCATTTAATATGCTTTTTAAATACATTTCACGAATGCTGAATTTCATGCAGTGTCATACAGTTCCACTTGTTACTTACTTACTTACTACATGTTCTTTTCGTTTGATTGAATTGTATTTTGCTGTTGCTGACATTTTTTAAAACTTCATTTTTATAACATAAACTCAGTATTTAAAGTTTTAGAGAAGAGAGCATGAATCAAAGTCAGTTTGATATAATTTACAGTGCAAACAAAAAATATACAGTGCTGCAGTATCTTGCTAGTATATTTCTACTTCATAGGAAGCAAAGGTGACAGAAGATTTGTCTTGATTAGCCCTGATCCATTGCCTTCAATGCAGTGGTTTCCTGCACACAAAAAAGGAAAAGCCTTCCAGCTCTTTTAAAACGCCTTCATGAGCCTAAGACTGATAGATTGGCTCTCATGTGAGCCTGATATAAACCACAAGTCCAATCTTCCTCTGAAAGATCCAATCTATCTGAGTCCATTGCCCATCATCCTGACTGCATCTATTCCTCTGTGTGAAAAGAGTGTGATGCAATGCGGACCACTACCAGTTGATAAAAGTTTACTTTTTTGGATAGTTTGGTACAGTTTTCTTTTCCTTTAGGTAATTTGTGTTATTTACACATTTCTAGCACCTAGTTCTGGCAACACAGTGAATAGCATTGCAGCCTCACTGCCCAAGTCTCCAGAAGGCTATTGTGTGAACTTTGCACATTTCTGCAGGTACTCTAGTGTTCCTGTCTTGTAGGTTAGGATAAAATGGCACCTCACTCCAGATTTCTTTAGCTCCTTGCCCCCACAACTGTTGAGATAGGCTCTGCCCTCCTGCTATGCTAAATACAGTTCTTGGCTATAATAAAATGCATACATATTAGAAGAGGCTGTTTAAGGAAGTCCAATGTCATTAATTAGATTTTTTTTTTTTCTAAGGCAGCATGAATAGTATACGTCATGATTACAAGGCAACTGGATGGCAGTAATGTTCTGTGCTGCCTCCAGCACCCTCTGCAGTGCCTTATTACGATGTTTGGACTTCATAATGCACCTGTAGAAGTTTGTGAAAACAGAAGGGGAAATATGAGCTGCTGTCAGATGTGTGAGGACATAAAAGCACTGGCATGTTTATTAGCATTGGAATGAGTAACCAACAGTAGGTGCTGGCATCACATCCTGAAAATGAGCTGCTTCACAGCCAGCATCAGGGGATTCCGTAAAAATGACAGTAGCATGGCCTCCAACATTTGTGGCAAGAGCAAGCCATCCTTCTAAAGACAGCTAGTTACCTAAAAGAGTGATGCAAAGAGCAAGAGTCGCTGCCAGCGAGCACCAGCATAGCACTACAATATGTTTATTCTTACATGTTCTGTGGAGTATCAAGTTTAAGTTTTTATTTGTCATTCCAGCCATATCTAAAATACAGTGGGATGAAACTGCATTACTTTAGACCAGAAAATGTGTAAAAAGGAAAAGGGAAAAAACACAAAAAAGTAAACCAAGGCAGTGCTAAATTTAGTAAGTCCAACCAAAACTTATGTAAAATATTCAATCAAATGTTAGGCCTAAAATAAATAATTAAGTGTATAAAAACTGGCTTGATATACTGTATGCTCATATCAGAGAGTTTAGCAGTCTTATTGCCTGTGTAAAGAAGCTATTGCACATTCTGGCTGTTCTTGATTTTATGGAGTGATATCTCCTAGCAGATGGCAAGAGATTGAGCAGTTCATAACATGGGGGATGAGGAGTCTCTTACGATGCAGAAGGCTTTCTTCTTACATCTATCCTTCAAAATGTCCTCAGTGGAGGTTGAGAGAGACCCTAAAGACCTTCCTATCAGACACACTGCAGTTTCTGTACCAGGATGTGGCACTCTCAATAGTTCCCTGGTAGAAAAGTGGTGAGGATGAGAGGAAGGATTCTCACTCGGTTCAGTCTCCTAAGAAAATGCAATTTGTGCTGAGCTTTCTTGACCTGGTGTGTAGTATTGAGAGTCCGGAGGAGATCCTCAGTGATGTAGACACCCAAGAATTTTGTGCTGCTGACCCTCTCCACAGGAAAGTCACTGATATCCAATGGGGGATGTTTAGCCTTTGTTCTGAAGTCCACAATCAACTCTTTTGTCTTATTGACATTAAAGGATAGATTGTTGTCCCCACACCATCTCACTACTGTGTAAGGTGTTTCATCTTCATTACTGATAAGTCTTCTTACTGTTGTATCATCAGCAAACTTAATGAGTGCATTTGTGCTGGATATGGCAGTACAGTCATGTGTTAGCAGAGTGAAGTGGAATGGAATGAGCATGCAGCCCTGAGAGGCCCCCATGGTCAGTCAGTCTGATGGTGCGTAGTGTCCTAGTGCCAACACATACTGTCTGTTGTCTATCTGACAAGTCCAAGGTCCAGTTACAAAGTGAGGTGTTCAATCCGAGCCTAGAAAGTTTCACTATTAGCTGCTGTGGAATGAATGTGTTGAAGATTCAACTGAAGTCACTAAACAAAATGCTGGCAAAGCTGTTCTTTTTCTTCAGATGAGATAGTATGGTGTGTAGAACAAGTGTGATTGCGTAATCTGTGGACTGATTGGCATGTGATACGCAAACTGTTAAGTGGTCCAGTGAAGATGGGATGCTCGCTTTAATGTGACCCATGACTTGTCATTTCAAGCATTTCATTATAACATAGGTCAGTACCAAAGGCCAGTAGTCATTGAGGCAGGTTACAGTTGTTCTCAGAGAATGCCTAGAGGGGGCTGAGTGGTCTCGTGGCCTGGAACTCCTGCAGATTTTATATTTTGCTCCAGCTGTCTGGAGTTTTTTTGTTTTTTCTGTCCTCCCTGGCCATCAGACCTTACTTTTATTCTATGTTAATTAGTGTTCCCTTATTTTGATTCTTATTTATTTTATTTTTTTTTCTCTTTCTTCATCATGTAAAGCACTTTGAGCTGCATTATTGGTATGAAAATGTGCTATATAAATAAATGTTGTTGTTGTTCTCTTTGACGCCAGATCAATGGTGGCAGTCTTAAACTATGTAGGCACGACAGACTGCTGGAGAGTTATGTTAAAGATGTCTGTAAACACCTGTTATCTCAGCAATGCAGTCTTTTAACACCCAACCAGGTATGTTATCAGGTCCCACAGCTTTATGTGAATTGACACTGCTCAGTGTCCTCCTCACGACAGCTGTACACAGTCTAAGCACCTGCTAAACATCAGGAGAGCGGTTTCCTTCAATTGTATATAATTCAGTGCCTCAAACCTGCTGTAGAACTCAGGGATGGAGGCCTGAATCACCTGCTACATGCACCTTGGGTCTCTGTAGTCACAAAATTTTCCATCAGTTTTTCCTGGAGAGGCTCGGGAGAGGTCAGTTCTTGCCAGCCTGAGGCCTACATTGTCCCCGATCTGAAGGAAGCATCCTTGATTTTCAACCTTCTCCGGACATCTAATGTCATCCACAGCTTCTGATTCTCCTGAGTTGTGAAGGTTTTGATCACTGTGACATCACCCAGCACTTTTCTATATAGCCAAGAACAGAATCTGTGTACTCATTGATATCAGTGCAGAAATTGTTGTATGTGGCATCTCCTCTGAACATGCTCCAATAAGTGCTTGTAAAATAGTCCTGAAGTACTAAGGTTGAACCCTCTGGCCTCTGATCTGCTTTTGTAAAGTCTTACTATCTTTCAGTTCCATTTTGCATGAAAAAGAATAACAGAAACATGATCTCAGTCACCAATGTGTTTTGTTAGTTTATTTGATATTTGCGTACACCAGCTCTTCTAGCTGGAAGGTGGATAAATTGGTGGAATATATTAATATATTAATGCATTATATTAAATCTATCCAGTTTAGTTGCCATAGGATGCCAGTGAGCATCCCAATCAGCACTGTGTGCAAGACAGGAAACAATGGCAACAGTTATTTAAAAGGCACAATCACACACAAACACAAGCAGAAATGAGTCTCAGTAAGGGTGCTAAGGGAAATCCATGTCATTAAAGTGTTAGTTTACTTTTAATCTTGTAATCAGTTTTTGTTTTAACCCTGTAACTAAGTTATTGCAGTTTCAGCAGTCACGTTTAACTCCTAGGCTTATCTCATGCCTATGTATTTTTGTGGATTGATTGGTATGGGGGCGGCACGGTGGCGCAGTGGTAGCGCTGCTGCCTCGCAGTTAGGAGACCCGGGTTCGCTTCCGGGTCCTCCCTGCGTGGAGTTTGCATGTTCTCCCCGTGTCTGCGTGGGTTTCCTCCGGGCGCTCCGGTTTCCTCCCGCAGTCCAAAGACATGCAGGTTAGGTGGATTGGCGATTCTAAATTGGCCCTGTTGTGTTTATGTGTGTCCTGTGGTGGGTTGGCACCCTGCCATCCCGGGACTGATTCCTGCCCTGTGTTGGCTGGGATTGGCTCCAGCAGACCCCTGTGACCCTGTGTTCGGGTTGGAAAATGGATGGATAGATGATTGCTATGGGTAAATGTGTTTAGTGAAACAAAGCAACACCTTTCATGGCTGACTCCTTCCCCAGGCCCCATGATACAATCATAGGTTCTGCATATTTTCCAAAACATTTTCAAAGAACAAAGTTGCTTGCATGAATGCAACTGATTTTGGTAAAAAACACACAGTAATAATTCTATTATTAGAATTACACCTGTAGCAGTAAAGCACGAACAATTCAGATGCAGAACATTATTGAAGCCTTAACACTTTGAACAAGAGGTATGAGTTAACTCATATGTCATTGAGCCTGCCACGATGCAATATACAAGATGCAACTCATATTTATAGGCAATATAGAGAGAGTCAGCTTGCTGGTGAGCATTGCTGCCAGGTCTCAGTCACCTACTATAGTGCTACCATCTAGTGGACAGCAAGAGATTTTTTTTTTAAAGAAAGCAGCCAGAGGAAAATAGCATTATAAATGGACTGGACTTAATTATGTTGTCATGAGAAAGGTTTGAAGATACTGACTACAACTAGATTTGTTGAAAGATGAATATTTTGATGATAATGACAGTGATTGAGATAGTGGCAATCCATTGAATGATGTGGAACCTATAGACTCTGGTATTGATGTGGATAGTTGCCCCTAAAGTATTTCTTCATCATAAAGTACAGTACCTGACTTGTCACGACTATCAAAAGAGCGGTACTTGGACATTCTGCCACCCACCACATTGATTGCAAAAAGTCACCAACTACCAAATGTGTTACGTGCAACAAGCTTGGACAGCACAAAGAAGCATGTTATATTGTGCATCTAAGCCCGCATTCTGCATAGTGCTATGCTTCTAGATCTGTCATTCAAATGGAGACTTTTAGTCATGTTGCTGGTGAAAATAAAGTAATTAACAGTTTCTTTACATTAACATAAAACCATTGCGTTCTTATACATTTCATGACATTGTTTACAAGTTTTGATAGTATGTTATTTCTCATACAGTTTGTGCATAGACCCCTACTGCGTCCTGGTGATAAATTGTCCAGCAGTCAACGTGTTAATCACATGTTGCTTATTGAATGAACGATATGTGATGTTGCTATAACAGATATATAGTATATGATGAAAATATGCTTGTAGAAATCTTCTTCTTCTTTTGGCTGCTCTTGTTAGGGGTTGCCACAGCAGATCATCTTCTTCCATATCTTTCTGTCCTCTCCATCTTGTTCTGTTACACCCATCACCTGCATGTCCTCTCTCACCACATTCATAAACCTTCTCTTAGGCCTTCTCCTTCCCCTCTTACCTGTCATCTCTATCCCTATCATCCTTCTCCCAATATACCCAACATCTCTTCTCTGCACATGTCCAAACTAATGCAATCTCACCAATTTGAGCTGACCCTCTAATGTACTCATTTCTAATCGTATCCATCCTCGTCACACCCATGGCAAATCTTAGCATCTTTAACTCTGCTACCCCCAGCTCTGTCTCCTGCTTTTTGGTCAGTGCCATCGTCTCCATCCCATATAACATAGCTGGTCTCACTACCATCGTGTAGACCTTCCCATTCACTCTTGCTGATATCCGTCTGTCACAAATCACTCCTGACACCCATTCCACCCTACCTGCACTCTCTATTTCACCTCTCTTCCACAATCCCCATTACTCTGTACTGTTGATCCCAAGTATTTAAACTCATCCACCTTTGCCAGCTCTACTCCCTGCATCCTCACCATTCCTGTGACCTCCCCCTCGTTTATACACATGTATTCTGTCTTGTTCCTACTGACCTTCATTCCTCTCCTCTCCAGAGCATATCTTCACCTCTCCAGGGTCTCCTCAACCTGCTCCCTACTCTTTCTACAGATCACAATGTCATCTGCAAACATCATAGTCCACGGGGACTCCTGTCTAATCTTGTCTGTCAACCTGTCTATCACCATTGCGAATAAGGAAGGGCTCAGAACCAATCCCTGATATAATCCCGCCTACATTTTGAATGCATCCATCACTCCTACCGCAGACCTCACCACTGTCACACATCCCTTGTACATATCCTATACGACTCTTACGCACTTCTCTGCCACTCCCGACTTCCTCATACAATACCATAGGCTCCTCTCGAGGCACCCTGTTATATGCTTTCTCCAGGTCCACAAAGACGCAGTTCAACTCTTTCTGGCTTTCTCTAAACTTCTCCATCAATATCCTCAGAGCAAACATCACATCTGTGGTGGTGTTTCTTGGCATGAAACCATACTGCTGCTCACTAATCATCACCTTAACCTAGCTTCCACTACTCTTTTCCTATAACTTCACGCTGTGGCTCATCAATTTTATCCCCCTGTAGCTACTACAGTCCTGCACATCCCCTTTATTCTTAAAAATTACAGTACACTTCTTCTCCACTTCTCGGGCATCCTCTCACTTTCCAAGATTCCATTAAATAATCTGGTTAAAAACTTTACTGCCATCTCCCCTAAACACCACCATGCTTCCACAAGTATGTCATCTGGAACAATGGCCTAACCCTGACAAAATTTTCTCATGTATTTCTGTTATGTGGACTGTTCAAGTTCAGAAGTTTAAAGAAGTAACAGAAGATTTCCTGAAAAATACCATTCCTTGGTTTGGAAAATTAATGGATAGATGCTTTCATCAGCAACAGCAAATAACACAACTAAAAATAACATATATGTTACATGAGCATTTCATAGGTTTGTAATATATTATCAGTGTGTATATTCAACTTTAAATGTATGGTCACACAGCAACAAGACTTAAAGGACCATTAATTGATGATTACAAGGTGAGCAGACGCAGCTAACACTGATTGCCAAGTCTAAATTTGATCCAACTACAGTGTAGGTGTGTGCCCTGGTTCCTGCCTTACACTTGAAACTGGGCTTCTCCTGCTCAAATCTGTTATTAAGCTAAAGATGTTCACAAAATCAATAAACTTTCTGCATGTTAAGACATCTCTGTAGATGAAAACTGCACAAGATTTAATTTAAAATTAGTGAGTATCATTTTTTTTAAAGCGCAGTTATTGTTTAGTTTCAATAATAATATTAGGTGCTATTTTTGCAGACCTTGACGGGCTAGGAATCAAACTTCAGCTGTGACTCTGTGAGGCAGAACTGTAGCTCCATGCCACCACTCTACCTAATCTATACCACTCTGTACCTACTAACATGATTAAAACTAAATGTGCACGCTATGCAGGTGAAGTTTGTATTTATGGTGTATGTGCAGAGGCCTTGTAAGGTATGTTCAATAATGTGCCCGCACAAAAAATTAATCAGTCTACAAAGACAATGGGTACATGCATAATACTGAACACATTATTTTAAAAATCAATTTTTATATCTTTCCAAGTAAACTGAGTTTACTAAAAATGTGCCAGTTCTTTTGACTCCATATATTGAGACTTTGACTGTATACATTCAGATGCAGAGACTTTGAATCACTTGTAATGGACTGAACAGGTGAAAAAAAAAAAAGGATTACAGAGTTTAAAGATATTTTATGTGATTAGAGAGAAAGAGAAAAACTATTTTTATTTGAAACATCAATGAAGGTTTACTGAGAAATGTTTAAACCACACTGTGTTTGGTATTTCCTTCTTAAAAAATTAACTGCCTCTGAAGGTCAGGTTTCCACTCATGACAGAGTAGGGGTATCCATAAATTTCAGGACTTCTCTGTGTGCTGTGATTACGTGTCTGATATTTAAAGTAATAAACACAACACTTAGGTATTTGGTACTCAAATGCAGTTTTTTTTAATTGCTTAAAGAAATTCACATCTAATGCCTGGACAAAAGTAAAAAATTTAAAAAAATCAAAAATTCAACCCCTTATCACAATCTGGGAAGCTGTTTGAAAATAGTCCCATTATAAAATAGTTCCTTATATAAATCACAACACCAGAAATAAAACAGAACGCAGGCAGACTTCCTGCACACTCGTTTTCCAATAACATCAATCATTGTGTCACAATTATATCATTTTAGAAAAACATTTGGCTGTCCTTACCAAATTATTAAAAACTTTACACTGTTCCATGCAAAAAATTAAAAAATAATATATCGAGATTGAGATGTAGAGGATATTTTAGAATTACTCAGTTAAGCAAGATCAGTCAAAGCATTTGTAAAATAGTCTGGGGAATCATATTGAGTTTATTGTTTCATTACTGTATTTTATTCATTGTCCCCTCAAACAATGTCTTTAGAAGATTAGAAATAATTCTAAGCTTGATACTATCTGATAGATAAGTGAATATGTTCCCACAAAATGTTTTTAATTTAGGACCATTGCTAAACATCTGGCCTATATTTTGACCATTTTATCATCTTTTTTTGTCTGAAATATTTGGAAACGTTACAGATGTGGTGCATTTTTTTCTCTTGTTTTTCATGAGAATTACTATGAAATAGAGGAAAATATTGTTGATTTGATTTTTATTTCTTAAAAATTTCAAGACAGGTTTATTCACCTGATAACCTTTACCCTGGTATGCTCATATGTTTAAAAGAAGACACGTTCAGAAGCATTGAGACATTTATATTTCATATTGTCATTTGTTCATGGTCTGTAATCTTTACTGAATATAAAAAGAAGCAGTTTCCTCCTTCCTTTTTCATTTACTGATGAAATGTAAGCAATATTTGCTTGTATTAATAGGACTTGGGGTGGTTTGATGGTGCAGAGGTAGTGATGCTGCTAATAATGAGGCTGGGGTTGACATCTCGGGTCCTCCCTGAGTGGAGTTTGCAGTTTCTCCCCATGTCTGCATAGGTTTCCTCCCACAGTCCAAAGATAAGCAGGTTAGGTGGACTGGAAATACTAAATTGGCCCTATTGTTAGTGTGTATGTTCAGCTTGTGATAGATTGGCATCCTGTGCGGGGATTGTTCCTGCCTTGCACCCTGTGCTTAGTAGCTATACTCCAGTTTACCCTCAACCCTGCTCAGGATAAAGTGAGTTGGAAAAATGAATGAATGAATAATAAGACTTCTAACTGGGGTGGATTCTTTTTTGAGTTTTCATGATCCCCTCATCTTGTTTTTCTGCTGGGGACTTCCAAAGAGATAACTTTGGACTTTATTTGGTCAGTATATGTATTCATTTGACTAACTAAAGTTCCCACCTTGTGAGTATTGTTTTTTAGAATTATATTTTTTAATCATTTTCTTTTTAAAATATCTCAGCTATAGAGGCTATGAGGCAGTAGGTTTGTACAGTATATTATTGCAACGGTTTTAATTGTGATATATTATTGATACATTGAGGGAACGTATCAGTATTTTTTGCTCCATCTATAGATAGATAGATAGATAGATAGATAGATAGATAGATAGTCCATCCATCCGTCCTTTATTTGTCCCTTCTAGACATCATCTCATAGACGTTCAGCCAATATTATAGCAAATAACAACAACCCTAATCAAACAACATGTATGGCATCTCATTCCCTTCAGTTGTGAATTACTGAAAGTCACTGCTGCTGCTGCAATGATTCCAATACAAAATCCTCTGTCCTCCTTTTACTGTACTTGACCATTTAGGATAATTTTGTTTCTTATGGTGTTACTGGAGGAAAATGCATGGTATGAAACATTTCATTTGCAAACATTTTCCGATGTAAATCAAGTTCAACAGCCCACTATACAGCTCCCTACTAGCTGACAAGAGGGTTTGAGGGCTGAATTCCACACTATGCACTGTAGGTGTCTTTCTTCTTGTCACATAAAGAACTATGACAATTATGAATGCAAGAAACTACACACATAAGAGTTTATCTCAAAAGCAGGTGATGTACTAATGCATATGTTATGTGTTATAAGTGATTAATCCTAATTTTGCTGTTGATAGCTGAGATACTTAAAATCAATTTCCACAATTTAAAATATGATCAGTTTATATACAAAAAGATCCTCAAGTTTAAAGATATTTTATATATTATCCATCCATCCATTTTCTAACCCGCTGAATCCGAATACAGGGTCACGGGGGTCTGCTGGAGCGAATCCCAGCCAACACAGGGCACAAGGCAGGAACCAATCCTGGGCAGGGTGCCAACCCACTGCAGGACACACACAAACACACACACACACACACACCAAGCCCAATGCAGAATCGCCAATCCACCTAACCTGCATGTCTTTGGACTGTGGGAGGAAACCCACGCAGACACGGGGAGAACATGCAAACTCCACGCAGGGAGGACCCGGGAAGCGAACCCAGGTCTCCTAACTGCGAGGCAGCAGCGCTACCACTGCGCCACCGTGCCGCCCTTTATATATTATATAAATTTATATTATATTTTTAAAGTGGCTTTTTGTGGAGATGTTGGTAAGTTCAAACACTCCTTGGTACTGCTTATATATCTGTGATTTACAAATAGACCACAATGACTTCACAATTCACTCACACAGATGCTTATGGCAGTTTCTTTATACTGTACAGTCCAAAGTCATGTTGTTATGTTAATGACATTAGGCACCAGTTCTTGGCAGGGTCTACTCACACACCCCCATATAGGGTCAAAGTAAAACTGGCAGTAGACACATTTCAATGAAATTGGGGAAAAAATAGAGAACAAATCTCAGAAAGCATAGGATGAACATAAAAACACAGCACACAGTCAGTGACATTCAGATTCAAATGCAAGACGCTGGATGAGTGAAGCAGCAGGGTTAATCATAAAACAATGTGTATTTGATACAGTTAATAACATTAAAAAATTGTAATAATAAAAAATGATACTGAAAATGTTACACTGTTAACAGCGACCAGTGCTATCAGGACAGGTTTTAGTTCCCTGTGATGCTGACCTGGAAAAACTCGTTCTGAATCGATAACGGCTAAAGACATCAGATGCTTGTTGTTAGGTGGATTGGTGACTTTAAATTGCCCTGGTATGTCTTTGTGTGCTCAGTGATGGAGTGGTTTCACATCTATGGCTGATTCCTGTCTGGAAGGACATCTCAAAATCTGTTGGAAAAATAGTCTTTAATTGTCCAATAAAATATCTTCAATATGTTTTAAATATTTACTGTAAATGCCTTAAAGGCTTTATAGGGAAAATTAATATCAGTGTTTTAATTCGCATAACTAGTGATGGTGATGAGACTGATCACATCCAGTAAGAAGCAATGCATACAGCTAATTATTAATGTGGTTTACATAGACATTTACCTGTAATGCTATTTAGGCTCAGATTTATTGCAGTGATTCTAACATCCATCTCCCTTAATGGATTTCTGCTTATAAAACTATCAAAACACCAGGGGCAGCACTATTTTAATTATCTCGGTAATGGTATGTCATATGTTAATTGAGTGCTGAAAATCTGTTCACACTGAAATTATCTAAGTTGTTGTAAATGGTAATAACTTACTGAACTGTGAGCTCATCTTGGTCTCCATCAACTAAATGTTTATAAGGTAGAAAAAAGAAAAAAAATGTAAACATATACAGCATATTAACTACAAAGATGGCAAAACAGCATAGTATTAATATCTATATATTCTGAACATATACATATACAAATACATACATATAAAATTGGATTCATATGTTGTGTGGTCTGTTGTTTTTGTGTTTTTGCTTGATGACTTGAATGGTTTAAGAATAATTGAATAATAAAGAAAGCTGAATTCTCAGATTTTGTACAGTTGTATTGAGTATCCAGAGTGCGGATGTATTCATAGCTTTTTTTATAATTGACATTTTGGAAGTCAGTTCTGAAGTGAAGAGAATTTTATTGGGACATATGAGAGGCACAGGTGTCTCATCAAGGCTTAGTTCTTGATCTTGTGTCTGATGCTGGCAGGATATTCTCTGGCCCTCAAGTCTCTAAAGTGAATTAATGAGGGATGGATGAATGGGCAAATTTGACAGAATACTTTTATGGTCTTTTAATATTTGTGTGTGGATATTCACTGAGAAAATGATCTACTGATTCAGTTAATAAACATGGTACATTGAACACCGTGATCTATGAACGATAGAATTATTCATATCTTGATATTCATGAAAGCAAATGTGACATATTTCTGTTTATTTTCATTTTGTACTAAAAAGCTGTGAGTTTTATTTGTGTGTTTTTTTGTCAAATATTTATCAAATCGTAAACACATATGCACTTCGGCATGTCTGCATTCCAACATTAAAAAACTCTTAGAACATAACACGTTTGACAGAGCAGTGGAGGTCATTCATACCATCAATTTGTTTGTTTAGGTAATAGGTAAATTGTCTCAGTATCTCATCTACACTAGTCGCTCTTAGGCTTGGTTGTCACTGCCAATGTGGAGTTAGCACGCTCTTCACTTAACCTCAGGGCAATGTTGTTGCTTCCTACATCACAAAAGCATCCAGATTAGGTTGAATGGTGACAATTGCCTTATTCTAGTAGGAGTGGTTGGCGTGAGAGTCCTCCCAGAGGTATATTAATGGCCAGGTCACTGCTGGCTCCTGCCTTACATTCAGTATTGCCAAGCTAGCCTCTGGGCTGTTTTAGAATAAGCAGGTTCAAGAAAGGAACGAATAAACAAATACATGCAAACTTTTAAAGAGATTGGTGCATGACTTGGGATTGCCGTCTTAAGTAATACCAGCAGACGTAATTTAAGTCTTATTTGCTCTCTCAATTTTCTTCTTAAGCATATTCTAATGACAGTTACATATTAGAAGCGCCACACCTAAAGCCTACTAATAACTGGCCAGTGCTATACTAAGAAATGAGTTACATTATGTAGCATTAAACACCTATGGACTAACAAGACAAGGTGCTGGTGTGATTTTTTAAAAAATACAGAACTGAAGTAATCAGTATGACTGGTATTTCAAAAAACCTGCAGTTTAAGGGATCGAATCCCTAAATTTACAAGACTTAATGTGTTAATAACAGCTAATCACGCTCTATGAATGCACACACAATTTTGAGAGATTTGTTCTACTGTAAATGAACATACCACTGAAAAAAGTATAACATTGATGTTGTTCATTCAACGTAAATTTTCTCTTTCAAGCAACTTAAGATTAGTCATTTAGTGTTGCCGCTTGAAATATTTGGTTTCAGATCTCAATCAAATTTGTTTGTACCAAATTAAGTTATGGTGGAGGGAATAAACATAAAAATCCTATTTCATTTAACTTAATATTTTAGGTTGTTCATGTGCTGTGTTTGTGGGGCCGTTTGTATATTCTTTCAGTCGAACTTTCCAGTTTGATGGCTTTCCAACTGCCAAAAAAGAAGAACAACTTAAAAAATAGATTTACTTCAGTAAAAAAAACAAGTGAATTGCAGCCAATCACTCTAAATGATTTGCCTCAACTTAAAAATTGTGGGATCAATAAGCTAAAAAGAATTATATTGGTTCAGATTGAAAACAGTAAGTGTGAATCATCACATTTTTTTTTTCAGTCCAGTACTAAGCCGTACTTCTTAACGTAGTATGTGAAATACAAAATAAATTCTACATGAGTTTTAAGCACAAAAAAGCCTCAAACTATTCCAGTGTTGTGGAGAAGTGTCAACCCCCTGCACTCGGGTCCCAATCCAGATGCTTCATCGTGTGGTGGGTGCAGCAACGCGCTATCAGCACATGCTCCCAACCTCTCTCCCTCCTAAGCACACTTCTGTAATGTTATGGGAAAAGAGTCTGCTTGTTATGTTTGTCTTGTACACGACAACTTCTTAAACATAAAGTAGCCAAGTGTAGGGAGTAGAGTGTACGACTTTGGGGACATTCAGATCTCAGCTGGATGTTATTTTGATGAATTAGGATTGGTGGATTTTTTGGCCTAATGGCATATTCTCACTTCAGTTGTTCTAATATTCTAATTTCCAAGGGGTTTCATGGTTTTTATGCAGTTAATGTCTTGTTAGTTTCTCAAATGTGTCAAATAAAGAAAATTGGTAATGCCACAGATTTTAGCTAGAGAAATTCACAGAAAAAAAACGCAAGACCTTCACTTTGACTTAGCATACTTGTGAAGATTTGAATATTTGCAACATTAACTGAGACTCAGATACAGATTATTTCAGAATATTTCAACTGAAACTACTTTAAAGATCCTGGAAACTAATATTACAAATCCCACAGAGTCATTTTTCTCCAGACTCATTCATTAAGAAGAAAAAAATGAAGATTCCATATGAAGCAGTACAGCTTAATTACCCTGAATTCACAATACACGTGTATGTATTGTATGCGCACTCTTGAGCCGAGACCAAAAACGTTACAAATCAGTGGTGTGTATCAAAGGGATGATAAACACAACTGAAAAGGTAGAACAATAAATGACCCCCACAAAGCCTCCCCATACAACTACTATAATCGTAGCGGACCCAAGACATAAGCAAGCTAAGTGGCTTTATAGGGCCCCATGACTGCAAGGGTCTTCCATTTGCTCAGCAAGTCAAAGAAAATAGGAAGAATGTGAAGTGAAAGCTGACTAGACTCTGGAGTAATTAAACAATATCCCTCTCATCCCCAATTTAATTGTGCGGATTAACCCTGCCCCCCAGCTATTTGATCACACCAAAGGAGACAACCCACTCCTCCCCTGAATTCTCTTTTAGTGCAAATTGTTAAGAAGGGGCCTCCAAACATCCTTTAGTTTAGGGCCTCAATAAACACAAAACTGACGCTGACTGTAATGTAGAGTAGCTGATCCAATAACCCACATTACTAAATAAACACCACCGTCTCACCGTCTCATGTACTCCTCTCTACACCTTTCTCATACTTCCTTCAGCCTGCTGAGCTCTCACCAAAAGGCTTACTTCCGACTCCAGGCTCATTGACTGGTACTTCATGTATGAGCTTTTACTTCTTCTGGTTTTGTCACACTCTCTACACCAAGGGTCTCAAATAGTACATGAAAGCCTCTGGCCATAGATTTGGAGAATTTAAGATGCTCCATCTAGTGACCCCAGGTACTCCTGCACTTTTGGGTTTGGTGTCCCATAGATCAACCTTGGTGAGGCCTAGGTTGGCTGTCCTAGACGTGCCAACCATATAATGTGTCTCCACCCTGCCATGAAACTTGGAGAAATACTTACATTTTAACATGAGCTATCTGTTACCCTGCGCTGTTTACTTTGAGCTTTCTAACGCCCTCTGTCCAACTGTCAGTGCACCCTGTTGGTCATAAATGAGGTTGCTACCTGCATTCCATTCACAGTAAATTCTAGTAAGGAAATTCAGAATTTTACTTGCTAAGTCAGAACTTACAAATATTATGCCATTTGAAAATCACTATTGTTTTCCATTTTTTGTGCAGATATGCTCAGCTTGCTGATTTTATGTCCAATTCTGACAGAACAGTATGATGCTTTGAATTAGATTTATTGTGCAAAGTTAATATATTACATTCAGCACACCTTTTAATTGATTCCTCACCTCTATAATAAATATTGCAGTCACCGTAATCTTTATTATATGAAGAGATTCTAACCACTGACACTCAGCTGAGAGATGAAATGTTCAAGATTTAAAGTATTTTACTGCTGCATTCTCAGAGCCTATAACTGTATTTGGCAATAATAAAATAATCAAAAGATATGAAATGTAACTGAATACAGTATTTTGTACCTTTATTTTAACAGCCTATTGGAGCATTAAACCCAAAGCGAGCTGTCTTCTATGCTGAACGTTATGAGACGTGGGAAGATGATCAGACACCACCATACCATTATAACTCGCACTACTCCACTGCTGGATCCACGCTCGTGTGGCTTGTTAGAATTGTGAGTATACTGTGTTTAATAATGTTATTATTTGATATAACTATCCCTGAAAAGAAAGAGAGAGAGAAGAAGCAGAATAATGGTGATCTACAACTGAATGGTGATATATTTATTATGCTTATGACTTATTGTGCCAAAGTATACTTCCTGAACTGTACACAGTTGTTTAATGTCTTGAAGAAACCATAATACTTTTGCATCCATTTTTTGCATGAATCATAAACAAGAACAGTAAATAATCCAAAAGCAATTAACTTGAATTGCCAACATCAAATCAAACAGTAGCTGGCATGGTGTCTCACATATCTGCATATCACTATACTTTCTATAGCACACATGTATTTTCCCAGGGTAATCGGTTTCCTTCCACTTCCCAACGTCATGCATGATAGGTTAAATTACATCTCTGAACTGACTCGGTGTGAATGATTGTGGGTGTGTGTATCATTATGCCCTGCAATGAAAAGATGCCATTGAGATCTTGTATGCATTGAAATTAAAGCCATTAGTCATCTTGCTCTACCACAATCCAGCACTGAATCTGTTGAAACTGGCAGTTTGTTACATCATGTAACAGCTGTGGCACCACTCCTTTCCTTTTCTTTTCTTAACTATGTAAACCTATCCAGCATTGCTTAGATGTAAAAATTATTATCAGAATAGAGATGTCAAAATAACAAAAACACAAGGGATATGGCTGGAAACTTGTTAAATTCAGATTTCACACAAACAGAAAAATTTTCTTCATGCATGGAACCATAGATACATGGAATAAATAATCTAGTACTGCGATGGAGAGTAGTAGTTTTGGGACCTTCAGATCTTGAATTTATATTATTGTGGAGAATCTAGGTGAAGAGAGTGGACAAGCTTGTTGGGCTGAATGGTCAACACATTGCTTAAGCTAGGGATACATTACTATTGTTTTAACACAATTCAGATTAAGATTAGACAATTAAATTTAATGTATTGTTATTAAAACATACAACACGTCAAAAAAAAATTTGCCCCTATTTATACTCATGCAAAACCATCAAAAATGCAGTGACAATACTGCATATACCGTATATACTCATGTATAAGTCGGGTCTTGAAACCCAAAAAATCGATCATAAAATCAGACCCCGACTTATACACCAATTCAAAAATGTGACACTTATTTTATTTTTTTTCAACATCTACTTGCCTCCACCAATCTCACATCAGTTTCTTAGATGCATCGAATTTTGTTGCAGCAACGCAGTTACTGATTTGTGTCACCTTCAATGATGTTTAATTTAAAACCAGCTTCATATTTTTGTTTCATCGTGGATAATGGATGTTCTTACGATAAAGGTGTATGAGGGTGTGAGACACACAAAACAGGGCAAACGTTGCTTTGGAATAGTTCGGGTGGTTACGTAGGCACAATAGAGAGAGAGAGGGTAGGGGCATGTGCTGATACAGCACATTACCGCACTCACATAGAAAAAAGGCAGTATGCTCTTTGGTTTTTTTTCTCAGGTGGGCGTTAGCATATCATAATCTTTTGGACCAATAGTGTGAGTTTTCTGCATTTGACTCATATGACCGACATTATAAAATACCAGAAATTATACGATAAAATCAAGTCCCAACTTATCTGCGGGAGAACTTATCTGCGAGTATATACGGTAATACAGCACCATAGTGCAGTAAATGCAAATTAGCAATGGCAATAAGCGATACCAATAAATATGCAACAGTAGTGATATTGTATATAAAATATACAACATGCACCAGACAGAACAAGCAAAACTAAGAAAATACAAGTAACTGAGCTATCGAATAGTCAGTAAAATTGAATCAGTAGACCAGTCTTATTGGCAGTGTGGACTATTACATAATGAAATCTTGGTCACAGATCAAGAGGATGAATATATTAGAGTTAACAGTTTAATGACCTCACAGTAAAAACTGTTTGCCTGTCAGTATCAATTTTTCACACTCCCTGTTTTCACTTAAGAGTCATGGGGAGCCAGAATCTCAACAGCTTTGAGCATAATGCAGGAAGCAGCAAAAGACACACTGGCGCACATACACACAGTCACTTGCAACAGGCCAATTTCCATACATACATTTTCCATATTCATGTATTTTATTAAAAGGTTTTGAAAAGCTGAAGCCTATCCCAGTAATGCTGTGTGAAAGGAAGGAACCAGTCCTAGAGGGGATGCTAATATGTACAAATTGGGATTTTGGATGAAACTGGAATACCTAAAGAAAACCCATGTAGAGAATTGGCATATTGAGCACAAATAGTCATCAGGCTAAGAAAAATCCTAAACTGCTCGAGATTTGAGGTGGATGCACTAACTACTGCACATACTGCTCAGTCGTAAGCATCACACTGATACTTTATTATTATGTATCTTCATGCACAATTTATGAATATATTGATAGGCACATTACTGGGATAGACTTTGAACTAGATTAAGTAGAAGTTGTATAGAAAAAATACTCAAAAGGGTACAACAAGGTAATTATCACAAGAAGTTGTAAAATGTTCAACAGGGGTGGGGATTGGGTTGTTTTGTTTTCAATCCTATCTTTTGTAAAAATTGATCTATCTGTATGGAATGATTATAATAAAATCGATAAAAATAAAAATTAAAAAAAAATGTTCAACATTCCCAAAAAAGTATTAACAACATAACTTTCTCAAATCTGAGAATATTAATCCAATAGACAGTTTCAGGAGGATCAGAGACTATCTCAGCAGCATTGACTACAAGTTAAGATCAATCTCTGGACAGAGTACTCGTCCATTGCAGGGCAAACTGTCACACACAGGACCACCGTAGAATCCGCAGCTAACTTAATACATACTCCTTCTGAAAGAAATCTGAGCACAGACAACACCTGGCCACAATATTTGAACTATAGACCTTGAATCAAGGAGACCTCCACTGCACCATTCGAATTATCAGTAGAAAAAGAAAACTAAAACACTGCTTAAAATCGGAGCTTCAAATTATATCATGTCCGTGTTCCTTGAAAGGATTCTTAGATACTATACTGTATGTACAAACAATAAGTCAGTTTATTTAATAAATAATTTATTAAATACTATTAAGTAACATTTCTTTAATAACAAAAATAAAATTGCAAAATCTTAAAAAAGAAACATTTAAAATAATTATGCATTAAGTTCTTAATTTTCCTATAATTGCCGTTTGGTAAACTCAGTCCCATTTATTATATTATCTATTTTTCAGTTGTGTTACTAGGCAGCTCCAATTTTAAATCTAAAATCTAGATCTGAATTGGTCGCAGGCCCTTTAGTTTTCCATCACAAATGTTTATACTCATGCTTGCTTTTTTTTTTTTTCGACGGTATCAACGACAGTAAATGAGACTAAAAAAATAAACATCTTATTATAGAATTCTTTGCATGCCTGCAGCACAAATGATAATAATCCATGGCCGAAAGTGATCAATGTTTTTGCCTTTACATTGGTAGAGCACTAGACGTTGTATGATATTTTTTATTCATAAACCTCTACTCCTCTATCAACTTCACAGGTACTTCCTTTGTTTTCTCTCTACAATTGCATTTTTCCTTGAAGTAAAACAAAACGTGAGCTGCAGACTAAAGTTTACCCTAACTGCAGGCAGTACAGCCTGCTGTGATTTGAGGATGCTAGGCTCTGTTTACTCATCAAAGTAAATTCTCTATTGGATTCAATTTGAGAGATACCGAAGAGACAATAAAAAAAAAAAGCCCAATTAAAATGGTCTATGAACAGCCAAGAAACAAGCTACTTAATTCTGCTGGGGGTTTTACTGCAGCAAATGCTGCATATTTCCATAGAAACTTCATTGAGTTTAATATTATTCTTATTTTAGAAAATTTGCCATGAGTAAAATGAATTAAGAGGATGCACAGAAAGTGTGAAATATTACAGATTTTTGAAATATTACAGCATGTATCATTTAACTGCCTTCTTTTTCATGGCATGTTTTTGTATTAAAGCAATGCTTTATCTGTGGAGACATAACCACTAAACTCAGAATAGCTTCAAATAAACAAAGCATGATGAGCCTTTTTGTCACATACAGTAGTTTTATCACCTTGTCTTCTTCACTGCCTAGTTTTCCACAGCAAATCTAACAAATTCAGAAAACGGCTTTTGCTATTTAAACAGGGATGCCTAACTTTAAAAAAATATTCGGACTTATACTACGGTCATTGCATCCATCACAGGACTTTCAACTAGTATTGCCTGTTAGTGCACACGCTTACAACCCCACAATATTCACAACTTTTAGGTTTCTGCGTTATCTGTTAAAGATGCGATTTTCTAACTGTATGTGTAGATCTCCTTGTTTTTTAAATATTATATATTAGTGATTTAAAGGAACTCCTCTTATTTTATGTACTGAATGTGTATTTAATTTAGGAAATAATATTAAGTCTATAGAGAGAGTGAGAGAGGATATTTTTTTCTTTTTCCTAAACCCATTGCCTTTTCATTGCTCACAAAGTTTTAATGGATAAATAGTGCATTCAAATTGTTTTGTAGCCCACATATATTTTCCTTTGACATGAATGTTTCTTCCGTAAAGGTGTCTTACATATATCTATAAGTATATATGAATTTCTGTAATTAAACAGATGCATACACACAGTGGTCATTATATAAATAAAACATAATAAAAGCGTCCAAACAGTAACATTGCAAACATTGAAGGGAACAATAAAGTTCACGTCAGTTAGACTCACTGACTGGTAGAACCAACTGGCAGGAAAATGAACACAAGCCAGAATTCTTATATATAAGGTTTGCTTATTTCTTCCTGAGGCTGGCATGAGCACTTATTAAATTTTTCACTCTGCCCTTCCCAGCCAACAATACAGCAGCAGAAAACAGTCATGCACCTCTAATTGGGCCTCATTGAGCTTCCTGAATAGCACAGATGCAAATGGCAAGCACCCTCACTATGTTCTGCAAGAATGTACATGTTCTGAATCAAATATTCCCAAAAGTGGCATGCCTATTAAAAAACATTACTGAAAATGGGATGGTGCAGACTGCCCATTAACTCAGACCTACTTGGGCACCTGCATTCATTACTAGAGCAAATGACTCAAGAGTTTCTGCCAGAGAGCTCACACCTTGAGAAATCACACAAGGCAAGCTACTCACCAATTAGCAGTCTCAGTGCTGAATCCTTCCCATCTGATAGTCAACCACAGCAAGCTGAAAACTCCCCTCAGGTCTACCCCTGAGGTTCATCTAGCTTCATTAATTCCACATTCCTGCCTAGCATACAGATTACTTTCTCAGTAAGCGTTTAAATGAAAGGCAATATGTAACAGATGTGTAAGAACATACAATAAAAAACGGTAGTACCCCCTGACTTTGTACTGTTCATGTACAAAAATCATGTTTTTTCTGCAGTCAGCTGGCACAGTAGGCCAGAAGATAATATGAGGGTTATTCAGGCAGCACTGTGTATCGGTGTTTATGCTTAGCATTACCCAGGTAGACTAACAAAGACAGAATATCTGGTCACCAGCATTAACGTATTACAGCAACAAATGATGGACAAAAAATCTTGGATATCTTGGTAATTTATATTCCTTTGGGTCAGATATTGCTTCATATTAATGTGCTTTTTGTTTAATCCTAGGAGCCATTTACTACATTCTTTCTCAATGCAAACGAAAATAAATTTGACCATCCAGATCGCACCTTCTCTTCTATTGCAAGATCATGGCGGAATTGTCAAAGAGATACCTCAGATGTCAAGGTAAAGAAGCACATTTGTATAATTTACATAAAATACATAACTGTATTGTCTATATAAAAAACTATAAATTTTGACTCATACTTATTCCATCTATACCAATAAAAGGCAAAGCCCTCACTGACTCACTCATCGCTAATTCTCCAACTTCCTGTGTAGGTAGAAGGCTGAAATTTGCCAGGCTCATTCCTTACAGCTTACTTACAAAAGTTAAGCAGGTTTCATTTCGAAATTCTATGCGTAACGGTCATAACGGTCGACAATATCTGCCATGTTAAACTTTCTTATTTATGGACCCATCTTCATGAAATTCGGTAGGCGGCTTCCCTGCGCTAACCGAAACCGAAGTACATACTTATTTTGGTGGTATGACGCCACTGTCGTCCGCCATATTGAACTTTCCAACGTCACTAATTCTCCAACTTCCCGTGTAGGTAAAAGGCTGAAATTTGGCAGGCTCATTCCTTACAGCTTACTTACAAAAGCCATATGAGGCGGCGTTGGGTCCCCCCATTCTCACACCGCTCACGTTGTTGGCTGCCTGCCTATATAAGGCCATCCGTCGCTCTAATCTCTTCATTCCCTTCCTTGCTTCACCACGGGATTCATGTCTCCCTGCTGATAACTGCAGCCTTTTTATTTAATCCATGGCTTCTCCGCTGTTTTATTGTTCGTTTATTATGATTATAGTTATTGTGTAGGTATTTTAGATTTACTTTACATTGTTCAGGTACCCATTTCCTTTATCGTTCCAACCGTACCCCCATTAACATGTCTATCAAGGTGATCAAAGAACTGTCACTTACCGAGCGGTTTCCATGCCCGGAGATGGCACCTGCCTTTTCCATTCTCTTTGTTACATATTGCACGGCCATATCAGGCTCACTCTTGATATCCGGAGGAACATTGTGTCTTTTGTATTGAATGACTGGGACAGGTTCAAGGTGTGGACTGATGACGGTACAGGAGATAATTATACTACACAGGAGCACAATAAGAGTGAAATGCTTAAACCCTTCACCTATGGTTCTGCATGTGAGTTGATGGCTGCCGCTGAATTGTTTGGTTATCGCTTTCAAATGTACTGAAATGGCCAAATATTTTACACCTTTCGACAACCGCCAATGCCTCTTAAACATCTTAGATTGACAGGTGACGATTTCAGTAGTGGACACTTTGATGTTTATGAATGTTTAAATTTTTAAAAGCTGGATGTAAAGTTATCGATGAAACCGGTTGTATGCTTACAACGCTTGACAGATGCTGAATGTCTCTTCAACACAAGTCCTACAAATATTGTCGTAATTGAAACAAACCATGAAACTCAAACCGATTATGACAGCAGCAATCCAAGCTGTGAGATTTGAAACAAGGTTGCTTTTCACATGGCTGACTGTACGTTACATGCTCAAAAGTAAGCTCAGCGCACAGCTTGGTCATATTACAACCGGAGGGCCGAACTGACAACGTGGCATACAAAGAGATCCTTAACAAATAATTATTGGTATATTTTCCCTCAGTTTAAAAAGGTTTACTTTTCTTCTTTATAAAAATTTTAAGGCAGTACTTCACCGCTGTGAAGCGCGGGTATTTTGCTAGTATATTATAAATTAAAACTAGTGAGTGTCCTGAAATAGTTCATCATATCAAGAAATGTTCACATTCCCTGGAACACAATTCATAATAAGTATTCAAGATCCTAAGTATGTAATAAACTGTAGTGAAATAAAGTAAAGATGAAAATGAAAGTAGGTAACCAGAATGATATCCTTTGTTGACTTCAGAATTATGGGTTTTTAGTTTATCTTATTATTATGTATAATCCAGTCCTGAAAAAGGTAGCAGACAACGCAAGAGAAACACACATGCATATTCACACACTCCTATGCAGGTCCAACTTAAATGACAATACTTTTAAACTCTACATTTGTGTATTTTAAAGGCACTATATACTCTACACCTCAATGCAGTATTTATACTCTCTGTGTTTAAGCTCCAAGGATATACTGTAGTTACCATCCCAAGACAATGTGGCTTGATTTCTAGTACTTGCATCCCAAAGATGTCACATTAATTGATTATTCTAAATTAGTCAAGTGCGAGCGAGTGTGCCCATGATGGACTACAATCCCATGAAATGCTGGTTCTTATCTTACACTTAACATTTATGGTAGCAGCCCTGTAATAATTTAAAAAAGAAGAGTCAAGCAGTGAATGGCTATATCGTGCAATCCTGGTAATCCATATTAAATCTCATTTGTAAATATTAATAGAGTTTTGGTTTCATTTGTGGCTTTGCGTTAAGCCTATATCTACCGATTTCCCCTTACTCAAATACTAATTATTTTCTTTCACTGAAAATATTGAATGATATGAAATATTAATTATATTCTCTTTTTGCACGTTTATATATTTCTTCCTTGATTTGCTTTTCTTAGAAATTATAATACTTCTATTTTATAAACTTAAAATATTTCAATAGCCTAAAATATAATATAGGCCAGATTATCCTTCATAATCATTTTATTTTAGCTGTTTTGAAAAGCGAGGTTTCATTTTTTAAAGCTGTATCATTTTAAAATGGCAATCATTTCACTTTTGTACAGATACATGAATGAGCAGCAATGGGTAGAGTCTTGCAACGGTAAAAACAATTGCCTGTCCTGTGAAATGTAGCCCTACAGAATTCAATCTGGTAACTACTGGCCTAGAACACATTCCTTCAAAATGAAGTACGCTCAAGCATGTGCATTTTATAGTACATATGTTTTTAATACCAACATAGGAAACAAGAAAACAACCCTGCATCTTTAGTATATTAACACCCACAATTAACTGAACATGTTTCCTTCTGGTGTTATGACGAGTAGTCTTGTAAGGAGCACTGCAAAAATAAATTGTATGCCAATGGTTACAAAAATATTTAGATGTTGACATTAGAAGATCAATCTCATTGTGGTGCCTGCTGTAAAGCACAGGTTTTATGTCTACTGCAGCTAAATTTTGGTCTTGCTGACAAAAAGGCTTAGTGTTTAAAACAAAACCATTACAGTGTCTGCACTAAACAACATGGTCACTATGACATAAACAAGTCTCATGGGAGTGAATATACATGTACATGCTGCCATCTGAATTATTAAGCAGCATATGCAGTAGGGAAATTATTATTTTGTTCGTTTTTATTTTAAGACTAAAAATACTCTGAAGTATAACATGTGAAAGCAACCCCGTAGAATTAGGTTTTGACAAAGATCTCATTTGCAGAAATGAAACAATCTTTGCTAATTATGCAATGTTAACTAATCTGTAGTGAATCTGTCATTTTATGTTTTGACAATAACTGAACATTCTCTTTTGTTTCAATCAGGTATTTCAGAGAAAATTAAAATAATGCCTTTACCCTACTGTTAATTCAGTATTTTATCCATTCCACAATACACAGCGGGGAATGAGCATTGACCTCAAAGTGTCATATTTTTCTAGCACACCCAGTACTGGGTTTTTGTTGCCTGGAGCAATTAATAAAGCATTAATGACAAGAGCTATTTAAAATGTAGTCCTTTATATACAGACATAGCTTTTACTTGGCTGTGCCTGGGGACCTAACCAACACTACCTATTAAGATAATCAGAAATGTGCAAGAGCTGAGCAAAAATTGTACTTGAAAATCATCTGTGTTTAAAAATGTAGGTAACTATAAGAAGCAAATTATGCATTTGTTTTTCCTCCTTTACAAGATGCAAGATTCTTTTCATAAAATGTGTCTTCTTTTTATTATTTTAGATCAGTAAGAAGCAGTAAGAACATTTCTGCAGCACACTGCTGTAGCAGCATTAATATTGACCTAAGAATTAAAGGAGAAAAAAATGGTCTCATGCAATTTTAAGTCGAAATAAAACTGGTTATATCATAGATTTATATGATTGTCAAAATGTAATTTATAATTGATTATGCTGTTGCTGCTTTGTTTACTTTTACTACACAATGTCAGTAGTTAAAAATAAGCAAATTAAATATATTTTAAAAAGTACAGAGTTTAAACCTGCAAAGATGGTTATAGTTACCATAAGCAGGGCTCCGGACTGAGATGGAGCTCACGCTTCCTTTCCTCTTCTTTAGTTTACAGCGAAAGAGGGCATGGCTCTCCATGATCACAATCAAACTCAAACTCCCAGGTCACTTGGGTGTGCAGTTTCAGAGTTTCACATTCCCAGTTGGAGATGACTCTCTGCAGTTAGGGACAACATTACAAGATATCGATCAAAATATCCAAAATTGTTTGGCTGTTGGTAAACATGAAGACCCAGATAACTTGCTATTCTTACTAGTGCCATCCCTCTCTGCCATCACAAACAAATTCAAGAATCATTGACTGGTCTATTTTATATTTGCATGAACAAAGTCACAAATCACTGGCCGACTGGCGTTTCTTTTGAAATTTTTACAAACAAAAGGGAACAACCTGTCAACAGCTCTTAGTAGCTCTCTAAGGTTCAGAACCCTGAAACGTTTTCAACCCCCTAAACCACCACCACTACAATTGTGGCCCTGCATATCAATAAATACGCATGAGGTTCTGCATGACAGTGTGTGTTATATGTGTTGAATTGATTTGCTGATTTCTGAAAGACAAATATAGGATATTTCACATACTTTATATCTTATAGAATAAGAGAAACTAAGTGTTAGTTGCTTTACTTTCTAATTGTGACTGTTATATCAGACTTCTTAGTTACACATTTCATAATTTAAAATAAAAAAGGCAAATGCAATTTTTATTGTACAATATACTAGCTGAAGTTCCCAGTGTTTCTTGGGTATAAATAAACAGAGAAATTGGATAGCCTTGCCTCAGCCAAAGTGCACTTCCACTGCCTGATGGGAATTGTGATTTCCATGTTGGGGCTGGTTTTCAGGTTGCCCCCCTCCCATTAGAACCAATCTCCCTGATATGGCATATCGCCTTTACTTTAAATTGGACCAATGACAAGGCACGTGCAAAACGTGCAGACAAAGAGATAAACAAATAAACATTCTAAAGGCTTACAACTTTATTTATACGGATAAAAGCCTGTGTAACATGCATTTCACAATAGCAGTACAACATAAACAGAAAATTACATTCATTAATAAAATTCTTCATCAGTTATATAGATATTACTTTCTGGTATGGTTTTGCAGCTTAGCATGGGCTCTCATGTGGCAACCTACTTTTCAGAGCTTGTTTGACCAGATTCCAAAAGCATCCAGCCATCACTAAAAATATACAGAAATTCTCATGGAGCTACTCACAAGTTTTAGAAACATCTGTCAAAGCTAAGCGATTGGTTGAACAACAGAGGCACATAGAGCCAGACGCATGCTGCTGGGTTGGCAATTAGCAAGAAGAGCTGGGCACGACCAAAATTATTGTAGTTTATAGAATGAACAATACCTTCCTTTGATACAGAAGGCTAGGGGAAGAATCGAACACCCAAAGAGTATCTTATATAATCTACCCACATATTTCCGTCTTGGACGCAGCTGTCAAGAATCTGATAATGAGATGTCATTACCAATTTCTGATCTGTGTTTAAAATACAAATGTCTTCTCTGTAATCAGTGTCCTCATTATTGGTGGTCAAGGGCTGAGCATGTGTCTGGCCAGATACTCACAGATGAACCACAGGTAGCTCATCACACTACCTTTTGTGATGCATGGGTTGAGGATTATTGTGGGGGAAAGGGAGCTGCCAGTCTGTACATGCTGGCTAGTTTGAAGGTCTAAACTCCAGTTGCAGAGAGTACCCCTACATCTCATGCCTTGGAGGCTGGTGATCAGTCCTCAGCATAAAAGTTTAAAATGCTGAGCTATAGTCCATAAACAGTACTCTGGTATTGCCGTTTTTATTGTTCACTGTATATGCCAAACCTGACCTCCATCACTCCATTTCTGGAACCCAAATTTTGTCTGGTCACACACTGTCCCATTTTTACTATGCCAATTCAAAGTAACATTTATTAACCTTTGTAAAACTGTATTTTTGCAGTTTGTGATTTATGTAAAGTTCATTTTAAATCTTCATTTGAGAGTGTGTGTATTTGTGTGAATGTGTTGTGTAAAGGACTGTGGTCCTGTCTAGTGTTGATTCCTTCCATGACAGGCTTAGGCTTCCTGGAGCATTGTCATGGAAGATGTAGTTTTGAACTATCGTTTGATGGATGAAGGAGTCTACTATATTATTTTTTGACTGACAAATGACTAGATTTTTTTATTTCTTGCCATTTTATTACAGTTATATATGTTTTCATAAAGATTTTGGCCTCTAAAATTAAATATTTGCAGTTGATTAAGTATGAACACTTCATGAAAGTGTTAAGTATAAACTTCTGGTTCAATTCAGCCGATCGAGTCACGTTCTCCTCTTCAGGAGTTAACCTCCACCATTCCAAGTTTGCAATATGTCAGAAGAAAACCTGATTAAAAGCAAGTTTGTCTTACTGTGTTGCTCTTTATTAATCCTGGCCTCCTCCGGTGGTAATGAGTACAAGCTGTAAGAAGAATGACTGTTAGTGGGGGCGACCTTTGAAAGGAGCAAGTCACCCGGAAATGACCCTAGCTAGGCCAGTCATTTTTGAGCCTTGCTTTTTTTTCCTTTCTGTCTCTTCTTAGCAGTAGTCAAAGCAAGACACTGTTTCAGCTGCCCTCTCATACTAAATTTCTTAACAAAATGCTTGTGCATTGTCGGAAGGAATTTTTGTGTACTTTGTAAGAAAAAGATTTTGACAAAATGTCATTAAGGTGACATAGTGTAAAGTAATACAGTTAATGGAGGCTTTAGTGTTTGACTTGTTAGCCCATTATGAAACTGTTGCAAAATTAATGGATGCCAGGGGAGCTGGAGTTGAAAATGGAGCTGGCAGATTTAAAGGCTTTGTTTTGTGTTTCACAAGAGAAGAAAAAAGCAGGGAATAAATAGAAAACAAAAACCTTCACTAAAGAGGCACCGTGTATAAACAAAGAAGTGCTTTTTAAAAATACTGAAAAAATGCTACCAGGCTCCCTCATTTTTAAAATTACATACAAACACAGTAATGCTTGCTCTGAATGTTTAGCATTTTTAAAATCAAGGTCAAGTACTGCAAAAGATTTTCCTTATGTAATTTTCTCTACGTTTTCACTGCTTGAGCATAGTTTATATGTTTGCCTCAAGTCTATGTAGACATTCCCAGCTATATATCCCAAAGATGTGAATGTACGGTTGAATACTTGTTTTCCTTTAATTCACTTTCCAAAATCACTTCTTTTACAGTACAATGCCACATGGTACTGCCTTTCCTGTCAACATTAGGGGAAAGTGCCGAAGTCCATCAAGGGGCATACTCACATTTCACCATACAAGGCCAACTTAAAGTCACCACTTTAGTTATGTGTTATGAAAGTAGCCAGAAACTGGGGTACCTGCACTAAACCTGTATCAACACAGACACATTCTTGAAACTACATCAATATATTTTCCAGACTCAGATTACTTGAACCCAGAATTCTAGAGCCTTAATAATAATAGTAATAATACATTTTATTTTGGGGTATTATCGCTTTTTTGTCGCCGACACCACACAGACTGACACCAGAGGCACATATAAAACAAACAAAAACTTTTACAGTATTTTCTTCACCTGTGGGGCACGTCTTTCCCGTGAACCCCACAGGCACAACATAGTTCCAACACAAATAAAGCACCCAAATCACCACACTCTCCTTCTACTACTACTTCTTCTTCCTCCTCTCCTCTCCTTTCCTCTCCTCTCCTCCCGACTCTGGTGCCCTGAGTAGTGGCTGCAGACTCCTCTTATAGCCCACCCGGAAGTGCTGCAGGTGCTCGTTGAACTACTTCTGGTTGCACCTCCGAGTGTGGCTGCGTTCCCGCCCAAACAGGCTCATTAAGCCGTGCAGCTCTATGCAGCTCCCTCGGCGGAGGCCACGGAACCCAACCAAGATGAGTTCTGGTGTTCCATGAAAGTGGCCCCGACGCAACCCAGGGGGGCTGCCACCAAGTGTACTGGGGGACGTAGCGTGCATCCCATGGCTGCTCCCCCGGATCCAGTGTTGAAGGTGCGCCCCAGCCGGGCATGGGCCAATTTATATAACACTTTTCCCATGCTCAAGGGAATGATCATGTTTGTCGCACCATGTTGCAACTGGAAAGTGAGCCAGTATGCACTGTTGTTGATTTGCCAAGGTGGTGGTGTCTTGCTGTCTTAAGAATGGGGCTGTCAGGCTAAGATTTAGATGTCTTGCTAACAATTAATAGAGTAACCAGGTTCAAATAACAAATGTATATATGGGTTAAGCATTGAAGCAGTGCAAATCCTTCTTTGTCAGCAGAAATATCAAGTTGTAAAATGAACAAATTGTAGTAAACTATGAACCTTAATCCAGTTTGTTGTACACTTGTTATTTTTCTAACTTTAAGGTACAGTGCATAGTACATCATGGGTGAATTTCACTCATAAAAACACAAAACATTGTCCAGCAGTGAAATATGACATTGAGCAAATGTCATTCTTCCCCAGTATGCAGGGTCTGTTGTAAGCTTTTATCTTTCTTGTATAATGCTTTTCATGTGTGAAAAAGGTGTAATTAAGAAGTAATTATAAACTGGTTATCATAATCTGGATATTCTCAGGAAACTGTTCTATTCTGGAAAGTAATGGTTATTAATTTCCAAATTCATTCAAGTATTAATTAAACAAATAAGTATATTGTTCAGTTTTATCTCTTTGGAGACATTCATTCATTCTTTTTTATTGAACTTAAAGCATGTAACATTCCATACAATCAAGTCAAACTTAACAAAATTCAATTCAATTCAATCCCCACCCATGACAAAGAGAGAAAGGCCAACTGCCAGAGTAAAACGTTTGAGAGTAGTATAGAGGGAAAGGAGTTTTTCTCCCCAATATATGTGCTTATTCTAAAATATTATTGATTAGATCCTCCAAGGTTTAAAAAAAAAGTTCTGCACAGATCCTCTAAGATAGAATTAGATTTTTTCCAGTTTCAAACAGTATATAACATCAGTTACCCACTGACTTAGAAGTGGTGGGCTAAGATTCTTCCAGTTGAGCAAGATAAGTCTACGAGCTAATAGTGAAATAAAGGCAATTACAGTCTGTTTGTCCTTCTCCACCTTAATTCAATGTAGGAGTACACCAAACACAGCTGTTAATGGATTAGAAGTGATTATGACAACATGGATGTCTGATAGGCATTTAAAAATAAATCTTGATAAAAGATTTTAAGTTGAATAATTGAATGCTTTGCTCATATGGAGCTCGAGTGAATTCTGTGCATGGCTGCCTTCTACTCCATTTCTGAAATGTTGAGTAAGAGATCATTTTCCCACTGTACTTTGGGATATTTAAAATGAAGGGACTTTAAAATGGTTTTATATATTATAGAAATGCTGTCTGAATCTTCAAGACTAATCATTATCTCTTAGAAATTGGTGGAAGGTGAGGAAAATTGGGCAGATTTTGTGAGCAAAGTTTCTAATTTGGAGACAGTGAAAAAACTGTGTTGCTGGGAAACTAAATTTAGAGAGTAACTGTTCATAGAATGCAAAAGCGTTATATATATATACAAGTCTCTAAATGATTTAATCCCATTCGTTTTCCAAACATTAAAAACTGTTAAGTTTGAGAGGGTGGAAAAAGACGGTTATCATATAAAGTTGCCACAGATAAAATATTCTCCAACTTTTGCTTCCTACATTGGTTCCATATTCTGAGTGAATGAAGGACAATTCAGTTGTTAGTATATTGACGACTAGCAATATACCCGCGCTTCGCAGCGGCGAAGTACTGCCTTAAAATTTTTATTAAGAAGAAAAGTAAACCTTTTTAAACTGAGGGAAAATATACCAATAATTATTTGTAGGATCTCTTTGTATGCAAACGCTGTCAATTCGGCCCTCCGGTTTTAATATTACTCTTGAGCATGCAACGTACAGTTGGCCATATGAAAAGTAATCTTGCCTCAAGTCTCACAGCTTGGATTGCTGCTGTCATAATCGGTTTGAGTTTCATGGTTTGTTTCAATTACGTTAGTATTTGCAGGACTTGTGTTGAAGTGACATTCGGCATCTGTCAAGTGTTGTAAGCATACACCCGGTTGGAATGATAAAGGAAATGGGTACCTGAACAATGTAAACTAAGTCTAAAATACCTATGCAATAACTATAATCGTAATAAACGAACAATAAAACAGCGGAGAAGCTGTGGATTAAATAAAAAGGCTGCAGTTATCAGCAGGGAGGCGTGAATACAGTGGCGAAGCAAGGAAAGGAATGAAGAGACCGGAGCGACGGACGGCCTTATATAGGCAGGCAGCCAACAACGTGGGAGGCGTAGGGATGGGGGACCCAACGCCACCTCATATGGCGACTGAGCTACAGGCTATGGACGTATATACTGTATGTACGTAAATAGGATTCACTTAGCGTTGGGAACCCGCGTACCAAATTTCTTGAAGATGGGCCCATAGGTAACAAAGACCGTTGGAAAGTTCAATATGGCGGCCGACAGTGGCGTCATACCACCGAAATAAGTACATACATCGGTTTTGGTTAGTGCAGGGAAGCCACCTACCAAATTTTGTGAAGATGGGGCCATAAATAAGAAAGTTTAACATGGTGGACGTTGTTGACCGTTATGCGTAGAATTTCGAAATGAAACCGGCTTAACTTTTGTAAGTAACCTGTAAGGAATGAGCCTGCCAAATTTCAGCCTTCTACCTACACGGGAAGTTGAAGAATTAGTGATGAGTGAGTCAGTCAGTGAGTCAGTGAGGGCTTTGCCTTTTATTAGTATAGATGCCTTGTATTTACTGGTGTACAGAGCAAGGAATTTAAAAAGGTAGTGCAGGAATGAATTTCTATTGCAGACAAAACTAGTGTGTGTTCATCTATTTGTGTCAGTGTCCATGTTTTTATAGCTTGTATATTTGCCACCCAGTAATAAAACTGAAAATTAGGTAGAGCCATGCCACCTTCTGATTTAAGTCATTGTAGGATAACCCTTTTGATGTGTGGATATTTTGAATTCCAAATAAATGAGATTATAATTGAATCTAATTTCTTAAAAAATGATTTGTTAATGTATATGGGGATGGTTTGAAATAGAAACAGAAGCTTAGGAAGGATATTCATCTTAATAGTTTTAATTCTCCCTGCCTAAATAAGATGGAGGGTAGACCATCTATGCATGTCTTGTTTAATTTTGTTCATGCAAACAGCAAAATTTTGTTGAAAAAATGTGTATTTATTTGTGATGTTTACTGCTAGATATTTAAACTGATCTGCAATGATAAAAGGGAAAGTGTTTAATCTAATGCTGCTTGCTAGAAAATGCACTGGAAAAAGCACACTTTTGTTCAAATTAATTTTGAGTCGAGATATCTTTTGAAATTCTACTAGTACAGTTAGGGCTGCGGGCACTGAATTTTGTGGGTCTGATATATACAGTACCATATCATCTGCATATAGTGATAGTTTCTGTTCAAGGCCTCCTCTGAAAGATCCCTTTCATCTTTGATGCATTTTGAAAGTGAATAGCCAATGGCTCAATGGCGATTGTAAATAGCAGTGATGACAAGGGACATCCTTGTATAGTACCACGTTCTAGTTTGTAGTAGTCTGAGTTAGTGTTGTTAATACGAAGCTTCTGGACTGGTATATAGTAGTTTGATCCATGCACAAATATTAGGGCAAAACCCAAAGTGGTAAACAGGTAATCCCATTCAACCATATCAAATGTTTTTTCTGCATCCAAATATGGAGTGTTGGACTCTATGGATGAATATACAGTAATCCCTCCTCGATCGCGGGGGTTGTGTTCCAGAACCCCCCCACGATAGATGAAAATCAGCGAAGTAGAAACCATATGTTTGTATGGTTATTTTTATATATTTTAAGCCCTTAACTCTCCCACACTGTTAACATTATTAGAGCCCTCTAGACATGAAATAACACCCTTTAGTCAAAAGTTTAAACTGTGCTCCATGACAAGACAGAGATGACAGTTCTTTCTCACAATTAAAAGAATGCAAACATATCTTCTCTTCAAAGGAGCGCCGTCAGGAGCAGAGAATGTCAGAGAGAGTGAGATAAATGCAAACAATCAAAAAATCAATATGTGCTTTTAAGTATGCCGAGGCACAGCGATAAAGCGGCATTTTGTAGAGGACCATCCGTATCCTCTAGGCAAATGGCCCCTCTGCTCACACCCCCTCTGTCAGGTGCAGAGAATGTCAGAGAGGGTGAGAGACCAAGAAAAGCAAACAATCAAGCACCGCGTGGGAAGCATATCTTATATTGAGGAGTTTTAGTTAATATGTAATACATGCTCTGATTGGGTAGCTTCTAAGCCATCTGCTTATAGCGTCCCTTGTATGAAATCAACTGGGCAAACAAACTGAGGAAGTATGTACCATAAATTAAAAGACCCATTGTCCGCAGAAATCTGCGAACCAGTGAAAAATCTGTGATATATATTTAGATATGCTTATGTTTAAAATCCGCGATAAAGTGAAGCCGCGAACGTCGAAGCGCGATATAGCAAGGGATTACTGTATTATATTAAATACGTGTTGAAGATTGAAAGCCAAATGTCTAACGTTAATAAATGTGGTTTGGTCTTGTGATATTACTGGAGGGAACATTTTCTTAATCCTTTTACCTAGAACTTTGTAGAGTATCTTAAAATCATAATTCAGAAGTAAGATTGGTCTGTATGATGCACATTGTAATAAGTCCTTATTTTTCTTAAGAAAAATGGTAATTAATGCTTGGCAAAAAGTTTGAAGTAGATGGCAACATCTTTAAGAATTTATATTACAGTGGTTGACTGTCTTATATGCTTTTGTAGTTTACTGTTACTAATGCAATTTGGTAAAATAATTTTGTTTTAATGTTAGAACTGAACCTATTATTTTTTTCTGCAGTAGTGGTTAGGTTTTTGTGTAATATACTGAAGCAACAGCCTGTGTCACAGGAAAATGTCTTAATTTATTGACTTTATGTGAAGTATCTCATTATAATTGTACATATGTACAATGAAAGGTAGAGTGTATTTATTTATTTTTCAATTCTCGTATTTCTTTACTTTTTATAAAACACTCTGTTACTTGATTCTATTTAGCAAGGATTTCTGTGCTTTTAATAATGCAAAAATATATCTGGATGCCTCATTTCCATCATCTTTTTAATTTATTTGCCCATGAATCCACTAACTTTTAGTGCATATAAATTTACGTTGCCATTTCTCTTTCCACTGTAGTGATCCAGATCTGATCTGTATTTTTTCAAAATGACAGGAGCTGATCCCGGAGTTCTACTATCTCCCTGAGATGTTTGTGAACAGCAATGTATATAATCTAGGAGTTAGAGATGACAGAACAGTTGTATCTAATGTTGATCTCCCGCCTTGGGCTAAAAAGCCAGAAGATTTTGTCCGGATAAATCGAATGGTAAGACCAACTTTTTGTTTTTGTTCCTTAAAATTGTAAAAATGTTTTCATTTTGTGTTTATTATTAAAACAGTAATGTGCAGGAAGCATACATTTGTTTTACCTGTAGTTACAAAAAAATCCTCTTCTTTCAAGCAAAAATTTGACTTTACAAAGAAATCTCATGATGTCTAGCATATGATATTACTGGTAACAAATTGTGAACCAATGTATCCAAAAATGCATAAACTTTCTCTGTCTAGAACAATATTTACTGGAAGACATTTGCTCAAAATGTCCAGGCATTCTACAATGTTAATAACTATACCAAGTTTACTTTGGACTGACCGATTTGCGTTGGCAATATAGTGTCGACAGACTCATACCTTGACACACACAGGCACAGATATCACTCTGAAAGTTAACAAATCATCTATTCATCTATTTTTGTACTGTAAATCTACTGAAAGCATATAGTCAGAATCAGACTGCATTACAGTGCTTTTCAAATGTATAATTTTCAATCTAGAGCAAAAAATCAGCAACATTCAGTTCTGAGTTACTGCATATTGTCCACACAGTCATATCATGAAACACAGAGATGTATAGACATGGTGTTCTAAGACATCTAAAATGTGTAATTCCCTTAAAAGCTGGAAGTTAAAATTTTGTCATTGTCACAGTACTTTTCTTATAGACTGTATATGCAAACTACAATTAACAAAGAAATGCCTGTCATGGTAAATATGAAAAACACACTGCTCAAAAAATTATGGGAACACTTAAATCATACATCAGATCTCGATTTGTAATCCGTTGAGAACAAAATGAAGTAACAATGGTCAATGGAAACCAAAATCACCAATCCATTAAGGGCTGAATTCAACAACACACTGAAAGTCAAAGTCAAAAATTGAAATCACAGGCTGATCCCACTTGCATGAATTTCATCATGGCAACTCATATTGTGACTTATTAGTCTGTATGGTCACCATGTGCCTGTATGCACTCCTGACAATGTCTGGACACGCTCCTGATGATACAGCTGATTGTGTCCTGGGAGGTAACCTCCCAGACCTAGATTAGGGCATCAGTGAGCACCAGGACAGTCTTAGATGCACTGATTAATTAACATTCCAGAGCTTCTCAGTTGGATTCATGTCTGGGGAATTTGTGGGCCAATCAATGGCACTCTGGCCACATGAGGTTGGCATTGTCCTACACCAGGAGGAAACCAGGGAACACTGTACCAGTGTAAGGTCAAGTTACCATTGCCTAGCATGTGGAGGTCTATGCGACCCTCCAAGGATCTACCTCCTCAGACCATCACTGACCCACCGCCAAACCAGTCATGCTGGATGATGTTGTAGGCTGCATAACATTCACCACGGCATCTCTGTCACATGTGCTTAGTGTGAACCTATTCTCATCTGTGAAGAGAACAGGGAGCCAGTTGCAGAGCTGCCAATTGTGGTATTCTGTGGTGAATGTCTTTTGAGCTGCATGCTGATGGGCTGTGAGCACAGGTCTAACTAGAGGACATCCTACCCTCATGGAGTCCATTTCTAACAGTTTGGTCAGAAACATGTAACCAGTAGCCAGGTGGAGGTCATTTTGTAGGACTCTGGTAGTCACTCCTTCAGTTCCTCCTCACACAAAGGAGCAGATACTGGTCCGGCTATTAGGTTGATTCCCTTCTACGGCCTTGTCCAGCTCTACTTGTGTAACGGCCCATTACCTGGTATCTCCTCAGTGATTCTGAGACTGTGCTGGGAGACACAGCAAACCTTTTTGCAGCAGCACATATGAATATACCATTTTGGAGGAGCTGGACTACCTGTGCAACCTGAGTACCACCACATGCTGCCGGTAGTGACAAGGACACTAACAAAATGCAAAATAAGAGTATAATCAGTCAGGAGGGATAAGGAGAGAGCAATTGTCTGTGGCCACCACCTGCAAAACCATTGCCCCTTTATGGGAATGTCTTGCTGTTGCCTCTCCAGTGCACCTGCTGTAACTTTCAGTTGCAGCAAAGCAGGTGAAGTTGGTTTACAATTGCTTATGCTTCCTAACTGGACAGATTGATATTCCTGAAGCTTAACTGACTTGATGTTAATATGTGATGATTAAGTGTTTCCTTAATTTTTGAGCAGTGCACATTAGTCTTAAAACCACTTTGTATTGTTTATGTAGAGATTTTTTCATTCTTTCCTGGTGGAAGTATTGTATTGCAGAGAAGGCCACTATGAAGCCAAATATATTTCTACCCTCATCCTGGCAGGCAGAAGCGACATTTCAATGATTCTTCCTCATGTTAGCAGAAAAATCTGGTTATCTTTGTTTTTATAGGAACTAAGACAAAAAGATAATGTTCATTATATACCCATTTGTAAGGATGATAAAGTACAGGTTAATGAGCAGATTAGCATGGTGGTCCAGGTCTATAGAAAAAAAAAAATGACATTACAAATGGCACCACACTTCATATTGTCATTTAGCACATCAAGGTTGTGATTACTGTTGCTGATGCTAAAGTTAAGAAAATATAAGGAGTTAAATTGTTTAATTCAGTGTTTCCAAACCTCAGGCCTAGGGGGCACACTGTGGCCGTAATCAGTGACAACACCTGATAGCACTGATCTCATTTAATTAGCTGGTATTATTTTTCTTTTATTCTACCTTCAGAAAAGCACAGCAGCATGATTTTTACATTTATAAGACATTTATAAATATTTCTGCTTTTGCTTTAGATTTAAATGCTTAACTCTCTTTTGTTGATTTCATTATATTTTGCCCTTTGTGCAGTTTTTCCCCTTCTTTGTATCTTATTAATGACAATTAAAAACGAGCAAAGCAGACACCCAGGCCAACAACACTGAATAATCAAAGACTGCAATTACTTTAGCATCAGACCCACTAATTAGTAGATAATGGATTAATTAAACAATTAGAATACTTAGAAAAAGAGTGAAAATCAAGATGAAAATATTGTTAAAAAGAAAAAAATACATTATCCCACATAACTGCTTGGTACATTCTAATATATATATATATATATATATATATATATATATATATATATATATATATATATATATATATATATATATATATTTTTTTTACTAAACTTAGTTTTCTAATTTCTGTATTGTTCCCAAAACACAGAACTTGGGAAATAACACATCACTTAATTAGCCCAGGAGTCCAATTAAAAACAGAAGCTGGTTGGAACAAAAACCTGCAGCCACAGTGGGGCCACAGGAGCGAGGTTGGGTAGCACTGATCTAATTCATGTTAATATCAAAAAAGGCAACAAGATGTGCCTATCTGATTTACTGTATGTGCAAACATGGATGCAGTATTTTTATCCTTATCCCACGGCTTTGAATCTGATTAACAAAAAATATATATATTTTCATGATTTATTATAGATGAGAATTTAGACACCATGCTTTCTTCAATATGAAATGTAGTTTCACCATTCCTTTGATTGTAATAGCACATTCCAGGATTGCAGTCTTTTCCCTATCAACAAATGTAGCAACAGATGTTGCTAATTCTGTGACCCATAGAGGACATAAACCGCTTTGTTTTTTTTTTTTTGGTTTCTGTCCCTTTTGTCTTATCTACCCTGCATTAATGCTCAATCGTTAAATCTCATTTTACATTTCCTTGCAACCATTAAACCAGTTACTGATTCATGAAGAAATACTGTGCAATGTGATTTCAACTTTCTTGCAACAAAGAATGGCACAAAAGAAAAATCCTCAACTATGTAATATGGTCGTCAAGCAGACCTTCTTTATGTTCCATGAAATAATAAATAACAGATGACACAGGTTACATCAAAGGATTTTGTTATTGCTTATGATGACCCTTTATTAATAATGCTTTTAGCCTGGCTCGAACAATCTTGATGCATGTTTCAAAAGTCTATTAATAAGGAGAAGTATAAAATGCAGTGTCAGAATACAGCAGCTTAAGAGATAAAAGAAAGTATGCCACTTAATTACAAACAAGCTTGGTCTTATATATCAAAGGCATCCTAGACTATCGGGGCTTTTTTAATTTAACCATTCTTTTAAATTACTGCTAGAGTGGTAAAATATATAATGAATGACATTAACATAAAAAAAATCTTAAAACAAAACAAAAAAGCAGTGCTTGTAACTGCATTAAAATGCATTTTAATGCTTGCTTCCCTATAAATTATTGTATTTATGTGTTCCACTTACATAGTACCATGATGCTTGCTTTTTCTGTAATATCACTAATGAAATTATTGGTACAAATCCCTGCAGGTTCAGCTGAAATCTGTTTTCCAAGAACCTTGCGTGTGCCTCTGTAATAAAAGGAAATGAGAGTGGATTCTTTTTTTCTTGTCGCCTGTAATCGACTAGACACATCTCACTGACTGATTCATAAACCTCCTTAATAAAGCAGTGTGTTCAATACTAACATGATTTAAGTCTGACCTCAGTGATGTCATTGAAGGACAGCAGCAGTAAGTGTCCCTGATAATGTTACCTTAATGCTGCCTTCATCAATCATAATTTACCAGTTTAAGAAAGCCTTTCACAGATGAGCATCTGTAGTATTGCTCAGACTTTTGGTCCCAGCAGGCCTACGCTGGTACTTGGAGCCATAAATAGAACACATTCATTCAGTTACTCAGGCATGTTTAATGTATATGCAGGCTGGATATCCAGGATGAATACATTTTGTGCCTGCTGTTATTCTGACTTGTACTGTAACTTAAGATTCTCTTAAATGTAAAGATTTTCTCCCACAACCAATATCTGCAGTGCCTTTTTAAAAGACTGCAGATGTGTGTTACTTTCCTGGGTATCAGATTTAAGATTGTAGCATCCACTTTATACAGTATCCAGTCATGCACAGTGATGTGAGTTTATGCTTGAAAAATAAAACCACAGACTGTGGCAAAGGCTATATTTTATTTAAAGTAAAACAATTAGATTAAAACCGTTCATAATTATCATTAGAGAACATTGCTGGAAAAAAAAACACAAATATTGTCTCTTGTGTCTTTTTACTGTTTTATATATTCAAAATCTAGACGGGAGTTACCGCATTTGTAACAGAGTGATTAGTTCTGCTGCCTGACCGTTCCAAAGGCCTAGCTTTAAATCCCAGCATCCTGGGCACTTCTGTGTGGAGTTTACATGTTCACCCTATGTCCGTGGGGTGTTTTTCCTCCAGATCCTCTGCCTCCCATATATAAAGATACACATGTTAGGTTAACTGGTGACTCAAAATTTAACCCCATAACAGTGTTTGGGTTTGCTTTGTAATGGACCGATGCCTGAACCAGGTCGTGTTCCTGCCTTCTGCTGCAGTTCCCATAAACAGAGTCAACAGGCAAGAAAATGAATGTATTAGTGCAAGGACAAAGGTAACGTGGTCTATTGCATACTGGGGTAATATACATTTCAAATTGATCTGTTTAATGAAAAGAAAGGTACACAAGGTAAATAATAATGTGTATACGTTCCCATTTAACTCCCCTCTTCCCATCTATGTATGGAAAGTGCTTAGTTTAGTGCAGTTCCACTTAAAGTCAAAATAAGTCTCCATATATATTTGGTCTAGTTTTTCTAACCATGGTCTGGCTAAGTGGCTCTATTTGTAAGAAGATTCACATATCATTACTGGCTCACACAGAGATCCTAACCAAGTCACTCAAACCCATCAGAAAAATATTTGGCACTAGCCGACGCCCACCATAGCATACGGCGGTGTAAGAATAGGAACAGAAAACGGTGAGAAAGGAATTCAGAAATGAAGAAAGAAATACTTTTTGAAAGACGCAGTTGTGAATAGGTGTTTTGCTGGAGATGACAGATAATGAGTCGAAAGATCTAACCCTAGAAAAAGCCACGTACAACTGACTGTGGCTGAAGATGTTGGGGTTGTGTTTGAAGTAAATGACAATGGTAGCATGGAGAATCTTGGAAAGAGCTTGAATTTCAGCTTCACCACCATAAACTCTAGATGTTGCCATGTATTGATAGTACGCATGACTTGTTGTGATAACTTGACTTGCGTTGGAAAGAACAACAGGAAGAACGTCACCAAATCTGTCCCAATGTGATGCAACGAAATCTACTGCCCTATGTCGTAGTGAGAGTGCATTGCCTTTGTCAACTGATTGTGTCAAGAAATAACCCACTGATAGGAACAGGCAGTTGCTGGATCCCGGAATAGAGATGACTTTGTACAAAAACCCGTTGACAGAAGTTACTGTCGTTCATTTTATAACAAAGGCTTAGGAAACAACCATTGCAGTATAACGAAAATAGCAATGAGCGAAACCAATAGCAAGGAGCGAAACGAATGCCAATGGTCGAGAAAGTACCTTCCTGTAGCAGGCTACGGAAAAGACTCCCAGGCACGCACATGGCCGAAGTGAAAGGTCATGTGGTCAGGCTAGATATAGGGCGGGACGTGACACCAATAGGGTCATGAGAGAGGAGTGGGGAACGCGGTAGTTCGAAGGAGGAATAGAAATCGAGAAAAGTGGTGTGGGGGTGTATGGGATGCCACAGGTAGCATGGGGAAGGGTTTGGAAGAGGAGGAGTAGGAATCGAGAAACGCTGTGTGGTGGGGACCGGTTTTGAAGAGGAAGCAGGACGAACCAGAAGAGAAATATATATAAGAGATATCCAGACAGGCCATAAATAACTATTACTTAATTCCATCTGCTCAATGCACATATTCTAATTTGCGGTTGCAGACTGAAGGACAGAAGCCACCCCAGAATTGTGTTCTGGCCTAGTTATAATTAAATTTGAATTCTTCCCAGAGTAATAGCATTCTGAAGTCAACTAGTGCAAAATGTAATGTTACATTGGCTCTACAACTACAACTACATTGGATAGTAGTTTACCTAACCTATATTCACAACAATGACTGAATCCAGTCCATATCATTTATAAAACACACAAAGTCCAGCAGTGAGAGTTTCCCTTGCATAGATGTTTTCACAATTTTCCAGACATTCACTTTGACTAACATCACCAATGGGAACTTTTCTAACATTTTTGAATGTGGGATTGTATTTATTTTACTTCATTTGTGTTACAAATCTGCCCATGTGTGAATGAAGGTGTGTGAATGAATGGACTCTTATCCCAGAAGTCATATGTGGTAGATAATTGTTGATTCCATAGTGACCACATATGAATGTAGCTGTGTGCAGGTATGAACCCTTTGAAGGAGTGCCATCTTGTCAGTTGTTGAATTGTGAAGGCTTTGAGAATCATAAGCTAGCAGCTGATGCCTACTGACAGTCTGAGATATACCTTCTTGTTACTATTTACAATAGCTTACTAACAGTTGCGTTGTAGCTTTATTTCAGTTTTTTATCTTGTGTACCTGACAGTCAGTTTACACCTGAACAAACCTGTTTTCTAATCATAAACACAGTTTCAATTACTAGCCTGTTACTGGCTGCATAATGCACATAAGCCTTAGCCCCTTCTTTACTCCAGGGGTTGTTTCGTAGCATGCCTGTTGCTGTTTGCGTGCGGCACATGAAGCTCAATCCCAGAATATGTCCAGATCTGAGCACTACTCAGCACCCTTCACACCCATAGTTAAGATATACAATATATTGGACTTGAATTTTTAGTTTGATCATCTTGTAAAAGCTTAAAATACTCAAGTTATTTTATTTGATAACACTTCAGTTAGCACTACGCAAAGATGAATAACCACTTTACTGATGCTTTATAAGCATAATTAAGACCCAAAGAAGCCATTGTTAAGGTCTTGTTACTTAAGAATAAATGCAAAATAGACATGTTTTTGCAGTACCTAAACTGATGTGCTACCTTATATTTGTAAATGCCAGGAGTATACTATGCTAACAAATCTTCCAAAAGATCATTGGTTCTTTTAAATGGTGGTATAGTTGATCAAGTAAAAGGCTAAGAATGTAAAAACAAGAGTGCACTGGGTGTAATGCCATATTTTGCATGCTGTACTTATATTCCTGCAGATTATTTAGTAGTGGGTTAAGAATGTACAGTATGTGCTGTAATACTGTATACTGCACACTTAACAGTAAATTGCTGCCTTGTTTTTGGTTTATATAGTAAATCACCAAAAGTTCTAATAACAGCTGTAATCATCAATCATATTTTATAATTTAGCACTGTTCATTATATAGTGATTAGCGAGGTTGCCTCAAATCTCCTTTCACCTTGGAGAGTTGATGTCAGAGGGAGTTTATATATCCCACCATTGTCTGTTTCATCTTATTCTTCACTGGCATTGCAAAGATGTGCAAGTTAGATTCTTTTCCAGATTTAAATTGGCCCGAACTGACATTCGATCCGAGATTTGTTGCTGTCCAGTCTCCAGTTCCACATAATCCTGAAATTGGCCTTAGTGGGATCAGTAAATAGACTGATGGCTGGTCAGTAACACTTATCATGTTACTACAATTAGAATATGGATATGTAATGGTGCTTTGCAAGATTTTCGTATAAAATAACTCTTTTAGATCCCAAAATGTTTTTGTTGGTGTCAAAGCTATTGACTTTATTCTAAACAATGTGCCAGTTTTATTTAATATTTGGTTATTTAGTGGTGTAAATATTGTATGTTTTATACTTGTGTCCAAAAAAGGTCTACACAGTGGTTATGCTGTTAATGCTAACAGGTTCTGCTCTCAAGACCAACTACATACAGTTCCAAACCACAAGTATTCTTCTGCATGCACACACATTTTCCAAGTCTGACACAACAAATCTTTACAGAGTTTTCTCTCTGACATTGCTGCTGGTGCATATTGAAGTGGCTTCTCTGGGGTATTGTTTCTCTTTGTAGGACATAAACAAGACAATGGAGTGAAGCTGTGTACTCATGTTTATTAACAGATCAAAGAATGAATGCTTAAATTATCCCAATATCCAGCTATGATGCCCACACCACACCCTCCAATACCATTATTCTGTACTACCAGTTTAGCTGCCTGCTTATAGATATGACATCTCTGTTACTCTCCCTCTCTCTCTGTGTTTCTCTGTCGCTCTTGCACATGTATTCATTAAAGAAACCAGCATCAGATTTTCTTAAATATCAGTAAATCTATGCAAATTTTGTGAAATGGTATACTGTACATGTGGAGATCATGTTGTCTGTGAAGGTGTCTTGTTTATGTTTAACTATTGCATTATTCATGTCACTCAACAGACCAATGGATTAGCATTAATTTACACATTAAAATGTATGTAAATATTAATATATACATTTGCATTAGAATTAGGAATCAGGAGAAATTAATTTTATTTTGTCAATCCAAAGGCAAAGAAAATTATGAAAATGGATGCTAATATAAAAAAAGATTGATGGTAATGAAACCTTTTGTAACACCATTCATCTATCCATCTCCCCGCCAATTTGCTGGACCCTGTTAATCCAATTCTAGATTTGCAGAGAGTGAGAGCCTTTCTTTGGCAGCATTGTACAGTCAGCGGTTGATCCTGGTCGGGGTGCCATTTCAACATTGGGCTTTTGTAAAACAATCATTTGAAGTAAAAGTATAAGGACATATTTATATAAATATAGTTCCATCATGACAGATAGTTTGTTTACCTCCATTTTCAATTAGATTTTTGTGAGTTTTTAAAATCTATTTAATGTTAATTATTTTTTTAGGTAACAACCATTCTGAGTTTGTAGGTTGTGATATCAAAGTCTTCCTGGTGACATGAGGGCAGATCCCAGAGTAGATTAATTTGGACCATCACATTTGGCTTTTAATCTCAAGTATACATTTCTGTAACATGTTTAGAGAGTAAACATCACAAAAGCAGAAAAGGTATCAAAACCGACCACCCACCGCAGCCTTGTCCAGCCACAGACTTCATCAAATCCAGTATTGATATATGCTTTACTTTTATTTAATGTTGCTTTACTGCAGGCAATTTCAATTAAATTACATTTGCTCTGTCAATCCTTTTCTTTGAATATTCTTGAAATTAGTATACTGTACTACGAAATTGTTATTCACTGTAATACATTGTTGAAACTGGCAATTTTTTTGTTCAGAAAATTGAAAACTGCACATATGTATAACATCTAGGTAAACATCTACTGGATTGCCCCTTGCGATTTTAGGATATAGGTCATGCTTTAAAACAGGGATGTCATACATGGATCTAGGAGGGAGCTATAATGGCTGAAGGCTTTCATTCCAGTGATTTCCTTAATTAATATCCAATTACTGCTGCTTACTGTGTGGACTTCTTGTGCCTCCTCCTGGTGGTCAAATATTAAAACTTGATATTGAAAGTCTATAGGCAAACCCCTCTCAAATACACCCATCCATTGCAAACATTTTTCTTGTACGGTGTGCTAGTTTTTCAGTTTGAAGTAACTGTGGTTTGTGAAACACAGCAAGGCAGAGCTTGATGATCAAATATTTCATCAGTTAACACATATCACCTCATATCTGCAGAAGTAAGCCATCATTTGTTAAAAAATTAAATACATTTCTGGCCAGAAGTGATTTCTGCAAGTTCTGAATGTGACTCTGCTTTTAGACTCTAATGTAAATATAGAGTTGTGATCTATAGCAATTTAAATAAGGTTTAAATGATTTTTAAATTACAGTATATACCTGTATATAATACTCTATTTAAAAATGTATGCAGTTAAGTGACAGTTTTGATTTTTTTAACTTCTGTTCATGATCTACTTACTGTTTATCCGTTCAGCTTGACGAATTAATGAATTTTGTGTATCAATAGCTTAAAAAATGCCACTTTAATTAATACATTTTCAAGTGTGTTCTGTAATGCATAAAAATCTCAGATTACTACATACAAATAGATTATTCATAAATAATGATCACTGAGTAATGGAACTGAAACTTTCTGCTCAAAAAAATAGTTTTGCTCGCAACAACCCAGTCCTTACAATGAACATTGGTTACAGTAGTAGAAAACCACTGTGGGTCCCGCTGTGCGTCCTGCTCTGGTCAGCTAATACCAGAAACACAAGCCTGTAGCGGGCACCTAATCACTAAAACTGAACAGCTGAAAGTAAGAAAACGTTCTTCTGTTCTGATGAATCTCGGCTTCTGCTATGTCAAACATGGTCAGAATTTTAGCATGAATCCATGAATTCATCATACCAATTAAATATCATTTGAATACCAGAGACGCTAAGAGTTTCTGTAGATAATGTGCATCTTCTTACAACCATTCTGTCATTTTATATACAACAAACCCCTAAAATGAAATGAGTGAAAAGACTGCAACAGATTTGCATAACTGTAATTTGCTTTACTTAATAAAGCGAGATACAATTTTAACCTAATTCACATAAATCAATTATTGCAGACAAATACTGAATTTGGATTATATTCTCAGAAAACACAAAATACAGAAAAACACAGAAATAAACAAGCCTGAACACCAAAACTATATTGAAAATCAAAACAGTGTGAATTGATAATAACTGCTGAGGCTGGCAGCTTGTGTTTCTCTGATAAAAAGTAAAATAGCAGTCTATCCTATTGGTAAACTCCAAAGTTGGTTATATTGCACAGACGCACCAATTCCAGAATGAAAGCAACACTGAATAGCTAAAGCAGCAAGAAATGCACTCCACTGTTCCCTTCAATTATGGCAGAACTGTTTCTTTGTCAACAAATAAATGTTTTGTTTTTCCATTTGGACTCTTATTTTTCATTTTTAGCTGTTCAGGTTGAAAGGAGAAAGAATTTAACTACACCAGTCACCCTCATGGATGTATATAGTATAACAAACTATAATACCCCCTCCACATCCAGCAGTTCCTTTCTTAAATACATAGACTCAATCTTTTCTGTACATCTGTTTGTACTTTTGAATGTTTAACAGTAAAAAACAAATAATAAAGTAGGACAGATTGAACATGAAATAAACATTATGTATGGCACTACTACATATATTTCCAGCAGAATAATGCACTATATCTAATATATAAAGCAGAGTCTATGTATGTGTGTATGTATGTTTGTTTGTCCGTCATACAAATCTGCACCGGGCGTCCGATCGGCACCAAACTGGGGATGGGGCTCCTTTGTGACCAGGAGAAGGTCATGGGGTATGTTTGCTTGGGAAAAAATGTTTGTGGTGAAGCGCAGGGCACCTTTTCACCGACACAACTTTCAGCACACATCCCCATACTTATCATCGACAAGGTGGCCGCACATTGCAACAGACGTTCACATCAGTGCCATCTAGAGGCAGCTTTGGTCTCTGTGTGTTGCTCTTTACCCATGTTTCTTTAAATTGCCAAGACATGCCGGAAGTGTCCAAGTATGAGAAGGCCGACTGCTTTGATCGGGTGAAGGGCAATTGCCATATGAATGTAAAACATGAACAACCCAGTGCGCATGACCAGCTGACACACCCGCGTTTCCGAGAGTCACACTCCCACACACACTGATAGTGCTGTATTTCATTCACCAACGTCCGTTATATGCAAGTACATTTGAACAGAGACTCGCCTTAAAAAGATAGTATCCTTCCCACACCATTTCCCCCAGACACACCACTGGTTGTATGTCGCTTCTTTCTGTAGTTACTATCCCCAACATCCGTTAGATGCCAGCACGGTTCAACACAGACGCTCCTTACAAAGAGACCACCCCTCCCGGCCATTTTTCCCGGTATGGTTTCAGTGCTACTCTTTCTCACTGGCTTTCCGTATTTGTTGTGCTATTGATTTCAAATGTCTACAATTTCCAGTTTGTTTGTCTTTTGCTATGTCAATTAATAAGGCTCAAGGGCTATCACTGCAAGTTGCAAGCATCAATTTGGAAAATCCATGCTTTTCACATGGACAACTCTACGTAGCATTTTCTAGAGTGGAAAATCCTCAGAATTTGTTCATTTTCGCACCACAAGAGAAAACAAAAAATATAGTGTATCCAAATGCTCTGGAATGATCACTTATATTACCTATTATAATAAAATATGAATCAGAAAACTGTTTCTTCTATTTCTATGTTCTGTTTCTTTTATTTCGGAAATTCCCCGGTTATACATTCCCAGGCAATGGTGGGTACTCGTGCTAGTGCACTATATAATTGATGCACTATATCACAAAGTTTGCATCAAGCTGGTTCCACAAAATGATAATAATTGCATTTCACTCAATCTCAACATTTGGGGTGCATATTCACCTTTCGAAGGACAGGTAAAGTGATCAGAAGACCAGTTCATGTCATTTTAATTAGTTTAATCAGTTTTGTGAGTTTGTGTATTTTATGTTTGTAATGCTTTGCTATTGGCTTTGTTGATGGAGTTCTTTGATGATTCAAGTATAGAATCACTTTTTAAGTATGAATAACCTCAATTCCTGTTCTTAGTTAAATATTAGGTGATGCTTTCTGATAAAAAAAACAACAGTAGTCCATTACAGGTCACAATTAAGACACAACCAATTTATATTTTTGATAAGTATCTTGAATTAGTAAGATAGTAAGGCTCATGTTCAGCTTAGATGCTACTCAAGAAAGTTTGGCAATTAATGATTAAAATTTGCAAAGCTATCTATAAAATTTTAGAAACTAAAAGGAGAATAAATTTTATGTATAGACAAAATCCTCGGCATGGCCAGCTCATTGCTCCTTTTGACTTTACCTTCCTGTACACCAGTTATTAAAACTTCAGTATTTGCAAAAATGTGTACTAAATCACAATAACTGTAAAGTAAGGGTGGATGAATCCATCATAGAATGGTGCTGTGCAACAATAAATGTTTGAGCTAACCCAGTCCAGCAAGAATATCAATGAAATATAGATATTAACTAAATGACTTGAAGAAAACTTTTACAAACCCTGGGACCTCATGAAAACTCTACACAGATCTGACTGAACTAGGAAGGCACTTAACTGTGCTGTACTCAGATATAATGACAGTAAATTGAACTTACTTGAACTCATAAGCCTGCTACTACATTTGAGTCAGCATCATTAACTATTGCACAGCCATGCTGTCCATAAGCTGAGTTATACAGTACTGATAAAATAGCATTATTTGTATTATTGGATGACACACATCCTTTGTTTTAGCTGATTATGAAGAACAGTCCTTCTGACTTTGGCTGCAGAGTACAATAATGACTGCTTCTGGAATTATACAAACAAGCCCTTACTGATGCCTATAATATGTATTAATGAGTATGTATGAATACATCTAAGTGTGCTTTAGTTAATCTAGTTCTTACCTATACAATTGGGAAAACAATAATTAATGACGTGCTCCTGCTGTATGTCTGTACCTTGTCATTGCCTGTACTTGTACCTACAGTAATTAAGTACTGAATCTTCAACATTTTGCTGTTGTTGAACACTCAAGTTATTACTGTATATGTTACTATAGGTTTATTTCTTCGCATAAAATAAAATATTTAACAAACAAATGATTTATATAGTGACAGTTACCATTTAGCATATTATATAAACCTTATTAAGCACACTTATTCTTATGAGTCCAGTATGCTATGCAATAATTACAAATATTATTTGAAAAGTGAAATGCAACAAACACAAAGTAAAATGTTGAACCAAAAATTTTTTTTTTTTTATTTAAAAATGTATGTGTATAGAGTGGTTTTAAGTCTTTCAATTAAAGCCTAATTTTATACTCGGTCATTATGAAATTAATTGTGTTAAAGGTCAATTGTGATGTTTGTGTAATACAGTTATGTGTCTGTATTCAGATAAAGTGATTCATAGTTTATTTCTTGGTCGCCGTGGGTCCATAATGTACATGAAACACTATAAACCATAACATCACTGGAGTGGTTTTTGCCCTTTTTGTATTTGTATCTGTCATATATAATTTTATTTAAGAAGTTTTGGATTATGTCAAGGCTTTTTTTTTTTTGTTTCTTTACAGCATGTACTGTACTAGGTTATGCTTCATAATAACACAATTGTTATGCCCTTTAAAGAATAATTCACCTTCTGGCTATTCTGGAAATATAACCTTAATGCTGGGTAGCCTGCAGATTTGGATGGTCTTATCTGCTTTTTATGCTCATCTGTGTTTGACACGACCTTAAGAAAACAGAAGGATAGACTGTTGAAATATATCATATAATGTACAAAATTAAATAATGTTTCTCTGAAATAAAGAAATGTATAAGTAAAAGTAACTATCTTCACCTTATCTGACAATGTAACACCAGTATTCACATTACCCTTTATTTACTCTCTACAATTAAATTTCTGCAATGAGAGAGAAGTACTGTAAATTACCAGCTTCTTCTTTAATTTTAATATGGAAGATTTTGAGTGGCACAATTTAAGTGTGTGTTTCACAATTTTTGTAATGAATAAGGTGAAACAGAGTCACAAATATAAAAAATAAGCATAAGTAAATGAGCTATATTTCTGGTGATTCCTTTTTGTTATTTTGAAAACGTAGCCCTTAACCTCTTGGTATTTTACAAGAATTTGTGTTGTGAAATGTAAGACACATTTCAGTGTAGAGAAGCTCTTGTTTGTTGCCTTATACACAATAATCACATTTTTCAACCTGAAAGAATCCTAACCCACGCAGTTTAACCCAGTGGATAAGCGACATTCCATATATTATCATCAAATTAGAAACATTTAAATTTTCTCTTATAGGATAAGTCTAAAATTTTTTTTTAAACATGAAAAGAATTCATTAATATTATTTTACAATAAGTATGCTGGGCCTGTGATAGATAGATAGATAGATAGATAGATAGATAGATAGATAGATAGATAGATAGATAGATAGATAGATAGATAGATAGATAGATAGATAGATAGATAGATAGATACTTTATTAATCCTAAGGGTAAATTCACATAATCCAGCAGCAGTATACTGATACAAAAAAAAAATTCAATTAAATAGTAATAAAAATGAAAAATGAAAATAAAAAATAAAAAAACAGACAATAACTTTGAGTAATGTTAGCATTTACTCCCCCGGATGGAATTGAAGAGTCGCATAGTGTGTGGGGAGGAATGATCTCCTCAGTCTGTCACTGAAGCTACTCCTCTGTCTGGAGATGACACTGTTCAGTGGATGCAGTGGATTCTCCATGATTGACAGGAGTTTGCTTAATGCCCGTCGCTCTGCCACAGATGTTAAACTATCCAACTTTATTCCTACAATAGAGCCTGCCTTCTTAACAAGTTTGTCCAGGCGTGAGGCGTCTTTCATCTTTACGCTGCCTCCCCAGCACACCACTGCGTAGAAGAGGGCACTCACCACAACCGTCTGGTAGAACATCTGCAGCATCTTATTGCAGATGTTGAAGGATGCCAACCTTCTCAGAAAGTATAGATGTCTCACCTGTGATAATCTTCAGCCCATCCCAACATTAACTCTCTAATGTTATTAATGGTTTTATCATTACTTGAAAAAGATTTTCCCCCTTTTTACCTGTGTTTCTCTCCCTTTTCTCTTTCTTTCTGCTTTGCTTTTTTATGGTTTTTTTTTCCATTGTGTTTCTGTCATTTCTTTGTTTTTAATTTAAAGAAATGATTTTATCTGGCATGTTATTTTTATATGTTTGATTAATAGAATGCAGCTGTAATGTTCTTAATAGAAAAAAAAATGTTCAATTTCGTGTACTATTGCCGTTGTCAATACAGTACATGAATTTTGTGCTGCACTAATGCTGGACACATAAGAACAACGGCCCTGTATAAGTTCCTGGAAAACACTTAGCACTTCACTTTGGTCAGTCTTCCATAAACTACAATACAATTCTCTCCCTTAATCATGTTCTTTAAATGCTTTGTAAAACTGAAAATTAATACTTCTTCAAAGTAAAACTCAAGTTATTTATTTCTTATTAAAATGAATTTGACCTCCATATAATCCTTAAGTAAAACAAACTATCCGGTAATGTGATAAAATAACACACCCCTCTGGTACAGATCTGACAGCACTGTAAAATTCAATTTACTGAACGTCTGCATGACAACAGTGTGCATATGCAATGCAAATCAGGAAAGATTGGGTATCCATGCTCACCTCTTTGAATGTTATCTCATCTTATTTTCTCACCCTGCTTTTTCTGTGCAGGGTCAGAATGCCTTCTCTTCAAGACATTTACAAAATTTACATATCATCTCTTTAGAAACATACATGTAACAGAAGTAATGTCATTCAAGTTAAGTCAATAGTTGTAATGTAATTTGATGAATTTAAACTTAAAACACATTACAGAGCTTAATGTGACTTGATTACAGTAATGCAATACTTTGTACCCCCCCACACACACACACACACACTTTGGTGAAGATATGCAAGTGTGTCCTGTAATTGACTGGCAGGTTCAGCTCCTGCTTTTAACCCAGGCTGTGGGCCCTGTGACCCAATATTGGTATTATCAGGTTAATAAAGTAAATAGTCACTGTGATTATAAAGGCAGGACATTAATACTGTGTAAAACTAAGCCCTGTAATATACATTCATGATAGTATAGTAGTTAGTGTTGCCATTACTCAGCATCCATTATTCTTTGTATGTATGATATTTTTCTCCAGTTTCTTCCCATATAACAATAATTTGTATATTAACTTGACAGGTTTTAAGAAGTGTGTGTATGCCTATGATGGTTTGGCTAGCTGTTGTTGAGATGTTTTTTTATACTTTCAAAGTAAAAATGGATGGATGAGATTAAAATTCACCAGCTTTTGAATGCATTAGGAAACAATGATCAGAACATCATAAGAACAATAGAAAAAACTGTCTTATGAAGCATTTTTGGAATTGTGCATGACCTACAATGACATATATGCTTTTGTAAAAAACCCTTTTAAAATATAGTATGTATTGAGTTATTATGGTTTGGCTATTAAATATGAATTACTGCAATTGTTAACACATGTATTGTATTTATATCAGCAATTTAATATTTATGTCTTTTTTTGACAGGCCCTGGAAAGTGAGTTTGTTTCCTGTCAGCTACATCAATGGATTGACCTTATTTTTGGATACAAGCAACGAGGCCCAGAGGCTGTGCGTGCCCTGAATGTCTTTCACTATTTGACCTATGAGGGTTCAGTAAATTTGGACAGTGTCACAGATCCTGTTCTCAGAGAGGTAAGCATTGCCATCAGATAATGTTACTTTTAAGCCAGTACAACAAAAAAAGTTGTAATTCTATAATTATTAATAACACTGGTCTACAAAAAAAATGTTTTTTGTTTGCTATTGGGAACTTCAGACCAGCTCTCTATTAAGTATTTTACACTGATTTCATATATGAAATTGCAATTAAGCTAGCACATCAGATTTTTGAGATACACATCATTGACGTTTTGACACTTTTGAATATCAATATAATGTATCAACATGATATCTAGAGTTTGGATTCTGTCCCACCAAAATTGTTTGAATGTGTTTGTTCTGAAAACAAACCAGAAGACCATACCAGAGACACTTTAAAGCATATTTATGTCAATTTACCTCAATATAAAAGCGAGATCAGTCTGCTCAAAATTGTCTGAGACAATTGCTTGTGCGCTTGTTCTGCACATCCATCTCTCTTTGCAAGAACCAACAGTAGTCACCCATCATGCTCGGAGTAAATTGTCCTTGATATCAGTTTTCCATCACCTTTGTAGCTTGATTAAATCTTTCCCCATGCTCATCTCTGACATCGCTTAGATTTGGTGGAAAAAAGTCGAGATGAGAATGTAAAAAATGCATCTTCAGTGACATTCTGGCTCCTGTAAGCTGATACTCTTTCAGCAGGTTCTCCACACGCTCAGCATAATTCTCTGCTCTGTGACTGTCAAGAAAATTCTGGACAACCCGCACAAATGCTTCAGTTTCCTTTTGAACACATCGTCAAGCATCAGTTCATGGATTTCAGGGCCAACAAAAACACCTTCCCTAATTTTGGCTTCACTTTTCTCAAGACCAGAGTTATTTCTTAAATGCTGAAAAGCATCACCTTTACTGTCCGGTCACCCTTAGTTGTCCAAGACCTGAAACATCATAACTAAAAAATGGGATGTGCTGGATGAAAACGGTTTTCAGATTTGGAATCAGCAAGTGAAATTTGTTAAAGGACAGGTGAAAGAATCCCAGTAGCAAAATGCTTGTTGACCTGTGTAATAAAGTAAATCATGTTTTAACATCTTGATTTTTAATTGTCTTTCACTTCTTATGCTACATCTATATATCAAACTGTCTGCTTTCAGCACTTATTTATCTAATGAAGTGTCATAAAAGCTAGGGGCCTAGATTGGTGATACTGAGTGTAAGGCAAGAGCCGGCCCTGGGTGGGATACTAGTCCACTGCAAGGCACAATCATGCATAAATTCACACTTACTCATGGCATAATCCATTGTGAACGCTATGCATGCCTTGGAAGAGAATGCATTTGCATGCTGCAGGTGCAGCAGCTGAAACTGAACCATGAGAGGTGGCATCACTATCCTCATGCATCAGAATCCATCCATCCATCCATTTTCCAACCCGCTGAATCCGAACACAGGGTCACGGGGGTCTGCTGGAGCCAATCCCAGATAACACAGGGCACAAGGCAGGAACCAATCCTGGGCAGGGTGCCAACCCACCGCAGGTACATCAGAATAGAAAACATTATACAATCTATAAGGGAACTGTTTTTTGAACTATCATACATTTTCAACCACTACTTTATAAAATACCATATTTCACAGAAATGTGGAGCTTTAATAACAACAATGTAAACGATATTAATTTTTATGTATACCATACTTGGAGTGTTTATTGTAACAAAATGGTGGAACAAACTAAAATGATAATAGCTTTGTTGTTTGCTTAATCACTACTATATTTAGGGACATGTAACAATATGGATCTACTGTATTAAGTAGCATTTTGTCAAATTCATAACTCAAATTTATTATACCATATTGCATTTATAAAGCTGTTTGAACATAGGATAGGTGCTATATAAATGAAGGTTATCATCATTATTATTATTATTTACTCTATCTAGCTGACACTTTTATCCAAAGTTTCTACCACTTGTACACTAGTATTGAGTACAAACATAGAGGTTAACCCAGCAGCTAATTTTGCAGGCTAACACTGTACCTGATAGAGCAGGATATTTTGGTGACAATGATAGTCTTAGTGAATAATTCATTTCACTAGAAATGACAAGTGTCATGTTTGAACTGAAGTTCATTGTGGTGCAGTAGCAATTGCTCCTGCCTCACAAATGCAGCGTCTTGGAGAATCCAGCCCTGCCCTAATCATTGTATGTATATTGTTTAAACATTTTACTGTCATGGGAGTTTTCTCTGGTTGTTCAAGGATGTGTATTTTATGTTAATTGTTGATTGAATGTGAGGTTCTGTGTGAGTGGTACTTGTGCAATGAACTGGAACTCCAAGTGCAAAACTGTGAGAACAGGTTTTGGCTACAATGACAGGATCTCACTCAACTGTCTAACACAAAAAGCAGGCTTAGTAAAGATCACCAGTTGTACAATCATTCAACATAAGCAAACACATATCTGTGTATTTGTTTATCTATGTAAATGTTTAACCTAAATTTTATATTTAAAGTTATTACCATAAAAATATTATAGCATAAAATTCTCAAACCTGCTGAATCAAATTAAGGGTCATATGATGCTTCCAATTCTGAGCACAATGCTAGTAGTCCGTCACCAGCCAAAACAAACAAACATCCACATTCCCACTCACACAGAGCCAATTTGCAATCACTAAATAGCCTAACATGCACATCCCTGAGGACGTACCGAGCAGACATATGTGGACTTCACTCTGACAGTGACCGGGTGTGGGGATTGAACCCAAGGCAGTGGATCCATGAAGCAGCAATGGTAACCTCTGTGTCGCCATGCTGAACTTATTATATACTGCATGCATACTGAGGACTTTAATAATTGCATGAGATGAGTAGAAGGTAAATGTGTTGTATTTTGACCATTTGATCAAGTTAAATTTGAACCATTAAAACTCATCTAATTTTGTCTGTCTGCAAAAAAAATGTTACATCACTTTTTTGTATTGGTATCAGTGTACAATACAAGGAAAATAAACTAAAGGAAACAATGACAGTCATTTCATGTATAACATTGCAATGTCTAGCTAGAACTGGACAATTTTTGATTCAATATTCAAGAACGATCGATATGCAAAAGCAAATATCACAATGTTTGGTACTTTTATTTAGTTTTCTACAGCTTATTCTGTATTAAATAAAATCTACAAAATCTCCACCGATCTTTGAAAGCATGGGTACATTGACTCTGCCATGTTGCCGGTTTTAAAGAGCATGATAAATAATATAGCGAGAATGAGAAGAGGAAGAGTTTAGAGCAGGTAAGGTTAGTTCTGCTGTTTGGAAATGGTTTAGTTTTACCTAGGAAGGCAGTTCAAGCAGTTCAACATCTAAAGATTAAACACATTACTGTATATGAAGCGGCCATCTAGGCACATAGAGCGCCTGCAACATGTCCTCACACCTCGCCAGCAAATCGGGTCCCTGCTACAGATGCATTGACTTGCCATATTGCAAAACACACATTTGTCCACTTAATTTGTGCCCTAAAATACTTGTACTTTGTAAGTGGTCAGATAACTACAGTTACTACTAATTTGCACCAAAAGTAATACGCCTGTGCCGTGAAAGCCCTTACATGTCCATTTCACACTGTCTGTGCTCTGTATTGAAATGCTTCAAGCTGCAGCCTTTATAGGTTTATTTTGTGTGAATTATTCAATGTTTGTTATGAGTTGTGGAGTAAACTGCATTATTGAGAATTTCATTACATGGTTTTAACTGTGTAAATGACAGTAAACTTTTTTTATCTTATTGGTCAAATTTGTTTTCAAATACAATATTGATTAGATTAGATATTATTTGTCCCCAGTGGGAAAAAATAAAATTTTACAGAAGCACTGAAAAAAATTTAACTGCATTATTGGTCAAATTTGTTTTCAATTTGAGTTTGTACTTTTTGTTTTGTAAATGAATTGAGCTTCCTAATTACAATAATTATGGATATTCAATGTATACCACATTCATTTTGCATTAACATTTATAAATACATTGTCCTAGTGATCTTTGAATTTTTTAAGCTTGCTGGAAGAAGTCAAATATACAACCATGTTACTTTGTGAGTGGAAGCTAGTAAAAAAATAAGAAATCACCAATTAATGAATTAAAAATCTGTGTGATCTTTATAATGCCAAATTTTTATAAGGAGACTTCTCTGTTTATTAGGAATACAAGTGAAAGTAAAGTTTTGCCAGGTATTTGAACCTGAAATCTGATCAAATGTCAAGCATCTCCTTATAGGTTCTTCCCCTGTGCCTGCCCTGTTAAGTATCTATCAAAACAGTAGTGAAAGAAGAATTCAAGAATTTGTTAAGAATACTGAATGCACAATTCAAGCTACCTGGCCACAAATACAATATTTAATAGATTAGACTACTTTGTAGATGTTACTTGTTCCCAATGGGGAAAAATTTTAATTTTATAGAAGCTCTGAAAAAAATTAATGTTGGTGAATGTTAAAATAAATATACACACTCATACAAGAAAATCATGTATGTATATACGCAAATGTATAAACTAGAATCATTACAAGTGATGTAAGTCATAAAACATTTATATAATGTACACATGTGCATGTATTATGATCTGTGACTAACAAAGTAATGAATCGAGAGACTGGAAGCAACAGATGCTACCAAAGCAGGCAAGGTGTTGAATGCAAAACATACAGTGGACACTCAAAAAGCAGTAGAGGAGATATAAGGGAAAATGGTAGAATAAAAATAAGATATTTGAGCTGTTTCTTTGAAAAACAGATATTCATGAAATTGTTAACATTTTGAAGAAAAATAAAAGTTTCCCTCACTAATATTTTTATAATATTATTAGGAGAAAATATACCAGGTTTTGGTTTCTGTATAGAAAGTGTGTATGTACTTAACTATATTGTGCTGATCTTCAATCATTAACGTATTTTAAGAACATATCAAAATATAGTGAATATTGCACATTTGGTTAAAATAGCAGCAATATCAATTTAAGTCCATATCACACAGCCATATTACATCTAGCCAATAAAGTGCATGACTCGCTGAGAAAAATGTATTGTTCATGTGTGGCATATTAAACACTCTGCTTCTATGTCCTGAACTCTGTAATTCTATTTGGGGGTCACGGGGAGCCAGCAACCTCTTCCAGTAGCTTCATGCTTAAGGCAAAAAAGAAGCAAGGAAAGAATTGAGGTCCATGAAAGAACAGACCTTTGCATGCATACACATTCACTATTGATTTGTTTAATTCAGGGTTATGGGTGGCTGAAGCCTGCCCAGCAGTGCAAAGTGGCAAAACCTTCAACCGGGTGGTAGTCTACTGCGGGGACCACTCAATATACCTGCAATCAGTAACAATCAGTAACAAACTCCAACGGATATCGGACTTTCTAAACTGCAGACCTAAGCATGTGCAGATTGGTAACATCACATCTTCCACACAGGCTCTCAACACAGATACTCCTCAGGTTTGTGTGCTGAGCCCCCATCTGTACATGTTGTTCACTTAAGACTGTGTGACCAGGCACATATCCATCCCCATCATTACATTTGCTGATGACACTACCATCATAGGCCTGATCACCAACAAGTTTACAGAAAAGAGGTCTACCTACAGATTTAGAAGATAGGTTCAGAATCTGTCACACAAGTCTTTCCCTATGACAAAATCAAATCTGTTTGATTTACTCAGGGTGAGTCATAGACCAGTATGACTGTCACCATGTACACATAACGATACACTTGTACTTGGAGAACCCAGAGAAATGCTTATAGACATGGGGTGTATAAGACTTAACAAACGTGTAAACATGGCTACTGGCCGGATAATTGAAATCGGGCATCTAAAAATCTGAAGCAGCAGAACACTTGGCAACACAATTTAGTTAAATACTCAACTCTGACCCACAAGCCTGATTTGCCTATTTCCTGTTTTCTTAGCTTTGACGTCGTGCTGAATTGATTGGGAAGATTTTCCTTACTAGGATTATAGAGTAGCTCACAGGATACAGTGTGCAATCTGGTATGTAATATGGTACAGAGTAAATGTAAGAAAGTCAGTCTGATTTAAATTGTAAACACATAAGCTGAGGCAGTTAAAAAAGTGTAGAGCCTATAAGTGAAAAAAAAAATCTGATGTTTTCACTTCATTGCTTTGAAGCAAGGATGACCACAAGCTACATTCTATCAGTTGTTTCCTTCACTATGTATCTACAAAGTCAGTGGCACCTGGTGGTTGAATTTATGTAGGCTTTGGTAATTTCTGTTGCATGATAAAAAGCCAGGATGAATGTGACAAATTACTAGAAAATTAGCATGTTCCTGCCTAATTAACAGGCTCAATAAAAAGTCACATATATTTTTTAACCAGTGCAGCCTAGAATAGCTTAATTGAAAAAAGATGAACCTGCAGCAGCTGGTATGCAGAGTGTTGCAGTGCTTCAACGTTTGCAATGGTGGAAAAGAGAGAGAGAATGAGTGTGAGACGGAGAGAGAATGCCTCATGCCCCATGATATCAACCATCTGCTGTATGCAAAATAGTAATTTATATTCTGTCAGAATATAAATTGTTTTTATTTATCAAGTCACAAATATGCAAATAACAGAAATATGGTGTATTATTAACAGTTACAAAACAAAGGACAGCAACTACTCATTTTGCAAGATCCTTTAATGTACATAGTATTGCTTTTTATAAAGTACTTCATTAGAATTATTTTATAGATTTTCTTTTCGACACACTAAAATTTTTATGGTCTATATGTAATGAATCAAAGTGCTTAAATGTAATCAGTAAGTACTTTTGTTGTAATAGAGTGCTTGCATTCATGTTTTTGACCAGAACTCCAATTTTCTCTTGCTGGTTAGCCTGACTGGTGACATTTAACTGGACCAGTTTAAGTATCAGAATAGACAAGCCCATCTACTGCTGGTCATTGTGCATTACTGCTGGGACTGGCTTTCAAAATAAAATCACTGAGTCAAGTACAGTTATTTACATGTTGTACAAAAAAGATGAATTCATTTTATTCACACATTTCAATGAAAGATACTGTCTTTATACTAAACACTGTTGCTGATTTAGTGAATGTTCTCAGTGATGGACTAGCTGATTTGTTCCTGCCTTGTGCCCAGAGCTCCTAGGATATATTAAGGCATCTGTGAACTTGTATTAAAGTAAGTAGGTTCAGAAAATAATGAATGAATTAATTATCATAAAGGCAATAGCAATATCTACCTGTGTTTAATTCTTGTTCTCTTCATTGATACAATATCCCTTTCCATCCATTCTACGAACCCACAATATAAGCTGTCTGTTAAGCATGTCTGATTTCAAAAGAAATTATTGCCTGAAAAGCTAAAATTTGTCATTTACAATGAAATAAGTAGAATGAAATGATCAGAGGGTTTGTTTTTTGTTTTTGTTTTTTTTTTTTGGCAAAAGTGATCTGGCTGCAGAAAATATTTTACCTGCATAAAAATACAATTTTCCATTTTTATTACTCTTTATGAGCTGTCATTTTGAAAACTAGACAGAGAAAGGAAAATGGCATCAGGACAGTGAAAACTGAGATAAAATTAGATTCATGGCATTACAGCTTGAGCAGACGGGATTTGGAGATCAAACCAAACGAGATACGGTATGTGAGGGTGAGGGAAAAAAGCAATGAATTTTGAATGGTTGTCACCTAGAATTTTGGATTTGCTTCAGAGATGGAGTTGCCCAACTGATAACCACTCCTCTTCGGTAAGCACCCATTCTTGAGTAATAACAAAAAATGTCTTTCCTCAGAAATGTGTGGAAATGTGACGATCAGCTCCAGGGTATTGATTCATTCCTGCTTGACAAGCGAAGCGATGGCTGTGGCGTTAACCACAGCAATTATGGTATTAAAATGTCAAGAAATTAGAGGTCAGAATAATAGATAATTTTCTTCCTCATGTCAAATTAAAAAAACGACACTTCTTGACAGCCACTGCAGCTCCAGTTGAGGACATTATGACAGCTTAACTTGGCTTGTACGTGTAAGTGCTGTGATTCACGATCATTTTTATCATGACAGCTTTTTATTTTGGATGAACATGACAGAGACCTCCTCATGCAAACTCTGCTGCTTTGAGGATGTAAACAGCCAAATTATACATTATCTTTTATTTGGCCTTATGCCTCTGTTGAATGGTGAACTTATTTCACTAACATGAAGCAATATGCCAATGTATGTAGAAAATAATTAGCTCTTTTTATACCCTGGAATCCTGAGCCGCTTGTATTTGTGGTATTGTTATCTGCAGCTTTATCTTTAGAATATAAAGTCCTAATCCATATCCATGACTTAGCAGAGACTGGTCTCTTGCCTAGTTATATGCACTGGAATGTTACACATGCTAACTGATTTTATCAAACACGTTACAAAAATATTTGCTTAAAGCCTGGCATATTTTAAAGAATTTTAAAGAAAGGCATATACTGTAGCTCTAATTAGATCAGACATTTAAGTAACAGAAATGTAAAAAAAAATGTTAGGGTAATATCCTTTCATTCATTTTGTGAATACTTATATATTCTTATTATGATTACTTATATTACAATATAAGAAATTTAACCAGTTTAAAAATAAAGCAACATTATGAATTAGCATTCAATAAAAATAAAAAAAAATATTCTGTTTTCAGGTTCTCGTATCCATTTCAGGATTTTAGGGTGCCAGTGCTTTCAGCAGCACTGCCTATAAAACGGGACACCAGTGCATTGCATGGAGCACCAACACTTTTTCATATTGTACCATTGTTGTGTCACCAACTAAGCTAATCTACATTTATTTGGGATCTTGGAGGAAATTTGGAGCACCAAGAGAAATACCCCTGTGAACATGGAGAGAAACTCCAGACATACAGTGAACTATGAGGGAGCGTCGCAAACCACTGCGCCAGCATATTATTTATTGGTATTACTTGACTTTTACAAGCTGTGACCGATATGGACATGGTGATGTAAGATTATACTACACTTATGATGATAAACATATGAACGTAAGAATGCATGCTGTAAACTGAACAAAAGACGCTTATTCCACTCAGCTTGTTTAACACTAGAATGTTACACAGTTTCTATGGAAAAAAAACTAGCTTGAATATGTAGTCCCATAATTACTGATGGTCAGACAACTGTACGAGCAATTTCATATAGTAGTACGTATTAATAGTACTAATAAAAGTGCACATTTTGTGTATTTTTCTACTATAACAGTGCCAAATAAGGTGATCATTTTTGGTTTGATTAGTCAGCGGTACCCAATGTTCCTTCACAGCCAAGATTATATCTGGGTGATCACTTTGACTGAATTGTACCGGTACAGTAGCTGTCTGAGTACATGTGATTTCATTATGAACTGTCACTAGACTAAGAGATACATTGAAAAGATGTATGTGTTTACCTTTAAGGCCTGCTGTCCAGATAAAATATAGACAGAAACCTCAATTGACTTGTTTTTTCTCTAGTGATAAATGTCTGGTCTTTACTCTAACTCCTTCTGTTTTCCTGGGAGCAAAATCACCACTTTATACTTGCTTATAGGCCTCTTATCAGCAGTAAGCAAGACCTCAAGTGTACTCAATTAATTATTAAATGTAAAAACAACTTGATTTTTTGCTCAGATACAATCATCTTTGTGACATTGTGTTTTAAAATTAGAATTCTGACATTCTGATGTATAAAAGTGTTTTGACAGTTTTGAATTGTGTGGATTTAACTGTTTCCCTGGGTCTAATGGAGGAAGACGTAAATCTGGCTAAGGCTGCTGTGATCCATTCCATATGGTATTTTATGGTGTTTGAAGTGGTTGTCAGTCTGCTAATTTATTGAGACAAAAACCCTACTGAAAAAAGACCTTTTATTTTTAATATGCCATATATAGAGTATATTTTATCTTCATTTTATATGCTTCCAAATTAAAAATATATTTAAAATTCTATAAATGCTTTTAGCTTGTTTCCTGTCAATAGACTTTCCTGCAGACAAAGAAACAACCATCAGATCATCACTTTTAACCTCTCTTTATTTATAAATGTTACTGTCAATGTGTGAAATTAGGCATTTTGTATAATGCCTAGGAAATCTATAGAATGTCAAAAATGAGACATCAAAGTATGAAACGATTAAAATTTCAAATATTTCCTAGGCATTCTATGCAATGCCAAAAGGCAAACCAGCAAGTCATTCTGTGTTATGCCTAGGTATTATATCCAATGCCTAGGGAAAGTATATAGCATATTAAAGTAACACGGACATTTCATGCTTTATCTAAAACGTCATATATTCTATAGGTTTCCTAGGCACACTGTACAATACCTGCTTTTCACACATTGTCAGAAACATATATATTATCTTCTGTTATATTATTATTACTTGTTATTTGGCTGATGCCTTTATCCAAGGGGACTGACAACATTTCAGAAATACAATTAGTTATTTTTACTTTCTTGTGTTCCAATTGGAGCACAGACAGATAATGTTTCTTGGTCACACAGTGTCAGTGTTAGGATTTGAACCCACACCTCACAACCTAAAGTCCGAAGCCTTAACCACTACTCCACACTGTCATTGTATTCACCATCAAATTATCATGGCCAACTTTACTCACCCCAATGTGAGCAAGTGCTGCGTATGGGAGTGCTTTGTGTTAAACTGGCCTACCATCCAGAGTTACTTCATGGTCTCTGGCTTGCTGCTAGGATACACTCCAGTTGTGAAAGTAGGTTCAAAAAATGAATAGATGGAAGTTCTCATAATGTCTTTAACATAGTATCACTGAAAAACAGTTGATATTATTTTAATTTATTAGAAGTTTACGATTGTATGTAAAGAATATATTTGATTTTAGCTTTTGAAAAGTAACACAATAAATAGTTTAAAAGGGTCAAGTTGTAATACTTTCCTACTTGTATTGCTGTACAAATACATTTATTATAATGTCTTACAAAACATTAGTACAGAGTGTTTTATGTTACCAGCAAAGTTTCGAAAAGCAAGTTTTACATAAAATGCCTAGGAAATCTATATGGTAATATATATAACACACCTCACATACACTTATGTAGAGCAAATGACTTTTGACAGTTCTTATGACATAATAATAATAAACACTATCCCTGAACTGCAGCTCTGCTAATGGTCCTCTGCTGTTTGACAGAATGGATGAAAGTGTGGCTGGGCAGAATAACTGAGGTCTTTAAAATTGCTGTTTACCTTTCTAAGGTAGCATATTTTACACAGTATATATTCCTTAACAAAAGAAAACTGTGCCCTGGTAACATTCTGAGCTGACTACTCTCTGTAATGGTTTGTGTTCCTTTGGCAAGCAGGTGCCATATCTGGATGTAATGTAGCCACTAGGTAAGGATTACACTATGGTCCAATAGAAGCTGGTGGGGATGAATGGGGCCATCAGGCATTCTGTGGATGTTTGAGGAAGTGAAGGTGTTAGTAATCCCTCTTGATAATAGTCGATATTTGTTAGGCACACTCTAGGTATTCAGTCTTTGTGACTCCAAGAAATGTAAAGCTGCTGACCCTTTCCACAATATTTTACTGATGTGGATTTGGTTTGCCTCCTGATTCCTGTTCAAGCACTTTAGTTTTGATGGCACTAAGGGAGAGATTATAGGTTTAGTACCAATGTGTCAGAGGGAAAATACCTTAAGTCATCTCGTCATTGTTGGTGATCATCAGAATGTGACTGTGGTGGTGTAGATATCTTTGACTGCACAGTCAAAAGTGAAAAAAAAAGCACAACACGCTACTTTGTAGGATGCCTATGCTGAAAATCGGTGCAGAGGACATGACACTGCCAATCTGTATGTGCTAGAGTCTGTTAGTTACAGAGTCCAAAACTTCCAGTGTACATCATTAATGTTCTTTTCAAGAGCACAGTTATCAGTTTTGATGAAACAATGATGTTAAATGCTGAGTTGTAGTCCACAGACCAGTGGTTTCCAAATTCCAAATTTTTCTTTCAACCAGCTTCCCAATTCCCCAATCATTGTATCTCTTACTGATCTCATTGTTTGGTTAGCTGGACTCTTTTTTATTCTGCATTTAGAAAAGAGAAGTAATGTGAGATTGACATTCAGAATTTAGCAATATTTGCATTATTGGATATATACATTCTTACCTCTTTTCCATTTTCCTGTTGATTAACCTTATTAAAGTTTATCCCAATAATAACAATAAATAATAAGTGGTGTAGAAGTCACATTGCAGAATAAAAAAAGATGAAAGGGAACTAATTAAATGAGATCAGTTAGAGGTAAAATGGTTAACTGATTGTGGACTGTGCAGGTCCTCTGGACTGAACTTGGAAACCACTCCTTAAGACGGTACTCAGTGAAATTCAAGGTATATGGCATCCTCTGTGAATCAGTGGTGGTGGAGAGTATTGCTTTGAGATGAGGCAAACTATCTGGAATATTCTGTATAGTGAGGCTCAATACCATTCTTTAAAAGTTTTCATCACAATGGAAATGAATACCACTGGTTGGTATTCAGAAGTCTCTGAGACAGTTGGCTTGTTTGCAGTGTCACAGAGATGATTGTGGTACTTTTAAAGCAAGTAGAAAGCATTCATTTCTTCAAATAGGTTCCTACAAGTTTTTTTAAAATGCCCAAACACTCTAATCTTAACTGGCCGCTTTTTGGATATTCAATATTTTTTAAAATTTGTCTTATATTATCTAGAGAAAGATGAATAATGCAGTGCTGCAGCGATGTGCATAGGAGGAAATTATTTATTTCAATTAATTGATGTGTAGAAAGTTCATCTAGGAGACACAATGTGAATGTGGCTCAATAAGACTTTATTTGTTATCTTAGGCATCACTGTGCCCTTCTGTATATTATAGGCACTGTTTTGATTTGATTTGGCGAAAATGGTTCAAGGGGTTCTTTTAGAGTAAGTGGGCAAAAATCAGAGAGAAGAGGTCCGTTACTTAAATAAAATTTACTTATTCAATTATAACATATAAATACATATGAATAGGTTATAGAAATAAATATATATGCTTAAAGAGACAAACTTATACTTACAATAACATACATACAGTAACATACATCAAAAGACCCAGAGCCATCATCCTAGACCAGTAGACTGAGGGAGCCCGCATGTCAGTCTCGTCAGAGGATCAACCCCGTGCGCCTTTTATCAGATACCGGGCGGTGTGCGCCTTTCCCCACGGTTGAGCGTCCAAAGAAACTGAGGGCGGAACCTTCCCGTATATACTAATTAGGTGTCCTTGCCCAAAAGCGGCCTACGTGGAAGCAGTGTATGCAGAAGTGATCAGTTTCAGCATACCCCCCTCCTTCCATGGGACACGGTGCTATTTTTCTTCTACTCGGCCTTGAGACTAGTGCCTGATACCAGAAGACACAGTAATATGCTTACATGTGAAAAAAGCCTCTCGAAATGAAAAACAACTCCTTACATAGCCTTGGCTGTATCTTTAGAACATTCCCGGCTGTTTTTCCCGAAACATTAGTTTCTATAGCTGATTCTGCGCTGAAGCGACCAACGCCCATCTGCTCTCCTGATTCCCCCTCCCTCTCTTTATTTCACCTTTGCTTTTTACAGAGAAAAATCCTTCCATTACAGGCACTTTTGCTGAAGTGGATAAATAAAGTCAGTGTTTTATTTGACTATAAACTGGGCCAACTTGATCAAGAGGAGATATGCACAGTGTATCAATGACTGTATCTACTTCTGTCAATAATTTCATGACTCTTCTAGCAAAAAAACTTGTATAAATGCATATATCGGTTTTCACAAATTCATTATACAGTATATGCAACAAATATTTACTCAGCATTAGATACCCTGAAATTTTCAAGTCACTACTTGCCTTTAAACCACAGTACATGCTATCTAGGCCTTCAGTGGCATCAGAAATAGGACTATCACACACAACATCAAACAATGACAAAGAATGACCAGCTCATTTATCCAAATGTAACAACCCAGCACACCAAAGTCTTAACAGCACACAACCATATTATAAACACAGTTTCCTCAAATATATAGCTTAGTTTAAGTCTAGAGCAGGGGTGCCCAATGCGTTGATCGCGATCGACCGTTAGATCACAAAGAGAGTGCAGATAGATCGCATTGCATTCCAAAAAAATTTTTTTAAACATTAGTCTATCATATGTCCTCCATATGGCATTTGCCACTTGATTGACATACAGGACGGCCAGTCTGAGATCTCTTTTATTCTAAGACACTGGTCATCCCGCACACACGATCAAACACACGAGTTACTGCAAAACTCCGGCAATCGAAGTGATCTAGGTAGCCTTCCAATTGATATCGACTAAAGAAGGGATTTAAAAAGAAATCTGTTTGGGGAGGGTATGGGCTGGATGTGAAATTGGACGAGGATTTTTTTTCTCACAATGTCACAATCGAAGTGCGTTTGTCTGATCTGTCAACCTCTCATTGCTATAACAAAGAAGGAACATGTGGAAAGGCACTTTCGAACTATTCATAAAAACTACGAAACTGACTTCCTTCCAAAAAGTGATCTGAGAAAGAGGAAGGAGAGGGAACTAAAATCGCAGTTAATCGGACAGCCGTCATTTTTCACTCGGCTGAATTCAAAAGCTCCTTGACTGCATTATTCGGCTCTACTTATTTATGCGAGTCAGCCTTTTCCCACATGACAATTATTAAATCCAAATACTGTAGTGACCATAAATGTATCGAATTGTTATTGTGCCATAAAGGTTATTCAGTTATGCAAGGTACAACAACATATATTTTATGTATAAAGTATACTCAGCATATATATATATATGTATATATCTTTTTAATATAGATGGATATAGATTTTTAATGTAGATGGATCATTTCGACCTGGTTATTTTAAAAGTAGCTCACATGGCGAAAAAGTGTGGGCACCCCAAGTCTAGAGCATAAGATTCTTAACCTGGAGAGTCATAAAATGTTCAGAGACAGTGAAGCTAAGAACAGAAATCTCTATGTGTCCTTTACATTTCTTATACTGCTATTTTAGTCACTTGGATTCACTTCAGGAAACATGCTGGGACAAAAGACAGAGAGAAAAGTGTTTCATGTTCTTTCTCCAATAATAAAGTGATTATTAGCCCAAAAACACAAAAGAAACTAATACATTGAGAACAATGAAAACATCAAAGCAAAACCTTAATCAGGAGCACTATTTGAAAATAAAAAGACATTGATTTGTCATCACTGTGGCAGATGCTTAATTGATCACGTTGAACACCCATGGGATCATATAGAAATGATAATGCTATTATTATTTTTTCTAAAACATGTACTATAACATTAGACCCACATAACAAAAAGAATTTAAAGCCAGAGCTCATTGTCTAGTAAGCTTATTACTGGCACACGCAGTCAAAACCTTCTTTTTATGAGCTGCTGCCTCAAGAATAGAACATCATGAGTCTGAATCCTTTAAATCATTATGGTCCTTGTGGAGTATGTAGTGTATGTAGGTTTTGTTTTGGATTCTGTGGTTTTCCCCCACACCTCCAGAAATATAAAGATTAGGCTAATTAATGATTCCACACTGGAACTGTGTGAGGGTGAAAATGTATTAACATGAGGGTATTGTGCATGAGTGGCTGCTGTGATGAACTGGAACCCTATCCAAGACTCGTCCCTGCCTTGTTCCTGATAGATAGATAGATAGATAGATAGATAGATAGATAGATAGATAGATAGATAGATAGATAGATAGATAGATAGATAGATAGATAGATAGATAGATAGATAGATAGATAGATAGATTTTCTGTTGCAAGTTTCATTTATATAACTTTAACAAGTCGGGGGCACTCGTGACGTGCACCCATGATGTGTAGTCTTGTAGTTTGACCTTTCCAGCGATTCAGTCTGTGACTCACACTCACTACATCAACTGGTTTAATTTTGTCTTAAGTCATAGGGACAAGAGCGTGAAAGCTGACAACCAATGAATACACACCTAAAAAGTATCTTTTGCATTTAATGCAAAAGAAAATGAGTGTTTTGAACCGCAAGAACAGAAGAAAGGCTCATCTTGTAACGCCTTGTATTTTCGAGCCATGGTACAAAAAAAAAAAAACCAGCAAAGTCTTAACTCGTCATACTTGGATAGCATTTGTACAGCCCTGAAAATATGAAACTGTGCTGAAAATTTGTCATGGAGTATCGTAATTTGTAATCCAATCAAGGCAGTGTAATCGAGTAACTGCAGTTATTGAATTTGATATCCCCCTCCAACTGTAAGTCATGTAATGCACCCTCTGATTAATTGAGATTGTTTAGCTCAGTCAGCACTGTAAGAAAAATGGATCCTTCTTAAATGTCTATCAGCTACACATGCTGCAGATCTAGTGGCCATCCACCACAGATAATTGTGAAACGTAAATGTCACCTAAATGCACTAGGACAAAATTTAATAAGTTAAGCAACTTTTACAGGTCTCAAACCAGATTAGAAAGCAACATATGATAAATCGACTGAAACATTGACTGAGCCAAAATATTTAATTACAGAACATAATCTAATGTGGAGTTCTGTTTTGTTTATCCAAACTGTGTCTTTTTAACCAAAATCCACTTGCAAATATGAAAATTTTACCTTTTGATGAAACGCCTCAAGATGCTAACCAGGGCTGGGGTTTCAGCATCATCATTTAGAAATGCATAACTTCTTGTTTTTTCCACATAATCAACATATGGGATACATATGCACATGTAAAGATGTGATCTTCAACTCTTTCAAGCAAAGTGCACTTAAAGTTTCTATTGACAGAACCTTAGGCTGGTGAATAAGCAAAATATATAATGCATTGTCTGACCCTCTGCTGGTGCAGTGGATCCTGGGTTCCTCCTGGTGCACGACAATGTCTGGCTTCATGTGGCGAGAGTATGCAGGTAGATCCTGGAGGATGAAGGAATTGATACCATTGACTGGCCCCCACACTCACCTGACCTAAATCCAATAGAACACCTCTGGGACATTATGTTTCGGTTCATTCGACGCCGCCAGGTTGCACCTCAGACTGTCCAGGAGCTCAGTGATGCCCTGGTCCAGATCTGGGAGAAGATCTCCCAGGACACCATCCATCATCTCATTAGGAGCATGCACCAACGTTGTCAGGCATGCATACAAGCACATGAGGGCCATGCAAACTAGTGAGTATGATTTGGAGTTGCTGCAATTAAATTTTGGCAAAATGAACTAGCCTGCCGCATCATTTGAATTCAGCCCTCTGTAAGTTGATCATTTTAATTTCCATCAAATGATGTGGCATCCTTTCGTTCCTAACACATTAACCAGTCCATTTCAGTGTAGATATCCAGCAGGATCTTTTTTCCCCATTGAGATCTTATGTGTTTTGAAAGTGTTCCTTTAATGTTTTGAGTAGTTAATTTCATGTTGAATGAGCTTAGGATTTGGGTACTGTGAAGCAGAAGTGTAAGTGCCTTTTGGTGTCTTCCCCTGTCCTGTGCACTGAGTGTGACATTTGGACATTTATCTCAGCCAGATGGAATGTTATGTACCTATACCTTTATTTATTTACTTACTTTCTACAGTGTATAGTCACGAGTGCAGAGCTTCCCACGTACATATACAAAGTACATAGATGGCAAAAGTGCATTCTTGATCCAATGTAGAGCCATCGTCATGATTTGAGTTTACCTCTATTATAGCGCGTCAATGTGAAAACAGCAGTGCCAAATGTGGGGCGGGGTTGGGATCGTGAACGCGGCTGAGCGAATAAAAGTGAATAAAAAAAAAAAACCAAAGCCAACCTTTACAAGTATCATAAACTACACTGGCTGTTACAGACTGGAATCAAATGTATGTTTTTATTCTACAATAGTAAGAATACAAGCAGCTTACTTCTCAAAATGGACTCATCCGGGATCGAGCCCGTGAACCTTTGATTACCAGTCAACAGTTGATACCATTGCGCCACCGAAGCTGTCATAGCAAATGTGTGTCAATGTCATACCCTAACGCAGGTTTTTTTTCTTCAGTTATATTTTTGAATAAAAGCGCATTTTGTGAAAGTGTTTCTTTGATATTTGGAAATCAGGCTTCACACATTATACACTTCATGTCTACATTTTGTCAATTATTACCAAAACATGAAAAACGTTTCTGTTTTAAAAATGTGTTTACATAGATCGTTGTAGACACAGAACACACATGAAATGCATGTATTCCAAATAACGATATAGTATTTATAAAGGTGTCATTTTGCTTGACTTCTCACTCTATACAACTCTAAGCAACTCACACGCAGGTAAACAGACTTGAGCTGAGAAAACTGTGCACTTGAGAAAATTACTATTCATCCATTCTGAGATACTAGTCAGACATTGTGTTAGTGAATCGGTGGGGATGTGATAGCAGGCTGCTTGCTGTTTGCTGCTTATCCACACATTTACAGGACAAAAGACGCTGACGGAGACTTTAGTGCAAAGTATTTTAATAGATCGTTGTAGACACAGAACACACATGAAATGCATGTATTCCAAATAACGATATAGTATTTATAAAAGGTGTCATTTTGCTTGACTTCTCACTCTATACAACTCTAAGCAACTCACACGCAGGTAAACAGACTTGAGCTGAGAAAACTGTGCACCGGTGGGGGATGTGATAGCAGGCTGCTTGCTGTTTGCTGCTTATCCACACATTTACAGGACAAAAGACGCTGACGGAGAGGTGCAAAGTATTTTAAGGTGGGATGGATCGACGAGTTTTTTCATAGGCTCTGGTAATTCTAGTGTTAAAGGGCAACTGAGTACCACTTAGAAGCAAGACACTTGCTTCACTCTCACACCCTATCATATGATATGATTTCCTTGTCCTTCCATCATGCACGTCAATAAAGTCCTTATTTACTGTAGCTTTAAAAGAAAATTAATGGGCATTTTTCTATTTTGTATTTAATTTGTTTAAACGCAGAGTTGGCTTAACTTGTATGACGAAATGAGGGAAAATTTTTGAAGGTGAGATGCATCTGCTCATTCTTACTATTAGTTTGTTTTTAATCTCACAAAAGAGAAGATTAGAGTGCAAATGCTTATAGCTAAAGTGAAAATCAAGTTGTACTGGGCTGTCTTGACTATAATTTGTATAAGTTCCTGCTTTGTTTCTAACTGGATGCTGTGGAGATCCTGAAGTTCAAGTCTAATGTAGGTTATCATGTCAAATGAACATTTACTCTGCAGTGCTGATATTTTTTTTTATAGTTGTTCGTTTTAACAGCCTGTCCATTTCTGTTGTAACAAGTTTGCAAAGTTTGTAGACAATACAAACTTACTGACACAAGTCAGTCTGACGGTATGTGTTCGTCAATATTAATGCTGCAATATTGTTATTGAGATTTATTGTTGAAAGTTATGCTTTTTTAAAAATAGCTTTAACCAGTTTGAATAAACACGTATGATTAACACCATCAAGTAATGTTTTGATTATTGACATTTTAATGAAAATGTTTATATATTTCAGTCTTCTATGTTTCTTGAAAACATTTATAAATGCTGTGTACAACTCAATTTCACATTACAAAAAATATATCTTTCAAAGCAAATAACAAAGAAGCCAAAAAAAGATGCCCGCATAGTAACAACCTGAAGGTACTATGTGTGATTTAACAGAACAGTCAACCAGGAACACAGGAGAACAGAGCAGAGACATAAGGGGGCACTTTTATTATTCTGTCTTCACCCTTTGGTAGAGAACATTTCATTTTTGATTTTTGCTAGTGGATTTGTTTTGAAAATTTTTCACAATAAAATTCTATTAAAATTAATGTGCAGTATAATTAATAATTGGCATAACAGATACTGTATATTCACAGTCATAATATTAAGTGCTTTTCAGTAATATTTGTGCCTGGATTGTCCTTTCAATAGGTAATTGAGTAGTTTTAAATTTTTTTTTATGTTTTTTATATTTGTATTTAAACATATTTTACATTTCAATATGCTGAAGAAAATTTCCCTTCATTTCCAGAATGGATTATTTTGAATTAAATGTTTGTTGGGATATTATCATTGTACTCATGATTTGTGCTTTTCTTCTCATTCAAAGATACCTGAGCCTTATTTTATTAGAGATCCTCACAATTTCCTCCTTACTGCAGACTTTATAAAGGTACTGGTGTGCAATAAATCCTATAGAAGATTCAAAATGTGAAGATCTAACTGCATGTCACTGCAGGTTAACATTTCCACTCATAACCCTTACAACTGGAAATGGAAATGGTTAACTGAAGCATGTTAATAGGAAAGGCTTGTCTTTTCAATACTAACACTTGGATGAGCCTGCTACCAGAGAGTGGAGTACCCTGTGAATTTTTAGTACATTTTTCCCCCCTCTAAGTCACGGCTGAGTTAGGATTTGCTTGCATTGTCAAGTAACGCATTGACCCATCACTTTGATGCATATTGATTGTGACACCATCTCTTCTTTCCCTGCAGGCAATGGAGGCACAAATACAGAATTTTGGACAGACGCCATCTCAGTTGCTTATTGAGCCACATCCACCTCGGAGCTCTGCCATGCACCTGGTGAGCAAAAATGTGTTTTGTGGGTATATATATATACATATATACATTTTTTTATATAATTTATTTTATAAAATGATTGTAAGTTACAGATTAAAAGCATAATAGTAGAAGCAGAGTGGAGCAAGAAAATGGTTGTATGGTCAGCAACATCTGACAATTGTGGAAATCACCACACATATAGTAAACAGTATATAACACAGCTGTATTCTGTCATTCCGTTCGGTCAGGTTTCACCTCAGTTCTATATGTTAAACCTACTTTTCTTCAGAAACTACATTGCCCTGAAAATATTTTATGTCACTAACATTAAAATGATGCAGCATTTTAAATTTGCCATCTCTATCATACTTGAAAATGTTCAACCATTCTACCCAGTCAGTCAAGTAGCAATTATTTTATATAAGACCATTAGCTTAATGCACAATTACCAGGTTTTTCCAATGTGGAAAGTAAAATAGTGAATTTTAATATTTTAGTATTTTCCCTGTGGTTGTGCTGAAGTGTCACCCTCGGTACTCGGGTCCCAAGCCAGGTGGTTCATTGTGGCGGGTGTGGCAATGCGCTATCACTGCATGCTCTCAAACCCCCAAAATTGCTTAAATGCCATACATTATTTTAGTTTCATCACAAAAATATCTACTTATCATTGTACAGCACTGGTCTTTTCAGACTTTTATTATAAAAAATAAAATCTGTTACTGAAATGGTTTCATTATATTTGCCATCTGCACTAAATATGTGAAACTTACTTTTTGGCGGAGATATTTTTATATATTTAAACTAAAGTTTCATATACTTAAGTGATAAGTACTTGCTTGGCTGGATTGCCTGCCAGGTCACTAGGTGGAGTTTATATGTTCTGCTTCTATCTGTGTGAGTTTTTCACAGACAACTCAGTTTTCCAGTTACATGGGAAAGGCACCATATAAATAAAATGTATTATTATTATTATTTCAATTTCAAACAAAAGAGTGTTAGGCTGATAGGTCACTTTAACCTGGCTTTGCATAATAATCGTTCCAACAAGTGGATTATCAACAAATCCACGTTTGGTTCTTATGTTGTGTCTGGTGCAATGAGACATCATGCACCAGTACATCAGATTCAGAACAATGGTTATTTATTATAGTTGAATCAGAGAATATTACAATACATTAAAGTATACTTCTGAATGTCCATTTTTATGTACAGTTTTGAATTGTTCCACACCATCATTCAGGTAATCATGACTTTTTTGCATCAGATATCATTCAAAAAGCTAAATATAGTTTCTTATGTCACCTTCTATTGAAACATACATCTTTAATTCTGCCTAAATCAAAATGAAACTACAGCTGGTTTATGAAAAGAAGACACGTTTGTGTTTGTAGCTGCATTAGGTTGTGTGTTGACTTCAGTATCTACAGTATATGTTGTTTCCAAAATAGAGCCTTTGTCTGCTCAAGCAGATTACGCCTTTTTATCACCATGCATGCACTAAATTCTATTATAGATGCTACATTGACACATTCATTTTGTAAACATTGTGACAAGTAAGATGCAGAAATGTATTTCTGAGTATATGCACTTAAGTACAAAAATACAACAACAAAAAGCACATCCTGCATGTTAGGGGATAATTTAAATTTTGATTGAATAAAATATCAGAAAACACTGCAGTTTTCCAGTAAAGAAATTATATACCATTAAGCTAAAGATTAAAAAATGAGTTGGTAAGTCTTTATTTTAGATACTACCTAGAATGTATCAATTAGTCACATACGGTAACAAACCATTAACAAAGGCTATTGATAAAGTCATTATTTCTCTCAGTGCAATGTGACCTACTAACAGAACTTCTCTTTGTAATAGTCTGAGGTGGCTTAAGTGGGTCATAAAATGTCTCTCAATGTTGTACACTTCAGTGTGAGGCTTATTTAATGCTTAATAAGACCAAATGAGCCAAAGTAATTTTGCCAGCACATCACAAGCTCACAGTATGCCATGGTGCGTTTAGATAAATAAACTGGCCACTTTACTGGTGCTTTGTGAGTGTTACTAAGATCAGAAGCAGCTTTTGTTAAGAGCTTATTACATTGTAGGTAGTACCTACATTAAAGTGTAATCAATGAGTTTTATCATCACCAATGCAAGAGTCCAAGTTTAAAAAGTGTAAAATGTTATATAAGTGTGAAGCAATTGAGTGTCATACATTACATAAACACTTACTTACCAGTTGAGTGGCTCACAAAACCTGAAAAGTGAGTTGTTTTGTAATAGTGCAAGCTAAAAAAGTGCAGCAGCATTACTGTGTTTCTTCTGCTCTCATCGGGCAAAATACATGTCATGTAATCAGCACTGCCACAGTCCAGGGCTGCACTGAATTTGTGTTTCATCTAAAGACGTATAGCCCACCATGTATTACACATCTAAACTTCCTGCTCATTTACATTTACATCTGTGATGAATCTCATATGAATATTGTTCACATCTAAATCACTAGTGTTAAATTAACACTTAGATTGTACATACAGTATAAACCACATATTTCACCTTTTACATATACACTATGAAGGGGTTCTCTGACACTATAAGAATTCATTGAACACTGGTAATTTGGCAATGCATTTTTTCTGTATAATTTAATAAATAGTGATTGACATCATAAATGAAACATAGTTGTACCAAGAAAATCTTACAATACACTTTGTCATTAAGAGGTCATTTCAACTAAATATCACCTGCTAGGGTGAAAAGTTTGACCTGCTGATCCCAGAGTTATTCTGCTAAATTCCTGTTTTATTCTTAACAAAACAGCCTGCAGCTTTACTGCCTTGAAGTCAGATGCTGACTAATCTTTTAGCTGAGTAAACCCAAGCCTGGAAAAGTTGGACACAAGACCCTCTAATAAATGCCAGACACAGAACTGTGAGCAGTGGTACCAGTTATTTGGCAGTGTTTTTTTTTTTTGTTGGTACTGTTTTGTATCTCTGCTTGACACGTTTAAGATTACTATTTGACAATTTGGAAATAAACAATGGAATCTGATATATGAAGTGCTAAGGTAAATGTGCCTGGAAAATAATTTCAATGACCTCTATACAGTATTAGTGAAGTACTCTCACCAGAATTTTTTTTCTACATCACTGTTTCAGGCTTTAAAATAACAATGTTAATTACAATTCCTAAAAGGGATAAATAAATATAGACTTTTGTATAGACTGTTCTAAAGCATACAACTGTAAGTTTTTGCCTGAAATTATAACCTTCACATAAAACACAGGTCATTAAATGCTGCTTTATTATTGTTCCTTTTTATATTAAAAACTGTTCATCTATTTCTCAAAACATGCTTTGTCCAGAGGAGCTGGAATTGATCAGGTCTGGAGCCATGTTTAAATGGGATGTTAATCCATTAAAAAAATAAATAAATAAAAAATCTGCATCAGGTGGCTTGCTGTTTTCCACTTAAGTAAAGAAGAATGAATGTCAGATGATGCAGCAGAGTGTTTTTTGTACACAACATCAAGTCTTCAAAGCAGCTGTTTTGTAATGCATGTCTTGGAGGAATAACATTTGGGTCATTTCATTAGTCCAATGATTTGCAGAATCAAGGAGTGCTCTCACTGTACAGTTTCTTGTATTCTTCCAGAGGTGAATAATGAATTTTGTATATATTTTAAATATTTCATTTTATGTTTGTTGAACTATTCTTGCACATTGCGTGACAGTTTATTTCTATTCACTTGTGATCGATCAAACCCTACTCACACTTCCTGACTTCACCTTCTGCCAGTCCAACCCCTATTGCACCTTCTCCAGCCCGTAAATGCCGTCCCATTGTGCCTCGGGATCATCATTGCCTGTCTTTATGGCAGACATGAATCATTCCACAGCTGTTAGACTGTAGCTGACCTGCCTCTGTTCACATGTGGCCCTCCTTTTGTATGCACCTTGGTTTTACCTTGGTCCTCCACACTAATCACCTTTTCCATTCTGTCTTCCTTGTCTTTTCTTCTTCTCCCCATCCCCTTCTCTCTTCTACTCAACAGTGTTTCCTTCCACAGAGTCCCCTCATGTTTAAGGATCAGATGCAGCAGGATGTTATCATGGTACTCAAATTCCCATCCAACTCTCCTGTTACACATGTGGCAGCAAACACACTACCCCACCTCACCATCCCAGCTGTGGTAACGGTTACATGCAGTAGACTCTTTGCTGTCAATCGCTGGCACAACACAGTAGGTAGGTGGCATTGATCGAAGTTGAATGCTGATGTGTTTCAGTGGTCTCTGCATTCTTTTGATCTTCTTTGTTCCTCACTGCCTTGTATTTGTAAATTTTACCATTTCCTGTGGTAGACAATGTTACTCAAAATGAAAATAACAGCTTGCTTGCCACAATCACAAAAGCAGCTGCTCTTACATTCTTTTCATACTCGGAAATTGTTTATTCCCAGTAACCTACATTTTTAAAGGCTACATACTTGATTTTTTTGTTTTAAATTAGGTTAAAACTTATTGCAGCCTAAATGTTTCATTTGCTTTTTATGACAATGAAAATAGTTATTGAATTGTTATAATGAATAAGTATGTAAGTATAATTCATAAGTATAATTAATTTTCACATTTAAAGAAAAAAAGACTGAAGCCTACAATAAAAAAGTCATCTCAACAGCACATAATTGCAGCTGCTGTTAAAACAGCCCTGGAACGCCCATGGGTTAAGAGATGTGCTAAAAGTCCTTAAAAGAGAATAAAATGTCCAATAAAACCTTTCACAGTATCAACCTTCACTTAACTCCTTTCATCCAGTTTATGGTGGCCTTCAGCCACAGCAAATTTCCTTAAATGAATCTTTTAGTCCTGGCAGTTTACCAGTTACCATATGAACTTTATTTTTTGTACTTGTTCAGATTTGCATAAAAATGAAATATAAAGTATTTATTGTTGCTTCAATCAAAGTAATTATGATTGAATATTTTTAATGCATACAATTTAAAGGCTACTAACTCCAGAGGGTCCAGAGTGCATCCTAAAACTGCGCTTGCTCTTTAAATTTATTGGAGAATAGCAGACACAGAGGTCCCTTGAATTAGATGTGAACCCATAACAAGTCCATGAAGGTAGAAGTGAAAGGGGCCTCCAAGTTATAATTCAGTTTATTTCTGTATAACCTTCTTCTCAGATTATAGTCTCAAAGGGATTACACAAATGAATATCTATAGTGTACAAACAAGTTATTAAACCATACAACATTTACTGTATGTTCTTAAACACAGCAAAACAGAACAGATCTCAATGGTTAACATAAAAAAATCAAAATGATGTTACGTCCATTAAAATTATAATTATGATATGGTCAGTTGACAAACTAGGAAATGAAAACAAAAAGATTCCTCGAGAAAACCAATCCTTGGAGACTCCAAGGTTGTTTATAACAGAATACATTCCAAAGACCTGGGCCAACTAGCTTCCCTTCCCCTTCTACAATATTATAAGTACACTAGGGGGTTCGCTCCCTGCTCGCTTCACTCACCATCCCACCCGGCCTGCACTATGCGCCATCCACTTCTTGTTGTGAAGAGGGGGACTTAATGCACCCCAAGGAGATGCAGTTGCTCCTCCAAAACAGTGCTACAATGGGAAACAGTTTTTTTTACCTCCTCTTTGCTCAATCAGCTGCTGCTGCTGCTGTGTGGCGCTTCTTTGTCCTTTATTTCTGGCCACAGTCGTGGATATATCTCTTGGCAGAAATGTATTATTTTTTAGTTTATAATTTAAAAAAAGGAATAAGAGTCTGAAAATCTAGCAACATCACATTAAAGTTTGATAAATTCTGAAAAGAATGATACCAAACATATATATGTAGGTTTTAAATTAAGCCCAATTTAAAGCGTGACATAAAAAGTCACATAAAATCCATGCACAAAATTTTTGCATTTTTAGGTTTAGGATTTTTATATATATATATATATATATATATATATATATATATATATATATATATATATATATATATATAGAGAGAGAGAGAGAGAGAGAGAGAGAGAGAGAGAGAGAGAGAGAGAGAGAGAGAGAGAGAGAGAGTAGATGATGTTTAGGTAAATGATAAATTTAAAATTATATTAATTGCATTTTCATGCTGCTCATGCAGCTGATTTTAAATAAATACTGTTCCAAATAACATGAACACTGCAATAGCTTTTCCCATAATTGCTGCACCTTAAAACCAGACCAGACCAAAAATCACTCTTTTGAGAAGTTTGTAAAAGTGATCATTTTTTATGAATAGCTCCATTGAGAGTACTTGCTTAACAGTGTTTACAAACAAAACATGTAAGCAGGTCAAAGAATTGAATGAAGAACCTGGCGCCAATGCCAGCACTATCACTGTATTATACTTGGAGAATGAAGGAGCTCATGGGGCACTTCCTGTTATTAATGAACTCAATGTTTCAAATTCAGTGAGTGGTATGGAATGCAGTCTGATTATTTTCTCTGAACCAACTGTGTTTGTGCATGAATGACATATTTTATTAGTTCCAGCCAGTTACTATTGTGCATTCATGTTATATAATAGGTGACCACCTAATTTACAGTGGCTAAAAAACCCAGATAGCTAGGGATACTTTAAACATTGCCAAAATTGTGTGTGTTGTGGGCTTTTTAGACAATCATTTAAGCCTTTTGTATTAAATACTGCAACTGATATTGTTCTGGTTAGCGTTCAGTTAGATACCCCAGATTTAGCAAAGTGTTGTCATAAAATGAAGGGAAACTTTGATAACCAGAGTTTCAGTTTTTGCAGATGTGATGCTTTGCTGGATGATAAGCCAGATGTTTGTCCACAACAAAAAAAAAGTCAAAAAACATTACGTGAGGTCAAAATGAAACCAAAGAGGGACTCTAGGTACTGTACTTTAAAAGCAAATGTAGACCCATGAGTACTGTAGCCATCTTATACTTTCAGCTTTTAAGGGTTATTTTGTCGTTACATTTTGTTTTCAAGAACTACAACCTCACCTAAAGGAAAGCAAAGCAACAAAAGAACCTTAATCTGTCTTCATAAGCTGTCATGACCTTTCTGTGAGCGGGTTAAAGCTATTACTTTGTTACCAGTGTCACTAGCTATGAATTGAAGACAGCAAGATAACGTATATGGGAAACACCCTGCTTACAGTACAGTACATTTTGGTACAAATTTCAAATTTGGATTCAAAGAAAATTGTAAAAAGAAGAATATAAAATTAAAAGAGTATATTTGATGTCATTGTCAGGAGTTTATTTGGGCTATAATTAAACCAAACATCTGCCCCTAAATGCAATATCTCTTAATCATTTTTGGTAAGATAATTTCTTCTGATTAATTAGAAAGAAATCATGAAAAGTTTCACTAAGCCATATATTTGTTTTAGTTTGTAAACTGAATTAAACACTTTTTAATTCCTTGCACTATAGTAATTTATTTTGTGTTTTAACCACAGCACATGAAAATCTATAGTAGAAACCTTGATAATATTTATATCATGGAGCTTCTGTGCAATGATACGTTTTCTGTTTATTAGGCCTCAGAGGGGCCCCTGGATATTCTCTGGAGCAGGCTCATCACTTACCCATTGAAATGGATCCATTAATTGGTGAGTCTATTACATACTTCATTAAAGATAATCCTTGAGTATTCATATTACTTCAGATTTTACTGTGTAATCTTTAAAAATTAATTGCCATATACTGTATATAATAGAGTCTACACTTCTGCTCAATTCCTTGCCTATGTGACATATGCAAGTTTTTGCTATGTTTGTGTGGATTTCCTCCACGTAGTTTTTTTGTTTTTATGGCTATATAACTAATATGTGCATGTTAGGCTATTCAATAATTATAAATTGGCCCTCTACTATAAATTGGATACATTACAGAGGGAGGTGTGTGTGTGTGCATATGTTTGCCCTGTGATGGACTGGCACCTGATGTTGTTTCCTGAATTGGGCCCATTGTTGTCAGGATAGTCTGTGGCCACACAGTACGAAAAGACTGAACTGCTTCAATCTCAGTCTCTATTAGTGTGAATCTTCTTCTCATCCTCCTTTTTCCTTCACACCAGTTTTTTTAGTTTCCTTGTATAACCTAACAAAATGTACATTTTGTTGATCGATTATTCTTATTTAGCCTAGTTTGAGTGTGTGCTGAGATGTGTACTTCAACAAACCAATGTCCCTTCCAGGAATTGTTCTAGCAATAGTCAATTCCCCTACAACTCTGAAATGCACAAAGTTAGTTAAAAAATGGATGGATGGTTATATGTTATTACGTTAAACTGTATATCTTAACATATGGGTAGCATAGTGTCACAGTGGTAGTGCTGCTGTCTGGCAAGAAAAAGAACCAGATAAAAGTCCCAGTTGCTGAAGTTTGCATGTTCTCCCCATGTGCATGTGGCTTTCCTCCCACAGTCCAAAGAAATACAGGGTATGTGGGTTTATGGTGCCAAATTGCCTCCTAATGTATGTGTGTTTTCACCCTACAATGGTCTGATACCCTCTCTGTTCCAGTTTTGTGTCCGATGCTTCATGTGAAAGGCTAAGCTTCCCTAAAACACTGGTTTAGAAAATGTATGGATCTTAATATATGACTTCAAGTTTGTCAGTTATTTTTATATGATCCACACATTTTTAAGAAGTGTATTTTTTCAACTAGTAATTTTATTTATACTCAAATTTTATTCAGATGCTTATATTATTTTGCTTGTGTCACTGCTTGATATAAACAACGGTTGCCACAACTACTATGTCCCTCCACAACAATAGCAAGGAATCCATGTTCCTGGCAGAGTTTTGGTTTTAGGCTAATCTTCAAGTCTTCATTTGTTCAATGTGACCAATTATCGACTGTGACATTTGACTGTTTGTTCGGTGCATACTTTGTTACTGACCGAAACTGTATTATGACACTACCATTTTACACCTCCTTTTTCCTTCACTTCAATGTAAGCCTCCCAATAAAGTGAAAAAGCACATACAGCCTAGTGTGGTGTATGGCCGACCGTTTATCCCGGCCAATACCCCCAAGCCGCCAGGTGGAGCTCTCCCTGCAGCATGGAGGTGCATCATGGACATTGGAGTCTTTATCCACAGCCCTGCTGGATACCGTGGGGACCACTAGATGACGCTGCAGGGAGGAACATCGGTTATTTACCCTACGCCCCGGAAGTACGTCTGAGTCACATGGACAAGGGGAATGATGTGCTTCCAGGTTGAAGAAAAGGACTTTTTATCTGACCCGGAAGTGATAGGAGATCAAATGGACTGGGGATTGGAACACTTCTGGGTCAGGGAATATAAAAGGATTATGGAAGCTCCCAGATGGCGAGCTGAGCTGGGTGGAAGGGTGGCAACATGTCTGGGAGTGGTGGATTGTGATTATTGATTTATTATTGGGGTTATTGATGAGTATAGTGGAGAGGAGGGTGCTTTGTGCACTGTTGTTAATAAATATAGTCTACTTTTGGACTTTTGTCTGGTGTCTGGCATCTTGGACGTCTTGTCACAGTAGCTATGACCAACAGAAATGGTCTTGCCGGCCTACATACTCGCACCAACACACAGAAGCAGAAACATCTACATCATGCCAGACCAACAGGCACAGGCAAGATGCCTTAGAACAACAAAGACAATGTATAAAAAAAAAAGCGACATTATCCAAAGATCAGGAGCAGCAAGTCTTGCACCTAGACGGTGAACGAAAAATGGATTACACACACAACCTTCCTGGAGAGCAGCGGCAAACTGCCAGACAGCAAGAAACATTACAACGGAAAAACTACAGGGATTCCATAACACTGACAACTCAAAACAAGATATTCCTCTTATATTATGGCATAGGCAGTTCCACGTTCGTTTAGTATATTTTATGACCATCACCAAGTCATAACGACAAATGTTTCATAATGTCGGAGTTTATTTGACAGGCCCTGTTTTTACCCATGGCCAGCTGTACACTACATTTTCCAGAGTTACATCGAAACCCGGGTTAAATGTACAGGTACTTGCGGGTTACACACGGGAATATTTTCACTGATAATAACGTTTATTCAACAAATTGCATTTTCCAACAATTATTATAGATGTCGGTATTCTACATCACCTGATGGCCACACTTCGCACATACTGACTTACATGTGCCCTCCATTTCCTGTTAACCTGTTCATGTTACACTTTGTATTGCAGATATTCATGCTGTTGTAAGTATCTATAACAACATCCCATACTAATCATGTGACTATTGTAATATTGAGTCATCTCACAAGTCACTACTTATTAAAATTATCTACTTTCTCACTGTAGCATGTGATGTTCTTCTCTCCCTCCTCATCATTTCATGAATGCTTTTATTCTTGCGAAATTTTCGCAAGCACGATTTGCTAGTACATTTATTAAGCTAGCTTTGTTCACTAAAATGAGTATATACTTTTGTATTGGTGGTTTCATTGATTTGCTTTAACCATGGTACTGTGTAATATACATTGCAGTCTACATTAAAAAAATAATGTAACATTGCTGAAATTAATTAGATAAGTCTAGTTTAGAAAATATACAATGAAAGTAAAATTTAACATACTGTATAAGTAAACAAACCTCATTACCCAAATAAAATGATGAACATGGCACCAAGCTTACAAAAGCCGTAATTATCAATGAGATACTAGAAATCATTTGGCGAGGTTTGACAATTGCTTTACTTATAAAATGCTTTGCTTTAAATTATAAAATGTACTTCTTTTCTTTCTTTTATTACTTTAATTTATTTTAAATATGAGGCAAATGTGTTTATTTTCAAGTGCAACTTATACTTTGGCTAACTACTACACCATTTCAGCTTTGATAGTTATGTCAGGTCATTATGGAAATTTGAAAGAAAATAAGTGATAATGTATGCTCTGTCCTGGGAACTTTAGACAGCTGAATGGATTATGCATGAGAAAGATAAAGGGGCATTAGCTTATAGTACAGAAATGTGCCTCAATAACACAGGCTATGCTCCATGTGGCATAGCTTTATAATTTATCAGAGGATTTCACTAACAGTGCTACTTTTTTGTGCATTAGAGATTGTGCCTCAGTCCAACAGTAGCATTGCTGACATGCTCCCCACTCTCCTCTCCTCTAATCCTAGCTTCATTCCTTTTTCTTTTTAAAAATTTGACATTCATTCAAGCTATGCTCTAGGTCTGCTTGCAGAAATGATATACCAGTATTTGGACATCAGCTGATTAGATATTACATTTGGGGTCTCCTTTAAGTGCATATCAGACACGTAATTTTTGGTAATATTAATGTAAGTAATATGAATTAATCAGCTGAAAGATAAAAATAAAAACAAATCAAAGAGCTGTTATTAAACAAGAGCCATTTCACCGCTTGACTGAATGAATAAATATTAAATATTAATCAACATTATGTAGCTGATAGGAGTTTTGTGTTATAGCCATAGATATTATAGCCATAGATAGTTATATTACCTGCTTGTGTTATGGATCATGGATGAATAAACTGCAGATTTTGAACATAGCGCAATTTCAGGCTAGCACTCTTTTTTGTTCTTACAAAAGCACTGCTTATGAGTTTTATGTTTTCAGGATCTAAAATTGTAATGAAATATGTTATGAGTCAGCTTTTGATACTAAAAGTCACATTCATTTTATGTTTGTAACTTAATATCCAGAATTAATGATAATGGGTATTTTGTGATATGCTAACTGTTATTTTTGTTTTATAGCAAACAACTCGGGTATGAACAAAAGGCAAATTACAGACTTAGTGGACCAAAGCATCCAGATCAATACACATTGCTTTGTTGTGACTGCTGATAACCGATACATACTAGTTTGTGGATTCTGGGATAAAAGCTTTAGGGTCTACTCCACTGAGACAGGTACTGCAATAACATCACTATACCATGTCACTAACTCTTTTTAAAGTGTTGCTTATAATTTTATAAAATTGGATGTAAGAGGTTTCCAAGTATAAAAAATCAGCTCACTACTGAAACTGTATCATTATGTAGTATAAAGTGTGAATGTTCTCAAAAAAGGTGTCATTGAACCAAGCAAAGGTAAAAATATTAGTTTATCTAACATGTAATGCTTATATTCAAATATTTTGAATATATTTGCAGATAATTTATTTTATTGGTTTGTTTTTTCAAATTAAGGTGGGTAAAGTTTATGTGAGTTAGCTATATTGTTTAAGATGTAAATATCCTTAATGTAATTACTGTACCTCCTAATCAGAAAACCAGATATCTCCATTTGGGGGAATCACAACAGCAAATAAGTCAACTGAGTAAAATACATATAATAGGTAAAAAAATATGAGCGATTCATTTTTTCTTTTATTTTATTGATTTTATTGTAATCATTCCATACAAATAGATCAATTTAAAAAAAAAAAATAGGACCGAAAACAAATTAACCCCGACCCCTGAGAAAGAGAGCATGGCAAATGGAATAAAACCTAAAAATAGTAAAAATAAATAAATTGCTTAAAAGGCGGATACAGACAAATGGAGAAGGAAAAGAAACGGAGAGAGAATCTGCTTCCTCAGTGCTTTAAGAACTTATTCTAAAATGTTACTGATTAGATCCTGCCAGGTTTTGAAAAAGTTCTGCACAAATCCTCTAAGTGAGAATTTGATTTTTTCCAATTTCAAATAGTATAAAACATCGGTTACCCACTGACTTAAAAGAGGAGAGTTAGGATTCTTCCAGTTTAGCAAAATAAGTCTGCGTGCCAATAGTGTAGTAAAGGCAATCACAGTTTGTTTGTCCTTCTCCACTTTAAGCCCATCTGGAAGAACACCAAACACAGATGTTAATGGGTTAGGAGGGATTGGGACACCAAGGCTGTCTGAGAGGTAATTACAAATTTTTGTCCAGATTGATGTTAATTTGGTGCAGGCCCAAAACATGTGACCCAGTGAAGCTGGAGCTTGATTGCAGCGTTCACAGGTTGGATCTTGCCCTGGAAACACTTTGGACAACTTCAAGCGAGACAGGTGCTCGATATATAATTTTGAGTTGTATAATTGTATGCTTTGCGCATATGGAGCTTGAATGAATTCTCTGCATTGCTACCTTCCACTCCTTTTTCTGATATGTTGAATGAGAGATCCTTTTCCCATTGTCCTCTTGGATCTTTAAAAGGGAGGGACTGTAAAATAATTTTATAAATTGCAGAAATGATTTCTGTGTCATCAAGACTGAGCAATATTTTTTCCAGCATAGAGGAAGGTGGGAGATGAGGGAAATCGGGCAGGTTCTGTTTGACAAAGTTTCTAATTTGAAGATAGTGAAAGAAATGTGTTGCTGGAAAATTAAATTTGGAATGTAATTGTTCATAGGATGCAAAGATGTTGTCTATATAAAGATCTCTATGCAATTTAATCCCAAATGTTTTCCAGATATTTAAAACTACACATGTTTGCGAGGGTTGAAAAAGGTGGTTCTCGTGCAGAGGTGCCACAGATAAAAGCTTCTCCATCTTAAAATGCTTTCTACATTGGTCCCATATTCTGAGTGAGTGAAGCACAATTGGGTTACAGTATTAGTATAGCGGCGATAACTTGCATTTATTTTGGCACAGAGCAGGGAATATAGACAAGTACTGCTGGATTTTATTTCTATTGCGGACCAGGCCTGTGTATGTTCATCTATTTGTGTCCAGGTTTTTATAGCTTGTATGTTTGCTGCCCAGTAATAAAACTGAAAGTTAGGTAGAGCCATGCCACCTTCTGCCTTAGGTCTTTGTAGGGTCGCACTTTGGATACGTGCAAATAAGTCAACTGAGTAAAATACATATAATAGGTAAAATGTAAGTGATTTAGTGATATTACAAACTGGAGCCATGAAAGCAGCAGAGGCTGAAACAGATTGCCCTTCATTGTTCTTAAAGAAAAGGTTAAGTCTGGAATAAACATGGACAAAAATAAAGGAAAACGACATTATGAGCAAAATTCCTAAGCAAATCTGCAAAGACAGACAAGAATGTAAAAATTACAGATTTATAAAATTAAAATCTTATATAGCATAGCAAAACAGACCACACGCTTATGGCTCGAGGTACATAGCTAGAGAGTGCACTGAATGGTTTGTTCCTCTTTGATTAATGCAGCCTCGCTGTAAAAGGTATGCCACACAGTAAACACTGTCGAGCAACATAATTAGTTGGGAAAAGTCAGAAGCAAGCAACACTTGAGAGAAACAGCTAGAGGTGGAGTCTGGATCAATATCTGAATAAGCCAAATTTGTCAATGGCTTCCTAAGCAGAATAAAGAAACATTTTGTTTTGTAAAATGTTATTTATCATGCAGAAAATATTACAGAAATGAGACAACATTACAATATCTTGTGGACAGGAAATATACTGCTTATGAAGAAAACCAAAGTTGTATTCTAGATACATTTGCACAATTCCATAAAATAATGCTAAAATATTATTATGCATAGAAAGAATAACAAATACATCATTATGAATTATAGCTTCGAAGGAGCCAAATATCATCATCAGTACTGTCATCTTTATTATTTTAATTTAAGAAAGAAATCATACATTTGAGCAAATTGAAAAAAAAAACTGTTAAACTACTATGAGACACAAAATAACACAAACTGTATATAGATCTCTCCAGTGGCTGTTATTGTATAGATTTAATAATTCACCAGAGTAGCCTCACTTTAATCAGGTATGACATTTCAGGACATTTGAGTAGCCATTCATTAATGAAGTTGCATTCACAATTATTGAAACTGTTTTATTACATCTTAAGTAGCTTTTTAATAGTATATTAAATAGTTGTATTGCTAGAAGATTCATTCATTTGTTTTGCTGTACCATTACCATTGATAATAAATCTTCCATATTCATTGTTGTGAATGCCCCTGTATTTGAAGAATAGGTCCTTGATGTAATGTGTGCAGACTATTTTTGAAAAGACAGTACATTCGATATGGCAGTTGAAAAAGAACTAGTGTCAACTAATGCAGATCCAATCTGTAGTGGCTATTTGCCTTTGTGAAAGGTTTTATTGACAGTGACTCCAAAACCCATGATATAAAAATAAATTAGGCTTTGCAGAGAGACCAGCTGTTACACAATTATCATTATGGTTTGCCAAAAAATCTTCACTGAATTAGTGAAGTAGAACTAATAATGTATACCTTTGGCTATTATGAAAATGCCATTATTTCTTCACTTCACTAAAGCACATCAAATTTTATATGATAAATAACTCTTTTTTTGTGTTAAATAATTACATTTTTAGTAACTTTAAGTAAATCACTTTAAATTGGGCTTGAAAAAAAGCAAACTGTTTCTCCGTCCACCTGCTGCAGTCTTTTGCTTGCACAAAAAATCAAGTATTTATCAATTCATTTATGCACTTTTTTATGTGTGCAAGTTAGGACAATGCAAAACTAACTAAAAAAAGGATTTAAATAAATGTTTTCTTCTAACATGAAATAAAAATTTCAAGAGAACTTAAGAGAGATAAACTGTTGTATATAAAATATATGGAGTTAGCTTATTTAAAAAAATCATGAGAGCTGCACAGATGCTTAAACACAGCACCACAGATGATGTTAATGGATAAATAAAAAGGATTTGAAGGAGTAGAAAAAAAGTTGTAGCTGAAGACCAAATAGTTTGAAGAGAGTGGGAGAATGAGCGGTAGGAGAGCACATTGCCAGCAAGCAAGAATACGTTTGTCGTTTTGGCAGAAACTCCCTCGTCCCTAACAGCAAAAGGAAGTGCGATCACAAGAAAATAAAAGTGTCGTTTGGTTTACCTGTAAAATGAAGTCCATCAAACCCTCTAGTGATTTGGCTACAATATGTTAAACAGGATGAAATCGATATGATAATACTGCAGTATATTCAGCACTTCAATAGGAGTGTCATTTCTGTTGTGATGGAGCATTATAAACATATTAATAGTACACAACTTTAGACATTTAAACTCATGTTAAAATTCAAGAACTTGTGACAGAATTTATATTTTTGCAGTATAAATGCAGCTTTTCTGGATTCCAGACAAGACATTAATTCAGTATGGAATGCATCCAGCTCAGAGAAGAACTAATGATAAAGGAAAAATTAATTCCTTTTGACATATGGGCTTATACCTGCACTTACAGTACTAGTGTCAAAATGCCTAAGCTGGTTTTCTAATTGTTGTTTGCTCAAATGCTGCAGTTATCTCTTGATAAGGTTTAGTTAACTACCTCTCTAGCTATAGATGAAGAGAGCCAACCTGATCTTTCTGAGATTATTTAACTATGTACCTCTATTTCAAGTCCTATTTGAAATGTAGGAAGTACTTCATGACTTTGGCAAATTGTCTTCTGAAATGACAAATCTATTAGGTTGTACTCTAGAAAACTACAGGTTTTTATCTTTAATGCCAATAATAAAAGCTTCATCTCATCTCTTGAGACATTAAATAAAATGGATAACGAGAACATGATGGATTCTATTGGAAAGCAGTAGGTGTTTTTTTAGCAATGACATTAAAAAGAGAAAACAAAACACTTTAGAAATAAAACAATTAGAAATAAAAAGCTCCCATTTTATATGTTGTTAATTGCGCAATAAAACTAATCATATCTGCAGTCTATTTTAGGTCACTTAGAAATTACAAGTATTAACATTGCCTTTGAAAGATTTATTCCTTATAAAATAGCTTTCGCAACAAGATAGATTATTGAATTCTGGAATAAAGACTTTAAATACAATTTAAAATGTTAAATTATGGTGTAAAAAGTTAAAAAATTGAAAAGTTATGAAGACATGCTGATAATGTATTTGACAAATTAAAACATTTCCTTCAGTATTGTCAAGAATACATTTTAAAGCAAAAAATTAACTGTATTTTTCTAGGAACATTGATGAATTTGCAACTGAAATCTTTTAAACCCCATTTTAAAGGCACACAAAGGGCAAATTCTGCCTTCTTGTGTTTATGATAATCTGATAATACCAGATAAAGTGCATTAAAGAAAAATAATGAAAAGCATTTCATTTATTTTTTCTTTGGTGATTAGATGATTGTATTTTACCTAACGAGATGTAGACAAACTTCAGGTATGTAGTTAGAAACTCACAATTGATCTTGTATTAGGATCTCACCGAAATGTCATACCCTAATAAACTTAGACCAAATCATTCAGTATTATTTCACAATAAATGCAATTTTTTCTTCTCCTTTTTAATTTTAGGAAAACTGACACAGATTGTTTTTGGTCACTGGGATGTCGTGACATGCCTGGCACGGTCTGAATCTTACATTGGTGGTGACTGCTATATTGTGTCTGGATCAAGAGATGCCACTTTGCTTTTGTGGTACTGGAGTGGAAGACATCATATCATTGGTGATAACCCTAATAACAGTGAGTGTAAATAAAAAAGCAAATCAATTTCATATTTTGATGCATATTGGTGTATAAGTGAAAAAATAGAATAATCTAAAATAGTTCAATGAAAAAGTTTGTACAGAATTGGAAGCTGATTAATGTTGAACCCCCATCCACTGCTTTCACTACTTTACAATTGAATACATGTTTGTAAGTACAAATTTGTTGTTGCAGCATTGTTTTTCATTCAGTTGTGTATTTTATGAAAAATGCAAAGCTTAAAAGTGTCTTCATTGACCTTGACAGTATGCCATTATTTTAAATTGTAAAGCTTAAATTGTATTGCAATCCTTGTTCAGCATGTAAGCCTCAGAAATTTCATGCAGACTGCTTGAAATAATAATGCCACTTGTAATACGTTTTAAAAAGCTTTGGTGTAAAGCACTCATTGTAACGAAATCATTTGCAGCAATCTTAAATTGACCATTATGTAGTGTAGCTGTTGCATATTGTATTAAAAGTGAATGAAACTAAAACTCTAATATATAAAGTAAACTAGAAAAAAATATAAGTAGAGTAGCCTGCACATAGCAACATATATACATAAAAGCTATAAAGAAAACACACATGTGCAAACAGTAAAATAAATAAATAAACTTTTAATAATTGGTTTATAATGTAACAAAATATTCTCATTCCTACCGTATCCAATCATGGTTCATGGGGGGCCCAAACATAAAACACTGGGACGAAGAGAGGAAAAAGCCCCACCCGGACATGACACCTAGTTATCTCAAAAAACTGAACGTATCAGGAAAAATATTAACTAACCAGAGTATACATTATAAAGGCAGTTCATGAAAAAAACATTGGACAGTGCTCTAAAGCACCATGGTAGTGCAGCCTTGTGCTGAAGGTGTTCCTTCTTAAACCCAGGGTATCAGATGGTATGAGACATTGTTAATGATATCCAACACAGTACCTCTTACTAAACCACTATAGAAAACTAAAAGTGCACTTTAAATAATGCTTCTATATCATCTGAGACTTGTAATTTATTAAAAAAAACTAATTTCAAAATACAATCTTAAAGCTTCTAAGAAGATTCCCTCAAAAACTTGATGTATGCTACCATCCCACAAGTGGTACTGCAAGAGAAATGTTAATAAAAAGCTGAAATGGGTAGAATGATACACAACCACTAAAGAGAATAAAATTGATGATTTAAGTGATGCTTTTACGTTACTTGATATGCTACTAATATTAGTGAAATTGTTTTCATTTAGTGTTTCAAGGAAAAATATTAAGTTTATTTTAAAAATGTATTTTTGGGTTCATAGGACATCCATGTTTTTAAAGTTACAGTGATCTGTTTACCTAAAAAAGGTCAGTTGTTCAGTAGTGTAATAGTTGAATAAATGAAATAAATTACTTGTATCATTTTTGTATTTAGACTAAGGTGTGCTAATTATTTGATTCCATTTTCAGAAACGTCCTTCCCCTAATACATGGGCTTTGGTAGTGCATATAAACCCCCTCACAGGACAGGAGGTTTGTTGACCAGATAGCAACCAATGGGCTTAGCAAACAAAACTAACAGAGTCTGCCTCACATGCCTCTAATTCATAGTGTTGTGCTCTGCAGAGGGTGCCAACTGTATAAAAAGTTGCATTTTGTTACTTCTGAATGGCTTCACTTGTCAAAACATACCAAATTGCTTCCAGGAATTTATTGACAGTGCCTAGAATTTTCTTTCTGCCCGTGGAAAAAATATTAAATAGAAATCTAGTAGTATATACTAAAAAATGATTTAATCTAATTTACAAAGATGCATTTTCTATTAAGTGGCCATTAGGAAACGGTTCCTTCCTGGTTTAATTGGGTAAAGAGCAAGAACCAGATGAGTTAGCACTCCTGCACTTGGCACACCTATGCACACACCTACATTCACTCATCCCAGGCTAATCAAGAGTCACCAACTGTCCCACCCAGCCCCTGTCTGGGGCTGAAAGAAAGCAATAGAGACCCCACATGTACACAGGAGGAACATACAGCTGTATCTCATTTTACAATAAATATTATTAACTCATTTGAATTTCATTGACTTATTAAGACAGGTGAAGATGTAAAGTTATGCAGTTTACAATATTTGTCAATTTTGGATAAAGCAGTTTTTTAGTATAATAGTTGCTTGAATTATATCAGATGTGTACAGCAGTTAAAGTACAAAAATGATACAGGTTCATATTTAGTGTGTAGAGGTGGGGGATATTCAAATGTCAGATGTTTCAAGTAAACTGGTTTAGGTGTTAGAATTTTCTAATTAACTTCATGATAGTAAGACAGTTAATTAAGAATTTCAGCTTGGTTGCATCCAATTAGTAATATGAAGATTCGCTCTCGTTAGCAGTTTTGTAATACGGAGTCCCTAGACATTAAAAAAGCAATGCAGACACTTCATTGCATAGTTCAGGGTGACAAAAGAATTTGATTTTAGATGCATGCATTTAAATAAAAGTGTGAAAAAATAATTGTGTGCTTATTTACTAATGAGTAGATAGAATATTATTTTTTATGGCTGCAAAACATACATCCACAATTAGTAACTTATTGAAAATAGTAGCCCACTAGAGCCTTTAATTAACCCCTGCTTTTCCAAATTTTATTTATGCCAGACATTCTTTGGCAAATTTTCATATCTGAATATATAAAGTACTGACTCTTAGTTTATTTGTAGACAATATGTATACCCTTTGTTTTGTATAACAGATTCTCTTAGAATTCAGAAGGATAATAGAGTTGTTGTGACTTGGTTGAGTCATACAAGTGTTACACCTGTGAGAAGCTTCATATGCAATGGTGAAAAGAGTGTCACTCTGAGTACTACAGTCTGAGAAGACCAGTGAACCTTCTCACAACTTAATGATGGACATATTCATATAATTGAGTGTATGTGGTTCACATTGTGTGAGAGTTAAAAAATACCTAAAAAACTTAGATACAGATACAAACAGCAACATTTAAAATAAAATGTCGATAAAAAACACATTAAAAGATGAGGAAATAACATTATGCAATGTCAATAAAAGATTAAAAAAAATCAAACATTTAAGGCCTGCGCTTCAGTTTGTTCATTGTATCTATTACATACCCTAAGACTTCACATGCCAAACTTCGATTAACAAAAGCAGATGATTTCCTTGACTTTTATTGCTCCTGTATCCACATCAAAGTTGTCATCCCAAGACAGTTATTTACACTGAACCAGCCAACTTTAAAGGTAGCCAACTGACCTCATAAGGAAGAGTCTATGTGTACAATTATGATCTAAAATTGTGATAACCTTTGACATTTTGATGAAGACAGATTTTTTCAATGTAGCACTTGGTGACTTCAACAGCACAGTGATAAAAATAGTTGATAAAAAACCATTGAAAGTTCAGACACCAAAAGGCAGTTATCTGTTTGGTAACTTTTCTGACACCTTCTACTCCAAAACCAAAAAGCCAGAAGGATTGTGGTTCCCCACTATCAGAGTCTATAGTCTTACTGAAACTCAATGGAATTCCCACTTTTGGTCTACTTCTTCACAAGAGGTTGATGGTTCCCTGGTTTGACTAAAGACACCTGTGTTATGGTGTCAGATGTACTGTCCTGTTCAATCTTGCCGTGGTGATGCCTAGGCAGATGTTTGATTACAGATTAACAGTTAAAAAAGGAATCAAACCACTAACTACAGTCTGTATGTTTTCATCAAAACTATTCTGCAATACCATATTAATGAAAGTGACACTAAATTGGGTCAGCTGTAATAGACTGTCCCCAGTACATACAGAACATAGGATATTTTCTCTCCATATTTACATAGTATGTTTACAGTATAGTATATCTAATATGTAAAGCTGAATGAGTATTTGGGCGAGTGTATTTTTTTACAGTATGAAAATCCAAACCATTAAACCTATTGCCACCAAATTTTGCACAGATTCCTCATCTGTGCAATGAAACATCACAGGCTATGTTTCATTCCAAAACGTAGTTGGTGCCCTCATCCCAGACAGCGCCAAGTACCACTGCTAGTAACATGTGTATATATGTATATATACATATTGTGAACGCTGGCCCAGACACACACAGACGGACAACATAGTTCCACCCAACACACGTTTATTGTACACAATATTTACAGTTCAGTGCACTCACAAACCCCAGTGCCTCCAGCACCGATTCCCCCAATGTCCAGGCCACACAGTCCTGTGCCTCTCTTTCTCCTGGCCGCCTCCAGTCCTCACTCCAGCTCTGTCCTCTTCCACCCGACTTCCGCTACTGACTGGAGGGAGGCGGTCCCTTTTATAGGAACCCGGATTGGCTCCAGCTGCTTCCCGGCAATCTCCCACGGACACACCCCCGTGTGGCGGAAGTGCGGGCTGCGCACCCGGAAGCCATCCGGGTGTCCCCTGTCATCTTCCCCCCGGCACTTCCTGGTGTGGCGGAAATGCTGGACTCCCGGGATAATCAGGCACTGGGGCGCCGCATGTCGGTGGCCACGTGTCCCTACAGGACTGGGCTTCCAAGCCCTTTACCCGAGGCCCCCAACATAACCAGGACGGACGCCCCCTCGCGGTCTGGAGGAGGCACAAGCCCTCCTCTGGTCCTCCTGAGTGTCCCGGCCGGGGACCACAATATATATATATATATATGTATATATATATGTGTGTGTGTGTGTGTGTGTATGAATATGTATATATATATATAATATATATTTATATATATTATTTATTTTATTTCTATTAATGTTATTCATGTTAATTGTATGTTTTTCTTTAATTCTATTATTGTAAAGCACTTTGGACAGCATTTCAATGTTGTTTTAAATGTGCTATATAAATAAAGTTGCCATTGACAATGTACACAAGATTGCCCAGTAAGTTTTGCAACACAGTTTTTTATTGCTAGTAATTTATTACAGATATTGTTTCAACATGCTAACAGAATTACTCAGTGTGTTTGCTACATTGCACATTTTGAGACATAATCTCCATCAAGCTCAGCCTCCAACAAACACAAGTGTGTATGTCATTCTTGTAGTAGTTTGTATCCTGCACTCACAGCCACTTCTTCACACTTCAGGTAACACCTTCATCACTCTCAAACCTTTTCCATGAATGGCTTCATTAAGAGGCCATGGAATTGGTTAAACACTTCTTAACTGCCTGTGTTAAGAAAGAAAGAAAGAACTGCCTGTGATTGTTCATTGTTAAGAAAGAAATAGAAAGAAAGAAAGAAACAAACAAACAAACAAACAAAGACCATTTGTTTAAAATGCAGGCTTTTTTATTGAATGCAAGGATTTAAGGGGTGCCCTGTTTAAATACTTATTTTGCCAAGTATGTCAGAGAATAGCAACTTCTTTTGTTGAGAAAAATGGCAAAATATAGCCTGCAAGTAAACTGGAATGTGTCACACAGGTAAAAAAAATTATAATAAAAACATGAATCCAGATTAATCATCAGATCAAAGGCTTGATACTTAAGCAAGTGTTCCTGTTGTTGTAATTTGTTTTCAGGGATTGGTCTTTGGACATTTCTCGGTGCTTGGTGGCCATCTTATAAATTATGCCCATATTGTTACAGGTCACATGGCATGGGCATTATGTACCTAGGAACCATGCAGCATCATAGCAGCTACATACACAAAATGGTGGCACCCAAGAAAAAGAAGCACATACAAAATTGTGACATTTCCAAAAGCTATTTAAAAATGTGATTAATTAAATAAATCAAATCAAACCAAATCAAATTTTATTTGTTACATATGATACACAAGACGATATGTAGTAAAATGTTTAGTTGCTGAACTCCAAGACTGCGCATTAGAAGAAGAGTACAAAAAATAAATAAATACTCAACACTGCACATATAAAGAAAATAAAAATATAGTCCTGACATGCATGAGTAGAAAGTAGATTGTTCCTTGTGGGACATTCCAGGTGAAGTTGCATTTGCTGTTAATTTTAAGTATAGAAAGTGTTTCAAAGCTTTTGTGTATCCCCTCATCTATATGTACAGTATATAGATATGTTCTGGGGAGGCAAAGCATACATATACCTGTTCTGAAATGTATGTGTTTCATTACAAAGGTTTTGGTCAGCTTTTATTTTTTATATACACATTTCTACGCTGTGCCTAATGATCCAGTTTCCAAGAACAACTGAATTAAGCAGCTTCAAAAAACAACTTATTATTTTACGTTTGTCCTTTCATGGTGAACATAATATTATCATATAAAACATTTTACAAGGGTAGCCAAGAAGTACACAGAGACGTACTGTACAAAGTGGGCAGTAACAGTAAAAAGATAACATAATAATATTTATAAAAGGTCTTTTCATCATTCTTTGTCAATAGTTATGTTCATGTTTAAAGCAAAATGGGCAAGAAAATCAACCTTCAAGATTTAAAACTAGCATTCCTTTTAAATTTAGTTTCTAAGCAACTGTGTCACATAACCAGCCCATATCACTTAGAATAGCTTTATTTGCCCCTTGTTGCTGAGAAAGAGGGCACAATTTCCAAAGTTTTCTTTTGGAAAATCGATATGGTGCAAACTATAGATAACTGGAGTTGCATAATTTGATTATCTGACGGAATTGATGATATTTTAGGTGTTCTGGAGAGCTTTTTGTGTTTAGTCTCCATTAAGACTCTGCCAGCAGCTTTTTGGACCTTATTACTTTCCACAGCAACACCAGAGAAAAGGGAACTGAAGTTACCCAACCAACAGGTAATGAAGCCGTGAGAGATTATTTTTAGCATAATTAGAAAAGCATTATGCCTGGAGTATGTATTTAGTAAAAGAAAGAAAATTTGACAGCACTAATTTGCTGTCAAGCGTGACTTAAATAACTGCCACAAAAGCTATATGTTGCACTTTGTGATTTATCCCTATCAAATATCACGTCCCAGCTACATTAGTGCTACTGGTTTAGTTTTTTTTTTTTTTTTGTCTTTTTATCAAATCATCATCTTCTTTTGCTGGATGCTTCTAGTATCATTTTACATTATTTCTAGAAAAGGGCTTCATTCTAAGAACTATACTGTTATTTGCCTCCTATTGAAAGTCTTTGGAATTACTGTCCATAACCCATTACTATTTTGGAGGTATTGGCAAAAAGAATAAGTAAAGCTCCCTTTGTTGCCATCAATCTCTGGGAAAAAGACAGCTTCAGTAATGAGGAGTATACACTCTTTCTCCTGTGGGGATAGATCAGCCCCAGATGACCACCTCAGCATGTGTTCCAGTACCTTTTCCATATTCATATTCTGCCAATACCAGTTACTTTTCCTCATGTCACTCTGTATTTCTTGGCTACTGCATCTTTCTAAAACAGTGACACAGGAGGCTGGACGAAAGCATTAATTTTCCTTTAAAACTAACTGGTCAAGATTAGCACTATAATGCGTGTGAAATTACTTTGCACATTTATCTTTGGAATAATGTTAGAATGACATTGGTTTCACCATCTGTTATGAGGTCTTCCTTTATAAGTGTGACAAATTGCTTGATTACAAGGATACAGTGGCAACCAAGAGACGTAAAGAAAGAACAGACACCCAATTACATTTCTTAGACATTATAGTATACGCAAAACTTTAATGATACACAATATTTTATACCTCAAAATGCAACAAACAGTAATGCAGCAGCTTTTATAGGTGCATATATTCCCTAAATAATGTGTTTATGATCCCTCACAATTGTCACCTCATTCCAGAGATTTACAAATGCTTTCCACCCTGTGCCAAGACTAATATTAGTCTTCAGCATATGTATTATATGTACACTGTGAAAAGCTCCTACTTAGGTTACCATATCTGTCCATCTGTCTGTTTGCATAATGTCACTCAGTTCCCAGTGGGCCAATTTTGTTGAAATTGGGCACACTTACTCTCATGGAAATTTGTCAAAGACACTCAATTTGCACTGAGAATTCTTAAATAGAGCATGCTGTACAAATTTTAGAAATTTTTAATTCTCCCTTTGAAAAGCAAGTTTGTAAACATGTCTGTCTTAAAACACAGAAACATTCTGTGTGACACTGCATATTTACTTCAAAAGAGGTCACTTTAACTTCTGTATTTTGTATATTTTCCTATTTTACTCAATAACAGCAACTCCATCCAACAGCAAAACAGATCTCCAAATCTCCATTACCAGCTAGTCATACACCATGAGATATGCACCCTCTCACTTGTCCTGTTCTTTGTTCTTTGAGGTAAATTATCTTTAAAAGAAGTAAATAAAGTTGCATACCTAGGAATAAATGTAAGAGAAAAGGAATTAGGTAAGCATTGCTCTGTAACTTAAATGTGTACTTACTGTACACTACACTAAAAACGTCAGGACTGCATTATCTGCACAATATATCCATCCATATTCCAACCCGCTGAATCTAAACACAAGGTCACCAGGGACTGCAGAAGCCAATCCCAGCCAACACAGGAACCAATCCCGGGCAGGGTGCCAACCCACCACAGGACACACACACACACACAAGTACACACTAGGGCCAATTTAGAATCGCCAGTCCACCTAACCTGCATGTATTTGGACTGTGGGAGGAAAACCACGCAGACACGGGGAGAAAATGTAAACTCCACGCAGGGAGGACCCGGGAAGTGAACCCAGGCCTCCTTACTGCGCGGCAGCAGCGCCACCACTGCGCCACCCTGCACAATATAATGATCCAGTATTTCTCCGACACTATAATTTATTGACAACGCTCCAAAATGTTTTCCATCATGGTCTGAAACAGCTAACTGTTTTACTTTAAGACTTCAAAAGAGATTTTAACTTCCCATTGTGTGATTATTTTAAACATACAATGTTTACTACACTTGAACTAAAATTAATCATAGACCCTCCACAACCAACAGCTAACAATAAATAGATCATTAATCGCAGCCATTTTGATATCACTTGAATTGGGATCTATTATTGAACCATCACAAGCCTATTTGGGCTCCATTTTTCACTACATGACATTGATATTATAAAGTGCTGTTAAAAAAGCAGGTATTTAATGCAGTCTGCTAAAACATGTAATTGAGTTCTGTTACCACTGTTATTTTTTATTATGACTCACTGTTACAGAAATATTAACCAACAAAAATGTGATAACTGACTCTTTAATGAGATCATTCAAAATGTTTAAATAGCCTAAACATTCAAATCAGTTAACTAAATCTCTGAGTGCACCTGAATGTTATGACACGTCTTAATCATGAGCAACTCAGTTAAGTCATGTTCTAGGAAGTATTAACAAAAAATATCCAAATAAGTAAAGCAACTCCATGCTTTTCGTTAAAATTGTACTGTTTTACCCATGTAAAATTAATGTAAAGTGTATAAATATAATTCATGACAACAAATTATAAATGTAAGAAATTCAAGTTGTTAATCTATGCCATGCCTTGACAATCTAACTAAAATTTTACAACTGTATATGACGGACAGCAGTATTATATTGAGCGAAATAAGTGAAATCACTGTTAACAGGTACTAAAGAAAAACATTGTTGTCACATCATAGCAAATCCCTCATCAGTCCAACCAAGGAGGAGAAGATATGTCATAGGTATATATACCTGGAAAAAACTTTATGCAAATAAAAGTTCTGTATTCACGTGGGGAAAGTCAGATCTTTTAATTATGCATCATGCTGTTCAGATAACATATGTGACCAGCTGCATAGCCTAGGAGGAATGTGACATTTTTAATTATGAACACCAGACAAAAAGTGTAGGCTATCAGGTTTATGAAGCCATATACAGTACGTGTGATCCGTGGACTCATGTGATTGATTGATGGTGTAAGCTACTCAGTGGACCAGGTACACCAGTAGCCATACTTGGAGTAGTTCTTAATGAGTTTGTGGTCAGGTGAAACTTTCACAGTGCTATGGCAGATAACTGTGCTTAAGTCTACTTCCTGAAAACCAATAGCAATATCTTTTCCTTAAAAACAAAGCAAAGATCTGTTCAAAATTAGACATTTTACCATATCAAACATAAAAAGAATGATCAAAATGTATGAGGTATTTGTACACTAACAAATAAATAAGCAGACATAAGCCAATTTTAATAAAAATGTGATAAAAAATACATCTTTAAAAATGTATGAAATGAGAGTTGGAAATTATAGCTTTTTATTTACCAGCTTTTAAAAATAAAATTACAATGTATCATTGAATTTTTTGGCATAAGATATTTTTTATGCATCTGAAGAAAACCTGTTACATATAGAGATGATTTCTTTAGGCAGTGGTCTGTTTTGTTAGCTACTCTTGTTCAAACAGCCTATATGAAAAATATACGAAAAAAAGAAATCTGCAATATTTCCTTCAGATAATCATTTTTCTGGATCTGTCAGGTAAAGTCCAGAATCAATGAAGTTATAGGCTCAGAAGGCAGACCTTGAATAGCATGGATACCTTTTAGAATACGAAGCCTCGGTCTGAATAGAATGTGTTTCTGCAGGATCCTCTGGGGGTTGGAAGCCAGGATCAGCTCACCTTTCTGACAAAAGATTAAATCAAGCAGTCCCCAGGGGGTCCTCTCCTTCAAGCTAGTCCAATTAGACTGTGCAAATTTATTTTTACACAGAGAGATGGGTTTTTGGTGGGGACATTTTTGAGAGGTCATTTACAAAAGCAAAAAGAAGAAAAGGAAATTTAGCATAAACCTTATTATAGCTTTTTCATTGATTTCACATAGTATACTTAATTTGATGCTTCCTGTATTTTAATGAGTATGTGGTTTACACTTAATATCCACTTACAAACATCTGAAGGATGTATACAGTATATCAAGATTTTTAAAAATTACGAATAAAGACTGGTTTAGCAGTCATTTTCTGTATTTCCCATTTTCTTGCCTACTCAAAATGTAACAAATTCTCACTGTTCTGTAACATGCAGTTACAAAACAAAGTTTTGTAAAGTTTAATTACCACACTACTGAACACTTTGAGCATGGGAAGGTGCTATATAAATAAAATGTACTATTATTAATACATTTAAATTTATGAAAGATTTGTTAAAACTAGGCAGAATCTAAAAAAGTGCATACAATAATATTTTAAACTCATGTAATATATCCTATCATGTTCTGAACCCATTTTTGTTTTATAAAATCCGGAGCCTAACAAAGCTGAACAGTAGGCCATGGCAGGTCTCCCTCCTGCATGCTAACATCAACCATCAAAATGTAGTTAGTAAACCAAGTAACTTAACTTGCAGGTCTTCAGGATGTTCAGGGAAAGTTGAGAATAAGAAGCACACCAATGTTGACGTGGTACGATTGTGCACACTTACTGACCTGAACCAGAAATGACACAGCCCTTTGAAGGAGGAATGGAAATGCTAGGCCAACTTGCTTACTGTTACCTTCAAAATAAACCAGAAAGTGTTACCAGTAACACAGTTTAGTTTTGATATTGAAATCTACTTATCTCTCTATTATAAAAAAAATCCTGGGAGGGAGAAGAAACGTGATCTTCTCGGAAGACAAATTTGATGTCCCGCGAGAGACACTTTAACGTCAGGCGAAGACAATTTGACGTCCCACGAGAGACACTTTAACATCATGCGAGACAAGGCAGTGAGACCACATTTAAAACAAGTTCACGGATATCTAACCAAGCAGTTGTTGGAATGCTTTTGGTAGACAGACATAATGTGCTCCCAACTCTTAAAACGACGACAAGCAGAACACGAGCTTGCCAGCAGCAGGAAGCCAGAAGATGATACGAATGCTTCTCCTTAGCGTGCGTTCAGACTTGGTAAAATACTGTATAGAGTATATATTGTGCATATGTGGTTAAGTATGTGTCTAAATATATATATATTGTGATTATCGGCTTGATGTGCAAGGGTTTGCCAAGCAAAATCAGTGATGCAAGACATAGAAATGCCCATAACAACAGAATGTTTTTCATACTGGAAGGAAACAAGCAATGTTACCCTAGGATGATAAAGGGCAGGTGACCTAGCAGGTGCCAAGGAGACCTGTGCTTCCCCTGAGGATTTAGCAAAAAGTGAGATTACCTTCCGGCTGCAGTATACTGCCCTTTTTAAAAATAATACTGGTAAGATGCCAATTGTGCCACCCATAAGTGGCACTGCATTCTGCAAGCTGATGGATTGAGCCTATTCTGCTTCTGTTAATTGAGACAGAAGAAAAACTTTTTTGGAGAATTTCTGTTATTACAGTAAAACATGTCTCAGGGCGCAGAAACACCAGGGCCTGCTAGAGAGAATCTTAATCAGGTTTCCATCTACCTAAAGTTGTGTTGTCCAACCCCAGAAATTATTTAATATCACCTTGAGTAACAAGGTGGTGAGTGTTCTAACATATTTCTGACAATAGTTGTGATATCTGAAACTCTCCACGCTTCCATTCATTATGTTACAGCATGCCTAAACTTAGCTCCATGGAAAGCCCTTTAAAATCAACATATCTAATTTGATATCTTATCACATTTATTTTGTTTATCTATAAACCTACCTTTTGATTTGTCCATTATGAGTAGCTCTGTGATATGGCACCAAAGACTTTTTCTCTATGCCAGTGCTCACTGCATATTGTCAGTCCTCCTCTATTATAATGGCGCAAAAGTTCTTAATAGTCCTCGATATTCGCTGGATGTTTTTATTCTAGAGAACCAGAATTACACTGGCATTAATGTGTTAGCATTTAACAGGTAGTATTTACTTGGACCTAACAAATACACCATAGATGTAAGGATTATCTGAACTTAGAGATGATCTGTGTGCTCCATTATAAGGCATTTTAAATTGTGAAGGCTGACGATGCTTATGATAGAAGTAGAAACCTAAAAAGTCTAAGAGGCAAACATCTGGATGCTTAGTGCATTTGTTGGCAATATATGACATTTTAATTAAAAAGGTGATGGAATGGGTCATCCTTTAAAATTTGGAGTAGAATCAAAATAAATTTGGCATCATTGTCACATTGTTGTAGAGCAGAGAAGGAATTCCCCTTGTGCATTGATTATGCATGAGGTGATTATAACATGAGCAGGAGACTTACAGTTTAACACAAAGATTGGTTTTGTTAATGAAAAAAGGTCAATGGTTGTGCTTAGATCTGCAGGTGCACTTCCCCTTTTTGTCACCTTTTACCCCATGTTCATTCATCATGTGACAGTACAGAAAAGGTCCATCTGATTTTGACTAATCACTAGGACTCACAACATTCCACTGACACTTGTCTGTGCCTGCTGGGGATGTCCAGTAAACAGCATACGTGATTAATGTTTAAGATACTCAATTCTGTTTCTTTCATAACAGCATATGGAAGGTTCTGAATATAATGTTGTTTAGCCTTTTTAATTGTTATAACAGTTGTGATTTCTGAAAAAGCCAAATCTTCTTTAGTTTTATTTTATCTAAGCAGCATCAACCACAAGGTAGGAAGCTCAATTTAGATTTTTATATTGATCTAACATTCTCAGTGTCTACGTGATGCGCAAAAATATCTCAAAAGTCAATAAAACATTGGGTTTAATTGCATTTCTTGATACAAGGAGTTGTATTAATATGCCACTAACTAAGTCTGTATTTAAGGTGCAAATATCTTTTAGATAGTATGAGGATGATATACTGGGACAACTTAAAGATTAATAATTCAACATCAGCAGTCAGATTTTTTATGTTCTCATATTTTTATGCAGCTGTCAATGGAGCCTTTGGTCCAATAAAAAGCACATTCACCCTCACAGCCTCACCCACTCATAATTTGATCATTTAGATTTCAAGCAGACTTACCTGCACATATCTGGGAAGTTGGAAGAGGAAGAAACCCCATGCAGGCACTCAGGCCAGGATTTGAACCCATGTTATCAAAACTGTATGGCTTTGAAGCAAATTGTCATGATCCTCACCACCCAGTTACATATAAAGCAAGATTGGCCCAGAATTATCCCAGGACACATAGGAGGCCAGCACAATTGGTAAAGATGTTTGCCATAACTATAAAAAAACACTCCATTGTGCCATGATCTTCACCTGTAAAACTGACATAAAATGGTTGGTAATCCTGTGGTTCCAAGCTGGTATTCCTCAATATTTATCATCATTTTATTAAATTAAGAAAGCTAATCTTAGTTGGGATAAACTTAGCCCCTCACTGAAAAGAATACAATTACCTTGAAAATGCTCACACCTTCAACAATCTAAGTGAGTAGGATGGATGAAGTGTTGGGCAGAATAACCTGTTCTTGTCATACTTGTTCTAAAGTTCTTTATAGATAATATACGTTACATATATCTTTTTATGATATTAAATGTTCAATCCAGTTGCAATAGCATAGAGCCCAATGGTTTGGCATTTCCAATGATTCAGTGATCATTTCCAGTATTTTCAGTGAATATGAATAAGCTAATAATAGCATCATGCAAAATTCTCTTTTTCTTATAATCAAGAACATTCTTCTTGCTATCACTTGCATTCAAGGTCAGTGAAGTTTTTCCTTAACCAAAACAAAAATGTTATTGTGTCATATTCAGAAAATAAAATCCTTAGAGAGTTTTAACGCATCATCAATGTTTCTTGTATACATTTTCTGATGTTGTATTCACTGCCTGTGTGGGTACTGTGCGCCTGTCACAAGTCTGTAGTAGTCATACAATCCTAAATCGTCCCTAGTGTGTTCTAGGTGTGTGGGTGTGTGTGTGCGTGCCCTGCGGTGGGCTGGCGCCCTGCCCGGGGTTTGTTTCCTGCCTTGCGCCCTGTGTTGGCTGGGATTGGCTCCAGCAGACCCCTGTGACCCTGTAGTTAGGATATAGCGGGTTGGATAATGGATGGGTGAACATGGCAATATTGATGGTGGTATACTCTACAAAATGTACTGTTTGCTACGTTATTAGAAATTCAATGCAATGCCGTCAACCAACACTATATTACTTGACATATTTTCCCATAAATATCAAATGTTGAACTGCAAGGATAACTACAATGAGTCAGTGGGTAACTGATGTTTTATACCATTTGAAATTGAAAAAAATTGAATTCTCAGTTAGAGGATCTGTGCAGAACTCTTTTAAAACCTGGCAGGATCTAATCAATAATATTGTAGCGACCCGTGGTTGAGTCTTAAAGTTTTTAGAGCCGTACTCTGCCGTGCACCTCTTCCAAGCTGTAGGCTAGCGGACTGCCAGCGTTATGCACCCAGCTGCACCCAGCTCTTTAGGTAGCGAGCACTCGTGTCCCATACACCGCACGACTCCGAGTGTCTCGGTAATAATTGCTTCGATAGAAATCTTAGCAATACACAGCTCTGTCCTGTTGTATCTCTTTATTAGAGCAGCTAAACAAAGCTTTACTCATTTGCTTAGCCATTGCCAAGGTCATTAATGAAGCCATCTTTCTTATCGATGGTAACTATTTACATTCAAATAACCCCCGGACGGCAACAACCCAACCAACCCCACCAGTTGAGCACAGACACATACAATAATTACAACAGGAAACACAATTATATTACTTGGTTAATTTATTGTAACAATAAGCTTTTACATAAATTACCCACAATGCTATTTACATAAATTACCCATAATGCAACACGCCGCCAGCGCTGCTGCCGGGTCGCTACAATATTTTAGAATAAGCTCTTAAAGCACTGAGGAAATAATTCTCTTCGCATTTCTTTTTTTTTTGTCTTTTTTAATCTGCCTATTAAACTCATCAATTTATGTATTTTGACCAGCTTTAAGTTTTACTCCGTTGGCCATGTTCTCTTTCTCAGGGGTAGGGGTTGGGTTGATTTGTTTTCAGTCCTATTTTTTGTAAAGATTGATTTATCTGTATGGAATGATTACAATAAAATCAATAAAATTAGAAGAAAAAAAAGATATTCAAAAGTGTTAAAACGTCAATGATGTTTATTTCAAAAACATGACGTGCTAGCTTAATTCCGATTTCATATATGAAATCAGTGTAAAAAACTTAATAAAGAGCTGCTCTGAAGTTCCCAGTAGCAAACAAAAATATTTTTTGTAGACCAGTGAAATCTGTCCCCAGTCATAATATCTTTTGGTATGCAATTAGAAATTTAACACTGCTTTTTTATTATGTAAAACAAAAGTCAGTCAAATTTACTGTGTAATTAATGTGACATTGTAAATATTCAAATTAAATTGCATTAATCCAACCATCATCATTTCCCTACCTATCTCAAAGAGCTACATGATGTACTGAGATATCAAAAAAGGTTAACAAGAGGCCTGACATGTTTATTTTAAAACAGTGTTAATAAACTTTTGCCAGGCTAGGAAAAGACTTGTTCACAGACAAAAGCCTGGTTTAGTGCAATTTTCACTAAAACAAGATCTCACTTTCTAGATTACTTATGGAGGATGGGTTAGTATTCTCCCAGCTAGGTAAGAAAAGTTAACACATGAGCAATTTAGTGAAGGATGCTGTAACAGATGTTTAATTGTAATATGAAGTGCAAGAGATGTGACCTCCATTGTGGACCAGTGGTGACAATGGGCAAACTAGAAGTTTTCCAGAATAACTGGAATAATCCATTTAATGTATCTCAGAGCCACAACCAGGCTTAAAACATTTAAACACAGTGGGATTACATATCACTGGCCTATAATCTATAGTTTGTTTTTTTTTTTTTTTACCACAGAGATCGGTTTATGTATTTTATTATATAAGCCAGCCAGGGCCGTTGATTCTCTCTGTGAGATACTAAAGATGTCACTGAAAATGCCAGCTAATTGGTTTTTTAAATACATCCTGAAATTCTGCAACAGTCTAGATGCCCTTATTGATGTTACTGTGTAGGCATAAACTGAAAGATGGATGATGAGGTACTGCTAGTACTCACACAGAACACAGCCAGTTATCTCCTTTGTTATTATGTACTCCAGAAGAGAAAAAGTGGATGCAGTTGCATTAGGCCATTCACATCTACAAGCACTGCCACATTTTAGATAAATCAAAACTGCAGCTATGCTCAGTGTTCAGCTTGTGCCCTTATTGACATTTGTCAATTTGAACTGCTCCCTAAACTCATACTTGCATTTCTTTTGTTTTTGTAATGCCAGCTTTGCTGAAAGCCATAAGTAATTTTCAGATGTCATTGGTGACTCACAGATTTAATTGGAATATATGTATTGGTTTGAAAGCACTGTCTTTCACAGATAAATTCAGTGATAATGGCTGCTCTGGTTATTCATCCAGGCCACATTTGGAAGATCTAAACCTTTCCTAATTTGCTGAATCATCTTTCGGTTGCTCCCATTAGGGGGCGCCACAGTGGATCATCCATTTCCATGTTTTCCTGTTCCTCTGCAGCTTGCTGTGTCACACCCACCACCTGCATGTCCTCTCTCACCACATCCATAAACCTCCTCTTAGGCCTTCATTTTTCTTTTTACCTGGTAGCTCTATCCTTACCCAGCATCTCTTCTCTGCACATGTCCAAACCAATGTAATCTCGCCTCTCTGGCTTTGCCTCTAAACCTTCCAACCTTAGCCGACCCTCTAATATACTCATTTCAAATCCTGTCCATCACACCCAATGCAAATCTTAATATGTTTAACTCTGTCACCTCCAGCTCCTTCTCCTGTTTTTTTTTATTAGTGCTACCATCCCCAACGCATATGCAATAGCTGGTCTCATTACTGTCTTGATGACCTTCCTTTTCACTCTTGCTGGTACCCGTCTGTCACAAATCTCTCCTGACACTCTTCTTTACCCACTCCACCCTGAATGCAGTCTCTTCATCAGCTCTCTTCCACACTCCCCATTACTCTGTACTGTTGATCCCAAGTATTTAAATCAATTTGGTGAATCATAACAGTCTTAAAAGTTATTCCTGTGCCTCTTTAGTCCAGGACTGGATTGCTGTTCTTACCAACTCCTTCCACTTCTTTTTCACCCTGTAAGATTGAAAGTAGAGGTACTCAGATGTGGCCTAACTGTCCATAGTCGGTGCAAAGTAAGAGGCAGTAAGCACCTTTTATCAGGAGAAACAGATATCCAGAGTGTGGCACAGGAGACATATTGTTGATACTGTATTTATGGTACATTTTTCTTTCAGTTCCCCTGTTCAGGACCCTAGGAGCAGTAAAAAATCCCTCAAGATGAAAACATTCATATTCAGCAATGGTGAAGCAATATGCACATAGTTTTTGGAGATATGTTGGAAGCAATCACAAAAACACTTTTTCCAGCTCCAGTGCATAGTTTTTTTGAGCTAATATGAACAACTGTGTACCTTGTGTTGTTTACTTTAAAATACACACCACTTCCTTTATTTAACATAACGAATTAGTTCAGTCCTTAGAATCTCACTGACCTTATTTCTGAAAAACAAAAAACACAGAAGATTAACATTTCTTTGTGAAGCCAGTCTTGTCAGATGTCTTTCAGTTTGCTATTAAGTAACTCATTGTTCACCAGAAGAATGCTGCAGAGAGGGTCAGTTGTCATATGGCGCTTTTCCACTGCATAGTACGGCACAGCACGGTTCAGTACAGCTCACCTTGGTTCGGCTCAGTTCAGCTCGGTTTGCGTTTCGACTGCAGTTTAGTACCGCTTTAGAGTGGGCGGGATTATTCACGTGTCGTTATATGGCGCTTTTCCACTGCATTTTTTAACGTGTCCCTACACTGTTTGTAAGTCCGATGGTAGCCGTGTGCGCCCAAGAGCTTAGCGACCTCCTGAAAAACTTTTCATTCGCGTCGCCCCATCCAGCTCTCGCTGGATCCGCTCCTCGGCTACCAACGAGAGGAACGTCTGTACTTCCTCAATAGACCACGAAACAGCCATTTTTGGTTAAAACAAAATGGTGCGTCTGAACCTTTGCTGGCTGTGCTAAAAATCCAGCGGTGTCCAGTTGTGTCTCGTGTCGCAAGTTCAGTGACGCAGTAATGACAATTTTCTCTGGCCAATCAGTGACCAGCAGAGTTTACACTTCACGTTTTGGTAACGGTTCGGCGCGCTTGGAACCTCGGCTGAAATGGTACTAAAAAAAGGACCAGGTACCAGATACTGTTCCCAGTGGAAAACCCCCCAAAAGTGAGCTGAACTGAACCGTGTCGTGCCATACTATGCAGTGGAAAAGCGCCTTTAGTGTTTTGTCCTCGTTTGAATGCCCTATTTCGTCCATTTTCTAGTTCGCATAATCTAGTTGTTCCTGGTTGAGTCATGTCATTTGTATTTATGGAGAGAAGTGATGATATCAGCTATTGATTTAACTGACTAAAACTTGAACCCTGAATATTCACTCTGATGTTTAACCTTTTGATAATATCAGTACTGATTTGTTAAGTACCTACTTCAGTGCACTTTTCTTTGAAATTAGTTAAGACAGTTGTGAATATCATAACAGTATGGAAGCCATAGCTTAGCTTGTGATGTGGTAACACTGCAACTTCTATGCTAAAGCACAAAGCTGGCCCCACAGTATGTGCTTCACTGAAGACATATGCTAAGCACAGGGTTTATTTCAAAGAGTGTTTTCTTCAAATGAGAGGTTCTACTACTTGTACTCACTGCATTTTGCAGCCAACCAGAGGTATGAGTGTGAATATCAACATACGTCGAGTGTCCACCATTTTCTCAGAAAACAAATCTTGTTGGCAATTTGATTAAGACTGATTTCACCAATCACTGTTTAAGAGGAAATGGTGTTTTACTTTCATTATTTTCTTATGAGCTGAAGCACACAGCCAGTGCTTCATGTTTGCAAAAAATATACACTTCTTTACTGCTCTTTGTTTTGCACGTAAAGCTGCAACACACAAGCAGTCCTCAAACCTTTTCAATTTGACAATTTCTGTTTGATTTTTAGAGGTGATGCTTTGTGTTTGCAAAGGGGGACATTCCAGTCAGTAAATTAAGTGTCTAAGGGCAAAGCGAGAAAAACAGAATTGGGGAGAAAGACACATCAGTCTTGCAGTAACTTGGTAGGAAACTTGTGTATGTTTCCTTTTTTTCATTCAACAGGTTTTGCTGAATATGTTATATTTTTCTCGCAAAAACGTTTTTGTGTATCGTTCCTTTTTGCACACTATTATAATGTTATATTGTGTGGTTCTGGTGATAGATGGCTTAGCAGGAAAGCAGCATTTTTGGGATAAAGCCCTTGATACTGCTCTGAGATCAGTGCTGGGCAGTTACAAATAAAATGTTGTTTTGACATTTTATACCAATATCAATATTTCCTACTATCAATGAAAGAAAGACTCCACTGGGAGCATTGTGCAAACCCCTCAGGTTTAAAATAATATAATTCATATAATTCAGGTCAAGATCCTACTTAAATGACATTAATGGTCTAAAATTAAATAAATAACAAATAAAGATAATGGATATTTCTCTGATTATTAAAGAATTTAATGATACATTAAACAAGATACCAAATAATAAAGTACTAGGAGCAGATTGTTTCCCTTTGGAATTCCATAATCAGTTGCTGTCATCATTATTTTTCAGAATAGTTAAAAATGTAACCAAGCCTGCATGATTTGATCTTTAATATGAAAATGATTCATATTTCATGTTTTTGAAACCAAATAAATAAAGATCCACCCTTACCCTCTAGCTACAATGCAATATCATGAATCAATAAAGATGTAAAAATCAACAGTAAGGAAGCAGCCACTTGTATTGAATTGGTTACCTCACATATACAGAGTAAGGCGTCCATAACAGTCAGGATTTATCAAAGGAAGACATTTCCCTCTCATTATATATACGCAGGGGTTGTCTTCTTTGAAACACTGTCAATCATAAGTTCCATGTTGTCTGCTTTTTTTTCATACGCCGATGCAAGCATGTGTGTCACAACTGTGTGAATCTGTTTTTAACAAAGGTCTTTCCTACATTGAGCCACATATAATGACAGGCTTATTACCACTGAATAGATGCGTTTCAAACCTTTCCAAAGATGTATAGGTGTCTATGATAGGTCATTTGTACTATGTGTCCGAGCTGTGCATCAAAGGCAAGAAATAAACTGTTTGTGTGACAGCTTATCTTTACACACCATTATACACAAAGTTTGGATCAGTTTTGACGCTACTGCGAATGACTTAGTGCTGCGCTTGATTGTAAGTACTACTTAATATATTAACTTTGATGCATTGCAGCATTCAGTATTATAATTAAAGCATCATTGGTTTAATTACCATACCTGCACACTGTCTGTTGAATGTACTTCCTATGTTAGTTCTCTGTGCATTGCTCTTTCGAACTTCAACTTAGGGTATTTGCAACATTTCTTAGCATACTGGAAAGTATTGTTACACTGTACTTGCGCCTCTTGGAAATTACATGAGAACAATTCCCCATTCAATCAAATGTCTCTGTATAATGCCGCTTACATTAGTAGGCCACAAGCACATAAGAAAAGGGCTTAGGGCTTCCAGCAAAAGCATTGTTTCCAACTCAGTAACCCAGCACTGGAAGATGCTGGCATGAAAATGTACTGTATGTATGTAATGTAGATTATTCCAGATGTGAATGAAATACAAGAAAAAAGTAACAACAACAAAAATAAATAAATAAAAGCACACTAAACATCTTTGGGGCAACTGCAACAGAAGGCAATCTATTGTACAAAACATAAGGATTTGTTGTGTCTAGTTAACTAATTAACTATAATTTCACTTCTCAGTGTTCTTTAACATATCTTATTTTCAAATCCTGGTTTTTAGGATTTAGTGAGGACAGAGTGAAAAGCAGGGCATTTTTCATATTATTTTGCCACACCCCTCCATTTTGCATCTTAATAGACCTTTTCTTGTTAGACCTCCATTTTCAAAGTCATTGGGACATGTGCTGCATTTTCTTTCTTGTTAGGGAGCTGTCTCTACATCTCGAGACTAGGTGACTTCAAATTGTCTAATGCTTTAATGGGCTGGCACAGTCAGCGTGTAGTGCAGACACCTCACAGGCCCAAAATGCAAAGCCTTCCTCTTACCCTGATTGTTCTCTCTATGGAGTTTGCCTGCTCTTCCTATGCCTGTGTGGGTTTTCCACCCACAATTTCCAATTTGTGCACTTTAGGTTACTTGGTGATTCCAAATTGGCCCCTTATGAGTGAGTGTGTGTATGTGTTTTGTGGTAGACTGGCTCCACGATGAATCTTGAGTGGAAAAAAATGAGTTTGTACCTTTATGTGAGTGAGAAGAGCAAGCGAGCTTTTGTTTAGTACAGTAGCACACTTTTTGAATTAGAAGAGGAAAATGTTTTCTGAAAAAACACAGCAACTCTCATATTGAGAAATTTTAGAGTTTGCCCTTGCTGCTTAGTAAACCACAGGCTTTAAATCCAATTTAAGTTCATTTACTTGTAAATTTGTAAAGCCTGATAGATTTGTCTCAACTTGGTAAATGTCTCATTAACATATTATTATAATTGTAGGATATAATTATATCATGCCTTTTTTTTTGTATTACATTTTTTTGTTTATACCATGTTTATATGTCAGATGCAAATGTATTATATATATTACGGAAAAATGTTTTGTGTTATATTAGCAAACAACATATTTATGTTCAGGGATTTTATTTATTTTAGTAAAAAGCTTTATTTAAAATATTGCTTAATTGAACAGTATGCAGGGCGGCACAGTGGCACAGTGGTAGCGCTGCTGCCTCGCAGTTAGGCGACCAGGGTTCGCTTCCCGGGTCCTCCCTGCGTGGAGTTTGCATGTTCTCCCCGTGTCTGCGTGGGTTTCCTCCCACAATCCAAAGACATGCAGGTTAGGTGGATTGGCGATTCTAAATTGGCCCTAGTGTGTGCTTGGTGTTTGTGTGTGTCCTGCGGTGGGTTGGCACCCTGCCCAGGATTGGTTCCTGCCTTGCGCCCTGTGTTGGCTGGGATTGGCTCCAGCAGACCCCCGTGACCCTGTATTCGGATTCAGCGGGTTAGAAAATGGATGGATGGATGGATGAACAGTATGCATAATTTGTTAATTAACCAAATGAACAAATAACAGTCATTTATTTTAATTGTAAAGATCCTAAGAATAACACTTTTACATCGGACGTGAAGCTTACACACAGATGTTTATGGTAGAGCATAGTGTAAAAATGTTTAAAAGGAAAAAAAATATATTTTAATGACATGGAATCGGTGATTGATGCTGGCCCTAAAAATCCTGATTAAATGGCATTGGCTGCCTGTGTCAACAGTCTTTTTGCAATAACCAGGCAGCCTTGGATGTTTTTGAGTGTTGACCCATTCCTCATACTCCTTTGCTTAAAAGCGTTGGCATTTTCATGCAAGAATGTGCTCTATCTACTAAAACACTCAAGTTTAAGTTCAAGTTGTAGTCTACTGCCATACTTATAATAATGTACAGTGAATTTTTTACTTGTCTCCTCAGAATAGTGACAGTAGTTGGTGCAAACAAACGACACAGAAAAATATATAGACAGAATGCCATACACACACAGTGTATACAAATACAGTACTGCATATACATATGGATACATACATTCATATCTACAATTGATGTACTACTTATACAATGTACTGAACATGTTATTGCAAATGCCTAACCAGCAGATAGACTCAGGAATAATTTCTATGGGCACAACTGCGAATGGCTGTGTACCATTTTCAAGAAAAAAGGGGTAAGAAAACCAACTGTACACAGTGGCCAAGATCTTCAATAATCCTGTTTCCTTTCTATGGCAGCAGGTGTTATATATATATATATATATCCTGAACAGAAAGCAGCCAGGTATCAGTAATATTCTGTACCACTTCCTTTAACAATTGGCCAGTTAAATGAGTCTGTATACAGAGTCAGAGAGCAGTATGTCTTTAGCCGGCATAAAGTATGAACATTTACCACGACCAAGACTATCATTTGGCATTCTTTAAACAATTCTAGATTGTGCTCATGGTAATTTGCAAAAATGAAGTATCCCTTTTTCAGAAAAAAGGCAATTTTGAATCTCACAAAAACATGTCATGGTTTCCACTTTCCTTAATGCCACACTCTTAACCAGTAATACAGCCCTTCAGTATCAACTGGTGACGTGGCCATGTTGGAACCATCTACCACAGTGGTCCAGTTTTGAGAACACAAAATGGTCTCTCAAATACAATACCCCGCTGTGAGTATAAATTACTGTTAGGAAAAGGAACCTTATTCCTTTAGCTAAAATACATTAAAAATGGGAGAATTCTCTGTTTGTTTCTGTTAGGTTTCCTTCTAAAGTATCCGATTCTTAAGAGTAAGTACTTGTTTTTTTTTCTTGCAGGCGACTACCCAGCACCTAGAGCAGTTCTCACTGGTCACGATCACGAGGTGGTTTGTGTTTCTGTGTGTGCTGAGCTGGGCCTGGTCATCAGTGGAGCTAAAGGTCAGTACGAATACTTTTTTGAGCCGGCTATCTCATGGCCAATGCTGCTTTTAAATGAGGCCATTTTTTAATCTCCTGAGAACAGATTTAATTTCAATGTGTCAGTCACTTAGAAAAAGGGCGCCTTTTTAATTTTCTCCCTGTCTAGTCTCAACAGCTGTTCCACTTTGGAGGCATACTCTTTGATGAAACAAATCCAATTACTATTGCTTAATTTTCTCTCTATATATTTATTCACTGTTGGAAATCTTTCTGTTAACATTATCATTTTTTAACATAACTTTGATTGTTCTCTTGCTATGTTGGATATTTTTACATCTTCATTTTTGAAAATATGTTTACAGTTTATTATTGTGACAGTGTAAAAATAGTATAAAAAAAGCTTAGGAGGCAGTGTCGCAGTGGTGTCTGCAGTCTTAGTTCCTCTAACATCCCAAAGATGTGCAGCTCTGGGGTGTGCAAGAGTCTTCCCTGCGATGGACTGGAGTTCCACACAAGGCTGGTTCCTGCCTTGTGTTTAATGCTGCCAGGATAGAGGACCATTTCTCGTGATGCACAATTGGAATGAGTGGGTGGAGAAACTGATTGCTCTAATTATGCAAACGACAGTTGGAAATTGGTAGACTGGTGGCAGTGATTCCCTCAATTCCTTTCCCCAGCAGTGCCTTCTTTGTGGATTTTGCACATTCTCTGTATGGTCCCACTACTGGGTACTTGGCTTTCTGCCACTGTCCAGTGAACTGCTGCTATTTTGATAGGCAGATCTTATGTGCCTTCTTGTTATCGTGATCTGCTAACTGCTGGTAGAACTTCCTCATCATCAACTAATCAGGTGCCCTGGATTAGCACCACATGTCTCACATTGTGTTCTTAACAAATGATTAAGTGTGTATGTACAATTTGACAAGTGGCTTCTACATGAGGACCTGGCAAAGTAAAATAGGTAATGTGTTTTTTATCATCAAAGGTTACATGTATCTCATTTTAAGACTTGGTACAATAAAATTGTTTAAACCACAGAACTGAAAAGGAAATGGATTTACATTTTCATGTGATAGTATGTTTGTTTTTTTTAAATGATGCTACATATCTGTTCCGTGGCTCAGTACAGGACAATTTTAATATTCATAAAGTCACAAAGTAGAATATACAGCTGTGGTCAACATTATTGGCACCTTGCATTTTAGGTATCATGTACAATTTCTCCTGAAAAAATGTATGCGTTTATGCAATCATTTGTTTGATTGAAACAATTGTTGGCACCCACTTGAATGATTCAAATCAGTTTGATTAGAAGAACTTGATTCTCATTGCAGTGAAATTAGATTCTATTGTGATACATTTCCAGGATTCATACAAGAACGGCTAACCAATGTGTGATACCTTTAATATTTAAAAGAGTCATTTTCATTTCCAGTTCCTCGTTGACAATGTGAAAGCAAGAGAACTGTCTGATATGATCTGAAATACCATTATCACTAAACATAAAAATGAAAAAGGGTACAAGGCCATTGACCTTGGCATTCCTGTTTGTACAGTTCACAACATTAATTAATTTCATGTTCATGGAACTATTGATTAGCAGCTAGTTAACCTCCCAAGACATGGTAGAAACAGTTGATGAAAGATGTCTTTGAAGGTTGGTGCAAACTGTGGAAAAAATACCAAGTAAAGCATCCAAAGAGCTTAAAGCTGACTTAAAGAGATATGGAGTGATATTTTCTTTCCGTATCATATACCACACATTAAACACGGAAGGGTTTTATGAGCCACTGTTGAAGACCAACATAAAAAGTCATGGATGATCTAGTAATATGCACCAAGAAAATATCCCCCATACGATTACATCACCACCCCCATCAGCCCAAACCATTGATACATGGCAGGATGGATCCATGCTTTTACATTTTTGAAGCCAAATTCTGACCCTACCATCTGAATTCCATAGCAGTAGTCGAGACTTATCAAACCAGGCAATGTTTTTCTAATCTTCTGTTGTCCAATTTTGATGAGCCTGTGTGAATTGTAGCCTCAGTTGCCTGTTCTTAACTGACAAGAGGGGCACTCAGTGTTTTCTCCTGCTGCTGTAGCCCATCTGCTTCAAGGTTCAACATGTTGTGCATTCAGAGATGCTCTTCTTCATACCTTGGTTTTATCAAGTGTTTATTTGAGTTACTGCTGCCTTTCTATTAACTTAAACCAGTCTGGCCTTTCTCCTCTGACCTCTGGCATCAACAAGGTATTTTTTGCACCCAGAGAACTACCGCTCACTGGACATTTTACCTTTTCAGGTACATTCTCTGTAAACCCTAGAGATGGTTGTGCGTGAAAATCCTAGTAGATCAGCAGTTTCTGAAATACTCAGACTAGCCCATATGGCATAAGCAACTATACCACATTTAAAGCGGCATATATATATATATATATATATATATATATATATATATATATATATATATATATATATATGGTATATATATATATATATAATTGGTATTGGCAAATAAACACTGCTTAAATGTAAATATACCATCACTTATAGGTTTTCCTCATTTTTAATCAGTAAGTGCACTACGGCTTTTTTGTCAGTTAAATATACATTTACTATATTTATACTGGTGAGTTTTTTTCTTCAGTTTATCAGATAAACATTCATAATTCTTGAGGTGTAATTATACATATGGATTACCATTTTAATAATGCAGTACTTGTTCCTTATGAAAACTTACACTGTATTTGCACACAGCAACAAATAAACACAGTACAAATCTCTAAAATATCCTCAAATGTATCAGATGTTCATAAGTTGCTTATGAAGAAGACACAGACTAACAGCTTAACAGGTCAGTCAGTCAGTCAGTCAGTCAGTCATCATCCAACCCGCTATATCCTAACTATAGGGTCATGGGGGTCTGCTGGAGGCAATCGCAGCCAGCACAGGACGCAAAGCTGGAACAAATTCCAGGCAGGGCGCCAGCCCACCGCAGGGCTGCATAACAGGTTTATAAGTAAAAAACATTTTGTTATTAAGCTAACTAGACTATTGTTAACCAAGCAGCAAATTTGTTTTTCTCTTTTCTTTTTCCAATTAAAAAAAGCTTGTAGACCAAGCTCAAATGGTATTGGTTTTAATTAAAGGACAAAGTAAAAATATCTGAATTCATTAAAAGTAATTTTTCTTACATTTTGTTTAACTGCACAGGACGACATCTCATGAAATCAGAGAATTACTAGAGCATAATAGAACACAACATGCTAACCAGGTATAGGTCTAAAATCATGGGTTTCGTAGCAGGACAGTGACTTAAAACAAATATCCAAAAGCACAAAAAGAATAGTTAAAAAAGGAAGAAACTGACAGTATCAAACTTCCCAGCAGTGACTGGTGATCTTAATTTGATTGAAACCCTTTGGATGGAGCTGAAAACTGCAATTGGTAAAAGGAGTCCTTCAAACATTCAAGAGAGACTGAACAAATTTCAGCTGATGACTGGGAGACGCTACTAGCTCAAAGAAATGTTTAGAGGCTTCCATTATTGCCAGGGGTTATGTAACCAAGTGCAAGGAAAGGGGGCCTTTAATACTATCCAGGGCATATTTTCATTTTCATTTTCATTTGTGTACTTTTGTTGTATAACTTTATACATCCTTTTAAAATATTCTGATATTTCTGACCATAAGCTGGTACAATTCCAATTTCTGAAGATCTTGTATGTGATATATCTAATATGCAAAGGTGCCAGAAATGCTAAAAGCACAACCTATTACCACCTCTAGTTTATCTATATAAATTTCCTATAGTTTATCTATATAAATGTCAAAAACTCATTTAACAAAAAAGACAATTATTCCAACATTGAACTGTGAGAATTGAGACATTTTTGGAAATCATTCAATCATTAATAACCATTTTTGAAAGCACCAGGAGCAATTCAGGAGCCAGCCCTGGACAGTAGCTCAGTTCATCACAGCATATACTTGTTCAAAACAGAGTATGACGGTATGCCTGTGCAGAATTTAAACTCGGTTTTCTGGAGCTGTAAGACAGAGGTGCTAACCACTGAGACACACATCTAATAGTAATGTGATCAATTACAAATGGAAAGAGAACAAGAATTGATGATGTGTATTCCTCTCAGAGTGACAGACCATTTACAATATGTTTTTATTCATTTGAATTATCAAATTGTTATGTTTGAGGGAGAATTACTGGATATGTGAATGCTGCGTTTTCATTTTTATAGAAGGACCATGTCTAGTGCACACAATCACAGGAGACCTTCTGCGAGCGTTAGAAGGTCCAGAGAACTGTCTGTATCCAAGACTTATTTCAGTGTCCAGTGAGGGACACTGCATTATCTATTATGAGCGAGGGAGATTTTGTAACTTCAGCATCAATGGAAAACTTCTGGCTCAAATGGAGATTAGTGACTCAACAAGAGTGAGTATTCTTTCTGTTCTCTTAAATTACAGTGCATTTCATGTTAATTTTACTGTACCAAAATCGAATGTATTACTTAAATGAAAATCAAATAAATCATGTTTTCTTTATTTTAATACTAAACCTTTCTACATTATTCCGTTTAAAAATTCAGTGAGACCTAGCAGTTCCAAAAATTGTGCTTTAATGTATCTGCAAAGTTTATTTTAATCAATATATAATTGATTTTTTTTTTAAAATCAGGCTATACTTTTAAGTAGCGATGGACAGAACCTTGTAACAGGGGGTGACAATGGAGTTGTTGAAGTATGGCAAGCTTGTGACTTTAAGCAACTGTATATTTATCCTGGATGTGATGCAGGTATCAGAGCAATGGATCTGTCACATGATCAAAGGTAAGTCATGCCTGTTATGTGATATTACATTCCTGCTTAATCATATTCAGTGTTGTGTGGAGCTGTTGCCTTTTTTTAACAGTATTGGGCAGAATTCAGGAAACAGCCCTGGATGTAGTACAAGTAACACTTCAGAGCACACTCACACAAGACCAATTGAGAAACATATATTTACTGAGCCAGCACATTTTTGAGATGGGTGAGTAAAATCAGATCAACTGGAGGAAAACCAATACACACACAGGAAGAACAAGCATATGTCACTTAGGCAGTGGAATTTAAACCCGGGACTCTGAAGCTGTGGGACAGCAACACTAGATATGTCCGCACTCTTTAGATCTTCACAGTAACCCGTTAATTCGTACATATGTCAGTATCAGTGCTGTATGTACTTCTTAACTGTCACAGTTTCTGCAAGAACTGAGCTAATGCTGTGCCTTACTGGACATTGTTGACCCAATTCTGACAACTTTTTATGTGCCTTGAGTGTCAGAATTTTCACCCCAAACCTATTTTGTTATTGAGTGACTGTCATAACCTGTAACAGAAGTGATCCGAAATTGTAGAACAGATATTTCCAATGTTTTTATCAGATGTAAAGAAAGAATATCATGAACAGAGTGTAAAATCCACTAAAAATAGAGTAAAATCCACTGAGTGGATAGATAGATAGATAGATAGATAGATAGATAGATAGATAGATAGATAGATAGATAGATAGATTATATTCATGCGTGATTGTCAAAACATATCCAGAAGACACTGCAGTGTTCAGCTGTACAAAAATATGATATCTGGAACCTTTTTTACTTTTTGTACAGTCAGTGCATGCTATTAAAATTCTTAACATCTATGAGCAGAAAAGACAGTAGTTAAGTGATTTTTATGATTTGTGTGTAAACTAACCTTAATTGACTCATGACAAGGTAAAATATTTTTGAGAAGCTGTGCAAATAATAAAAATAACTTTTTAAACTGTTTATTAATTTAGGGAAATGTAGGAAAACTTACAACGTATCATTTTGAACTGATTAAATTTAGATTTCAAACACAAAAACAGGTCAAATTTGACCCAAAGACGTTGTAAGGGTTAACTCTTCTGTTTGTATTTTTTACATTGGCACCAATGACATCCTCTACACTCTTTATTAATATGAAGAAATAATCACTCCTGCCTAACCAGGGCTGTACAGGCAGAGCAGAAATTTGTTCACTCTGTACTTAGAGCCTGACATCTCCATTCACTTTTCCATGATTAATCAGTAGATTCTTAATTCACTCTGACACTGTACTTGCAGCACTGTACTAGATACACACACAGTATTAATTCCTAATAAAATTACCTATGTTTTAGTGGAGGTGCTGCCAGATGCGATACACTACATGTTTGTCATATACAAACTGCTTTCTGAAAAAAAACTGATTGTACCCTCAAATACAAATCCATCTGCCCATCCATTTGCTGAAGCCATTTAATGTAGTTTTTTAATCACAAGGTGCCAATTTCAGCTGTGTACTGTACCTAAGCTAGAAGTGTGTGAAAGAGAAACAGAAAGTTTGTTACCGTGCATAGATAAATGAAGCCCTGCCCTACTGTTTGAACTACAGCACTAAACCCCAATACCAGGGCATTTGGATGGGTCAATATTAACTCAAAAGTGCTATTTTCTGAGAAGCTGAAGTGTTTGAATCATTCAGTCTATATGTACTTGACTTGATCTGATTTTACACTTTATTGAACACAATTACATTTTAAAAAGAATAATTTTATGGAGATTTAGTGAAGTGGCACATGCATCTTCATATGATGACAGTTTTCAAACTTAGGATTCAATGCCTTCCTCGTGTATTGCGATTACATGCTGGTACTCTGGATAATGAGAGTATCTTTGATGAATAAAAGACTACAACCTGTCAGTCGCAAAAGGATTTCTCAAAATCAAAAGATGACGGCACATTTCACTGATGCTTAGAATGTATGTCAGCTTTATAAGAAACAAAGGAAAAACTAGAATCTGTGCAAAAAGTGTATGTCAGTTGCCTAGTATTATTTTATAATTCCTTTTAAAAATATACATTATAATTATCCTTTAATATATTATCATATTTTAATATATATTTATATTACTACAAATAAATTCTAATTTCATAGGCAAACTTAGCCCTAACCTTCCAGCAGAGAGCATATTTATTATATGCAAGTTTGTGAAAATATAATACTTTGGGTGATTTTAACTTTTTAAAACTATTTAAATAACTAGCACCATAATTCACATTTCCACTTTATTATCGGCTGTGGGCACATGCCCTTTATGTATTTTAGGGCTCACCTGACTGTTGCCATTTAATTTTTTAAACACATTTTTTTGAATAGCAGCATATATTTCTTAACAGCTTGAAATCACTAAAGTTGCAAATCTTTAGTTTTACAAGTACTCTGTGAAAAGCAATATATGAAATGAAGAATGGTTACTTGTTGGTCTACTAGAAGATGATCACAGCAAGACACCTTGAAGCTTTTATTGCAGTGGTGCCCCTTTCACACAAGGTACACTTTCATTGGGTACTGCACTTTTCCTTCACAAGCTAAACCATCATCCTCCAACCTGAAGGTCACAACCTGCTACGAGTTCATTGGGAAAATGACTGTACCCAAATATGCACCACATAATAGCCACATTCTCAGCTAGCCAGACTACTGACTGACTGACAATTATCTGCTGCTTCTGTGGCATATATAAGCTCAATCATTAAGTCCAACTAGATGTTTTATTTTCACATCAGGTTTTATTTTTAAGGGAGTCAGTTATCACGTTTTGCTGGTGTTTGTTTGAGAATCGTAGTCAGTCTTTGAATGTGTTGCTCAGATTTGAAGCTTAGTTTCCTGTACCCTATAATTGGTTTTCACTACTTGCATTTCACTACATAAATGTGAATTCAACATATATTAGATTTTTGATTAGAAAGGAAAGCACAACATATTCAATAGCTACATTTTGACATAGGTGCAATGTCAGAAATGAAATGTTTTATACAGTATGTAACAGAACAGTACACAATTTTACATAAAATGTTTTTGCATCTATCTACCTGAATCAGCAACTGCCTAGTGTTCTTTTATAATTTAGTTATTAAGAAATTTCCTGCATACTGTATATACTCGAGTATAAGCCAACCCGAATATAAGTCGAGGTACCTAATTGTACCTAGAAAAACTTATTGACTTGAGTATAAGCCTAGGGTGGGAAATGCAGCAGCTACTGGTAAGTTTCAATAATCAAAATAACTACCGATAAAATTACCATACCTTCATTGAGGTATCAGCTCATTAATTGAGCACACAGCCCGGAATGAGTCTCACAGAGGCTGCACAGCACCATAGAGAGCCCGCAGAAGTTCTTCTACCACCCGCAGACCAAACCAGGTACAGTGCAACCTCGGGTCACGACCGTAATTTGTTCCAAAACTCTGGTCGTAACCTGATTTGGTCGTGAACCGAAGTAATTTCCCCCATAGGATTGTATGTAAATACAATTAATCCGTTCCAGACTGTATGTAAATATATATTTTTTAAAGATTTTTAAGCACAAATATAGTTAATTATACCATAGAATGCACAGCGTAATTGTAAACTAAATTTAAAAACATTGAATAACACTGAAAAAACCTTGAACAACAGAGAAAACTAACACTGCAAGAGTTCACGCTATAGCGCTACGAACCGCTTGCTAAAAACACTTTTTTTAATGAGTTTTAAGCACAAGGAGAAAAATTAACATTTGAAAAATCCGTAATTTAATAAACCACCAAGAAAAGTAACATTCCAACAATGCACGCTACAAACCGATCGCTGTAAACAGAAGTGAAGTGGAGGTTAAAATCCAATAGAAAAAAGTCTTCATTAAATACAATGAGGTTAAAACAATGCTTGAATCTGCCTCTTTAAAAACAAGCCTGGTGCATTCTTTCTTCTCTCTCCTTTGCTCGTGTTTGTGGCTGTGTGTGTCACTCTCTCTCTCTCTTTCTCACTCCTCGCTGCACAGGGAATGCACAGGGAGAGACTGAACACGTGTGGGTTGGTGGGGGCAGTGGGACCTGACTCGAATATAAGCCAAGGGTGACGATTTTCAGCACATTTTGGGTGCCGAAAAACTTGACTTATATTCGAGTATATTTCGCATTCCTGATAAAAGGGAACTAATGTAGCTGTCTGGGAAAGCAGCAATGTGGAACGGTACTATGCAACCATTCTGTAGTGCATCCACTCTAAAGGTGAAACAAAATACAATAAAAAGTTAAAATGTCATTTTCTTAAAAAAAGGTTTGCTGAGCACATAAAAGTTCATAAAAGTTAGTAAAGTGAAACAGCATTTCCTTGTATATAAAAAGCACAGCTAACGCATCAGCCATAGAGGCTAAACACAAGCCAGTAAAACAGAAAAATTATACTTTATTTTAAATAAAAACCATTGGTGATCTGCTTCAGCTCTAATAGAAAAATACACGTAGCCAGTCATTAATACTATCTGATGATCAGCACCACTCATGTACACAGAAATCTCCATAACCCTGGTCACTGTATAGATAAGCTCTATTGGTTCCATTGCTGAGAAACGTCTCACAGCCATTTTCTCTTAGAAATATGCAAGATCGCAATAACTAACGCACAGATTCTAGATATACCAGAGTCTAGATATCCCCAACAAGAACTTCATCTTCAGAAACATTAAACATCATTTATCATTCAGTCAGTCATTGTCCAACCCGCTATATCCTAACACAGGGTCACAGGGAGCAAGGCAGGAACAAAAGCCCTGCCCAGCCCACCGCAGGGCACACACACACACAATGCACCTAACCTGCATGTCTTTGGACTGTGGGAGGAAACAGGCGCACCCGGAGGACACCCACGCAGACACAGGGAGAACATGCAAACTCCATGCAGGGAGGACAAGGAAAGTGAACACAGGTCTCCTTAAAGCGAGGCAGTAGCGCTACCACTGCATCACCGTGCCACCCATTGATCACTTATATAGCCTCAAGTTGCCACAGATTGATGTCCAGTGATCTACCAGATTGCAAATGATCCTCTGAATCAGTGTTTCTTAAACATTGGGTCACAAGATGTCTATAACTGGGCCATGCTGAGCTGTGAATTATAATTGTAGTGATGGAGAAAGGGTCGCAAACAGTTTAAGGAAAGCCTTGCGATGGGTCACCATTTGTATGGTAGAAACAAACCCCCTGGACGACAGTTGGCCATGATTCTCTATGGTGGAACCCCCCAATAAACAGACAACAGTTGGCAACAATTCTCTAAAGGGGGATAACCCACCAAACATCACCCTAGTAGGCATCATTTGGAGGAACAGCACAATGATCAGCTGTTGTTCTGTGGTAATTGTGGTACACAAGAACATGCAAAGCTGGGTCGCACGAAAAAAAAAAAGTGTAAGAACCACTTCGCTGGATAGTAATGCAGCCTCTGATTGGATGGAAACCTTTACAGTAATTTGGCAGTAGTCTACCTTCAGAGGTGAGATGCAATCTGCTGCCCAGAAAGTAGGATGGATGATTTAAACATGCAGGTTTCAAGGGAGAAGCAAATAGCACACAGAGAAGTGATGGAGATCTTTGTAAATCATTGGCCATCTGTTTTACATGTTTGCTGAAATATCTTGATACCTCAAACTGATCCTTAATGAATAATTCTTAATAAAGTGTACTGCAAGCATATCTGTACCGACACATTTGGGCTCAAAGAATTATGCAGATCTCTTAAAAAATGCAAATGTCCATTTAAGTGTCATTCATAAGTGTTTATTATCTCACTAAACATGAAAATACATTTTGTGTTGCTGTTGTTTCACTTTGTCAATACATAGGGCTTCTGCCGTATCACAAGAGGTTCCAATCAGTTTGTATTGTGCATTACAAGATACAAAAGGTTCTCAGTCCTTTTGGAAAAATTGGTAGGCCCTAGTGATAAATGTTCAACTACAAATTCTATTTGTAATTTTCTCAAAGAAATTTCTGCAAACACTATCCTGACTTGTGCCTTAAATTAACAGTTTTGATATTTCCATTGCAATCAAGAACTACTTCATCTACAAAAAGCCACCCAAAACCATGAGCCTCAACAATGACAGAACAGTATGCCGAGCTCTTTGTTCTTTAGGAACTTTCTTATGTATTTATCTTATTCGTTTCAAGTATATTCTTGACGGATAGATGACTTTATTGATCCTAGGAGTAAATAGCAGTGTTACAGCAGCTAACACACCAAAGTTTCACAGTAGACGCACAAGATGAAGCACTAGAAGAACTCAGTAAATCTCTACATACAGTATATAAAATCTAACGTCTGTCTGTTTGTATGTCTGTCCGCTTTTCACAAGAGATTTAGATTGGGTTTTTTCCTATAATTTGCTTGAATATTCAGGTTGATTCTGCGACTTCTCTCAATCACCTTAAGGATCAGAGTTCGCTTGCAGGAGCGACTTATTAGCGCAAATCTGAGAGACATGCTGTGGGCCGAGAGGAGGGGCATGGGAAGGCGGGACTTCAGGAGTAGGGAGCTGGGCGGGGCCCTCCTCACTCACGCGTCAGCCTCCGTTTGAGTCACTGTACCTCTTGCCATGTGTTGAAGTGTACCTTCCCCCCCGTAGCTAGTTGTAGTACCTGTTTGTTCATTGATTTTTAAAGTTTGTCCTTTTTCACTGCTTCGTGGGCAAAGCCGCAGGGGACATCTTGTTATTAATACAGTTCAAATCAACTAAAGCTGTCATTCAGGCGGTACAAGACATTGTTCATGATAGCCACCTTCTTTTTCTGTACCTGTAACGTCTCAGGCCAGTGTTCAGAGCAGTGCCAATCCTCCTAATGAATTTAGCATCTCCTGCACTCATGTTACCTACCACCCCGGCATACCACTGCATGTAAGACCACATAGTGACAGAAAACATTCAGAAATCCTCCACTGATACCAAAGGTCCTCAGCCACTGAAAGAAATCCATTTAATCAACTCTGGCCATTTGTCTTTAGGAGACACTTTTTATGAAGGAAGATTTTGCAACTTTTTGCATTTACCATTTGTTTAAGCTGGTGAACACACAGTAACGGGCAAAAGTGTGAGCTGCCTATTGTCAGTAGTGCCGATGTGGAAACAGGAGATGTCAGTCTTAAAAATGACAACCTCCTAAAGCTGCATTCTGCTTCCCCAAAGTCTTTTAAGCATTGTAGTTTCATAAAGGCACGGCAATCATAGAGCAGCGGCAATTAAAATATTGTCATTTGGCTCAACATATTGCTGTGAGCCTTCCTTCTCTGACAAGAATTTGAACAAATCAAAGACCAAAAGCACCTGGAGGACTTGCCTCATTAGTGAAACGTGTAATGGTAGACACCATATTACAAAGCCTTGATGAACTGAATTGAGTTCACAGCCTCTTGTTAAAAGTAAATGTAAGCTTCTGAAATATGAAGTACAGAAAACTTTTTTGTGCCTGTGGGTGATGGTTGCCTAAATAGAAATTGCCAATGGCAGCTTTCACTTTTACAAAAAGTCACTGTTCATGCCAGAAAAGTTGGACAGGCCTGACCTTTAAGGATGCAATTAGTTTTATTGATTGCTGTGAAGTGTCCTGGTATGAGTAAGTGTGGCCATGTGCTGCAGTGTTCTTTGAGATGGGCCGTGTCTGGTTTAGATTATTACTGTTGTTGCCGAGATGGGCTCTCGACTCCTGCAACACGGTAGTCAAAAACGTGAGCTCACAAAACGTATGGCTAATGGGAGTGCCAGTTGTCTCAGTTCTTTATAAAGCCTTCCTACGAATGCTAATGTTTTAAATGTCAAACTAATTTTTAAACATTGTCTTTTACAGTGGATTTTTACATTGATACTCTTCATCAGTTTTACTTTAGGCAAACACATATGTTTTCAAAATATATACACAAAGTTAAAAGGTTTTACCCTTAAAACAGCAAAAGTACAGATATCTTAAATACATAGAAAAACAAGAAATAAAGGTAAAATGTCAAAATACATTTCTTTGAAACATGGAAGCCCATTAGTTACATATATATACTTTACATTTTATTAAATTTATTAAATGCAAATAACATTCCATACAAGTAAGTAAAGCAAATTTTACAAAATTAAGTTCAAATCAAATCAACCCCACTTATGAGAGAGAGAGAGAGCTAGGCCAACAGAGTAAAACTTTAAAAGTAGGAAAAATAAGTAAATACATAAATAAAATAAGGGAAGAGAATCCACTTCCTCAATTTAAATGCGTATTCTAAAATGTTATTGATCAGATCCTGCCAGGTTTTAAAACGTTTTGCACAGATCCTCTACGTGAGAATATGATTTTTTCCAAATTCAAGTTGTATACAACATCATTTCCCCCACTGACTTAACAGAGGTGGGCTAGGATTCTTCCAGTTGAGCAAGATAAGTCTACGTGCCAATAGTGAAGTAAAAGTAATTACAGTTTGTTTGTCCTTCTCCACCATCAGTTATATTTTGCATTTTCCCAAGAATAACTCCACATACTGTAAAAATCTGAGTTCTAATGGTTAGAACATTTTGCTCTGTACAATTTCAAGGTCATCCTGAGGGTTTTGCATCTCTGGGAATATACAACCATTAGCCATTTGATTATGTATGCCTGTTCATTAAGAAAAACTACGATGTTCCCCTAAACAGCCAATTCTGTGGATGCAAGTCAATGAGTGCAGCAACTTAACATGGCCAGTTGTTTTAGTTGTTGTTTGTTTAAACAGCAGAATGTACAGAATGCTTTATATCAGAGCCCTTTGCTGTCGTATAAATGTTGGTCCCAGACATGGGGCATCTCAGGAGTACAAGAGTCACTAGAGTTTAAAGAGAATGGCGCTATAAACTAAAAAATAATCTGATGAGTTGCCGCTCTGATGACAAAAACAGTCTATTAATGACTTGGTAAAGCTAATAGAAAGGCCACAAATATTCAATTAACAGCTTTTTACAGCAATTGCGTGCAGGAGGGCATAACTAAGAACATGAAGGTGAGGCTACAGGGGCTTGTGGGCACCAAAACGGGACAAGAAAGATCACGTAATGTCCACCATTCTAAAAATTCTAATTCCTGATGTTACATGAAAATATTTGGGCCTGAATTTTTTGTAAAATGCATGAAATCTTGGATCCACTTTGCCCTGTGTAAAAAGGTACAGTCTGGTTGTGGGGAATGCTTCAGAATACCAGCCAGATATTATCTGAATGCCATTGTTTGCCAACATCCGTTCCTTTATAGTCAAAGTATTCCTTTTTTTCATATACACTGTTTCACAAGCTGGTCCCAAACACATGACAATAACTTCAGATTCATCCAAAGGTGTGTGTAGCCCCCAAATATCAATCCAACAAAACACCCTTGCAATAAAGTGGAAGGGAAAGTTGAAAGCATGACTTTGGACAAAATATCTGCAGCAACTGTATAATGCTATGGACCAAACTCCCTAAGGAATGTTGCTGGCAGCTTGTCCAGAAAAATGTGGGCTTTTCCTGTGGGAAAATGGGGTACCTCCTAAATGTGTCTAATAAAGTGGCCAATGGATGAATATAAATGTACAAGGACATCCATCCATTTTCCAACCCGCTGAATCCGAACACAGGGTCACGGAGGTCTGCTGGAGCCAATCCCAGCCAACACAGGGCACAAGGCAGGAACCAATCCTGGGCAGGGTGCCAACCCACCACAGGGCACACACACACCAGGGCCAATTTAGCATCGCCAATCCACCTAACCATTGTGTCTTTGGGAGGAAACCGGAGTGCCCGGAGAAAACCCACGCAGACATGGGGAGAACATGCAAACTCTACCACGCTACCACTGCGCCACCGTGCCGCCCACCACAAGTACAGCTCAATACAATTCAGAAAACGGAACGGTACGGAAAATGCAAATAAAAACAAAAGCAGTAATGAGTAAATAATCTTTGATCTGAAAACAATAGTCTATTATTCGATGTGGCATCTAATGAATTTTATTGTTTTTTCAAAAATAAACAATTATTTTGATTTTGATATTTGCACATTAAAAAAAGTTTGGACAAAGAATTTAATACTGTGTAACGTTGCCTTTCCTTCTCAGCAGCACTTAATAAACATTTAGGTACTGAAAACAATTTAAAAGTCACTTTGCAGACCACATGACATGTCCTTGTGAATCACAGGTGGTCTGCTCATTTCACTGTCAAGATAAAGTTTTTAACCTGGTGCACCATTGTAAACTCACCCATTAATAAACTCTCATCAATGAGGTTAAAAATCACTGCCAGCGCATGTACATTCACTCAATCAGCCACAGTGTCTGCTTGATTTCATTTTAATCTCCACGTTTTGCAGTAACCCATCATTGATGAGGTAATCCATTTTGTACACAACAGCACTGGAAAGGCAGGAAAAGCAGAATCAGCTTAAAAACATTAGATAGAATCAGAGTGTGGAGGCCGAGATTTAGTTTGAGTGAAAGTAATTCAAGTTAAATGATTACAAATATCTCTCCCTCTCTATTTATATATATATATATATATTGTAATATAGCACTATATTGCGCCCGACCCGGCACAGACTCACACAAAGGCACATGTAAAAACACAACCAAAGGTGTTATTTTTCTTTACCTGTGGGGCACGTCTTCCTTGTGAACCCCACAGGCACAACACAGTCCAAACAGCACAAGCAAAAACACAACACTCCCTACTTGCACCACCACTCCTCCCATCAAGCTTCGTTCTCCTCCTCCCGACCACTGAGTGGTGGTTGCTGGCCCCTTTTATAGCCCACCCGGAAGTGCTTCAGCTGCTTGATCACCTGTTTCCAGTTGCACTTCTGGGTGGGGCTGAAGACTCGTCCACCCGGGCACAGAGACCCATGCAGAGCCCCCTGGCAGCCACCCCAGATCCCAACAGGCATCCTGCGGGAGGTTTTGAGCTGCCCATGGTTGCACCCACGGAACAAATGATGAGGGGCATCCCGGCCATCCGCCACTATATATATATATATATATATATATATATATATATATATATATAAATATCCACTGTCCGTCTGTCTGCTTTTCATGAGAGAACTACTTAACGGATTTAGACTGGGTTTTTTTCTATAATTTGCTTCAACATTCCGGTTGATTTTGCGACTTCTGTCATCACGCTAAGTATCATAGTTCACTTGTATGAGCAATTTATTCACGGTAATCCGAGAGAGAGGCTGCAGGCCAAAGGGAGTGGGAAGTGTGATGTCAGGAGTAGGGATCTGGGCAGGGCCCTCCTCACTCACGTGCCAGCCTCCGTTCGAATCGCTGTACCTCTGGCCACGTTTTGGAGCAGACCTTGCCTCCACTTAGCTAGCGATACCTGTTTGTTTATTGATTTTTAAAGTTTGTCCTGTTTTACTACTACACGGGCAAAGCCGCGGGGGATGGCTAGTATTACATATAATTCTGCCCCGCTGTTATATATTAAAGGCAGAAGTGTCCAGTGTAGTGGGCCCAGCACCTGGTTTATTCCAACACTGGTAGTATCATTGGATATCATCATTGGTATTGCATGTGTTCAGATGTTATTATAGTTTTGTGTTAAATGACAATTCTGTGACATGTGAATCTGACTTGATGTTGGAACTGCAAATGCTTGAAGATGAATGCAACTCATTAGACTACAATGAATCAACTGGGAACTTTGAACTGGATCAGTGTGAGTGGGCCCTGCAATGGACTGGCGGGTGCCCAGTGGGTCCCGCCCTGTCATACATGTACTTCACTTTAAAACCATTCATTTCATTCTTATCCTTTTCTCAGTTTTCTTTTGTGATGTTCACTTCTAATAGAGCTTTGTTTCTTTTTCAGGACTCTGATTACTGGAATGGCTTCTGGAAGCATTGTTGCTTTTAACATTGATTTTAACCGATGGCATTATGAACATCAGAACAGATACTGAACCGTGACCAAGTAGTGAGTGCATTGGGAATGGCAGGGGCGAGCCGATAGCACAAGTACAGCAGGGAACAACCAGTGAACAAGAAAAGAAAAATGGAAACTTCAGTATCAAGCCCTCTGATCCTCGCTCCATCACGCCCAGCAATAGCAGTCCATTATAGTCCAGTACCATCCTCGCTTGTGTTCTTAATTCATGCCTAGACGCCAGCTGCTAATTGCTGTAGCTCTTATCATGTAAACTCATGAACAGTGGTTGATTCTGGCAGACATACTTCTGATTATTTATTTGGGAGAAGTGCAAACCTTCATTGAACACATTTTGGAAGAAAAAAAAAAAACATTTTGAGGGAAAAATGAACTTCTACATGCATACACAAATAAAGAAACAATCGTAAAATATTTTACACTACTCTTTTTGTTCTTATTTCAGTCATATTTTTCAAGCTGTGAAAAAAACACATTTGATACTTTGTACATCAGATGCACATCGTAAAGGGATACTTTTGTAAAAGTAAAACCTTGTATAAAAGAACAAAAAAAAAAGAAAAAAAAAAGTTTCTTATCCTGGCGTGAAGTTCCATTGTGCATGTATTGTAAATCTGGTGTATTGGTCGAACAGATGCATTACAAAGCCAAGAAAAGCTTGACGGACGGCGAGATCGAGACGTTACTTTGTCGAATGACTGTCTCGAGCGGCTTTGCTAACTTGTGCCCACCTGAGGGTACTGAAGAGTGAGTTCGGAATCTGCCCCCTTCAACAACATAACCAATGACACATCGTGTGATCAATGATTTTTACTTCCATGTAAATGTGCACTCATTTCACTGAGAACATTTTGAACCCTGATTATAAATTTTAATAATCTAACATATTATTGAGTACCTTGCTCTTTTCAAATGAAAATCTAATAAGTAAAGGCCATCTATTGTCTATCATGATTTGGTTTTGGTGGATATATATGATATTATATATGCACCGTGTAAAGGAAATTTATGTTTCTTCATTTTAGAATGATGTGAAGGTAAACGAGGGCCGCATTGGTGCTTTCCTCGCGGGTCTGGTTTGTCTGGTCATTCTCAGGCACCAGTTCTTTCTTTCCTGTAGAGTTCCACTTGGGTTTTTATTTACGAATCTTCTTGCACAGCCGGCTTATAAAACACATCCAGGGTAAATCATTTCCGATTCTTCACGTTTCTTTGTATATTTGGTGACTGTTTTGTCATAGATGTACATATTGTGTTGGTAGGGCTATGAGGCATGTAATGGGAATGTAACTTTCTCAAAAAAAAAAAATACAATCACTTGCAGACATTTATTTAAAAGTTAATTAATGGAATCTTTGTATTGGCACTTTGCACCGGATACATATCATTATTTATTGCTGTGATTACTTATTTGTCATTCACCTTGTATTAGTAAATTTTAGCACTGAATTCTTTATTCATTGTTGTTTGTATTTATAGACTATAAAATAACGGGGGAACCAATGTAATGATTAAGTTGTACAACCACAAGTCAGTAAGCAATATCATGAGTTTGTAGCTTAGAATTCGGGGGACTATTTAAGCATCTGGAACAAAAGAATAAAACTTAAAAACAGGTTAATGTCATCCAGAGATCACAGTGAAATATTTTGGATATATAAAATCCTAAAGCTATTGTAACCATGTTTTATTGCAAAGATGTAAAATATGCCAGATGTGTGTGAGCTGGAAGTTAAAACAAGAAAAATAAAATATGCAAAGAACTGTGATTGACTTTTTATTTTTCTTTGAAAGTTTGTACTACAACACGTTGAAAGACACTGCATTAGAGTATACAGTTGAGTACTTCAGTGTCAGATTTGTATGGTCCCAAGCACCATGGCTGCTCCTGTATATCCCTTATTTTAAACCTGTTTTGTTTTTTTAATTTATTCTTGTGTTTGCACAATGTGTTAATGTTTTGCTTTAATATTAAAACATGTGGCATGAATAAGGTGAAATGTATGGCACTCATTCAGCTGCTTCATGTTAAATTATGTACAAAATGGCTGCTGGGCAAGATGCCTGTACTCCTGCCTCCTTCTTTACAGTATATATTATATATAGTGAGGGATGAACCTACCTCCCAGTCTGGCCAAGAAGCCATTATTAAGGAAGGACAGCAAGCAGCACTATTCCCCTTCCGCGCCGTGACATGGACATAGAAGGATGCTGTAGCATCAACTGCACTGAGGCTGGTGTCCCATTAGTCTGGAGGGACAATTTGGTTTGACCTGGGAGACTAGAATTACAGAGCAGTGGATGATTGCTTGCTATTGAACAGAAAGCCCTCTTATACACTGTGCAGATATATCCCATCTGGTGAGCCCCAATATGGATATTCACAGGGCAGCATGGACATTGTGGTCCCATGGGGCTTCTGTCAGATTTTGACTACACCAGGACCGGTGTGGTCTTCACTTGCCCAAAACAGCTTTTCGGAGGTGACTGATTGAGCACCAGAAGTTCTCTTGGGTTGGGTGTTAAAAGAAAGCTCTCCACTTGGCACATGAGTTGGGTGAACTAGACCTGGGAGGCATAGAAAAGAAAAAGAAAAGTCATTATTACTTTATGGAAGGAGGACAGGTCACTAGCGAAGCCCTGTAATAAGGTCATTTGTTTAATAAAATACTTTATTTTTACCTGGGACTGCACCTGCAGCAATTGTGTCTAAGGTTTGGGTCATTCCTAGTGGCCGCTACATATACGAGATATAGTATATGCAGATGCTCTGCATCAGTGGATGTGTTGGTGCTTATTTTTGTGTCTAAAAAGTATAAAGCAGAACCTGAAAATGGTGGGACTTTCAACATCTAAATTCTCTCATAATCTCTAGCCTTGCAACTAAGCAAAGGGCAGTAACACATCGGGTATCTGTTCCTCATTTCTTTCTTTCACATGATCAGAGTCAGGCATGATGTGCAGTATGTATGTGGGTGTATGTGTGTGTGTGTGTGGATACACGTGGCGAGGTCTCCCGTGGTTCAAGTATATTGGTGGGTTCATCAGCCATTTGTGACACTGCAGTGTTGCCATTTTTTCCTCATTCTGTACTGTTGATTAGGACTCACAACCGGCTGTCCCTACACACACGTAGGTCCACTCAGAACGCCCCTTTCAGCACACCTTTGCTGTTGGTCGTTATGGCCCTTAAATAAAACCCTGGCGATCAAGCTGTGCACAAATTCATCTCATGATTAGCCTGTACTGTTTCATGAGATGAATGGCAATCACCCAGTGCACACCTACAGTGAGAGGATTATGTTGAACAATTTCTCCACCTGATCTTACCCAGGTGAACATCTACTGTGTTTGGTGGTCGATTGAGTTAAATGGTACAAGTCCTCAACAGCCCCTAGTTCTTTTAACGGTGTTCATTTTTGTGCAGTGATCTTGCCCGTCTGGCTTTGTTGACTGACGTCAGTGTGAATCCCACAGTGCACTTTGATAGTCAACATGTGACCCAAGAGATGTTGATCACAGCTACCACAACACATTCAGTGGCGTCACATCTGTCCTAGAGTAAAGAAAAAGTGTGACAAGGAGGGGGCAAGGAGATGGGATTTCTTAATAACAATTGTTTTGTAAACAAGAATCCCAAACCAGTATGATTTTCAAAATAAAGGTCACTCAAAAATATTGTAATTCTTGTACTAGATAGGCACCAAAATGGCAATGATGTTCTAGCAATGGTGACACAAATGGAGACGCCAAACTTATGTGGCCAACGCTGTGCCTGCTTGTGAATCCCATCTGACCTGTTCAGCCAGTTTATATCTGAACTAATCCGTATGTCCAAATGCGTGTGTCCAAGCCACCTGAATAGATGAATAACTGGTGTGAGCCAACCAAAAGAAAGAGGGACACAGAAGACACAAGAAGTTCAGAGCCGACTACAAAAAACATGGAAGCTGTCATCACAGCCCGTAACTGTGCAGCAAAGTCTTAGGGAAGGTGGGAGACTTTAACGCTGCCCAGCTGTGAAAAAAACTCATGGACAGAAATACAACAATGAACATCCGATTCAATTATTTTGATGTTCAAAAATTGGTACATTACCAAATATTTCTGAAGATATTGTATGTGACAAAATGTAAGGGTGACAAGAATATCGACCACAATGTATAGTCAGTCAAAGCCATCTACAAATATCACAGCTGACCTGTCCACACACATGGCCATGATGGAGATCCACAGCAGTCTGCACAGCCCTGAAAAAGCACTCTTGTCCCAAACATTTTTACATTTTATTGTCTCCAATTCCAAACTCACAATATACTAAAGTATGAATGCTTCCAGGTGACCTACAAGACCATTTACAAATTGTAGACCTTGGCAATGATAGTTCTACCTCCCAGAGAGCGTTCTAGGTTTGGCTAAATGTTGTGAAGGGGTTCCTCTTCACCAAGGACAAAATTCTACAATCATCCAGCACAGTTGTCTTATGTGGTTTTCCAAACCTTGTGGTGTTGCCAAGTTCACCTGTGTGCTCCTCCTTTTTAAGAATGTACCAAATGGTTGATTTGACTGCTCCTGGTGTGTCTCCCATCTCTCTAAAGGGTTTGTTTTGCTTTCTCTGCCTAATGGTGGCCTGTTTTTACTTGCATGGGCAGCTCTTTGGACCTCATGTTGAGAGTTCACAGTGACAGCTTCCAAATGCAAATTCCACACTTGGAATCAATTCCACACCTTTTACCTTCTTATAGTTAGTGTAATAATGAGGGACCTGCTCACACCTGGCTATGGAACAGCATCTCAGTCAAATGTGCAAATACTTTGGAATCCCTGAAAATGGGGGAACCATGTAAAAAAAATGGCGGCCATTCATAAACGGCTCAAACAATATTTTTGTTAAACCCCTTGAATTAAAGCTAAAAGTCTACGCTTCAATCATTTCTTGACTGCTTTGTTTCAAATTGCGTCAGAGGTCCAAATAATTATGTGCCACTCCAGATAGGCGAGTGTCATCTTTGTCAATACTTCATGATTTTATCATTTAGACAGAGCAGCAGCTCCAGCACTGACCCCAGAAGCACACCCAACCTGCACACCAGCGCCTTTTCCTTCAACTGACTCAGCCTTCTTTTCATTTGATCAGCAACCTCCAAGAAGGGGTCCTTGACCAAAGCTTTTTGGAAAGTAGGATAAGTAAAACCACATGCAGCTCTCTGATCAAAGGCTTTTTCTGCCTAATCATAGAAATCTAGAGCCACATTCAAAGTTTACTTGTTATGACTTGGAGTCCCAAAGCACAAAGTCCCAAAATGTCTTGATGCATGCTCAATAATCCAGGTAAGGAAATTCTGGAAAGTTGATTCAGTTCATTTGGACATAATTCTTTTCCAGGGAGATACGTTACATCACTCATCCAAGTGACTTCCTCAGTCTCAGTTGACTGCAGGTTTCTCCAACCTTATAAACAGTACCTTTGCATAATGACCGAAACTAGCATCATTGACTAACAATGGGCCGTGTGAACAATGATGTGCAAATTGTCCATTGATCAATGGCCATGAGTACCATTCACAGAGAGTTGGGGAATGGCTGCAATCACCGCATTGTAAGATGGTGAAAGATGTACCCTTAGGCCCCCTCCTCGGTTCTAAGATGGTCGTTCCTTTTTTATGTAAATGGCCTCCTTGACTCCTCGCTCAAACCAATGTTCCTCCCTGTCCAGGATGTGCACATCTTCATCACTGAAAGAGTGACCACTGTCCTGTAGTTGTAAATAGACTGCAGAGTCCTGGCCTGACGAGGTAGCTCTTCTGTGTTGTGCCATTCGCTTCGATGGAGCGGACTCCATAGTCTATTTACACCTACAGGACAGTGGTCACTCTTTCAGTGATGGCTGAGACTGAGGAAGTCACTTGGATGAGTGATGTAATGTATCTCCCAGGAAAAGAACTATGTCCAGATGAACTGAATCAACTTTCTAGAAAGTCCCAAAATTACTTCCAAAAAGGTCCACTAGACGGCAATTTACTGTCAAACTCTGGCTAGATATAAATACAGGATCTTAGAGATATAAGATATATTTTTTTTTGTAACAAAAGAAAGCTTTATACAGCAAAAAAGGCAAAAGGAGTTTCTTGCAAAAAAGCACACAAACTCCTAATACAGTAATCTAATAGCAAACTCAAAAAATAGAGCAGAAAAGTCACAAAAAGATGAAAATTCTGCAAAAAAAAACCCACAAGAACTCACCAACTCCATTCACAATGAACTACTAGGAACTGTAGGATTGTCTCTACATTTATAGGGCTGTGCCTTGCAGTGATAGGTAGGTGGCCCCGCCTCTTGGGGAGCCATCCACAAAACACATGGAAAGCAACACAAGCATACATACTTACATAGGCAACATCAAAAACAAAGAATAATGCCTATAATAAACACATATCAACTCAAACAAAAGAATCAAAAATGAACAAAGATGACACAATAAAGACAACTGAATCCTAGCGTTGGTGGAATTCTGGCTGAGACAACATTATTAAGACAACTTCATTTGGGAGGTGCTGCTTGGACGTTTCCCTCAATAATTGCTTACATTCATTTCCCTGTGACACACATTAAGGTAATAGCCATATTGAGCCAGCCCCAATCACCATTGTGCATAATGGGATGTTTGCTACATTCTAATGTTTACAAGTATGTCCTGCATGCAGTGATTTCTGAAAAATACATGTCAAGATCTGAGAGGTTTACAAAGTCTGCAATTAGCTAAGTGATGAAGCACCTAAAAAGTGCAACACACCTCATCAGTCACACCAGCCAAGACATAAAACACAGAAATGAAAGAAGATCAGTTCTCTGAAAGGATGACAAGATGTTTGTAACCAAACACACACACAACACACACACAATTTTTAAACTGGAAATCAGGACATACACGAGAGAAGGTAGCATTATAGGTATTAATTAACTTGGTCCAAATGACATTTTTAATCAAAACATAATTTTTATGGCACTTTCAGTTTTAGACAAACTGCTGGTCTACAATAGAACAAATATTTCAACAAATTATGTGTAAAAGGAACATCCAAAATATTAATAAGAAAGTTCAATGTTCCCTTGGATATTGAAAAAAAGTGAAAGAACCTTGTAAAGAACTGCAATATACTTCACGTCAGGGTGAAAATCAATTAGCGATTTAACCATGCCAGTGCCATTAACATCTACAGAATGAAAGAGACAGATTAGAATAATCTAAATAGAAGACAAAGGTAGTGTGAGAAGAAGAGACAAGAGACATGGCAAGGTTTGGGGCAGCCACCCGTTTAATTCGGTATCCTGGCTGCAAAAGTAAATGATTCATAATTGAGTCAAGTTTACACGACAGAGTCCAGAACAGAACTGCCTTCCAGGGAAAAGGTGTGAGGCTTTATAGGAAGTTTGGGGGAAGTGATGTCGTCCTCGGGGCCGGGACCGGAAGTGATGTGTCCCTAGTCGAGGTGGTGGCTCCTGGTGGGATTTCCTGGGAAAGGCCTGCAGGGAACTTAGAAAGAGCGTCAGTGTAAAGGGCAGATGTATTATCATTCATCTCTAAGCCCTTCAGCTGCCTCCTATGCACACGTGTGTAACAGTAGATATAATATATACACATATTAGGCTTCGGAAAGTTAATGTGTTAATTTTTGCGATTAATGTTCACCATTAATTCATTAATTTAAGTTTTTTTTTTTTTTAAACATTACGAAACAATGCAAAAATCTTAAGTGTGTAACTAATTACATACACATCCGTACCTTATTTACATACTACCTTTAATACTTTTATGAAATAAACTTTTCATGTAAAGGTTTAAAATTTTGTATTACACCTTTAACAGCGATACGCCACATGTCAATATGTAGCACTATTGTTCATTTTCTTAATTTATTCATACTGACATGGGTGCAGGGGAGTGGGAGGAAAGAGGGTGGGGAGGGGGATTTATGGCAGTCCTGGTGCAATGTTAGTGAAAACATTTTTTGCATTTTATGTTTCTGTAAGAGTATGATTCATTGTCATATCACATACGTGCTAAATATGTTATTTTCAAGTGGAAATCGAAATCAACTTAGATGCCAGTCATCATCATCTATTAATATACAGTACACTACACTCTCTTCTAATTCTTCCATTTGTGATATCATATTGTTACAGAATGATTACAACCAAGTGAGTTGATTTCTGTGTATTTGATAAATTCCACATCATTGAAGCAAATCTGAAAAAGGAAGACCACACAGAAACAGTAGCACTGCTTTGACAGTACGTGCCACCAGTTTGCAAAACCAAGCAGAAAACTGCATATGAAAGGTGAGGGGCTGCTGTGAAAATGTGCATAGCGTTACGCCAAGTTTAGTTTTTATACATCTCAAAGTGTGCATGGTTCAAACATGAGGCTTCTGGTGACTATGGGGGCCATTTGAGTACTGTGAACTCACAGTGATGTTCAAGAAACCAGTTTCAGATGACTTGACTTGGAGTATTATCATGCTGGAAATTGCCATCAGAAGATGGGTACACTGCCATCATAAAGGGATGGACATGGTGAGCAACAATACTCAGGTAGGCTGTGGAATCAGATGGCGCTTTTCCACTGCATAGTACGGCACGACACGGTTCAGTTCAGCTCACTTTTGGGGGGTTTTCCACTGGGAACAGTACCTGGTACCTGGTCCTTTTTTTAGTACCACCTCAGCCGAGGTTCCAAGCGTGCCGAACCGTTACCAAAATGTGACGTGTAAACTCTGCTGGTCACTGATTGGCCGGAGAAAATCGTCATTACTGCGTCACTGGCTATTCTTTTCTTTAAAGGTACAGACACGCGGAAGTTTCGAAAGTTCTCCAGCCACTGAGTGTTTGTAAAACCGGGAACAATCACATCCCACCACTCTGAAGCACGGTTAAATGTCCAAACAGATGGTCTGTTGCGGCGACTTTTTTGCAAAATGTGAAAGATCTGTAATATACAGAATCAGCATTTTAATGTTACACTGGAAGTTAAGTTCATTTTATGCTTTGCAACAGTGATAAAAGTTAGCTAGTGATGTGCTTTTTTTAGATGCTTAACCTTGCGCGTCATCGAGCTAAAGTGTTGTCGTTGTCTGCGTGTTGTTGTAAAAGTTCCACGGTGTCACTGCAGTAGAGGCGGCGCAACTATAACGACACGTGAATAATCCCGCCCACTCTAAAGTGGTACTAAACTGCAGTCGAAACGCAAACCGAGCTGAACTGAGCCGAACCAAGGTGAGCTGTACTGAACCGTGTCGTGCCGTACTATGCAGTGGAAAAGCGCCTTAAATGATCCTCAATTGGTACTAAGGGGCCCAAAGTGTGAAAGTATCCCCCACACCATTATACCAATACTACCACCACCACCAGCCGGAACAGCTGATACAAGGCAGGATGGATCCATGCTTTAAGACTGTCGATGCCAAATTCTGACCCTACCATCCGAATTTTGTAGCAGAAACTGAGACTCATCAAACCAGGCAACATTTTTCCAATCTTCTAATGTCTAATTTTGATGAGCCTGTGTGAATTGTAGCATCAGTTGCCTGTTCTTAGCTGACAGGAGTGGCACCTAGTGTGGTCTCCTGCTGCTGTAGCCCATCTGCTTCAAGGTTCGACATGCTGTGCATTCAGAGACGCTCCTCAGTTGTAACAAGTGCTTATTTGAGTTACTGTTGCCTTTCTATCAGCCTGGCCTTTCTCCTCTGACCTCTGGCATCAACAAGGCATTTTCGTCCAGAGAACTACCGCTCACTCGATATTTTCCCTTTTTTGGACCATTCTCTGTAAACCCCAGAGATGGTTGTGCATCCCAGTAGATCAGCAGTTTCTGAAATACTCAGACTAGCCTGCCTGACACCAACAACCATGCCACAGTCAAAGTCACTTAAATCACCTTTGTTCCCCGATATTGAAGCTCTGCTTGAACTTCAGAAGGTCGTCTTGACAATATCTGACTCATTTAAGCAAAACTGAGATGTGGCTATCAATTCTAATAATTATTTTATTTAGCTCATAATAATCAATACAAGGCCATGCCATGGACTGGGGCCCTGACCACAGCTACGTCTAGCATTGTGGTGAGTGACGCCAGCATAGTTTGTTGCCCATGAAGCTGAACTGGATTAAGCAGATCAGAGAATAACAGGATAAGAAGTAGAAGGCTAGATTCAACAAAAATACAGGCTGATCTGATGAAAATGCTCTCAAATGTAATTATTACACCCTCTGTCATTTTTGATTAACTGAATCTGAGAATGTGTACTGTATAAATTGATTTGGAAACACTTTTGATCCATAAATGAGTGAGGGAGAGAAAGGAAGGTCTTCAATTCAAAAGTGCAATCCTATGTGAGCGGGCTTCCTGTTTGTGAACTACTTTCATTTTTCTGTGGTATTTAACCTTATTTAAGCCAAACAATGCTTGCGTTTTGCAAGACTTGACACGAGCATTGCAAGATTTATTTTCCATGGACACTTTTGATATCTGCTGTCCTGCATTGATCAGAAATAATGCTTTCTCCACTCTCCATAAAAACATGAAATACATTTTTCTTGGCTATCACTACTAACCACATGGGGTAAGTAACATATAAAACAAATATATTTTGGTGGGAATTTCCAGCATTTTTCCTATAGAGTGTATCTTTTTGTTTTAAAGCCAAGTCAGCATAGAATCAGCTATCATGCTGTCATTGAATTTCTCTTCCTCCACAACAACATACCTCTTGTCTAGTCGAGGTGCACGAGGACTGGTCTGCTTCATATGCCATTGTCAAAAAATGGATTGCAGAATTCCACTGACAAAAGTTATTTTTTTACGTTGATGCAAGAGCTGTCCTACTGTATATATATCCACAATACAACATTCTGCTGTTATAGAGATTAACATAATGAAAAATCAACCAGTGATGGTGTGTTAGATAGCAGAGGCACTAGGCAGTTTTTCTGAAAAGCTGAATTCATTCTTCGCAAACATTTAAACATATCCAGAATGTGGACTCCTACAATGAAGCATCACCACATCTCTATCTCTATCAGAGAATCCTGAGCTAATAAAACTGGACCTCAGTATTAAAGAGTTTCATAACTGAAGATGAAACTTGGACCTAGAAGGCCTTTGCCATTGCCGAATCCCTAAGCCATTGATCACGTGCACATTTTATTATGATATTGAAGGTGTAGTCCAGAATGAGTCCATGCCTCAAAAGGTCTATATAATAGGGTGGGGTGATGTGACCTCAAATCAATATCACGATTAATTGAACATTTTACCTTGACTACGACTAATGAACGATTATTTGGAGGTTTTTGGTTTTTATTTGTTTGTTTTTTGCCCTCATAATTCACTGACAAGGTTTATGCTCAAATAATAAACCTAGGATTTTTTTTTCAAATGAAAGAGTGCATATCTTTGTGTGTTTCCTTTAATAATTTTAAAATCACAGAGGTGAAGTATTTATGGCTCAGTTTTTGTTGTCCTTTCACTAACGCCTTCTTTTATTCCCCCCAACTATGTTTTTGAGCACCCTCATTACCCACTCCATGCGATTGCATTTTCCGAAATAAACACACATTAAAAAATTAATTATTACTAGCTGTGTTTGGTCTTCGGGACAAAAAAACAACCTGAAGATTCCATAGCAATTTTACTATATTCATGAACTGGGAGAGTTGCCAGCTAACTCTTAAGAATTACCCAGGGCAGAGGACATGGGCCCACCTGTGTTTGCTGCCCTACATTTCCATTAACTGTCATTTTTGGAGTCCATCTGTAGCTCTGATACATCTTCAGCCATGTCAGTCCTCCTAACACAGGACAATGGTCTCTCTGTGACTGCAAGTAATCAAATCGCTACAAATGTATTCAGTGGTAGACCACCAATAGTCAAGAGCTACTAACAAAAACACTAAAAATATGCTTATAATGCCAAAAGATAAAAGATATTAACCCATCTGAAAGCTTACCTCCTTTGATACCCAGGTTGCCCACAGATGGAAAACTCCCCATGAACTCGGAACATCAATAGACAAAAACCAAGATGGACTAAGGCAAATGAGCACAGTGAACATGAACAGTGGTGCAAAAGTGCTCTGTGCTTTTAGTTTTCCGTTCAAAGTATTCAAATTAAAGTGCAGTGCAATTTTCAATAAGTAAATAATCCACAATAAAAACACACTGCTCCAATGAGGGGAGCTAAATATTGCATTTAAAAATTCACTGTTCGGTGCTTGCCTTCTTTAGAACGTTAGAACACTCTAGACGAGAACAGGCCATTCAGCCCAACAAAGCTCGCCAGTCCTATCCACTTGTTTCCTCCAAGAAAACATCAAGTCGAGTTTTGAAAGTCCCTAACGTCTTACTGTCTACCACACTACTTGGTAGCTTATTCCAAGTGTCTATCGTTCTTTGTGTAAAGAAAAACTTCCTAATGTTTGTGCGAAATTTACCCTTAACAAGTTTCCAACTGTGTCCTCGTGTTCTTGATGAACTCATTTTAAAATAACAGTCTCGATCCACTGGACTAATTCCCTTCATAATTTTAAACACTTCAATCATATCACCTCTTAATCTTCTTTTGCTTAAACTGTATAGGCTCAGCTCTTTTAATCTTTCCTCATAATTCAACCCCTGTAGTCATGGAATCAGCCTAGTCGCTCTTCTCTGGACCTTTTCTAGTGCTGCTATGTCCTTTTTGTAGCCTGGAGACCAAAACTGCACACAGTACTCAAGATGAGGCCTCACCAGTGCATTATAAAGGTTGAGCATAACTTTCTTATTCGCTTACTCAGTCTCAGCCTGCTCACCCATCTCCCTGGTAAGCTCAGCAGAGCTGAGACGCTGATGCACATGGTCATCCGACTCATTCAGGCCATCATCTCTTGCTGCTCACCAAGATGCGTTAAGCGCGACTCCATCTTCCCTATCGTCTTGGCATCTTCGGGATCCTTAGGATCCCTGAATAATGAAATTCAATATACTCCTGGAACACCCCCACACCGCTTCACCATGGGGTTTCCTCTGACCACTTTGCCCCTTTCTCTCCACACTGACCCCAACTGATTCTGCTCTCCATTATTTTCTTCCTTCGTACCTCCCCAGTTTTAGTCTTTGGCTCCAAGAAATGAAAGTGTGAAAAAAAAAATCAATCACCAAATTTAAAACTTGCTAGGATGAGACTACAAAAGCTATAAGTCCAGTGATATCATCATGGAGCTGAACTCAGAAACTGTACTATCTATTACAGCTTCTGAATTCACTGCAACCTCCAGGAATTCCAAAAGACAATTTACAGCTAAAGATAGGGCAACCATCATGCATTTTCAAAATCTAGATTCACCAAAACCATGCATCAAGAAACTGTTACCAAACATGACTGACGCAACTATTTCGACTGGCTGTGAAAGAGGTGAAGATGTCTTCATATCAAAAACTCATTTTCACCGACTTCTCTTCAATTCCCCGGTTGTCTATCTTTTGCAATGTCAACTCCACAAGGCTGAGTAGGAAATGGAAACAACCTGTTCATTTATTCACCAGAAAACTATCTAACCTAAGGCTCATTTTCATGAATTTCTGTGAGAAGATAACAAATATATTCAGAAAAATTTCTGTGATGTATGGCTATTTTGTGCGAGAAATCTTTTGATTTTGAAATCACTCATTGTTATTTGCCTGTAGGAGGGCACACTTTAAGAAACACCATTTATAAAAGTTAGATAAATTCTACCTTAAATTTAATTAGCCATGCAGGTTGGCTCCATGATGATAGCACTGGGCAGCTAGTGTTGTGTAAGATTGGAAGGGGCACTGCAATGAGGAATTCTGACATGACACAAAATTTTCAGTTTAGCTCTCTTTTATTTAGGTGAATATCAAACCAGACTGCTGCCTAACCTCCAAATTCTCAAAAGTAGTTACCTGTCTAAGGGGAACACATTCAAAGAACACTAGCCATGGAGGACTCCAGTCATCTTCTCAAGTCCACATGTTCTGATCGCTCCTTCTCCAATGCCATAGCCTCGCTCCCATCTAACTAATCCAAGTCACTGCGCAGGACATTCTTTTAAAATAACTTTGACAATAACCTTGAATGTCCAACTCTTGAGAGCTCGCTTTAGTTTCATCTGCCACAATAAAGCCTCTTCTGGCTGTCAGGTCAGGGAGCACAGATCTGGGTGATTGCGTGGGGGCAAATGCTCAACTGGCAGGATGAAGTGAGCCCAGAATGATCAGAGTATAGAATATAGGAGGTGAGCGGTCATCGCTTTACTGTGTTAGGCACAAGTGGAACAGCCTGGTGTAGTCACTGACTGGTGCCCTGTAAGTGGATCTTGTGGGTTTAGCCCTTTAATTGACTTTATCCTTTGAGTTTGCTTGTCTGTTTCCCCTACAGAAAATTATTCCACCCTTTCATAAACCATCTGTTTGTTGTGACCTTGTTTGCTGGTGGAATAGCTCATGAACAGCTGTCTATCTACAACGTACTACCAAGGATATCCTTCCTTCAGCATTCCACAATAAGGGCCCATCCATAAGATCTTATTTCATTTTAAAAACTCTGTCATTGATCTCCATTTTCAACTTTTGTCCACACTGTCCTTGTGTTTTCAACCCCTGAAAATGGAGACTTTTGAAAAGGCTATCCAAAGCCGCATACTTCTGAAAACGAAAGCTGCAGCATTGTGGTGTGGAGTGGTGGAAATGCAGTTTTTCAAAAACACAGGCTCTAATTACACTCTGATTTGTTTGTGCTTATTATGTGGCTCTTCCCCGATTGGATAGTGCTCCTTAGAATGGTCCGTTCCATGACTGGTCACCCTTTCCAGAAGAAAATCTTATTCCACCATTGCAGACACAGAAGAGCTGCTTTCCATGGCACTTGTTGTGCTGCTTGGCTGTATGCATCTAAATTGCTGCATAAATGTGCAACAGGAAAATAATTTACCGGTCGCGACAGTTTTGTGATAAATCCTATGGCCAGCAGAGATACCAACACTTCAAAGATTTCTCTACCAATGCGCACATGCCCAGTGTAGGCGAATATCTAAGTCATTTTAGTGATAAAGAATATTCTTTTATAAACATGAAAACACTAGTGTTTTTAAATGACAACATAGTAGTGTGGATATAACCAAAATGAAGCCACTGCTAATTTAATAAACCATTTGTGACCACTAGGGAGCACCTTGGAACCCTAAAAATAAGACACAACTCTCACAGACAGAATCCAAGGTTAAAATAGAGTTAATTTAATTTTATCACAGTACCTTAAATGGTAGCAGTTGTGGTCTATGGCCGACTTGTCTTCTCGGCCAATACCCCCAGGCCGCAAGATGGAGCTCTCCCTGCAGCATGGAGGTGCCCCGGATACCAGCAGGGAATCATGAACTTTGGAGTTTTCCCCTACAAACCTGCTGGATACCCCAGGGGCCAACAGAGGACACTGCAGGGAGGCATAGAGAGTCATATGTGCCCTATAACCCGGAAGTGCGTCATAGGCAGAGCGATAGCAGAAGTGACGTACTTCCGGGATGAAGAAAAGGACTTTTTATCTGACCCGGAAGTGATAAGGATTGGCACACTTCCGGATCAGGGACTTTAAAAGGACTATGACAGCTCCCAGACGGCGAGCTGAGCTGGGTGGTAGGAGGGCAACACGTCTGAGAGTGGTGGAGAGTTTATTGATTTATTATTGTGGTTTGTTTAATGAGTATAGTGGAGGAGAGGGTGCTTTGTGCACTGTTGTGTAATAATAAAGTCAATTATTGGACTTTTATTTGGTGTCTGACGTTTGATCGGCGGGTTCAAGGGAGAGATAGCGCCCCCTATCTGTCACAAGGTCTAGCATAGTGCAATAAAATAAACACTGTTTTTGTCTCCTTCCACTCCTCCTTAGCGAGTATAATCCTCTTCCTCCCAACTTTGACTTCTAGAGTGAGGCACCTCTTTTATGTTGGACCTGCAAGTACTTCTGATACCACAGCATTGCACGGTGGAAGCACTTCCGGATCATACAAAGGCTCTACAAAACAGGAAGGTCCTCTCCCAGCAGTGCCCTCAGGCAGTGCCCAAGGACCCAAACAGGACTTCCGAGCTACAAGTCTTACATTACAGGTGTCCAAACTGTGGCCCAGTCCAGAACAGCACTGCTACCTCTTGTATGGAGGAGATGAACTGTTCTTGACACCCCACCTTCTATTATGGTCTCCATTCAAGTCAGGATGCCAGTCCATCCCCTGTGGAACTCTCACAGTAGACACATGTTTTAGCTAAAAAGCACCAAATGTCTCCTTAATTACACAGGGTCCTGCATTTCAAATTTGTGAGACAGAAGGAGTAAGGCCAAGGAGTTACACACACGTAAATACTGTGTATTGTCATTGGAAGGTGCAAATCAGGTACAGGCATTAAAAGACCACAAGAAAGGGTTACAGGTATTTTAAAGGGATCATTTCTAGAAGAAGAATGGTCACAAGTAAGAAAGGAAAAGCTTATTGGAGGCTGTAGCTACCCAAAGTGTTGCGTGTGGCCATCTGCAATGATTATACTGTTAACTCTGCTCCAATGTTAAAAAGAGGCTGCTGCTTGTGAATACAGTTAATCATAAAAATAGAGCCATACTTAATAAAAGAAACGGCCAACAACGGGAGCAAGTTTTAAAGCCATGTGATGTTTCTTGCCCTCAAGCCTTATTATATTATACAGCTGTGGTTCTGAGGAAAGAATAATATAAAGTCATCCCATAACTGTGTAAGTAATGCAACTGGACAATAAGTATGGAAAGCTACCAAAAAACTCATAAGTCAGACCCTAACAGAACTAGGGAAGCCATACATTTAATGTCAAAAAGGGCAAACTGGAGCCCGGTGTGCTCAGGACTACTTAAAACAACAGCTGATGCTGGCAGTAACTCTGCCAATGACCCTTGAAAGAACATCTTTCTTGGTATATAAATGAGTGCTGCTTGCCAGACCTCCCCGACTTTGAGCTGGGAGTAGAGAATGACAACAAGTCCCTGCCAGAAAGGAAGGTCAGCCAACCTTTCTGAGAACAAAGAGGAGAGGAAAGTGCAGGTGAGACGAGAGTGTGTGTGTGTGTGTTGGTGGTGCCTGGGTCAAATAAGAAAGCAGGCAGCCATCCCTGGCAGCAAATGGAGTGAGTCCCAGCATTTAATGGGTTCCACATACCACAGACCCCCGAATACAAACTATAAACAGAGCCAGTGTTTTTTCTATACAATGTACTGGCATTGCTTTATTGTGGTTCCTGATGCCAACCAGAAGTTCATAATCTCAGTATATTTAACCACAAGTGTTTGCCACATATACCAAAGACATTTTATCAATCATCTCTCACAAAGAGCACAAATGAAACCAAAGCTGTGCCATGCAGTCTGTGCCAAGTCAGCTTCCATGAGCAGATGGTGCTCTAGCAGTGGAAGGCTAGCAGATCTGTCAGTCTCATATGGCCAGCACAGAGTGGAGAAAATGACACAAAAGTAAAGACTGTTGAGCATAAGACATCTGAAAAGCATTAAAAGGAATAATCCACCCAAACAATGATACTTTTTAGATGTATTTACCCCATGTAATTTGCAGTGGTGGCAGGGAAAAAATGTGAATGTGTTTATGCAGAACGGAAAGAAAAAAAAAAATTATGACATAACAGAAGTCAACAGGGACCAGTGTTATAGAATGAAAAAACAATATGAAAAATATCCATGGAAAAAAGAAAAAAAGAAATCCCATGTTACACGTGTCACATAATTCGCATGTCCATTATGCAGTCTCTTGCTCAAAATGTGCAAAACAAATTATTTTTAACATCTACTTCCAAATTCTCAGTGTTTACCTAAACAGAAAACCCAAAGGCTCATGGGACTGAACTTTTGACTCAAAGATATGCCTCTTAACACTAGAATTACCAGAGCCTACAAAAAAACTCATAGATCCGTCCCACCTTAAATTGCTTCCCACCTCTCCATCGGCATCTTTTGTCCTGTAAATGTGTTGATAAGCAGCAAGCAGCCTGCTATCACATCCCCCACCGCCGCACAGTTTTCTCAGCTCAAGTCCGTTTACCTGCGTGTCAGTTGCTTGGAGTTGTATAGAGTGAGAAGTCAAGCAAAATCACACCTTTTATAAATACTATATAGTTATTTGGAAAACACGCATTTCATGTGTGTTACGTGTCTACAACAATCTATGTACAGTAAACACATCGTTAAAAAATATATTTTTCATGTTTTAGTAATAATTGACAAAATGTAGACATGAAGTGTGTAATGTGTTAAGCCTGATTTCCAAATATCAAATAAACACTTTCACAAAAGGTACAAATACAACAGAACAAGTGCACTTCTATTTAAGAATATACTGTAACTGCAGAAAAAGAACCCGAGTTAGGGTGCGACATTGATATGTATTTGCTACTACCGCTTCGGTGGCGCAATGGTATCAACTGTTGACTGGTAATCAAAATTTCACGGGTTTGATCCCGGACAAGTCTGATTTGAGAAGTAAGCAGCTCTTAATCTTACTGTTTTAAAATAAATATATACATTTGATTTCAGTCTATAATAGCCGGTGTAAATGCATGACACTCGTAAAGGTTAGCTTCATTTTTTTTTTTTTTATTCAGTTTTACTCACTCAATCGCGTTCACAATCCTACCCCCAACCCCTATCTGACACTGCTGTTTTCACATAGAGATGCGCTATAGCTCCGCACTCTACTTGTGACTTTACTCTGTAGAAAGTAAGTAAATAAACCAAGGTAAATAAGTAATTAACATTCAATCTGGCTCTTATATACAAAGTACAGCGACGGCAGCTTCCACCTGCAGCTATAGACTCTTCAGTACTCAAGCAACTCTCCACTCTAGTGTTTAGATCTGGACAGTGCATGTGCCCAAAACATTAACATTTATACAGTATGTTACCCACATCTTGCCTGAAGAAGTGGCCTGAGTTGCCTTGAAAGCTTGCATATTGTAATCTTTTTAGTTAGCCATTAAAGGGGTCATTTTGCTTGACTTTTGACTATGTTACATACATAAAGATTGAATGTTACTTACCTTAATTTATTTACTTACTTCCTACAGCGTAAAGTCACAAGTTGAGTGCAGAGCTATGGCGCGTCTTTATGTGAAAACAGCAGTCATATTTTAGGATCGTGAACGCAACTAAGAGAATAAAACTGAATTAAAAAAAAACAAAAAAACAAAGCTAACCTTTACGAGTATCATACATTTACACAGGCTGTTACAGACTGAAATCAGACGTATGTTTTTATTCTAAAATAGTAAGAATAAGAGCAGCTCAGTTCTCAAAACAGACTTGCCTGGGATCAAACCCGTGAAGTTTTGATTACCAGTCAACAGTTGATACCATTGTGCCACCGAAGTGGTCATAGTAAATGCATGTCAGTGTCGCACCCTAACTCGGGTTCTTTTTCTGCAGTTATCTTCTTGAATAGAAGCACACTTGTTCTGTTATATTTGTACCTTTTGTGAAAGTGTTTATTTGATATTTGGAAATCAGGCATTATAGACTTCATGTCTACATTTTGTCAATTATTACTAAAACATGAAAAACGTTTCTGTTTTACCGATGTGTTTACTGCACACAGATTGTTGTAAACACGGAACACACATGAAATGCATGTGTTCCAAATAACGATACACTATTTATAAAAGGTGTGATTTTGCTTGATTTCTGACTCTATACAACTCCAAGCAACTGACACGCAGGTAAACAGATTTGAGCTGAGAAAACTACGCACCGGTGGGGGATGCGATAGCAGGCTGCTTGCTGCTTATCAACACATTTACAGGACAAAAGATGCCGATGGAGAGGTGCGAAGCAATTTAAGGTCGGACGGATCTATGAGTTTTTTCGTAGACTCTGGTAATTCTAGTGTTAAGAGGCGTATCTTTGAGTCAAAAGGTCAGTCCCATGAGCCTTTGGGTTTTCTGTTTAGGTAAACACTGAGAATTTGGAAGTAGATGTTAAAAATAATTTGTTTTGCACATTTTGAGCAAGAGACTGCATATTCTAGTGTTAAGGACATTCTGAAATTTAGACAAGATTCTTGACCAATGACTGATGTTTTCAAATGTATTTTTCCTTTTTTCTCTATCACCCTCTCTCTCAAACGAGACAGTTAAACTGGAGTAGCATGTTTATGTTATTTGATATTTGACACACCATACTGCACTCAGACAGCAATCAAGTATCAGTCTGGGCTTTGGCACGCTGCATTCTCTGTCCGCCTTTCCCTGCATCATTCATAATGTCGGATGTGGTTTCTCTTTTTTGCTGCCATCCATACACCTACTGTACAAACAATGAGATCCTGGTGCCTGGCATCTTATCCTTTGATACTTCACCATCTGACAAAATACTGCCATAGTGATTTAAATGCCAGGTAACAAGAGAGCCAGCTACTTGCCGCTCAAGAAAATCTAATGTCTAAATTTAAAGTGCAACTCCAGAAGTTTTGCAATCTAATGGCACTGAGGTTAAAAGGAGAAGCCACAATAACACGGAGACTGCACAACTTGAACTGCACAGTGCCGTCTGGTAGCAGCACTGACTACCATGTGGCCAGGTAGTACCCAGGGAGCACCAGGCTGGCATACAATGGAAAAAATAATTTTCTACATATAGACCCAGAGATCCTCTATTTTTAAGATATCATTTAGTTTTTGGTTTTGCTTTTATTTTTGATATAATAATAGTAGCTTTTCATTTTTTTTGTTTCAGTTTTTCACCAAATAACTAGTTTTTGATACATTAGTTTTGTAATACTCACCAAAATTGTCCAGTCGGACACTGTTGCCCTTATAGTTGTCATTGTGTATATTATTCATGTTGTACCCATCCACTAAGTAAAAACAATTTGACTGAGAGAACTCCACTTTCTCCTGATGTTGTGACAATTCATGGCTTTTAGTATAATCAAAAAATACCAGAATCACATAACAAGTCTGCTCAGATGTCAACCTGCAACAAGTTTAACCAATTATTTAAATTTTAAAAGCACTTTGTTTTGAGATTCCCTTTGTGTGCTGTAGAATCACACATATACTCTTATTTTACATTCACTTTTGATATCTCCTGATGTGGACTACACAGCATTTTTCAGTGAGTTCTTACATTGATATATTTTTTAAAATACTTTTGAAGTCACTATTTGACCTGTGTTAATAACAATAATAGTAAATGCAGAGATAATGTTTTCCATGTATATACTGCATTTCTACAAGCATACAATTAACGTTAAAATACTCAGATCATTCACTTAATAAGCAACATGCAAAATCTGGGGAGCTCCCCGTGAGCCTAAACTGAGAGGGTGTAATTAAACAACAAATGTAGGAATAAATAGATTTTGGAAACTGAGAGACTTAATGACAAACATCTAATATGCAGCTGTAAAACAATACCTTAAGTTACGCATACTCAGTTTACATACAAATGGAGAGAACACACAGACTCCATACAGACACTAATAGGCTAGCAATCAGAAATGAGCTCATGGCTCTGTGCAATAATCATAATAATAATAAGAATGAGATTCTTTATATAGCATCTTTCAAATTTTCAAAGCACTTTGCAAAAAGTCAAAAATACAATAGAAGTAAAAGCAAAGTTGACATTAATAGCACAGGATACAAACTGACATCAAACATTAGTAAATATTTGAAAGTCAAAATTTTGAATCACATTAAAAACATGCAGGTAATAAAGAAGAAAGCCGTGAACAAATAACTTTTGTACACTTACTAGGAATATAACTGTCGATGTCATAACCCCCAACGACGATTAGGGTAAGGAACAATGAATAGGATAGGAATTGACTTCATTATCAGTTTTAGAGCCACGCATGTGCTGGACAGACATTGACCATTTATTGGCTATTCGTTTGCTAGACCTTCCTCCGCACTGCTCAGATGGAGATCCCCTGTTGAAAACTTTGCAATACTGCGCCACTGCAAATATATTACGATTATTGCAGTACGTCCATTTGCTATCGATGAAGCATTTCACACACAGAGAGGTTCGTTATGACGGTGTTCATCAGTACAAATAACCTGATTAAAACTAAACGTATATAAGTAACGTCGACTCGATTCATAACATTGACTGCACGCTACGCATCTCCTTAATCTGCCACAACAATGGTACTGTCAATAAACGAGCAGCGAAGTTTAAGGATTGTTGCTTATCGTTCACCGCCAAAGGAATATCTGTGATTGACAGTCAATTGTGCCCAATGAAATCTACAGAATAAGTAATCGCACGTGATAATGTGTTGGTGGCTCTCAGCTCTAGAAGGGAAAGATGACTGATGGATGAAGACGCCAATGAATTCTACAGATTCAGATGGCAGCGGCGAGGGAGGGACAAGCACACAAAGCAATTCTCGTTCCTAACCAAATTTAGGACTGTGCGGACAGTTTTGAAATTGTACATTTAGCGGCTACCGCACACTTGCATGCACGTTATGTCCAAATACTACCGTGATGAAATTCAAAATTACAATTAGAAAAACAAGTTTCATTTTTATTTTAGTTTTAGTTAACAATACGATTATTATATTTAATTTGTTAACGACATATTTCGTTTTAGTTAACGGGAAGGAACACCACTTCGTAGACCTGGGGGGTATTTTCCGTACGTCGCTTAAATCATCCGAGATCAGATGCCTCATCTTGGATGAGTTAATGCCAGTGAAACTCATCCGGGATAAGTCGGTTTTTCAAACGCAGTGGTGTAGTAGATTAGAGTAGCTGGATCTAATCATCCGAGATTAATGTGCGCGCCCGCGCTGAGTGAAAAGCCCATATATATTGAGTCTAGAAAACATGATCAGCAAGTCTTTGATAGGCTGCAACAAAATGACAAAAGAACGGGTGCATTTTTTTCACACAAGCTGTGCGTGCATGCGTGCCTGTATGTGTTACTTGAAGGATTGCAAGAATTAATATGCACAAGGGGTAACACTGCAAAAGCAGCCCAAACCAGAAAAGACGGCTGGCAAAATGTGGCCGACAGATTAAACGCGTGTGCATTGAATTTACTGAAAGCAGAGTTTCATTTCCTATGTGTCAGATTAATTATTATTTAATATGTCATAATTCCAGATCAAACGTGAGCACAAGGAGAACATGGGGAAAGGTTAAAGTGAAGTACATGAATATACTTCAAACTAGTAAATATTGATATATAACTATTTAAAGAATTGTTGACATAAAGAATCATCTATCTATACTAATAAAAGGCAAAGCCCTCACTGACTGACTGACTGACTCATCACTAATTCTTCAACTTCCCGTGTAGGTAGAAGGCTGAATTTTGGCAGGCTCATTCCTTACAGCTTACTTACAAAAGTTAAGCAGGTTTCGTTTCAAAATTCTACGCTTAATGGTCATAACGGTCGACAACGTTCGCCATTTTGAACTTTCTTATTTATGGCCCCATCTTCACGTAATTTGGTAGGCGGCTTCCCTGCTCTAACCAAAACCAATGTATGTACTTATTTCGGTGGTATGATGCCACTGTCGGCCGCCATATTGAACTTTCCAACGTTACTAATTCTCCAACTTCCCGTGTAGGTAGAAGGCTGAAATTTGGCAGGCTCATTCCTTACAGCTTACTTACAAAAGATAAGCAGGTTTCATTTCGAAAGTCTACACATAATGGTCATAACGGTTGACAACGTCCGCCATGTTGAACTTTCTTATTTATGGCCCCATCTTCACAAAATTTAGTAGGTGGCTTCCCTGCGCTAACCAAAACCGTTGTACGTACTTATTTCAGTGGTATGATGCCACTGTCGGCCGCCATATTGAACTTTCCAACAGTCTTTGTTACTTATGGGCCCATCTTCAAGAAATTTGGTACGCAGATTCCCAGCGCTAACTGAATCCTACTTACGTACATATATACGTCCATAGCCTGCAGCTCGGTCACCGTGTGAGGCGGCATTAGGTCCCCCATCCCAACGCCTCCCACTTTGTTGGCTGCCTGCCAATATAGGGCCGTCCGTCGCTCCAGTCTCTACATTCCCTTCCTTGCTTCACCACAGTATTCTGTCTCCCTGCTGATAACTACAGCCTTTTTATTTAATCCACGGCTTCTCCGCTGTTTTATTATTTGTTTATTACGTTTATGGTTATGGTGTAGGTATTTTAGACTTACTTTACATTATTCAGGTACCCATTTCCTTTACCGTTCCAACCATACCCCAATTAACATGTCTATCGAGGTGATCACCATCGATCAAAGAACTGTCACTTACCGAATGGTTTCCATGCCCGGAGATGGCACCTATCTTTTCCATTCTCTGTGTTACATATTGCACGGCCATATCAGGCTCACTCTTGATATCTGGAGAAACATTGTGTCTTATGTATTGAATGACTAGGACAGGTTCAAGGTGTGGACTGATGACGGTACAGAAGATAATTATACTACACAGGAGCACTAGAAGAGTGAAATGATTAAGCCTAGAACCTATGGTTCTGCATGTGAGTTGATGGCTGCCGCTGAATTGTTCGGTTGTCATTTTCAAGTGTACTGAAATGGCCAAATATGTTACACCTTTGGATAACCGCCAACGCCTCTTAAACATCTTAAATTCACAAGTGACGATTTCAATAGTGGACACTTTGATGTTTATGAATGTTTAAACTCTCAAAAGCTGGATGTGAAGTTATCGATGAAACCGGTTGTATACTTACAACGTTTGACAGATGCCAAATGTCACTTTGACACAAGTCCTGCAAATACTGTCATAATTGAAACAAGCCATGAAACTCAAACCGATTATGACAGCAGCAATCCAAGCTGTGAGATCTGAAACAAGATTACTTTACACATGGCTACCTGTACGTTGCATGCTCAAGAGTAAGCTTAGCGCACAGCTTGATCATGTTACAACCGGAGGATCGAACTGTCAACGTGGCATACAAAGAGATCCTTAACAAATAATTATTGGTATATTTTCCCTCAGTTTAAAAAGGTTTACTTTTCTTCTTAATAAAGATTTTAAGGCAGTACTTTGCCGCTGCGAAGCGCGGGTATTTTGCTAGTATATAATATAAAAAAACATTAATTTTAAAGCTAATAAGAACGCAGACAAGCAAAAAACAGGTGAAGGTCTACGTGGTCCAGATCTAACCCCTGCGGAAGAGTTGGCTCTCCAACAAAATGCCCATCGCCCTGTTTCTGAGGGCATTCCAGTGGGAAGCTCCTCCTCAGAACCAGTGGCAGGATGCAGTGGTCACTTCATTTCAGTAAAAGATGGTCCTTGCATTGTCCTCAATGTGTGCCATAGGTATGTTCCATATAGCCCTCTTTTTTGTTGGGTCAGTTGCAGTGAATGTCATATCCTTAGAACCCGTGTCTGACCAACGAGATATTGACGGAGGTCAAATATTTGATGAAGACACTGTGTCTGATTATTCATCAGGAGGAGAGGTAAATTTTCCAAATAATGTTTAATCAAACTCTACTCTGATCAGTCCCATGTGCCCCAATCACATTTGGAAATCCTGGGTATTGAGAATGTTAGGTAGATTGTGAGATTCTTTACGGAACTGTGGGTGTTTTTGCCTGTGTACCTGCAATGGCATGAAACGCCTCTTTTATTGTCTGCACAGGCAGGTGTCCAAGAAACACTATGAAAACCCGAAGGAAATATTTCAGAGACAAACAGACTTTACGAATTGCCTGGCAAACTGCACTTTTAGACAGATTTTCCGCATAGCCTACAGTATATAAAAAGTGCCAATTGCAAAAAACCTCAAAGCAATGCATACTGTCTGTGTAGTTGTGAGAGCCCAACTTCACCGAGTTTGACTTCGAATATAAGGTGCTAATAAATCTTTAAGGTACAATATTCCCACCCGGCTAAAGCCGTATCTTTCGAAAATAATTTCATCCGGGAACAATAAAGGATCTTGCCGATCACGCAAACCCTCTCTCTATGAAATTCTCTTCTTATAATTTGCGTACCGATAGCAATTGGTCGCTCATTCATGAACGGGCGAAGCTATGACTGAATGAATTCCATGCACGGAAACTAAGTGTGTGAGCTAATCCCTGTTTACTGCTCCGAGCAGGGTTTGAGGATTTGGATGTGCTGCTATGACAACACATCCAGCAAGAGTTTCAAAAAACTGACAGATCCAGGATCAGGCAAAATCGTCAACTGTTATCCGGCTAAACGAGTAATCCATGTACGAAAAATACCCCCCTGTTCTTTCCACTTCTCTTTGAAACGAGGATCAAACTGTTGGCTTCCATCCATGAATTAGAAGGAACACAGGGAGTTTTTTTTTAACAGGAATGCTACTCTGTGCTAAAAATGAAAATGCAACAGAATGTCTTGTGAATGATGCACTCATGATATCAATCTGTAATTTTTTTCTAACCACGATGGCTTCTTTTAATGCAACAAATGCTACCGGAGTCTTTGCCCCTCTCTACTGGCACATAACTACATAAAAAGCTTAGACTGTAAAAACAAGCATGTACTTAAAAAAAGGTGACATATGTGTGGAATTTTAATTTAATATAAAACACTTTTTTTACAATTTATTACAAGTATGTATGAAGCCATAACAGAATGAAATATTAAATACAAAAAAAATGGAATGGATGTAACTCAAGGGTTAAATACAACTTAAAGCTGAAAGCGGAGGAGGTCTCTGCCTCATCTTAAAAAAGCTACCAATGTAATTTTCCAAGATTAGAATGAGGTGAATGTTCACCTCTCTTCCATGCTCCCCCTTACTCTGTACTGTAACGGGAAGTGCAGAAGGGAGGTGAAGAAGAGAGCGGAGCGGAGTGGGTTCAGAAGATTGTCAGGAGTGATTTGTTATAGACGGGTATCGGCAAGAGTCAAAGGAAAGGTCTACAGGTTGGTAGTGAGGCCAGCTACAGTTGGAGACGGTGGCACTGACCAAAAAACAGGAGACAGAACTGGAGGTGGTAGAGTTAAAGATGCTAAGATTTGCATTGGGTAACACAAGAATGGATAGGATTAGAAATTAGTACATTAGAGGGTCAGCTCAGGTTGGATTGGTTGGAGACAGTCAGAGAGGCAAGATTGCGTTAGTTTAGATATGTACAGAAGAGAGATGTTGGATATATTAGGAAAAGGATGCTAAGGATGGAACTGCCAGGTAAGAGGAAGGCGTAAGAGGAGGTTTATGGATGTGGTGAGAGAGGACATGCAGGTGATGGATGTAACAGAACAAGATGAAGAGGACAGGAGGTTATGAAAAAGAATGATCCGCTGTGGAGACTCCTAACGGGAGCAGCCTAAACAAGAAGAATGAGGTAAATGAGTAATGCACACACCTCCAAAAAGCAGGGATAAACTGACAGGAAAACCCATACACTTTTCCTATTAAGCGGTGCTAAGATGAATAGGACAATCCACAAAACACCCCTCTTAAGGAAACACTGTTCAGATTAATGGGAGAATCAACATGAGCCAGACATTACTATATATATATTGTGATAAAGGCGCTATATAGCGCCTGAACCGGCACAGACTACGCAGAGGCACGTGTTCACACTCAATACTTTTTTTATTTTCTTTCTTCAGCCGTGGGCACACGTCTTCCCCGTGTCCCACCGGCCCAACACAGTCCCAAGCACAAAACACACAAAAACCACTCTTTCCTGCTCCACCACTCCTCCCAGGCAACCTCGTCCTCTTCCTCCCGAGTCTGGCCTCGATTGCTGGGAGGCAGGCCCTTTTATACCCCACCCGGAAGTGTTCCAGGTGCCTGACCAGCTGGTCTTAATTGCACCTCCGGGTGGGGCTGATAAACCGTCCAGCGTGGTGGCTGGTTGTCTGCAGCACACCCTAGCGGCCACCCCATCTCCCAACCGGGCTGCTGTGGTGGACTCCATGTCCCATTGAGCCATGGGGAAGATTGAGGAGGGATCCACGGCCAGGGAGGCTGCCCCCAAGCGCCCCGGGGAAGGTACTGCAATGTCCATGATGGCTCCCCCGGGACGTATGCAGCAGAGGCGTCCCGGCCGGGTATGGGACCCGGCTGTCCGTCACAATATATATATATAGTGCCAAGGCAGTATATTGTATGCTACATTCAATTTCAGTGGCCATGGACAAGTTGTTGGTGCTTCATTAGTGTTTGGTTTCACAGTACACAGTGAATCTCATTCTGTAAAGAGGTTCAAAAAAGATATTGCATGAAGTTTAACATACTTCAGTGACTAAAACTTTGTTCTTATAGCAGTGTTGAAGTAGTTCTATAAATTTCAGTCTACTTGCGGTGTGAAGGATGTGTTTGTTGGACCACTGAAAACTTCAAGAACAAAAGAAGGAGAGAACCTCTAGACCTTCAGAACGGTGTCAGTTGACAGCATTAAAATTTCAGACTGGGCTGTTTGCTGAATTATTCATTCTGTCCTATCACCAATTTCAGGAAAATGTCATTTACACAAAATAATGTTATTTAAGAAATGGTAAATAAACTGTAAAGCCTAATTTGTTTGACTACTTTATTCCTTATCAGGGCACCATAAGTCAACTGATAATTCATTCTGTCCTTTCCAAAATCATCACATTCTTGCTCAGCTACACAAGAATGTCTTTCTCCTGGCTTTACTGAAATTTGCACTAAGTGTTTACACCGGCACTGATAGACCTTTAGAAATCTGGGAATCTGTTCCATGTTTTAATTAACATGTAGCTGTGCTACCTGTCTAAGGTGGGCTGACATCTAAGTAATAAATGTAGACCTCGGTGTGAATGTTTGCTGTACACCATGCCATGCATATGTCTCTCTTATATGCAATTTGGTATAGGATTCATAAAAGCAGTGTCAATGTTTGGGATGTACCATCTATCGGAATGACGGAGACACCGCAAGTGGACAGAGACTCAGACAGACACTTCTCCTTTTATTAGGGTGGATATATTTGCATTCCTCCTTTCTCTATTAGTAATATTCATGTAAGATAAATTCTTGAAAAGAAACAAAGACATCTATTGTTTTTTGTATGGCCATTGTCACTTTCTGTTCTGTTTAAGTACAGTACTATAATTACATTAAGCATATTATAGAAAATTGGAAAAATATTGCTTAAGAAGACAAAGCTGATAATTGATTCAAACATTTTAATAATAACTTAAACTACCAAAGGAAGCTTATTACTTGCCCACTGGTCATTAATGATACACACACGCCACTGGTGACCTCTTCTAAACACGGCACGACTGATATGTCCTAGTGCTACACATTCATGGATTATCAGTTGTCAAGTATTTTTTTTTAAAGCTATAAGGTACCAAATGTTTTTGACCTTTCAGATCCATTCTGAGCATTTAAGAGGATTGAAAATGAAAGGGGACCATTCACGCCATGACGCTCATTTGGTTAGCTAAGTTCTCCGAATATCTTGTCTAAATGCTTTTAAAAGGTTGTCAAGGCTTCTGCTTCAATTCCATGACGTTGTTCTTTGTTTTGGATTCTCACAACCCTTTGTGTAAAGAAGTGCCAACCCTCTAAAATGCACTTGCAATTAACTGGCCCCAGTGTCCTTGGGTGATTTCCTCTCTAACTGTAAGGATGAATGCATTTTCTTTCAACTGTCATCTTAAATTTCATAACTTATCTTAGGCTTTCTGCTGTACTCGTTAAAGTTAGGGGCACTCTTGACTGCTAGTTGTCACAGTGCTATCAAAAATGAGAAAATGTATCCAGATCTGACACTTCATTTAGCCCTGTGTCCATGAAAGGTGCAAAGTCTGATAAAGCTCTTGGTGCCAATCACATTGGCAGGTGCCAGTAACAGTGTCAGCTGAGAAATGATATCCACTTCTAAATTCTTAATAGAAATTGGTATCTTTCACCATTTTACATGTGCACAGACAACTCTATACTGTAAACCACTATAGGTGGACAAAATCTACTGGAGAAACACTTTAACTTAAGCAAGTATAAAATAAATATAAGACCTTAAGAGATCTGACAGACAAAAGAAGGCCATTCCGTCCATCAGGCTCTTTTAGTCAGCTTACAGCTAAGCTGCCCCATTGTCTACCCCAGATAATTTCATCATTACCTAGGATTACACATCCATCTCCATAAATGGGCAGTCCAGAGCTATAACATGATGTAAAGAAAACAATACAGAGTGTATATGTTATTAAATTCAATTTCAAAGGCTACCTATGAAAACTTACAGAATTTTATTAGCATGACATTCAATGTTTGTAACAATGCACATGAAGCCAGATCAGGGCACAGAATTGCTGATTCCATTTCCTGACAGTAAAAACATTAGAACGTTAGAACAGTCCAGAAGAGAAGAAGCCATTCCACCCAGCAAAGCTTGCCAGTCCTATCCACTTTATAATTCTTCTAAAATAACATCAAGTTGAGTTTTGAAAGTCCCTAAAGTCCTGCTGTCTACCACACTACTTGAGCCAGTACATCAGTACAGAGGAGCCTCCCAGGCAGCCTGCAGGACTGGGGACCTGAAAGGGACCTGAAATAATCCTGCTTTCTATCCACTTTCCATTTCCATTTCTGTTGACTCTAATAACAGAGCAGCAAAGTGGCTTAGTGCTTAGCAATTCGGCCTCATGGATCCAGCATGTCCTTATGTTGCATGGCATCCCGGTACTGAAAAAGTACCACATTTTTAAAGCTGTACTATAACAGGTATTATGCAAAATTCAGTACTCTTACTAAAAGAAATTATTTCTTTTATTTAATTATAAAAGAGTAAGCTCTGTGTTTTTTTTAAAAAAAAGGCACCAACAAGAGTGCAACCCGAGTTTGATTAGGTGAAAAGAAGCCTTTAAGCAGAAGTGCAATCAGCTTTCTAACACTATAAAGTCATTCAAAGTCTTAAAGCAGATGGATAAAATTGTGATAAAGTAAGACAATTGAGCAAAGGGGAGTCATTTAAAGACTCAACAATAGACTAATGTCTTTACTAAGGCCTTTTGAGGAACGAAAAGCATTTTAAGACGTGTGTATCAAACATGAAAAAGGTTAATGAGTTCGTCGAAGGCACACAGCGCTGGATAGATAAAATGTACATGTAATCTCCAGAATGACTAAATAAGCATATAATAGACTTGCTTAAAAGAAAACTTTTTAACTTTTCAAGATGGGTGGTGACCATGGTGGCCATTTTGAAGTCGGCCATTTTGAATCAAACTTTTGTTTTTTCAATAGGAAGAGGGTCATGTGACACATCAGACTTATTGGGAATTTCACAAGAAAAACAATGGTGTGCTTGGTTTTAACGTAATTTTATTCTTTCATGAGTTATTTACGAGTTTCTGACCACTTATAAAATGTGTTCAATGTGCTGCCCATTGTGCTGCCCAAAAGTTGGATCCAAAATGGCCGACTTCAAAATGGCCACCATGGTCACCACCCATCTTGAAAAGTTTCCCCCCTCACATATACTAATGTGCCACAAACAGGAAGTTAATATCACCAACCATTCCCATTTTATTAAGGTGTATCCATATAAATGGCCCACCCTGTAGTTGAAAGTAACACTACAAAGCTGGGAACATTGGTCTTGTCATTAAACAACACCTGGAGTTGGGCAGTTTATACCATTCTTCCAGACAGATCCTCTCAAGCTCTGTTAGATTGGAGGAGAAATGTGTGTAAAATGCCATCTTCAGGACTCTTCACTAATGTTCTGTGAGGTTTCAGTTCTGAGCTTTGGCTGGGACACTCATGGACATTCATTGGCTTGTCATCCTGCATTGTCTTGGCTGTATGCCTCAGGACATTGTAGTCTGAATGGTATCCCCCACCCTCCAGTCCAAGTTTGCATGCGCTATGAAGAGGACCTTCAAGGACCTCTATGTATTTGCCTGTATTCATGCTTCCCTCAGTTCTGACCAGTGAGGAGCACACCATAGCAAGATACTGCCTCCACCATGCTTCATGGTACTATTGGAATTAGACAGGTGATAAACTGTCCAAAGTGTTCAATTTTGTCTCATCAGGTCACAGTCCTGAAAATGTCATTTGGGAAATTCCAAGTGGGCAGTCATATGCCTTCTACTCACAACTAACTAACCTCTACCATAAACACCTGATTGATGTGCTGCTGAGGTGGTCATCCTTTCTACAGGTTCTCTCATGTCAGCAGAGAGCTTCTGAAGCTCTCTTAGAAAGACCACTGGGTTCTTGGCCACCTCCCAGACCAGGGCTCTTCTCCTTGTTTACTCAGTTTGGCCAGACAGGCAACTATAAGAAGAGTTCTGGTGGTTCTCTTTTTCTTCTTCTTCTGCTCTTTTACAATTATTGAGGCCACTGTGCTCCTGGGAACACTCAGAGCTTTTTAAATGGTTTGATCTCCTTGCCCTATCTATGCCTCACCACAATTTAATGACTGAAGTCTACAGAAAGTTCCTTGAACTTCATGGCTTGTTTTTTGTCATCATGCAGTGTGAATTGTGGACCTTCTATGTACAGATGTGTGCCTTTCTAAATGTTGCTTTATCTAGTTCTAGACATATTCCAAGGAGAATTCATGCAAACAGGAAGACCACAATTTGGAGTGCACAGCAAAGGGTGTGAATAATTACATTAATGGAAATTTTCACTTTTTGATTTTTAATAAATTTACAAAACTTTCTGAAAACACGTTTTCACATTGTCATTATGGGTACTGGATAGTGGACATTGATAGGTAAAAATAATTAATGTATTTATTTAAGAATAAATCAATTAAGAGTGCTGAAAAGTGATGGGGTCTGAATGGTTTCTGAATCTACTGTATGTGTTGTCATTTACGATATTATTTTATTAGATTATCTTTCATTATACAGGATGCGCCAAAATGAAGTACCACATTTCTGAAGATCACTGCGTGAGGTAGAGGCAGCTGAGTGGGTTGGGGGATCATTTGATAGGCGATCCCTTGTAGGCTTCATGCCTTGGTCCAGTGTGCTTTCTCTGTCAAGCATTCTTCAAAAACAATGAATCCATCATCACTACGCAATGCGCCTTCTGAACACACTTCAGCATTCCTCCTAATGGTGACATCTTAAATCGGAAAACAATTCTTCAGTGGGTGTCTGAATTTAGACAGACAGGCACAACATTGAACAGAAAATCTGCAGGCCATCCTCGGACTGTACAGATGCCTGAAAACCTCCAAGCTCCTCCAAGACAGATGGATGTTCAGAGCACAAACATGCTTCTGCCTTAGGTATTTCCAACATGTCTTTGAGGAGGATTTTGCATGAGGAACTTAATTTCCATCCATACAAAATGATGGTGGTGCAGGAACTTATTGAGAGAGACTGGGAGAGCCGTAGAGAGTTTTACACGAACATTCTGCAAAGCGTTCATCAAGATGCCATCGTCATGTGCAGTGAATAGGCACATTTTCCATTTGAATGGTTATGTAAATAAGCAAAACTTTCACTATTGGGCTGAAACTAACCCTCGTGAACTTCATAAGAGACCCCTGCACAGTGAGTGTGTTACAGTTTGGTGCACGTTGCAAAATTTGGCATTGTAGGCCCTTATTTTTGTGAGGAGAAGAAGCAACAGTTACCATCACTTCAGAACGTTACATTAAAATGCTAGAAAACCTTTTGCGGCCCCAACTGGAAGATGTGGATGTGGTGGATGCCTGGTTTCAACAGGATGGAGCATAGGGTGTGGAGAACCATGCAAGTTTTCTGGGGAAGCTGATCTCCCTGCGTGACGATGTTGGGTGTCCTTCACGTTTACCTGATCTCGCTCCGTGCGATTTCTTCTTGTGAGGCTCTTTCAAGTCGAAGGTATACACACACCGACCTCAAAACCTTGAAGCCCTCAAGGACGCTATTCACCACGTAAATGCCACTATTCCCCTTGAAATGGCTGAACGAGTCATGCGAGTGTTCAGACATCGTCTTAAAGAGTGTATGGCTAATGATGGCCTCCACCTTGAAGGCACCATTTTTAAAATGGTGAAACAAATCTATTTTGTATACCCTTTCTTGTGTCGTAATGAAATTTATTTTATCTTGTAGCGTTTTTGTAGAATAAACAATTGAAATGCGGTACAGTACTTCTTTTTGGCTCACTCTGTACTTATTGTATTATTAAATTAAATGTCAGATGGATAATCTTTTCTTCTCACTGTAGATTTATATGTTACCATATTTACTGGGACACGGAAAGGAGTGGGAAGACCAGGTGAAAGTCTAAGGCTGCATTAACACTGTGGGACAGATGGGAATTACAAGCTTCCAAGTGGACAGTTTCACGGGAAGAGGTAGTTCTGGAGAAAACAATTCTACCTGTGTTAACGGAGTTCTTACATAATACTGTTCACTCAATTTCAATATCTATAGTAATAAAAGGCAAAGCCCTCACTGCTGACTGACTGACTGAGTGACTGACTCACTCACTCACTGACTCATCACTAATTCTCCAAGTTCCCGTGTAAGTAGAAGGCTGAAATTTGGCAGGCTCATTCTTTACAGTTTACTTACAAAATTTGGGCAGGTTTCATTTCGAAATTCTACGCGTAATGGTCATAACTGGAAGCTATTTTTCTCCATTTACTGTAATGGAGTTGAGCTTGAAAGCCGTGGGGGGCGGAGTTTCGTGTGACATAATCACGCCTCCCACGTAATCACGTGAATTGACTGTCCACACAGTACCTAAGAAAACAAGGAAGAGCTCCAAAAAGTGCTGAAGAAAACATGCATAATACAATTGAGAAGGCAGCGAAACAATAAGAAGTGAGCGAGTCACACATAGAACCATATTCATGAGTGCAGCTACTTCGGAAACAAAGCACAGTGTAAACCTAAAGTTTAAATTAAGTTCATAGACAGGCTGCTGCTGGCGTTTGTCATGCCCACGGCTAATGCGGGATACAAGTTTAATGAGAGGACACAGGATATAAACGAGAGTTTTGATCACTTTGTAAGTAAGTTAAAATTACTGGTGAAGGGTTGTGCTTATGCAAATTCCGAGAGACTGTCTTTGTGGGGGGATTGACAGTTAAGGCGGGTGGGGGAGTCACGTCATTATCTCCCCTCCCATTCACCTCATTTCGCTGTTATGTAGATGTATATGTATATATATGTTTATGTATGTATGTATATATATGTATATATATATATATATATGACAGCAACGCTCATGACAATGTCAATCATGTTACGTTATTATTAAAATGTTTCCTTTTCTTTTCATTACTTCTTTATCACACTACTTCTCCGCTGCGAGGCGCGGGTATTTTGCTATATATATATATATATATGAATGACCTCCAAAGAGCGTGGAGACTTTTGATCATGTGAACGTGTCTGCAAAAAGTGGCGTCTCCTGCAAAAGTCGAGCAGCCGGCGCGCGAGCATAGCTGTGCCGGCCTTTGAGACGCTGACTGCGCTTCTGCCTTAAGTCAAAGTGAGCACTTTTAACTTTTTTCATCCTCCCCCTGAGCTATAGCCCAGACAATTGCAAACATGGGACCCCTTTTCTACACTGCAGCAAAATAATATTAAGGCGCTTCGCAGTTTCTTTTGCACGTATACGATTATGAGGTCGTCAGCTCAGATTATGAAGACACGCACAGGAGTGGAGGACCGACAGTGCCATCACAGCCGATTAACGGCAGGGACGTCTCACCAGTCTACACAAGACCCACTGCGACTGTCCCCAAAAGGCGCTCATATCGTCAGCGAAAACATCTCTCTACACTAAATAAAAGAAAAAGGCAACTTTCCTTTCTTTACACCTTTTTTCCTTCCCAAACCAAAGCGTTTCTCTCTTAACACTGCAGAGGACACAAAACTAATTTTCTTTAAATGCCGGTAATGCCGGTAAGGCACATTACCAGAGGCAGAAATTTGGACGTTCACATAGAAAATGTAATTTCTATACCACAGCCGTCGTGTAGCGCCTTTTAAAAGGGATCAACTACCGAAAGATGATCCATATACATTTTAGCTGCTGTTACTTACCTGTTCTGTTACACCGTCTTTAAAATGTAGGTTACCCACAACCACTACAGTACTGCTCAATGTACCTTTACTTCTTAAAACGTTAATGTTTTACTGTTTAATAACTTATAGACTACATTTAATTATTTTTCCCTTGCACTCAGTGACCAAAGCTATACACACACATATAGACACATACATATATATATACACATATATATACCTGTGTGTATGTATGTATGTATGTATGTATGTGTATATATGTAGATATGTATATAGATATGTATATATGTATATAGATATGAAGATATGTATGTGTATATGTATATATGTATATATACTGCTCAAAAGAATTAAAGGAACACTTTTTAATCAGAGTATAGCATAAAGTCAATGAAACTTATGGGATATTAATCTGGTCAGTTAAGTAGCAGAGGGGGTTGTTAATCAGTTTCAGCTGCTGTGGTGTTAATGAAATTAACAACAGATGCACTAGAGGGGCAACAATGAAATGACCCCCAAAACAGGAATGGTTTAACAGGTGGAGGCCACTGACATTTTTCCCTCCTCATCTTTTCTGACTGTTTCTTCACTAGTTTTGCATTTGGCTACAGTCAGTGTCACTACTGGTAGCATGAGGCGATACCTGGACCCTACAGAGGTTGCACAGGTAGTCCAACTTCTCCAGGATGGCACATCAATACGTGTCATTGCCAGAAGGTTTGCTGTGTCTCCCTGCACAGTCTCAAGGGCATGGAGGAGATTCTAGGAGACAAGCAGTTACTCTAGGAGAGCTGGAGAGGGCCATAGAAGGTCCATAACCCATCAGCAGGACCAGTATCTGCTCCTTTGGGCAAGGAGGAACAGGATGAGCACTGCCAGAGCCCTACAAAGTGACCTCCAGCAGGCCACTGGTGTGAATGTCTCTGACCAAACAACCAGAAAGACTTCATGAGGGTAACCCAAGGGCCCCATGTCCTCTAAGGGGCCCTGAGCTCACTGCCCAGCAGCATGCAGCTCGATTGGCATTCGCCATAGAATACCAGAATTGGCAGATGCACCACTGGTGCCCTGTGCTTTTTACAGATGAGAGCAGGTTCACCCTGAGCACGTGACAGAAGTAAAAGGGTCTGGAGAAGCCATGGAGAACATTATGCTGCCTGTAACATCATTCAGCATGAGCAGTTTGGTGGTGGGTTAATGATTGTCTGGGGAGACATATCCATGGAGGGTCACACAGACCGCTACAGGCTTGACAAAGGCACCTTGGCTGCCATTAGGTATCAGGATGAAATCCTTGGACCCATTGTCAGACCCTATGCTGGTACAGTGGCTCCTGGTGCACGACAATTCCTGGCCTCATGTGGTGAGAGTATGCAGGCAGTTCCTGGAGGATGAAGGAATTGATACCATTGACTGGCCACCACACTTTCCTGACCTAAATCCAATAGAACACCTCTGGGACATTATGTTTTGGTCCATCCAATGCCACCAGGCTGCACCTCAGACTGTCCAGGAGCTCAGTGATGCCCTGGTCCAGATCTGGGAGGAGATCCCCCACAACACCATCTGTCATCTCATTAGAAGCATGCACCGATGTTGTCAGGCATGTATACAAGAACACAGGGGCCATACAAAGTGCTGCGTACAATTTTGAGTTGCTGCAATTAAATTTTGGCAAAATGGACTAGCCTGCCACATAATTTTTTCACTCTGATTTTTGGGGCGTCTTTGAATTCAGGGCTCTGTAGGTTGATCATTTTCATTTCCATCAAACAATGTGGCATCCTTTCGTTCCTAACACATTACCCAGTCTATATCAGTATAGATATCCAGGAGGATTTCTTTTTCCCATTGAGATCTGATGTGTTTTCAAAGTGTTCCTTTAATTTTTTTGAGCAGTTTATATATATGTATATATATATATGTAGACTCAAACTGATTATGACAGCAGCAATCCAAGCTGTGAGAAAACAGTAAAAGGAGGCGTGTCAGACGTCATGGTACATCTTCTGATGCAGCTACCGAAAACAACTTCGTGACGCTGCCGCCAAATACACAAAACAATTACTTTGACAATCATGTTACATTATTTTTAAAATGTTTCCTTTTCTTTTTCATAACTTCTTTAACACACGACATCGCTGCGAAGCGCGGGTATTTTGCTATATATTTATATATATATATATATGACAGCAACACTCATAACAGTGACAAAACAATTACATTGACAATCATCTTACGTTATTTTTAAAATGTTTCCTTTTCTTTTTCTTTCCTTCTTTAACACGCTACTTCTCCGCTGCGAAGCGCGGGTATTTTGCTAGTACTTAATAAAACCAAAAATGAAACACTTAGATATTATAGTTGGCACTCATGTTGTATTTTGAGAAATCTGACAACTCATTTTCACAATATTAATTAATTAATTAAGAAGATGTGATGTCTGAAATGGTATGTCCAAAAATTCCAGTGCAGATGAAGTGTTTTATTTGTTGTCTCCTTACTGAGGAAACCTTTGAGAGACCAGCTGAACTCAATGTGCAACTTACAAATGGAGCCTCTGGAAGTTTTATTAGTGGTTCAAATAACTCAGAGAGGTTCAAATGATTCAAAAAGTGTCTGGGATAGGATATCTCTGAGCTCCGAAGACACTTATGGAGACAAGCTCATTGCCTGGGTCTGGTCTCATTCCCCATGAATGCTGATTCATTTCTGAAATGCCTTAACTTCTGATGTTCACTGGCTGCAGTTTCCCCTGCCCCTCAGTAGTCTCCATGTTTATATATTCAGTTAGATCTGCAGGGCTACAACAGACACAGTTGAGCCAATTAGATGTCCTGTGATTGTGACGCTCACACACACCAGCTAGGTTAGCCATGTCTGCACCCTTCAAAACACTGATTGAAATATACAGACTGTTCAGCCCAGCATCTGCAGTTAAGAAAAGAAAAAAAAAATTAAAGTCCTCATCGTGTAAATTATAGTGTGGCTGTCAGTAACATCCTTGACTGGTTTTGACGTGTAACTTTAGAGTTTGTAGTCAGTGGTGTGTGGCCTATGAAGTCTTCTTTCTTTGCTGTTGTTGTCATTGTTGGTTTGACATGTTTAACACATCGTCCCCTGTGCATTAATAATGGAGCTTACAGTATGTCATCTGAGTGGCTGTCCATGGGCTCCTAGCTCGGTGAAGTGGGCAAATATGCATGCAATGTTAACCCGGGTGAATGATGCAAAAATGGAAATAATGCAGATATCATATAAACTCCGTCCATCCATCCATTTTCTAACCCGTTGAATCTGAACACTGCCGGAGCCAATCCCAGCCAACACAGGGCGCAAGGCAGAAACCAATCCCGGGCAGGGCGCCAACCCACCGCAGGACACACACACCCACACCCACACACCAAACACACACTAGGGACAATTTAGAATTGCCAATCCACCTAACCTGCTTGTCTTTGACTGTGGGAGGAAACTGGAGCACCCGGAGGAAACCCACGCAGACACGGGGAGAACATGCAAACTCCATGCAGGGAGGACCCGGGAGGTGAACCCGAGTCTCCTAACTATGGGGTAGCAGCGTTACCCACTGCACCACTGTGCCGCCCTCCATCCATTATCCAACCCGCTACGTCACGGGGGTCTGCTGGAGCCAATCCCAGCCAACATGGGGTGCAAGGCAGGAAACAAACCCTGGGCAGGGCATCAGCCCACTGTAGGGCGCACACACACACACCAAGCACACACTTGGGACAATTTAGAATCGCCAATCCACCTAACCTGCATGACTTTATTTTTCTTAGCTTCACCAATACCGGTTGGCTTTGTCTTTTCTATTAGTTACTATCATTGAAGTGCTTTTAGAAGTGTGCACATGTATGTACATCTTTAATGTGTTTTTTCTTTATACACAAGCTAATCTTACATGCCCTGAGCTGTGCCCACCTGCTGGTTTTTGTGTAATTGTACTGTACATCTATTTTTTTCCCTACTGTTTAACACAATCTATAATTCTGTTTAAAACTGGTTACTCTTATTTACTGTATTATGTGTCTCCTGTTACCATTATTTATTTATTGCATTTATTTATTTATACATCATCTTATTGTCTTATTAAATAAACAAATTTCCCTAACCCTCCATCCAACTAGACATTGCAACTGTGAAACAAGAATTTCTCTCTGCTCCCGCAGTGTATGTGGCAGTAATGACGATTTCTGGATCTAATTAGACCTAATCGAATCAAAACACACCTCCCTGTTGGGTGGGACACTGGTTATCATTGCTGCTTCACAGCTGCTGATGTCTGGTCTTCTTTGGATTTTACATGAGTCCCCATTGGTACCTTTAAATGGACTGCTGCCTTTGATTGACTCTGGCCCTGACACAGATTAAAAAGGTTTTGTACATTATTTCATGTTATGTCTTTCTCTTATTTTACCTAAAAGTGAACAGTGTGCTGGTCTATAAATGGAACAACCCTACATATAAGAAGTTGAAGTTTTTGTGATTCAGATGTGCAGCCAAGTAGAGAGTTATACCAACAGAAAGCTGCAACTGAGCCACGGCTGATTCTTGACTGAAAGCAGAATAACACATTCAAGTTTTATTTAGCTTTTTCATTTGCTGTTGTTTCATAATAATTTTTATGGATCATAATTTTCAGATTTTCATACATCATCATAGTATGGATTAAGAGGTGAAATATTAAAAATTATTTTAAAGGCCTACTTAGTTTAAAACTAAAATTGCGTAATAAAATGTGAAAAGTCCCAAAGGGGAGCACATAGACGCTGGACATTAATGTCAAATGATTGAATTCAGCAGGCTTCATTGAACTCCAATGCAAGATTGAGAAACTTAACAATTCCCTACATGGACTTCGAAGGGTCTTTTTTTGCAGATGAAAGACTTTAATGTGCAGCACGCCAATTTTTCCCCTTCTCTGTTTATTATAATAGTTATACCATTCAGTAGATCAAATGGTCATACGCATCAAGGAACTAGATGGTATTGTCTATTAGCATGGCAAGTATTTTGTTTAACTTGAGTTGCTGCATACTTTTTTTAATTAATTAGTCCTCTTTCAGCTATCAAGTATTCAAAAGAAACCTTTTTCTATTATTTTTCAAAATAAATATCACTTAATACAGAGGGGTGTGTTGTTGCAGTTGCAGGAAAGCAGTGGTTTCCAATCATTTTACTGTGGAATCACACTACAATCCAATCAAGTTTTCACATTTGCACTATGGTCAGTTTTTGGTGGTTAGCCACTACATGCATTATCTGGCCCTCAGAAGCAGCTTCTTACAGTGAGTTTACAGAGCAGAGAGCTTATTAGTGACATCAGCACTCACTTTTTCTGGGCAGTACCATTACTCACTCCACCCTCCTCAGTGAAAGACCAGGGCCTCATGTATAAACGGTGCGTACGCACAAAGATGTTGCGTATGAACATTTTCATGTTCAAATCATGATGTATAAAACCTAAACTTGGCATAAAGCCACACACATTTCAATGGCAGCTCATACCCCGGCATACGCAAGTTCTGTGCTTGGTTTTGCAGACTGGCGGCACCCAGCATCAAAGCAATGCTGCTGTTCCTGTGTGGTTTATCTTTCTTTTTCAGATCCACATCCCCAACGCGGCTTTATAAATACACTGAAATTAACCGCATATTGTTTATTAGTTTAATGCATCTGATTGTAATTAACCTGTAACAATATAATAGTCAACAGAATGGCCAAACTATTCTAAACACCATAGCTGCTTTAACGTTGTTACTGCACCTTCTTCTTCTTCTTTCAGCTGCTCCCGTTAGGGTTTTCCACAGCGGATCATCTTTTTCCATATTACTCTCACTGCACCACTCTAAGTATTTATATCACTGTATCTGAGTGTAAATCACAGAAGAACAGCAGCTGATCGGAAAGAAAATTATAGGGATACAGCATCAAGCATATGCTGCCTCAGCCATGCTGCTTATTTGACCTGCTCTCATGCGAGAAATGCTTCAGAGTCTTTCCTGTATGGACCTCGCGGTTCAGAAACTGTTTCACCCCAAGAACTATAAACGCACTAAATCAGTCCATCAAGTGGTCATTGTAGAACTAGTTGTACTTATTAGTACAGTTACCTCACTGTAAACTTGCGATAGTTATAATATTGCACAACCTCCGACACTTTATAAAGCGCATATTTACATATGATGACAATATCATTTTTAAGATGAAATGCAGCAAAATATGTTTATTATATTATACAGATAAAACTTTAACTTCATTTAAATAATCTATATTGTTAATAAATAAACATGTGAGGACATGGTGTTGCAGTGCTAGCAAGGATTTGGCGCTCCATTCACAGATTATTCCTGCCTCGCGCTATATTCTTGTTGGGATTGGCGTGACACTGGATGGATAGAATAATTAAACATATACTACAAAGATATTTTAATGTTCCTTAAAAGTTTTGAAGAATCGGCGTTCTAAGCTTACAGATGGCTTAACATCTATTAAAGAGCAGATTGTGTGGCAATTGGGTATTTGGAGAAAGAAAAGCAAGGAAAGGAATTGGAGGTTAGTACGTTTTGAAAGAGACAGTACTGCTGCAATAAAGTATTTCATCGAAGGTCGCGCACAGCACAGCAAGCATCTTGCGTGAGGCAGGAACAATCACTGCGCCACCGTGTTCCCATGTTTAATAACTTCGAAATTAAAGTTGACATTTCGCGCTTTTTCCCACTGTGTGCCTATTTTTTTTTTTTCTGTACCCTAATAAGTTTTCATATGACACTCGGACGGTGGGCTATGACTTGTCTTTTCAGAGCAACTTTCATATCTGACAACTTCTTTTTAATTTTGGACACTGTGCGACTTTGTGAACTTGACCTTTCGAGTTTCTCCGACACTCTATGTCACTCGAATACTTCCTTTTCTTGTTTATACCACTTTTTAAACCACCAAATAGTACATTTTTTCTTCCTTCCACTTGGTATTCAATGAAATTCTTCTATTTACCCCTATGATTTTGCCATTGCCTTTTCACAGAACGCCGAGCTTAAGGACTATTTATATAGATTTGCATATTCAAAGAGGAGTAATTCTGGGAGGAGTTTGGGAGTGGCAGCAGACGCATGCACATGCGTTACTTTTCATGTTGACTGGGATTTATGTAGCAGGAGAACGTGGAAGTTGGTGAACGCACAGATTTATGCATCTGGATTTTTTTGTGCATACAAACTTTTCTGCTTTTGTCCATACACCATGTTATAGTGTAAATTCTTCGCACCGCGTTATGCATGAGGCCCCAGGTGACTATATCAAGAGTCCTGCTGCAGACTCACATCATGAGCTATCAGAGTTCACACCTTTGCACTGTGGTAATTAGCATTGGTCAACCATGAACCTGTGATGTCTACATCAGAAGCAACTCCTTACAGTGTGAGCTAATAGGAGAACTCCTAGATTGTCCACACAGAAACTGCTTTTGACCACTGCAAGTGAAGCTCTTCCTGGTGACGTCAGCAAAGCTCTTCACTCAGATCCTTACTGTTCTGTGCCGCACCATCATTCACTCCACCCTCCACAATGCAAATCCTGCTGACTACACAAAGTATTCTGCAGTGGTCTCCCCTGGAGACAAATAAATTCTATCTATCTATCTATCTATCTATCTATCTATCTATCTATCTATCTATCTATCTATCTATCTATCTATTATATAGTGCCTTATCTATCTATCTATCTATCTATCTATCTATCTATCTATCTATCTATCTATCTATCTATCTATCTATCTATCTATCTATCTATCTATCTATCTGTATCCATTTACAATAATAGTACTGACTAATTGTTGTATGGGGTTCAATGTTGTTTTTATGTCTTTTATGTTCATTTTGATTCATTCATTTATGTTAAAACTGTTGGTCATTTAGTTTCTCTCTATTAATGTATCCTCTTTGATGTTTTGTGTGTTTTGTGGGTAGCCCCCCAATAGGAGGGGTGCCTACCCATTCCTGTCAAGGGACAGTCCTTAGCCTTATAAAGACTAAGGAAAACCCACAATCCCTTGCAGTTCATTGTGAATGCGCTTGTAGTTTCGTGAATTTTCTTGAATTTATTCTGTGCATTTTATGATTTCTGGATATTTTGAACCCTTGCTCTGTTTTTCGACTATTCTTTAGATTTGTGTTTGTGGCTTGTTTGCCTTTGATTACCTCTGCCTTTTCAAGGATCCCCTGCTTTGCCTTTTATAAAATTGAAGAACACTGTTACACTCTGCCAAATCAAGCAGTTAAAACATTTTGTTATTGGTCTTCAATACACATGCTAATAAGATTATTTTAAAATGTGTTTAGAATGTAGGACCTCTGAGAATGACTGTGATGTTAGACCAGCTCAGCTTTGTACTTTTTATGAAGCTCAGTACAATTACTATTCTAGATGCTAATTACAAGCAATTTTTTCGATTGATCAATTGCAGAAATGAGATGGTCACAAGAAGGACTGTAGTAAAGGGAAAAGGTCAATTACACTGCTTGGATCACCAGCAGTTCTGCATTTTTTTTTCAGAGGTTTACTGTGTGAGTAGAGATACAGAGGATAGAAAACAATACAACTGTATTTTTAGAGTCATTAAATATAATAGATAAAAAGATCAATAAATTCCATCCAACAATGCACAGCAAAAATGAGTACCAGAGGTGTGTTTTTTTTAATATGAAACATTCTGGGAAGAGCAGAGCCAGGTGGTACTGCATTAAGACAAGTAACAAATCTCAGGCCAGCAATGCGCTCCTTTCTGTGTTGAGCTCATCAAGTTGTGTGCTTTAGCTAACCTGATCCCTTCACCTTAATGTATTTCAGACATGTGAGTAACCGTTGCAGGGTGAGTAACCCTCTGTTAGTCAAACAGCCTGCTTTCTTTGGAAACCTGCCAAGTTATCTGTCTTGACCATCCTGAACGAAACTGAACTGCGGTGCAGCAGGTTAAGTCTGCAATTATTCAGGCCAGGTGCCTGGGTCAGGCAGAAAATAGTAACAACAAATTGGCCAGAGAAAAGCACTTCATTCAAGAAAGCTGTTAAAAAATCCACTGTACAATATTGCGCTATGAGACTGAGGAGCTCCAGGATTTTCCATCTTTTCTTCAGCAGCAATATATTTGCAGCATCTTCAACAGACAAATGGAGTAGCAGTCACCTCAGCTCCAGAGTGTGGTGTTTGACTTCTAGTCCTGCTACTGCTTATGTGGAATTGACAGCTTCTCTCCAGGTCGATGTTAGATTAATTTCTTTATTCTAAACTGATCCAGTAAGGATTCATATGGATGTGGGCATAAGTGCATTGTGCAGTGTTTACAATTATTAGTAACTTTTTTCTTGAATTCAAATAATTTTCTTTTGAGTTCTTGTACATTTTCTATGTTCTATGGTTTTGGATTGTGCAACTTCAAGTTTCACTTTCACTTTGCTTTTAGACTTGAAGTTTTATTTTATCTTAATGGCATCTTGTTTTTTAATGGGTTCTGCCATTTTGGGACTTTGTATCAGGGCAGCAAAAATTGAGTTATACCATATACCAACCACATAAGCCAGCACAATAGTTTAGTTCTCCAAGTTTGTGGGCAAAGGACATGGATAAGATCCTTGAGGCATCGGCAAAGAGTAGCCCAAAGTGATGACAGAAGTTATTGTTGACCTGGAAGCGAATAGGTTTGGTACTGAAGAGAGAATGTTGTTGAAGACCCACAATGTCAGGAATTATAGGGCAGCCAAGATTAGGCGTTTGTAGGGAGAGCTAAAACTCATGAAGTGCTACGAGAGAAAGAGCAAGAAGGGGTATCAGAGATTAGATCTATCACTAGGAAGAAGCTTATTACCCTCGGTTGAGCTGAATGGAACAGATGGGAGGACAGAGAAACTGATTGGAAGCTGTCTGCTTCCATCTCAACTTCTTTCCATTTCACTAGACAGCTGCTTGGACAGTAGAGCAGTGTCAGTCTAGCAAGTTCCTTAAAGAAGATCAAACATCATTTGTGTTACCATGAACTGGGCTTCTATACTATCATGATACTACCATGCAAGCTATCAGCTTAGCTCAACCATAAAGATCCCAGCTGGGAAGAGATTCGAGACATAGTCAGAGCTGCCAGAACAAGCTCTATCCCAGGACAAAGTGGTATTCCATACAAGGTATACAAGTGGTGTCCAGACCTGGTCTAACAGTTGTGGATGGCCCTGAATGGGATCAAGAGGAGGAAAGTTTGGATTCTAAAGGAGGAAAAACTCAAGGAAAATCAACAAGTATAGAATAATCTTCCTATTCTGCATGCTGGGAATATTTTTTGATGTTTGACATCAATTCCGATATAGACACATCTGTGAACAAAGGAAGGACACCAGGAGTGTGAATTTGAACTGAACATACAGGGATAGTCACTTACCTGACCAGGGAGGCAAGGGAGAGCAGAGGAGCCTGGACCTCACTAACGCACGTGGATCCATTCCTCACCAGCTGGTGAAACTGGCAATAGATTTGTACCACATCCCTAGAAAGGTTAGGGATTTTTACAACATCTTCAGGGTTACAGTTACCAGCCTCAGACAATCATCACTGAGTCACAGCTACAGCATCACAGGTGGATTGTTGCCAATCCTGGAAGACATCTCCAACAATCATGCTAGATTTTCCAAGGAGGAAAAGCACTGACAACCAGGCTTGATTGATTTCATGCCCTGAACACAACTTTGACAATCATACTTAATTCATCAAGTAGGAGCACTGCTGCCACCACCACCACTGGGCCAAGCTAAATTCACGGAATGGGAGAGGAGGGTAACGGACAACTGGGACATGACAACGCAAAGGTTGGGAAACACTGGTCTACAAAAGGAATCATCACTGGACGAATTATTTCAGTGATCCTCTTTGCTCTGACCACAGATATGCTGGTCAAGTGAAGTGGAATGCAAAGGCGCCCTGACCAAGTCTGGCATTTGACAGCCTCCCATTATGGCCATCATGGATGACTGAACTATAATAACAAGATCAGTGACTGAGTGTACTTGGATTCTCCGGGGCCTGAAGATGCTCATCATTTGGGCACGAATGTGCTTCAGTCCATCTAAAGTCATCACAAATAAAACATAAAGATCCTGGAAAAGATTTTGACTGCTCTTTTAGGGAAACCACATCCATCTAGCACCTACCCAGAGTTAGAGGCATGGCTTAAGGCAGCAAACAAGTTCAAGGCTTGGATTTACCAACGTTGCATACCTCCACAGATCCTGAAGCCGCTGGAGGTAGAAGCTAGTAGCTGTAGTTAGTGTACCAGGTTCTATTCACCATGGATTAAGCCACCAAGAGGAAGATCAGCCAATACTTCTGTATATAGTTGGGTCTCCCATCAATCCTTAGTAGCATCTTTCTGTAGAGGAATAACAACAAGCTGAAGCTTCAGATCAGCAACCTGAGCAAAATGTTAATGGTTATCTGTACAAGAGATATGCTGCAGTACAGAGTCTAAAGACCTTAAGAGTTCAGGATGAGAACAGGGAAAAAGCAGAGTGAAAGAGATGTATTTAAATAGGCAGAGACATGGGGATGGCAGAAAAGACTTGTGGGAGACTGACATCTGGTAGGACAGGCTTGGGCAGCATCCCAACACCTTTATGCAGCAATGCCAAAGGTAAAGAGAAATGTCATTTAGTGAAGGATGAGGTCTAATCAGGAATGGGGGATGTCTGCACCATTAGAGTGTCTTGGATACAACAGCAAGACACACTGAGGAACATACGATTGAAAAAATAATCACATTGTCTGAGCCTTAAGCTATTGTTTTAAACTCCTGATCGAGTCTGTCTATAATATCTCCTCCTTTCCATTCAATTTTTCTTTGTTGGGGTAAGGCTGCATCACCAGCATGCCAACTGTGCCAACAAAAAGATGCACTAGAGCACATTTCACCCCAAAAGCCCTGGGAGAGGGATGGCATCAGTGGTGGTTCCATCTACAGGGTACCATCCATAGGAAGAACTATAAACTGAGAAACTCTAAACTGCAAATTGGGTGGTCTTTTGGCTTTGGAAATCGCCAGGTTCATTTTCCCCAGCGTACCTCCAAATTGGATTTTTTATTTTCATGTCCTCTCTGATCATATGACTACAATTTCTAATAAAGATGGACAATACAGTTCTCTACGGTTATAAATAATAATGGTAGTTTTTACATTCTTAGAAACTCTGTTTAGCCATCATTACTTTAAAGCACTTTGAGCTTCTTTCATGTATGCAAATGTGTTTAAGAAATAAACTTTATTGTTAAGGTTCAAGATCTCAATTAACGGGACACTGCCCCCCTGCTGTCTAATAACCTGAGAAATGTTCGAAGGGGGGGGTGGACTTCAGAGGTGGACTCACAGGTCATGGGGCCTTCACCGCATGACCTTGTTGGGCCCTATTCATTTACCAAACAAATAAAACTCAACAAAGACATTTCACTACATTTCAGTTGTAATGTTCAGCTCTCATTACTAAATGTCAGACAGACTGGTCACACCTAATATTTGGGCAATGATTATGAACATGAATTTATAAACTGCTTAAAAAAATTAAAGAGACACTTTGAAAACACATCAGATCTCAAAGGGGAAAAAAATCCTGCTGGATATCTCTACTGATATGGACTGGGTGTTGTGTTAGGAATGAAAGGATGCCACATCTTTTAATGGAAATGAAAATTATCAACCTACCGAGGGCTGAATTCAGAGACAACCTGAAAATCAAAGTGAAAAAATGATGCGGCAGGCGAGTCCATTTTGCCGAAATTTCATTACAGCAACTCCAAATCGTAATCACTAGTTTATATGGCCCCCATGTGCTTGTATGCATAGCTAACAACGTCGGGTCCTTGCTCTTAATGAGATGACGGATGGTGTCCTGGGGGATCTCCTCCCAGATCTGGACCAGAGCATCACTGAGCTCCTGGACAGTCTGAGGTGCAACCTGCTGGCATCGGATGGACCGAAAAATAATGTCCCAGAGGTGTTCTATTGGATTTAGGTCAGATGAGTGAGCGTGGGGGCCAGTCCATGGTATCAAATCCTTCATCCTCCCAGAGCTGCCTGCATACTCTTGCCACATGAGGCCGGGCATTGTCGTGCACCAGGAGGAACCCAGAACCCACTGCACCAGCATAGCTTCTGACAATGGGTCCAAGGATTTCATCCTGATACCTAATGGCAGTCAAGGTGTAATTGTCTAGCCTGTAGAGGTCTGTGTGTCCCTCCTTGGATATGTCTCCCCAGACCATCACTGACTCACCACCAAACCGGTCATGCTGAATGATGTTACAGGCAGCATAACGTTCTCTATGACTTCTCCAGAGCCTTTCACGTCTGACACATGTGCTCAGGGTGAACCTGCTCTCGTCTGTGAAAAGCACAGGGCGCAAGTGGTGGACCTGCCAATCCTGGTATTCTATGGCGAATGACAATCAAGCTCCACAGTGCCAGGAACTGACCACAGGGCCCACTAGAGGATGTCAGGCACTCAAACCACCCTCATGAAGTCTGTTTCTGATTGTTTGGTCAGAGACATTCACACCAGTGGCCTGCCTGCTGGAGGCCATTTTGTAAGCTCTGGCAGTACTCATCCTGCTCATCCTTGCCCAAAGGAGCAGATACTGGTCCTGCTGATGGGTTAAGGACCTTCTAGTGTAACTGCCTGTCTCCTGGAATCTCCTCCATGCTATTGAGACTGTGCTGGGAGTCACAGCAAACCTTATGGCAATGGCATGTATTGATGTGCCACCCTGGAGAAGTTGGACTACCTGTGCAACCAACTTCTGTAGGGTCCAGATATCACCACAGGCTACCAGTAGTGACACTGACCATAGCCAAATGAAAACATAGGGAAAAAACAGACGAGAAAGAAAAAATGTCAGTGGCCTCCATCTGTTAAACCATTCCTGTTTTGGGGGTCGTCTCATTGTTGCCCCTCTAGGGCACCTGTTGTTAATTAAATTAACACCAAAGCAGCTGAAACTGATTAACAAACCCCTCTGCTACTTATTGTAACTGACCAGATCAATAGCCCAGAGGTTTGATTGACTTGATGCTATACTCGGATTAAAAAGTGGTCCTTTCATTTTTTGAGCAGTTAATTTTCCTATATATTTCCTATAGTACTTGTTGCTTGGCAAACTAAAACACATATTTTCAAAAATATAAAAAATACAGCACTCACCATCATTATATGTGTATCATTATATGTGTATACTTTAATAACATTTCTTTTGCACAAAGCTATAGAAATCTTACATTTTGCAGGGCAAAGATTTGGATCGCTAGAATAGCCAAACTTGTTAAACGTTTGTGGGTCGTTTGACTCATTTAATTGCACTGAATGACGTCTCTCCAGTTGCATTTGAAGCAGTTAATGGTAAAAAAAAATTCCCAGGATTGGAAATGTAGCACTTTGTGTCATTCATAACAAGCATTTAAACATGAATGGAATTCTTTGCATCTTCACTGTCAACAAAACGCAGGAAATGTCACAATTCATCTTCAAAAACATCACAGTCACAGAGTAAACATCCATTTATTTTTTGATACTGACAACTTCTTTAGCACCCACAATGTTCTATACAAAAGAACCCTGAAGAAGTTAAAAATTGATTTCACATTCATGTTGTCTTGAATGTCACAAAAACCCTTTGTCATGTCCTCTTAGACTCGTCTGAAAGAGAAGCGCAGTCTGTCGAAGTCGGTGCTTCTTTGTCAACAGGGGGCAAATCATTTCTTACTTCTTTTTTGAAAGCTGAAAATGATTCCAGCACTGTACTACCATCAATACATGATTGATCATCTTTTGATTCTAGTAGCAACAATTAATTTTTTGCAACAGATAATTTACACAACAGCATCTTTACACTTCTCGAACTTTAGTACTCAGTTCTTCGCTTCAGCCTTTGCTATTCATTCTCTGCAGCAGCAGTTTCAAGTGTGTTACTTCATATTTCTTTGAAGCTTTAAAAGCCAATACTTCATGACCTCATACTAACAGTTTTGTATCCCATAACCTTTTTCTCCATTTGCTTTTTCTGAAGATGTGATTTCCACACGTCCCATTGATGTGTAGAAGAGATGGAAAGGGTGAACTTTTCGAAACAAAGTCAAACTAACTTACAGGGGTCCAGATAACACTTGAGTGTGCTAATAAACTTGTCGTTTTCGGCTTGAGATTGTCCTTCATGTGTGCCAACTTCTCTAATGTACGCATTAACTTAGCTAACTCATTTTGTATATCTGTCTGCTATTAATGACTAGCAAGACATACAAGTTCACATACCAATCAAATCATTAAAAAAAATTCAACCCAAAAGTGGGGTGCTGATGCTTGGTCTGTCTTCACTGGTGTCAGTTCATTGTGATACCCTCTAATATTGCCATCATCTGAAAAAATACAGTCCAGTCATATTGATTTAAACACTAAGTGGAGTCTCACAAGCACCCACAGCTCAGGAACATATTCAGTCATTACGTGTTATCCATAGGAGTTACACTCCTGGAAAACTCCACAGAAACAAAAACTGTGGATACTGAAACATTGATCTTATGGGATAAACGGGGTTAGGCTCTGGTGGACCCTATTCACTGTACACTTTTGTCACTCATTACCATGAACAAAATTTTGTGTTATGAAAATCAACTAAGCTCGTCATGATATGGTTGTGCTTAGGAACACTTGGAAAAACAATTTCCTTAGTACAGTGATCCTTCGCTATATCACGCTTCGACTTTCCCGGCTTCACTCTATTGCGATTTTTTTCTCATACACGCTTACGTCACTACGCATGCGCTTTCTGAGAACTTTTATCTAAGCCCTACAATGGCACCTAAACGTGCTGCTTTTTCTAAGCCTTCTGACAATAAAACTAAGCGCCAGAGGAAGATGCTTACTATCCAGGAGAAGGTGAAACTCTTGGATATGATTAAAGATGGCAATACCCTACAAAAGCCTCCTCACGCATATGAAAAGACAGCGCCAGCAACTGCCTATCAAGATGTTCTTCAGCCGCGCACCCAGACACCCACTGCCTACTCCTAGTACTTCTTCACTGGAGACAACAACACACCTGCTGAAGATACTGCACTACCTCTGAAGATTCTCCTACTGAGGTCGTGCCTTCATAGGTTAGTGGTTGTGTGCAATTAAATGTACAGTACAATAATCTACTATATAAAAGCGTTCAGGATTGTCTTTCCGTCCCGTGAGTGCAAAGCATAGCGGTATTCTGCTTATTACAGACTTACTACTTGCGGCTTGAGGTACGAAGCGACACAATGTGAACAGAGTTCTGGTGCTGTCACCGTTCCCTTGCTTTTGTGTGCGATGCGCTGGAAAAATAGACAAAATTATGTCTCTGGAAATAATTAATGTTGATGGAGTACAAATGCCTCACCACGTAGTAAATATCAGGGGAGATAGTGCTTTCTTATTCTCATCTATAGCTTATTTAGTGCATGAAACTCCGTCTTTAGCAGTATAGATTCTTCCTGATATTGTACGACTTTGGACAGGCACTTGAGGAGATAAAAACTTAGGTTTTCGGGAGATGTTATGAATGGGCACTTTGATGTTCTCATTCCCTACACTTACATGCCTGATGTACACATGGAGCGCACAAAAATTGAGGATAAAAGTCGGTCGCCTTAAAAGGCGAGTGCGCCTAGTAATATGATATTTGTAACGTCTAATATATCTTATTTTCTCTTATTTTGTCTAATATATTGGGTAATACGAGTGTAATGGTGACTAAAGGGTGTTATTTCATGTCTAGAAGGCTCTAATAATGTTAAAAAAGTATTTAGAAGGTCGTAAACAGGTTTTCTATACTCTAACTGCGAAAATATTCGATTTATAAATAAAGAATCCTACTTCGCGAAAATTCATTTATCACGGTAGTGTCTGGAACAGATTAACCGTGATAAACGAGGGTTCACTGTACTACAATTCGCTGCCATTGTCGAAATGTCATATATTTATCTAATAAACCTTGTAAAACACTCAAAACATGTGGAAAATGATCAGAACCTGGAGACTTGTTAACACAACCTGAAGATCTCATCTTTCCTTGGTGGACTTTGTGTCGTTGCTGCATGATAGGCTTCTCAGAATTATTTTTCAACCACAGTGGCCACTAATACTAGGTGCAACTAATCCATATGGGGGGTTGACACATTTTGACATAACAGCACCGTATTTTTAGCAATTTTTGGAATTTGAACGTAGGCCTGAGCTGTGTGGGGTCCCAATGTGTCACATGTCTACCAATAAAGTCACCTCAGTCTGTTTTCCTGCAGTGACTTTTACTCATTGGGAGAGCCAACTTTTCATTTCCCTTTGAAGCTAAGAAGTACACATCACTTTGAGATGAAGTTTAAGGGACCACGACACATGGAGTTACTGGCATATGACTCTTAGATATTAATTTTTGTAGAGCAAAAAAAAATAAAAAATAAAAAAAGACCACCAGATTTATATTCATTATAATTTTTTCTGAAATGTTGTGCTGAGCTCAGACTTAAAAGGAGACTCTTAAAGGTTTGCATATTGGTTTCTTGTGCTGAGCATGCAGAACACCTAAATGTTATGAATTATGCAGACAATTATATACACATACGTTCTGCATATTAATATTTGTAAATTATTAAAAGGGTCATATAAGAGCAACTTTCTAAGGTATGTGCTATACTGCATATTAATTTTCAATTGTCAAAATCAATGTGAAGAAAGATGTGCATCTTTTGAGGCAGGGCGCTGACTATGGGGGCTTTCAACATCATTATGTAAATGGGTCACCCCTCATTATTTTGTCACACCTGCATCTTGTCTCTTTAAATTATCGCCTTATGTAGATCTGTGTGGATTTCTAGGAGTGCACGATTCTCAAAGCCAGGCTGTTAATTTAAGTTCACAAGTCTTCCAGCTGACAGCTCTTTCACAGTTAGACACTTCCGCTCATTTATTTCAGGCGTAATGCGCAGCAATCCTGTGAGGTGCGCCTTTATAAATACCCACACTCCCTCTGTCCTCGATTACTTTAATATTTTATGTTGCCTCTTCTATTGTGGCGTGTTTACTTTAAGGGTCTCTCGTTTTGCAAGTTCAACAACCTTTTCCTCTTTATTTCAATTAGAAACTTCATGTTTTAAGTTTTATTCATCTTACTTGCTTTCGTCGATGTTCTTGTTTATTTAGATTTGCCTTGGACATTCTGTAGAACTCCATTGTATGTCTCACTTGTTGGCAGTGGAAACTAGAGATTTGAGACCAGAGGGTGAAGTATTGTACCATCCTGGTTGGGGTGTAGCCTGGCAGCTGATGGCAGCTGTTGAGTATGGCAGGGAGCAGCGTGGAAGTCTGCCATCAGCAAAATGATTGACGTCAGTAGGAAGAAAAGGGGTGGGACCCTGAGCAAAGGAGCTGAAAAGGGAGGAGGGGCTTTCCGGAGAGTTTGAGGGGTGTCACGAAGGGGGGAAGGGGTGGTACAAAAGAGTGAGGTGTGAGTGTGGATAAAAAAAAAAAAAGTAATGGAGCTGTTAATTTAGTGTAGGGATCCGGAGTATTTGAAGGCCTCTCTCAATTGTAAATAGTTGCTGTTCGGTTTCTTTCTTTGTTGTTTTACATTTGCACTGTTAAGAGTAAACTGTTCTTGCAACCACTTCTTTGTCTTGCTGTGTCTTCCTTCCAAACCATTTACAGGGTGGTTGCTACAGCATTCTTGATTACAGTTTTGGAATAATTTTATCTATAGAACTAACCATCACAACTAAATAAAAGAATCACAAAAACTAATATCAATACTTGTGCCTTAATACTACAAGAGAGAACTAATCCTGTTTGCATTATCTTAGAACGAAAAATACTGGGCATTCCATGATTAATATTTTAATGACTCTTTTAATATTGACACCTTATGCATTATGAAACGCATTTCCCTGACTACACAGCTTCGAAATGATCATTAATGATATTTTGTAACATAGTATTAAACTTTTTGAAAACATAAGTTTCTCATGTCATTTAATTTTATCTAATGTGGTTAGTGACATCTTTCACATCTTCTATAACTCTGTGATGGCCAGTGCGATTTTCTACACTGTGGTGTGATGGGGCTGGTAACATCACTTCAAGAGAAGCCCACCCAATCAAAAGGCTAATTAAAAAAGGGCAGGCTCAGTTATGGGACACACTCTGGACCCCCTGGATTTCGTACCAAAGGAGAGTATTAAAGCAAATGTAAGTGAACAACACTGCACATCCTCTCCATGATACAACAACACTGTGGACTTTCAGCCAACAAATCACTCAGCACAAATGTCTGAAGAAACACTTGGGGGCTCCATGATATGAACAGTAATACATTTCATGGGACTGGGACTGCTAGATCAAAACGTCCTAAAGTAACTTCTCCCAACCACCCAAGAACAGTTTAGTGACACAAAATGCCTTTTCCAGCATTATTGTACCATCGGGCTATAAGGTAAAATTGATAACTAAGTGGCTCAGGATACAAAACATCAAAATTTTGGGCCCATGGTCAGGAAACTCCCCAGACCTTAATCCCACAGAGAACTTGTGATCAATCCTCAAGAGGCGGGTGGACAAACAAAGTCTCACAAATTCTGACAAACTCCAAACATTGATTATGCAAGAAAGGGCTGCCATCTGCAAAGCTGGCCCCAGACAATTTTGGGCCCAAAGCAAACTGATACTGAGGGCCCCATAACGGGCTCGACCCCTGCAGCTAGGAGGTCCGGGGGAGAGCTCCGGCCGCCAAGCGATTTTCTGCATTCTGAGATCAGAAATGCGTTTTCCCGGCATTTACAACCATCACTTTTTGACAATTTCCGTTTGACACTGACAAGTGTACTCGTAACACACTGACAGGAGCCAAATTTGCAGGCTGTCAGCGCAGACTGTCGTACAAGGCCCTGAGTGAAGGGTATGAGTAATGGAGGTCGGGGTGGGCCCACATAAATGTCTTTAGTGACGATCGGCTTCTGACTCCTCGGAGTCAGATACAGGTTTGTGGGACTTGGATTGCGTTGCAGTATCTTCGACTAATGGAAGTTCAGTCCTGGTGCTAGTGCTGCTGCTGCTGCTGCTGCTAGAGCTATCCGTTTTCGTTAGGAAGCGTTGCAAAGCGCCTTTTTGGGTAGTGAAGAATTCATCTTTTGCTGCTTTTTCTTGAGCACCTGATTTATATTTCCTTGGCGGTGGAACTAAAGACATTTGGAATACAATAATTTCAAACTGAGGAAATTCGGCAAGGCCTAACTCGTATCTACAAGACTGTTCCTTCTAACAAAATGGAAATATATTGATATGAAGGAAAGTGATGGCTTTACGAAAAGATGGGCCCCTTTTATGCTCTGTGTTGAGAATGCAGTGCGGCGGAGTGGCCCTGACTGAAGCGTAAGTGGCCGCCTACTGAGGACAGAGACACAGATGAGCCGTGGAGGCGGCAACAGGCGCGCGGGCCTGAGTGGAGCGTAATGAAGATTGCAGTACCGAGTGGAGATGTCCACGTGGAGTAATTAGGTGATGGAATATGTTGCCCGTGAATTATATATATAAGAAATTAGTAATAGAGGTTGGAGTGAAGGAGTCTGTTGCTCCATTGGGCCCTCCACAGCAGCGTCGCATCATAGGAAAAAAAAAACCTTGGGTGCAGTGGGCCCCCTCCAGCTGTGGGCCCAAAGCGGTCGCTTCATTCGCTTCGCCCTAAGGCTGGCTCTGCCATCTGTCAGGATTTGTCCCAGAAGTTTATTGACAGCCTGCCAGGGCGAATTGCAGAGGTCTTAAAAAAGAAAGAAGGGCCAACACTGCAAATATTGACTCTTTGCATAAACTTATAATGTAATTGTCAATAAAAGCCTTTGAAACTTATGAAATGCTTGTAATTATACTTCAGTTTGCCACAGAAACATCTGACAAAAAGATCAAAAAACACTGAAGGAGTAAACCAAACCAAATCAAACCAATATTTGTGTCTTTTGGCCACAACTGTACATTCGTGACTACGAGTATCTCTGAAGTTGAAAATCTTGTGATGCTAGTCAGGGTGTTTCTAGGATTTACAGGTATTAGGGTCTTAGCCCCCTCTTACATGGGATTCTACAAATATATTTAATAGAAGATATGGGGGGATTCCCTTTGGGGTTTTGCATGCAACATTTGTACACTACTGTAAAATTGACCAGGGTCTGGGCACATTAGTTAATATATTGATAATGGACAGAAGATTGTGAGCTTAATGCAATAGTTCAGGGACTCACATTTCTGAAGCACCTCTTTCTGACGCCACTGGTGTGATTGCTAATGGCCCTGAGTGAAGGACGGAGAAGAGCAGGACTATACAGGATGGCTGAAGTCATTAATTCTTATTGGCCAAAGCACATGCCCTTCAGTACATATCATGCACCTGAAGCTAAACATGTTTGGGCCCAGGCTAGTACTTGAATGGGAGACCATCTAGGAGAAGATTGGGTTGCTGCTGGAAGAGATGTTGGTGAGGCCAGTAGGGGGTGCTAATCTGTGATCTGGAGGTGGATTCCAATGCCCCAGTGCAGTGATGGGGATACGGTGCTACAAAAATGGCACTGGCTCTGTGGTAATTAATGATCTCTGGGTATCTTTGTAAAAGTCCTGGCTAAATTGCCCACTAATGCCTAAATATTGTGGCCCGCTAATCATCCTCTGTTTCTAATTGGCTAACTGTCTCTCACCCCTTCACCGCCTAACAGTAAATATGTAGTGAGTGTGAGTGTACTGGTGCATTAATGGCAGCCATTGTATCCTCCAGGTGGATTCTACACATTGGTGGTGGCTGAAGAGTTTCCCTCTAATGTGCTTTGAGTTTCTTAAAAAGCGCTACATGAATGCAATGACTTCTTCTTCTTCTTAGGTCAGCTCCTACAAGGTAGTGTGCGTTTCATAAGTCCTAAACAGAAAAGAGCTTTTTGCCAGTAATATTCTCTTTTTAAATTTATTTCAAATAATTTTTGATGTTTTCAATTACTTCTATTCTCCCATCATTCAATGCCTACCACAGAGAACCGCTTTTTCATTTATTGCACTGCGATTCTGTCTTTGGAAAATGTTCTTCAGTGTTTTCAAGTCAACCACAATTTTTGTTTCAGTTTTTCTTTGAACTGTCAAACATTTTGAGCAATAGAAGAAACCTCCAAATAACTGGCTAGAAAACCTGCAATGTCCCCCCATTGCGGCCTTTACACTTAAAGGAAAGATCAATCATACTGTGCTGATTTACTTTTGTTTAGTTAGCATTGACGTTCAAGCTTGGATACGACACCAATGAGAGCTGCACGACTCCTGTGCCATTTTTGAGGGGATGTTCAAGTATTACAGAGCCTGATGATTAAAATCCATAATTGTGAAATATAAATGACATAATCTAAAATCCAGATTAGTGGATTGACCAGCTTTTTTTTAACAAACTACATCTCAGTTTTCTTTTGGTTGTATCAAGTTGGCTGTTCAGCTGGTCTGTCAATTGACAGCAATGAGAAAAGACGAGCACGCCAGTGCATTAATCACCCTTGCCACAATTACGCAGACAGGCCCTCTAAAGCACATTACATTAAGTTTATGATGAGAACTGTCAAAAGCATGCAACATCTGACATTTTTACTTTGTGGTTTTCTGGCTTGTTCTGTTACATTACCTTCACGCTTGAATACAATAAACATCTCACGCTGCCTGCTATGGGTTGTGGTGGCACCCCACCCTAACTGGATTTGTGCTGAGTTTAAATGCCAGAGTACCACACAGATAAAAGAAAGACATGTAAAATGAAATATTTATATTGGGCAAGACAGAGGCTAAGAGATACTTTAAAAATTAAATAGAAATACAGGTTATTGTGAAATGACTGTAAATGATTCAGTTTGTATTTAATGGAACACGAATAAAATCTGCACATTAGAAGATAAGCAACAGAACCCTAAACAAATATTTGTAAAATCCAAAATGAAAGAAAGAGTAGCAGTGTGAGACCCAACTGGCTTACCCCATGTGGCTTGTCCGCTGTCTCGTGGCACTCGAAGAGCTCTCAATGTTGTCCTAAATTCTTTCTGTAATCCCTACCGCTGTTTCCACCCATTGTGGACGGATAACAATTCTGAGTTATCCAACCTAGGCAGGTATTTTGGATTCTTGTTATTCTTCATCCCGTTGACTGCTGATGATAGCTGCAGAACCTTGTGCTGATGAGCTTACAGTATACTCTCCATATTCCATTTAGATAGATAGATAGATAGATAGATAGTTACTTTATTAATCCCAAGGGGAAATTCACATAATCCAGCAGCAGTATACTGATACAAAGAAACAATATTAAATTAAATAGTAATAAAAATGAAAAGAATTAAAATAAAATTAATGTTCGCATTTACTCCCCCGGGTGGAATTGAAGAGTCGCATAGTGTGGGGGAGAAACGATCTCCTCAGTCTGTCAGTGGAGCAAGACAGTGACAAAAGTCTGTCACTGAAGCTACTCCTCTGTCTGGAGATGACACTGTTCAGTGGATGCAGTGGATTCTTCATGATTGACAGGAGTTTGCTTAATGCCCGTCGCTCTGCTACAGACGTTAAACTGTCCAACTTTAATCCTACAATGGAGCCTGCCTTCTTAACAAGTTTGTCCAGGCGTGAGGCGTCTTTCATTTTTATGCTGCCACCCCAGCACACCACCACGTAGAAGAGGGCACTCGCCACAACCGTCTGGTAGAACATCTGCAGCATCTTACTGCAGATGTTGAAGGATGCCAACCTTCTCAGAAAGTATAGTCTGCTCTGAGCTTTCTTACATAGAGCATCAGTATTGGTAGTCCAGTCCAATTTGTCATCCAGCTGCACTCCCAGATATTTAAAGGTCTGCACCCTCTGCACACAGTCACCTCTGATGATCACAGGGTCCATGAGGGGCCTGGGCCTCCTAAAATCCACCACTAGCTCCTTGGTCTTGCTGGTGTTAAGGTGTAAGTGGTTTGAGTCGCACCATTTAACAAAGTCTTTGATTAGCTTTCTGTACTCCTCCTCCTGCCCACTCCTGATGCAGCCCACAATAGCAGTGTCATCAGCGAACTTTTGCACGTGGCAGGACTCCGAGTCATATTGGAAGTCTGATGTATATAGACTGAACAGGACCGGAGAAAGTACAGTCCCCTGCCCCTGTTATAATTTATAACATTTGGTCATAAAGGCAAATCCACTGCACAGCATTGGTTTGAAGAACGGTGGTGGAAGCGTTGCAGTACCCGACTAGACGTTTTGACTCTTCGAATCTCTACCAGCTGCACCCTGTTTTTTTGCTGATGGACCAGGGGTCTCATTTATAAAGCTTTCACCTACATCCAAACATTGGGATTTATAAAAGGAATCTTGACGGTGCAACATACACTTATTTACGGTAAGTCTGACCTATGTGAGTGCAACATTTTGGAGAAACTGGGACATGTCGACACCCTTACTCAAGTAGGGAAATGCAGGCAAAGCACCTAAATGATGATTCGCACAAATAATAATTCATATCACTGAGCCATTATTACAATGTGTGTTGACGTGACAAACCTAATACATGATACAGACTGTATTTTATTTCCCTTTTAAAAGTGCCAATGGTACATATTCACACTTAAGAACTTTATTGTTTTTCTTGTCAGTTTATATCGATTACATGTTGTCACATTTCGAGGAACTGGCTGACAGGTCAGGAATATCTCAACATATGCATTTTCCTGTTTTTTAGTTTTATAAATGAGGCCCCTGGAAAGAATTCTAACTTGGCAGATATGTGGAGGATGGAATTTAATGTAATTTAAATGTAAAGTCCATCCATCCATCCATCATCAAATCCGCTATATCCTAACTATAGGTTCACAGGGGTCTGCTGGAGCCAATCCCAGCCAACACAGGGCACAAGGCAGGAACAAATCCCCGAGCAGGGCGCCAACCCACTGCAGGGCACACACACCCACACAGCAAGCACAATTTAGGATCGCCAATGCACCTAACCTGTACGTCTTTGGACTGTGGGAGGAAACCCACACATACACGGGGAGAACATGCAAACTCCATGCAGGGAAGAACCTAGGTCTCCTAACTGCGAGGCAGCAGCGCTACCCACTGTGCCACCATGCCGCCCTAAATGTAAAGTCTATATTTTTAAAGCTATGGAGTTTCCATTAGTGTTGTATGACAGTGAGAGCTGGACTATCATTAAAGCTGAACACAAAAGAATCAACACTTTTAAACTTTAAGGCTGGAGAAAATAAAGCTGAGAGTTATTTGCACAGCAAGCAGACCCAATAAGTGAATATCTGAAGAAATAAAACTGGAGTCCACAGTGGAAGGCTTGACTTTTAAAGAAAAACACAAATACTTTGGCCACGTAATGAGAAGACTGGATTCCTTGGAAAAGAATCTCATGTTGGAGAAAATTGAATGTAAAAGGAGAAGAGGAAGAGAGAAACTACAACAGATAGAATGCATTAAAAGAAAAAGCATATGACCTATAAGGACCAGAAAAACATTTTCAGATAGAAACACCATCAAGTCGAGAAAAGTCAGATTAAACAACAGCAAAAATGTAAAGTGTTACCAGGAAACATAAATGTTAGATACAATTACACAATGGAGGTCCTTAACCTTGAAAATCACCAATATTAAAGCTCAGCTCTGTTTCCATAATAGTGAAGCCTCATCTTTGCTAGAGATGTAGAGATTGCTTCTTCTTAATTGGTCCAAGATGAATAATGACAAATGGCATACCTCCACCTGAAAAAGTCCAGTGGTGTGAAATAAGAGTCTCTTCCTGTCCATCAGTCTGGAGACCCCATGTTCAAAGCAAAATGATCTGACTGACATCACTGAGGTTTGGTACCACACTTGTTCTTGTGAGTGTTCTTGACAACACTTGTTTTGTTTTATTTTTAGTTGTTCTTGTGAGGCCCCGCGGTGGGCTGGCGCCCTGTCCAGGGTTTGTTTCCTGCCTTGCGCCCTGTGTTGGCTGGGATTGGCTCCAGCAGACCCCTGTGACCCTGTAGTTAGGATACAGCGGGTTGGATAATGGATGGATGGATGTTCTTGTGAGTGTTGTTGTGCAAGCTCTGCATTTTGGGACTCCATATGCATAACTACTTGGCCCACATTACACTTACCGTATTCTTCAGGCGGTTCGTGGCCTTCCCTTCGAGTTTAAGTATATAATTTGCATTCTTGCACAACTGTAATGTTGTCATTAGCAATGAGCAATACAATCTATTCGCATACAGTTTTGCAAAACTGACACTAAAATGTGTTTCACAGGTGATTTAGCTTTTGAGAGACTCAAAACTAATTAAAAAAGCTTTAAAGGTTTTTTGGGGGGTGGAAAATAAGGAATATTGCTCCCTAATGCCTTGTTCACGCTGTTGTGTTTACCTGTGTCATTTTCTGGGGCTGTGTAAAAAATATGCAATTCTGTGCCACTCCAATATATTAAATTCTATTTATGACTTTTGTTCACATTGTCAAGTGCAATGCTTTTTTAGAAAATGTAACAATACAATTTATTTTTGTATAGCTCAAAATCACACCAGAAGTGCCACAATGGGCTTTAACAGACCCTGCCTTTTGACAGCCCCCCAGCCATGACTATCCAAGAAGACAAGAAAAAACTTCCAAAAAAATCCTTGTAGGAGAGACCCCTTTCCAGGTAGGTTGGGCGTGCAGTTGGTGTCAAAAAAAGGGAGTGAATACAATACAATACACAGATCAGAACACAAGTAATCCTCAATATAATATACAATTCAACAGTAGATGATATCACATAATAAGATTTGGAATTGTTTTTTTTTTTTTTTTTATTTATTTATTAATTTTATTACAATCAATACATAGCAATCAAGTTTTACAAAAAAAAAAATTATGCTAAGAACAGATCGATCCCCACCCTTGAGAGAGAGAGCAAGCCAAAGCGGTGTAAAATTTAAGGCTTTTAAAAATACCTAAATCAACAAATTCTCTGTGCTTTATAAAATCATTTCAAAATATTACTGATTAGATCCTGCCATGTTTTGAAAAAAGTCTGCACAGATCCTCTAACTGAGTATTTGATTTTTCCAATTTTAAATAATATAACACATCAGTTTCCCACTGACTTAAAGAGGAGAGTTTGGGTTCTTCCAGTTTATCAGAATAAGTCTGCGTGCCAACAGTGTAGTGAATGCAATCACAATTTGTTTGTCTTTCTCCACTTTAAGACCCTCTGGAAGAACCCCAAACACAGCTGTTAATGGGTTAGGAGGGATTGTGAGTCCAAGACTGTCTGAGAGGTAATTAAAATTTTTGTCCAGAATAATGTTAATTTGGAGCAGGCCCAGAACATGTGACCTAGTGAGGCTGGGGCTTGGTTGCAGCGTTCGCAGGTTGGATCATGCCCTGGAAACATTTTGAGAGTTTTAGTGAGACAGATGTGCTCGATATATAATTTTGAGTTGTATAATTGTATGCTTTGCATATGGAGCTTGAGTGAATTCTCTGCATTGCTACTTTCCACTCCTTTTCTGATATATTAATTGAGAGGTCATTTTCCCAGTGTCCTCTTGGATCTTTGAAAGGAAGGGATTGTAAAAGGATTTTATATATTGTAGAGATGGAGTCTAACTCCTTGAAATTGAGCAATAATTTTTCCAGCGTGGATGAGGGTGCAAGATGAGGAAAATCTGGAAGGTTCTGTTTAACAAAGTTCCTGATTTGAAGATAGTGAAAGAAATTTGTAGCTGGAATGTTAAATTTGGAATGTAATTGTTCATAGGATGCAAAGGCGTTGTCTATATAAAGATCTCTAAGCAAGTTAATTCCAAATTTTTCCAGATATTAAAAACTGCATATGTTTGTGAGGGTTGAAAGAGGTGGTTCTTTTGCAGGGTGCCACAGAAAGAAGCTTCTCCGTCTTAAAATGCTTTCTACATTGGTTCCAGATTCTAAGTGAGTGGAGCACAATTGGGTTATTAGTGTATTGCCGATAGCGTGTGTTTATTGGAGCACAAAGCAAGGAATACAAAGAAGTACTGCAGGATTTTACTTCTATTGCGGTCCATGCCTGTGTATGTTCTTCTATTTGTGTCCAGGTTCTTATCGACTGTATATTTGCGCCCAGTAATAAAACTGGAAGTTAGGTAGAGCCATGCCGCCTTCTGCCTTTTGTCTTTGTAGGGTCGCTCTTTTGATGCGTGGATGTTTAGAATTCCAAATAAATGAGGTTATTGTTGAATCTAATTGCTTAAAGAACGATTTATTAATGTATATTGGTATGTTTTGAAATAAAAAGGAGCTTAGGAAGAATATTCATCTTAACAGTGTTAATTCTTCCAGCTAGTGTGAGATGAAGGGTTGACCATCTATGCAAGTCTTGTTTAATTTTTTCCATACAGGCACGAAATTTTTTGATAAAGAGCTTTATGTTTACTTGTGATGTTTACGAGGTATTTAAACTGTTCTGCAATGATAAAAGGAAGGGTGTCTAATCTAATATTATATGCTTGCGAATTCACGGAAAGAGTACACTTTTATTCAGATTAATTCTGAGACCAGAGAGCTTTTGAAATTCTGTGAGTGCTGCTAAGACTGCAGGCACAGAATTTTCTGGGTCCGATATATACAGTACCATGTCATCTGCATATAATGAGATTTTCTGTTCCAGTCCTTCTCTGCTAATCCCCTTTATCTGATCAGTATTTCGACAATGTATTGCCAGTGGTTCAATGGCAATTGCAAACAGCAGTGGTGACAAAGGGCATCCTTGTCTTGTGCCACGTTCTAGTTTAAAGTAGTCTGAGCAAATGTTATTGATGCAAACTGAAGCTTCTGGGTTAGTATACAGTAATTTAATCCATGCACAAATGTTGGGCCAAACCCAAACTTCTCCAAAATAGTAAAAGGTATTTCCATTCAATCATGTCGAATGCTTTTCTGCATCCAATGATAATAATATTTCTGGGGTGTTTGATTTAGTTGGTGAGTATATTACATTAAACAGGCGAAGATTTGAAGATAAGTGTCGGCCCCTAATAAATCCAGTTTGGTCTTGTGATATTATGAGGGAGCACTTTCTCCATCCTTCTAGCTATGATTTTAGAGAGTATTTTAACGTCGTTATTCAGAAGTGAAATTGGTCTGTATGATGCACATTGTAATAAGTCCTTATTTTGTTTTGGAAAGACAGTGATTAGTGCTTGGCGAAAGGTTTGTGGAAGAGATTGGTTATCTCTGGCTTCTGTAAATGTTGCTAATAGGAGGGAGCTAGCTGAGCGGAGAATTTCTTGTAAAACTCTGCAGGGTAGCCATCAGGGCCTGCTGCTTTTCCACCTTGGGTGACTTTATAGCATCCAGTAATTCTGATAATGACAGAGGTTTATCGAGCTCCTCCACACTAATAGCGTCAATTTGTGGTATCTGTAATTTATCCAGAAATGCATTAGATTGTATATTGTCTTCTTTAAACTCAGTAGTATATAGGGATTTATAGTAGTCTCTAAAAGTGCACATTATATTTTTGTGTTCGATGATTTTATCTCCATTAGTGTTAGTAATTACGAGATTGCGTTGCACTTCTTGCTTGTGAATTTGTTGCTAAAAGCTTATTAGCTTTCTCTCCATGTTCATAATAATGATGTCTGGATTTGTAAATTAGTTGTTCGGTTTCTTTAGTTGTCAAGAGGTTTAATTCTGAATGTAGAGCCTGCCTCCTCTTATGTAGAGTCTCGCTTGGTAGTCTGGCATGTTCTTCATCTATTTTAGTAATTTCGCTTTTTATCTCTGCTACTTTCTTAGCGGATTTATTTCTGTGGGAAAGATATGAGATAATCTGTCCTCTTAAGAAGGCCTTAAGAGTTTCCCAGAGTATTCCTACAGAGATCTCAGGGGATGTATTTGTCTCTAGAAAGAATTCAATTTGTTTGGATATAAATTCAGTACAATTCTCGTCAGCTAATAGAAGCGGATTGAGGCGCCATCTCTTGGGGTGAGTGTATGGGGCTTAGTAATTTCAGCTCCAAGATCATCGGAGCATGGTCTGAAATAACAATAGCATCGTATTTACAAGATTTAATCTTAGGCAAGAAGTTATTATCTATAAAGAAGTAATCAATCCTTGAGTAGCAATGATGTACTGGTGAGTAGAAAGAATATGTTCTTGAATTTGGGTTTAAAAACCTCCAGGGATCTGATAAGTTGTGATCAGTTAAAAACTTTGTAATTATCTTTGCGGTGTTAGTTGCCGTTCCCCCTGTGGAGGAAGTCTTATCTAAAAGTGGATTTAGAACACAATTAAAGTCCCCAGCCATTATAAGTTTATGAGTGTTCAGATTGGGAATGGATGCAAATAAATTTTGTATAAATTCCTTATCATCAACATTAGGTGCATAAACATTTATCAAAATCATTTTACAGTTAGATAAGTCTCCCATGACCATCACATATCTCCCTTCAGGATCCAATACTACATCTGATGCTACAAATGGTACTGTTCTATGTATGAGAATTCCCACCCCTCTAGTTTTCTTTGTAAAACTAGAATGGAACATTTGGCCAGACCAGTCTTTTGCAGCCGGAACTGATCCTTACTTAGTAAGTGGGTTTCCTGTAAAAATACTATTTTAGCATTTAGACCTGTTAGGTGAGAAAGTACTTTCTTTCTCTTTAATTCGTGATTCAGGCCTTTAACATTCCAGCTTACGAAGTTAACTGTCCCATCATGGAGACACTGATTCTGAGTTTTTGGTGTCATATTATAGTCTTAACTGGAAGTGAAATAGTTTAGGTCTTAATTTCCTATTCCCCCAAGAGTTGTTGCCATGCATCTTATTATTACGTTGATAGTTATAATTATAATCCTCAATATAATATACAATTCAACAGTAGATGATATCACATAATAAGATTTGGAATTGTTTAGAGTCTTGGAGACCTTGGAGAAAGTCGTCACCCTTAAACTCCACTCTCATTCCTAGCTGAGGATCTGCACACTTCCTGTTATCCTGTAAAATCCCTTGTGCGTGAATCGGCTCCTTCCTCTCTACTTTTCTTGACATTTTTGAAATATGAGGATAAAATCTTTGACATCTCTTTCATATATTCTAACATGTAAACCATTATTTCATTGTCAAATTTCCATCCATCCATTACCCAACCCGCTATATCCTAACTAAAGGGTCCAATCCCAGCCAACATAGGGTGCAAGGTAAGAAACAAACCCTGGGCAGGGCGCCAGCCCACACACACACACACACACCAGGAACAATTTAAAATCGCCAATCCACCAAACCTGCATGTCATTGGACTGTGGGAGGAAACCCACATGCAAATTCCACACAGGAAGGACCCAGGAAGCAAACCCCAGTCTCCTAACTGCGAGGCAGTTGTGCTACCCACTGCGCCACTGTGCCGCCTCATTCTCAAATTTACCATCGTTAATGATTTAAGTTCCACAATTTTTGTGATGATCCAATTTTATTGACAAAAGTGGTTTTACTTCCGTTGGACATAGTTAATTTTATGCAATAAAAATTCCTTCAAGTCTTTTGTTACCTTAATGAGCATTTCAGTGTCAGATTCAATATTGACTGGATGCTGTAAACATGTAATTATCCTATAGTGTGCCTACAGAGCATGGTTTTATGATACTGTCAAAAAGATATGGACATAGAGGAGATGTGGATTTTACCTTGATGATCTTAAATTATTCTTGCGGCAGATTGAAGACTAAGTGTCAGCTTAAGTGAAAAATTATGGAAACATACTAAGTAACTGTAACATCAAACACTGACTAAATTAGTTTTAATTCAAAAAGCTGCTGATGAAAGAAGAGAAGAAGTGGGCCGCTATGGTGGAGAAAAGAAGAGCTGCTCAGGAAGCAGCAAGCGCATTAACCTCTAAACAAACAAATGTTAAACGTACAGAGAAAGAGTAGGAAAACTAGGAATGCTCAAGTCAAGTGTATTCACTGCACGTTATGCACGTCATGCAGTGCGCCATTACTGGTATACTCTAAAATATGCTTACATTAGACGGTGTGAGAAGTTAGTCACTACACTTACTAAAAGCACATCAATGATCATTTTGAAAATAACACCCTTAATATTGCTCTTTGGGAATGATAGGTTCTGTGTCTTTCTCTGTAAAAGTGAATGGAGTGAAACATCACAGTACTACAGTGCTGTGAATTTTCTGTTATTCAAGCAGAAATGTGTATGTGTACCTGGAAGAAGAACACTTTGGGTCAAAGGTTAATCATTAACATTGCACTCATGTTTGCAGATGTGAGCCTGTCAGCCTGATGTTGAACTGCTCCAAACAGATAGAACATCCTACTAACAAATCTGGAACACCCAAGCAGGTAGCAAGGACATACTGGGAAGAATTAGAGAATGTATCTCTTCAGAATGGAGTGAACCTTCTCCTCAGCAAAACTTTCTCCTGTATCTTGAAAAAGGTGAGAGATGCAGAGCCCACACCGTATTAACGGTAACTGCAAGGAGCTGTGGCCAAAAGGTTGTTGTTGCCTCTAAACATGGCAACCCTAGGACCCACTGATGGACCCCAGTGGTAACAGAGGCTGTCAAGTTGAAGAAAGAGGCCTTCTGTGCAATACTAGCAAGAGGGTCTCAAGATCGGATTGATGCTTACAGGCAGGCACAACTACCTTGCAGAGTGATATTCTCCACTTGGTTACATCAGACATTTATTTCTAGTGTACACTGGAATGATTCACTGCTGACTGGGATGTGGACTGGATGAGAATTAGCCCCTCACACAATAGGAGCTCACAGTTCTTCTCTTATATGTAACTACTTGTTCCCTGCAGGTGATGGATAAGTAGCTGCCCCAGGTGGAGAAGTTCAAATATCTTCAAGTCTTATTCATGAGTGAGGTTTCTGTTTCTTTTCCCGGTTTTCTGTGGTGGCGATCTGCGCCATCACCACCTAATCACAGCACCGTGATGTCCTACATTGATGGATTAAAAGCCAGAAGTATACATGACCATCATCATCAAGCCCTTCAAAGAGAACCCTAAATACAAAGAGGACTGTTCATTTATGTCAGAGGGGACTGGGTGGTCCTGTGGCCTGGAACCCGTGCAGATTTTACTTTTTCTCTCCAGCCGTCTGGAGTTTTTGTTGTTTTTTCTGTCCTCCCTGGCCATCGGACGTTACTCTTATTCTGTGTTAGTGTTGTCTTATTTTAATTCTTACTTTGTCTTTTATTTCTTTTTTCTTTATCATGTAAAGCACTTTGAGCTATATTATTTGTATGAAAATGTGCTATATAAATAAATGTTGTTGTTGTTGTTGATCATGAGATGTCCAATAAATCAATGCAGCAGCAACAGTTTTACAAATATTGTAGAGGACCATGATGGAGAATGAATCTGTGTGCATCCCCGTCCTCACCTATGTGCATGAGCTCTGATGGTGACTGAGAGAACGAGATCACGAGCACAAGCAGAAAGGTGAAACCAGTGGGATATTAGTGGGCTCACTCACCATGTTAGAGTAAGTATGGGATGGCATCAGAGTAGGACTGCTGGTTCACCAGAATTCGGATAGACAGTTGAGGTTGTTCCATATAGTTAGGATGCCCCTTGATGACTCCCTTGAAAGATTCGCCAGGCACTGCCCAATAGAACCAGACCAGTGGGCTAAACCAGGACACACTAGAGGGATTACCTATAAAATGTTTGATTCTGCTGGGTACATCTGAGTATTCCCAAGAATGGCTCAAAAAATGTACTAAGGCTACGGAGACCTGGTTAGTCCAGCTCAGTGTTTTGTTAGCATGACCTTCTCATTGAAAAACAGGATGAAAAGAATAATGATGATAAACTTTAATGTACCAGAAAATGACCAACATATTTACATATTGAGACACACTGAAATAATCAAGCTAGCTTAATGCATCCAGCTAGCTTGAAAATCATTTTCTACTTCTCAAGTTTAGGCATAAAACGTACGATTAGAGGCTGACCATACAGTACTCACTCGTTTCTTCTGTTCTTTAGCTAATCAGTTAGAATACTACAGGGATGACATCTGTTGGTAATTGTGAAGTACTGCATGTACTGGATTTTATTATTATTTTGCTTTCTCCCCCCTCTGAGTGCACCAGATGAGCTTGTAGATAGTTGATAATTAGATCAATGGAAGCTGCCTATATAAAATGGCTGGTCATGTCTTCATGGTTCCTGAAAGGTGGTCTCAGAACATCCTTCAATGGCCGTAACTTGTTACTACTTGTTACTAAATGTAACTTTATTACATTTCATCATCTGGCATATTTAGACTGCTCTGAAAAAATGTCTTAGTAGAAAGCTCTGCTTGATATTGAATTATTGCAAAAGGAAAAAAGAACAGCAGCAAATATAACTCGCTCAATCAATTTAAAAAAATAGCACAGAAAGAGATGTACAGATTGTACTAACAAATTGTTGGCCACTTCTTTACCTACTTTTGACATTTCAGGATCGGTGCAATAGCCTTTCATTTTCACCAAAGGACTAAAGCCACTGCTTTATGTCAGTTGCCATTTACATTATTAATGACTACAATTGACGGCTGTTTATTAAGTGCGTGTGAGTGTGAGTGAGTGAGGAGTTAGGAGGCCCCAGTTTCAAGCTCACCAACGCTGAAACACGAGGCTGACAGTTATGACAGGAATAATTTGACCCTGAAGGAGTGATGATGATTTTCTGAAGGTTCTGTCTACGCGCCGCTGTAGCTAACCATTGATTTGAAAGCCTGATGGAGGTAATCGCTGGAAACATTTGTCAGATTATCCTTATCCAATTCTATCTTTTTTATTTTAAACAATCAGATATACTGCAACACAGTTTGTATTTGGAGGGGAGGGAGAGAGAACGCAATGCTTCCCAGATGAGCCAATTAGTAGACATACCATATAAAATGTATATTGTTTACGTAAAAAAAAATGATGTTAGAAACATTTGACCTAACTGCAATACTAAACCACAAATGATAAACATCTGCCTCGGTACACACAGCGCTCTCCTCCAGCCTTAGATCATTATTCAGAAGCAGATGTTAATTCCAAATAAACCTGTAGAGGCTGTCAGCTATTGCTTAAGTAGGTGCAGAAAGTTCAAGCATGGATGCACAGAGTTGTGTCAAAAATGGAGTTTTAGGAATAGATTTGCAGAGTGCAGGGAGAGATAATAGGGTATAAATCAGGTAAAACATTTATATTATATAATGTTATCTTGCCATATCAAAGATTTAGGAAAATGGTGAATTAAAATGGATTTTAGATCAGAAAGAAAGCAACAACTGAACATTACAATTGTGTTTTGTATAAAGCAAATGTACACTTGTGTATATTAAATATTGTAAGCCTAATGCATTTAGAAACATAAACTATACATTGTCGGAGATGCCTATGGTGGCGACCCGGCTGGAACGCCCAGGAGGACCGGAAGAGGGCTTATGTCCACCTCAGACCATGTGGGGGCGACCACCCTGGTTCCTTTGGGGGCCACAGATATAGAGCTTTGAAGCTCTACCCTGTAGGGGCCCGTGGTCACCGCCAGAGGGACCCCCTGTGCCTAGAGAGCCCTGAACCTCAGCACTTCCGCCACACCCGGAAGTGCTGGGGGAAGAGGATCGGGGACACCTGGAGTGATTTCGGGTACACAGCAGGTGGTCACTGGAGGACACCTGGAGCACATCCCGGTGCATAAAAAAGGGGCCGCCTCCCTTCAGACAACGGCTGGAGTTTGGAGGAGAAGACAAGGTCTTGGAGGAGAGGCCTGAAGAAAGAGAAGGCACTGTGTTGTGGCCAGGACTATGGGGACTTTTGGGGGTTGTTGTGTGCACCTTGTAAATATGGATTGTGTGAATAAACGTGTGTTGGGAGACATTAATGTGTCCGCCTGTCTGTGTCCGGGCCGGCTTCCACAACATGTAATAACTTATAATAAATATTCCAAAGAAGTGAAAATATAGCATTCAGAAAGCATAACCCTAACCCTTTCACTTTTTTCACATTTATTTCTTCCCATCACTAAACAACACTCAATATCCCAGAATTACATAGTGAAAATGGGATTTTAGAAATTTTTATAAAATTTATTGAAAATAAAAAAAAAACTGAAACTTCTCATTGCCACCAGTATTTAGACCCTTTGCTATGACACTTGAAATGTGGCTATTGTCCATTGTTGAGATGTTACTACACCTTTTATGGAGTCCTTCTGTGGTCAATTGGATTGATTAGACAAGATTAGAAAAGGCACACACCTGCCTAGAGAAGGTCCCACTGTGTGTCAGAGGCAAAAAACAAGCCGTGGGGTCAAAGGAATTGTCTGCTGAGGGTAGAGACAGGATTGTGTCGAGGGACAGATCTGGGGAAGGCTACAAAAAACAAAATTCTGCAGCATTTTAAAGTCCCCAAGACCTTGTATAAGGAAAACATTTGGAACAACATCCCACCAAACTGAGCATTTGTGAGAGTAGAGCCTTTGTGAGACAGGTGACCAGGAACCTGATGGGAGATCCAGAGAACCTGCGTGGAGATGGGAAAAACTGCCAGAAGAACAATCATCACTATAATACTTCACTGATCTGGAGTTTATGACGGATTAGACACATGTAAAGGACACACTCAGTAAAAGACACATGGACGCCCGCTTGGTGTTTGCAAACAGGAACCTGAAGGACTCTTGGATGGTGAAAAGCAAGATTTTCTGGTTAGATGAAACCAAGGCTGAACTGGTGCCAATTCTAAGAGTCACGTCTGGTGGAAATCAGCCAACCCTCATCACCACATAGTGGTGGCAGCTCCATCCTGTGGGTTACTTTTCAGCAGCAGGGGCTGGGAAACTAGACAGGGCTGAAGAAAAGCTGAATGCAGCAGAAGACAGAGATATCCTTAAAGAAAACCTGAATCAAAGTGCCCTGAACCTCAGCCTAGCTGGGCTGATATTTTACCTTCATGAACAATGACCATAAACACAAAGCAAAGACAATGCAGGGGTAGCTCAGGGACAACTCTGCTTGGAAATGTATTCCATGTGTCTATGGTTCTTTGTGTGAAGAAAAACGTTCTAACATGTGTGTGAAATCTACCCTAAGTTTCCAAACATGTCCCTGAGTTCTTCTTGAAGAATTCACAGTATTTTAAAGTAACAACTGGAATCCAATGGACTAATTCCTTTCATATTTTTAAACTCTGACCATATCACCTCTTAAACTATGGCTAAGATGGAGAAATTTTTAACAAAAAGACAGTCCTCAGCAATACTCTCTTTCTGTCCAGTCAGTTAATGGCATGGCTTGGTTAATATGTCAGAAGAGGAGTTAGGTTTGGGGGTCTTCCAGTTCTGGATCTTCCAAACTAATGGAAGAAAAGACAAATGGTCAAGAGACTGTACAACCACAAAATCTTTCCTAAAATCATTCCACAAAACCAAAGATGTATATTTCATTTTGGTCATTACATATTCAAAGCAAAATTTTATCAAATGAGAATGTCTGAACAGAGGCAGAGGAAGACTCAAAATCAGAAGTCACCAAGGTGGGAACCAACAACATTTTTCCTAAATCCCGTTACAAAGTGTTTGCTTACAAACACACTTCTTAATATGACAGGAGGATTGTGTTAGTTGCTCTTGTACTTTGGAAGAAAAGCTCATGTTGCCTGAAGTGGCAGTATGTCCAGTTTCAAACAGACTCAGGCTTTCATACTAAATGGCTTCCATTTATGACGTTACATATCTTTACACGTGTGTTATATTAACACCCATGTGCAATCTGTGAGACATTGTCAAGACTGGGCATTGCAAGCAGTTAAACACAAACAGAACCGAGGAAGGAGATAAGCCAAAAGCTCATATCCAGTTGACGAATACTGTGAAAAAATGACACAAAAATGTGCAAAAGGTGCAGGACAGTGAACCACAAGAACACCTTGATTCATTCTCATTTGCTGTTGACAGGAAGCGGACATTAGGTTTTTTGTGTAGTCGTCTACCTTTGGTGCCTCATCCTGCCTTTGTGTGTTGCTGGACAATGAAGGCATGCAAGGAAACCCCAAGACACTGAGGACTACTGTTTCCATAAAAAGTCGTGATGTTTAGCAATCAGGTTTGTCATGGTTTATTGTTTACTTTATCAGTGTATGCTTTGGCTTTGTAAATTTTTGCCTGTCGTAGGATTTTTTTTCTTTCTCATATACTGGGAAAGTATCTGAATTGTCCAAAAATTCGATTTCGAGATTTTGATGAATCTCGACCTTTTAAACCTCCCTGAATCATAAAATACAATTTTTGGAATTATGTCTGTGTGTCTGTCTGTGTGTGTAAACACGATAACTTGAGTACGCTTTTCAGGTCAACCAATTTACGTTCAAGTACAGCAATCCCTCGCTATATCGCGCTTTGACTTTCGCGGCTTCACTCTATCGCGGATTTTATATGTAAGCATAACTAAATATATAACGCAGATATTTAGCTGCTTCGCGGGTTCTGCGGACAATGTGTCTTTTTACTTCTTGTACATGCTTCCTCATTTGGTTTGCCCAGTTGATTTCATACAAGGGAAGCTACTGGCGGATGACTGAGAAGCTAACCAATCAGAGCATGCAGTTAAGTTCCTGTGTGCTGAATGCAGTGTTAACCAGGAAGTCTCGTCTCGCTCATTCAGCATCAACGTGTTTCGCTGTGTAAAGAGTTAACTTTTGGGCTCTTTTGTGTTTATCTTTCTGCATAGTCAAGCCCTTCATTATGGCTCCAAAACGATCTGCTCCTGCTACTGCTTCAGGGGCTGTGCTCAAGCGCCAACGGAAGATGTTAACGATTGCTGAAAAGGTAAACGTTTTGGATTTGTTGAAGGAAGGGAAAAGCTACACCGCTGTAGGATGCCATTACAGCATCAATGAGGCTATGATTCTTTTTATTTAAAAAGTAGGAAAAGAATATAAGATCTACGGCCACAGTGTCCTTTTAACCAGGGTGGAAAACGATTTGTAAGTGGATGTAATAAGGCAGTAGTCTGGGTGGAATCTGCTTTAGGGATTTAGATTGAAGAAGAACAACGGGGGTGCTACACAATCGCCTGAAGAGGCTCCTTTAGAAGGGCTATAACACTCTCCTTTGTTGTGCAGTAAAATTAAACTCATCGTTATCGGACAAGTCATCGTGTCATTTTGGTGAGTAACCATAATTAATTTTCTACTTACAGTACTTAGTACATGTATGTATGTTTAGTGTCACTGTACACACATTTACTGTATACAATTTTTCTTGCATTGTACGTATTTATTGCTGGTGTCTATCGTAATGTCTGTAACATATGTGATATTGGAGACACTCGATATCTTTAAAATAATATTTAGGTTTTACTGTATATAAACAGTGTGTTTACATACATAATTTCAATGAATCTTACCTACTGTAATACCTAAGAGAATACAAAGGGATTATGCTGTATAACTGTGCGGGGAATATTAATAAACAGTGTGGGAGAGTTTATAAGGGCTTAAAATATATAAAAATAACCAAACAAACATATGGTTTCTACTTCGTGGATTTTCACCTATCGCTTGGTTCTGGAACGCAACCCCCACGATCGAGGAGGGATCACTGTATTAGGTACAAAACATAGATTTCTATCAACTTTTGAGCTATTTCCGATAACCAGAAGTGGTACATGTTTTATTCATGCAGCTGCAGAGTCTGATTTATTCAACTTTACTTTTCATGATAATTGTTTAATATATTAGTAATTTGATTTGATGTGTTGTTGAGGGTTGAGGGTCTTGCAGTTTACTCCTCAAATATCCATCCCCATATCTGAGTATATCAGAAAGTCAAGGGGAGACCCAATTTTTTTGCTTCTGGACATTACACTTTTTCTTTGTCTCCATCTGTCTTCTGGCCATCTGTTAGCTCTTGACCTTTCTTTTGCATTCAGGGCAATAAATTGATAATTGACCTAATTTAGACTTGTCTATTTCATACTCCTTTGGCAGATTGAGGCCTACCATACATGCGTTTGGAACCAGCCCTTAGAATGCTGATGCAGTTATAAGCATGACAAAGTGCCAGAGACTGAGTCCATCCATCCTGTCCTGCATCCTCAACATTGTTAGTGTTACCCAGCTACTCATTAAAGTGGGTGTGGTCACAGCAAAGCAAGTGTGAAAGAAAGAGTGTGGGCGGGGTCCAAAACAAACCCAACAGTGGGCAGGACCTCAAAAAAAAAACAACAACAACAAGAGCACAGAGCGCACAGAAGACCAAAGGATGGAACTGCAAAGCACAGCACATCACTGCAGGGAGAAAAACTCAAAAGACGCAAGAGTCACAATCTGACAGATGAGCCTGAGGCGGAGGGGATTAATTCAATTTTGAGCAGAGTGGGTGAGGCTGGCGGCTGTTGTTTTATGGTATTACAGTATGCCTGGATCTTAAACAATAGGCAACTGGTAAGGAGGCCGATAGAGACAGATTATGGGGATTAGATAAGCTCAGTGTACATAAGCACCACGTAGGATTTCCTAGAGGATCGTTACAATGTGCTCTTATTTACATTTTGCATTTAAATATATAAATAGAATTACACATTAAGATTCACTGGTGTTTTCCACTCCAGTTGTCATTATCTGCAGAAATTCACATTAAATTATTGTAAGACTTGTGACTTAATTGCCATAATGTAGAAATGCAAGAAGCAATCCCATTGGCCTATGTGGAGAATAACACTTAACGAGAAATGTGGCTGCACTGTTATTATTATGTCCCTTCTACACTGTGAAGAAGCAAAACTAATTATAAGCTCTTTGAAAATCAGATGGTGTTCGCCTTTTTGGACTCGGTTAAGGCACTGTACTTTCTGTAATACTTAGCATTTTTTCATCTAAATGGCAAGACGTTTAGAACTTATAAATATTTAATGATATTATCTGAGGAAAGACATTTCAGTTCACATTTTCTGCCCCCCTTTTGATCCTCAAGAAAGATATGCCCGTGTCTCTACCTAATTATAGATGACAGTGAACAAGCCTACCGGTTCAGGGAATATTACCAGGCTCCATTAGGAGGTTGAACAGGCCAGAATGAAAATAATCACAGTTCGTGAGCAGGCCAACCTGCATGTAATGGCAGCACATCTCAAATGAGACACAAGCATAATGTTCAGCAAAGAAGAGAAAACCTGATTTAGAGCAGGCGGTGCAGACGCACTGTGCTGCCTCTTAATTCTGCAATCCGCTTCATGTAATGAAGATAGCAGATAAAAATGTAAGTAAAACACTTAACTGCCCCCATGCCAGTAAGAACCCATTTTTTTAATTACTTTTCATGCAATAAACGCATGATAAATAAACATTTTAAAAATAAAACTGTGTGCAGTTATAATTTATTTAAAATATCTAAAAGTGCTGCATTTTATGTACCGATGGTGTGGTGGTGCAGAGGTTTGTGCTGCAATCTGTGCACAGTGACTTCCTTATATACCTTTATGGGTCTTCATGTGGGTGGCCTCATGTCACAAAGCTCCTTCCTAAAGATGTGCGAGTCTGCCCCACCGTGACTCGGTGCCAGTGAGTGATGGGCTTTACCACACGAAACACCCTATGCAGCACATGTTAGCCAATACTTTCTGCTAGAGCTTCTCAACACTGTTTTTCTTTCCTTTTCTTTTTCCTTTGCTTTTTGTAACAGAATGAAAACAAACAATGAACCAGATAACCTGGGAAGGTACGTCCTATCATTCACAAAATCTGACTAACACAATTCAGGGACGCCGGAGTCAGAGCCTCTCTTGGTTGTAGTGGGTAGGACACCAGTCTATCATTGTGCCTACTCATGAAGACCCCAGTGCAAAAGCAAAACTTGGAATCACCAAGTGGCCCATCTTGCATGTGTAGGCTTGATATTGGAGAGTAGAGAGAGCATGCAAACTCCACACGGAAAATGACTGGGCACTGTAGGGCAGACTGGCATTACTCATTTTGCTTTGCTTTTGCTTAAGAAGCAGCTGCCAGATCCCCTTTTCATTGACGTTTAACCTCACTTTGAGGGTCAGTTCTCTCCTTATGGACCTCTCTTTAGGTCTCATCATATAACACTGATCAATCACAAGTAGACATTTCTCCATAATGCTCCATCAAAACAGATGCTTAGTGAACAAAGAGCCATAAGTAAAAGATTGAAACTCAGATGGACAAAACTTTGCACCAATTGTCAACCAAAAGGTTGGGCTTGAGTTCTCCAAAGAAACCAATGACAAAACATCAAGTCCTTCATTTATAAACCATAACAAGCACCAGGTCTGCACTCTGTATACTCAATGCTCTTGGCCTGGGTAAACCTCTGCTCCATTGCAGGACACCTGTTGTCTAGGGTGTGGTGTTAACAAAGGGTGAAGAGATTTAATTTACTCTGAAGCGCAATGTAGTGCTGATGCTGGACTGTAAGAGTGGAAGACCATCTATACAGGAGTGAGACAAGAGTGCCACAAGTCCAAACCTTTACAAAGTAAAGTAAGTTACACGAGCAACAGAGACCCATGTAAAGCCACGCTTACTAAAAATGGGAGTTGGCAGATTACCAGCAGACATAAATGGTAAGCTAGCAAAAAAGAGGACCATAGTGTGTGAAACACTGGAAAAAACTGCAACCAAAGGTGCAACTAATGGAGACCTCCTGAACAAACAAAAGAAAAAGCACACTGAAGATCCTTCCAAGTGTCCTAGAAAAAGCCAGCCCAGAAGAACTGGAATAAGGCATCAGCTACACCCAAAGTCAACAGGAACCAACGTACCAGTACACCGACTTTCATTCTGTGAACTATTGATTGTAACTCAGCAGTGACGATAAAAGCCTGCTAATGTATTCTTGGTGTGACTGTAACTGAAAGATAACAACCTTTGTGAAGGATCTGTTTTTAGCTGTTATAGGTTTCTGTTCATAAATTCAGTAGGAACGTTCAGAGCAGCTTCACTCTCTCTGACACACACACACACAGACACACAGTGCAGACCAGCTGTGAGCAAATCAACATCACTGATGTGATGCGGACACTGCAAACTTAATAATTAGCTAAGCACTTATCCATGTTGACCATATTAAAAGGTTTCATAAGTTAGGTGACCTTTTCTATTGGTCAGAAAAGATCAAACTAAGTTGACGTGGATTTTAGATATCTGTACATATATATCTATGTACACTTGCACATATTCATCTTCTGTTATAATCATTTTATTAATTAATTGTATTATTTGGTTTACTGCAGCAATAGTGTTTGGATTATTTGTTGAAGAGTACTCTACCAGTCTTTCCGAAACAAACAGTGAAACTGAATGTTATTTCATTTAGTTTTTTACCATTCATAAATAGTTTTGGTGTCTTGGCTAGAAGATACAGCAGAGACCCTTTCACACATCCTACAGCCCCACTCCGGATCAAAAACTGGCCCACAACTTTTGTTGAGACACCAACCAACCTTGCATGTTCACAGAAGCCCCTCTTACTGATGTGTCACTAAAGGTTTGCAGTATACTGACCGACCTAAAAGCACAATCTGTGCAGATGATGCGCTGTCCCCCTCGTTGTTTCTATGATACTCTCACATCTGCTTCATCCTCATGACTCCCACCAGCTCTGCTCTGATGCACTGCAGATGCCACGCCAGGCTGAATCTGATAAGAATAGCAGAATGCCTGGGTGAGAACCACATGTACAGAGTGAGGTGTTAGTCCCAAGAAAACTGCAATTTCTGCTTGCTAGCTAATGTAAGCTCCACTCCACATAGGTTTGAAAGATGGTGTCCTTGTAAAATAAAGTGTGAAAAAGTCAAGATGATTGACCACATTACACTAGATAATAATAAAATCATGGTTTTGACTTGTTTGACACTCCACATGTATACCACGTCTATAAACTTTCAGCTTACCCTTCACCACGGTGGTGCTTGCTTAATGAATTATTTAAAACGTCTCTTATTTAGAGTAGTCTGATGAGTTGTCTCGCTTGCGCTCCGTCATAATTAGTCACGGTGAACTGGCTGCAGAGGTGACCACTTCTTCACAATGACTCTCTGCAGTCCCTGCTAGTTTTTCTTACCAGTTGCTACCTCCTGATAAAGTAATTTATTTTTTCTCCTTATTTTTCCACCCCCTCTCTTTCTGTTTCATTAAAGACGGTCTCACTGTCTCTCCTCTCATCTGTCTTACTGTCTTAGGTGTCTCATGGGTTAGGAGGATCACATGATTACAGGTGTACTGAGTGAAGGCCATTCATGTCGCGTCACATCAGGTTTCTCTCCTTCTCCCCCTTCCTTTTCAGAGTTTTCGGCCTGAAAACATGGTCCATAGAGAGTGTGGCCCACCATCAGGTCTGGTCAGGTTGGGGAGCATGCACTGGTACAGCTTGTTGCCGCATACAGCCACACAATGAAACAGCTCGGGATCTCAGTTGGCAACCCCCCAGGCAGACACGTGGTCCAGTCTCACCCGGAAATGACCATCTATCTGCCGCAGCCAAGTGTTATGTGGGCATCCCCTGGACCTAGTCCAGCTGCTTGGGTCCTCAACAATAAGAATTCTGTAAGCTGGATCACCCACAGGGAATCACGCCACATGACCATAGTGCCGTAACTGACGCTCCCTCACAATACAGGTAATGTGCCTCACTCTGGACTCTGTTTGCAACTGCTTGTTCAACACAAAGTCAAACCAGTGTTACCCAAGGATTCTCCGAAGAGACACAGTACCGAAGGAGTGCAGTCATTTCAGGTCTCTGCATAACGTTCATGTCTCGCAACCATATAGCAAAACAGGAACTAACAAGACTCAAAGACTTGGCCCTTCGTCCTTCTGCAAAGATATCAGGAGCGCCACACATCCCTTTCCAGCGACCTCATGACCTCCCATGCTCTCCCAATCTGTCTACTGGCTTCATTGGAAGAGTCACCAGAGACATGAATGCTGAGGTAAGTATCAATGATCCTGCAATCCCGAAGGCCGGTGCTGGGTCTGTAAGGTGACATTCTGCCCTCTGTGCCTTCATGGCACCCCACATTGCATAAATAGTGGACTCAGAAACTATTCAGACCCTGTCACTTTCTGCACACTTTATTATTGTGTTGTAGATTTAATTTTAAATGGATGCCTTTGGGGCGGCATGGTGGTGCAGTGGTAGCGCTACTGCCTTGCAGTTAGGAGACCTGGGTTTGCTATGTTCTCCCCGTGTCTGCGTGGGTTTCCTCCATCCACTCCAGTTTCCTCCCACAATCCAAAGACATGCAGGTTAGGTGGATTGGCGATTCTAAATTGGCCTTGGTGTGTTTGTGTGTGTCCTGCGGTGGGTTGGCACCCTGCCCAGGATTGGTTCCTGCCTTGTGCCCTGTGTTGGCTGGGATTGACTCCAGCAGATCCCTGTGTTCGGATTCAGCAGGCTAGAAAATGGATGGATGGATGCCTTTGCCATTTTTACTCATCAATCTATACTAATAACTCATAATGACAAAGTGAACACAGGTTTTCAGAAAGGTTTGCAATGTTAATAAAGCTCAAAAACCGAAATCTCTTTTTCATAATATAACCTTAAGTCAGTGCTTTCTAGAAGCCACTTTAACAGCCTTTCCAGCTTCAACTCTTCTCAGTGCAACTCTTCTCTTGTACAGTCAGTACAAGCTGTGCACACCTGGATATTTGTAGTTCATTCCATTCTTCCTGGCAGATCCTCTCAAGTCTCTTTAGATTGGATGGGAAGCGTCTATAAACTGCCATCTTCAGGTCTCTCCACTGATGTTCTATAAGGATTAATTCTGGGCTTTGGTTGGCCAGATTGGTCAGTTCAATTCTGACCAGTTTCCCTGCCACTGAAAAGCAGACCCATAGTACGATGCTGATGCTTCACCACAGAGATTGTATTAGGCCAGTAATGAGCAGTGCCTGGTCTTTACCAAACATAGTGCTTGGAGTTCTGTTCAAAAAGTTTCATTGTTGTCTCCTTACATTAGAGAATCTTTTTCTTCAGACTCTCAGAGCTCTTTAAAAGTAATTTGGCAAATGTCAAGTGAGAGTTAGCCACTCATGATTGATGTATCTGTTCAGATGGTCATCAGGTTCTCCCACATCTCAGAAGAAGACTTCTAAAGAACCATTAGAGTGACCACTGGGTTCTTGGCCACATACCAGACCAAGAACTTTTTTTACCTGGTTACTCACTTTCTGTAAACAGACTTTCAGTTTGTCATTATGGGTTATTGAGTGTAGATTGATGGGTGAAAATTAAATTCACAACACAATAACCTGTGCAGAAAGTGAAGGGGTCTGAATATGTTCTGAATTCACTGTATTGCACTTTATTAATCTTTTAATTTAGGATTAGGAAAATTTGATGAAAATTTGAAGATGTTAGTGAGAAAACCCAGACACAGGGGATGCACAAACCAGTGTTTTACTTCATGCTGGTCCCAAACCCAGATAAATGGGGAGGGTTATGTCATGGAGGGCATTAAATTTTGCCAGATCAATATGCAGACAACAATACAGAATTCCATAAACGATCAGTTAAGGCCTAGGTTAACAACATATGCTGGTGCTGGGTGCTGGTGGAAATTGGGCTACTGTTGGCTGAAGAAGGAGAAGAAGAGGTGGAAAGCATGTCCAGAGGCAAAAGGAGAGGAGGAAGATAAAAAGAGCGGAAGTGAAGGTAGGAACTTTGAATGTTGGCAGAAGAATTGAAGAGTTGACTGGAAAAATCATTGTTCCAGATGCATGGAGGTGTTTAGGGGAGATGGCAGTGGAGTTTTTAACCAGATGGTTTAATGCAATCTTGGAAAGTGAGAGGATGCCTGAGGAGTGGAGAAGAAGTGTACTGGTACTGAATTTTTAAGAATAAAGGGGGATGTGCAGGACTGCAGTAACTACAGGGGAATACAATTGATGAGCCACAGCATGAAGTTATAGGAAAAGAGTAGTGGAAGCTAAGTTAAGAGGTGAGGTGATAATCAGCGAGCAACAGTATGGTTACATGCCAGGAAAGAGCACCACAGATGTGATATTTGCTCTGAGGGTGTAGATGGAGAAGTATAGAGAAGGCCAGAAGGAGATGCATTGTGTCTTTGTGGACCTGAAGAAAGCATATGACAGGGAGCCTAGAGAGAAGTTGTGGTGTTGTGTGAGGAAGTCAGGAGTGGCAGAGAAGTACGTAAGAGTTGTACAGGATATGTACGAGAGAAGTGTGACAGTAGTGAGATCTGCGGTAGGAGTGACGGATGCATTCAAGGTGGAGACAGGATTACATCAGGGATCGGCTCACCTATATGCAATGGTGATGTTCAGGCTGACGGACGAGATTAGACAGGAGTCACCGTGGACTATGATGTTTGCTGATGACATTGTGATCTATAGTGATAGTAGGGAGCAGGTTGAGGAGACCCTGGAGAGGTGGCGATATGCTCTAGAGAGGAGAGGAATGAAGGTCAGTAGGAACAAGACAGAATACATGTGTGTAAATGAGAGGGAGGTCAGTGGAATGGTGAGGATGCAGGGAGTAGAGTTGGCGAAGATGGATGAGTTTAAATACTTGGGTTCAACAGTACAGAGTAATGGGGATTGTGGGAGAGAAGTATAAAAGAGTGCAGGCAGGGTGGAATGGGTGTAGAAGAATGTCAGGAGTGATTTGTGACAGACAGTTGTGAGATCAGCTATGTTATATGGGTTGGAGATGGTGGTGCTGACCAAAATACACGAGACAGAGGTGGAGGAGATAGAGTTAAAGATGCTAAGATTTGCATCGGGTGTGACGAGGATGCAGGGGAATAGAGACGAGTATAGTAGAGGGTCATCTCATGTTGGACGGTTAGGAGACAAAGTCAGAGAAACGAGATTGCGTTGGTTTGGACATGTGCAGAGGAGAGATGCTGAGTATATTGGGAGAAGGATACTAAGGATGGAGCTCCAGGTAAGAGAAGAAGAAGAAGGCCTAAGAGGATGTTTATGGATGTGTGAATACACCACTATGATTACTACAGACAAGAGCATTAAACATTAACTGTGGAGAGCAGTATTAGAATTCAAAATACAGCTCTGGAAATAAAAGAGTTCATAAATCTGTCACTGTTGAGTCTTGGGACTAAAAATCTGGAACAGACTTGAAGACATACCGAGGAGGGCTGCCTTAAGACGGAATACTGAGGACCTGCTAGTGATGCAGCTCAGTGCGACAGGACTGTGCAGAACAAAGATGATGCGGAAACGGTTGTTGTTCTTAATCCTAAGATTCCATTACCAACATATTAAAACAGATGTATCAATATATTCAATAAAAACTCATAAAGAGGCACATCACACTTTCATCTACTTATCTTATCTTATTAAGGATAAGATTGAGCAACACATGGCAAGGACAGGAGTTATTCTGAGCAGTCAGCATGGGTTCAGAAGAGGGAGGTCGTGTTTTACTAACATGCTGGAATTCTATGAGGAGGCAGCAACAGAGTGCGATCAAAGTGGAGCTTATGATATTATTGATCTGGACTTTCAGAAAGCATTTGATAAGGTGCAACATGAGAGGTTGGGTATCAGATTAAAAGAAGTGGAATTCAGGGTGATGTTTTTAGATGGGTGCAGAATTGGCTCAGACACAGGAAGCAGAGGGTGATGGTGCGAGGAACCTCTTCAGAACTGGCCGATGTTAAGAGTGGTGTTCCACAGGGGTCAGTGCTAGGGCCGCTGCTATTGTTAATAAATATAAATAATTTAGATAGGAATATAAGTAACAAGCTGGTTACATTTACAGATGATACCAAGATAGGTGGATTAGCAGATAATTTGGAATCATTACAGAAGGACTTGTATAGCATACAGGCTTGGGCAGATTTGTGGCAGATGAAATTTAATGTCAGTAAATGTAAAGTATTACACATAGGAAGTAAAAATGTTAGGTTTGAATACACAAAGGGTGGTCAGAAAATCGAAAGCACACCTTATGAGAAGGATTTAGGAGTCATAGAGGACTCTAAGCTATCAACTTCCCGACAGTGTTCAGAAGACATTAAGAAGGCTAACAGAATGTTAGGTTATATAGCGCTCTGATCTGTGGAGTACAAGTCCAAGGAGGTTATGCTCAACCTTTATAATGCACTGGTGAGGCCTCATCTGGAGTACTGGGTGCAGTTTTGGTCTCCAGGCTACAACAAAGGACATAGCAGCACTAGAAAAGGTCCAGAGAAGAGCGACTAGGCTGATTCCAGGACTACAGGGGTTGAATTATGAGGAAAGATTAAAAGAGCTGAGCCTTTACAGTTTAAGCAGAAGAAGATTAAGAGGTGACATGATTGAAGTGTTTAAAATTATGAAGGGAATTAGTACAGTGGATCGAGACTGTGACTTTAAAATGAGTTCATCAAGAACACGGGGACACAGCTGGAAACTTGTTAAGGGTAAATTTCGCACAAACATTAGGAAGTTTTTCTTTATACAAAGAATGATAGACACTTGGAATAAGCTACCAAGTAGTGTGGTAGACAGTAAGACGTTAGGGATTTTCAAAACTCGACTTGATGTTTTTTAGAATAAACAAGTGGATAGGACTGGCGAGCTTTGTTGGGCTGAATGGCCTGTTCTCATCTAGAGTGTTCTAATGTTCTAATTTGAATGAATAGTTACTTCTGCTTCTTGTTACTGATTTGACCTGCTATGTACTCTCATCAAAGGGCAACAGGGCTGGCTTTAGTGGTGACGACATCCACTAGTTGGTACACCGGAGCCATAACTGGACAGAATTAATGTTTTCATACAAACTAAACAATTCATCATTAAATGGGCACCAGAAAAAGATACAATCTACAATTTTAAACAGAAGGCAACAGATTTTCTCCCCTCCAAGTCCTCTCCCCAAGAATAAGATTTTATATGTATTTCTTACCCCCATGTGGTTTCTACTCAGTGGCTGAGGAAAAATGTAATCTCATGGACACAACAAATATTCTGATAGAACAAAAGTCTATGTTGACCAACATACGTTCCTTCTGTGACATAAGCCCCATCAAGTCCAGTTGTATCCCCACAAAAAAATAAAATGCTACTTTTTTTGCTAAAATATTGTTAAAGAAATACTGCACAAACAGGAAACAAATTCAAATAAAATTGTTAATTTTGAGCTGAAAAAATGTAATGTGAGATTCTGTTTTTGGTGGAGTATTTCTTTAAGTATTAGGAATTTAACACAGCTGTGGTAATTTGAGTAAACTTTCCTTTTTTATTTTATTTTATATTATTACCAGTAATGGCGGACTGCACAATAATGTACAGTGAGTACACTTGACTTGAGCATTCCTAGTTTTTATTCTCTTTCTCTGTATGTTTAGCATTCATTTGCTCAGAGGTTGATGCGCTTGCTGCTTCCTGAGCAGCTCTTCTTTTCTCCACCCTAGCAGCCTGCTTCTTCTCTTTTTCGTTGGCATCTTTTCGCGTTAAAACTGATTAGATCAGTTTTTGTATTGCAATTATTTAGTACATTTTCCTTAATTTTTCACTTAAGCTGGCACTTAAGTCTTCAATCTGCCTCAAGAATGATTTAAGATATGAAGAGGTAGGGGAAGTGATGGCAAAGGTGGTAGAGATGAGAATGACGCCCATACACATGCGCCACAAGGCCGCCCTGCTGGATACTGCCGAGAGTTGATTCTACAATAAAATAAAATAAAAATAAAAAGAGGAATAACCTTGGAGGTCACACATCACCCCAAAAGCAGACAGTAGACGTCACGTAGTATATGTGTACCAAATTTCAGGTGAATAGTTCAAACGGTTTGCAAGCTACAGGTGATTTAAAATCCCGGACAGACAAACGGACAGCCACAGTAGCGTATTATTTATGAAGATACGAAGTGAGGTAACGCCAGCGCTAACTCAGTAAATGGCAGGGGAAACAATCAGCCATTCTGCGAGGGCAGTCGTCAGCCTGGTGTCGTCTCTTCATCTTTCAGATGAATTGTTGGAGTTTTTGCTGCTCTGCGCCTAAAGCTCACCCTTATGTTTCTGCTTGGCTTCCAACTTGAATGTGAACACCAGAAAAGCCAGGACAATGCTACTGCACTTTTGTACAATTAAATAATGTAAAATCCAGATTGTGAAAACAGACGGCACCTGAAAAAGTACCATGCCAATACTATAAAATAGATAAAATGAATGTTAAATATGTGCAAAAAAGAGAATGTGTAAAAATAATGCAAAACTATCTGGCCAATAAATATAAACAGAAGGAAAAAGAGAGATCTGTAAAATCGGCAAAGAGCTCCAAGGAAGTTTGGAGAAGAAAGTGTTGTCTGTGAGCAGAGCTTGTGAGAGTCATCTGCTTGTGAGCTCACATCCTCAAAGGCTGTCTGTCAACTCAAAAAGTGGCCAACAATTAAAGCCCACAGTGTCAGGTCTTCAATGAAAAAGGGGCCCCCGACAACAACACCACAAAATGAAACCACGTTTGACTGTAAAGGAAAGCTGGGAGTGAGCGCTCAATAGGACACGAAAAAAGAAAGCAGTTTGTTCCTTAAGGCCGTGTAGGTAAAATGCCTTAAACGCAGCATAAAGCATGAATACTACTACAATGGGTCTATTGTTCAGCATTTACCCATCTTTTTCTAGTGTTAAACAAATGATTTCAATTATTTTGAAAGTAAATATATGGGTCTTGTATGGGATTTTACATTTTTGGGACTTATTTATGTTAACACACCCCTTCACTCAGAAAATTGAATAATAAATGGCTTGGCACAATGCTGTCTATAATCCTTTATTGAATGGAGTCTTTTAAGAGTAGCTAGCCTTCCTGTCTGCAGGAAGAGAAAAAAGCTAACAGTAATTAAAATCAATGAGGAAAAGCAGAGGAACAAATTAAGGACACGACTGTCATGTCTAAACAAATATCAGAATATAAATTCTAAGTGTAGGAAGGTCACCGACTTGGATGGTAGCTCTGTTTAGTCTAAAGGTTACCAAATGAAGTCATCACAGACTCAGTAATCAGGTGTGTGTGTTTGTGTCACGTATATTGTCACTACAATCGTGTACAAAAGTATGTGCACCCTTTGAAATGTTTTTTTTTTTTCATTTTTAACCTAGGTGGGCATATCTAGATCTGACCTTCATTTAAAGCTTCTGTAGATTATTAAGGGGATATAGAGTAACAAACAAGGATGGAGTGGTGGCTCTCTGGCTAAAGGATCTCGCCTGGTAACTTGAAGGCTGTTGGTTTGAATCCTGACAGTGACTGAAGGAATGCTATTCTGCTGGGCCCTTGAGCAAGGCCCTTAACCTACAGTCGCTCCAGAGGTGCTGTGTAAATTAGCTAACCCTGTGCCCTGACCCCAAAAAAAAAAACTCTCGGGAGAGCAAGTTGAGGTATGTGAAAAATGACAGTCTTAATACAATAAATTGTAGATTGTGAACAAAGGATTAAAATCATTGAATCAAGTCCTGTTCATATTTTGTTGTCCATTGTATAATTTAAATCAACAACTATAAATTTCAGATATGGAAAAAGTAAATCCACCCCTCCAGTTATTATGTCAAATAACTAAAATTTGAAATCAGGGGCAGCTGATTAAAACATCATTAGAGAGGATCTTGCCTGGGGAAATAGGACTATCAACCTACTGTATGCAAATGTTAAAGACACATACAGCGCCACCCTACTGCCTGTGCTTGGGAAAGCAGATCATAACCTGGTTCTTCTTCAGCCTCACTACAAACCAAGAGTGAGGGAGCTACCTACAACCACACACTCATTCAGGAAGTGGTCCCCTGAGGCAGAGCAGGAACTACAGACTGGGATATCCTGCAGGGGTCACATAGTGAGAACATTAAGGAGGTTGTTGACTGCACTACTGACTACATTAACTTCTGTATGGACATTGTAGTTCCAGTTAAAACAGTACGCTCCTATGCTAAAAACAAGTCATGGATTACAAGTGACATCAAGGCCTTTTGAACCAGAAGAAAAGGGCTTTTAAAGACGGTGATCAGCATGAGCTCAAGCGCGTGCAGAAGGAACTCTGAGTCCAGCTCAGGGCGGCGAAGGAGCAGTACAGGAGAAAGCTGGAGCAGAAGTTCCAGAATAACAGCATGAAGGAAGTGTAGGATGGGATGAAGATTATCACTGGCTGCAGCTCGAAGCAGAGTGCCACCATCGAGAGAGACGTGGAGAGAGCAAACCAGATGAACAACTTCTTTAACAGGTTTGACCACCCTAACCCACTCTCACCTCAGAGTACTGCACCCTCCACCCATCCTTCTGCTGATAACAGCATAGGTGAGACATCCCCACCCACAATTACAACAGCCCAATTAAGCAGAGAGCTGAGGAGACTTTGTGCCAGTAAAGCAGTGGGTCCAGATGGTGTATCGCCACGACTGCTGAAGGCCTGTGAGTTGGAACTGGGGAGTCCTCTACAGCGCATCTTCAATCTGAGCCTGGAACAGGGGAGAGTCCCGAGGCTTTGGAAAACATCTTGTATCACCCCAGTCCCAAAGGTATCATGTCCTAGTGAGCTGAATGACTTCCGGCCTGTTGCTCTAATGTCACATGTGATGAAGACCATGGAGCGGCTGCTGCTTCACCACCGCTCTTCCGCTATGCCCTCGACCCTCTGCATTTCTCATACCAGGACAAGGTGGGAGCGGAGGATGCCATCATCTATATGCTACACCGATCCCTTTCCCACTTGGACAGAGGCAGTGGTGCTGTAAGAATTATGTTGCTGGAATTCTCTAATGTCTTCAACACCATCCAAACTTGGCTGTTTAGTGACAAGCTGATAGAGATGGAAGTAGATTCATACCTGGTGGCATGGATCGTGGACTATCTTAAAGACAGACCTCAGTATGTGCGTCTCGGGAACTGCAGGTCTGACATTGTAGTCAGCAGCACAGGTGCGCCACAGGGGACTGTACTTTCTCCGGTCCAGTTCAGCCTATATACATCAGACTTCCAATACAACTTGTCCTGCCATGTGCAAAAGTTTGCTGACGACATTTCTATTGTGGGCTGCATTAACAGTGGGCAGGAGGAGGAGTATAGGAACCTAACCAAGAACTTTGTTAAATGGTGCGACTCAAACCACTTAAACCTGAACACCAGCAAGACCAAGGAGCTGGTGGTGGATTTTAGGAGGCCCAGGCCCCTCATGGACCCCGTGATCACCAGAGGTGACTGTGTGCAGAGGGTACAGATCTATAAATATGTGGGAGTGCAGCTGGATGACAAATTGGACTGGACTGCTAATACTGATGCTCTGTGTAAGAAAAGTCAGAGCCGACTATACTTCCTTAGAAGGCTGGCGTCCTTCAACATCTGCAATAAGATGCTGCAGATGTTCTATCAGAGGGTTGTGGCGAGCGCACTCTTCTACGTGGTGGTGTGCTGAAGAGGCAGCATAAAGAAGAGGGTCACCTCACACCTGGACAAACTGGTGAGGAAGGTAGGCTCTATTGTAGGCACGGAGTTGGACAGTTTGACATCTGTGGCAGAGTGACGGGCGCTGAGCAGGCTCCTGTCAATCATGGAGGATCCACTGCATCCACTGAAGATTATCATCTCCAGACAGAGGAGCAGCTTCAGTGACAGACTGCTGTCACTATCCTGCTCCACTGACAGACTGAGGAGATCGTTCCTCCTCCACACTATGCGACTCTTCAATTCCACCTGGGGGGGATAAATGTTAACATTATGCAAAGTTATTGTCTGTTTTACCTGCATTGTTATCACTCTTTAATTTAATAGTGTTCTTTATCAGTATGCTGCTGCTGGAGTACGTGAGTTTCCCCTTGGGATTATTAAAGTATCTATCTATCTATCTATCTATCTATCTATCTATCTATCTATCTATCTATCTATCTATCTATCTATCTATCTATCTATCTATCTATCTATCTATCTATCTGTCTGAACCCGACTTATTTTAACCTCAGATGTTTTGGTTTTGTTTGGCTTGCTCTTTGTTGTTGAAGTATGTGTCACCCCCATGCCTAGACTGAACAAGCTCGGTGAGGCCTTCAGAAAGAACGTTATAGATGGCCATGAGTCTTTAAGAGACTTAAAAAGATCTCCAAAAAGTTAAAACCAACCATTCTGTTGTCCAGAAGATCATGAAGAAGTGCAGATGATTTCAAACCAACTGCCAACTTGTCCAGGCCTGGCCACCCCAGCAATTTCAGCCCGAGAGAAGACCACAAGATGATGAATCACTAAGAACTCCAGAATTTCATCATGGGATCTCCAAGTAGCTCTAGCCATTGTTGATATCAAAGTGCATTAGAATGCATGCAGTTTGATCTGTATGGGACATGTGCCAGGAGGAAAACTCTCTAGAAAGAAGATCAGGGCAAGGCTAAAATCTGCCCATGAGCACCTAGGCAAAGAGATGTGCTCTGGACAGATGAAACAAAAATAGATCTATTTGAGCTACAGAACAAGAAGATGTGTTTTGGAGAAAACTAAAGATAACATTTGTAAAGCTGTAAATCAAGGTGGTGGAAATGTACTGGTTTGGGGTTGATTTGCTGCCTGGCCAACTCTTCACCACATAATCCACTATGAATTCTTCATTGTACCAGAACTAGCTTGAGGATAATATGAGTCTATCTGTCAGAAGATTAAAGGTTTGCCAAAAGCGGACATGGCAAAATGACAATGACCCTAAACATAGAGGTAAATCCATCAAAGAATGGCTGAAAAGAAAGAAATGTAAGATTCTGGAATGGCCAAGTCAAAGTTCAGATCTGAATCCCATCATCCCATGTATGCAAACGTTAAAGACACATACAGCGCCACCCGACGGCCTGCGCTTGGGAAAGCAGATCATAACTTGGTTCTGCTTCAGCCTCACTACAAACCAAGAGTGAGGGAGCTACCTACAACTACACGCTCATTCAGGAAGTGGTCCCCTGAGGCAGAGCAGGAACTACAGACTGGGATATCCTGCAGGGGTCACATAGTGAGAACATTAAGGAGGTTGTTGACTGCACTACTGACTACATTAACTTCTGTATGGACATTGTAGTTCCAGTTAAAACAGTACGCCCCTATGCTAACAACAAGTCATGGATTACAAGTGACATCAAGGGCCTTTTGAACCAGAAGAAAAGGGCTTTTAAAGGCGGTGATTACCATGAGCTCAAGCGCATGCAGAAGGAACTCCGAGTCCAGCTCAGGATGGTGAAGGAGCAGTACAGGAGAAAGGTGGAGCAGAAGTTCCAGAATAACAGCATGAAGGAAGTGTAGGATGGGATGAAGATTATCACTGGCTGCAGCTCGAAGCAGAGTGCCACCATCGAGAGAGACGTGGAGAGAGTAAACCAGATGAACAACTTCGTTAACAAGTTTGACCACCCTAACCCACTCTCACCTCAGAGTACTGTACCCTCCACCCATCCTTCTGCTGATACCAGCATAGGTGAGACATCCCCACCCACAATTACAGCAGCCCAATTGAGCAGAGAGCTGAGGATAATCCATAATCCACTATGAATTCTTCATTGTACCAGAACTAGCTTGAGGATAATATGAGTCTATCTGTCAGAAGATTAAAGGTTTGCCAAAAGCGGACATGGCAAAATGACAATGACCCTAAACATAGAGGTAAATCCATCAAAGAATGGCTGAAAAGAAAGAAATGTAAGATTCTGGAATGGCCAAGTCAAAGTTCAGATCTGAATCCCATCAAGATGATGAAAATGGGGTTTGAAATGGGCTGTGCACCAAGGACACTCCTCAGACATCACACAGGTGTATGAATTGTCCATGGAGGAGTGGGAAGAACCTTTACTAAGCTGACGTTAGAGACCCACTAGACAATTAGAGGATACGCAGAGTTTTAGAGCCAAGTGGTCTTATTTTTTCCATAGATGGAAAAGGCTTATTGGTTAATTTGTCCCTTGAATAAATTATTGCAATTCAATTTTTTTTTCAATTACTTCAATTTTATCTAAAGGTACTGTTTAAATGAAGACCAAATCTTGATATGTTCACATAGGTTAAAAAAGAAAAAAAATTTCTTGACCTTTTCACAAACATACTGTATGCACATACCGCATATACCCGGGCCAATAATGGAAAGTTAAAAAATGCACAGTTTGGAATGCCATGATATAATGTGATAACAATGGGAGTGATGATGTTGTGTTCAAGCTCAGTAGAACCCCCTGTGATGACACAGAATACAGCAAAGGCTCTGCCACCAGCAGGTGATGCTCATAGTTGTTTACCACCAGTGATGCTTTGGACATACACATTCTCGAGGGTCCTCACTGATTTGGAGAAGAGACACTGCAAAGGTGTCCAGGGACTGATGTAAGGGATGCAGTCATCCTGAGAAGTCAGCCATAAAATCAGGCAATGCACTGTGTGTATGTGTGTGTGTGTGACACAGAGAAAGACAGACAGGGGATCAAACATTGCAACAGCAGCACTTACGAGACTCGCTCCTCTGCTTAAATCCATTCGCATGGACTGCAGTGTGTCTCAGGTTGAATCCAGATTTGGATTGGACAACAGATTTAGGGAAAGTGGGCATAGATGGTGTGGCCCCTGACCCTAAGTGAACAATCTGAGGTGGTACTGGTGATATAAAAAAGGTCAGCAGGGGATCCATCAGGAAAAGGAATCCCCTTGGAAACTTACATGTCTTCACTCCTGCTTTGGTGGTCTAAAGGTGTTTATTGTCAAGGGCTACTGCTTAAATGATTGGACTCTCAATCCTAAGATGGTCCTAACGTATCCACACTGCCACTCTGAGGAGAAAAGATAAATTACACATACAGTGACAAAACAAAGCTTACCAATTACAACAACATTTATTTATATAGTACATTTTCATACAAACAATGTATCTCAAAGTGCTTTACAAGATGAAATAAAAAAGAAATTAATATAAAACACAAACAAGTAAGATTAGGCAATGATATTATACAGTATGCAACAAAGAAAAAACTTAGCCAGGGTGACAGATAAAACAAAATAAAACTCCAGTTAGGCTGGAGAAAAATACAAAATCTGCAGGGGTCCCAAGGCCAAAAGACCGCTCAGCTCCCACTGGGATTTCTAACTAACATAGATGGTCTAAATCAGTCCTCAAGGTTTATGGGCTTCACCTGGAAGAATTTGACGATGATGGTCATGTGGACATCTGAGACACCTGCCATTCACTCTATAAATGCAGGGGGCAGCATGGTACCTTGATCAGGTGGTGGTAGAACAGATTGCCACCACAAATGAACCTGAATTACAGTAAATAAAATGAAAATGACATCATTTAGTGTAACTGCAAACAGAAGATACACAAATATTGACAAACTACCTTGCTATATAATCTAGCATAGCACAACATTCTTGCTCCCACTTAATCCAAGGCAGGGTCGTGATGGGCTGGACTCCACCATAAGGCCACTGGATGATAGCCAGGAAACAGCCCATGGATAAGATAAGTGTTGCAGAGCCCCTCTAGGTGCCGGGCAGCAATCAGCTTTTAAATCATCCCTCAAATGATTATATTACACCGCTTATAAATGCTATTGAAGGAATACAAACTAGCGAATGTCGAGTTCAAAATGCCACTGCCTTTTATTTTTGTTTAACATGCTGTAATGTGATAATAAAAGCAGTAAAAATATGAGGGAAATCATAAAGATCGGCCTTCCTTTTCAGGAAGAGGACGTTTCAAATGTCAATCAGTGTTTATTACCTGGAATGTTTTTCGATGAGCATAGATTCAATTAAGTAAATGTGGCATCTCCCTTAAAAGTTCACCTCCAGTCATAATGGTGCATAAAGTAAAAAAAAGCACAAGGGGCCCTCAGAATGTCAATATGAAATTGCAGCTCGTGAACGTGCAATGATCATTTTTCATGACTCACAGCTCTCTGTCCTTCTAAGATCTTTTTGCATTTCTGCAAAAAGCAAACACACACATTCCAAACACATCAGACCACCACACACGTACAAAGAAAAAAAGCATCAGCAGCCTTGCAAAGACCTTTAAGACCTGATTGCTCCATCCAAAGTAAAAACTGAGGCTATACAGTATGTTGCATTGCCTTGTTACTCATTATTATTTAGATAAAAAAGATTAGTTGATTAAAGATTATGTTTAGAATTATACTGAGGTATGAAATTAAATATGATGTCAGCTATTTTTAAATGTGTGTGATGGATGATGTGATCCAGACCTGAGCACTATGCTGCGTTTACCTGCAGGTTGGAGTAAAGAGCCTGTGATGGGTCCTTGCGAGCAGTTAAAGAACACAAGAGACTGTGTTGGGTACTTTAGAGAATACACTGCGCTTTGGGCATTACTGGTTAAGGATTGCCACCTGATTTCCATTCTCACCATTTTTACCTTTTTGTTGCATTCTTTTTGATGAAGAAGAATGACTACTGAACCAGGAATGAGACAGCACTTGAGGTAATCAAAGCAACTGAAATAATCATATTGACAGGCCTGCATTGCCTCGTGGCCACAGATCATGTGACACCAGTGCATCCAGAGAACACCAATGAATTAAAATGAATTTAACGTCGCTGCTCTTCAAAGCCGACATTCTTTTTTTTTATTCCAGTTTGGTCTGATCGTAAAGGTTTTTGCAAGGAACTTTTACATTATTTAAGTTAAAGTTCTAAAAATGACAGTTAAAAGGACATGGAAATACCACTTGCATAGCAATGGCATTAAAATCAAAGATGTTTAAGATCATACCATAAGTGTATTGTATTTGGACTGTACTGTAGTATCATAAGATATCTCATTTTTTACCTTTTCTACACTGCTGCTGGGGGGTTCGCTTTGTTCTGGACATGCTCATTTTCTTGGCGTGTCTCTTAGAGAGGCAAAATGGCCGGGGAGTTGGGGGGAGGCAATGTTATTTATTATTTATCCTTTCTACCCCAATAGTTGTAAGTGCCAACATATCAATAGGCCCCATAGCAGATGGCAATAACATGAAATCTAGGTTAAAGCTATCATATGTAACAATGGACTACCTCAACTTATGGCTAAATAACAGCAAAAGTTCAGAAGCAATGCCTCAACGACCAAACCATGAATTTTGCGAACAGGAATGTCAAAGGTCTCAATCATGAAAAAAGTATTCTCTCACCTAACAGATCTAAATGCCAAGATAGTATTTTTACAGGAGGCTTACTTAATAAGTCAAGACCAGCTTCAGCTGCAAAGAGATTGGATTGGCCAAATTTTTCTCTTAGGGGTATGGGAATCTTAATACATAGAACAATTCTATTTGAAGTATCAGACATACAGTCTGAATCTGAAGGGTGATATGTCATTGTGATGGGCAATGTCTATGCATCTAACGTGGATTATAGAGATTTCATCCAAAATTATAATGGATGGAAACTTTAATTGTGTTTTAAATCCAGACTTGGATAGATCTTCAGCTACAGTGGCGGCAACATCTAATACTACACAAATAATTACACAGTTTGTAATGGATCAAAACTGATCATACCCATGGTGATTTTTAGGTCCAAACCTAAGAGCATCTTCCATTTTCTGTCCAGTACATGACTGTTATTCTAGAATTGATTTTATTTCATAGACAACAGTTTTTGCCCACTATCAAATCTTTCAGGTACAATGCTATTGTTATCTCGACCATGCCCCTCTGATCATGGAGCTTAAATCACTATGCCCTACACACCCATCTTGCAGCTGATGTCTTAACCCCCTGTTATTAGCTGATGAAAGCTGTACAGAATTTATATCCAAGCAAATTGATTATTTTGTTGAGACAAACTCATCCTCAGGTGTCCTCTGTAGAAATACTCTGGGTAACTCTGAAGGCAATATTAAGAGGACAGATTATTTCACCTCTTTCTCACAAAAATAAATTGGAAGCCAAGAAAGTATCTGAGTTAATCAGTGAAATTACCAGAATAGATCTAGATTATGCCAGGTATCCAAATGAAGCACTTAATCGGAAAAGACAGGTTTTGCAATCAGAATTTAACTTCTTGACAACTAAAGAAACAGAACAGCTCATCTTTAAATTGTGACATCATTATTATGAACATGGAGAGAAGGCTGACAAGATTTTAGCCCAAAAAATTCACAAACAGGAAGTCTGCAATGCAATAACAGTAATTACTAACACAGACAGCGATAAAAGCATTAACCATAAAAAAATAACCCAAACATTTAGAGAGTACTATAAGTCTTTAAATTCTACTCAGTTTAAAGAACATGCAATCTAATGAGTTTCTTGATTCATTACAGATACCAGAGCTAAATAATTTTAGTGCAATAGAACTGGATAAACCTCTGACACTCTCAGAACTACTAGATGTCATAAACTCACTTTACAGAGGAAAAGCAACAGGACCTGACATCTACCCAATGAAATTTAGCTCCACTATTAGTTAGCTCCACTATTATTAGCAACATTTACAAGAGCAAGAGACAACAAAATTCTACCTCAAACTTTTCGCAAAGCATTAATTACCACCTTTCCTAACAAACATAACAAGTTACTACAATGTACATCATACAGACCAGTCTTACTTATGAATAATGACATGAAGATACTCTTGAAAGTGAAAAAGTGCTCCCTTCAGTAATATCACAAGACCAAACCAGATTTATTAAAGGCAGACACTTAGCTTCTAATCTTCAACGCTTGTTTAATGTAATATTTTCACCTATTAAATCCTCAGACAACCTGTTCACCACACTGCACAAATTTGGGTTCATCCCAAACATATGCGCATGGATCAAACAACTCTGTACCAGCCCAGAAGCCTGTTGATATTAACATTATTTCAGACCAGAACGTGGCACTCGACAAGGATGCCCCTTATCACCTTTGCTGTTTGCACTCTCCATTGAGCCATTGGCTGTTTACTTTCAAAATGCATCAGAGATAAAGGAGATTATTAGAGAAGAGATTAGACTTGAATAGAAAATATCACTATATGCAGATGATGTAGTACTGTATATAGCTGGCCCACAAAATTCCATGTCAGCAGTCCTAAAAGCACTAGCAGATTTTCAAAAGATATCTGGACTCGAAATTAATTTGAATAAAATTATGCTTTTTCCATTGAATTCTCTATCTAACTCATAATACTAGACAGGACAATTTCCCATTCATCATAGCAGATCAGTTTAAATACCTAGGGGTAAATATCACAAATAAATACAATATAAAGCATTATTTCAATAAAGATTTGCTGTCTGCATGGAAAAATTAAACAAGACATGAATAGATAGTCTTCCCTCCACCTTACATTAGCAGGGAGAATCAAGATGAACATCCTTCAAGGTGAACATTCTTCCCAGGCTTATTTTTCTATTTCAAAGCATCCCTGTACACATTAACTCATCATTTATTAAAAAGTTAGATTTAATCATAACCTAATTTATTTACAATTCAAAACATTCACACATCCAAAGGGCAACTCTACAATGACCTAAAGCAGAAGGGGGCATGGCGCTACCTAACTTTCAATTTTATTACTGGACAGCAATTATACAAGCCATGAAGACCCAGCATTGACACAAATCAATGAATATACACATGCCCGGTGTGTAACAGAATTAAAATCTGTGAGTACTTCTTTATACTCCAAACTCTGTGCCCCAGTAAATACAAACTATCGTCAATATACAGATAATCCAATTGCCCTTCAAAATATGGAACCAATGTAGGAAGTACTTTAAGACAGAGAAGCTTTTATCTGTTGCACTTGTACTTGATAACAATCTTTTTACAACGTCTTACAATATACACAGTATTTAATTTTTTGAAAATGCCCGGGATTGAAACAGTTAAGAGTCTTGTATAAGATAATGTCTTTGCAACCTACAGACAATTATGCTTCAAATTTAACTTCTCATCAACACAATTTCTCCACTACTTTAAAATTAGAAACTTTGCTTAATGGAACCTGCTCAATTTTCCTCACATCCCACCTATTTCTAATCCAGAAGAAATATTGATTAGTCTTGCAGACTCAGATAGCATCTCTATAATATATAAAAACATTTTAAAGCCCCTTCCTTTTAAAGATCGTAGGGCACAGTGGGGAAAAGGCCTTTCATTTTTCAGAAATGGAGTGGAAGGCAGCCATGCATAGAATACACACGAGCTCCATATGTGCAAAGCATTCAATCATTCAACTTAAAACCTTTAATCAAGTGCATTTATCTCATTTTCAATTTTTCTAATTGTATCCAGGGCAAGATTGAACCTGTGAACATTACAAGTGAGCTCCAGCCTCACTGGGCCACATGTTATGGGCGTGAATAAAATTAACATCGTTTTGGACAAAACTCTTTGACTGCCTCTCAGACAGCCTTGGTATAACAATCACTCCAAACCCATAAACAGCAGTGTGTGGTGGACTCCCAGGGGGTCTTAAAGCGAAGAAGGACAAACAAATCGTAATTGCCTTTACTACTAGCACTTACCTTGCTCAACTAGAAGAATCCCCCTTCTCCACTTTTAAGTCAGTGGGTAACTGATGTTCTGTACTATTTGAAATTGGAAAAAATCCAATTCTTACTTAGAGATTTATCCAAAACCTTTTTTTTTTTTAATACAACAGGATCTAATCAATAACATCTTAGAAAAAGCTTTTATTTCTGCTTTTAAAGATTTTCAGGGTTTCCTTTGTTTGCTGGCACTCTCTCTTGGGTTGGGGCTGAATTTTGGTTTGTTAAGTTTGACTTGATTGTATGGAATGTTACTTCAAATTAAAATCAGTAAAACCATATATAGATATCAAATCAAACTGCTATGTAGAAAAAAGTTTGATAAGATTATTAATGCATATTTATAATCAGTTTTCTGAAAGTGGAAAAAATAAAATAGTAATAAGTGAATCATACATTTTTTAGCCAATGTTAAAGTTTTCTTCTACTTTCTGCAAATTATATCATTATAACATTACGTTTACTTGGCACATGCTGATGCCCCAGGTGACTGACATAAGATAAGTATGTTATGGTTCAGCTACGGTTATTATCTTGGGTTAAGTCTATTGTTCAATGAATTTGCCTTTCTTTTAATATAATTTCAATTCTTTTCTTATTAATTATGCTTTTTTGTTTTAATGTTTTATTCTGTACTCGTATGTGTTTTGTTTATTTACTATGGTGTTACCTTCACTATCTGCGGTACATCCAGACAGTGTCCAGAAGTTGTCAGGAAGGCTAACAGAATGTCAGGTTATATAGCGCCCTGATGTGTACAGTACAAGTCCAAGGAGGTTCTGCTCAAGCTTTATAACATACTGGTGAGGCCTCGTCTGGAGTACTGTGTGCAGTTTTGGTGTCCAGGCTACAAAAAGGACATAGTGATAGAAAAGGTCATGCTGGATGATCTGCATGTCACAATGTGTGACGATCATTTAAAAGCTTGTACAGAAGCTGCTGCTGCCGTGCTGCGTGATCTGCATGTCACGATGTGCGACGATCATTTAAAAGCCTGTACAGCAGCTGTCCTTTTGTCTCACTTCCTTGGCTCGTGGGACATTAAAGTGTCTCCAAGAAATTGTTTGTAAGTAGAGCGTGATGTGCAAGTAGTCTTGCAGGATTTCAATGTGTCTCTCGATCACGTCTCGATTCAGATTTTTTTTCTTATATAATAGATAGATATATTTATGTATATATTGGCAGAAATATCAGTAGAAAATACAACAATAAAAAGGAAATCCAGCCTCCCTGGCGTAGCGATAAGAAGGGTACCGATCCTTCTAATAAGCCCCATTGATGCCTACACAGTACAGCCACCAGTGTTAAATTAACATGAAAGTGCATGTATACATTTTATACACATTTAAGGGATTCTTTTACACTGTCTGAGTTAATTTCGCACTGGCAGTTTGGCTTTGTGGATCGCTTCTTTTTTTACTTTGGATTGCATTAGTGCGATGATGTTTTCTGATTGTTACTATTCAGGTTATAAAATGATTTCTTCAAAATGTCACATACTGTATATTTGTTTCTTTCTTTTTTGCCTGGTGCTGTGTTGACTTCTTGCACCAGAAGGCGTGAGCTTATTCAGTGTGGCAGGAGCACGCAGGTGGCCGGTTGCTTGTACTATAACAAGCTTGACCTGGCAGCGATCAACGCGCACGTACTGTGCAAGGCATGCACAGGGTCCACTAAGAAAAGAAGAGTGTTCATGGCTCACCTTGCAGAGGAACTTCGTCGTCGCTTCTTACAAGAAAAGGTGATGGATAAAGCAAAAGAGGATGCAACATCGACAAGCTTCTGTTCCAATAACGCTGCTTCCCCAGCCCCTTCAGTGCAATAGGAACCACAGCACAGAGAGAAATGTGTACATTGCAAAAGGTACACATGTCGTAAATGTTGAAAGGACGGTCCCTGCGTGTGTGTGAACTGTTAACATTTGAATCTGGTGATTGCATATAGAGCAGAACGGATCTCTCTGTACTATTCTTTTCTCTGCATGTCCTGGAGTACAAAAGAAACAGTAATGTGCACCGAAATGTAGTGGTTTGTTGTATCGTGATCGTGACTGAGAGAATAAAAGTGAAAGAAAACGCTAACTTTTACAAGTACTATAAATTTACACCGGCTGTTACAGACACAAATCAAATGTATGTTTTTATTGTATAATATTAACAATAAGAGCAGCTCACGACTCAAAACGGTAAATGTGTGGGGGAGATGGTTTCGAACTCACAACCTCAGGATTTTAAGTCGGCAGATCTAACAGCTGCACTACGGAAGCTGTCGTATTATACTTGTACCTTTTGTGAAGCTTTTGTTTGATAACTGGCCATCAGTCTTCACACATTATACAGTGCATTTCTACATTTTGTCATTTATTACTAAAACATGAAAAACGTTTGTTTTAACGATGTGTTTACATAGATTGTTGTAGACACAAAACACACATTAAATTATTTCCCCTTACAATTCTGGGTAGCTCACTCCCAGATAATCAATCAAGGCTGGAACTGGGAGAACTTCATGCCCGTTCTGAGGCTTTATGGGGGTTTTGGTATAGCAGGCTGCTTGCTGCTGGGGCTTATCAACACATTTAGTGTTGGAGTGTGCTGTCCTTGCAGTCCTGACTAGAGGAGAAATCTGAAAGCCAGGGATGAAATGAATTCCAACTGTGTTCCCAACCAGGCAGAATGTCACAATCTTTAATGAATCTGGTGACACTGTAGAGTATTTTCATGAGTGTACCCTACGTTATGATGAGTGTACAGTCCAAGGCTAGCTTCAGACACATTTTTGTACAGTGAGTTACATAATTAACACTATAATAAACATTAAACATATTGAGTTCTGCAATGCTTAAAGCATTCCTGTTACAATGTTCATCATGTCTTCATGTTTTGGTTGACTGGATATACTTGCTTATACATTGTGTTTTTAATCCTCCCTCAGAGGATTTATGACTCTTTGGTCTTAATGATAGTTGGCTTTCAAAAAATTGGACTAAGCAGTAGGATTTGTGTTTTAGGTCTGATCAGTTTTCTGCATTTGACTTTAATTTTCTTAGGTCCCCTTCGGTTTTTGGTTTCTCGGTTTTGTTTGGCTTCAACAGTTATCCTGACCTTTGCTCTTCTCAGCTTTTGCCGCTTTGGTCATCTCCTTGTTTATTTGTAGTCACAGTAATCCTTGGGCATGTTTATGTGTTCTTAAGACCCTAGAAAGTGAGAAAGTCCAATGCAGAAAACTCACTTACACTTTCAGCTGATTTGAAGTCTCCACTTAACATAACATGGATGTCTTTGGGTGGTAAGAAGAAACCAGAGCATCCAGAGGAGGCTGTAAACACAGAGTGACAGAGACAATGATACATGACACTGACAGGGACCCAGCTGGATCCTAACCCTGACACCACAGTGTCATTCACTTCTCCACCAAGCTGCTCTAATGGTGGAGACTTCTTCTGTATGTGCATTCATTTGACAATAGTCTCTCTAAATGGTGAAAGCTCACAACCGTTTGTAGTAGAATTTAAATTGTGATCGAACTGTGCTGTTTTCACTCACACTGATTTATTACACTCTGCAAAGAACACAGTGGGTTGAGGACATGGATGGATGTCAAGTCATGTCAAAATGTATTTAAATTCTGCAACCGGGCACACATGCACAGAGAGATGACCACAGTGCAACATACAGTACAGTGACATACAATGCACAGAAAATAATGTGGGATAATACAGAGCAAGAGATTACACGAAGTAAAACTACAAAAAAAGAAAATGTATATACTGAATATTCTTAGTTGTCCTCAGATGTGGACAAATTAATTGGTACTCTTGCAGCTCAAAAAAAAAAGTCCTGAAATGTGATTAAATGAAAAGCAATTGTATCCTTTACACGTGCATGCCATTGATATGTCATCGAGTAAAGCAAAGCAAGTGTGAAAAGCGATAAACTAGTGCTTATTCTACAAAGATATTCTAATAAGGCCCGGACACATTTGCTGGTACTGCTAGATCATAAATAATTGGATTTAAGTGACTTTTGAAACTGGCTGTTTTCTTTAATTAGTATCTCACATGTCTCGAATTGTGCAATCAGACATTCAGTCTCTTTAAATGAGGAAAAGTCGTCCCTCTGATGTTTGGGATCGTCGTGTGTCCCACACTGAACATGGAGCAGAGAAAGCAAAGGAGAGAGTCGTCTGAGGAGATCAGAAAGAAAATTCTAGACGAGTATGTTAAAGGCAAAGGCTGTAAGACCATCTGTAAGCAGCTTGATAACTGTGACAACTGCAAATATTATTAAGAAGTTTAAGGACCATGTGACTGTAAACAACCTCCAAGAACGCATCTACAAAAGGAAAATCAACTCCAGAAGGGGCAGAAGGATATTGAGAATGGTAGAGAAAAAGTCAAGGACAACTTCAGAAGAGATACAAGCTGAACTCCAAGGTTAAGGTCTATCAGCTGTCACAAAAATGAGACATAAACAGATAAAGGTTTGGGGCAGCCACCCGTATAATATGGTATCCCGGCTGCAAAAGTCGTTTTTATCAGATAACCAGCACTGAAGTGCATACAACTGAGTCCAGAACAAGACTGAGGGAAAAGGGGCAGGCTTTTTAAAGGGGAAGACAGGAAGTGAGGTCATAAGGATCGGGCACGTGTTCTTCATTCATTGGATCAAACCCGGACGTGACATCAGAGGGGCCGGAGTTGGTAAGGTCTACTTCCATTGGCTCGGTCCCGGAAGTGACGTCAAGAGAGCCAGGTGGAATCTGCCAGGAATGGTCTACAGGAAAGGTAGAAAAAGAGTCAGTGCACTCTGCCACATCCCAGCATTCCTCAGAACTGCCTTCACTCAAGCCCTTTAGCTGCCTCCCATGCGCACGTGTGTGACAGAGCATATGATCCCATTATCCATCACTTTCTGAGTGACAGTGGGCTCAATGGAAGAAGACATATCAGCTCTATGCCCAGAGACAAAAAATGAAGCTTTCAAAGGAACTACTACTGTGAAACATGGAGGAGGCTCGGTTATGTTTTGGGGTTGCTTTGCTGTAACTGGTATGGGGTGTCTTGAGTGTGTGCAAGAAACAATGAAATGTCAAGACTATTAAGACATTCTGGAGAAAAATATATTGTCCTGTGTCAGAAAGCTCTGTCTCAGTCACAGGTCATGGATCCTCCAACAATGTTAATGACCCAAAAGGCACAGCTGAAAGCACCCAAGAATGGCTAAGAACAAAGCATTGGACTATTCTGAAGTGGCCTTCTGTGAGCCCTGATTTGAATCCAATCAACCATCTATGGAAAGAACTGAGACATGCAGTCTGGAGAAGACCCCTTCAAACCTGATAGCTGGAGCAGTTTGCTCAGGACAAGTGGGCCAAACGATCTGTGGATCTCATGGAGAGCTCCATGAATCGCTGGTTTGCAATAATTGCATTTAAAAGGTGTGGAAGAAAATATTATGCTTAAGAGTCTATTCAGTTTTGTCCAAACCATTTTCCTTTGTGTTATTATTTGCAATATTCTATTGAAAACTCTAAAGCAAAGTCTGACTTTGTTAAATATGGAGTAAACAATGATGGGTGCCAATTACCTTTTTCAGTTTCGAGTCATTTTGGAGACAATTGTAGGTACTTCTTTTCTCGTGGAGGGGATACCAACAAATTTGTCCATGTCTGTAAAATCACAAAGCTAACCAGGGCCTGACATTTGTATTTATTAAGCAGTATGAAGCTTTAGCACACACTGGTAGGACGTGAATAGTTGCTTTGATACCATATACCAGATTGTGAAACAACCCATGTAACGCATGTGGTCTTTCAAAATTCTGTAGGCACAATGAATACAGCATTTGTGAAAGATGTCCAGCTGGGAAGGTAGAGAGACTCCGATCCCCGTCTCAGTCGCCCTCACTCTCCTGGAGAGTATTTCCGTCAGAGACATTGCAGTTTCCGATGCACACAGTAATGCAGTTGGACAGGACCCTTCCTTCCATTAGTGCCCCTGTAGAAAGTAGTGCCGATGGACACGGGGAGATTGGTGTTCTTTAGTCTACGAAGAAAATGCATTTGCTGCCATGGCTTCTTGGCTAAAGTGGTGGTATTTAGGGACCCAGTAAATTCTAACTTTGTGTCCTATTAAAGGAACGGAATTAATGCCAAGCCTGCATCTCAGCAACGTTAATGTATAAGAGAAGCACAATGGGTCACTTGCGTCAGTCAGTTATTATTATTACGTATTCTTCACATTTGTGGCCCATGTAAGACTCAACACTCTTGTTCTGACTTTCATTCTGCTGGTATGGCATTAGCCCTGAGACTTTCAAGTCCCCTTGGTTTTCTGTGTCACATTTTAATGTAAGACAGTGAAGTGCAGTACAGACATCTTTGCCATGAAATGCGCTTTGTACAGCACAGGCAGTTTGTGACACAGCCGGACGTTTAATGAACATCATAAACTGTGCATCTGAAATTCATGCACACTACTGGCTTTTCCTAAAGATTTATTTATTGCTTCTTCCTTTGTTAAATGCATAATGAATTTTAGATGGATGACTGCAACAAAGGAAAAAGACAACAAGGAGTGATGTAATATTTTTTTATTGAATCATTTATTGAAACTCTAATGGGAGCAAAATGCAATTAAATATTAAGAGGAAAGAATGAGGTACTTACTTATATGCAGAAATCAATTCTAGAAGACATTTAAAGCAACTCAGCCAGCTTGGAAATCAAGCAGGTGCAAAACGGGCGTCTCTGGAAGGGCAGCATTTAATTGTAAGGATCCAAACTGGAGAGAAGGCCTTGAGCCAGCATTGTGCTTAAAAGCTTAATGAAGTCCACCATAAGGAAGACGAATGCGCGGCTGTCAGCAAGAAGGTCGAATTCGAGCCACATAAGCACATTTGAACGAAGCGCAGGGTGAGGCTGGTTTATTTTTCCATAGTGCTCTATAATTGTTAACCTTGCAGAGCACTTTGTGTCTAAATGCTTCATTAGACTCTTTAGTTAAACAAGAAAAAAATCGCCCCGAGGAAAAATCTGAAACACCTTGTTCAACATTTCTAATTCCGAGGCTGGTCTTTTAGCCAATTATGTGTAATTGAGCCTCGATATAAGCTGCAATTTAAGACTCCCCAGTTCCATGCACTTCTCGAAATATTACGTTATTGAAAAAGGCTCTCGTTTTTCTTGCCATGAACTTTTTTAAATACTCAGAATTCCTTTAACAGGGGTCTTAAAAATCAGTGGAGTGAAAGTGGCTGCATGTTCCTTGACTGTCACTGGATCCTGGTTCCAGCTCCCTGAGCCGCATTGTTGGACTTGGTACTCCAATACTGGTGGTGTAGTGAAGGAGATCGATTGAATCCTCGTAGGCAGACGCTAGAGGCTCTAACAAAACTGCAGGATCTACAGAAGTGCCCAGTTTGTGAATTCGGACCACAGTCTCGTTTGTACTCTGAAGATCCAGCTTAGGTCCAATGGGCTACCACCTAGTAGGAAAATGAAGCTGGACATGGCCAGACTCCAAGATCAGGCTGTTTCTAATGAGTTTACACACATTTTGTGTGAGGAACCTACCGACTTGGGAGTGACTGCTGATCCTACTGTGATGTGGGAGACCTTCAATGACAAGACCCTGAAGGTTGCTGAGGTTTGTGCTAGTGTTACCAGTGTTTCCAGTAGGAGGTGTTTCATCTCACAGGACACCCTGGATATCTTCGAGAGGAGTCGCAGTGCAAGGCTTGATGACAACTCTGGTTTGTACTGGGAACCTGAGAATTACAGCTGCTAGTGCTCTGCGGACAGATAAGGAGGTGTTTGTTAGAGGAATCTGTGGGCAGATGACACCATTTATGGTCTAATGACCCACATTCTGCTTACAGAAGAATGAAAGCATTACGCACATCTGAATCTGTTCCTTGGAGAAGTTGCAATCAGGAGGGCTTATGGAACAGTCCTTACAAGTGACAATGCAGTTGTGACCTGCTGGGCTGGCCTCTTTGAGTAGCTTTTAAAGCTGAACATCTGGCTAGGACTTTGGATATCTCTGGGTTCACACTTCTTGAGGCTGATCCTATTAGCCGTGAAACACCAAATCTCACTAAGATTGAACATGTGGTGAACTGGCTGAGGGTAGGGAAGGCTGCAGGGATCTGTGGTATCCAGAGTGAACATTTCCAGGCTGGTGGTAAGGCTGTCCCCCTGGCATTGCAAGCAATATTTGCTTCCATTTGGGTGCTTGAGGATAATGTGAGGCCATCTGTCAGAAGATTGAAGCTCAACCAAAAGTGGACCTAAACCTAGCAGCAAATCCACAAGGAATGGCTGAAAATGAAGAAGCAGGGAGTCATGGAATGGCCAAGTCAAAGCTCAGATCTGAATTCCATTGAGATGCTGTAGGAGTTGTGCATGCAAGATTCCCTTCAAACACCACACAGCTTTAAGAACTCTGCATGGAGGTGTGGGAAGAGCTTCCACCCAGCTGAACTCAGAGTCTGACAGACAGGTGTGGGGGACGCCGAGTTGCTGTTATGGTCGAGGGCGTCTTTTGTCTTTTCTGCAGTCGGAAATGGCATCTCTGCTAAATTTTTCATTGATAAATTATTGTAAAGTCAAATGTTCATTGTCTTTTTCTTCACAATTTCATCACCCTTCTCTAAAGATACTGTTTAAGTTGAGATCAAACCTTGCTGTTTCATTAATTCTGAAAGTAGTGACAAGATGGCAATCAGATCCAGACGCAGGCGTGCTTTGTTTTCATTAAACTGTTTATTCACAGGTTTGGTTTTTTATCTGCAGTATGCACCACGTTAAGTCAGAAGACTTCTACTGTAAAGCAATGACATTTTACATGACTGAACTTACACGTTTCCCTCTAATGTGCTGTTAAGAGTTAAAGGATCTATTGTCGTCTACAATGTGAATAAATAGAAAATAAAATGTCTACTGGTGTATTTTTCATTGGTGTTTGCAATCAATAATGAGTAGTCTAACGTAACAATCTGCTTGATAAACTAGGTAAATATTCAACAGAAAAACTACATATTAGCACTTCCTTTGTATAGATCTGAGGCTTTTGTGCATTACGAGTAAAAAGACCAAGTCACCTATGCCACCAAGGGGAGTATTAAAAAGAGCTACTTGTCATACGGTTTATCACTGAATTACTGATAAGGAGATCATTCCTTTAATAATGTTGCTAATGTAAGACAGAATTTTAATTTGACCTGTTTTTGTTTTTTTACTGAATTTGGTTACAGAAATGACGTGGACTACTAATGTGCAATGGGAAATAGTAAAACAACAGCATAAATGTCCTAATCTAAAGCATATTAATTGTAAAAGCTGTGTGTGTTTGTGTGTGAGAGCCTGGAAAAGCAAAGCCAGAGAGCAAAGCAGCAGATTACACCAAAAAATGACATGCCATTGTGCTTCTCCTGTTAACCCTTTGAGAACTGCCTGCACTTCGAGTCCTTCATGCTGATATTTTAAAACAAGTCTTAATACAAATATACAGTACACAGTAAATCATGTACAATTATATAAATATATATATATGTATATATTGAGTGGGTATGTACAGTATATTGCTAGGTTACCGTATTATGAGACTGGTGCCTTTTGCTTTCCTGATATGAAGCCATCGGGACCTTACTAAGCGTTCTTCTTAAGACAAAGTGTCTTAAAAAGCAGTTGAAGTAAAGAGAGGCTCGAGAACTGACGTAAAGGAGGCTGTATTCGGGAGTTAGTTCAGGGTGTCGGCTACATTATCTCGCACAGTGCACATTTTGCATTCACCCACTTATTGCAGGTGAATACGAGCTACAGCTTGGCTTATGCAAAGCCTCCCACTGAGCAGACAGTCAAAGAAAATGAAAGGAGAAACACCCAGATACTTTGTACAGTGAAGGTGCCGATGGCTGCATTTCACTGATGGAGCGTGCAGGCTTCTCAACAGTCAGGAAAGCAAATGGGCACTTCACTTTAACGTAAAACAGATTCTTCAGAATCTTATAAAAAAAAAGCACAGAAAAGAGTGGCCATAAAGAAAGAGGGTGGCACATGGCGATACTTGAGCAAGCACATCCATCCACTCATCCAGCCTAGGCTCAATGTTACACAGTTGCCGTCCACTTCTGTTTGCTGTTGCTAATCCTTGGTGCTCTTGAAGAAAATGGCCCAGAAGTCAGGACTTAACACTGAGTGTAAACAGGACACCAAATTATTTCATTACAGTGCCAGCAAAGGCAGGGAAATACAGTTATGTTTGGCTCACTCCATTGCATTTCAGTACTCAGAGGGTTAACTTGTGCTAAAATCAAATACAGTCCACATATCATTGCAGCAAATTCTTAGCTTGAATAATACTACTAGTTAAAAACAAACAAACAAAAAAAACAGTTACACATTCATCATTTCCATATTTTCTCCTTTTAAATTGCCTCACCCTTCAAGAACTTGCAATAAAATGAAAATTACAGTAATATTCACTACTCTTGGATTTACCCAAACAACCGGAGAAGATGAATTTTGTGACTCTCCGTTTTAATCTGTGCTTTAATTTAGAATACATTCACTCCACATGAGCTTTATAGTAATTTCTTTTTCAAAGTTCAAATGATAAAGCTGTAACTTGCTGTTCATTATAGCGCGTGCTTTCTTTTGCACACATTCATTGTTACCTTCCTGTACCTTTTCAGATTCAGTCTGCCAAATTCATGGCCATGTCAGTCCTTCCCCCCTTATAGGAACCTTTGCCTGACTTTACAGTAATGATGAATAAGGCGATGAGGGCCGCGCGCACGAGGAGGTGGTCCTGCTTTATTTAGTTACTACTAACAGACGAAAACAAATCCACATCATCCGAGACAAGGAGGAAACTTCTGATATATTATATACAAACAATTTATAAATGAGAAAAGACCATTCATGTTCATCAAGCTTTTTTATATCAATATTGATAAAATGAAAAGGACTTGCGGATTTATGTTAACACATTATCATCATCCAAACAAATTCAAAAGACAAAAACAGTTCAGACAAAGTTGTAAAAACATTAAATACAAGTCAAGCAATGTTACACTCAAACTCTTCAATGAGCTCATGAGATGGCATCTGATGAACTGTGCTGTTCTGGCCACTGCAGTATTAGAAAGTGTCCAGAGACGAATGGGCAAATGAAAGGAGGCGGCCTACTCGGGCAGGCTAAACAAAACGAACCATGAAGTGACGCAGGGACCTAACAGAGGTCTATTGATCCTGAAAAAATGTGTTATTGGAGACCCTAGTGAAAACAAAGGGGAAGTGGCATCATGACCAGACCCAGAATGCACTCTTTTACACAAACGGAGAGAAAAATCTGGAAGCCACTCTTGAGTTGCTCAAACTCAGCAGAAATTAAGAGAAAGTGCATTTAGGACTGAAGCCAGGAAGTACTTCTTTACGCAAAGAGTTGTGGGAATTTGGGACAAACTACCGAGACGTGAGGTTGAAGCAGACAATTTGAGAACCTTTAAAAAGAATCAGGATGAGAGACTGGGACCGCTTAGCTACTAGCTAGACAGACGGGCATGATGGACTGAATGGTCTCCTCTCGTTTGTCAGATTTCTAATGTTCTATTTGAAGATCCTGATGGCATTTTAAAAAGTATACTTGAGATATTGGAGAAAGAAAGGGGATTGGCTTATCAAACATGCTTGATGGACCAAACTGATCTCCTCTGTTTTATAAATGTATACATATACAGAATGTCGATTAGCATCGAGGAAAGCAGGTTCAGAAAATGGATAAATTATTTTTTTCATTGGTCTCCTTGAAGACATATAGTAGGCAAACTATAAACTATTTTTATAAGCTCTGCCATTATTCTTTGTCATTTACAAACCCCCCATCTTATTTTTTTCGTTGATATTATTTCACAATATATCGAAAGCCCCTCGGACAGTATTTTACATTCTAAATATTGAAGCCAATACGACATTTTAATATGTGCCAATGGTTGCAGTGCGAGATTTAAGAAGCATCTCATACCAGATGGATTTAGCCCACTGGGCGCCTAACTGAGATTAATGCGAATTCTACTGTATTTCATAGATGGTCTCTTTTTATTTGTTTCCATTTATAAATCAGGAGGCCAGGAGTCATAAAAGGTAATATGTGGATGAGAAAAGGCACAATTTCTTTCATGTGTATATTATATTTTATGTTTTAAGCCAAACCTATACAAGCATTGTGGAGGCAGTATCTTTATAGTTTGGGGCAAAGAAACTCCCAGCTCTCATTTTCTACAAAATGCAATAACATGGTGATGGCCAATAACTAGAAAAGCAGCCAGTCCACGTAGTTTCTGTAATGAAGTCTCTGTCGTCAATTACCTCAAAGCTGAATGAGGACAGAGCAGCTAATTGTAATTATTGTTTTTTTATTCTGCAAACCTTAACTGGGCCGAGCAGGTCTGCTGAAGGATGGAGAGAAGGACTGTTGTCTTTATGACGGAAATTCTTTTGTCATTTTGGTTAACCGTATTTCCTTTCAGAATATTTTACATGATTCGCTACAAATAGATTTTTTAAGGTAATTGCTTCAGAATTAATTGTTCCTTCTGTTTTATATAATTTACTTTCTGCTCTGGAACAGAGTATTAAAAACAGCTGGAAGAAAATTATATCTCTTGAATTTGGGAAAAATCTTAATTTTTTTTGTTTTAACTGTTACAATGAACTGATTTAAGTAATGTTTATTCTTTATCAAAAATGCTGTATATTTAAGAGTAGTACTCAGTTTTACACTTTTGAGGATTACCATAACTGATCCTGGACTAGAGAGAGTTAGATGTTGGCTGATATTATTTTTTTTAATATCGTTTAATTTATAGCAGTGACAATTGCTCCCATATAGGCTGAAAAGTGAATAAAAAAGAGTAAAATGTAGGCACAGTGGTCTAATGTCTAAAGCATCTTATGTTTAAGTTCTGCCTCCAGCATAATGAGTTACCCTGTGCAAGTCACATAACCTGCTTACACTCCACCTCTTGAAAACACACTAAAGGTGCTTATGTAGCCACACAGCATGAATGGACACGTACCATATAAGAATAAAGGTTGTTTGTTTAAAAATGGACAACTAATAATTGTTAAGATGATGCAGTAAATAAATGAAGATCAAGCATCTCCAGCTCATCATTAAATGGTTTCATGGCCTGAGAGTTTAGTTACTACATTAGAGCTACACTAGGAGTAAATGCTAACATTACTCAAAGTTACTGTCTGCTTTACATGCATTTTTTATTACTCTTTAATTTAATATTGTTTTTTGTATCAGTATACTGCTGCTGGATTATGTGAATTTCCCCTTGGGATTAATAAAGTATCTATCTAGAAAACTACATACAAGTAAAAGAAACTTCAATGATTCAACAATTACTTCTGAGATATCATTCAGGCTTCTTCATAGCAAACGGTTCATTTTTATTTTCAAATTTATAATCACCATTATACAATAAGCTTCTAACATCCTTAAAGGGTGTCAGTTGAGTATATCTCTGTGTGGTGACTACATGACGGCATCCACTCGGCTAAAATCAGGTCATAATATTTCAGTAACGTTTGAGATTTGCATAAACTAAAGACAAATATTGACTGTGACGTCTTCAACATTTTTTCCCACTTCTGTATCACCACATTACCAGTTACAGATTTAAAGATAAACCAACAACTCATTTATGCTTTTATTCCAGAAGGCCACTTCAATGGCACTTATTTATCTTAATCAACGGTGAAGGAGGAGGCTCTTCAATGGGCGAGTGTAAAACAAATCTTTGACAGTATTCTGTAAATGGGATGAGATAAGGAGCAACACGACACAGGGGCCCTAAATCGAACAGAAGACGTCTCTACCCTGAATACCGTCAATTACCTCATTGAATCTGATAGTGTCCTTCCATGAATGCATGTCAAGTTGGTTTGTTCATTCATTCATTTTTGTTAGGCACACCGGTAGTGGTTCTAGTTGGAGCAATGGGGCTGCCACTCTGTATAGGTTCTGGACCTCTCACCTTTCACTATGGTCTTATAGAAACTGGCACTTATCTGTGTTTTTGTCTTTTTCAAATGAAAATGGTATTATTGGTACTGGTATTTCCACATGATTTGGAAAAGATATCTGAGCAAAATGGTGCCTCATCAGGATGATGGCGGCTATTAGAGGTAGACAGTATAAACACATTTGTCAGTTACTTATTAGCAGGTACTAAATCATCTTAAATGTCAACTGCTCAATAAGTAAAGCGTTTCTTCATTTAAAATCCTTACTCAATAATCTCTTCTCACACTTAAAATGTAAAAATGTGTTGGTTTCAGAATTTCCATCCGTGACATTCCAGTACTCCAATAAGAAAGGAAGGATTGACATGATTTTGAACTTTATTACTTGTTGGATCTGCCCAGTAAAGTACATCAGTGCTTATAAAATGTTCAAAACTTCAAACACTCTATCATAAAAATCTCATAAATGAAAGTAACATTTGTTTACTGGACCTACATTTCTCGGTGCTTACAAAAAAAGTACCTTATTCAATCTGAAACAAATGCCACTCATTCAAACATACAGCTTTGGTAATTAAAATAAAAAAACAAAAATAAAACTGACTATCAAGTGCTCAAAGGGTCAGGCAACTAAGTCTGTTTAGCAAATGGCAGCATTAGAAAGGTGAATTAGGTGAGCGAACAGTCTCTGAAGAGCTGGGTGAATAGTCCTCCGATTCTGAATTCAGTTCAGCTGTGGTGGGAAAGGTGCTTGAATGCTGGGCTCCATAAGCTTCCTTTACATCCTGGTGGCGTCTTCGTCGGAAAACCTGCCTCTCCTTATCAAGAGCGGTGGTCTGAGGAGAGGCACAAAAAAAATAAGCGGTCACACATTAGTCTCCTTTTCACACAAGAAAGGTTAGGCCAGAGCAAGGAATCAGGGAAGGACGAGTGCACTGCAGTGAATCAGCTTCGAAAATGTTAGCTTTACAATGAATGTGTGCCAACAGAGAAGGACAGGAATCTCAAAAAAAAAAAAACAAAACACAACAAAAAATCCTTTTCCCCTTTTTTCAAATTTCACTTCATGTTGGATGCTAGATATAAACTGATTTTATTTTACATGTTTCTTTCTAATCCACTGTTTACATTTATCTTGATGGCTATCAAGCTTAAACAGAAGTTTTCAGTGTGTAGTTTCTTGCTCCACCTGCGTTCATGTGTGGTTCCCCCTGGGGATACTGGGTTCATTCCACAGTCCATACAACTCTGAACTGGCCCAGTATATGTGTGTTAATATAGTAGTAGTAGTAGTAGTACTGTCATGTGGACAGAGTACAGTGTAATTGAACACCAATGCCATGATAATCAAGAATGTATTGAAATGCAGAACTGCATTTAACAGAAAATTGTGTACAAACGTGTGACACGCTTGAACTGGCGCACCTTTGCTTTGGGCTTGATGCTGCTGGCACAGACTGTTACAGCCTATAGCAGCACCCAGAATATTTACCAGAAATAAAAACAGATGCATGAATGGATGGATGAATAGATGGTTGGTTTGACACGTAGGATGCAACAATTTGTGGGCAGCATGGTGGCGCAGTGGGTAGCGCTGCTGCCTCGCAGTTAGGAGACCCGGGTTCACTTCCCAGGTCCTCCCTGCATGAAGTTTGCATGTTCTCTGCGTGGGTTTCCTCCCACAGTCCAAAGACATGCAGGTTAGGTGCATTGGTGATTCTAAATTGTGCTTGGTGTGTGTGTGTGTGTGTCCTGCAGTGGGCTGGCACCCTACCCAAGATTTGTTCCTGCCTTGCGCCCTGTGTTGGCTGGGATTGGCTCCAGTAGACCCCTGTAGTTAGGATATAGCGGGTTGGAGAATGGATGGATGGAAGGATGCAGCAATTTGGTAAGTGTGGTGACGACAGTACAAAACACTTCTCAGCCATGTTGTGTGTTGAGTACCGATTGCAGCTGATTTTATTTAGGATTAATGTGATGCCAGGTGAATGAAGATTCCCTCTCTTACTTAATTATTTGAAATTGAACACAGTCACAATTCCCATAAGAAAAGCAATGTTCTTTAGTGTATCCCAAGCTCTACACTTTTTTTTTTTTTTTAATTAAATATTCTTGGCTACAAAATCTTATTAAAATGTAATAAAATTTATTTTTCCTTTTTTATTAACAAAAAGTAAGGATGTGTAGCCTTCCGATGTCCTGTTTAATGTCAAACGGGCCTCTGCCATTCCGCAGCTGCCGACTTTTTTTTTTAATCCTGGCATGTAAACATTTAATCAACATCTGAATGTTGTCATTAATTAAAACCCTTTGATTAATTAGATAGCTAAGCAAAGTGCAATAGCAAAAGAAAAAAAAAAAAAACTGGACTGAAGCTTTGCCTATCTGTGAAGCTGCTGCTTGGCTGCTATAATTTGATTTTCAAACTGAATTTCTTCTAGCATTAACCCTGTTTGTGCATGAATTTACTTCAGGAATGCCTGAACATCCAGCGGAACAACCATATTACTGCAAAATCTCTAAAAATGTTTGAAGTTTGAACCCATGAGGTTCAACAGCCAGAAACAGTAAAGAAAAGGCTGACTCTAGATGCTCGAAAAGACAACTTTGCTTAAAAGCAACATGCTAAAGTACAGACTGGCGCAGTTTATGGCTCTCTGTGTCCGAAGAAGGAATGATAAAAATCTCTAATATTATATATGCTGCTAGTATCTTCTTGTCTGTCTGTGACCCTTTTTGTCCTTTAGCTGATCCTGCTGTCTAAATACAATCTGCCCTCCCTGACGTGGAGCTGCAACCTCTCCGTGGTAGTCGGGGATTTACTAGGCAGGCAACAAATTTATGCACATGCTGATGAGGGCAGCTGGCCCTCCCTGCTGTAAGATGCCTGTCTGCTCTTTTTCAAAACGCTCGTCCCCATAGCTGACAGCGTTTGTACTCGCATTACTTTAGGTGGCTACTGAAAAACTGACACCACTGTGAAATATGTCACAGTTGGAATTTTGCTCAAATTTATGGGTATGTGAATTGTAAAATGAAATAGTAATAACAACAATAATAAAAAGAAGAAGAATCAGGTTTTTTTTTTCCCGGTTAGCCTTTACAATAAACTATGGTAAATGAGAACGCGTCATATACTGTACAATGGTTACAAACATTTGTGTGTCTGTTATATTGGAGTTGGTGGAATAGTAAAAATATGTTAGCAGGACGAGGGCCTCTGAATAAAATGTGATTTGAGCAACGTAGGTTTAGGGATAGTTTGAGAAAAAATATAAAAAGATGAAGCTGTAACTAGCAAAAAATGAAAATAAAAAAAAAAATCCTGCATTAGCATTTTACTATGCAGCTTTATACTACTATTCACTTCATATGGCATTCAATTTATTTTGTATTTATACATTGTTTTGTATTATTTATTGTGTTATATTCTATTAATAGGTGATGTATAGTATACTAAATTAACTTGGAGAAATGTTGCAAATTACATTATATACAAAAATGTATGCATCACATTTATGTTTTCAAAAATACAATTAAAAAGAGAGCCACTGTACATATTTATATTTTAATTTATGTACATATGCAATGTACTCTACATGCTGTGTATTAATAGTATTTAGTGGCTTATATATTTATATCTCTATCAATGGTACATTTTATGCAGTTCATTTAAAATCTATTGCTTTATATTTTATATTCATTATATAGATTTAAGTATACATGCATGATCATCACAGATAGTTCCAGGATTTCAAATTGCTGTATATTTTTAATACAAAAATCAATCATCTTTATAAGAATTTTTATACAATATCTCAGCATTTAGTGTCACACTTCAGTAGGTCTTGCTTGAAGATGGTGTTGTAAGATCCCCTAGCACTGAGCACTTCACCTTCTCGAGTAAAACCGTATCCAGAGTTAACGTAAGAGTGGAGGACTGGGGGGTGACAGGGTGCCCAGATTTATTTTTCTAGGAAATGTTTACATTATCCATGCGAAAATCTATTTGAGACGTTGCACACCCACATCACCTCAGGTGCTCCACCAACTCAACAGGCCGATAAGCAAAGGGCCTAGGAGGAGGGATGTGCACCCACAACACTTGCTAATGTCCTGCTCTCTATTTTCATGGCCATCATCGACATGTAACTCACAGACCAAGGAGAGGTTAAGTGGCAGCGATTTATTTTATCCAAGATTTTTTTTTTTTTGTAAGGAAATTTACATGTGAAAAGATATAAATCCAAAACACATAAAAAATGGATATTATCAATACCTAAAAAAGGGATAGTTAATGGCTAAGGATTCACCGAGTCTCTCCCACCACTCGTAAAACAGTAAACGTAAGACCAATTGAAGTATATTAATTAAAGGCTGAGATATTCCTAAAATATATCTAAATTATGTTCTGTTTTTAAAGAGCTTTTACATTCTTCAGTTTTAGGATCTCAAGATGACCTGGCATGTATGTGTACGATATATATAAATACATATATATAAAGAAATATTACATACATAACATATACAGAAAAAACAGATATGGATTTGTTCTGCTTTGTTAGTAAAACCTATTTAATGAAGACATAGCCTAATGCAGTTTTCTTTACATTAAACACATTGAAACTATTATAACTAACTCAGAGCAGTGCACACAGACATTGAGCTTATTGTCTGTACAAAAATGTCATTTTAATGCACAATTTTGTTCGGGAAGGAAAAAAACAAACCAAAAAACAGTTTCAGAGCAATGCACTGCAGTGGGGAGTAACAAGCGCTAAGTGTGACTCAGACAAAGGTTTGATGCATTCCAGCTGCCCGTGCTCTTGCACACACAGCAAACAAAGATTGTGCTTTGTGCTCTGTGAGTTCCACACATTAAACGTCACATTTTCCACCATGCAGCAGAACACATAAGGCAACAGCGGGAAACTGTTGTCTTCAAATAAACAACAATACACAGAGGATCATCTGCCCTCAGTACAAGAACAAGGCAAATAAGTATGGAGAAGCAAATCTTGTGGACAGGGGCAGTAGAAAGACAGGGTTTCAAGGTCACACATTTGAAATGCATCATCAATCCTTACTTATGATAACTGAGGCTAAAATAAATACTTTCCCTTTCACTTTTAAAGGGACAGTATAAATTGAAATATAAATTTAGTGTGCAATGTAAATAACAGTAATTTAAGAAAGCCACTTTATTCTCTGCTTCTACACCCAAACCCACCGCCCCCACAGATCTTCAGAAACGTGGTGACATATACTGTCCTTTTACACACAGAAGAAAGGAAAACTTATACTGCACGCGTGAGATGGAGGAAGCTGGCAATGTCAGAGTGATTAATGGGTGAAGAGGGAAAAATGAAGGAGGTCTCATTAAGATTTAAATGAAGCTGAAAAAGCAGCATATGGACTGGGTAACAAATCAAAAGCATGTTTGTCCACTGAAGAAAACTAGTTAATGGAGACTGCCAGCACGTTGCCATGGAAACACTGAGTGTCGGCACTTTACACCATCCCATACCTTATCCAATACATTCCTGGTTGTTGGTAGTAGTCCAATGACCCTGATCTCTTGATGGTAAACCCATGGTCCAGCTGAGCAGAGAGAAATGGGGCAACTCAGTGGATCATCTTTTTATGTACTTTTTAAAAAAATGTTATCATTTATTTTATTTTTGACTTTACAGGTAATCACCCCCATTAAGACACCCAGAAAACTTAACTTTAATTCATTTGACGCCTCACTGCTGTCAAATCAGTGAGTGGAAGGAATTCTTCAAAATTTCGAAACACTGGACTGCCAAGGACTTTCAATGTTTTAGTGTAACATTAAAATATTTGGTATCATATTAAGGCAGACTTTAATAGAGGCGACCCCTTTGAAGGAAATAAATAAATAAATAAATACAAGCCATTTCATGCTGGAAAAAAAACACACACACACACACACGCACATTTTCCATTTTAGAAATATCGCTATTTGGATTGTTATGTTCCCATAGACATCCAGTGACATTATTAACAGGCTCAAAAAATTTGTGGAAGAAAGTAGGAGTAACAGTTTAGTTTGAAATTACTCTGGAAGCAACCCTACTCTACTCGATGAGGTGAACTGCAAGCATCAAAGGGTGTGCACTATAAAAATAAAGAGGGGCACGAGCCTGAAAGCAATATCGGAAATGTCATAGCCAGAAACACCTTACACCGAACATTAAAAGCATTACTTAGACCACAGTGGGGGTGTACAACACTTTTCCAATTATTCTTCATTAAGCAATGAACAAGGGCTTCTTAAAAATCTAAATTTGGCTGTATATACACTGTACTTTAAAACATCTGGATGTGTTAGTTCTGAACAGAGCAGTGCACACTGTTCATAATATCTGTTAATGGCTAGAATTTATCAGATTAGAAAAATAAATGAAAAAACAAAACATTGTACATCAAGATAAACTTAATGATAGACAGATTTCTGTGCAGAAAGCTGCCCAGATGTTTGCAAAATACCTGGGTATATTAAACAAAAAAAAAAAAAACATAACTCAGCAGGTAATCTAGCATTGTAAATACAGTAGATGTCATCTGTACTGAATATAGAAACATGTAACCATTGAGAAAAACCAAAAGCTTTTCTTTGAATTTCTACCATTAGAATTTCTGAATTACTGATCCTTGAAGACATGGATTCATAATGTACCCACACACACTGCACACAGTCCTCATTGTTTGCTTTACACGCAAATTGTGGACATGGTGTTCCAATATCAAAATTAAATTCTGCTGAGGATTTTTAGATACTCAAGCTCAACTCCATGTGGCAGAACTCTAAACATTGGCTTTTGTAGCTCATGTACAAACTGCTTCACCTTCATTCAGTTAAGAAGGTTGTTAATCAAAATTACTAGCCTAGTGGTATTAAAAATCTTTTTTTAGAGATAAATAGCAATACATGCTCTCGGGGTCTGTTGCATGCTGTTTTGAATGATACCTGGAGAAAAACAGAAAGTCAGAGAAACATAGCAGAGAAAAAGACAAAGGCAGACAGACAGGTGGCCTTTTTCAAAGGGCATTATAAACAAGAATTAATTTGTGGGGTTTCTTATTTTTTTGTAATGGCTTTTAAAAGTTTACATGGAAAAAAAAAAAGGAGTTTGACACATCATACAAAAATGTCAAAGTCGATTTCACATTTTATGCTTTTAGAATATAGGATGTAGACTACTGTATATTCTATGTCTGACTTTTAATGTGCTGACAAACAGGCAAACAAGATACATTTTAAATGAACTGAGTAAATTTCTGCACATATAAAGTCAATATATAAGGAGACAACAAATACAAATCTGCTCTGTCCAAATGTGGGTCACAGAGGGCTGAAGTCTAACCTTGTTAAATAAGAAAAAAAGGCAGAATACATCTGTGGGTAGCAGGCCAGTCCATCTAAAGGAACATTTACAGACACACAGCTCCACTCGCTCATACAAAGTCAATTTAGATTCACCAGTTAACCTAACAAACATGTCTTTAGGAAGTTGGAGGAAAATAAACTCTAGCCTATAGGGGAAGAAAATGTAAACTGTACACAGATATCACTGCACCATAATGTAAAATTTATATTTTGTACTGTATATAAAATGTGTATATAGAGTTTTAAATTATGATATATAAATATATATATATATATATATATGTGTGTGTGTGTGCGTTTGTGTGTCCACCCTCGTGTTTGACAGTTTGTTATTCCCAAGTCATTTTTACAGGACTATCTGTAACTCACAGGTCTTTCTGAAACAAAACACCATAGTTAAAAGAGTCACTACATTTACAATCTGATTTTAAGTTTTAAACCATTTATTTCTCTTAAATATCACATTTTTATATCTGACTGCTTTATAGTTATCATATATACCATGAGTGGCATCATATGGAAACAAGTCTTCATAGCGTTCTGACATTTTCCTTTGTTATGACAGATCAGACACAGCCACCGATTCCCTTTGACACAGGTTGACGTCTTCAAAGTCACTTTAGATAGGTCTCATGGTACATTTGATTCTGTTAGTTCAAGCGTTTCGATCCCACTTCTTTCATATGTAGTCTTTTTGGTCAAACCACCTTCCTTTTCTCTTAAGATTGAAAAAAAATAAATATGACATGCGCACCAGTCCAAAAGGAAAGCCCATCAAGCTTGGCAGAAGGCTTCTGCTTTAAGCTCTGAACCGTGCTCTGAAGGGACAACAAGGTCCTACGACATGTCTTAACAAAGAGTGTAGAAAATATAAAGCTAGGATTTGATTGTTTAGTCCAGATGATGTAAGGTGTTACTTGGAAGAACTAAATAAATCAAATAACCAGTGTGCCACTCAAAGGACACCAAATTTTCATTTTTATTTTGAAAAGGCCTGTCCTTCATGCCTGTATTTTCTACATAAAGAAATTTTAGTTTTAAATAAAAAAGAAGCAATGTTGGAAAACCTCAGGCAAATATTTTGACAGATGATATTTTGGGTTAAGATAATGAACAGCGATAGCATGATCTGCATTCTTTCCTGCATCACTGTTTTTTGTTCGGTATACCAAAAGCAGAGCAGTGTCCTGTTATTGAACTTTAAAAAAGGGCAAATGAAACAAAATAAAGAAACCACTGGCAATCTCATTATAAACTTACATTAAAAAAAAGTCCCAGCTCTTAATAAATAGTGGTAAGCTACCAGGATTTCAAAAGAACTATTATTATTACAATAAAATGTCATACTGTAAAAATAATATTTAAAACTGATAAGAACCAGTAAGCACTACACAAATATGGAACTAAAATTCCACAAATTTGAAAAGACACATACATTGCTTTATCAAGTAATAACCAAAGTTAGATAATTAGGTTTATTCTTTAACAATTACTTTTAAATATATATATATGTATATGACCAAAAGTAAACATCTGAGACACGATGGCATATGGTTCACATCAGAGCAACCCATTTGTTAATGGAAAATAAACTACTTAACGGATCTTCATTGTTAAGAGGATTGGATTAGTAACTAAGTATGTAATTGCTCTCTTGAGGCAGTTAATTGCACATTACAAGGACCACAAAATAGGTAGGACCTGCCCTGACTTCTGTATTATGTCTTAGACTCTCATGTTGTGTTTGTACACACTTGCTGCACACATACATAGTGGTTCACTGAAGACAAAAAAAAAAAAGAATAAATACGTTTATACATAGTAATACAGTCTGAGACCACATCACACCCTAACTAGGTTAGTCAAATCAAACATTTCCAGCCACAATCTCCATTCGTTAGGTTGGTCTTTATTTTTTTTAATTTATTTTTTATTATTATTATTATTTTTTTTTTTTTACAGTGCACACCCAGGCATTCCTTTCATCTCTCCTTTGAAGAATGCAGGTCTCTTCTCTGATGGATTGTTGCATTGAAACCTTACCCAAATACTCAATAGCTTTTAACTATTTGGTTGGAGATGTGAGGAAGCGAGATGTGTGGCTAATGATGTGACTGAAGGACTTGCAGGGTTCCTTAGGCCACTTGAGACCTGAATAAATTGGAATTCATCAACTTGCCACCTATCACAACAAAAACTTTTTATCTCTGTGTCACCCTAAGAGGCGGTAACGAATCTCCTCATACCCTCCTGAAGGTCCTGGAGGACTGCAGTGGTGGCAGGTTTATGTTCAAACCCAATCACTTAAATTCTGTTATCAGCACAGATCGGCTTTTAATTGTTACTTATTTCTTTGGCTATTATTGTGCATTCTTCTTTCCGTGAATATTATCCAAATGATTTGTGAACTGTAACAGATTAGTCCTTCACTTTTTTCTTCTTCTTTCTTGCTATTTCATTAAAACAGATACTTCATAATGAACATACATAGGTCTAAAAGGGAAAACATTAGATGACGAACTGCTGGTTCCTTTGCCAGTTACATCACTTTGCTAATTGGCAATTTTAAATTAAAGCAGTGAAAGCATTTGTGTAACACTAACAAAGCAATTAAGTGTTTGGAATCTTAGTTAACAGAAATGAAGCACAAAAATGTTGCTTGAGCAGTAACTGGCACAACAGAAATAACTGGATTTGAATTTATAAACTGGCTTGAAACAAAAACCTGCAGCCAATGGGGCCATCCAGGACTGAACTTTCATACAAGTTAATATGCAATATACAACTGTGTGTTGTTGGGCTTTAAAGAAGCAATCCGGTACACAAGATCATGGTACATAATTTGTTTTGTTTAGATATTACATTTTAATCATGCTTGATGAAGGGCTTTTTGAGATTTACTTAAGTATATTGTGATGATGATGATAATAAAGCAGTGTTACCATTTTTTCCCCTATTCAATCAGTATTTGAAGAAAAAAAACCAAAGTCTTGTATAAAAGCATTAATAATGTATTAATAAAGGATATATTTATCTATGGGTCAAGAACAGTCGTTAACAGGGGGCTGGCTGCTCATTCTTTATCTAAAGCTCTTGGCTGCCACCTGCAGGACTGGTGCAAAATGTACATGTTTAACAATTGAGCAAAACTAACACCTCACAGATTCAAGGACACGGATTTTATTCTGAGCTGGTTTTCACCTTTTTGTTTTTCATTTAGATACAAAGATTTTTTTACACCTTTTTTACCTTCTTTTATACTTGTGTCCCAGCATTTAATGAAACTGTATAGTGTGAATGCATTTAATTAGGTTTGAAGCTCTCTTTTGGCTCCTCTATTGCACATACATTCAATTTTAATAACCTCCTCCCCAGATGATCTACTGATTTTACAAGTAACTTCACTCACAAGTGGCCCTCCATACTTTTTGTAGATTCTGACCTCACCACAGCAATGAAACGATGCTACCTAGTATTAGGAGTGAGCTTCAGAATGCAGAGCCTCCAATTAATTTTGAGCATACTAAACGTACTTAAGATAGAAATCTAAAATATCCACATCTACCTCCTCTCTATTCATTTTAAAAATTCTCAGTGACCGATTGCAAAATCTTGCGGTCGATTCACATTTTAGATTTGTAGATGCATCTTGTGGTAAACAAGTGTCAGATAAAGCCTCATGTTGAAACACTTCCAGGCATTGTTAGCAATGGTGTGGAAGAGTGAGAGAAGAAGGTCTATACTAGGAAGTATAACTTTCTGTTCAGACACAAAATAATCCAATATCTGAGCTTATAAATAAAAAAATGATGAAAAAAGAAAATTTGATAAAGACAGACACCATACATATTGCAAATAATTGGGAATTCAACCATAAAATTAATAAGAACTGATTCTGGATTATAAAAAAGGTTGTCGTCTTTCCTACCACAAAGAATTCCATTCTACTCAGCTGTTTTGCTGATGCTGCCTTTCTGGTGTGTTTAGAAAATGCTTAAGATTATTGGATCATTATACTACAAGCAACAAGCACAGCCGGGGTTGTAAAACTGGCTTGGTTATTAGTAACCTTTCTTTTGATTTACATCTTTTCCCCTGTAACAGTTTAAAATGCTTTATACTTTTTTTAGTGTTCCTGGACACCAAAAGTAGCATTTTGTTTGTGTGTGTTTGAGGCTGTGTATTGTATAGTACTTTTGTATTCATTCTAAACTTTGTTAAAATCTATTCTATAGTTCTTGCTAACCAACTATATTTCAGATATAATTGTATGTAGTTTGTTATAAAAAAAAGATACACAGTATGCAAATGAAAGAAACAATTAAAATTTGGATTGTAAAAAACTGTTTTCATTTGCAACTCCTTGAAGAGTTTAGATTTGCAGATGTAATCGATCCCAGACAACAGTGCTGACAGTCCTTTTCAAATTAAAGAAAGAAAGAAAGGAAGAAAGAAAGAAAGAAGACTGTACAGTTTTAAAGTTTTTTTTTTTTTTTAGAAAACAGAAGATGACTGTACTGAAAATGATGTTCAACGGCAGAGTGCCAAAGTCAGCAGGAATGCACGACCGCTTACAATGTACTTTGATGGAATAGAAAGCTGATCTTCTTAAATAATGAGGTTGGATTTGTTTGCAGTTGGTGGGCAAAAATACCTTTTTGTCATATGACATATTTATGAAGAAAAACACATTTTTAGCATTTTTAGTGCGTTGTTTTTGTGGAGGAACAGGGACAAATTTAGTTATAAACAAACTCATTTTCATGATAGTTAGTTTAGAACTGCATCCTGTGAATGTCCCTTCTTTAGCACTAAGGAAAATAGTGTTGATGTGAAAATATCTCGGACATACTTACCATTGCTTCAAGAATATAAATGTCAGCTGAAAGAATGGTGACTGGCATTATCCCCAGAAAGACTGGCTAAAAATGTTTTCTAAAATGCTTAAAAATAATACGTTATCTGAGAACGAAGAAGTCAAATCACTGAGCTGTGCGAGGTTATTCCCCTTTTGTGTTCTGCCTTATGCACCTGTTACTACAATAGTATGAAAATGTTGTAGCAGTGGTGCAAACTGCACTCTCTGTAGTCAAAGTACAGAAATGTACTAAAAATGTTTTGGGTTGCACATTTTTACTCAAACCAACTTTATAGTTGTAGTAAGTTAAGGTAGTCTTGCATCTTAATAGCCTACTTAGAAATTACTCTCTGCTGAACCATTACTATACTGAGCACATTTCTTTTCAAATATCCTCATCAGCCCACAATAATCATTCAGTGTTGTTTGCCTTGACAAGCTTCACATTTGAAACCTTTGTTTTAAAGAAATATTCATATGAGTAAAATCAACTCTAAATGATGCAGAATATAACTTACTGTTATGACAGAGACCCCTGCTGTTGTACTGTTTGGTTTAGGTCCTGTATTGAAATGTTTCTTGATTTTTCCAGCTACAGAAAGTTGATGTTCGTTCTCTGGCATTCCGTCATCCTAAAATGGTAAATGAAAGAGCAGATCTGTTAAAAGTAAAATAAATCCAATTTAGTCAATATAGTATATACAAAATTCTCAAGTTGCCTTGGTCTTGAGTGTTCAAGGGACAGTAAATTCAATTAAATTAAAATGACAAGACTACATTAAATTAAATTAAAAATACAAGACTACATGGAGCTAGTCAATGACTTTAAATATATCATGTGGCACCTTCAAAGATATAACGTTGCAGAATGCTTTCAGTGCACAATATTCGCTAGGAGAAACGATGACTTCCTTCTTCAAATGGGATATTCCAATTTAGTCAGCTGTACTTGTTCTGCCATCTTCTGACAGTTTTGCTGTACTGCATGCACCTAATATGTTTCTATGGCAGAATTACAATTAGTCTATCAATTTTATTATATTTAAATGTATTAGACTATATTATTTATTGTGGACAAATCTAAAATATGGCATTGTTTATAGATTTTTTTATTTATTTATTTTTTTACAATTCCTACATTTTATACATTAAGTGAATAATGATTTAGCCAAAAATAAACACGTTCAACTACTATTCATTTACTGATCTGGAATTGCTTTATCTCTCTCAACTACACGGTGACATAAATTGGATATCAAAGTTGTATGAAAAATCTAAGTCATTTTACTGAAATTTTAGCTTTTGCTAATGCAAAGGCTGAATCCAAGACAAGTTAGACCTTAAGAAAAACAACAAACAGGAAACTAGCATTATGATGACAGGATCCCTTCAGCACAGATAAGTTGCCTAGTCAGTATAAAGGGGAAGAAGTATGGGTTCAGGTGTCAAGATATCAAAACCTGCTGCCCTCTGCTAGAAAACTGAAGTTAAAAGAGTGATTTCACTTTTCAATACAACAACAAACCCAAGCACACAGCCTGCCCAGCCAAGGAGAGGCCAGTTAGAGCCCAGACCTTAATCCTGTAGAAAATCTGACAATCTGGCTAGCTTGAACTCATTCATTAGAAGACTGAGATAAAATTGTAGTCAGTCAGTCATTTTCCAACCCGTTATATCCTAACTACAGGGTCATGGGGGTCTGCTGGAGCCAATCCCAGCCAACACAGGGCGCAAGGCAAGAACAAATCCCAGGCAGGGCGCCAGCCCACCGCAGAAAATTGTAAAGTTCATATGGCTAAAGTCCTCTGAAAACAGACTTGAAACTAGAATAGAAGAAAAATGTGCTTCCACAGTGTATTAATTAAACCGTATTCGCAATTAATGAAACAAACTGTCCATTTGTTTAGCGATCACATTCTGTAGGTTAGAAAAAGTGGAAAAAGTCTGACATGATTTGATTTTAACATTTACATCAATAAAGCCCGATGTGTCAACAAGGCTTGGTAGAATTAAGAAATCCACTATGTTTGAAATCACTTTTCTTGAAATTTGTTTCGATTTACATTCTTTGTATTTTGTGATGCTGGACTCCTTGTAAGGCACATTGTAAAATAAAAAAGGCCTGATTACTGATTCAGATAAAGAAATTTTAACTTAAATAACTTTTCTCACAATCTCCTTACAAAGGGTGTCTCATGATTGGGAGTTCTATGAAAGCCACTCAGGTGCCATCTTTAGTTTAAAACCCACTGTGGGTCTAAAACATATAAGTAAACCTAAAGAAGTCCATCAAGTCTGGTCAATTTTTTTATTTGTCTTAAACAAAACAAAAATATATGGAGCTGTGACTCGTCATCCACTGGTCTTTATTACAACCTGCTATGCACAGAAATGAAGAAATGTTGCACGGAACTAAAAAAATTCATAACACAGCAAGGTCAATAGAGATCAATAAAACAATTTGAAGACACATTAAGAGGACAATGAGATTTGGCTGAAGAAACTGAAGAGCCCAGCTGTTCAGAAGTGTAAAAAGCAAATTAAGTTTTATTAAGTGTACACAATAGAGTGAAATTCTTAATTTATATCAGTCCAGAACAATTATGACTACAGACTGGGGTGATGGGAATCTACAGCTTTGGTTCAAACACTGGTAATTTAGGAGCCTAAAAGCTCAAATTCTAGGTTAGAGCTAAACCTTCAATACACAAACGATAAGAGAACTGGTTCAGAGACAAACTTTGGTTGTTTCATCACATGATCCACTGAGCTGTCATTCTTACGATAATACTGGACACATGCGGAGATCTTAGTATGTTTTTTGTAGATATGGTATGTAGAATATGTTGAGTGTTCATTCCCTCATTAATACACAGCGGAAATGATGGCGCTCTACAGAAAGTCAAAATGTAGCAACTTTTTGTTATTTGTATTTCCAGCTGATCAGTTCTAAATGCTACATTTGGGTAAATGTCTACACTTACGTTAACCCATGGATGTTCCAAAACCTGCAAAGCAGAGAACCTCTGGTCTACTTCCACTTGTAACATCATGGTAATCAGTTCCTGCAAACCAAGGATGAAAATATATTGGTTAAATGACTGCATTAATGTAGCAACTTAAAATGTATTAAAAAAAACTCCAAAATAACCCACATGAGTCCATTTTCAAATTAACAATTTAGCATGACAAGAGAAGTGGACTGAAATGGTGATAATATTGAACTGATCTGCGTGTTTCATTCCCAAAAGTCTATCTTCAAATTTCATTATTTTGTGTACAGTGAACTGAGCATGCCAGTAGGACATACACTAAATACAAATAAACTGAAATGAAGTGATACACACACATCGCTGTGCTGCTGTCATTACGCTTAAGGCAGTGAATCAAATTCCTGGCTGTGCTGCTGTAAATGTGGAGTTTAGCATATTCTCCCCTTGTTTGTGGCGAGTTTCTCCCTGTTTTCAAACATGCATGCTTAGGGACCTTCTTCCAAAGTGTTCAGGTAAGACAAATACCACCACGACGGGCAGGATAGGACGCTGTCACTAACTGTGTCTCTTGTTTCCTCCACAGTGTGGAGCCATCACCTGGATATGATGCCTAGCCGCGCTGATATAAGTGAGAAGTCCAGACATTGAGATCATCTTTGATCTGATGGAGTTACAGTGATGGGGCTCTCTGTGCAAGTAACCCTTATTGAATGTGCGAGGAATGCTATATTGTTTCATTTTTGTATCCTAGGGGACTTTTGTTGGTTGTGTGGGATTACCAATTATTAAATGGATTTTGGCTATGTTGGCACTCCAAATACTACAAAGTCTCCATGATTGTTTGGTTCACACTGTACTCTGGTTATCTCACATATGCCAAAAATGTGCAGATTAGGTTGACTAGCAATTCTAAAGTAACCTTGTGTGAATGAGTGTGGTTCCGGCTGTGATTCACTGAAGACCTCTTCACAATCTGATTTCCAAATTGTGCTCCAACTTTCACGAGCATGTAAATGATAAGATGGGAAAATGGTTTAATTGATGCTTGTTTTTTTATAGAACATTTTGAAAACAGAATGAGTGCCCCCCAGTGCCATCTATATCCATGTTGAATTAGCAGCATTTATTTTTTAAACCCATACATAAGTACATTAGAGGGTCGGCTCAAGTTGGACGGTTGGGAGACAAAGTCAGAGAGGCAAGATTGCGTTGGTTTGGACATGTGCAGAGGAGAGATGCTGAGTGCATTGGGAAAGGGATGCTAAGGATAGAGCTGCCAGGGAAGAGGAAAAGAGGAAGACCTAAGCGAAGGTTTATGGATGTGGTGAAGGACATGCAGGTGATAGGTGTAACGGAACAAGATGTAGAGGACAGGAAGATATGGAAAAAGATGAACAGCTGTGGCAACCCCTAACGGGAGCAGCCGAAAGAAGAAGATTTTTTGAGCCCATAAAACAGCAAATGTAGTTAAAGACATTGACTGGAGTAATTTACATAACCTTTGGTCAGCTGCATGGGGTAGGCATTGAAGTTTTCAGATTTTTGGCAACTCTTAATTTCCTAAATCCAGCCATCTGTTTTTTTTTTTTTAACAGTCATCACATTTGTTGTCACAAGTGCTGTAGATAATCTTTCCAGCATCAGTTGCCAGTTCATCCCAGGGCAAACTCTTGCACTCGTACATGTTCACTTATAACAGGTAAATCTAGAGCCGATTGCTGGTATGCATATCATCATAGGTTTATATGGCCATTACTGTCACATGCACAGAGTACAGCGAAGTTCTCACTTGCAGGTGGTAATCAGCATGCAACATGCCGCTAATCTTCATGCATCAAGATTTACCACCTTGAACCAACTCCCAAGACGACATCCATCCAAATTTAAGGATTTATTAATCCAAGTTTAATCCCAGTCATATAAGAGCTCTTTATAATAGTGGAGATCAGAAGGGAATCTCTAAACAAACACATCAGATCAGACCTTGAAATATACATGCAAGCTGAGAATAGGAAGGTGTGGTAGATATGTGATCACACTGTCACCTGGACTAACAAATCTTTAAATTTCTGCTGTGAAATGCAGATGGTATAGCCAGACGTTTGCATAAATTGCATGAATCTGTGGACCCTTTCTGCCTTGGGTCACTGGTAAAGTGTAGTGGTGGTTGTGTAATAGAGTGGAGAATGCTTTCTTAGCAAACAAAAGATCTCTGAATAGCAAACAATGTAGAATTTGAATATCACAGTGTAACTACACTTTGTTGCTAACCATTTACATCCCTCTAGCCTTCATTAAATTGATACTTTCATCACGATAATGTCCCATGTCAAGAAGTAAACACCATCTTGTGCTGGCTACATAAACATTAAAATGGATTCAGTTTATTCCAATCACTTGCACAGTCCCTTGATCCTAATCCAATTGAGCACTTTTGGGATGAAGTGGGAGAAAAGATCTCACAGTAAGAATGTATGGCCTTAAAAATCTGAAGCGGCTGCATGAGGATTTTGAGTAAGCATAGGCCAAAATCCCTTAGGAATCATTTAGTCACATTATTGAATCATGTCTCAAAGAATTCAGGCAAAAGGAGGTCCTACCTCTAACTAGACAGGTGGATCTAATAAAGTAATTAGTTAGTAAATGTGCTGTAACCTTGTATTACAATTAGAGGGTTAAGAAAATCTTCTGTGATGGACTGGTGCCCCATCCAGGCATTGTTCCTGCTTTGTGCCCAATGATTGCGGAGGTTTCAGCTGTCCTGCGACCCTGCCCTGGAAAAGTTGGCTATAAAAGTGGACTGGATGAATAAAAATCCTTTATGCTGAAATAAAGATATTCTAATGTGGAGCAATAAAAGCGAACAAAAAAAAATTAAGGTGAATTAAGGTGAAATGTATGATTGCTTCCACTTTTAAGGGATTTAAGAAATTGAGGAAGTGGATTTTCTCCCCTCTATTCTATCTATCTTTATTTATTTACATATTTTTACTATTATTAAAGTGCTACTCTGCTGACCTAGTTCGCTTTCTCATGGGTGGGAGGTTGATTTGTTTCAAACCAGTTTAGTTAAACTTGATTTGCATATGGAATTTTTTTTGATTTTAATAAAATAAAAAATATATATGTAAAAAATAAATACAAAAAGATGTTCTTGTTCATTATGTCTGCTCTAAATGTGGACATTTTAATTCTACTCAGTGTAAAAGTTACTATTTCAATGTACAAAAAGCACAGATGATGATCATCCCACCTTTGCAGAATCTGAAATATTATCCCAGTATGGTGATGGAAAATCTAGCTGCCCCATTAAAATTTGGTCAAACAGGACTTCCTGGTCATCACTGCTCCTGAGGCAGAAATAAAAATAGATGGAGGCATGCAACTGTTATTTATCCACTAGAGGGAGACAAAAATGTTCAGAAAAATACTGGTATTGGAGTAGACATTTCAATTACAAGACCTTGCTTATTATGTTTATCTTTAACATAGTACAGTATAACTTACATATTGAATTGATTGTGCCCGATCGCATCCTCCTTTTTATAACTAACATCATGCTAAGCTGTTACTTGTTTTTACAAAAACAATCTCTTGCAAGGCGACATCTGCTGAAAAGCTGCTACAGACTCCAGTACAAAAGTGATTCACAATTTGAAATTCATCCAAGTAATATAACCTACTTTTGGCCAAGTATTTATTGAGTTTCAATTATAATACTTTATTAGTTCCACTAACATAAAAGTCAACTTACAACTCCTTTTTAAGTTATTCAGAAGAAAACTTTTAACTCACAAATGCGTATCCAACATGACTTCTGCAATGTCGCGACCTGTGTGAAAATACATACCCTCTGAAAGGGGGGAAGCCACAGAGCAGGATGTAAGTAATGACTCCAGCTGCCCAGATGTCTACTTTTAGGCCGTATCTGTAAAAAGATGGAAGAAAAGATGAACAAAATACAAACTATAATTAGCTTCTACTTCATACCACTAGGTTCAAATGTCAACGGGATATTGACCCAATATTTATATAACTCAAATATTTCTTCTGTTGTTAAGTAGAGAAGGTGTCATGGAAGAACAACAAAAATTCTCTTTGGTACTGTTCATCAGAAGGATGAGATGACCCCTAGGTGTATAACAACTAAGCAAGTTGTTTTTTGTTTTTTTAATTGCGGCAGACTTGATTAATTTTGTTTCGCTCCTTGACACAACCCTGTACTGTCTAGACTTCTTTAGTCATTTGGTATGGCACCATCCAGCTGATCTAATGGAGTGTTCCTTTGGACCGAGAGGCGGATTATGCATATCATGTTAGCTTCTGTAACATTCCTGGATCTTAGGATAGATAGCCACAACAAGCTGCCTTCACAACATGCAACTGAACTGAAAAAGCAAGTGGACTCTCTGTCAACTTCTAAAAAGATTATCGAGGAGAAACACAGAATGTCAAAGACTCTACAACAAATTTACTCCCTCTTCATAATGCAGACAGACTAAAAAAGCTGAGAGAATGAATGAATGAATGAATAAATAAATAAATAAATGAATGAATAAAAGTCACAGTGTCAATGATTTCTTCATTTACATACCCGGTTTCTGCAATTATCTCTGGTGCTACATATGTTGGTGTTCCACAAACAGTATAAAGAGGTCCATCCACTAAGGTGGCCAGGCCAAAGTCACCAAGCTTTAGAGATTTGCTACCATCTTGGTGTTCATAAACCTACAGGCAAAACAAGCAAAGCGTATAATAGAATACAGTAGCCGCTGGAGTTGTATTTTCCAGAATAAATAAATGCTTTCATCTCACGACTCTTCAGCTTGAAACATACAATAAATTATTACACACTGATATGCAAGGCATCACTTTGCAAACTCTCAGGGCAAGTAAAATTCCTTAATGTCTCCAATAAAGTAGAATAAAATCTTCATACAGACGTGACACCACAGTCTCTGTAGCCCTAATGTTAATTTCTTTAATAAATCATTTTATTTTTTCTTGTTAATGTTCCATTAGTCTCTCATTCTAATTCATTTTAATTTTACATCAATATGCATGTAATAATTAATGTTTGGCAAGAATGTATTAAGGTAACAGGCTATACAAAACACAATTCAAGAAAGAGCACAATAAATTTGGAGTAATTTCCAAATATAAATATTGCAGTTATATTGTAGGGCAGTGGTCTCAAACTTCGGTCCTGGAGGGCCACAGTGGCTGCAGGTTTTCATTCTAACCCTTTTCTTAATTGGGGTCTGAGTCTTCAAGAACAAATCAATTAATATTAATTCAAAAGAAGTTACAGTAATTACTAGCAAAATCTGGTCGCCAATTAAGAAAAGTGTTAGAATGAAAACCTGCATCTACTGTGGCCCTCCAGGACTGGATTTTGAGACCACTGTTGTAGGGTGTATGGAGTGAGGGACATACTAAATGACAGTTCATCCCAGCAAAGGGAGTGCTTATTAAATAATAAATATTGGCAACACCACTTACCAACATGCCCAACAAATTTTATCTTATATACTGGCAACAGAAAACATCTCACAATACACCAAATACAAACTGGATATAAGATATGGCTGGCCATGCACCGTTTCCCCAGAGCAAGAACACAGTTAGTAATATGCAGGTGGTAATGTGCATGTAGCTCACTTTCCTGAAAGTCCCTGCCCTCTTTCTGCTCTAAATTTGTCAAAAGATACACTCCCCTGCTCAGCTGGATGGAAAGCTGGCGTTCAAGTAGGCAAAATCCTACAATATGCGGCTACTATAATGTGTAGTCTGCTTATGATTGGACCGCTATTCCAAGTACAACTCTTTTAGATCTTACTTTCAAATTTGCAAAGAAAATGGTCTTGTGAGAGAAACACTTTGTCCTCATTTGCTTGTAATTGAAGCACAAGCAGAATTTTCAGTGAGATCAGCAGTACTGTTTAGTCTTTGCAGTTTGATGTACTTATTTGTAGGATTGGGCTTCACTGCTGACAGGTAACAGTTGAATACAACTGACTTTTTTTTTTTAGGATAAAGATAAATACTCATAGACATGTCTGCACCCCAGTGGACAAGTAACATTATTGCAAGCAGACTGACGACGAGTATCACTGCGACAGCACTATCTTATATCCATTGGATTTCAAGTTTATTTATAAGGAAGTCTCTGCAGCTGCAGGTTTTCATTTCAACCACTTTTAAAATAATTGAATCATTTTACTTCTGTTTGATCTCACTGTTTAAGTAACTGACATATTTTCTGCCTTTATTCGGCATACAGAAAACTACAGTAATGTGAGATTTACATATGTAAGAACTGTAGAAATGTTTGTATTTTTGCTCTTGTTCTGTTTGTACTGTTGCTATTGTATTCTTGCTATTTTTCTATCAGTTCACCTTTTTACTATTTGCTCCCTTAATTTGTAACCTAATAAATGACAATAAAGGATGTGCAGTTCAGGCATGGCTCTGAGGTTAGGGATCTGCACTGGCAATCGAAAGGTTGCTGGTTTGAATCCTGTAAATGCCAAAAGGGACTCTGCTTTGTTTGGCCCTCAAGCAAGACCATTAACCTGCAACTGCTGAGCACTTTGAGTAGTGAGAAAAGCGCTATATAAATGCAAAGAAAGAAAGAAGAATCAGAGCAAACAAATCTCAATACAGTAAGGACAGGGCATCTTCAGTTTCATCTACTGTAACATTCTCATTAATAAATAACAGCTTAAATAATCATAATAATCAAATCAATTTTGTACAGCGCTGTAATATTTTATGGCCTGAAATGTAAATTTGCTGGTATTAATGTCATTAATGGTGCTATACAAAATAAAAAATGATTGACTGATAGAATGATGTAAAACACCGGAGAAGCCAGTAGGCACTTTGCCACAATGCATACAAAAAATACTCTTGATCCTAGAAGTATACTTGGAGCCAACTCAAACAATAGACATATTGCATACGGGAGTGCAAATGACCTCCCTCTGTCAGCATGGAGTCAGACTATCAAAGGGAGGTTAGCTGAAAGGAACAACTATTGGCAGGGACATAAAACAGCCAGAGAAAAGGTTACAGGAGCGCTGCTGGTGTGTTATCCGGCACACACAGAAATCTTTTTTTTTTTTTTCTACATATGGCACGTTCATTTAATCTGTCTAAACTGTTTAGGTAGTCTAAAGCAGCTCAATGCGATGTACAATATGATACAGTATATAGTACTCTCTTTTGTCCGATTCCTTATATTGTTTCAAAAATCATGAAACCTGCCACCCGCCATCCCTCCACTTTACATACAGTTAGGCCATATCTGATTATATTGGTCTCACGCTGCCTCCCTGAATGTTACAGGGGAGTTACTTTAGTATTACTTTATTCTCTGACACTGGATTAAGACAGACAGTAAGGCAGCAATAAAGCATGAAACTCCAAGTCAAACATTTAATTTGAAAAGAGGCTGCTTTAAATTTTATACCCGCAATAAATTAGCTCACCAAGGATAGCAGGAAGAAAAAGTGAGACAAATAAAATGGCATCATTATGCAACACTGCAGTTCTGTAGCTGAGTAGGAGGAGGAGGAGGAGACAAATTGCTTGTAGTTCAGTTGGCAATAAAATGAACCATTTGCTAAATGGTTGGTGATAGCATTTCCATAAAACAAAAATTATCTAATCACCCTAAAACACTGCCTCAGCATTAGACTTTAAAAGACATACAGCATTTGATCACTGTCTCTTACAGCGTTTCTTTATATGTTTTAATTTCTTTTAGGACATATTGTCTTGCGTGTGTGTGTCTTTTTTGCCTGTGAAAAGCAATGGTCAGTACGTTGCATTAATTGTGTTATTGCTAAGGTAAAAATACCAAATTTGATGTAAAAATTATGATTAGCTTCTTATTGATTTATCTATATGGAGAAAAAAAGGTGTCCTGTAATTACATTAGATTATGTAATGAAATCTTATAGTGGCACTTGATCAAAGAACAGTTCCTTTGTAATGTTATTATCCCTTACAAAAATAAAAGATACACTTTTCTAAGTTCCACAAATGGTCTGCATAGCTGTTTGTTATTTCTTCTGAAACCGCGTATTGATTTAATTTAACAACTAACTTCACTGGTATAAATAAAAAAATGCCTCCTACAGCTTCTCTAGTTTCAGGTAGTTTAAGACTTCTTCTTAAATAATACATTTGTTCTTAAATGCACAAATGAGGAATAATCCAAATGACAACAAAAGTAACAAACTAAACTGACAAAGAGAAATCCACGGCTCCTCTGGAGCTCTCCATACAGGTCTTATCCTCTTTAACTAGAATGTGGAGTATGGAGTACAAGTCCAAGAAAGTTATGCTCAACCTTTATAACGCACTGGTGAGGCCTCATCTTGAGTACTGTGTGCAGTTTTGGTCTCCAGGCTACAAAAAGGACATAGCAGCACTAGAAAAGGTCCAGAGAAGAGCGACTAGGCTGATTCCAGGTCTACAGGGGTTGAATTATGAGGAAAGATTAAAAGAGCTGAGCCTTTACAGTTTAAGCAAAAGAAGATTAAGAGGTGACATGATTGAAGTGTTTAAAATTATGAAGGGAATTAGTACAGTGGATCGAGACTTGTATTTTAAATTGAGCTCATCAAGAACACGGGGACACAGTTGGAAACTTGTTAAGGGTAAATTTCGCACAAACATTAGGAAGTTTTTCTTTACACAAAGAACGATAGAAACTTGGAATAAGCTACCAAGTAGTGTGGTAGACAGTAAGACGTTAGGGACTTTCAAAACTCGACTTGATGTTTTCTTGGAGGAAACAAATGGATAGGACTGGCGAGCTTTGTTGGGCTGAATGGCCTGTTCTCGTCTAGATTGTTCTAATTCTAATTCTAATGTTAGCTCCCATAATTTCCTTCCATTTAAAGTGGTACATAAACACTAATTTCTAAGCTTAGTCTGTCTCTAACTCCCTTCAAGTTCTGTCTTCTGCCCATCTAGCCAGCAAGCCTGCTTATTTTCTGACATTAAGCTTACCGTATGTGGAAGTTCATATTACAAATGAAGTTAGGAAACTCTTCTTTATGCAAAGAGTTGTGGGAATCTGGAACAAACTGCCAAGCCATGTGGTTGAAGCAAAAAACCTTGACAGCCTCTGAGAAGTATCTGGATGAGATACTGGGAGAGTTTAGCTATTAGTTAAACAAATTGAGCTCAATGGACTGAATGGTCTCCTCTTATTTACCAGATTTCTTATGGTCTTATGTTCCAGGCGCCTTTGCTGTCCCCCCTGCCCTTGAATCTTGCTCTCTCGTTGAAGACATCTTTTAGATAGCTCGCTACCTAAAATATGATGTTTATGGCCTCCTTTATGCATCGGGCAAGTTGCACTAGCTTCCCGGTAGTCCTCCATGGCTTCAAATATTTATTTTTCTGGTCAGTCAGAGATAAATTCTTCTGCAAAATTACTCACGGTGTAAGGTATTTGAGCTGTTCAACATTAAAATACATTTTCATATTGTTTTCCCATTTTTTAAATTTTATTCAAATATTTTTCATTACTTGATATTTTTCACATATTGGCATCATCTAATTTTTCAGAATTTTTAGTAGTATGTGCATTCTAAATTAAATCTGGGAAAGTTAAATGTTTAAATACCAATATTCATTGCAATCATTTCCTCTCCTTTTGCTGTCCATTGGATTTTTTATACCTACACATCTCATTTTGACTTTAACATTTAAGATTTAATGTTCTTACTGGAAAATATCAAATTCATTCTTTGTCTAAATGGCCATTCTTTAATTTTATGTAGTTAAAACCTTCTTTAAAGCCTAAAGTTACCAATTTGTTGCTTAGCTTTTAAATAAGAAGAAAAATGACTGACAGAATCTGTAATTGGCAAGTATTAAAATTTTCAAAAAAAAAAAGCACAGGTAGATATAAACATTGAACTTACCAGTAAATTTTCAGGTTTAATGTCTCTGTGGACTATATTAAGGCTGTGCAGGTACTTGATAGCACTGGCCAGATTGTAAAGCATGCCACTGGCATCCCGTTCTGTGTATTTGTTTGTAGAGGTAATGGCATCAAACAGATCTCCTCCCTGAGGAATGACAGAGAAATGAATACAAATGCAGCTGTTTCAAAACATGCCAGGCATTTTTAAAAGCAATTTTATTCAGTTTAGCTATCTGAATAGGCCCTCATATGCAATGGCATCGTAAAAAATATGGGAGGGCAGTCAATGGGATTTCAATTTAAAAGAAAAAACGTGCACTGGAAGTGCTGGATATTTATTTCTCTGTGCCATACTTTAGATTAAGCCTTGGAGAAAAAGCTCCTCTGGCCATTATTATGATAAAATATGGCACATATCCATTAAATGCTGTGTGCCAAGCACTGAAGATGGACTGATGGGCAGAATACACCTAGTTTACTAAAATATTTGTAATATATGAGTGAATGGTGTTACACCTACAAAACACCTTTTACTAGTCTGGCACCATGAGAAATTACAGCATAATTAGTGCAACTCAATTTCAAAGTTTTTGAACACACAGATACATATATACATATACACACATATATAGATATATATATATATATAGATATATATATATATATATACACACACACATATATATATATACATATATATATATATATATATATATACATATATATATATATATATATATATATATATATATATATATATATATATATATATATATATATATACACACACACACACACACACACACACACACACACACACACATATATATACATATACATATACACACATATATACAAATACATATACATATATATATACATATACAAACATACATACATATATACATATATACATACATACATATATATATACATACATACATACACATATATATAGTGGCAGTAGGGGGTGCTATTGCTCCCTTGAACCCTCAGGTATGACTCCAAACACTGGATAAAAGTCCCAGACTGTTTATTATTTTTAAGCACAGTGCACCAAGCACCTTCCACACTACTCATATACAATAAACTCACAATCCCAATAACCACAATACTCTCCTCCTCGCCCAGGCACTGTCCTTTTATAGGCCCTGACCTGGAGGTGTTCCTGTCCCATAAGGCCCTGCTGGACCTCGGGGCGTGATCCTGCTGTCGGGAGAGCTCCTCCTGGCGGCCTGGGGGTGAAGACCGACATGGGAAGCCGGCAGTCCTCCACTATATATATATATATATATATATATATATATATATATATATATATATATATATAAACGTGTTTAATTAAATTTTTTGTACAAACTACAATTAGTCTCTTTCAAAGTACTCTCCATTGGCGGAAATACACTTATCTAACCGTTTGTTCCATTAATGCTCTGGTGGTTTCTTGTTTTACCTCTTCGACGTCAGTAAAACGCCTTCCTTTCAAGTCTTTTTTCATCCGAGGGAACAAAAAGAAATCACACGGAGCTAAATCCGGTGAGTAGGGTGGGTGGTTCAGGGTTGTCATACCTTTTCAATAACAATAGTTTCTGCAACACTTTTTTCAAGAAGAAAACAAAATTTCAGTGCCGCGTGTTGCTCACGATAATCGGCCATCGTAAAAAAACGACGCTTGCACAAAACTACTTTTACAAAATTCACTAAAAACAAGCACAACCTTCCAGACTGATGGCACTTGGCAGACTGACTTGTGAGGAGTGTAACTAGATTGCCCTAGCAGCCCAACCACGTACTACAAGTACCAACCTAACAACAACAAAATTTTGGTTATTTTTGGGTCCCCCCCTCGTATATATTAAATTAAAGCAGGCTTGAAAATTTTACGGTATACATAAAACACCCTTGCTTAGGAATGGCATTCATTAAAAATGAAATATTATGACTACATAGTTAAGTGTTGGATGAATCAAGAAAATTTAGCACAGCATTCTAAAACTTGTATAATTAAACTTGGGAGTCACAAGGGAAATGGAGCATATCCTGCTGGCAATGGGCTCAAGGTGGGTGACAGCCATGAACAGGGTGACACTAAATCTCAGAAGTAGTCAAGTAAAACCATAATGAAAAAAAAAACAAAAAACACAGGAACAGTGTATGGGATTTTTTTAATAATAACCATACCATACTACACGACAGCATGCTTAGTATTTTTGTGCAACTGATTTGGAAAAAAAAGAAAAAAAGCTGTTATATACTTCCTTGTTTGTAAATGTGTTTCTTCCAACCAGATGTCCAGTCACTCGCAGAAGCATACGGCCAATTTAGAAAAGTCAGGTAACCCAACACAATCATTTCAGGTATATGTGAGGAAAAAGTGGATTACATGGAAAAAAAATATATGCAAGTATGGGGAGAATGAACAAACTACACTCGGACAATGACCAGGGGTAAGATTGGAACTCAGGACAATGGACTCAAAACGCCTTAGCACTAGCCATCCCATCACCTATTCGTGTTTTACAAAGCAATCATAAACACACAAAAATAAGCAATAAAATATTTACGCCTGGGCCGATATAGGAAATTGCAATATCAGTTCTGTCTACTGACCTTAACAAGCTCCATGACCAGGTAGAGCTCATTATACGTGTCCATCTCTTCAATTAACAACACAATATTTGGATGTTTCACCCTTCTAAGAATAGATACTTCATTCTGAATCATATGCTCCTGCAGCAAATAACAAAGAAGAAATGAAGTAGTAGAGAATTTTTTATTTAAATAATTCACTTAGTGAAGTTAAAAAAAATATTTTGTAAGTGTAAAGTAAATAAAACAACTTAGAATTAAATATTCAAAAATGTGCATGACAAGTAGTATTGAACAAAAGAACTGATTATTTCAAATCTTTGTCAATTCCACTTTTTGGTTGAGTACAAATTACTTACTTTGCCTCGGCATTTACTTTTGTTAATGATTTTTAATGCGTACTCTCTGCCAGTGGACCTGGTAAAGAAAGAAAGAAAGAAAGAAAGAGAATATACATCGTTAATAAATGCACAATAATATATACTACCTGTAAGTAATAGCAGGACACCAGATGAACAAGTATTTGGACTAAGTGAGAGCACAAACTTCCATGAAGTTCGAAACACCAATGAGTGTTTCAGTCCACATCACAGTAAATGTATTTTTTTGGATAGTAAAATTGATGCCTTCCCTGACATCAGTCTGCCAGAGAAGAATTACTCCATTAAGAGAGGTAAAGTAACTAAGGCATTGGGCTTTCAACCACAATGTTGCCGATTCAATACCTGCCATTCCCTCACAGTTATAAAGTCTGAGCAAGACACTTAATCTGCACGAGCTCTGATTGTACAAAATATAAACGAATGCAATAATAATGAATGCTAATCTTAGAATCATCTTAGATAAAAGGTGTCAGCTAAATGCAGTATTCAAAAATAATCTGTTTGCACAGGAACAGAAAAGTTTGTCCCTCCAGACTAAAAAAAAGTAAGCTCTGCAGTGCGATGCAAAGCGGCCCCAGCTTTCAGGAGTCAGCAAAGGAAAACTACAAGGTTAGTAAAGAAATAATTACCATTACCTGAGGAACAAAAATGTTATGCGTTACTGGAAAATTAACTTCTCAAGTGTGGTTATAAGGAGGAAGACTCTCAGAAGATGCACAGATTGAATTTATTTTTGTTTGCAAAATGTGTTTCTACTTTTACTGTTTTACTTTGTACTATTAATCAAGAAGTCTACAGATTTCAGACTTTGTGCCTGGCCAATTGATGTCAAATACTGCAGTGGCTGTGAATATGTGACGTGTGTACTGTTTCCAAAGACACTGAAAATATATTTTGCTTGGGTGAATATTTTTCCATCGTCATCATCATCATCAGAGAAGGCTTTACTATCACTCTGTGACTTTAATGATGTTAGGAATAACTTTCAAAATACTTATACAGAAGTGCAGTGTTGGCACTGAGCCAAGCTGGTACACTGGGAGTTATGGAAGCACTCTACACATTACTTTGAAATTACAAAACAGAGAAATAAATAGGAGAATGTTGGGATTGAAGTGAAAGCAAGGCGGGATGAAGAATTCAGTAAGTACATTTCAACAGTGGAAGTTTTTAACGTCACTCTTGGGTACAACGAATCAATAATCTATGTGCTGTAAATTCTTCTCTGTCACCTACATGTTTGTGTCTGAGGCTTCCATTATGGTGAATTGTCACAATGTGCTTCTTAGATAAAATATTATTGTATACACAAATTTAGATTGCCTTTTTAGCTTTTATGGATTGTGTTATGAAAATGTACAGATTCATTAAAAAATCATAAAGAAGGAATAATTAGGCACAATATTTCCAGATCTAAAAAAAAATGTATAATAATTAAAAAAAAAAAAATCTAAACATTTGGTTATACTGGCAGCTTGTTCAAGACAGGCTTTCTCATTACATTCACTACTTGAACCAAAATCTGAAATCTTATTTATAATCGAATTGTCTTTGTCACATTTCACCTAACAAATAATTATATGCGAGTAGTAATTACTAATATAGGAAAAACTAGCTGAATTTTATGAAAAGATGCAAATTTAAATTTGGACTTAAATGACAATTTTACCTCTCATGAGATTCTTGCATCTAATTCACTTGTATTTTGAAATTTTGTTCATTAGTAGAAAAACTGACTAAATTAGTAAGAACTCTGCTTTTATTGTTTCAAAATGTCAAGCAATTCTAGGGCAAAAGACGTTAATACCACAAATTTGCAGAGCTCTATGAGGTAAATTCTACTGCGATTACTGTAACTGTGTTGACCAAGATGACTTAGATGATGACTTAGATGACCAAACATGTGTGGCCTATATTTTAGGCCACGAGAAATATTCACTAAAACAATTAAATTAGTGAATTTTACCCTGCAAATGCCTTCATTTTTTGTACACTATATTCAAGATATTCAATGGAAAATAAACGTTCCTCTATAATGTCCTGAGCAAATGAATCACAAACAGGCAAAAGAGCAGTACATCGTCACAAACTGCTCTCATATGTTACTAACAAGCGCTCACTTGTGTACCTCTCATTGGAAAAAAAAAATAAAAAAACATAGTTAATTTAATAAATTATAAACAAAAAATAAAATTTTACCTCTCAACACATTCTCGTACTACAGCAAAATTGCCATCTCCTATTGTTCTCCCAACTTTATATCTCTCTGCTATGGAAGCTGGGACTTGAGGACATTCATCCACCAAATCTATGTGATCAAAGTGTAAAAACAAAAACATATCAAGATATAAACCATGGTGAAAATAAGATATTTACAGAATAGAACTGTTCCAACTTTGATATCTTGCATTGGTCACCTATCCACAATCAAACACTCTTTCTCATGCAGATTGGCCAATAAAAAACTAGCTGGACTGAGGACAAATTTTTGTTTCCAAATAGACGTTACGGCCGCAGGGATGGTTCTGATACTGAACAATAATGGCTCGACACATCAAACACTGCTTCAGTTTTGTAACTTTAAATACATTCATTCTGCTTAGTGAGATAATAAAAACACAATTGTCCTTTTTAAACAGGTAAAAGGGTAAACATAATAACAAGGAAATAAAGATATACTGCCTGCTGTGAACTTCTGCATTTTTATGTCCAAAGGGATACAAAACAACTATTAACAACAAAGTGGATCATAACAATTGACTTACCGTCATTTCCTGGACCATCATTTTCATCCATTGAACTACAGACTTTTGTTGATGCTAAAGATATTGAAGACCCACTGTGGTGGGAGCTCTGCAGATGCATGTGCAGTAGGTAAGGAAAATGAAAAAGAAAAAAACAAAAAAAATGAGATGCCAGAACTTTTTTTTGTGTATAATTAAAGAGATAACAATATAAGGAGTTTACAATATTTAAAATTATTCCAAGAAAATTGTTCCAGTGTATTAGATATTATTAAGATCAAGTGTGTCCAAATCTGTGCCACACTTGGGTATCACTTCATTAGACTGAACTTCACCCTTGGTCTTGTATTGTAGGTGTTGAGCCTGAATGGTCTAGGAGTCTATGCTGCTTTTCGTGATGACAGCCAACTGGAGCACGTGGGTTATCTTTTCATAAGGTTACTGGTTTTGAATGACAATTTAATGTCTGATTGCATACTTAGATCCTGGTGTTGCTGTTCTGGATAACTCTCTTACAATTTTGAAATTAACCACTGCAAGAATTTATCTGTTGATCACTCAAGGCTTGGCCCATGTCTTTAGGCCATTCCAAGAGTGAAAGGATCCCATCAACTTACCTTCAAGCATCCCTGAAGCTTGCAAACCCTTCCATCATGCAAAGGTGAATTTAACAGTCAATCTGTGTTCCCATCCTCACCGATGATGACCAACTTCAGACAGTGAGCACAAGAATGAGGTCACATTTACAGGAGAAAAAGTGAAGATTTTAGCATTTGTACTCTATGGGCAGGGTGAGCAGTCTGTTAATCTGGAAGTACACTACAGTAGAGTTTTTGGCCCGCCTAACTAAGAAGTGCTAGTTCAGGTATCTTGGATATCTAGTTAGGGCGTCCACACCCTGGGCATCTCCTATGAGAGGTATACCAAGCACAGCAATTAGGAAGATTCGCTGGAGGGATTATATGCCCCGGATGCACTGGGCATGCCTGGCAGTTCTCTGTGGAGTACCTGGGGACTAAAGCTACTGTAGTTACAGGGTGTTCTGGCCTGATTTACTATACTCGGACTGTGACCACCCTTAACTCTCACCAGGAAAAGGGGATAGAAATTGAGCGAGATGGAACCGATCTTGGTGGCAGTGCATCCGAGGCAGGAACCAACCCCAGATGAAGAGCCAGCTCATGGCTAAAATGGATGCAGTGGATACTTCTTTTAAGAGATAATGACTCCATAGTTAAGAGTTCAAATATTATAAAGTGATTTCTATAAATGAAGCTGGAAAAGCTTTTGACATCTGTATGCCATGTTTTCAATCTCTGGAATTATCTAAGCCTAAATTATCTATTCATTAACACTGACAATTATCATCAAACCACAACTTCTGTTTCCTATTTTTAAACCAAATAATTTCTGACAAGATGAACACCTGGAAATCAACAATGAAAATGTGTTTTTTTTTTCTTTTTTCCCTTCTGAGAGTTGTCAAAGATACATTTACATATTGTTGACAACATTTGCGGAAAAGAAAATTAATTCTTGAAAAAGAAAAATATTACACTTTTCTCATCAAATTGACAGAGCCCAGAATATGTACTCTGCAGTAGATTTTTACAACTGTGGTAGGCAAAACCCTAGTATTTTAAATATCCTTGTGTTGGAATGTGGGGTGACAGCTGGTAGATGACTGTACATACATTTACTGAACCTAAATGATGCAATGTTAAAATAACAGCGAATCTACCCAAGATGCATGACGTGCAAGACACAACCATTTTAGTTCATGATGGGATGCCAGCCCATTACAAGGCACAGCCATTCTCACTCGCACAGAGTTAATTTTAAGTGACCAAAGTTAATATGCAGCTCTTTGGAATTTGGTTGAAAAAAAAAATCAGAGTACCTGGGGAAAGGGTAAAGCAGGAAAAATGTGAACACACACACAAAATAACTACTGTCTACGCCATCCACTTTCTAAACACACAGTCAAATTCAGGGGCCTGGTGGGCCACTGCTGTTTCTGTCAACAATAGGCACACGTTAAGAACAAACCGTGGACTGGGTGCCAGTTTGACAAATCACTCACACACACACGCACAAACACAGAGTTAGAGTTGCTCATACTGACAACCTAAAGTGCATATCTTAGGGATGAGAGACGAAAACGAAAGAACCCTTAGTAAAAGCCACTATAGAGACGCTGGCAGAACATGAAACTCCATGCATCCAGGGACTGAGTTACAAGTAATTACCAATTGATTTGTGTATTCTGATTATCCAATTCAGTTCAATCACATACACAAACTTACTCACAAGATACCCTTTTGGAGTTATTAATTCATTTAACAAGTATATTAGGGGGGCGGCACGGTGGCGCAGTGGTAGCGCTGCTGCCTTGCAGTTAGGAGACCCGGGTTCACTTCACTTCACTGCGTGGAGTTTGCATGTTCTCCCCGTGTCTGCATGGGTTTCCTCCGGGCGCTCCGGTTTCCTCCCACAATCCCAAGACATGCAGGTTAGGTGGATTGGCGATTCTAAATTGGCCCTAGTGTGTGCTTGGTGTGTGGGTGTGTTTGTGTGTGTCCTGCGGTGGGTTGGCACCCTGCCCAGGATTGGTTCCTGCCTTGTGCCCTGTGTTGCCTGGGATTGGCTCCAGCAGACCCCCGTGACCCTGTATTCGGATTCAGTGGGTTAGAAAATGGATGGATGGATGGAAGTATATTAGGGAATAAGGCAGGAAACGACAGGCTCTGGTGAAAGCCATATGAACTGCAAAAGAATATACAAGCACCAGGCAGAAAGTGACTGGACTGGATTTTCAACCCTGATCCCTGGAGACTGGAGGCTGAAGTGCCAACCACTGCAATACCATACCTCCAACATTAATTTCATTTTTCTTTTGTAGCAATCACAGAATAATGCCAGGGTTCAATTTCACATTTCACTTGACATTCTTGTAAAGCCAGGAGCCTGATCTAGTGTAACTGGATAAGGTTTCTTTCAAGACAACCACCATACATATTGAGACACTTGTTTCAGGATTTCATTGTGATCATTTTGAGACGTTACTTAGCAGCTGTAATGATTTTTAGTCTTGTAATGTTCAGATATTCTTAAAATCATCAACTGTTGATGGTAATCATTGTCAATAATGCATATTCTACTCCATGACACAGTTTTTGGGATTGTTGGCATTTTTTCATTTCTTATCCCATAGGTAGGTTTTCATTTTTAGATTTCAGAAAGAGAGAGATAGAGTCAGACTAATGCCAGTGCATTTGCACACAGAGTGAGCAAAAGTACAAAGACAGCAATTTACAAGGTTATGTTCATTTTTTTTCTATAATAGATAGAAATTACTAAATCAAGTTTGAATATGTCTTGTGCCACACTATGGAAATGAATGGGTTGAGAAAATGAATGGATGGAAAACTGAAATTTTAACATTTTTGCAAGATGGACCGTTACTAAAGTTGTGTGGTTCAGATCATGACCTGGACAGAGCCTATGAGGATTTCACATATCATTACCATGTCTGTTATTTCTTAGGCTCTAACAGTTTACTAAAGACACACATGGTAGGTTAATTCTATGAATCTAAACAGACCTGTGTGAGTGTGCTGTAATTGTGGCTATGTATATCAGTGTGCCTTTAACTCCAAAGTTGTTCCCTGTCTGCAATGAATAACTGTGAGCTCACATCTCAGAATAAGTGGAATCGGAAAAGGAATGAATTTGTGCTCCATTTCTTGTAGAGAAAAGCCAAGCAAAATGACACCTTTTATTGGCTAACTAAGAAGATTACAATATGCAAGTTGAGGCAACTCAGGCCCCTTCTTCAGGCAAGATGTAATCTGCCTGAAGAAGGGGCCTGAGTTGCCTCGAAAGCTTGCATATTGTAATCTTCTTAGTTAGCCAATAAAAGGTGTCATTTTGCTTGGCTTTTCTCTACATTCATAATGGCTAACACGGTACAACAACCTAGTACTGCTCCATTTCTTTAAATTCTGTAAAGTGGCACTGTATTAAGTTCATTCATTCATTAGCATTCCTTGGTCCTAGGATTACTTCCTCTTCTTCAGCCCCGTTGATGACTTTTCTCATGTGCAGTCAAGCCAGGTCTGGAGGCGATGTGCTGGCTACATACTCGACAGATGAATGGAGCTGGATTTATGTCAGTGCCAAGGTTAGCAGATCCACATTTACAGTTCACTCCTTTTTCTTTGTTGATTGCCTGTCGAAGGTAAGTCATCCACAATGGATATGATTACACCACTAATCGATCGGAAGCAAACATTCTCCAGTACTTCCATATTGATGTAGCGTCCTGGTTTGAATCCTGTGCTCAGTTACTGTCTGTATGGAGTCTGCATGTTGGTGGTGCTTGTCCTCCAGATACTGCAGTCCCACATTCCAAATATGTCCCTGTAAGTTTAACTGGGGATTATAAATTGTCTCAGTTTGGGTGTGTGATTGGGCCTTGTGATAGATTAGCACCCATCCAGGGACACATCCTGCCTTAAGACAAATGCTTACTATGGTAGGTTCCATCCTAAATCTTTAAATGAGTTGAAAATGTTACAGTTAACTGGTAGAGAAGAGACAATCAATATAAACAAACAACTTAAGGCACAAGAAAATGGAAGAACGCCACATTTCTTTCTTGCTATTTTTTATAAGTTGGTGTCAGGAAGAACTGTTTTTTAAAACCCTGAATTTTTTCACTGAATAAATTACAATGAAATGTTTAAATCGATCCAGTCTGATCAAAAATAGAATATTCCTTTCTCTTTCACTAGTGAGTGGGGTTGACATTTTCTTCTTTATGAATGCTTAAGCACAAAAACCCCACATTTCTGTTTTTGTTCAGATCTGACTAAAAATTTCAGAATGACTGGGTGAACTAAAATTCAGTTTCCATGGAAACCACTTTAACTGGCGCTACTAATAATATCCAAGGCCCTGGTTTTTCAAATGACAATTCACTTGCATTTTTGCCCTCTAGAGACTTTCACAGAGTATTTTCCCTCCAGAATGATGCACTATGTAAGGTACTTACTTGTGAAATCTGGTATTCATATGTATACGTTAGACATGAAAGTTAGAAATTCTCTTTCTTAAAAGATGTATATTACCAGTGAGAATACTGAAAAGCACTAACAAACAAAGAGGAAGGGCAACTTTTTATAGTTTGGACTGAAGTGAAAAGCAAAGCACAGTAGGAGACACTTCTACTTACAACTTGCCGTTGAATGAATATGCAAATCAGGCATATACATTATTAAAACCTCCTCTCAGTATGCAGTACTTAGTGCTACAGCCTCAAAGCTACAGAGAGCTGGGCTCCAGTCTCAGCCCACTTGATTTGTCCCCATATCCCAAATGCATGTACTGTACTGCACATCAGGCTGACTTGTAACCCTAGGTTATCCAAATATGAATGGGTGTAGGTGTGTGTGTGTGTGTGTGTGTGTGTGTGTATTTGTGTGCCCCATGATGGACTGACATTTCATCCAATATTGTTTCCAGCCTTATAACCAACACTGCCAGGATAGGTTCCAGCACCCTGGGATTCAGGAGTAGAAAAAGCAGGTTCAGAAAATGAATAGATCGAAATAAGCTTTGTAAGGATGCTATAATGAGAATGCTCGGCAACAGACTGGCACCCCATCCAGGGTTGGCTTTCACCACTTGTCCAGTGCTGCCAGGGTAGGGCCTAGTCTCCCATGACTATAAAGAAGGCTTCAAAAGTATAGATGAACGTAGAAGTTTAAGTTGGAAAATGGAAATCAGTGAGATAATAGATCTCACAAATCCAGCGTCCTGGTTTCATTGAAGTTTCTAGGTCACTGTCTGTGTGGAGTTTAACATGTTTTTCCAATGACTATGTGAGTGTGCCCCCAGATATGCTGATTTTCCTCGCCCACATCAAAGACATTCAGGTTAGGTAAACTGGCAATTCTTTATTGTTGCAGTTGATATGTGCACAATTGGACCCGATCATACGCCCAATGCTGCAAGGACACACACTGACCCTTCTGTAATACTAAAAAGAATTCAGTAGGTTTTATTGACAGAGAGATTAAATGCATTTTGTATTCTAACGCAGATTTTTTTTTTCCCGCCTAACATATTCCTGCAAGGCAGACCCGGGCAACTTTTCTGGTTCCCATGGCAACAAACAGCCTTCTTCAACTTCGACAAAAATTAAAGAAAGGCAACAAAGTTCTAACCTTAACATAATTTACATGTCCAGAGCTGCAATCAAAGGAACACAATGTTCCAAGAGCACACAAACATATGCCTTACATACCTTAGAAAACTTGTTACTGACAGCATTGAGGTTATTTCACAAAAAAGGTTGAAAGGTGAAACTCCTACGCCACAAATGGCATTTTGATTTTTCTATAAACAAATATCATAAAGACACATTTCACATTGTTTTGATTTTTCACTTTGGAATATGCATCTTCCATCAACACCTTTTAATCATTATCTTGATGGCATTAATTAAAATTGTCTGTGAAGAAAAATATCATAGCATGCTGTATACTCATGGTTCACAACAAAGATCATTTTCTTAAGCACAATTATGTCTTAATTATTTCTGGCTAACACTTCTAAACTCATGGAGAGTATGATTAGGCAAGAACAAAAAACAAAACATTGTTCATCCAAGGACCTGAGATGCAATTTACACTTGAATAAATGGAGGAAACACCAGAATACAGTTAAGCCATTTATTTTTTATTATACAATAGTGGATTTGAAACATTGACTCAAATGTGAGCCACACAACTCAGTACTACCAACATGACTAAATGGAAATAAGGTATACAAAAAGCTCTACACAAACATTACAATTTATATTATATGCCAATACAATGAAAAGCTAACATCCAAAATTTGCAAACTTGGCTTTTTTGGTTAAATCTGGTAGCTCATCTGGTATTGCATCTAGTTTTACTTGTATCAATTCAAATTCTTATTTAAATAAAGAATGCTTTGCACATTTAAACAATTATATTATATATACTGTGTATGTATGTATGTATGTATATCTATATATATATATATATATATATATATATATATATATATATATATATATATATATATATATATATATATATATATAAAATGTCTTTAACAAAATAAACTTCAGTGGAGCTATCAGTTTTGGACTTCTGATTGTATTAATATTATGGTTTTAAAGCATTCAATAATTATTCATGGTTTGGGGACTTGAACTGAAATATTTTAATATGTACCTAGTAACTCATGTTAATTTGACTGAGTACATTAAAATATTTTAATTTATTGTAATCTGCTAGGATAAAAACCTTACAAAGAAGTCTAGAAAATATAAATATGTTAAAAAAAGGAAACAATTTAACAAATGACATTTTTATATAGCGTGGCTCACCAGCATGGAGAGTTTTCAGTTCTTAACAGAAATAACAGTCTGCTTTGGGGTGACTTACTTTCGTAAAAGAATCTGATGGCTATAAAATAACAGTCTAAAAATAAACATACAATGGTTGCCCAAACGAGTTGCACTTTGTATACATCTAAAGCCTATTCTACGCTATGATTAGCCTGAAATGGTCCACTGGCCTTAGAATATTCAAGTTTGTGTACATTAAGTTACATGTAAGCATGCCAACAATCACAAAACTTTGCAGAATGAGGGTATTCTGATTAGCTCTCCCATTATGAGACTGACGGTGAAAGGTCTTCACAGGTCGTCACTGGGGGTCCATCAATTTGAACTGGAGAGTAAAAGATAATCAATGAAATGGCATCATTTCAGATCTCTTCAGAAGTAGTAGTTTAAGGATATCCCTTCTGCAGTGAAAGCCATGGACACTTTTGTTGGGATTCAGAAGTGGTGATTTTGGTAGACATGATAATACTTAACTCAGATCTGTACGCTGAGATTTGCAAGAAGTTACAGAAGCATTTAAGCAGAACTTGACCTCACAAAAATGTTGCTAAAATTCATCTTTATCATAAAAATGAATGGCCACACCCAAGTCGAAAATACAGGGAGCACAAAACTTGGGAGGACTGTTTTTCTTCACTCACCCCTAGCTTAGAGAGATTCACACCTCTTTGGAGCCCCTAAGGATGCTATCCATGTGAAGAGACTAATGAGTACTGACAAGGTTACTGAGGAAGCAGCTACAAATGCAGGATTTGATTCAGACTGGACCAAGGAGGGAGTATATGCTCTTGACTGCGATTATGTATAAAAATAAGGTATGTAGCAAATGTATCCAGTTATCCTGTGTGTATATAAAGCAAATGAATAATAAATTACCAGCAATAAACAGCTTTGCAAAACTTTCTGGGCAACCATTGTGTACTGCCATTTTATAATACTGGATTGGGAATACATAATATCTTAAATTCCAAATAAAAAAAATCTAAATGGGCAGATATGGAGGAAGCAGGTTCAAAAAAAGATGACAAGATGGCTGGTGCATTGGCATTATATTCCAAAATCAATTACACTAGTTACCTATATGAACAAATCATCAAATGTGTGCTGAATATCAACCTGTGCTAGACCAGTGTTTCAGTATTTCTCTTTTTGTGAGTAGCACTATCATGGAAATGCTTGCCAAAATAATGAACTGTTCATATTCAGCCTACAAGATAGTGAATTTATATGTGACATTTATATACAAGTCTGAGAAATAATCACAGCATGAAAACAAATAACACTTGTGTAAAGACGACATGATAGTATCGAGTGTAATGAGGTACATGCCTTTTTTTCAATATAGAAACATGACTGCAGCTTTTATGGTTGAGCATGTTATAAAGTAACCATGGAACTTATTGATTTCATATTTTATCGTACTGGAAGAATTGGGTTCAGGAAAACATTAAAGGAAACAGGATTTAGGATCCATTGATGATTCTGTTCAAATGATTTCCTTTACTTTTCAGTGAAAACAATATTTTAGCCACCATACTGTACTAAAGAGATTTACTTAGTAGGTGACAGGTTAAGGTAATGTTTGCTTATCATATATTCAGGTTGCAAAAGAGATCAAAATAACAGATGGGAAAAATATTTGGACTCAAAATAAAAATAGGCTAAATTAAATACATAAACAGAATGTAACCAATTATCATAGTTGTTCTGAATATGATCAATCAGTTTTTTTTATAATCTTATTGTCCTTAGTCAAGTTCTAACAGCTATGTATGATCAAATATGCTCTGCACAAGTTGTTTGTATAGCACAACAATTAGTCCTACAGGATACATTTGTGATGCAAATTATTTGATTTTTAAACTTTGTCTGTAGAAAATATTTGGAATCCTGTGTAATTAGGAATGATTTACTTGGCATTAACCATTATCAAGAAGACATTACAGTAGTGTATGTCAACCGCATAATTACCAGTGGTAAAAATTCAATGTGTTTTAATTATGTATTCTGCATAGTAAAAATTATAAAAAATAATGATAATGTCTCATTTCTCTGGCTACTTCATCTATGCATCAGTTTGTGAACCTGCTTACATTAACTGTTACATTAACTGTCTGTTAACATAGTCAATTAAATTGATTCTTATACAACAGAAACCCTGGGCATTTCTTTGTTTTGGTTTTTTCAAATACTGAATATAATTATTCTTTAATCGTCTTCAGAAATATTAATTTCAATCCAAAGCCTATATCCAGAGCCTATACTGGTTACAAAGAAGGTACGTACCCTGGACTATGCACTGGTCTTGAAATAATAGAACAGCATACTTAAATATTACTTCTTTATATTTATGCTAATGTATTTACAAATCGTTAAAGTATGCAAATACAATAAAACATATTTGTCCTGTGGTAAATAAAAAACGTTATGTTTTTGAGTCATCAAAATGCTCAAATATAGTTTACTAAATACATTAGCAGGTCATGACATAGAATGACATTCATCTAGTGAATATAGTCAAAATAATTTAAACAAAACTTTAAAATTCAACCTCATAGATCAGTAAATGTAAAAAGTGCAAAGCAATTCAAACAATGGATTACATAATTTGAGCTCATTATTAATTTTGAAAACTAATTACAGTATATGATGAACACCTTTACATGACTTCATAATGATTAATTGATTTAAACCATGTGTCGCCATTGTCAGTCAAAAATTTCTAACGTTTCCACTATTGTCCAATGGACTGTACTAACATTTATGCAAACTACAAAGGATATGCTTAATATGAAAATGAATTGGACAGTTGGCAGCCACTTCTCTTTAGGAGAGACAAAGTTTGGAGAAGCCCTAAACCTCAGTGCTCCATGTGAACAAGAGGCTGCAGTGGGGTGAAGTCAGAGGAGGAGGAGGAGGAAGGAATGAATGCTTTTAAACACTTGTCAAACTCTTGGAGGGCCGCAGGTGCTGCAGACTTCTGTTCCAACCACTTTCATAGTTAGTGATCATCTACTGCTGCTAACTAAACCACTATCTTTTAATTTTAAATTGCTTACATTTTAAGTTTCACAAACCTTGCTTCCAGTAGACAAATAATAATGAGATGCAAAGAGAACCATCAGGTGACCAGGAAGCTTGACACCATTTATATCTTTGGGTCCCTTATACAGTATTTGTTTCAATAAAATATTTGAAAAGAATAAAACAGTGATCTGAGAAAAATAATCTGTTCTGATTTGTCCTGGGTCACAAAACATGTGACATTACTTCCAGAAAAGAATTTTGTAAATGTCTGCTATGTTGGAGTGAGTCCACATGTGATTACGAACTGTGAAAAATGATTTCTTAATATGAAACTTTCTGCAGCAACAAAGCCAGTCTCCCAGAAACATATCTTAATACCCCTAAGGTAGGTGGTCACCTGTAGCTTACTTTGCATCTCAAATTTTTTCTTAACAAGTAGCAAATTAATAAAACATTTAAAGGAGTTTGTAAGCAAAATAAAATTAAGGAAAAATAAGTCTATTACAATAGCAGCAGCAATTGGTTACTAATTAAGTAAGTGACTGGAATGAAAATCTGCAGCCAGAGTGCCCCCCAGGATCGGAGCTTGACACCCTGGCATGAAACATGAAGGTATAAAGAGTTGAGTTCAGCTACTAAATTTGGGATTCACTGTAGAAAGGGATATTAAATTAACAATTAAATGTAACACATGACCTTACAGATTGAATGATGTGTGACTTGTGTACCATATAACTGTGTGTAGAATGTTACACATATCGTTCATTTTATTCAGGTACATGTCTTAATATGCTATTACACTATACCAGTAAATTTATTTTATGCGAGATATACAAGCACATTTATCTATGAAAACTTATATTTCTGTAAAAATTCCTATGTCAAGCAAAAGAACAATCAAATTTTGTAATTAACCCTTTCAGTATAAGCAGTCAGGTTTCTTCTCAAGGACAGTCTAATTTGGAGGTTCCTATATATTCACCTAAATGTCTAAATTCAAAATATTCCAACTTGACAAGTCCTTATTAATCTACTGAGGACAAATTAAACTGATATCTAAAAGCATTAAAGACAACTGATATGATTATAAAACAGTAACACTAGTGTAAAAGCAATGGCCTACTTTCTCACTTGACAATGTATGTAATGTAAAGCAAATCAAATTAAACTATTTTAAAAAGAATTAAGAAGTGTACTATAGAACAAAATGTCAATATTTTGAAAAACTTGCACAAAAATGGAAAAAAAAATTACAAATCAATTAATAAGGAACAGTTTGAAAGCAGCAAACTGAAATCGGATAAAAAGAATAACAAAGGACTTTTTATCTCATTTCACACAGAATGGCAAAATGAGACAAAAAATGATGCGGTTTAAAGAAAGTGCAATACATGCAGATGAAGAGAATAATAGAACTGATTTATTGAGCAAAATAATTTCAAGGATCAGTTGCTCATCCTTTTTTTTTTTTTCTTGAATTCAGTGTACTGCTTTTAACAATATATGAATATTCCTCAAAGAATATTTGCAAAACAACATCATTAATTAAAAGCTTGGCATGCAACATGGAAACCAGAAAGAAAGAAGCATGAGAAGAAGTTAAAACCTTATTGAAAAAGATTTGTGGCATTAGGCAGAAATGGAGCAATCAAACCCTGAAGTGATTTAGTTTGTGTGAAAAGAGCCAAGAAAGAGGTTTAATGGAATCATTGAAAACGCATTTCACAAGTACAATACTTGTTACTCTAGTTTAAACAGTATATTCTATTGCTTATGTTTTGATCATTTGCTTTTGTTGTAAAGGTAGTAGAAACATTACTTCAATGTACTTATACTTTTCCCTGAAAATGTCCAGAGAACGTTAAGATAAGACGGCTATTCAGAAATGATCCAGCAGTTCTGACTTAAACGTCAACTTCAGTTTAGCTTCAAAGTTATTGTCACATCTACAGAGTACACTGTTGCATGTCTGACCAACATGTAACAACTCATGATCCAAAAAGATCACCATCAGTCAATTATATTCAAATACGCTTTTATCGTGTGCAACATTTTCTTTTATTGGTACCCTGTCCAGGGTAGAAGTATGGACTGTTGTTTTATCTTCTACTTCAAAGAGTTCAACCAAAATACAGTGGAAATAATAAATAATAAAATTACTGTGCATGCTAAAATACATATATTAAAACTGAAATGCATTTATCCTACACCAATATATATTTCTAGAAAAATCTATGCAAATATATGCATTGTGATAGAGCAGAAATTCCCATGCCTCTTTGTAAAACTACTCCAATTATGGGGGGGAAATGCAATTTTGAAGTCTCATCATGGCTTTCCAATTCATGGAATTAATGTCAGCAGTCTGATTAGGCTCATCAAGTTGTCTACCTTCTTTATTTTAAACTCATGTTGCTTGTTCTGGCAGTGTGCTTTGCATCATTGTCATTTTGAAATCGAGACATTTCTGTTTAATCTTATGGCAGTGGGGAGCAAGACTTTTTTCACTAATGTTCTCAGTCATTATCCATTCACCTTTTCTTTAATCTTCACAAGATGATTACTTTCGGCACTTCCAAAATGAATGTGCAGTGGGAATGAAATAACCTTGCTAATGTGATATACAGTATTTGATTACCTGAACATTCTGGCCAGAAAACACCATTTTATTTGTATCACTAGACTGCTCATTATTCTACTATACTTCTGGAGTTCAATCTTTTTTCCACTCCCGTACAGATGACTATACTGCACTCCAATGAATGTTCAATGATTTGAAATACTTTTGTACATTTCTAGCATTTCTATGCAAATACACTTCTTCCTTAGAGTATTTTTGCTTTCATTTTCAAATTTTCTTTCAAAATTTATGATGATATTGTGGGCATGGACAAAGGGAAGGGGCACTTATCTCCCAGGTTAATTCAAAGCCAGTCGCTCACTATATAGACAATGAGACGCGCTGTTTAACTTGACAAACCTTAGCTTGCAGTTACAAACAAGATCAAGTCGTTCCATTTTTCACTTTGAGACAATCTTTGAATGCTTTTGACATTTTCCATTTGATTTGGCATTAAATGCAAATGTTTTGTAGACCACATTTCAAATTCACAATGTACTTCCATACTTTTCAAAGGCACTGTGTAAAGAGAAGGATGGCAAGACATAGTAGTTAGTGCTGCTGCCTCCGAGATCAAGTGCCCTGGTTTAGATCAAGCAACTGCTCATTGTCTGTATGGAGTATTACACATTTTTCCCCTGTATCTATATAGGTTTTTTCCAGGTATTCTGGTTTTCTTCCCAAAGAGGTGAATGTTACATTAAGTGTAGATTCCAAATTGGCCTTGTGCGAATTTCGGTATGTGCATTAGATGGCTCTGCAATGGTCTTGCTCGCTCTCCACTGTTTGTTCCTGCCTTGTGCCCAGTGCTGAAGATAACTGCAAGACTACGGTTACTACAAACTGAATGAAAGTGGTTTATGTATGTTATGTTACTCACTTTGAAAAGAAAAAGAGGTCACAACAAGCTTTAGTGTTATAGTAGTATGCCAATAAGTCTTGACTATGCCTCATAGAGACAACTGAGTGAGACTGATAAAGACCATGATGTACATGATAATGGCTAAGATATGAAAGTTTCATGTTGTTGGAAATGATTGTTGATATAAGGCCTTTGTACACATCTGGGAGGCTATGGTAGGCTTAGATATACAACACTACTGGAGAACCGGGAGACCAGCAGTCTATAAATACTGAATAAATACAGTATACTGCATATACATAGAGAAGAAAATACAGGCTATATACGTTAACTGATTTTACCATCTCATATACTGGGCTCTCTAAATATTGACGTGTTAATGATTTGCCAAGGTGAAACTCCTGTCATTGCATAAATGATCCCATCTAATATTGACTGCCATTGTTGCCCATTATATGTTTATGATGGGTTATGATAAACATCATATGGTTCGAGTCCTTTTTTCTTCATTGGAATTGAAAACTAGTCAATTAACAAACATTTATTAAGATGAAGCAGATAACAGTGCAATCGGATTACATTCCTAGAACGGCACACCACCAAAGCATTTATTACTACAGGGGCAGATTTTACCATTTGGCAGTACTTTAAGCAGATCCACAGCTCCTTCCATAAAAGACAACAAACAAAAACAAAAGATACTTAAACAGAAGCTTCACAATTGCTTATCCTGCCACAGCATAAAACTGATATGATTTTTCCCAGAAATGAGAATTTGGTTAGAAAAAAAGAAAATAAATGAACCATTCATTTGCAGTGTGCTGTTATTTTTACATAGTTCCATGCAAGTCTACTCCATCAGCATTATACACAAGGCATTACCTAATGCTGCTAGTTCACTATAGGATACAAACACCCTCATTACCCAATTTAAAGTCACTAGTTAATCCGTCAGTTAGGTCTTCAGGATGTGGGAACACAAAGAACACTGCACCACAGTATAATTCACTTAGCTATACAGATTACATATCTCATAAAAAACTAAATGTTTTTCTATATTTGTCAGATCTACTGTTTTTACAAACAATTAATAGATTGTGTTGGCTATATAGTAAGGCTACCTATGAACAACTTTATTCTCCATTTACTCCGAGTCTGAAAAATCTGAAAGCAAAGTTTTGAAAGTGTGGCACAGAAGCCGATTCTGGAGCATATCGACTCCAGAGTTGACTGTTACAAATTAACAGCTTGCTTGAAGAGGTCTGCCTGGAAGTTTGCTAGGGCCATGCCAGGGGCCTCATGCATAACACTGTGCGTAGAATTCGCACTATAACATGACGTAAGAAACAAAAACCGAAATGTGCTTACGCATAAAAAAATCCAGATGCATAAATCTGTGTATTTGCCAACTTCCATGTTGTTCTGCTATATAAATCCTGGTCAGCGTGAAAATTCACGCACGTGCCTGCTGCTCCACCTTAACTACTTCCAGAATTACGCCTCTTTGAATATACAAATTAATATAAATAGCCCTTAAGCTCAGACTTTTGTGAAAAGGCAACAGCAAAAGCACGAGGGAAAATAGAATTTCAGCGAATACCAAGTGGAGGCAAGGAAAACCGTACTATTTGTTGGTTTAAACAGTGGTATAATCAACAAAAGGAAGTTGATTGAGTGACATAGCGTGTCGGAGAAACTAGAAAGCTCAAGTTCACAAAGTCGCACAGTGCTGGAAATAAAAAAAGAAGTTGTCAGATATCAAAGTTGTGAAAAGGTGAGTCATAGCCCACCGTCTGAGTGTCATATGAAAGCTTATTAGGGTACAGAGAAAAAAAAACTTTAATCTTGAAATTTCCACTTTAATCACATATTTTATTTTGTCATTAAAGTAGAACATTACAAACTTCATCTTAAAATTGTTTAATTGTAATTGTTTTGTATTTGATCTTCCATGTGCGCTGTGTGTGTGAATCACTACGTGCTTCTTAAACAGACTTTCTCTTCATCTGACAGGACACAGAATCCATTACATTTGTGATATTACAGCTCTCTGAATAATTAAAATACTGAGATGTATACGTGATATCATTTTCATGATGATAGGAGTTAAAGCATGTTATTAAACATGGAACATGGTGGCGCAGTGATTGTTCGTGTCTCACGCAAGATGCTTGCTGCGCCATGCACAACCTTCAATAAAATAATTTATTGTAGCAGTGCTTGCTCTTTCAGAACGTACTAACCTCCAATTCCTGTATTCTCCAAATACCCAATCGCCACACAATCAGCTCTGTAATTAGACGTTAAGCCATCAGTAAGCTTAGAATGCAGATTCTTCAAAACCTTTAAGGAACATTGAAATATATTCATAGTACGTGTTTAATTATTCTATCCATCTATCCATCCAGTGTTGCGCCAGCCCCAGCAAATATACAGTGCGAGGCAGGAACAATCCGTGAACGGATGATGCGGCACCGTGTCCTCACATGTTTAATTATTTACAATATAGATTATTTAACTGAAGTCAAAGTTTTATCTGTATAATATAAACATATTTTGCTGCATTTCATCTTAAAAACGATATCGTCATCATATGTACATACCGCTTTATAAAGAGGCTCAGGTTGTGCAATATTAGAACTGTATCGCAAGTTTACAGTGAGGTAATTCTACTTATAAGTACAAACAGTTCTACAAGGAGCACTTGATGGACTGATTGAGTGTGTTTAGAGTCCTGTTTCTGAACCGCGAGGAAAGGCTCTGAAGCGTTTGCCATATGACAACAGTTCAATAGACAGCATGGCTGAGGCAGCGTGTGTTTGATGCTGTATACCGATAATTCTCTTTCCGATCAGCTGTTGTACAGCTGTGATTCACACTCAGATACAGTGATATAAATATTCCAAGTGGTGCAGTGAGTGCAATATGGAAAAAGATGATCCGATGTGGCAAACCCTAACGGGAGCAGCTGAAAGAAGAAGAAGAAAAAGGTGCAGTGAGAGTAACAACACTAAAGCAGCTATGGTATTTGGAATAGTTTGACCATTCGGTGGACCATCATATTGTCACAGGTTAGTTACAATTAGATGCATTAAACTAATAAACAATATGTGGTTAATTTCAGTGTATTTATAAAGCCATGTCAGGGATATGGATATAAAAAAGAAAGGAAAACCACACTGGAACAGTAGCACTGCTTTGACGGCGGGTGCCGCCAGTATGCAAAACCAAGCACAGAACTTGCGTACGACACGGCATGAGCTACCATGGAAATGTGCGTGGCTTTACGCCAAGTTTAGGTTTTATACATCATGATTTGAATGTGGAAACGTTTTTATACAACATTTTTGTGCGTACGCACGTTTATACATGAGGCCCCAGGTCTTTTCATAGACTACCCTGTTAAAAAGGCTCTTCACAAGTGGATAGACTGCTGCCAAAATGTCAAGATATCTTGTGACACTACCATGCATAAAAGCTCCTGAAGCTAGCACATCTAAAGGACATATTCAAAAGCCTTATACTGTAAATCATTTTTCTTGCCCATTTTCCATCTGAATTGCACATGTGCTCACACACACACAAATACACAATTTATTACTGCTTTAAAAAGCACTGCTGGCACATGTGATATTGTCATTGACTTAGGAAGGGCCACTGAACCTAATTAAATTCCTAATTGGTTGAGTCTTTAGTCACAGGACAGACTGGTGTCTCCTTCAAAGCCTGTGACTTTTACTTTTTCTCTCACAGAAGTTTTTCTTGCTCTCCCATGGTGCAACATGAGATTCATCAGGCACAAAGAATGAACAGATACTGTAAACCCATAATGCTAGATCACCTACATTTTCAAAAAAAAAATAACATTTAGAATGCTTTTTTTAATTTATGTAGTTGCTTACTTTAAAAAGATACTTTCATGGTAACATAGAATAAGGAAGTGTAGGACAATATCATATTGCACAGTGTGCTCATTCATCTAATAATGTGTTCTGTATTAATCCTAATTGAACCAACAATAGCACTGCAGTGTAGGCGCTTTCAGAGGATTAATTAAAATGGATTTGAGTGTGGCTCTTGCAATTATCTTATCTAAAGCAGACAAAGCTTTTAAGGTTCTAAAAGATACACACCTTGGGTGCTAAGTATATTTTCAGGACACAGTATATCACTGTGAGCTCTTGTTTACTCCTTGTATAAAAACTGAAAAGGCATTGCAAGTTAAAGTGAATGTCAAACTCAGTGAAGATACTGATGCAGTGGATGACAAAAACTTCAAAATGCAGATTAAAGGGTGTGTTTGCTCACAATTTTAGAGACACAGGAAAAGGAAAGGAAGCCGAAATAAAATCAAGGAATGAAATAAACTAAAAAGAATGAAAAACAGAAAATTCACTGTTGATTTTTTTTTCCTCAGTGACTGTATTATATTATTAGTATTAGACTTTCAGGCAATACTTTTTTTAGACATTATTATTATAGGTCTGCTGGTTAGTACAGTCCATATGGAAAAATAAGTGGTGTTAGGATGATTAGTTTTGAGCAAATTGACAAACATTTGTTAAACAAACCATCAACTTTTTTTTATTTTGTTTACAATGAGTCTCCTACGGAATCCAAGTCATCTGAAGACAGGGGAAGGAACAGGTCCTGTAAGATGAAATGGAGTAGAATCTTGTATCACTTAAAACAAAACAAGCAAATCAGAGCACAGAGACTGAACCACCACACAGTACGTGCTATGTCAAACTCAGACCTGCACTCTCCCGTCTATCACTGCCTCAAAGCTCCAGCAGGTAAGATGAGCCAAGCTGCACATTTTACACTCTCTACTTCATGTCAAGCTGCAGCTTTCAAAGATAGCACACTTAAAAGTACCATTCAGAATATGTGCAATGATTATTTTTATTAATTACATATTTTAAGAGACTGGTGTTCTTTTTACCAGTCCTGTAATCCCGTAATTACATTAACACTATACTAATATAAAATGTTATTTATGTGACCTTGTTAACTGTAACTTAACAGACTCATTAACAGACTCACTTAATCCAGTTCAGGCACGGTTTCATACACTTTTACAAATCGTCAGTTTCTGTTTCAGCTACATGACGTGATAGTGTGTTTTCATATGCCCAGCAATGCCTATGAAGTTTATGATGTGAAAGTAAAAAAAAAAAAAAAAGTTGGTCACAGACAATGAGCAGGCAAGAATCCAGAATCATAAATTTATACAATGCTTTTCTGCACTAAGCATTGTGTAAAACATAGGTTGTGACATTCAATATAGTCCATTAAGCACATATAAAGATGTATGTTTTTTTTTTCAAATTTCAGCATGAATGTTAAAAAAAATAAACTTCATTGAATAGATCTCTATAGCCAATAGTTATTGTGATTTAGAATATATGTCACAAAACTAGGACTGCTAAGTGGTCAGTGTTATTGGCAAAAGAGACAGATGGATTTTAATGTTGATTCATTGTGCTTTTATTTGTGTTCTATTCCCATTCTGTTGTAAATAATATAATAATGCTTTAAATAAAAATTGTTATTTTTGACACATCAATGTGTTATTTTGTTTTACTGTGGCAATGTGCTTTACAGAGTAGATAGGTTTACAAAAAACTTCACTGCCATAATATCTACAATGTCAAATGTAATTAAGAGAAGAGGCAAGGTGTTGTACATTCAGTCAGTCAGTCAGTCAGTCATTATCCAACCCGCTATAACCTAACACTAAGAAAGAAAGTCGCTTAGCTGCTAATGCACAAACGACGCAAGCACTTTGGCAACACGAATCCTACTAGCAGAGAGATGCCCACAGTAGTTCTGACGATTTAAATACTTTCTAGGATCCCGTGCACACAGTTAGTATACAACAAGTGACTGCCAGCATTCTTTATTTTTGAGCAGCTCCGCGCCCCTGTTGCTTTTCAAATTAAATATAGTTGGCCAGGTCCAAGCGTCAACTAGATGATAACATACATACAACACCGCAAGACAGGCACATTATTGAGTCTTTATCTATCCATCCATTATCCAACCCGCTATATCCTAACTACAGGGTCACAGGGGTCTGCTGGAGCTAATCCCTGCCAACACAGGGCACAAGGCAGGAACAAACGCCAGGCAGGGCGCCAGCCCACCGCATGGCTACATTCAGTGTCTCATGTTTAAATCCAGAACCCATTCATTGGCCATGTGGAGTCTGCATGCTCTCTCCAAGTCTGTGAGTGTTTTTCTTCTTGTACTCCAGTTTCTTCCAACATCCTAAAGACATGAGTGTTTAAGTTTATTGAGGTTTCCAAATTGGCTTTTTTGGCATAAGTGGACCTTGCAATGGACTGATGTCCTGAAAGAGGTGTTTTCTTAAGCCATAGCTCCAAAGACCTTGTATTGCATTCAGCCATTTTAGCAATAATATCTTAATAATTATGACATCTGCTCAGCCATTCAACTGTAGCTAATGCCTCCAACTGCAATTTGCATTGAAACCATCTAGAAATATTTTAATTTTTGTATGGCTCCAAAAACTTTGAATGCGTCAGTCGAGGCAACTGCTTACTGATTTAAAATGCTGACCAATTTCAATTTCCTTTTATTAAACACAGAACCCTGCAGATGCACCGATTCAACCAATGCAAAACAGCAAAGCTTGTAAAGCATCTTCAGCTACTACTGACAAGAAGGCAGTCCAATTATGTGTATACCGCCAGAAGCTTTTAAATCTAATTGGCTAGTAGCCTGCTGGGCCATGAGTTGCTGTTATTTCTTTGATGTAGAGCATAGCAGATGTGTCATTAAACAAACTTTACTTTATGTTGTTGACCTCTCCAGTGAACATAGCTTTTCAAACGGCATAAATGATTATTATAGCACACTTACTTTGAAGGTAAAAATCAAACTACATGGTTAGTTTTGGTTTGCAGAATCAGCATTTAAAATCCATGGCCTGCCTGTCCAAGAGACAAGCAACTGAGAATACAAATAAAAAAGTTTAGAAAATACAACACAATGTTCTATCTGGGAGAAAACAGCATCTTACTATCCTGTGAACCATCATGAGTTATTCATTTTTTAATTGAAAAAGATTGTACAAATGTCATGGCGGCAATCCCCGAACCCGTTGGTGGACAACGGCGGTTAGGGATGCCGTTAAGCTGAAGAAGGAGTCCTACAGGACCGTTTTGTCCAGTGGGACTTTGGAGGCAGCTGGTAGTGGAATGCAGTTTCAGTGGTTGCTGAGGCAAAAACTCGGGCGTGGGAGGAGTTTGGGGAGGCCATGGAGAACGACTTTTGGATGGCTTCAAGGAGATTCTGGTCCACCATCCGGCGTCTCAGGAGGGGGAAGCAGTGCAGTGTCAACACTGTATATGGTGGGGATGGTACACTGCTGACCTCGACTCGGGACGTTGTGGGTCGGTGGGGGGAGTACTTCAAAGACCTCCTCAATCCCACTAACATGCCTTCCAATGAGGAAGCAGAGCCTGGGGACTCGGAGGTGGGCTCCCCCATCTCTGAGACTGAGGTCACCGAGGTGGTCAAAAAACTCCTTGGTGGCAGGGCCCCGGTGGTGGATGAGATACGGCCGGAGTTCCTCAAGGCTCTGGATATTGTAGGACTGTCTTGGTTGACACGCCTCTGCAACAACGCATGGACATCGGGGACAGTGCCTCTGAATTGGCAGACCGGGGTGGTGGTCCCCCTCTTTAAGAAGGGGGACCAGAGGGTGTGTTCCAACTACAGAGGGATCACACTCCTCAGCCTCCCTGGAAAAGTCTATTTGGGGGTCCTGGAGAGGAGGTTCCATCGGACAGTTGAACCTTGGATTCAGGAGGAACAGTGTGGTTTTCGTCCTGGTTGTGGAACAGTGGACCAGCTCTACACCCTTAACAGGGTCCCGGAGGGTGCATGGGAGTTTGCCCAACCAGTCTACACGTGTTTTGTTGACTTGGAAAAGGAAGTCGACCGTGTCCCTGTAGGGGGTGCTCCGGGAGAATGGGGTACCGGACCTCCTGATAGGGTTGTTTGGTCCCTGTACAACTGGTGTCAGAGCTTGGTCCGAATGGTCGGCCGGAAAAGGATGGAGTGCCCTCTCAGGGTTGGGAGTGAGATCCTGTCCCAAGTGAAGGAGTTCAAGTATCTAGGGGTCTTGTTCACGAGTGAGGGAAGAACGGAGCGTGAGATCGACAGGCGGATCGGTGTGGCATCCACAGTGATGCGGGCTCTGCATCGGTCTGTCGTTGCGAAAAAGGAGCTGAGCTGAAAGGCAAAGCTCTCAATTTACCAGTCGATCAACATTCCTACCCTCAATTAAGGTCATGAGCTATGGGTAGTGACCGAAAGAATGAGATCGCAAATACAAGCGGCTGAAATGAGTTTCCTCCGCAGGGTGTCTGGGCTTTCCCTTAAAGACAGGGTGAGAAGCTCAGTCATCTGGGAGGGGCTCAGAGTAGAGAGAAGAAATGGTGATGCTAAATCAGCCTTGTACAAGGATATATGACTGTGTGCGTGTTCAGAAACACACTTGAATGGTCTAAAGTTGGTACCTGCCTTATGCCCTGGGCTGCCAGGATAAAGCTTGAACTCTGTGGCCCTCAAATGGATTACACACATTTAATGGATGGATGGATGGTGGTTTTAAAGCAGCTTTATTTATCGCTTATTTGCTATAATATTGGACTGGTGCACCATCCAGGGCGTGTTCTTATGCTATCAGAATCTGGTTCTACTTACTTAAAAAATGTAGGGATAGATGAGCTGACCACAAGCTGGATTACACAGTTTTGAAAATGAATGCATATTTTTAAAAAGATAGTTTCTTTCTGGATGACAACGTTGAGTAGCATTACAGCCTCATTGCACCACAACCCTAGGTTCGATTACCATCTATATGAAGTGTACATGCTCTCTCCGTGGAATTATCTCTAGTTACTCCAGTTTTCCTCATTTGATCCAGTATGAGTGAAGGTATTTTGCTATGGACTAGTGCTTTGTGCAAGGTTAATTCCTGCTTAGTGTCTCATGCTACCTGGACAATCTCCAGTCCCCCATGACTAAATTCAAATGTTTAGAATTTGATGGATGCTTTTAGTAATGACAGGAAAAGCAATCTCACATTATGCTCAAAGCTGTAAATCACTTCAATGGCGCCTCGGATATAAAATGTGAAACTATATTCCAAGGTATTTAAATATAAAAATCAGAGATGGCACCCTGTCCTGTGTTGTTCCTGCCTTGCATCCTACGATTACTGGATTCCCAGTCCTGGATAAGTGGGATGGAAAGATGGCTGAATGGATTATGAACATATGCATACATGTGTACTTGTATGTGCTGTGAGAATACCTACTGATGGATGTTTGATCTTTATTTTAGAAATACTGACAGAGCAGGATGATCATTTTATGAATAATAATGAAAACTGTTCATTGTAATCATTCATTCAACAAAAAATGTGAAATACAATTGTCTGCCACGGGCAAAATAAGTACACCCCTGCATTGTATTGCATTTGACAGAAAAAAGGTTCTTGCAAAGGTTGGTTAGAATAGATATATTGACAAGCTTTCATAAGGTGACTGGCCTGTTCTTGTCAAAATTATTTCCATGTTATACTTTAGACACATTTATTTCAGTTTCCTATATCGACATGGAGAAATTTATGTCCACTTCTCTTTAGGGAACTCCTTTTAACGGAGTGATGGTTGAGGTCTTTCTTGCATGGCTTGAAGTTCCTCCAAACCATTTCTATGGGGTTAAGATCTAGGCATCATGTCAGGTTTTTGAGACATCCATTTGTGTATTTGCTGGAGTGTTTTGCGTTATTATCTTTTTGCAAGTTCCACTTAAATTTGTTCAGCCTCATCTTTTTGATACATGGTGGCACATTCACCTCATGTGCTTTCTAGTGCAATGTTGAATTCATGGTTGAGTCTGTGATGGCAGGCTGAAACCATAATGCTAGCAACAAGAATGGCTTGAAAAGCCTCAAACCATAATGCTTCTTCCAACACCATGCCTTAAAGATGGTGTGAAGTTTGTTTGGTCAAAGGCAGTTTTTTGGTTTTCACCAATTGTGACCTCTGCCAATGTGACTAAACAGCTCTAATTTGTCTCATCTGCCAGAGCACTTTGTTCCAACTGTCCTGTTCTTCACTAAAGTATTGTCTTGCAAACGTTCAGTCTTCCATCTGTATTTATTTTTCAGAGCAGAGACTTCTTCCCGATCTCACAGGAAGGGCAAATTTGCCAGGTCTCTTTTGGATGGCTGACTCATGAACATTGACTTTGACGGAGGCTAAACTTGTCTGTAAATTCCACCATTGTTGGATATATCATACAGAATCTTCCAGTTAGCTCTTTGGTTGATTTGGTGGAACAACTTGGCATAGACAAATTAACAGTGCTTTGAAATATTCTCAATTTTTAGGTAACCTTTTGTATAGTGGAGCTTCATAGGCATCAGCAATCTTTTTTCTTGGCTTGATACTGCAACTCTTAATGGCTAAGACCAAAGCATTCCATAGGTTTCTGATGTTTAAATAAGGAAGGGCCCCCAAGTGACTCTATAATTATGTTGTAATCATTTTAACCCATTTAGGTGCACCTAATTCTAATTTCAGTCATTTGATAAAAGGTAGGGGTGTACGAACTCCTTTTGCCCAAGGAAGTTACATGTCTGTTGACTGAAGTAGTACAATGAGTGAGTAATTAGATTTTTCAATTAGACCACCTTCATCTATCAGTTTTGTTGAAATGATGATCAAATACCCTTGTACAAAATGTAATAAATAAATAAAATAAAGCCTTTTCATCGGGTGTACCCTAATTTCCACATATTGCATGGTGTTTGGCTACAGCAGGTTTGTTTTTCACTTAAATTATGCAATATTTAAGTATGACAAAGTATAATGAACCACACTTATGAGAATAAGTCAAACTAAAATCAAATATAATAAAAAATAATTCAAGAAGAGGAATGTAATAATTTATAGACATTGGGGACATATAACATATTTTTAACTCACTGTCAAGATAGCAAAGTGTAAACCTACACATTTTATACCTAAGACCCACTTGTCTCGTGGCTCTTTACTGAACTGTCCAAGAGAATGAATACCAATAGCTTGTTGTTCTGAATGAAGTCTTTGTTTTGCAGAATAATGTTGTTTCTTGAATGTCTGGCTTGAATGGAGCCGGATTTGATTAGAAGAGCTAATAAGTGAGCCAAACAGACTTAAATGCACTTGCCGTCCCCTCGCATGAGTCAGTGAATATAATAAATAAAAAAAAATAAATGGCAGTCACAAACGATGACTAGAAAGAGGAACAATCAATTTAATGAGCAATGCTGACAAATAATAAAATATTTCTCTACAAAATTAGCCCAAACTCGCATTTATGAAAGATATACTAATTTATCTGCTACGGCTGCAATTAAATTGATTATTTCTAATGAAGACGCAAGCTTTAATGTGGCTACTTTTCTATGTTAGACATACATACTCCCACTCTGACCTTTATTTTCTGTTCAATAACAAATGCTGTTCTTGTCCTGGAGAGGGAGTAGGTCGCTTTTTCACTTCCACCTTTTCCTATGAGCTTGTAGTTTATAATGACAACATGCAACAATAGTGGAGACGGCCACGGGTCCTGTACCACCCACAGCGCTCAGCTGTTCTCCTCAATGAGAGACAGTCTATGCATACCAAGGTGATGGTAAGCCAGTAACTCAGCCTCCCCCACTCACTCATCAATTAGACGCCCCAACAATGCCACTGTCAACAACTACAGTTTGTTCTCTCCTGTACGCCTTGCCCATTTCATCTCCCACTAGAGACAGCGGACAATCAGAATGTGGTGATGGGAGGAAGAAAGTGGGCATCATGACTCACCCACTATAGAGGTAAATGAAACAGACTAATTGATTATCGCATAAACATGTGTCAAGGTGAAAGGATTCATGTACCACTGAAGTAAACTCTCTTGTTTCATTCAGACAAAGAAAATCCTTACAAGTTCTGTTAGCTGAAGCAGTTCTTTTTTTCTAACAAATTAACTGCACATTTTCTCAGTGGTGATGCTCCAGGCCTTTCTTGTTGCTAGGCAACAAACTGGGCCAACTGAAGCAGAATCTGTAAAGATTGTTGTATTCATCATATTCCTGGAAGAATAAAGCCTTACCATGCTGTTGTTAAAATTAAGGTTTTACAATAATTGAATTTTTAATGCCTTCATCTGAATATTCCTTATAAAGGTTTAAGTACAAACTCTCTGGGAATTACTTAAACAATAATAACACCTTTATCCCTATCGTGTATTTGCTTTGGAGGGGTGGGGGTCCTGTATTAAACTATAATTATGATAAGAAATAAAAGCAAACTAGGTTTGCTATAATTGTACCATTTGTATTTATTCATTATTCTTAATTATAGTGAGGTATAGAAGATGGTAAAAACTTGAACTGCTATGGCGGTGTTAAATATTTTCGAGAGTAGAATATAGACAGCATTCTATGTAAGACTGACACAACACTTTTGCTGTGGTCTACTCAGATTTTCATAAAATTCAATTTAACCTTAGCAAAATATTGTATTCTAAGATGTACACGTCAAAACAGTTTGCCTCTAATGGCACTGTAGTATGTATTGGTTTAACAATATTGTAGTGCAGATAGTGTGCTTGCAGCTAATGAAAATGGGCTACTTTTCTCCAGAGTGCATGACCTCATTCCTTGGCACCTGCAGTACTCTCTACTCACAACTTCTTCCCAGTCAGTGCAAAAAATCATAGGAGTGAACTGCTCTGTCCTTGATTTGAATGGCAGTCATTCTATGAAGCATCTTAGGAAAGGAAATTTTGCCTTTATTTATATATCCATACACTATTGATTTAAAAAGAGGATAGCGCAAATGACTTTTTTTTTGCACATTTTACTTTGATGTGAAAAGTATTGTCCCAAGTCTATAAATATACATACTTATTTATCCACTCATTTTCCAATGTTGTTTGTTTCAATTCAGTGTTGTTTGGAACCTCGGGCTATGCTAAAGCTAACCTGTATCAACCCAACCAATATTTTCCTCAAATTGTCCAGTTTAGAATAATTAGATAGCATAATGTGGTTGTTTTTGAAATGTGGTCGAAAACTTGAGATCCTGTAGAAAACTCAAGTAAACACTGGCCTTCTCGACACAGACCTAACTTAGGCTGGGATTTAAACTCAAAGTGGACTCAAGATCCGCCTGGAAAAGGTAAATTTTGTGAATGCTTTTGGTGGAAAGGTTAGTCTAGAATTAAAATTACTTTTTAGATTCTTAATTCTCAAGCTCTTTCTCCTTCAAAAAAACTTGTCATCTAAAACTTGTATCTAGCCACACTCTACCATTCTATTTTACAATATTATTAATTCAATGGTAAATCAATTACGAAATCATACAGCTACAAAGTTGTGTAATTGGAATGGGGCATTTATTTTACTGACGAAATGATTGATAGATAGATAGATAGATAGATAGATAGATAGATAGATAGATAGATAGATAGATAGATGTAAAAGGCACTATATGATAGATAGATAGAGATACCAGTTCACTGATTTTTTCCCTTAAATGCGGCTACCCTTTTATGTTTAAAGTAGATGTGTAGAATTGTCCCTACTATTCTCAAAGGTCCTAGTAAGGGCTGTTCAAAACTAATGTTTGAAGCTTTTATACAGTATATTATAATGCTGATTTATTTCTTTTTTTTTGGTATGAACTATAACTAGGGTGGAAGTACTGCACAGTGGTTAGTGTTGCTGCCTCATGGAACCAGTATCCTTGGTTCAAATCCTGCAGCAGGTTACTTTCCATGTGAATTTTACAAGCTCTGCCCATGTCTGTGTCGAGTTTCCTGCTACATCCTTACAGACGTGTAGAGTAAATGGCGATTCCAAACTGCCCCGATCATGCACACATTCGAGTTGACATTGTAATGGACGGTCGCCCTGTCCAGGGCTGTTTCCTGGTTTGTGTGTGGTGCTGCTGAGATAGGCCCCAGCCCCTCACAACCTGTATTGGATAAGGCTGGTTTGAGAATTGTATGCTATATTATTTTAACAATAACTTAAGGGCAAATTATGAGGCATGATGGATTTTTCAAGTCAAAGGCTGATATTCCTTTGATATTTCTGCTTTATCATTACTAAAGCAACGAGTCTCTCTGCCACAGAAGGTGTGATTTTAAACTTGTAAGGGAGGCCTGTTTGCTACCTGTGCTTTATCTGTTAAAATGTAAGAGCCAATGAAACTGAAACCACTGTCTTGTTGTTTCATACCTCCGCCCCTAAAATTTAATTCAAGTGTGAAAAAGTGAAAAATTAACAAGTGTAAAGAAATGTACTCAATCATTAAAACTGCCAAATGTTCACAATATTGCAGTCTTGTTAAAACCAATAACAGTTTTCTACAAAATTTAAATTCAAGCTGGTTAAAAACATAGACACACTAAAGATTGCATGTTGAAAATAGACAGAAGGGTATGAAGTGCATAATTTAAATTCCTGCTGTAGAGGCATTTCTAGGCTCTACACTATAGGGTGGTCCAGATCTAATTATGCCATTTTCATTACGCTATAACATATTAAGTTTATTACATAGAAAATCACCCAAAAAATCCCAGACCATTGAGAAGTGTGTGAACTGACGACATGAAGAATCGTCTTTGCGCCGAACTGGAATCGTCCCCGCATAAAACAAAGTCATCCAGACAAACTGGATCTGCATAATTAGATCTGGACCACCCTATATATGAAGAGTTATAGTTAAGGGATAAATGTCCATCTGCTCTGTTTTCACCATTCTTCTAACGATTGACTAGCTTATGACTATATGTGGTCTACTGAAAAAGCTGCTTAGGAGTTTAAATTGATGAAGAGCACAGCCCACTTGCCCCTCAGCAAATGCACATATACTCAAACATCTTGCCAATAGACATCATGAGGTCTCAAATTCTGCAAATGTACTCTATGTTCTCGAACACAATGGATATTATAATGGTAATAATCCATCCATCATCCAACCCAATACATCCTAATTACAGGGTCACAGGTGTCTGCTGGAGCCAATCCCAGCCAACACAGGGCGCAATGCAGGAAACAAAACCCAGGCAGGGCGCCAGCCCACTGCAGGGCACACACACTAGGGACAATTTAGAATCGCCAATGCACCTAACCTGCCTGTCTTTGGACTTTGAAACCCACGCAGACACGGGGAGAACATGCAAACTCCACACTGGGAGGACCCGGGAAGTGAACCCTGGTCTCCTAACTGTGAGGCAGCAGCTCTACCAGTGCGCCACCATGCCGCCCTAATGATAATAATATTCATGAAAATATTATTTTCTTCTAAGTAAACAATAATGTTTAATATGACGATGACACTTCCCCATTTACCAAAGCAATAGCATAATTCATCCACTTTCTACAGTCTTGGTAGTTACTATAAAAGAACCTAACAAATTTTGACTTTAATTTTATTTTGAATGGCTAAGTTTATCAAATATATAAATCAGTCTGTATCAATTGTAAGGTACATATGCTTTCACTGAATAAAGCAGGGGTGATTTAAGTCTAATTTCACTAAATGTGAATGATGTCTTGATTGGTCAAGGATACCAGTAGCAAATATTTAATTTACAAAAGCCAACAAATAAAGCTTGTTTTAATTCTCGTCACTGAGTAAATTTGTTTGGATAAGTAAATTCTCATAAAAATGGGATAAAGTATGACCTAAAATTTAAAGCACTTTCTCATCTGTGTCTGTGCAGTTTGCACATTATTGTGTGGTATTGTTTTTCTTTTTGTGCTCCTGGTTGTATTATGTTTCCTATTCTGGATCTGTGGAATTTTTCCTCTTCTTGTATGTCCTTTGAGTGCTTTTTAAATCAGGTAGTTATTTACATAAAAAAGAGATTTAATATTTAACAGTAATGTATTATAAGAGTATATTAAGTCTTCTCAGTGTTGTTCATCTTAATAAACATACCAAACTATGTAATGTGTTATGGTCATGCTGTTGAGGGTGGTGACTGTAGGTAAAAAGACTAGCAATGGTTAAGGATGGGGTTAAGTAGTACCTTCAGGAATAGAGGAAATCCTGTACTAGAAAGAGCATTATACGTCATAGCAGTTTTTGGAACGAGAACACCACCGAGGGGCACTATGACAACAGGAACAGTCAGCACAATTAAAGACAAGAGAGAAAAGTGTACCCTGGGTAGTAAGATGCCATATTTCGTCAGAACGCTAGAGGGACCAAGATCCCAGAAAGCAATAAACAGGCCTGTTATCATTCTGAAAGTGCAGGTGACTGAGAGGTTGCCTGGTAGACCTCACCATTTAAGGCTAACAAGAGGCTCACAGGTGCTGGGACACTAGGAGGCATGATTTGGAGCTCTAGGCTTGTGTAACTGCTGCAATTACAAGTCCAACACTGACCATTCAAGAAACTGGCTTGGCTGAAGCTTTTCCTAAATAGAGTATAAAAGTTGCTTCCTCTAAAGACTTAAGAGTGATGAAACCATTTAAAAAGTACTTTACATGGTTGAGGTAGAAAAGAAATAAAAGAGCATGTTGAATAACATTAAGGTAGGCTACTGGATGAGCCACTTTACCTGGCAAAAAGTAATCTGAAAGTATACAAGTATGGCAAGAGAGGCAGCGGGTCTAGTCTCTTGTGTTCTTTGACATATATGTGTATTTCACTTTCTTCATCACTCCCATGTGGCTATTTAATAATAAATCATTACTTTTGAAAATTTTGGCCTGCATGGCTTTATCTTGGTTTGAGGATAACAAATAGGCAAAGCTTCATATTCAATGAACATTACTTCTTAAATCTGAAATTTAACCTTTTCCATTAAGAGAATTGTCACTGCTGGGCATGTAGCTATTTTTCTTCTTAGACAGCAAAATGTACAATAGAGGCTGCTTTTAAACCATAAAGGCATAGGTATTTTATTCCATACTAAAAATATATTATACAAAATGTATTCATTGCATACTTGATTTAGAAATTGGTTAAAAATAATCTCAACACATGTTCATCACCGTTAAAAGTCATAAAACTGCAAAACATTCTTTTGTTTAATCAATTCACACAGCTAGTGTAACACTAAATACCTAAGCAAGTCCGTTATTAAGAGCTTATGTACAGGCCCCAAATTGAATTATATGAGCCATCTCTCTTGGATTTCGTAAGTGTGTTACAGTATGACGGTGTCGGATGTAAAGCTACAAGCCTAGTGAGTCCTGAGGATAAATAAGTAACATTATGAGAAACGTGCAAATAGCACTAAAAGAAAAAACACCCATGACCATAGAAATAGTATTTAAGGAGCATGGGCTTTTGAGTTCAGATCTTGCCAGCATTTTTAAGGAAATACACGTGTGACACAGACTATACTCATCATTATGTACCTCCAACAAGTCTGGTTTAACATTTAACAAATACCAAGAGTACCGTAGGAATACAGTAGATTGCTTACCCTCTGTTTGCGAAGACTTCCAGGGCTGGTCGGTGATGGACTAGGAGACTTCCCAGATCGAGGAGTGGACAGCTGGCTTCCAGGAGTCCCATTGACTGAAAATAAAAATCAGAGTGGCATCCTAAATATGCATTCACATGTCCAATTCAAACCACATCATGCCCTTGCTAAGCACATGTGCTACTTCCGAGAGAAGTTTTGTCAGCGGAATTCTATCACACAGCTTCCATCTATTCTTAGACTTTAAAGTGTTTCTGAAAGCAGATAAAGCAGAATTAAAATCATACAGCGAGATCCTAATCTTCTTCCACTGTGACCCATGTTTTGACAAATTTGTCGCCACCATACTGACACAGTTGGATGTGAAAGTGGGTCCCTCTCAAAACGTATGTCTTGGATGTTTTGTCACTTTCGTTTATAAACACTTGCCCAAAAAGTCTGGTGATCCAAAACATTAATTAATCATTGATTCAGCGTACTGGGTTCAGATCCCATGACTGGTCACTGTCTGCATATTGGTTGGTATGCTCTCAACATGCTCATGTGAGTTTTTCCCCCTCTGGGGTCTCCGATTTTCTTCTTGCATTCCCAAATATGTTAGCTTAATTGTTGATTCTAAAATGGCCTTGCATGAGTGGTCTCTATACCCACATACACGCTGGTCCCAATATGACCCTATAGTGGATTAAGCAGATCTGAGAACATTATGTATACATATATGCAGGTACTCTGTGGTGTTTGTGGTTTGGTAAAGCACCTTATTTAATCATCCATTGACTCAACTCATGTAATCCAATTTCATAACCATGGGGAGCATGATTCCTTCCTGGGAGTATCAGACACAAGTCAGACAAAGCTTTGGTGAGGTGTTAATCCACTTCTGAGCAGACATCAATCACCCGTTTTGAATCACCATTCACACTAACCTGAAAATGTTTTAAGCAATGCCAGGAAAATTGACGTTAATCAAATAGACATGAGAAAATGCAAAATGTATAGTGAAAACTCCAGGAGTCAAACTAGGGGATGTGCTCTGTTTGAAAGGCGCTATAGTACATCCTTTATTTTAGATAGTGTCTTCTGTATAGCTCAACACCACGCTGAGCTCAGGTATTTCCATATTTACAGTGGAAGTATTGGCAGATTAAGTCACAGAGTTAGAGGTGGCAACTGAACCTAAATCCCAATGCATTCGCACTAGGCTACACGGTTTGCTTCGTAGCAAGCACTTTTATTGATCAGAAGTTTTAACTGTAAAATTAACCAGTTGGACTGGACCACAGATATAAAGCACAAAAATATGCCGGAAAATTAATGCTCGATACAAAAAAAAAATACATAAGAAAAAGAAATGTTCTCTGAATCCCTCCTAAATGTGTCAGATGGCAAAAACAATTCGAGAGTGAATCGCGAAAGACCCATGGAAACAAGCTTGCGATGCGTCTTCGAAACGGAGTTTTTTTTGGTTAAAGAACAACAGTGGGAGCGCAGCTGGACACTGATCTCTTCTTTCAGAGTTTGTAATCATCAGTACTAATGATTATTATAGTACTTATTATCACAGGATGCAATCGCTAGCTTTGGAAAACAGTACAAGCGTTAAGTACCCACTGTCCGCCACTACGCTGAAAATGCAAATCGAGACGAAAAAAGTAATAATAAAATAATGCAATAAGAAATGAAGTAGCTGTTCAAGTATTAAACTGTGCAAAATATACACCGATGCTTTCTTCTTCTTTTTATTAACTACCTTATTGTTAATATTGTGGAAACGAGCGCGGTTTCGCTACAAAAGCTGAATCTCCGACAGTCTCTCGATGCACTGATTAAAAAATACAAACACTTTCCCGGACACGGGAGCTGGAAGTGAGCACCACACTTCATGAATGTGAAAGATTTCGACTCCAACACGTTGTTGTTGCTTGAATGGTTCAATTTACTCATGGCAAGCACTGTACGACCAACAGTTCTCAGTTCCAGTGTTTGAGACATGAATCGGGAACATGTTTCTTCTGTCCATATCTATATAAATCTATATCCATATAGACCAAACAGAATATTGGAAGCTTAGCTTGGCTACAGAGCATATGTTACACGTCTGAAGCTTACTACAAGCTACTGTAGCAAGCTGTATGTCCTTTTAAAAAGTGCGCTTTTTTAAAGATGGTTACAGCACATAAAAGAAAACTTACAGAAGCAAACCCAGTGACTGCATTCATATAAATTGACTGCTTACCTTCTATGTACTGCAACATATGCGCTCAAGCTCAAAATACAGCCCTCACACAAAGTACACGATCCTCCTTTCTGAGCTGCCAGCACAACTAGTACAGATAAATGAATCGGAAGGGGCAGGAGCCGGCGGCAGCGTGTAATGAATGGTGGACCGCGATCATAGGCAGATGTGGCTCCTGCGTAAGTTTGACGCGCTCTGAGCAGCAGTGGGAGGTGCAGGTGCTCTTTTAGGGCCACATCAAAGGTGTCAATTAAATGCAATGCAGCTACTAGGGATTACTATGCAGCTCAGTCTTCTTTCGGGTTGGAGGAAACAAAGCATTTGGAATGATTTTTGATGCATTAATGGGATTTATAATGAGTTGCCATGGAGGAGCAAATTCCAACTGACTCATTGAGAAAAAATGAAAATGACAACCATCTATAAACAATTAGCCAACTCAAATGACAGGGAAAGTATGCTGGATCGAACACTGAGCCTGCCCAAAATTATTCGGTGCTGATCTTGCAGTTAGTCCCATTCTAATTTACCCCCTTGATTTAGCCATTTACAATATCAGTTAAAAGGGTTTATTTTATTAGTCCCAAAACACCCACTCAGAAAAAGTGTTTCAAAACCGTTCACATCTTAATGTAAAGGAAATCCACTTATACTGTATTTACCCAAAACATAAACGCTTGGAGAGCATCACGATTGATGTGGTGATTATAATTTTATTCTGCAACTTTTGATAAAAAAAAGTCAGATTTCAGTCACTAAAAATGTATTAAAAAAAGGGTTTACCTAGCTTTTTATTCATTATTCAATAAGAAGAGTAGAATGATTATTTAAGAGACCTGGGGTATGTATTTGTGTTGTATAAGACATCACTTCTTTAAGAAGGCTCTCTGTTCTCAGCGCAGAACTGTTATATAACATGGATTATAACAAACGCAGCACCCAGATGCTACTGCCTTACAGCTCCAGACCTTGGGTCTGAACTGCAGTCTAATCACTTTGTGTGGAGCTTGCTGATTCTCCCTTTGTCTATGTAGGTTTTCTTCCCACTTTCCAAAGAAGTGTTAGGCTGCCTCTAAATGAGTGCTGAATGAGTGAACGTGGAGGTGTGCCTGAGTTGTATCCTCCAACAGAGAACATAAGAAATTAGAGGAGACCATTCAGTCCATCAGATTTGTTTATTTAGCTAATAGCTAAGCTGTCCCAATATCACATCCAGATACGTCTTAAAGGCTGTCAAGTTTCTGCTTCAACTATATGTGTTGGTACTTTGTTCCAGATTCCCACAACTCTTTGAGCAAAGAAATGCTTCCTGGCTTTAGTCTTAAATGAATTTCCCCTTAATTTCCACTGACATCCTCTAGTATGTGATGCACCATTAAGTTAAAGGAATTCTGCTGGATCTACTTTATCAATGCCTTTGAGAATTTTGCAAACCTGGTTTAGGTCCCCACACAGTCTGATTTGCTTGAGACTAAACTTATTTAATTCTCCAAGTCTGTAGAAGTAGGTCATGTCCTTAATTCTTGGGATGGACTTGCTTGCTCTCTCCTGAACAGCATCAACTGCTGCTACGTATGTCTTTCTTGTACCGTGTTGACCAGAACTGGAGACAATACTCCACATGCAGACTCACTAGCGCATTACATTGTTTGAAAATAACGTCTCTTGATTTATATTTAACAGTTTTTATAATATAACTGAACATTATATTTGTCTTTTTAATAGCTTCTGTGCAATGTGTAGGTTATGAAAATGTGTCAACATAAAACCCTAAATCACTTTCTGTGCTTCAGGTAGAATGGTGTCTTCCCTCTGGTATTTGATGTTCCCTTTTCCTATGTCTAACTGCTTTTTCCAAGTGTTTGCCCAGTTCTGAAGCTTGTCTATGTCGTCTTGAATTGTTTTTGCTTTCTCCTCAGTGTCTGCCATTCCTGCAATTTTAGCACCATCTGTGAATTTGACAAGTCTACTAACTACTGTATACTGAAATCTAAGTCATTAATATAAATCAGAAAAAGCAACAGTCCCAAGACAGACCCCTAAAGGGACTCCAGTGATGAACCTCACTCCACATGGTGCGTTCTCCTCTTATCTGCTCTCTTTGTCTCCTACTTTTGATCCAGCTTTACAGGGTACCTCTGTGAAGAGAGTGATGTCCCATTCAGAGCTGTTAACTGCTCTGTGCCCGATTGTGCTAGCAAAGGACAAATCCCTTGTGATGTATACAACTGGATAAATCAGGTTCAGTAAATATGTTGAACACTCTTAAAAATTTATTCTAAAATGGCACTTTACTGGATGTAGAGTTCCTTGTAGAACTGCTGCTTGACACACTGCCATTTTATTCCGAAAAGGGTTTCTTAGCATATGAAATTGGTCCTTTGGGCTTTGAAAGGGTTCCTAATATGTGGACAAAACAGAAATATTGAATATTTAGTAGGCTACCTAATAGGATATAACAGAGCAAGAAAACCTGAACCTAACCTGTGTTATTGTATGCAACAAAAGTTCTATTATAATCATCAACCCATTGGTATTTCACAAATCTGTTACTATTTATTCATGCTTATTGATGGAACCTGATCTACAGTATAAATAAAGGTTCTTTCACAAATCTTCATATGAATGATTTTTTAAAAGCCAAAAATGGTTTCCCAGTGGCATTTCTCTGAATAGCCACTATGGCACCTTTATTTTTAAGGGTGAAGGATGAAACTTTAATCAAAGAAAGGGTATACTGGTGGGTGACATAACAGTGGTATTTGCATACTTTCTCTGTATTAGCAAGTGTTCTTCATTGGGTCACATGGTTTTACTCTCACATCCCAAACATACTGTGGAGGCTGGCCCGGACACAGACAGGCGGACACCGATGGTTCAAATACAAACACACGTTTATTGTACATCTTTACAAATAAAGTGACCCACAACCCCAAACAGGCAGCCTCCTTTCCTCTCTTCCCGAACTCCGTCCTTCTCTGCTCCCGACTCAAGCCCATTGGGGCCTGTGGCCATCGCCAGGGGGCACCCAGAGCCTCATGGAGCCCGGGAAACATTCACTTCTGCCACACCTGGGAAGATGGAGGAAGATCCTTCCAGGGATCCAGGGTGCAAGGGCAGCACTTCCGCTATTTTAGGAAGTCCTGCTGAAAGAGTGTCATCAGGCTCCTGGAGCACATCCAGGTGGGAATAAAAGAGGCTGCCTCCCTACAATCAGGGAGCTAGAGTCAGGAGTGGGAGCAGGACGAAGCTCCCGTGAAGAGAGGAAAGGCGGCCCACGGACAGGGAGAGAAAGGCCCGTGTTGGGAGTGATTGGTGCTGGGAGCACTGTGTGCTGTGCGGGACTGTGTATCAGCAATAAAGGTGCGTTTTTTTATAAAGAAGTGGTGTCTGTCTGGTGGTGTTCGGACCTGGGTCTCACAATATGCATATTAGAGTATATAGCAATTCTTATCTGCCACAGCATAATGGAATGGAAGTTTTTATGTGTGATTATATTTTATAATGGACAGTTTCTAATCAGATGTGGGATTGCACTATAGAAGGAACTGGGTTCCTTGTTTTTCATAAAAGATCATTTCTTTCAGAAGCCCCTCAGCTGCCAGTTCGGATCTATGATTCAACTTGGAAATAAATGAAAAACCATTAATCACAGTGATTAGCACTTCCGCATCATAGCACTGGAGGCCTCATGTGAAATCTTGGGTCAGTCCCTGTCTGTGTACAGACTGCATATTCACCCTGTATGTGGTGATTTTCCAGGGCATCTATAAGTTAGTACACTTAAGTTAAGGGATGACACTAAATTGAACCAGCATGGATAAGTCTGCCATATAATGGACAGGTTTCTAGGGTTGGACCCTGCCATTCGCTTGATGTTGCTGGGATATATATATCCTATATATGATCCTAAAATTGGGTTGAGTGGTTCAAGAACTGGATAGAAAATACCTAAAGTGATGAATTGCATTTACACAATTGATCAAATGTACATATTTTAGAATGAAGTGGGATTTCAATGTTACACAAGGTCTTTATTGCTAAAAGAGCAGACTTGACATGACAGGGATACAGTAAACTGGCTCGTCCCTTCACTCACTTGCCTTTCAGAAGTACACTTATTTGGCACAGATGAACTAAGCTCCTTCTGTAGCTCCAGCATTAGGTAATATGTGTTTAGTTAACCTTGTGGGTTTATCTAAATTACTGGCAGTGTTAATCAAGGATTGCCTAAAATCTTTGCAGACTAAGACAGGACCAGGAGGTGTCTGGGAGAACCATCATTTTTCACTCAGAAATTGCCTGATCCGAGTGGCACACTCACACATTTCATTGAAGACTAGCTATGTTTCTTTATTGCCTCTTAGGGAGGCTGCAAGCACTCTTTCCATAGAGCCTTTAAAGCTAGATACAACCATGGAATCTCTCTGAACTCATGAGAGATCACCAGTTACTAAATCCAACTTGGGAGAAGAAACCTTACTTCAAGAAGAAAATTTTAGCACATAGACTGTTGTATCAAAAAGAGTCATGAGTTTTGTTATGAAATTGTAGAGAACATTCAAAAGGGCAGAGGAAAACCAGGCGACAGCAAACCACAGAAACAGACAAGAAACACACTGTCTTATGGAGTTTTAAGGTTGTCTACGTGTCTGTGAGAGTTTTAGGATAGCTAGATAGACTATTGTAAATTGACCTGAGATAAGGAAGAGTGTGTAAGGGTGCCCTGCAGATGATTGTCTTCCCATCTGTTGCTGGAATACGCTCAAGCTCTCTAGAGTGTTTGTAAGAAAAAAAAAATTACATACTGTAAGTGAATTACCTTGAGCTTTAAATTATGAAAGACATAACAGAAGTTAAAGAATATCTAAGGTGTACTGTAGAAGCGAGAAGCCAGCAGTACAGATAGAAATTCACATAATCCAGCAGCAGTATACTGATACAAAAAAAAAAACAATATTAAATTAAATAGTAATAAAAATGCATGTAAAAGCAGACAATAACTTTGAGTAATGTTAGCATTTACTCCCCCGGGTGGAATTGAAGAGTCGCATAGTGTGGGGGAGGAACGATCTCCTCAGTCTGTCAGTGGAGCAGGACGGTGACAAAAGTCTGTCACTGAAGCTACTCCTCTGTCTAGAGATGATCCTGTTCAGTGGATGCAGTGGATTCTTCATGATTGACAGGAGTTTGCTTAGTGCCCGTCGCTCTGCTACAGATGTTAAACTGTCCAACTTTACTCCTACAATAGAGCCTGCCTTCCTCACCAGTTTGTCCAGGCATGAGACGTCCTTCATCTTTATGCTGCCTCCCCAGTACACCACCACATAGAAAAGGGCACTCGCCACAACTGTCTGGTAGAACATCTGCAGCATCTTATTGCAGATGTTGAAGGACGCCAACCTTCTAAGAAAGTATAGTCGGCTCTGACCTTTCTTACACAGAGCATCATTATTGGCAGACTGGTCTAATTTATCATCCAGCTGCACTCCCAGGTATTTATAGGTCTGTACCCTCTGCACACAGTCACCTCTGATAATCATGGGGTCCATGAGGGGCCTGGGCCTCCTAAAATCTACCACCAGTTCCTTGGTCTTGCTGGTGTTCAGGTGTAAGTGGTTTGAGTCACACCATTTAACAAAGTCATACATAGCTCTGTTCAATATTATATATTTATTTCTTCTACGTTCCATTCTTTTCTAAGTTCCATTTCCCATTGCTTACATTTTCATAAGTGGGTATGTTACATTGCCATAAATCTGTCAGGTTTTGCTGACTAATAATCAAAGACACTACTTCATCCTGCCACCCATGAGCATACAAGACAGCTGCTAAAGAAGGTATGCTTGACTTGTGCTGACCAAAAGTAGGCCTTTGTTTCTCCAAACTTTCTGTAGGAAAATATTTTAAAAATGCAATAATTGACGATGAGCTGGAATGTTAAAGGCCTGAATCACGCAAAGAGAAAGAAAGTACTCTCTCACCTAACAGGTCTAAACGCTAAAATAGTATTTTTATGGGAGACCCACTTACTAAGCAATGATTAGTTCCGGCTGCAAAAAGACTGGACTGGCCAAATGTTCCATTCCAGCTTTACAAAGAAAACTAGAGGAGTGGGAATCTTATACATAGAATCATTCTAATCTCACAGTATACCAGTTATACTGGAAATGTTTATAGTCACCTATGAACTTAAAATGCATGCCTTTGGCACTGAGAGGAAAAAGGAGAGCCCACTGAAAACCCTTACAGACACAGGTAGAATGTGATCTATAGAAATGTAAGAAGGCAGCCATAAACACCTTGACAATGGAGATGAACGACACACTCTAACTCAGCTCAAAGTACGGGAAACTTATGGAAACACCAGTGTCATAATTGACAAATATTTGATTAGATCTCTCTATAATATTAAAAGTTTTCTGTCGAGTCCGCGTTATTTAGCCTTGAGCACTCCCTTCCACACCGCTCACCCAATCGTTACTCCTACTGCACACATCCTCTCTCTGTACCACTCAGTGACATTCTCAATCCTGCTAACTCGCCCATCAAAGCAGTCGGTTATAATGGCAAGGCAGAAAAGCAAATTATCTTTTTAAGAACGTCAAATTTTAGATTGCAATAGAAAAACAACGACAAGAGCTTATAATGAACATCGAAAAGAAAGAGCTGCATATAATAAAAATCAAGAAAAAAGAGAATCATCCAATGAATGAGAAAGAGAAAAATATCCTGAACAATATAAAAACAGAAATACAAAAAAGCAACATTTATAGAATGTAAGTTAGAGGATAAAGCAATTCATAATATTTTTTTTTGACGAGGCGTTAAGGCAAATACATTTTTTATTTACTTTTTATTATGTTTTACATCTGCTTTTACTTTTTACTATGTTTAATTATTCATTGGTATTTTAAATAGGCATTTGTAGTGAAATACTTAAGTAACTGATTTTCTGTCAATAATAACTAAGGACCAAACCGTCATCCTCCCGTGTCCCACATACTCTTCTTCAATGGAGGGGTGCCCCGATGCCCTTCAAGTGGCTCAGTTGCAAGATAGTGGGTGCCCAGTGCCATCCCCCTGGGGTTGGCAAACGAAGTAAGCAGGGTGTGAAGCCCCCTAATTAGAATGTAATTTAATTTACAGAAACTAATTTAATGTAAATACTTGCCATAAGTATGTAGACAAACAGTTCAACTAGTACTAAAGAAGAATTGCCAGTAAAAATCAAATCTGCGAACATGTACTAACTCAAACCAGACTATCTATAGTAAAGACTTAACCATCTCTACATTGACAAGTAAAATGACACCTTTAATTGGCTAACTAAAAGGTATTTTACTTGACTTGTCACTACAATCATAATGGCTAACACAGTACAACACTCTAGTACTACCATCTTTACATTGTATATCTATAGGAAATATTTAGATTTGTTTGCACAAATATAGAAGAACCAAGTAGAAACAGACAAAATGTGAAATTTAAAAATATATATATTAAAATTTAATATAAACATATTGCATTCATTTTTATATAGTGTTCTTCACAGTACTTGTGCACATTTACAGCCTAATGCAAGGATAGAAAGAGTTAAAACAAAAATAATTTGCATACATGAACAAAGTTGAATCTATAAAAGAACAGGAACTTTAAATCTAATTAACATATAATTAAGACAATGCAAGGCCATTAAATTTATAAATGAGATATGGCCAAATGACAATGGAGAAAAGGAAAATGCAAAATCTAGTCAGCAGCATTTGTAGAGAATGTTAACCCTTTACCTTCACGTGGTAAGTTTTCATAAAATCACGATTCTGGTGACCTACACAGACCAGTTGTCCATCCCTCCTGCATATTATACATTAGTATAAATTCATGCTGGACTGTCTAATAATTTGATCAAATCCTTATGGCCTTGGATTCATAGGCTCCCTATATTTTAAAAAGGGACTGGTCATGACAGAGTTTTAGAATATGCCAAGGACTTCACTACCCACATTAAAGTAGTTCAGTCTTCTAAGAAAGAAGAGTGTGCTAATCCTTTTCTTTTATAGTTTCTCTGTGTTGCGAGACAAGTCCAGCCTGTCATTGATGAGGGCCCCTAAGCACTACCTCCATATCTGCTGACTGTAACAGTTTACTATAAATTTTGCAAGGTCTTGGGTATCATAACAATTAAAAAGAGAATGTAAAAGGAAGTCCAACTTTATTGATTCACTCACAGAACATCACTATCAAGACAAATAACATATACGCAACTTTGTACAGAAGCCTAATGGAAAACATTATGACTCACACACAAAGAATTTCAAAATGAAAGCTGTCAAATACATAATATTAGAATTGTCCCACTTGTACTTCTGTGCAAATGACTAAGCAAAGATTCTGAATACAAACATCTAATCAAAAGCTCTAATCATGGTATGCTAGACTAAAATAATTAATCTTCAGCCAGCATTTAGATGCTGAGCCTATGGGGCAGATCTTACACAAGCAGGCATATCATTCCACAGCTTTGCAACCCTGTAGCTAAAAGCACAACCTCCTATCTTGAGATTGCAATGCATGCTCTGGTTTGTATATATTGATAAATTAATATAAGTAAATAGGGACTAGGACATTTAAAGTGTCATATATAAGACGAATAACATTTCAAAATTAGCCCTGATCTGCCTAAATCGATTTCAGGACCGCAGGGAGCTTTGTCAACAAGGTGGGAATCAACCTGGAGTGGGCTTGTTAACTCATTAAGAATCAACCTGGCAATTAACCTAAAAGTTCAAATGTGATATATTTCAGAAAAAAAATTGAGTACCCGTAGTAAAACAAATGCAGACACAATGAGAATTTGAGTCCTGGACCCTGCAGCTGTGAGACAGAATTTTTAACCACTATATGACTGTGCTAACCTGCTTTTAAACCTTTCTAAAAAATTTCTACTTATTCAACATTTTTATAAGCAGATAAATGTGTGATGTCCTATTTTAACTTTTTGTTCTACTCAAAAAGTGACAGCAAGCTTAATACAAAAGAAGCATCTGGAAACTCTTTTGTTTTGAAGAGCTTTATGTTTTACTTTAAAACAGAAGAGAACTGAAAATGATCCCCAGGGCCATTGAACTACAGTATATGTCAGTTCATCTAGAATAGTTTATAAGCTTCATTAGTTACCATAAGTTAAGAGGAATATCTCTCTATTATAAAAAAAAAATCTTGGGAGGGACACTAGGAAGACGAGAAGTGATCTTCTTGGAAGACAATTTGACGTTACGCGAGACAAGGCAGTGAGAAAACATTTAAACCCAGTTGACTAACATCTAACCTAGAAGTTGTTGGAATGCTTTTGGCAGACATACTTCATGTGCTCCAAGAGCTTAAAACAACGACAAGCGATAAGCAGAACACGCAGCTCGCCAGCAGCAGCAAGCCAGCAGATGATCCGACCACTTCTCCCTAGTTTGCGTTCACCCCCCCCCGACTCCTTTACAACAAGAATGGCTGAGACGCGAAGTGGCAAAAGGACAGGTGCTGTACAGGCTTTTAAATGACTGATGCGCAGTGCGACAAGTAGAACAAGGAGCTCGCCATAGCAGCAGAGAGATAGCAGCTGATCCGAAGGCATCTCCTTAGCGTGCATTCAGCCGCCCCCCGCCGCCCCTTCACAACATGAGTAGCTTTATACGAGAAAAGATAGAGATTTAAACCATAAGGAGAAGTGTTGTTTTTACAAAAGTTTTAAAGTAAAAGTAAAAATAATGCATATGTAACAATTCCAATGAAAATAACAATCTCTTTAAGTTGTATATCCGGTAAACCAAACCTGGGGGTGGCTGAGTGAAGCGAACAGAGGGCAGAGCACCCAAGTACTTATAAAGATTATTATGTCTGGTGCGAATATTGCACTCGTTTTTATTGCATGAAGAATTTAATAATATATGATCTAGATGTGACAACAATGTAACTCAATAGATATTTATTTGTATTTATTTAATTATCTCTGACTTCCAACTCCAGTCTGGTCCCTATCAATAAGTACTAAGTCTATTGCATGTGTGTAGGTTTTTCTTCAGAAATTCAAATGCCAACACCATCCCACAGACATGTAGATTAGCTCATTTCATCACTCTGAATTGGCCTGAAGTAAGTATGGGTAAGAACATGCACTGCAATGACCTGGCTCCCACAAATCCATAACTGCATTTGAAAATCGATGGATAGATGGATGGGTAATTTTTACAGGGTTGACTCAACTCTTTTTCATTGCCCTTTTCATTATAAGTATAAATACCAATTATTTGGTACAATACATCTTTCGGATTTCAGCTAAAGAAATACAACAGATCTATTTTAACATAAAAGTATCTTGGTGAGATACATTCATCCCAAGAATAAAAGGATATGATCAAGAATAATAATTCTGTTAGAAGCTACGCATTATACAGATTTAAAGATTTTGGTTTCAGATTGAATATACATATACACACACACACACACACACACACACATATACATACATATACAGTGTAGCAACTAAGGAGAGTTAGACACAAAAATAGGTGCTTGTAATGTGGTGCTCCAAACATGCTGAGTTTATTGAAAAACAAGAACTGAACAGAACAGCAACAAAACTTCCCCAGCCCACTGTTTAGGGTCACTAGGCATACCTCTAAAACAATTAAGTGTCATCATGCTGTCTTTAACCCTTTTTATACACCATTTTTGAAAATTACTTTCTGTGTTCACTCTCAAAGCTTCCTTTCTCCATCTCCTCATTCATACACACGTGCACACACACCTCCTTCCTTCCCATCTCCTCCCCTCGCACGTAGTACCTTCTGTCTCTCTATATGGTCACAAGCAACCCAGAGCCTCTCCTAAACACAGTAAATTGTAACCATTGTAAACATTAATTGCAAGACGTCACACTATTATATACAGTATATATTATATATAGATAATGGCATTAAAAGGCCAATTTAGTGCTTAGACCACAATTTGAGAGATGCCATCCTGGTAGTTATAATCCATTGTAACTGCAATAGAGTGCTTCTTACATACCTGAAATAATGCCAGAGACACCACAGATACAAAACGTTATGGTTAGTGTATCAAATATAACACCCAGGACATCTCATCCTGCACCTAAATAGAAAACGTTAAAACAGATTCCTTGCTCGTTCACTAGGCCTAACTACCATAGGCATTAGACATTTACCTAATAGGTTGGGTGGCACATCTGCCCACTTTATAACTAAAAAGTAAAGGTCCTCTCCCTCTTACCTTCCATTTCTGTTTTTCTCGTACTCTTAATTTGTCACAGCTCTTATGTCATGACTTGCTTGAACTTCCTTAAAAGTCTTTTCAGAAAATTGCAATAATGAGTGATGATTTGTTTTTTTGTTACTCTTTTAAGGTGAATCAAAGGGTTTTTCAAATGAAGCACAGTCCAGTGCAGAAGATCTTAGACCAGCAACCAAAGTTCTCAGCTAAAAACTAAATACATACTAACGCTAAAGTTTTTTGGAGAGATCTTTCCTTTGTTTTAAATAAATTTTGGATGTTGTTTAATGGGCACAGCCATCTTTTATAAAATGGCTGGCAAATTGTTGGACTTGTGGAACTGTAAGGAACTTTCTCCAAAGAAGAGGTCAAGATCGTAAAAACACCTACATATAACTTGAACTATTAAGTAAACTTTTATTAAATACTAGGGGGGCAAGCCCCCCTGGCTCCTTTGGCGCCCAACCTCAGCGGCTCCTTTAGCGTCTCGACCTTCAGCTTACTAAATCACCTAAATACAAACATTGGTGTTATGAATAGATAATTGTTTTTAATAGTTTGTTCCTGTGAAAGAAAGTTTACTCAATCAAAAATAAAAACCACAACTTTCTTGATATTAAAAACCACAACTTTCTTGATATTTTAAATAATTTAAAAACAGAATAAGAATCTGAAAATCTAACAACATCACATTAAAGTTTAATAAACTCTGAAAAGAATGATACCAAACATATATATGTAGGTTTTAAAATAAGCCTGATTTAAAGTGTGACAAAAAACGTGACATAAAATCGTTGCACTTTTAGGCTTAAGATTTTATATATAGAGAGCAGATTAAAAGAAAAATTTGAATAAAATAAAAAGTCAAAACATCAAAGATCATAAAAACAGAGTAGTTAATAATTTATCTGACTTGAAATGAAATAAACCAAGAATAATTCTGTATTCACAAAATACCTAACCCATAAATTGAAATGCAAAATTCAAAACAAGAAGTTCCAAAAACTGAATGGTCTGATTACCACAAACTTGCTTTACAGGGAGAAAGAGAGAGAGAGAGACAAAGAGCACAGTTTCTAGAAATAATAATGTCACACCAGAGAAGCTGCAGCAATCGGTGATCTAAATAGCTTCACCGTCTGTTAGCTGTACTCTAATGATTGCAGCAATTCACTATGTTAAAGACACAATAAAGAATAAGTAATCATAAGAAGAAAAAAATGTATGTGCATCATGTACCTAGCAAGAGTAACCCTGACTACCTTTACGGTGACAGAAGCAAATACAGGAGGCAGTAAATAGGCACTGGTGGCACGAACAGTGACTAGCAAAACTAAATAATTAAATAAATAAAAGTAAAAAAGGGCACCCTTGAATATTGGGCCTCTGCTTACCATAAGAGACTACTGCTTACCTGGACTAAAAGTTTGCATCATATGTCCTTTCCTTTTATTTAGTATTCATTTTTATTTACTTTACCCTTTTTTGAGTTTATGGTCTACAACAGGTTCAAAGTAACTGTGACTTTTGTTAAAAATTCTTGCTTGTGCCTTAATCTGTTTTTTAAAGTTAAACAATTCAGAGCCGCTTATCTATTTTTCATTGAATCTTAAATTAATGCAAGTACCCATCTTGAATCATCACATGAAAATTAGAGTCATGGGGCTTTTGGTTTCTTCCACAGTTGCACCTCTCTAATGACATCTACCCACTTGGACTCTATGGTAAATTCAGCCATTATTTCTCATAAGACATCAACAAGCAGACCAGTCATTGTCACTGACATGCCTGCCAAACACACTCTAACAATCAACTGTCCTCTTTGAGCCAATATAATCAGCAACAAGGGTTGCCCATTTTAATTCTTGATCTTTAGCATCTTTGTATATGTTAATTGCTCAATGAGTACTCTTGTGTAGAACTACCTGATTGCATACTTTATGTCCTGCACCTGTTTCTAAGGTTTATTATAAACAGTATAGAACATTTCACTTTAGTTTCTTTTTGGAATAACTGAGGCACTGGCAATGGTTTTATCTGAAGACATAATGTCTTTTGTGGAGTACACTCAATATCCAACTTTCCAGTTTTCTCTTTCTTGTGTTACTTGATGCAGGTAAGAGTTACAAGCAGACAAAACACTTGGGAGCACCAGTCCACTTCACAGCACACTCATACACACTTCTATATACCCTCATACCAGGACAAGTACAAATTCACAAATGAACCCTACATCCACAACTCTGATATGTACTAGGAAAGTGGCATGCCATGAAAATAACTGTTGTGCTCATGTGTAAATGCCAGCTCGCTCCACAGAGCCAGGAATCATACTCACTGCTAGGCATCAGGATTCTCTGGTGCCCGCTACAGTTAATTTGAGCATTTTATCCTGAGGGTAAACTTGGTTGACTGACCAATGACTAGAACATCATAGACATCAAAGAGGTATAAGGAGAAATACTGGCAACAGGGCATAGCTAGGAATTTATCTTTGAATGGGACTGTGAAATGGTGGATGGCTCAGGCTCTAACTTACCATCCTGCCAAGATCGAGCCACAATTCCAAAAACTTACAATCCAGCCTTTATGTAGTGCAGTCGTGGCCAGAAGGTTTGAGAATGACACAGATATTAATTTTCACAAAGTTTGCTGCCTCAATTTTATGACGGCAATTTGCATCTACTCCGGAATGCTACAAATAATGATCAGATGAATTGCAATTAATTACAAAGTCCATCTTTGCCATGAAAATGAATTTACTGTAATCCCAAAAAACCCATTTCTACCGCTGTTGTGAAGAAGGCTTCAGGGCACCCAAGAAAGTCCAACAAGTGCCAGGACCGTCTCCTAAAGTTGATTCAGCTGCGGGCACCACCAGCGCAGAGCTTGGTCAGGAATGGCAGCAGAGAGGTGTGAGTACATCTGCGCACACAGTGAGGCGAAGACTATTGGAGGATGGCCTGGTGTCAAGAAGGGTAGCGAAGAAGCCAAGAAAAAACATCAGGGACAGACTGATATTCTATAAAAGGTACAGGGATTGGACTGCTGAGGACTGCTGGGGTACAGCAATTTTCTCTGATGAACCCCCTTTCCTATTGTTTGGGGCATCTGGAAAAAAGATTGTCTGGAGAAGAAAAGGTGGGTACCGCCATCAGTCATGTGTCATGCCAACAGTAAAGCATTCTGAGACCATTCATGTGTGGGGTTTCTTCTCAGCCAAGGCAATGCAGAGCTCACTCACAATTTTGTCTAAGAACACAGCCATGAATAAAGAATGGGACCAAAACATCCTCCAAGAGTTACCTCTCCTAACCATCCAAGAACAGTTTGATGACGAACAATGCCTTTTCCAGCATGATGGAGCACTGGGCCATAAGGCAAAATTGATAACTAAGTGGCTCGTGGAATAAAACATCGAAATGTTGGGGTCCTTGGGCAGGAAACTCCCCAGACCTTAACCCCATTGGGAACTTGTGGTCAATCCTCAAGAGGAGGGTGGACAAACAAAGACCCACAAATTCTGACAAACTCCAAGCATTGATTATGCAAGAATGGGCTGCCATCTGTCAGGATTTGGCCCAGAAGTTGATTGACAGCAAGCCAGGGCAAATTGCAGAGGTCTTGAAAAAGAAGGGCCAGCACTGCAAATATTGACTCTTTGCATAAATTTTAATGTAACTGTCAATAAAAAAACTTTGAAACTTATGAAATGCTTGTAATTATACTTCAGTATACCATAGAAACGTCTGACAAAAAGATCTAAAAACACTGAAACAGCAAACTTTGTGAAAACCAATACTTGTGTCATGGCCACGTATTAGCTTTTAAGCTTGAATTTCAGGATAGGGTTTATAATCATACAATCATCATAGACTTCCTGATTTATCTTACCATGTGTACACTGATATTTTTGGCTATGTAACTGAAAAAATAATTAGTACATAATATGTATGCAAAAAATAAAAAAACTGAAACATTATTAAATCAGGGGTGGCACGGTGGCGCAGTGGGTAGTGCTGCTACCTCGCAGTTAGGAGACCTGGCTTCTCTTCCCGGGTCCTCTCTGCGTGGAGTTTGCATGTTCTCCCCGTGTCTGCGTGGGTTTCCTCAGGGTACTCCGATTTCCTCCCACAGTCCAAAGACATGCAGGTTAGGTGCATTGGCGATTCTAAATTGTCCCTTGTGTGTGGGTTTGTGTGTGTGTGTGCCCTGTGGTAGGCTGGCACACTGCCCGGTGGTTGTTTCCTGCCTTGCGCCCTGTGTTGGCTGGGATTGGCTCCAGCAGACCCCTGTATCCCTGTAGTTAGGATGTATTGGGTTGGATAACGGATGGATGGATTATTAAATCAGAGCAACAAGACTATTTTTATTATTTAAAATAAAGTCCTGGTGTGAAAAAGAGCCTTTGTTCTGTCTGTCATTTGAAACAAATACATTTTATTTTGGAATGAACTTATGGTCCAGCTCATTTTATTTTAATTATAGACTAGGCAAAGGCAGAGAGATAGCAATATAGTTTGAAACTTGAATAGGTTTATCCTTGCTGCAACTTTATAGTGCAGCCCATGTTGAGATTCCACCAGATAACTTAAACGAATACAAGTTAAAACAATTGCATTTGCATTTGACAGCTGATAGTCACATTACTGTGCTCTCAAAATATGCACACTGTACTTTTGTTTCCAAACTGATTCTATACTTGGATAAAAGTGTCAATAAAAACCTTTACTTGGCTTGTAAAAGTAGTGAGATATTTCCAAAAAACTAGGTTAAACCGTGCAGGTTTTTTAAATAACAGATATGCACAGAAAATTCAATATACAGTCTCTCTATCTCTTGTATGCACACGTGGGTTAAGCAGCACTTATCTAGGCCAGTGACTGTTACTGTGCCAAATTCTTTTGAACTGCACTACATACAGTAATTATAATGCAATACACTGAAGGGTAGAGGGCCTTATTTCAAAAACATATTTTAGACTTAAGTATTGTAACAAAGGCGCTATATAGGCGCCTGACCCGAAACAGAAAGACATGGAGGCACGTATAAAAACACAAAGACTTTATTTTTCTTCACCGTGGGTGCACATCTTCCTCATGCCACACAGCCCAAACACAACACACTTTTCTTCCTCTACCACCACTCCTCCTCAAGCTTCGTCTCCTTCCTCCCAACTCTGGCTCCTCAAGTGGTGGTGGCTGTTCCTTTTTATAACCCACCCGGAAGTGTTCCCGGTGCTTGACCACTTGGTCCTAATTGCACCTCCGGGTGGGGCTGAAGATTCGTCCAGCCAGGCTGCTGAGTCCATGCAGCTCCCCCTAGCGGCCATCCGAGCTCCCAACAAGGCTGTGGAAGACTCCATCTCCCATGGAGCCCTGCGGGTGGTTGAGGAATCACCGTTAGCCAAGGAGGTATTGGACTGCCCATGATGGCTCCCCTGGAATATAAGCAGCAGGGGCGTCCCTGCCGGGCATAGGACCCTGCTGTCCTTCACAGTATATTTTCAAAATAATGCCCCATAAGTAAAATACAAACTCACTGAACTTTGGACTGATTGAACAGGCTTTAGGTTCAGCCAAGCCCACCCACAGCTATGGTTCTGTTGTGCAAACAGGTCGACGTAACTCATTCATTATCTCTTAAGACACAGTAAGTATATATGGAAATAAAATGAATATGTAACATATGTTTAGTTGCTTAAATAATGAAATGTTCAAACTTTTGGCCTTCTAACGATTAAACAAAGGCCAGACTGTTAATTACTTTCAAATATGTCTAGCGACTTTACACTAACACCAATGAAAGAGAAAAAGTTATGGCTAGAATGTGAAATGAGAAAATGTCCAAAAGAATAGGACTGTTAAAGGAAAAGGGACAAGAGCATCAAATCTGAAGCCAGCTTAGGTTTGCCACCTTTTCAATAAGCACAAATTGAATACAAAATCCCTCTCTCCTGATTCACAATGAAAGTCAATCAAACAAATTCCTAACGTTTCTTCCAACTGTGCTTCATGTTGGATTTGGTTGGTATTAACAGTGGTTCTTTCTTCAAATTAGAAATGTTTTAACAAAAAAGCTGCTTTATCCGAGTTGTCTAAAGTCCCCAATATAGGGATGGCTAAACATAACTATTGGTGAAAAAAATATTTTCATGGCATAACTTACCTACTGTCCAATGAGTAACTTACAAAACTATTTTAAGATACGGTAATATAGGTAGGTAACATTAATAGTCTACATGGTTGCTACAACAACACATTAATTATGTATTCCATACTAGCCAACAAAATAAGAGGTAACTGGCTGTGAAAATCAATACAAATCTATGACTTCATTCATATGTGAGATACATAGCTTATATGGTGCTTAATGCCATAATAAATGAATGTTAATCCAGCAGGGGTGATGCATACCCATTGAGCAGTGCCTTTTTTAAACTGAAACTGCGAGAGACATCGACTGGTTTGTTAGGAGTGCAGGCTCCATTTATATGTCTGTCCAGTGTTTGATAGGCTCTTACAAACACTGAAAGAAAAGTTACATACTCTTAATTTTGAACACTTTAGAATTCTTCATTTCGTAGTCATTCTGCTTGAAATTTACAATAATGTTTCTTTTTGGGGATTTTGGTGATTTTTCTACTTTTTTGTTAGCTCTCTTTATGATTGGCTGTTTCATGAAAAACTGCCAACTATTCAATGTAGGTGTTAAAGAGATTGGTTCCTAAATGACACAAAAGACTAAAATAGCCAGTGGTGCAAAGCTAAGTGGAATGTGACAAATTGACCATTATAAAACGTAACATCATTTTATTTCAAGTTGCTTTCATTTAACACATTAGGAGGACTCTGAAAAAAATGGTGTTTAAAACCGGACATTGACACTAAGAGTGAAAAGCGGGCAGATGGCAACCTTAAGGCCAGCTGGAATGAATGACAGATGAGGAGCAGTTTTGGTGAGTTCAAAAAATTAAACTCACAATAAATTCAGCTTTACTCGGATTTTTTTCATCCCATTTTATGTAGCCAAAGTACAACTAACTGCAAATTTTACTGAACATTTCTTATAAGCCGACAAGCCATTCTAAAAATATAAAAATACTGTACATGCACCCATACACCAAGATGAATTATTTTGGCCAGCTACTTCACCACTAATGCCTATGTACTCACTGTTTATTACATAACCCTACAATTATCTGAAGATTTAGAATTACACCAGTGTGCCCTCTATGTCGCCAGGAGCTACAGTATAATGAGAATCCTGGAAACGCTTCCTTGCTCAGCACCTTTGTTATAACCTTGACTCAAGAAGTCCTGAATTGATTAGCTGACTTGTATGTGAAAGTGTGAATTTTCTAAACTGTAAACTGTGTAATGTGGGAAACTTGAAGGAAGACTATTATGTTTAAGCCTCATCAAATTCTCAATTTTTGTGATTAAATTTTTATGGAGATGAAGCAAAATACAAATCGATGCACCAGCAATCTAGTCCTCATGTTACTTGAAAAACTCAACATATCAAACAACTAATTGTCAGACTTCTTTATAGCACTGCCTCTCAGCTACAATTGTAATTGTGATTTAATTTTTTAAAATGTAAAAACTTTTTGGTACGTTTTTTTTTTTCATTATTCTGTCAACGTCCTGTAAATAAATTTGTAACAAAAAACAATCCCACATAACTCAGTCCTTATTTAGCAAAATATCATCAAGTTGAGATTTGATGGTCCCTAAAGGGCTACTACCTACCACACTGAGTCAGTGATTATAACTGTCAATGTGAAGAAAAATTCATAACATTTTCACTTAATCAGCTTCTATCTGTGCATCCATGTTGTTATTGAAGAACTCATTTCACCTTACTAATTCCATTCATAATTTTAATCTTCTAACATGTTACCTGTTCATTTGTGAAAATAACTCTTTCAATAATTAATTGTTCATACAGTGTTGCCCTGGAACCCATGAAGTTGTCCTCATCTGGAATTTCTCTATCAATGAAATATCCATCCATCCATCCATTACCCAACCCGCTATATCCTAACTACTGGGTCATGGGGGTCTGCTGGAGCCAATCCCAGCCAACACAGGGCACAAGGCAGGAAACAAAACCCGGGCGGGGCACCAGCCCACCGCAGGGCACACACACACACCAAGCACACACTAGGAACAATTCAGGATCGCCAATCCACCTAACCTGCATGTCTTTGGACTGTGGGATCAAGGAAATATTCCATAACATATTCAAACCACATAATTCAATTCATCAGCTTACAGGGTTGTAACCTAACCTTATGACTAGGGAGTCCTTCTCATAAGGTGTACTTTAATATTTTATAATTACCTATATTGAATTGTATAAAAATATTTTGTTTAAAAATATTTATTTACTTTAAACTTCATTAGCCACCTGTGAAGATTTTACTCACTCACGGCTATCTATTAATCCACCTGTGTTAGTTACTTATTATTATTTTTTTTTATTTTATAAACTAAAAACTGTGGAGGGCCCTTGAAGTGATCTATGAATGACTACATTTTTAACTTAGAAATCCTTGTACCATGACTTCTGGGTTTAATGAAGTTTTGCACCCATTCACATTAAATGTAATTTCTTCTAATTTCACCACTAGTCTCTCATGTGAGACATAATAAAAACAAAATTGAAAATCAAGATAAGTAATATTGTTTATACCCCTCAGATCAAATGCTTTTGTTGCTTCCTCATAAAATTCCAGCATATTACTGAAACATGACTCTCCTGTTTAAACCCATGTTTAGTGTTCACTAAAACACTTATACTTGACACGTATTGCTTGCTCATAAATCACATATCTCATCCATCCATCTAGACATATTTATCTCTTCGGTACTCCAAACAAAGCTAATGTTCTCTTTCTCTCTGTTATTAACGTGTGAAGCATGAAACAAAAACAATAGCAGCTGCTGGCCGCTGGCTTTTGAGACTTGTTACTCCCACTTACCACTAAAACACTGGCTGCTGTCATACAGCATTAAATTGCAGAACAGGTCAGCTAAAGTCTCCCACTGTGAGAACAGTAATGGATCTATTGTAGGTGTACAAATATCTCTGAAATTTCACAGAATGTAATTGGAAACCTTTAAACTGTCCTCGAAGGAAATGGGAATTTGGGGGTAACTGTAGTTTAGTTTATAGCCTGATCTTGCATAACAAAGTAACATTCTCAAACCTTCTTAATTCAGGCCAGAGTGGAAAGGAGGGCTGCAGCTTATCTCCAGCAAAAAGCACTTCTGAGCACGATTGCAGTTCATCGTAAAGTTCACTCATGCCTACACCCACATGGGGTCATTTTGGAATTTCCAAAATTCCAACCAGGATTGTATGTATTTGGCAGGAAATCACAGTGCTCAGAGACAAAATGATGCACACAGGGAGAAACTGCAAACTCCACATGAAAAACAGCTAGTCATAGGATTCAAACTTAGGGTGCTGGATCAATGAGGCTACATCAATGTCACTATACCAGCTATATTAAAATAATGCTTAAATAAAACAAGATGCACTAGCAAAAAGCAGAAGAGGCAGACAATCAATCTATGTGAGTCAGAGAGAAGCACAGAAAACAAGGTAAGATGCAATCAATAACTAATATACTGCTCTCTTTGACTCCAGCACCACTCTTGGACCCATTGTCTAGCTGAATAAACATCATGTTTATCTCTCCTTTCTACTCTTCTCAAGGAACCACCTTATTATATCCATATAGTCTGGATACCTACTGCCTTGCCAAATTTTTTGTGCTCTTATTTTTTGTCCTTCATTTTTCTGAATGACAAATGTGTTCTCTCAATCCTCTCTTCAGATACAACAATGAGTAACAAAAAGATGCCTTTTGGAGAGATGAGAGCTGTTGTTATTATTTGTCAGTACATGATGTTTTACTTGTCTACTGTGTTTTTGGCCTTTGCCACAGTAAATCAAATAATCTTTATTTGATCCAATGTATTTTGTACTATAGGAAGTGTTGTGATGCAGTTAACATCCACCATACTTTTAACAGCATAGAGGCAAAGATATTTGTTGTACCAAGGAATGCTTAAGTCTATGCACCTCCCAGCAACGTTCATATATATGTGCCAGACACTGCTGGATTCAGAGACTAGGACTTGTAGACAATAGTAACTTACATGATTGTAAACGTATTACTTTGGGAGGAAATCAAAGAGAAGCAGCAAAAAGGAGATCTTGTATTTTGGGAATTTAACCAGCAATCCACTGTCTTCATATCCTCTCAGACGATACATGAGGATCAAAATCAATATTGTCATGCCAAAGTAGTGCTTGTGAAAAAAGGTGAATGAATTGTGTGTGCCTGCTATCCTTAAGAGGTAGTCAGGAGACCTTATAATATACATACTTCCACATGCTCGTGTGTCATTATGCTTTTAGAATGACAAGGGTGTTAGTACTGCTGCCTCACAGCCTGAAAATTCTGGGTTCAAAGCCCACCCGGGATGCTACCTGTGTGTCATGTTTACATTTCTCCCACATCCGTGTGGATTTATACTATGTACCCTGATACAATATCTATCTACACCTCATAGATAATGTCAATTGGCATTTCTAAATTTACCCTTTGTGAGTGCAAGGGGGTATACCCTGACAGCATATCCATAGTTGGTTCATGCCTTGTGTGAGTCCATTTTGGGCACACACAAAAGAAAGATTCCAATCTTCTTATATAATACGTTACTGTGGCTGTCCATTTGTCTGTCCAGGATTTTAAATCCCCTGTAGATCGAACTGTTGACCTGAAATGTGGTGCACATATACTATGTGATGTCTACTATCCACTCTCGGGGTGATGATTGACCTCCAAGGTTATTCCTCTTTTTATTTTTATTTTATTTTATTGTACTATCACCTTCACCGTCACTACCCCTACCTCTTCATATCTTAAATCATTCTTGAGGCAGATTGAAGACTTAAGTGCCAGCTTAGGTGAAAAATTAAGGAAAACGTACTACATAATTGCAACACAGACTTAATCACTTTTAATGTGAAAAGATGCAGACGAAAGAAGAGAAGAAGTGGGCCGCTAGGGTGGAAAAAAGAAGAGCGCATCAACCTCTGAGCAAACGAATGCTAAACACACAGAGGAAGAGTAGGAAAACTATGAATGCTCAAGTCAAGTGTATTTACTGCACATTATCATGCAGTACGCTCTCACTGGTTTACTCATAATGGGCCAATTTAGAGCCAAACTATTAATCAATCTGTAATGAATTTAGTTTTCAGATTTTTATTCTCCTTTGCTGAACCACTAAAGATGACCGATTGCATGGAGATTGTCAGTGAACAGCCTTTTTCAAGCCCAGTCACATATTTTGAATTGGACCAACATCTGGACTCTGACTTGGCCACACCAGGACATAGACATTGTTGTTTATAAGCCATTCCTGTGTAGCATTGACTTTATGCTTGGGGTCATCGTCTTACTGGAAAACAAATCTTCTCGCAAGGTGCAGGTTCCATATAGAATATTACGTTTTCATCTATGATTTCACTGTATTTTGCTACATTCATTTTTGATCATGTGCAATTTCAGTCTGATGGCTATGAAGCTCAATTTTGATCTCATCAAGCATAGAACCTTCTTCCAGATGACTCCCATACATTTGCTGTATATGCCTTCTGGTAAACTGTAGCTGGAATGTCATGTGTGGGTTTTTTTTTTTTTTTGGTAAACAATGGCTTTCACTTTGCCAATCTACCATAAAGCTGTGACTGGGGAAGCACTTGAGCAACAGTTGTATAAACTTCCTCTCCAATATTAGCCACTGCAGCTTGTAACTTCATAATAGTTCTCATAGTTCTCTTGGTGGCCTACCTCTAGCCTTTTTTTTTTTTTGCACGATCACTTAATTTTTGTGAATGGCTTGTTCTACAGAGGTTCATAGCTGTGCCCTGTTCTTTATATTTCTTAATAAATGAGTTAACTGGACTCCAAGGGATATTTTCCTGTAAATACTGTACAATCTGCTGTGGTTTTCAATCACCTTTTCACCAAGTTTGGAGTGTTCTTTGTCTTCTTCATGTAGGTTAAGCCATCATAATGACTCACCACAAGTTGGACCTTCCAGATAAATCAGCTGAATCCACTTGACTACATTGAACTAAATTCTTTTAAAACCAATTAGCCATACCAGTGATGATTTAAGGGAGTCATATTAAAGGGGGTCAATACTTATGTGATCAGCTATTTTGTGTTTTATATTTGTAATTAATTTAGACCACCCTGCAGAGATCCGTTTTCACTTTGACATTAAATAGTCGTTCTCTATTATCAGTGTCAAAAAAAATAAACAAATTAAATCCACTGTGATCCAATGCTGTATTACAATAAACAGAAGCAAAAAAAAGCAGACAGTAATGGTGTGAGGAGCTGAATGCTGAGTCTGTCTGAGTTTCTTGCAGTAAAAGCTATGATTCAGAAATGATGCTACCAGAGTGAGATGGGTCATCCTCCAGACGTATATTATTGACTTTTCCTAATGCCAAGTGAGAACATTACTTTGTTCTGAAAGCCCACACCCACTTCTCTGAGCTGTTGTCAATGTTTTCCAATTTCTGAGATGCCCTCTCCTCAACAGACAGGAGCTGCATTGATATGACTGCAGCCAGGCTGAAATCTTTACAGGCTACCTCTTCTGGTGCTAGAGTCTGTTTCTCAGGATTAAAAGAGGATGGTATGCTATTGTGAGGGCTTGTGGCTTAAAATCTTTAAAGCACTGCTCAGCATATCCTAGAACTGGCATTTAGGATACTTATGTTTAAGACATAAATATAGCCATGTGATGAACTAATGTCCTGCCCAGGGTGGAAAGTGGCATTATGTCACGGATGAGCTGCCAAGGATAGGTTCCTGCCCACTGTGACCTTGAACTGGACAAGTTTGAGAATATTAGTTTGTGTTAAATCTAAAGGATAACCTTTTAAGTCCATTATTGAGTCCATTATGAGGTCACACCACACTGAAATGTTGTGGTCCAGAACATTCTTATCAATGCCTACAGCCACCACCCCCTTTCTTCCTGCAGCTCTCCTTTCAGTGAACTTTCTTATTGAAAAACACTTTAAATACTAATGGCCTAATGTCATAAAACAGACTGCAGCAGCAGCTTCCGGGCAGCCTCCTCCATCTTCTTATATGGCAGTGCTTCCTGAGCACAATTCCAACAGCAGCCTTTTGTACAGAGCAATGTCAGGAAGTACAAACCATATATGGCAAATAGAACTGCTTGTTCTCTTTGGAAGCCCCCACCTGGCTGTCTCTATGACAACAGTGATGTCGTTTTCTCACACAAATATTCTAGTACTTTTCCTGAAATGATTGCAGAAAATCACTTAGGAGACTTGTTTTTCTTTCTTTCTTTGCTTTCCGTCTTCCGGCTTATCTTTGATTTCAAAAATATTTTTGTGTGTTGTTTTTCTTTCTTTCTGTTATGAAACAAGTCATGCTTTCTATCAGCATTCATTCACAACATCATAACATCTGCCTCTGTGTTATATATTTGCTGTGAATACTACAAACATGGTTAAAAACACATTGTATGTCTTGAAAAAGCCCACTAGTAGGTTTATTAGCAACTGTAAACTGGCCCTATATGAATGAGACTTGTGGGTGTTTGTGCCCTCTTTTCTATCCTTGAGTCCCATGTTGCTATGATAAGTGCCAGCCACGTCCGGCCCAAAAACTGAGTTAAGTGGGTTAAGAGTTTTATTTTATCAATGAGGAAAAAAAACATGCTGGAGGTGTTTGTGATGTTTGAATAAAAGTGGATACCCCAACTTGCCACCCCAACAAAAACACAATGAAGAACTATTTAAGAACAGAATGCCCAGTGGGGGTCTGGCAGCCTTTTGGTCTGGAACTCCTACAGATTTTGTTTTTTCTGCAGCCTAACTTGAGTGTTTTTTTTATCTGTCCACCCTGGCCACATTTAGAGACTTAAAAAACAATTCTATATTTAAGGACCATACTTCTGTTAATTGCATTTCTATTTTATGTAAGTGTGTATTGATGATTTTTTTCATACTATTAACTAATTATTAGTCTTATCCAATTTTAATTAGTTTTTATCTTACCTTGCAACTATTTGACATCTTGTAAAACGTAAAATGTACCACACAAATAAATGTTGTTGTATGTTACAGGATACATGTATAAGTGAGTCCATCTGGAGGTTTTAAATCCTGGCACAGTTACCATCCCAGTGGAGTATGCACCTTCTCTCTGTGTCTGTGTGCGTTTTCCAATTTTTTCTCACCTGCATCTCAAAGATTTTCTTGATGTATTTTTTCTAAATTGGCTCGGTGTGAGTGAGTGGGTATACCCCATCATAGACTCGTTCAGTGTCAGATAGACAGATCTACTTTTAATGAGACATTACCTTTCTATATAACACCTTTCATATCAATTTACAGAGCTAAGAATCACATAGTGTCTTTAATTTCTGTTTCCTATTTACATAGCACCTTCATATTAGTCAATCTATTTACAAAGAAAACCTTTAATATCCGGCTCTCTGTCTATCTGTCTGTCACATAGTGCTGCTCATTTCTATCTATTTTTTAAAATTTGTATAAAAAAAAATAATGGTGACTTTGAAAATAAAAAGTCTGAACTAATGTAAGCCGACCTAATTCAGGATGTTCACGAGGTAGAAGTAGTTCATAAACAAAAACAATTGTGTCATATATTTGAAATATTAAATGTGTGCTTCAGTTGAAACATTTAAAATCTAAATATTCTTTCTTGTAGTAGAAATTTGTCATTACCATCTATTGCTAGAGGTCTATATAGGACTAGATCCCTAGTAAAGGATCAAAAATAACATTATATTTGTAATCACTGACCTTGAAAGAGTCTAAAACGATACACCATATGCTTATATTTGAAATCTGTCATTGTTAACACTAGAATTACCATAGCCTACGAGAAAACTTGTAAATCCGTCCCACCTTAAATCCGTTCGCACCTCTCCGTCAGCGTCTTTTGTCCTGTAAATGTGCCAATTAAGACAAGCAACAAGCAGCCGGCTATTCCATCCCCCCACCGTTGCAGAAAGTGCACTAAGTTCTCCCAGCTCGTGCCTTGTTTGATTATCTGGGAGTGAACTGCTGGAGTTTTATAGTGGAAATAATAGATTGTTATTTGGAACACATGCATTTCATGTGTGTTCTGTTTCTACAGTAATCTGTGTAAACATATCGTTAAAACAGAAACTTTTCATATTTTAGTAACAAATGTTACAAAACGTAGGCATAAATTATAGAATGTGTGAAGCCTGAAGTCCAAAGATCAAATAAACACTTTCACAAAAGGTTCAAGGACAATACAACAGCTTCTGTGGCGTAGTGGTAAGATTTGCCGACTTATAATCAAGAGTCCCTGGTTCGATCCTGACTGTCTCCTATATTTGCTGTTTTCAGTAGTGAGCTGCTCTTATTGTTAATATTATACAGTACAGTACACACATACATTTGGTTTGCATCTGTAACAGACCGTGTACATTTATAAAACTGTACTTGTAAAAATTACCTTTTTTTTTCACTTTTATTCTCTCACTCATGATCAAGATACATGCTACCGTCCTAAGGATCTGACGCTGTTAGTTTTTATTTGAAACTGGGAATAACTGTAGATATGAGTAGTGTTTTGAGGCAATGGAACTGGACATTCTCTGATCTGGAGGGATAAATGCTGACACACAAACGCTGGTGAATCTGCCTCCTTCGTATCTTACAGTCACTTTTTTTTATTCAGTTTTATTGAGCGTTCCTGTTCACGCAAAATTAGTATGCACCTTATGTATGATGTCAAAAAAATAAATAACAAAAAACACAGATGTAGGTATAAATGATATTTTGATGAAATCATGTTATGACCTGAATAGTACCAATCAGAAAACATCATCGCACTAATGCAATATTATTTGAAAACGAACAGCATCAGATCAGAGCGCTGTTACATAGAGTCAGATCAGGAGTGGCGGGGGGGAGGGGGGTTTGGAATGTTAGAGCGTGATCGTCATTAAGAGAATAAAACTGAAAAAACCTAACTTTCACAAGTACCATAAATTTATACCCAATGTCCCATAAGTCGAACAGTATATCATATGCAGGGATTTTCTTGTACTGGTGAGTCAGGAGGTACTGGACAAAAAACTGAAGTGATTATAAAGTGTTTATATATAATTCTTATTAACACAAACATAACTATCTATGTATACCCTTTTATATAGCAGCTTTCATAACTTTCTCATTATACATATTTCTAATGCAACTAACGGGCATGAAATTTTGACCAGACGTTGGTATTAACTTAATTAAATGAAACAGTGAAAGAAATTGTAACATTCTAATCCATAAAAGAAATGTTATATGCAAAAATGTGGACTGGTACGGAAAAAAGCACTGACCACACTAACTGAAATTTTTTAAATACTTGTTGGGGAAGCCTTTATTTATAATGACAGCTTCAACATGCCTCCTGTAAGAAGAAACAAGTCTTTCCCAGTGTTTAGAAGAGGATTTTGGCCATTCTTCTACACAGTCTTTAAATCTCGAAGATTCTGGAGTTCCACTTGTGAATCTGGTGACTGACTGAATCATTGCAACACTTTTATTTTATACTCTTTTAAGATCATTATCATCCTCATCATCCTGGTGAATGGCAACAGATTTTTCTTTAGAATTTCCTGATATGTGGCTCCAATTATCTTCTCTTTGATAATTTGAAACCCATGGTGCTATGAGATTGAGAAACATACCCATATCATGATGCTTCTAGCTCTGAACTCTTGGGGTCATATGAACAACCATTTTCCTTCCAAAAATGGCTTGTCGAGTCATTGCCAAAAAGTATGATTTTTGTCTGACCACACCACATTCTCTCAATAATCTACAGGCTTCTCCAAATGTTGTGTAGCAAACTTCTAACAAGCTTCAATATGCTTTTTGTTCAGCAATGTAAACTTCTTGTGTGATTACGCACAGAGAGTCTAGTGGTGGAGAGGGCTACCTATTGTGTTTTTTTTTTGACAACTGTATCTTTTGCTTCTAGGTCTTTCTGGAACATGTTTTGAGTGGTCCTTAGGGTGTGGGCTACTCTTCTGACTAACATTCTGAATGTCCAGTCAGAAATCATATGAGGAGGTTCTGGGCATGACTGCTTGATGGTGAAGTGATGTTCTTTTAACTTATGGATAATGGCCCCAGTGGTGCTTACAGGAACATTTAGGAATTAAAAAAACATTGCCTCGACCCATCATGAGATGTTTCTTGCATGACAGCTTGATAACAAATAGATTGTTAACTAGAATTCAGAGCTGGATGACCCTTCTTCAAAGAGTGGAAATACAAACCTACCAACACGCATTATCCCAGATGATTCTTAATACTACAGGTAGAAGAACTAATTACTGGAATCAGATGGTTTAGTGCTTTTTCTTCATTTGCTCAATGCTTTTTTCCTGTGTCATTCCACTTTATTGCACATATCTTCACTAAAATGGTTGAGTTTTACAATGAAGACAAAAAATTACTTGTTCATGGTTGGGTCAGTGGCCTTATTTAATGTGACTTCTGATGTACAACAAGGCATTTCATGAGAGGCTAATTATCAAACTGAATTTAAATGCCATGCCCAGTTGCAGTCTGGGTCAAGCTTGCACATGCTTCCCATACCTGTGTGTTTTCAAGTTTTCTTCATGGATCCCAAAAACATGCAGGTTGGTCAATTGACTATTCTAAATTAACATTATGTAGTTGTGATGGACAGTTGATGCATTCAATGTTGGTTCCTACCTTGTGCCTCTATGCTACCAAGATGGGCTCTGGATTCCAGCAATTCTTAATTGAATTAGATGGTGTTTGAGAATGTTACAGTATGTTATGTTACATACTTAATATATGAATCAAGTTTTTTGAATTTGTTAAATTAGTAAAATTTGTGAATTACGTTAGGTGTTGGTACTCTGCAAAATCCTTGTCGGCAGATTTGGACAAAGTTCATATTTGGGTCAAACTATGCTTAACATCTGTACAGTGTAAGAACTTGCACACAGAAATTAAAACTGTGAAACATGATCAGACAGTGCAGAGAGTAAAGCAAAGAAAGCATAACTTATGAGTAACGTTTTGACGTCCTCGTGGACTCATTATAAATAACCAGGAAGTATAAAAAGGCCAACAGAAAAGAGGTGTTGGGTTGTAGACTGAACTATGCAGCATGAAAATCAAGAAAGGTTACACTTAAAATACAGAACACAATTTTGAGGCCACATCTGGATTACTGGCTGCAGTTTTTGGTCAACATCTTAAAAAACAACATAAAAGCACTAGAGGAAGCCAAGAGGAAACATTGGATTACAGATTATGAGTTAAGGGGAAGGAGTTTAATCTTTTTCCTCTTAAGAAATTAAAAATTAAGAAGCAAAATGATAGTCTCTTCATACTTTTAAACATTTCTAAGTAGGATGGATGCTGACTCTTGCTTAGTACACAGAAGTGCAGATGAGATCTAGTTTGCTACTTATACATTGTACATATTGAACTTGCTTCAATTAAATACTTTTTACATAGAAAAAGAATGTTTTAAAGTGATCTCTCAAACCATTCAGTCGCATGCGGACCAAGTGTCTCATCTCTTTATAACATGAATTACATGTATTTAAATATTTACATTTTTTCTATAATTAAAATAATAATAATAACATAATGCTCCATCTAGGGTTTATTTCAGCTTTATGCCTTTAAGCTCCAGCTCTGGCATCCAGAAACATTTAGGAAGTGTATGGTGGGATGAAAGGCTGGATAATAAAGATTATCCATATCTACTGTATAATCTACTGCAAAAAAAAAATCAAAATGCAATTTAGCATTCTTCAAACACAGTGCCAAGATTCCAAGTTTGATTCCAAACCCCATTCACCATCAGTGATGAGTATGCATGTTCTCCTTGTGTCCACATGTTTTTTCAACAAGTCCTCCATGTTCAATGCACATCCTAAAGTCATTTGTGTTAGGTCAATAGGTACCTCCCTATCAGTCAGTTTATGAGTGATGGTGGAGGAATGTAGGGGTATGTTCAGTGAAGGACTAACATCTCCTCCAGACTCCCTTGTTGCATCGGTGGTGCTAGGATTGGATTTGCTTGCCTGCATTAATTTTTGGTTTACCGTATTTATGCGTGTACCACGCGCACAGTTTTTCCCTAAAATTAGCATTAGAAAATCAGGAGCGCATCAAACACGAGGAAATTCTGTAATGTTTACTTCTTTTGCTTGGGCTCGCTCACTCGCTCGCCTGCTCGCGCACTCACGCTCACTCTCTCTCGCGCACTCTCTCGCTCGCTTGCTCCCGCACTTGTGCTCTCTCTCTTTCTAAACGCTTCCTATACAATCACAACACGCGTCGCACACGGGGCAAAACGATTTTCCTCATTTTCTTTGCAAAAATTAGGGTGCGCGTCTTACACGAGGGCGCATGCAAACCAAGGTATGTGTTGCTTCAATGACAGTCAAAATCATAATTCGGGAAATGTACCTAGAATACAATATTCTTCTAATTTATAAACTCCTCATGTAGCCTTATTATTATAATAATTATTATTTAATTGTATAATATTTCACTTTTATAGCATTTTTATCAATGTTATTACTATACTGTTCTAGGAACAGAGGCAGAGGAAAATAGCAATCTTTACAGATCTAAGAGTATTCAGAGCATTTCACCTCTCTGGTTATGAACCATAAATAAATTAATAAACTCATTAATAAGTTAGTTTAATGAAAAATATCACATTTTGATTACAATGCACATCCTCTATAGTTTTGATTAGTAAAAGATTTTAAGTTGCATGTTCCATTATTATATTTTAATTTTTTAATTGAGTTTTACAGGTCATTGTGTGCTTTGTTTTTTAAAAGTTATTGATAATCTTAAGCTAAACATCCAAACTTTACTTTAACATTGAGTACAACTACTTCACAAAAAATATGATAATCAACTTTTAAACTTCCTTCATCTGTATACTTAGCACTTGAATAATCTATGAATTTCTCATTTTTTATTACTATTAAGTGCATTGTTCATTACTTACTTCAGAAAAATGAAATTGGCGGAGACAAACCTGCTTGTATCACAACGTTCAGAAAGAGAAAGATAATAAATACTACAGTATCTACATTGAGTAATACAGACATCAACAAAAGGTGCAAGGAGGTCCTTGCTTAATGTGATTCAGAAAGTATTCAGACCTTTTCACTTTCTGCACACTTTATTGTGTTGTAGATTTATAAATCTGTCATTTTTCCCCATAAGTCAAAACACAATAATTCATAATGAAAATTTTTTCAGAAAGGTTTGCAAATTTGTTGAAAATCTGAAACCTCTCATTCATTCAAGTATTCAGAGCCCTTCCTGTGGCATTTCATATTGTGCTCATGTACATCTTGTTTGCTTTAAATTTTTCATGAGATGTGTCTAGGACTCGACTGGAGTCCATGTGCGGCAAAATGAATTTGTTTAGAAAGACACACACTAGGTCTCCGCAATCAAAAGAATGGTGAGCAATAAATCAGGGCAAGGGTATAAAACCATTTTTTAAGTTTTGAGTGTTCCTAGAAGCACAGTGACCTCAATACTTGTGAAATAGAAGACGTTTTGAATCACCAGGAGTCTTCCTGGAGTTAGCCATTCAGCCAAACTGAGTAACCGGGCAAGAAGGGCATGAGTCAGGGAGGTGATCAAAAACCCATTGATCCCTCGAACACTGCGTCTGGAGTCCTCTGCCGAGATGGAAGAAACTGTCAGAAGTATGACCATTTCAGCAGCTTTCCATCAATCAGGCGTTTATGCTAGAGTGGATATATGGAAGCCACTTTTGATTAAAGGAATATGACAGCCCACTTGGAGTTTGCCAAATGGCATTTAAAAATTCCCTGGTCTAATGAGTCAAAATCAGAACTCTTTGGGAAGACCTTCAAGGACTGTGTCTGGAGAAGACCAGGCACTGCTCATAACCTTGTACAGGTAGTCCCCAAGTTCCGGACATCCGACCAATGTCTTACGAACAGGGCCGCAGTTGCGATGCATGCGCCTCAGTAACTGCCGCTCTATCATCTTCGGCTTGGGGACGCTGCAAGTGGTGGCTGGATGGAAGGTGGAGGGGGGCGATTTCGCTGCTTGCGCAATGTAGTGTTCCTTGGGCAGCTCCCGGTAGCAAGCAGTGACCCGTAGTCCACAATCACAGCTATCGCTCATGTGCAGGATGGAGGCTAGATGGAGACTACGACCGCCGCAGCTACTGCTCCTGACTGGATGCAGGTTGGATGGAGCAGAGGAGGGAATTTTACTGCCCGCCCACTACACACGGCTGCACCCTTCGTTCTCGGTGGGTGGCTGGTAATGCTGCAAGAGGTGACCTGGTTGTGGCTGAACGGAGGCCATTGAGGGTGAACGAGGAGGCGGGGGGGTAGCATTGTAGTGTGCCTTGGTTGGCTGCCTGTTGAATGGGGGTGGTGGTTGGCGATTCACTACCCGCCTTTGGCCACACAGTGTTTGTTCTTGGTGGGTGTATGCTGCAGGCAGCATACTGTAGTGGAGGTGACCGTGTGGTGGGCGAATGGTGAACCGCCCCTCGGCACCCCCATTCATTCTCAATAGCATTGCTGCTTGTACTGTTACGCACATAGCAGGAAGTTGTCTCTTGTCAGTACATCAGACATGTTGACGACGGGTGCCTTCCTGCTGTGATAGCGAGTACAGTGCTGTGCAGAAGAGCTCATCTTAACCTTTTGTCTTCACTTTTCAAGAATGTCTCTGAAACACAAATCTGATGCAAGTGCTGGTGATACAGTAAAGAAGAGAAAAACCATCACCATTGAAAATAAAGTAGAAATAATAAAAAGGTCAGAGAGGGGTGAAACTCCATCATTCATTAGCAGAGCACTTGGTTACAGTTGGTCAACAGTAGCATTTATTAAAATAATGTACCTGTTCCGATTTACATACAAACTCAACTTAAGTACAAGCCTACAGTCCCTATCTTGTACGTAACCCAGGGACTGCCTGTAAATACTATTCCTATGGTAACGCATGGTGATGACAGCATCATACAGTGGGGGTGCTTTCTTAGCGTCATGAACAGGAAGAATCATCAGAATTGTGGGAAGAATTAATGCAGTCAAATACAGAGAGGTCCTTGAAGAAAACCTGCTCAACAGAGTATGTGGCCTTAGACTGGAGAGATAGTTCACCTTTCAACACAACAATCACCCAAAGTAAACAGTCAAGAGAACACTTTAGTGGCTTCAGGACAAGTCTCGGAGTATTCTTAAGGGGCCAGGCCGAAGCCCAGACTTAAACCCCATATGCCATCTGTGGCGAGACCTGAAGATGTCAGTTTACAGATACTGTATGTCCCATTCAGTCTAACAGGGATGGAAAGAATCTCCTGGGAATAATGGAATAAAAATCCAGGTCTGCAAAGCCTATGGAGACTTACCCAAATAAGATTCAAAGCAGAGGGTTCTACAACACATTGAGTTAAGGGTCTGAATATTTATAGGAATGAGAGATGTCAGTTTTTGTTTTTTAATAAATTTGTAAACGTTTCTGAAAATGTGTATTCACTGTTTCATTACTGGTTATTGATTGTAGATCAATGGCCAAAAAATGGCAAATTTATCCATTTAAAATTAAATCTACAACTTAAAGAGTGTAAAACATGTTCTGAATCCAATGAAAGTAAAAGACACACATGTTAAGTACAGGGCGGCAAGGTGGCGCAGTGGGTAGCGCTGCTGCCTCGCAGTAAGAAGACCTGGGTTCACTTCCTCCGTGCGTGGAGTTTGCATGTTCTCCTCGTGTCTGCGTGGGTTTCCTCCAAGTGCTCCGGTTTCCTCCCACAGTCCAAAGACATGCAGGTTGGGTGCACTGGCGATTCTAAATTGTGCTCTGTGTGTGTGTGTGTGTGTGTGTGTGTGTGTGTATGTGTGTGTGTGTATGCGGTGGGCTGGTGCTCTGCCCGGGGTTTGTTTCCTGCCTTGCACCTGGGATTGGGTCTGTGACCCTGTAGTTAGAATATAGAGGGTTGGATAATGGATGGATGGACGGACATGTAAGTACAGCAGCCTTATGGAACACAACTGGACCCATAAAATAAAATTTGTCTCACAACGGACAAAGTTTTCAAACAGTCACAGCCATTGCTATGCCTTAATCTGTGGTGTGGATTCTCTTCACCCATACAACTGCCATGTCTAGTAGCCTGGGACTCGTTTCAGCCCTGGCCTCCTTCACTACCTTCTAAATAATCATCAGTGCCGTTTTACATTCGTCTGGAAGTCTGAAAATCTCTTTGTGGTAGATTTCCAAGCCAGCCATGCATAAAGAGATGAGTTGCACTTTGTCCTACTAATCACTGCTTCCAGTTATCTCTGATAAACACATCGATTTTGTTCTTTATGGCTCTTAGTTGCGGTAGTTTGAGGGCAACCAGTGCATGGCTGATCAACAGTGTCTGTTTTTCCATTTTCAAAGTCCTCTGCCGAATGTCTGATACCCATGCAGATGTCTTCATATGTACTTTGAAGATGGACATCAAGGTTTACAGATTTAATCAAAATGACATTTTTTTCCCATTTAACTATGAACAGATCACTGACATTCTTATATCATTTATGACAAGATAGATTAAATTATTTGTTAAAATACTGTGTATTCTAGTATTATTAAGCACTTCTGGCTAATTCCAGTATCTTTGTCACATAGGGTTGTGAAAAAAGCCCTTTTTCACTGTCTGATTATCTCCACTTTTGTAATTTTTGTACACTGTAAAAGTTAATATTAGATAAACCCAAAATAAACAAATGAAACTTTATGCTCATGTCAACTGAACTGAAGAAAGTGACTCATAAAGCTTTCTGTGAACAAGTATAATAGTTATTGATCTCCCACTGCGCTGTCAAAGAATATTGGTCTACTCCTAAACTGCTTCATATCTGTAATAATTGTGGGTTTTCAGGTAGGCTCTGAAACAACATATCAAAGGGATTAAGGTCCAAATAAAACACTATATTTCCTTTGTTTATTTTTTTTAAATAATTTTAAAATTAAGTTGTGTGTTCTAGATCAGTGTCATGCTGCATGAAGCACTTCTAGTTCAGCTTCATTTCATTATCAAATGGCCTGACATGCATCTGAAAAATCCTCTGATGCAGAGCAGAATTCATTGTTCTTTCTGTGCTGGCAAGTCATCCAGGTCCTGTGCAGAAAAGTATCCTCAAGCTGTGAAACTCTCACTAGCATGCTTAATCCAAAGTATCTGACTCTTACTGCAGAATGCAGTGTTAGCTTTGTTTCATAAGAACATAAGACTTTTGACATATAATGAGCCCAAAAAATTCATATACTTTTTAAAAAGTCATCAAGGTTTTGCTTTAAGTGAATGACTCAGTAGTTTGTTCCAGAAACAAACAACTCTGTGTGTGAAAAAGTATTTCTAGCTTCAGATTTTAATACACTTCCCATTTCCTCCAGTGTCCCTGACTATATAATTGGACATTTGATTGAAATAATCAGCTAGACCAACTTTATTGACACCTCTGAAAATGTTAAAGACTTGGACTGGGTGTGCTTGTAGCTTTCTCTGCTTAATTCACTGAGCTCGCTGGAGTAGGATGTGTCCTGGATGGACCGATATGGCTAACAATTTTCCCTTTTCACTTATAAGTCTTGTGGCGGACGGCTGGGGGTTATGTTAGGCCGGGAGGCCTAGAAGTACCAGGAAAGGGAATATACCTCCCCTGGCCCACAAGAGGACAGCCTCCCTGGTCTGTATGGGGGCCATGGGAACCGAGCATGGATGATCAACCTTTTTGGGGCCTGTGGCCACCACAGGGGGCGGCCAGAGGATTGTGGAGCCTTGAATGTCAGCACTTCCACCACACCCGGAAGTGCTGCCGGAAGGAATTCCAGGGACACCCGGAGTGCTTCTTGGTGCTCATGCGGCAACTCCACCACACCAGGAAGTGCCACCGAAAGACCATCACAGAGCACCTGAAGCACATCCAGGTGGCTGTAAAAGACAAGCCAGAGTCAGGAGGAAGAAGGCAATGCTTGGGAGAAGAGGAGGAAAGTCGGCAGGAGAAGTTCGGAAGGGAGAGATCTGAATTGAACAAGTATGTTTGGTGCATGGACACTGTGTTTTGTGCTGGACTTTGTAAATAAACGTGTGTGATTACAGGACATTCTGTGTCTGCCTGTTTGTGTCTGGCTATAAAACATTTTTCAAGCTCTTATGACAGTCACTTCAATCAATGCACTTGTTAAACTTGAAGTAAGCACTCATAATCTGACAAGTAAGTAGTGGTGCAGTGACTATAGCATTTGTATTGGCCAGCAGTCATTTAAGTCTGGCCCTAACTCTGAGTTATATTTAGTTCACATTTCATACCAGAAAATGTCATGCTTGGTTAACCTACATGCCAAAAATTTTTAAGAAGTGCTAAATATTGGCATTTTTTTCTTTTTACCAGTCTCCTTTACATACTTAGAGCTCATGGACATATTCAACAAAAAAATCAGGTGGGGAAAATAATTTTTCATTTCCATGTTTTTAGCAAATCTGTTAAAATTTTGATCTATCAGCTCATCCTTCTGCCTTAAACGTATTTTAGCTTAGATAATAATTGTGATAGGCACTGATTAAGTTTAAAACTACATACTGTATACATCCCTCTAAACTATAATACAAGCCTTCCTTGGGCATACATTTTAGCTTTTCCTTCATGTCACACCCAGCTGATCATTTATGTTCACTTTGTTATCAGATATCCCTTGAAATCTCAGACACATACATATCACTCTTTGGAGTTATGTTAGTCCGAACCACAATGCTCAATGTTCACTCCAATGTTCTGTTGATACACTGCTAGCTTGTCACCAAATTTGTTCAGTTGGAATGGACTGCCATCTTGGATAAAGCCAGAGCAGAATACCACAGCCAATAAAATAACCCTGCACTGAAAAAGAGTAAAATGTTTTGGGAAGTAAATTAACAAATGAATGAACGAGCCATGCAGTGTGAAATACAGTAGTATGGAGCATCTCTTCTCTTCCACAAAGTGTAGCACCCTTTCTTGTACAAAGCTCTTTATATTCATCCAGGTTAGTGATGGACCTTTCTGTTTATTCTTTATTTTTCTAACCTTTTTAGGACAAATAGATTTTTTTTTCTGTAGGCAAAACCTCTTCCTTTTTGATCAGAAAATGTGAACAGTCACCAATGCTTAATAATTGTACTGCAAAAAGAAAGGAAGTAAAAGCTAAACTCCTTACAGTTTATAGTGATGTTGAGTAAAATGTCTGCATGCTGAGCCAAATACAGAATGAGTCAGTGTAGCTCAAGAAACAGAGAGAGAACAGTCTGGAAAACCTTAACACTGATACTCCAAAGCAGATTTTGAATGTTTATTATAACACCACAGAAGCCAAATGTAGAAATCTTTCAGATTGTCTGCATTTAGTGCTGATTTCAGGATTGCTATTTTATTGCTCTTTTTATATTTACAGTTTGGTCTCCAATGGATATTATAATTTGTATAATCAATATCTGACTCTTTAAATGTGGCTGGAAATCCATACATTTAAGAATGTTTTCTCTTAGAATTCCTCACATGTTGCTATATTTTGCTTGAATCGAGCTGTCCAAACACTACACTTGCCATGCAGTAGGACCAGTGTTGTGCAAGTTCACACCTCACAAGACCTAGCTCAAAGTTCAGTTCACACAGATTAAAATGAATAAATTCATGTTCATAGTTCATTGTTTCAATTTTGAACTCGTTCATGTTCAGGTCATTTTGCATTTTTTAAGGAGTGAAAATAAGTGACCCATGAGTTTACTTTTTTCAATTTTGCATACCTTATATTAGGCTATTACAGTGTTTTTGAATAAAATACAATAATTAGGAAGACAATTTTTTTTAAATACATTTTACTGAGTTATACCCAGCAAACAACACGTATAACTATCTTCTTATATAATACGCTACCGTGGCTGTTCGTTTGTCTGTCGAGAATTTTAAATCACCTGTAGCTCGCAAACCGTTTGAACTATTGACCTGAAATTTGGTACACATATGCTAAGTGACGTCTACAATCCGCGTTCGGGGTGATGATTGACCTCCAAGGTTATTCCTCTTTTTATTTTATTTTATTGTAGAATTGACTCTTAGCAGTGGCCGGCAGGGCGGCCGTGCAGCACATACATATGGGCGCCGTTCTCATCCTCTTTTTATTTTTATTTTATTTTATTGTACAATCAAGTATGGCGCATGAGTACAGGTGCCGTTCTCATCCCTATCACCTACACCATCACTACCCCTACCTCTTCATATCTTAAATCATCCTTGAGACAGATTGAAGACTTAAGTGTGAGCTTAAGTGAAAAATTAAGGAAAACGTACTAAGTAATTGCAACACAAAATCTGACTTAATCAGTTTTAATTAACAAGAAAAGATGCCGACGAAAGAAGAGCAAAAGCTCAGGAAGCAGCAAATGCATCAACGTCTGAGGAAACGAATGCTAAATGTACAAAGAAATATATGATAATATCCTTCTGGTCAAAAAAGAAATTAAATAGATGTAAGTATACATATAAATTACCGCTCTATTTCCAACTGTGTGACACAAATGGTGACTGTGGAACCAGCGTGTAGGTGAACTAACCTGTTATGTTGCTGGTCAAAATTCGTGTCACAAATTGCATGTCCAATGAGGAAAAATATAAAGTGGTCTTGTGAAGTACAGCATTTTCCTAAAAGCGAAAGCGGAGCTTCACCATGTGCTCGTGTCAGCGGGGGTGCAGCTTAAGCACAAGCAGGCAGACACAGACAGTGCCTATTTGATTTCACTTTCCTTTTTCTGAATACTAGGGGACGTTGTGAATAGGGGGGCAGCTGTTGTCGTGCTGCCTATCAATCATTTTAAAGCCTGTACAGCCGCTCTCCATTTAGCCACTTCGTGTCTCTGCTGCTCGCATTGTTATGGGTGTTAGGGTGGATTGAACGCATACAAGAAGAAGCGGTCGGATCATCTGCTGTGAGCTGCGTGTTTTGTTTGTCGCTTGTCATTGTTTTAAGAGCTGGGAGCTGGTTAAAGTGTCTCTCGCGGGACTTCAAATTGTCTTTTGAGAAGATCAAGACTCGTCTCCTTAGTCTGCCTCCTATTTTTTTTATAATAGAGAGACAAATAAATGGCAAAAAAATTGTACGCAATAAATATTCGTAAAAATCCACTATTTGTGCTTATTCGAATACTGTATTCATATTCGGCTCCACCCCTATATTACAGGTTAAGACAAAATGTTTAATCTGGGCCTGAACCAGAATGTCACATACACTAAAACTGAACTAGCTCACCTTCAAGTTCTTCACTTGCAAATATGCTGCGTTAAGTTCACCGTTCTTAGAATAATGAGCTTGTTCAATGAATGCGCTCTTTTGAAGTAGTTTATGCACAACACTAAGTAGGACCAATGCTTCCCTCCATGTAAGACCCCTGTTATTGCCTGATCCTATCAAAATTGGGTCATTCTTCCACAAAATGAGTACAGGTGCAGAGAATTTCATTAATGGGTATTTACTTATAATTGTAAACCAAGTTAACTGCTTTGGTTTTACAAAATGTGAAATGTCTTCTTAGCAAAACATTTTTCAAAAGATGTCCTAACTCTAAATCAGGCTTTACTTTAAAATGTGTAGTTTATGAACCTGTCAAGAACTGTCCTATAACCTGCAGCAGGAAGGACTAAGAACACTGAAATTCCTCTAGGAAGAGAAATTTTGAGAGAAAACCCACTCGGATATCATGATACAATTATAATACAATGAAAAGCGATCCTTCCTTAGAAATAATAAATGTAACTCAATAATACTATACTCAACAAGTGCTTGCAGTGTGGCCAACTGGCTAAGGTTTTTGGCTGTTAACTACAAGCTGCTGTTTTAATCCATGGCTCAGACTCACTCCAACAAGGCATTCATCCCTCTCAGGCTTCAAATGTTCAGACATGAACATAGTTGTATCATATGTCTATATTAGAGCTCTGGTTTTCAAAGTATTCTGGACCAAGTGTTAATTTGTCAAGTGGAAGGATATGTAGGCCCACCTATGTGGCTAACAGACAATCATTATCATAAATTCCAAGTTACAATTAATCACAATCTTTTTTTCTACATGTGCTTATGAGAAAACGACTGTAAAGACCCAAGAGGCAAAGACGATGAACAGCTAGCTTAAGAACCCAAAAACTCTAATGAACAGAGATGTTTATTAGGAAGCATCACCTTAATTTAAGTGTCTGTGTTACTCCTGCTGTTGTGCTCTTGGGAGGTGTCATAAGAAAGACAACAACAAAACAACCCGCAACACAAACAGAAGTCAGTCACAATTAAAATGTTCCTCAGTTTCCTTCTATGTTACAGTCTTATTCTCACATTGCTACTCTATGACCTACTATAAATGCTCCTTTCTTTTGTTGTATCTGCAGGTCTCTACCGTCTACCTTCTCCCAGGCCTGGGTGGCACACCCTGTCCCTGTTTGATTCTTTTGCCTACCAGGTTCTCAACTCGGCCCAGTATAAGAAAAGTCTACATTCCAAAACCAACACTGCTGGATTTATGTTTCAAAATCCTAGACTTTAGTCAATGATCCATAATAAAGTCTTGAAGATGGTATTACATCACACAGAAAATGTTGCCAGGAGTTGGCTCTTTAAATGAATGTCAAGGTAGACTTAAAAAAGAATCCCACATACTGATGGAGTTAGGCTGGACCGGAAACAGACAGCAAGTTTGAAGAAATATCAGAAGAGAGAAGGGTGCAATCATTACCATCATACAGGATTGGAGCAGGAAGGAGTAATGCAGAAGTAAAAGATTTTATTGTCTTTATTAAAGTGAGATACTTATGTACTGTTACACCTCCAAAGTCATTTTTTTTTATTTGTGATTGATTGCTTATTGATTATTTTAAGTATTCATTAAGAAACATACAAAACGGATCCATTAATGTAACAGTATGGCCTAAATAATGTACTGCAAAATTCCCCACCACAAAAGTGTCCAACCATCCCTCTCTCTTCCCATCCCATCCAAATCCAACCCATTCAATCCCACACTAAGCTTAGATAAAAAAAGAAGCTTTGGGTGAGAACTAACTGACCACTCAAACAAATTATCTGTCCACCTACAGAAGTACTACATGAAGAAATTTGAACCTCAGGCCAGCTAGGAGGATTACAGAGGTTAGGAAGGAGCAGTATCACTAGAGCATCAGGAAGACTTAAAAACATGAATGGATACAATCCAGTTCTAAATGGATTTACTTGATGAGACTGAAATGCAAAAGATTTAAAAAATAACAGATTTTAAAGTTACCAGTTCTCCTTTGTGACAAGACTGGCTGCAAGTTAAGTGAATGTGAGACGCTTCCAAGAAATATTTAAAATGGCATGAGCACAGCCCTAGGTTTAAATCTTGGTTTTGGCACAGTCTGCCTGGAGTCTGCATGTTTTCTCCATCTTGTATCATTATGTTAATGGAAAGCATTACATTTTCTCTGTATGATCAAGTGGAAGTGTGTCCAGTGATGTACTGTCATCCTATTCAGGGTTGGTTCCTCCATTGCACCTGTAGTTCACCACAGCCTTGAACTCCATTAAGCATTTTACTTTGGTAAAACATTACACAGCATTCTCTAACCCACTAAATCCAATTTCAATGTCATGGTGGGCTGAAGCCTATACTGTACAGGTAGCATTGGGTGCAAAACAAGAGCCAGACTTGGGACATTATTGCAGTGCATCAAAGGGCACATTCATGAGAGATCAAATTGAAATCACTTATTAGCTTAACCTGTGAATTTTTGGGATAAGGAAGGAAAAACTCTTGCAGGTGATGGTAGCGGCAGGGTTGATGTGTAACTCCATCCACACAACATCCAGGTGTGGAATTTGTACTCAAGGTACAGGATCTGTTGCTATGTTTGGCTCCCTTGGAAAAAAAAAATCTCATTCCAGGGAGCTGCATTGCAACAGTGCACTGGGTATAATTCATTCAGTAGCTGTAATTAAATTTCTGCTTCTTTTACAATTTGCACACAAAATCCCTTTCTGATGTCTTTCATCAATTCAGTTTCAATCCTTTATTTGGTTGTTGTCTTTGCATTTGAACTAACATTGTATTGTTTGCCGCAGAAATCTCTCAAAGCTAATAATTTTCATCTCACAGAAATTTTAATTAGGATTCCAACTTTGTCATACTGAACCAAAACCTTGCACATATCCTTTCATCTTATATTCTGCTATATTACTATACATCTTTTCTACAGATTTAAGGCAACCAATAACCCAGTGTATTTTTAATTGATCATTTTCCTTATTGCAATGTTCCTTTGAATCAATAAGAAGCACTTTTCTTTTTAGTAATTTTTTCATTTCCTTGCATTATTACCCCCATCCAGGGTTGCTTTCTGCCTTGTGCCTGGTGCAAGATCATCTTTGAGCCAGGTCTGGAATAAAAAAGCTTACACCCTGGATGGATAGATTTTGATTTGTTTTGAAAGTCTAATGTTTCATCTTTTGCATTTTCTATATTTACCTCAAATGCACTTATTTTATTAATTTTGCCTTTGAAAAATTTCTCCCATGTATGTTGTGTGAAGTATAGCGCCCGGACACACACAGGCAGACACCGGTTTAGCCATCACCCACGTTTATTTACACTATGTACAACTATTTATAAAAGCTAAGTGCACCACCACCAAACCCCCCCAAAGTCTAGGCTCTCAATAGCCACTTTCTTCACACAGTCCAGGCTCTCACTAGCCCCTGTCTTCACACAAAACATATGGGCATCTCCTCGCCTCCACTGCCACGACCTTGTCCTCCTCCTCACCCGACTCCAGACTTGATTGCAGGGCGGCGGCTCCTTAAGTAGGTGGCTGATTGGTGACCACACCCAGCCACCTGCGGCAGTTGTTAAGGTATACTTTGCATCATATGAATTTGTAATAATTTTTTTATCATCTGCAAAGTGTGCTCTTCTGATTACAAGCAACTTAGATGCACATTCTATTATTGAAGCCACTGAAAAGAATATTAATGGATATGGTTAGCTGTTCATAATGTACTATACCTTGGCAAAACAGAAGGAATGACTATCATTAAAATAGTTAGCAATGGCATATTAGTGTAACAAGACCACAGGAACATAAGGGATATTTTAATAACACTGATTCTGTTTAACCCATAAAAATGTCCATTTGATAGTCGATGATAGTAAAAACTGTTACTTTTCACTATGTCTTGTGATCAATATATCCTGGTTCTGTGCCCAACAGCATATTTTACATTACTGAGAAATTTACTCTTAACCTGCTTCCATTTGAGCTCATTTGTGCTTAGTGAAGACCACTTTTTAACATAACTGCTGGTATCAACCTTACTGCCCCCTTCAAAGTTTGAACTGTTTAGGGTTACCATGTCTTACACAGTGTAGTGGGAAGGATTCCTAATGTTTATCTAGTCAGGTCAGGTGAGGTCAGGGAGCAAGCACTAGTACAGCATGTTGCCACACCCACTACACGACGAAACAGCTCAGGAACTCGTTTGGCAACCCCCTAGGCAGACACACGCTCCATTCCCACCCTCTGGAAACGACCATCTATCTGCAGCAGCCAGGTGTTACGTGTGCATTCCCTTGGCCTGGCGCAGCCATTTGGGTCCTCAACAATAAGGATTCTGTGAGCTGGATCACCCTCGGGGTAATCACGCTACATGGCCATAGTGCAGTAACTGACGCTCCCTCACAATGCAGGTAATGTGCCTCATTCATGACTCCATGAACAATTGCTAATTCGACACAAAGTCAAACCAGCAATACCCAAGGATTCTCCAAAGAGACACATAACCAAAGAAGTCCAGTCTTCATCTCTGGTCACTGGATAGCATCCATGTCTCGCAACCATATAGCAAAACAGGAAGCACCAGTACTCTAAATACTTGGAACCCTGGAACAACCTTTTGCAGAGATATCAGGAGTGCCACATACCCCTTTTTAGCAACCTCACAACCCCCCATGCTTTCACAATCCACCCATTGACTTCATTGGAAAGGTCACTGCCAAGGTAAGTAAACCACTCAACGAGATCAACATTCTCTCCGCAGACAGACACAGTGCTGATAAACTGTGTCCAAGAGGTCATTAAAAGCCTGGATCTTGTTTTTTGTTTAGGACACTTGTAAGCCCAGGCACTCAGACTCCTCACTCAGTATCTGGAAAGCTCCCACCCTGGCTCTGTTTGACCTGTTGCCTTCAAGGAGGTGCTACAGGTGCATCACAACAAAGACAAACAGTTTTTTTCCCAAAAGCTATAACCATTCTAAACTCACACATGCACTGACTACACAGTCTAACCCCCCAACCTCCAGACTTCCTTCTATCCATCAACTGTGCAATATCCAATATTTAAATGGTACTGATAGTAACTGTGCAATATCTGTATACTGTACAATATCATTACTCTCAGGGTCCAACATCCACTACTCACTGCACATGATCATCATTACTGTGCAATATTTAAATTATGTGCAATAACCCAATAGTGCAATAGTTATTATTCTTTCCATATGTATATAGCGTCGCAAAACTTTTTGCAACTTCTTTGCAACTTTTTGCACCATTTGTTCATTTGTTTATTTAGTTGCTGTGTTCTACATATATGTCTGCACTGAAGGAGCTGCTTTTAATCTCATTGTACATGTGTATAGTGACAATAAAGGGCATTCTATTCTATTCTTCTATCTTGACAGCCTCGATCAGAGCCTTCATTGACTCTGCCAAGATCACAGCATTGTTGGCAAAGTCAAGATCAGTGAAACTTTTTTCACCAACAAATGCCCCATAGCTGCTGGACCCCATGACCTTGCCCAACACCCAGTCTATGCAAACATTTATTAACAGAGTAGGAGAAAGACTACACCCCAAGGAACACCAGAATCAACTGGGGAAAACACAGAGGTGCTGCCTCCAATCTACACTGTGTATAGGCCGGCCATGATATCAAGGGGGATCCAGAGAAGTATCTGGATATCCCACAGGGCAGATCGATCAACTGAGTTGAATGCTTTATGAAAATCGAGAAAGGCTGCAAAAAAAACTGCCGATATACATATTTGTGCTTGAGAAGAACCCTCAGTGCCAGGATGTAGTCAACGGTAGACTTAGTCAGACATGGTCTAAATAAGTACATTGTCCTCCAAGCCTTTGCTCTCTTTACAGATTCCACCTCATCTGACCATGGTTCGCAGACCTTGATTAAGCATCTCCACTGGACAGCCAATTGGATTGCACATTTTTTTTGCTTGGTTTACTTAACTTGACTGTCAAGAGAGAAATCACTCACAACCATCAAGTTAAAAGAAGTGGGAGTTCAGGGTGATGTTTTTAGACGGGTGCAGAATTGGCTCAAACACAGGAAGCAGAGGGTGATGGTGCGAGGAACCTCATCAGAACTGGCCGATGTTATGAGTGCTGTTCCACAGGGGTCAGTTCTAGGGCCGCTGCTATTTTTAATATATATAAATGATTTAGATAGGAATATAAGTAACAAGCTGGTTAAGTTTTCAGATGATACCAAGATAGGTGGATTAGCAGATAATTTGGAATCCGTTATATCATTACAGAAGGACTTGGATATCATACAGGCTTGGGCAGATTTGTGGCAGATGAAATTTAATGTCAATAAAGGAAGTAAAAATATTAGGTTTGAATACACAAAGGGCGGTCGGAAAATCGAGAGTACACCTTACGAGAAGGATTTAGGAGTCATAGTGGACTCCAAACTATCAACTTCCTAACAGTGTTCAGAAGCCATTAAGAAGGCTAACAGAATGTTAGGTTATATAGCACGATGTGTGGAGTACAAGTCCAAGAAGGTTATGCTCAACCTGTATAATGCACTGGTGAGGCCTCATCTTGAGTACTGTGTGCAGTTTTTGTCTCCAGGCTATAAAAAGGACATAGCAGCGCTAGAAAAGGTCCAGAGAAGAGCGACTAGGCTGATTCCTGGTCTACAGGGGTTGAATTATGAGGAAAGATTAAAAGAGCTGAGCCTTTACAGTTTAAGCAAAAGAAGATTAAGAGGTATCATGATTGAAGTGTTTAAAATTATGAAGGGGATTAGTACAGTGGATCGAGACTTGTATTTTAAAATGAGTTCATCAAGAACACGGGGACACAGTTGGAAACTTGTTAAGGGTAAATTTCGCACAAACATTAGGAAGTTTTTCTTTACACAAAGAACGATAGACACTTGGAATAAGCTACCAAGTAGTGTGGTAGACAGTAAGACGTTAGGGACTTTCAAAACTCGACTTGATGTTTTCTTGGAGGAAACAAGTGGATAGGACTGGCGAGCTTTGTTGGGCTGAATGGCCTGTTCTCGTCTAGATTGTTCTAATGTTCTAACCCTAATCTTAACTAAAGAGCAACGTCACTGAATAATACAAAATGACAACCTCCTCAACGGAGCTGAGTTCTAGAGGTCTGCAGCTTGAGTCTATTGGGGTGATTGCTGTTTCAAGACTCATCAAATTAATGCTGTTGACAGTCACTGGTTGTCATAATTTTCCATTAATGAGCAGTAAAATGGCTTCAAGTCACCACCAGTCAAGATTTCAGAAAAGAAAAAAAAAATAAATAAAATGAAAGCATGACGAAGCAGCTCATACCACACTTGCAGTTTTTTTTAGAAATCCAAATTTGTCCAACTTCCAATAAGCTAGCAAATGTTACATCAGTTGCCACTACACTAAAGCTATCAGTTTACTGGAGTAATGGAGTAGCATTATGTGTAACAATTTTGATATCAAGTGTTTAAAAGAAAATAACTGACATTACAGTATCTAGAGTCACATGGTTAAGGATTATTTATTACTGCCATACAGACCTCAGGACTGACGCACGTTGTTAAAGGCTGCTCATGTCAATTGACATATGAAGTGCTCCCAGTGTTGTTGCATTGAGAGCACATTTGTAAATTTCACCAGCACACAGGCGACACTTGCTTGCTATTTGCTGAACAAATTGTTGAAAAGCACCACAGAAGCAATTTTTACATACAAAAAGAGCAATCAGCTCAGATTAACTTCAATTGCTGGTTCATTTTATTGGAAACTAACATTACTAATTTTAGTCAATGCCTTATTCCTATATGCTGTCATTGGAAGCACAAAATGTAGTTTAGATAAATTCATAAGTGTACATGATATACTTGCATGTTCATTTTTAAATATCTAAATATTCAGCTTCAGTTTGACCCTGTATTTACTACATTATGTAAGTTTATTAAGCACATTCAGGAGTAGTAGTTTTTATTTTATTATTATTATTATTTACATTATTATTATGTGAATTTCCCCTTGGGATTAATAAAGTATCTATCTATCTATCTATCTATCTATCTATTAGTAGTAGTAGTAGTAGTAGTAGTAGTAATTGTATTTATATTAGTATCTTTATTATTATTAGAAAGTAGTATTAAAATTGCTTTTGCTGTTGTTGTATCATGTTACAAATAATACTTTTGGCTATACAGTATCAAGTAAAGAGTAACAGCACACTGATACCCTGGGCCATTATTATTATTATTACTACTTCTACCAATTAGGCCTTCATTTATAAAGGAAACAAATCAATTGGTATACCATTGCCATTAAAGTCTAAATCTATGGGCTGCAGCAACCTTCCAAGTTACCAGTTTTTCAAAACTTAAGCTTATCAAGACATACTTGATGTCATCCATGACCAAACAACATAGAAGCAACTTGGGTGTCATCAGCATCAACTCAGGCCTGGCAGATGGCCTGATAGAGGACTTTGTCTTCAGAAAATGTAGATGTGTGCTGTTGTGACATGCAACAAAGAGGTTGAAGAAACCCCTAAACATTCATTCATTGTTGTTTTGATTATTAAAAAAAAAAAGTATTTGCATTTGATGTTACAACTTCTAGTTAAGTTTGTGATTTGAGCTTGTTTATTTATATATTTATTGTTTCAATTAAAGCTTATTAAATTATGAGAAATACTAATGTAGTGTATTCATAAAGGGGGAAGGATTCAGCTTGGAGCTACAGTTTGGCTAGGGAAGACACTGCTCCAGACCCCCAAATTTCATAATATTTCTGATTTTATATGTAAAGGCATACATTTATTTAGAATAAGCTTCATTTGCTACACCTCTGCACAAAACACATTGACCAGGATTATGTCCTGGTCAATCTGAAAAGATTTTGCTAGTCTAGAGCACTTGCTAATCCTTGTAGTTTAGTTCAATTTCCTAAATTAATTGTTTGCTACCATAGTAAATATTCATCTATATATATTAAAAATAGCAACACCCTGACTCCAAATGGAATGTTAAATATAGCATAATAAAACAGAGTCTTCCTGTCAAAGCTTTTGTTGAATTTTTCGGACTATGGCCGGCAGCTTATCCCAGCCAAGACCCCCAAGCCGCCAGATGGAGCCCTCCCTGCAATGTGTAGATGCCCCCAATTCCAGCAGGGCATCATGGACTATGGAGTTGTAATACACAGCCCTGCTGGATAATGTCGGGGCCGCCAGGGGACGCTGCAGGGAGACACAGAGACATTTGGTTTTCCTACAGCCCGGAAGTACTTGCAGGTCACGAGGATGGAAGAAATAAAGTTGATGAAGAAAAGAAGAGTTTTGATTTGACGTGGAAGTGCTAGAAAGTTACATGAACTGCAGGTTAAGAAGCACTTCTGGGTCACAAACTATAAAAGGACTGTGACAGCTCCCAGACGGCGAGCTGAGCTGGGTGGTAGGAGGGCAACACGTCTGGGAGTGGAGGATTGTTTATTGTTAGTGTATTGGTGAATTAATGAGTATTGTGGAGGAGAGGGTACTTTGTGCACTGTGCTGTATAAATAAAGTCAACATTTGGACTTTTATCTGGTGCCTGGTGTATTGGACAAGGGTTCAAGGGAGCGATAGCGCCCCTATCTGTCACACTTTCTATTAACACACCCATATCTCATAGCTGTTTTTCTATATTGACTTATATCATTGCTTTCATTAATTTGCCTGTGATTTATTTCTTGGATTGAGTCAGATTTCTATTATGGATGCCAGAAAGTTTTGATTCATTACTAGTAATTTATTGTACATATTAATACCATATCAACACATGTATGCTACACTGCTCATTTTTCTATACAGTGGTGTTTCTGGGATGAGCATTTTGGTGAGGCGATGCCTGTATTTTTCTGTATGTGTTGTCTAACATGAACCTTTTTCCTAATGGCAAGAAAAATGTGTATGTTCACACTCCTTTAAATGAAAAAAAAAATCAAACAAATAAATGCTTGCTCCTGGTCTGTCTCAATTGCCACCAGATAGCTGTGATACCCTCTAATGTCATATTTATCTAATAAAATACAGTCACACATATTTAAATGCTAAGTATAAGCCTAGCAACCACATGCTGCTCAGGAAAATATAGCATCTGTGAACTGCCTACATCAAAACGGCAACACCTGGTAAAAACATGGAAAGAATACTTACACTACACACAATGCACAACTCGAAGGGCACGTTGCATGTCTGGTAGCGGCAGTAACTACTGTGCAGCCAGGTGATTGCTAGTCAGCGTGAAGGCAGCAAATAATTTAAACAATTATCTTCTACATACTGTACATATCAGTTCTTTTCACACTAGGATTCTGTTCTACTTTAAAAAAAAAAGCAACTTACGACTGGAATCTCAGGAGTAAGTGAAAATCAAGATGCTGTGTAATTTGTGGTGAGTAATGTGTGTCTTATGTTGATTTTTCTTTTTTTTCCCTAATTACTTATCCTATTTTAAGGGAGCAAATGATACTGTATTGAGTTCAAACTCAAGTGCAAAAAAAAAAACAGCCAACAGCAGGTAGTTCTTATTTAAATCCAGGCAATGACCTTTGTGTTCCATCATTAAACTGGAAAGTTTAGGCTGCACATGAGCAAATGCACCCAAGGGTACAGAGAACACAGTAGGCTTAATTCTTCCAGCTCCTCAGCTGGAAACAGACACACAGCACCCAGCACAAAGGTAATTGAACATACTACAAGAACTAAGTTTATGTTAACACAGAAATTTCCCTCTGAGACCAGTCTGAATCCTGCACTTGCAACCACTCAAATACATTTCTTCACATCTTCAACAAATCTATTATCACTCCTAAACCTTAAGGGCTTCAAACCAGAATTTGAGCTGAATGATGAATGAGGACAAACAGTTATTTCAAATTTTATGATCGCTTCCGGTGTTAAAAACACACATCAATACCATTTTGAGGGCCAGTGCAAAAGAGCTAGGAAATAGACTGTCCTGTGGCACAGCAATAGAAAACAGGGCATAGTAAATTAAACACAGAAGTAGTTGCAGATGCTTTCTGATAGTTTTTACAGAAATATAGAAATTACTGCAAAATGTTTTGAGTAATCCTCATCTTATTACTATCAAGTCACATCTGATACTTTCAAGGCAGGTGTTGACCAAGTCAAAATAAAGGGGAGAAGCCAGATGTTAACATCAAAGAGTGGAAGGCTAAAGGTTGGGAAAAGTCACCTTTGAATGCATTGCTTAGATTTTATCCACTAAATGCCAGTAAGACCGCAAGATGATTAGAGTTGCAAGGACTTTGAGGCATTAAAATTTCTTACAGCATGACATTAAATACCAGAAGTCATTCTTGTCACAAAAACAATCTGCAGTTTTCTGTATTGTTGATGACTGAGATTCTGCACTTAAAAATGAGGGAAATCACAATAAGAGTACTGCTGAAAAACACCATGAGAAGTACAACACATAACGCAAATAGCCTGGCAAAGCAGTGCAGTCAAAGACTAAATGCCATTATGCACTTTAAATTGTCAAATAAAATATGCAAACAGCCATGACAAAAAAAATTGTAGATCCATACAACTGTATTTCTCCTATTGTATTTAAAGCACTGTAAACATTGTAAAAAGTACTTTTTAAACTATTGGTTTTGCAAAGTTGTGCTGGCTTGATCTCTGTTGGTTGTTAAAAATGTAATTTTACTACATTATATTTTGTCTTCATATTTTCATTGTTGGGGGATTGTTAGGTTACTTGGCCCTGTATGTGTTTGGGGGGTCTGTGATGGACTGATATCCCTTCTAGGCCTGGTTCTTGCTTTGCATCCAATGTTGCCAGACAGGCTCCAGCTTCCCACAGCAATAAATTACTGTACATGAAGCAGATTTGAGAATTCTATCTATCTATCTATCTATCTATCTATCTATCTATCATATAGTACATTTCTATCTATCTATCTATCTATCTATCACACACACTCTGTAAATAACAGTATCAACAAATATGGCAAGTCATTGATATTAACAACTGCTGTGCTGTTTTTTTTTCCTCAACCACATTGGGATTATACTTTCTTTGAGATCACAATGTCTCTTTGGAATACAGTATTGATCTTAGAGCAGTACTTCTTAACCTTTAAAACACTGGGGCCCAGTTTTACCTTTTTAATTTCCCTAATGACACACAGACAGCATTTAAAGAGCACTGAGGTTCCCCCTTTATGAATCGAGCACAATTAAAACAGCAGGGGGTTCCCTTGGTGAAATGAGCCCAGTTAGGAACAGGAAAAAATACCAAGCAGTGCTGTCCATCACTTTGGCAGACATGAGGTACGCCACATGTGACAATAAGTCTGAGATTAAAATCGTAGTGTAGTCAGTTTATCAGTGCGTAGCCTTTATTTTGCAAAGGCAAACAATGCATTCTATCTAGTAGATTAACACAACCTGTGGGGTCAGCAGGTTTGTGGTTTTGTCTTTATTTGAAACTTTGTGTTCTTCCTCTGTTCATTGCCTCCCTTATGTTTATTTTTGGAAAACATGCACAATCTTTGCATTTATTGGCCTCCTGTTGTAACTTCCAATTGCTATTTGGGGATTCTGCTAGAACTCCCTTTAAAGGCTGCTAGCATCCCTGCAATTCAGAGCCTTCCAGGCAGTGTCTACCTTTCAGTTTCTTTAGTGCCTGTTCTCATTAAAATAGTGAGAAGCAGCGTCATATTTAAATAAGAAATGCTTTTAAATGATAGCAAATGACCTCTGATTATGAAATTGGTCATAGAAACATAGCGGAAAAGTGATCCCCAGGGACCAAGAAAAAGAAGCAGCATTTCATTAATTTAAAGCACAAGCAATGCAATATATTTAACTTTCTTTGTCAGAATTATTACTCTATAATATATTAACATACAAATTAAAAAGGCATTATGTCCATTAATGTTAAAGAAAAAGAAATAACACGAGCCAATGACTTCATTAATTAATGCACTGAACTAATGCTAATCACCACAGCCTCCTTGCTGACCTGTTTTGACATGTTATCCTGTTGGCTGTTATCTTTAACACTTCAGTCAGTTTTTTTCTTTCCTTCCATTCAAAATGTCAGCACATTTTGTTTATTTAAATATCAGTTTATGCATTTTCATGATCAGGCCTCAAAAATTTTAAATAAAATTTTGCAATCTTCAACATTTCATCCACCAGTTTACATGCTACAATAAGGACTGAAGAAACTGGATCAAAGCTCTGAACGTGTGTGTGTGTGTCCATATGTGGCATGGGTGAATGTGTTAACACTGTTAATGGTTTGGACTGCATGTTGTAAGTGTTTGAACCCTCTGATTGACTGACACTCTTGTCCAGGACTGGTTTCTGTCTCGAGTTTCATGCTACCAAGTTTGGCTCAAGCTCCTAGTAATTCTCAATCTGAATTAGCAGGTCCGAAAATGTTGTTTTGGATGTATCATGTTTTAGTGTACTGTAACGGGGTAGGTACTGTATGTCCAGGGTTGTTTTCTGACTTCTGCCCAAAGTTACGGACAATAGCACTAAAGTTACTGGCAGGCACACTAGCAAGAATTCCATCCCAAAGGACTTTGAATTGGACTATTAGGAGAAGGTCATGTGCTATTTAAGTATAGCTCTGCTGCCTATCAGCTCCAGAGTCCTAAGCTTTTAATTATAGGCCTGGTTATTGTCTGTAAGAAGTCTGCATGTTATTGTCCTCCCACAAGCCAAAAACATGCATGTTAGATTATTTAACAGTTCATAATTGATCAAGTGTTGCTGACTAAGGGTGTTTAAGTCGGTATATCCTATGATACACTAGCATCCTATCTCGATGAAATACTTTTGAGAAAATCTTTTTCAACCTTAAAACCAATAAAATGAATATGAAAATAGAAGGTTGGATGGAATATGTACCTATGAAATCAAATTCTTGCATTCTTTTATATAATTTAACAACATAACATAAAGCAGTTTGACAAAAATAGTGGCCATTTTATCCACTATATGATTCAGTTGTCAGTTCGAAATTCCAAAGTGTTTTTGCATAAGGAAGTGCTTCCTGGATTCTGTGTTAAATGCATTTCCCCTTAATTACTCAGCATCCTCCATAGTGTGATTCACTAGACAATTCTGCTGGATCACATTTGTCAGTGTCTCTGACAGAGCTTTGAGAGAGCTGTACTAGGCCTGCAGGGTGACTTTTGCTGCTCATGGCTGAAGAGGTTTAATTCTGTGAGCCAGTTGGAGTGGGGCATACCCTTTAGTCCTGACATGCACTTGGTTGCTCTGCTTTGCACTGTGAAGGCCTGTGTGCCTGCAGCCTGTTTCCCAGGTCATTAATAGTCATGACCAAGAATAGACCGGTGCAAGGGAGTAAACAAGCATGAGTCAAAGTCATTTAAATCATTTAGAAAATAAAGTGCCTTCTCAAATGTGTAAACCAGGGGTTCCCAATGCGTCGATTGCGATCGACCGGTAGATCGCAAAGGTAGTGCAGGTAGATCGCGTTGCATTCAAAAAAAAATTTTTTAAACGTTAGTCTATCATATATCCTCCCTATGGCATTTGCCACTTGATTGACATATAGGGCGGCCTGTCTGAAATCTATTTTCTTCAAACACACTGGTCATCCCGCACACACGATCAAACGCGCGCGCTACTCCAAAACTCTGCCTATCTAAGTGATATAGTAAACCTTCCAATTTATATTGACTAAAGAAGGGATTTAAAAAAAAATTACTAGGGGAGGGTATGGGCTGGATGTGGAATTGGAAGAGGATTTTTTTCTCACAATGTCACAATCGAAGTTTGTCTGATGTGTCAATCTATCATTGCTATTCCAAAGAAGGAAAATGTGGAAAGGCACTTTCGAACTATTCATAAAAACTACGAAACTGACGTCCTTCTAAAAAATGATCTGAGAAAGAGAAAGGAGAGGGAACTAAAATCACAGTTAATCGGACAGCCGTCATTTTTCACTCGGCTGAATTCAAAAGCTCCTTGACTGCATTATTCGGCTCTACTTATTTATGCAAGTCAGCCTTTTCCCACATGGCAATTATTGAATCCAAATACTGTAGAGACCATAAATGTATTGAATTGTTATTGTGCCATAAAGGTTATTCAGTTATGCAAGGTACGACAACATATATTTTACGGATAAAGTATACTCAGTATATATATACTGGTCATTTTAAAAGTAGCTCACAAGCCAAAAAAGTGTGGGCACCCCTAGTGTAAACAGTTCAATAAATAAGCCAATGTGTGTGTTTGTATGTGTTTGTATGTATGTATGTTCCAGCATCACTTCCGAACGGCTGGAGCGATTTTCATGAAACTTGGTACACATGTTTCTCATTGGTTGACTAGAAATACTGTCGGGTGAAATCAACTCTAACCCACCCCCTTCTGAGTAGGGTTAGGGGGTGATCTTGCGGTCTTGTATGCATGTTATCATCCAGTTGACACTCGGAACGACCACCAGAGGGTGAACTGGAGTTGACAGCCAGCATTCTTTATGTTTGAGCTCCACCTCGCCCCTGTTGCTTTTGAAATTAAATAGAGTTGACCGGTTCTGCGCATCAACTGAACGATAACATACATACAAGACCGCAAGACAAGTACATTAGTGAGTCTTCATTGTTTGATAATTTATTTTTAAAGTTTTATTTGTTTTTATTTTTCTCAAACAATTAAAAAAAACAACTTTATTTTCCTCCCATGCAATGCTAGGTATTTCAGCTAGTAAATTAATAAATACGGTAATCCGTTAAATTATGCCAACAAACCAATAAAGTGTTTCAGGGTGTTTAAAATCCAGTAAGCCAATAAAAAGGTTGTAAGTGCAGAATCCTTTAAGTTAATCTTAACGGTATATTTACCTTAATTTTCCTGGTTTTGAACTTGAATATAATGTAGCTTAACCTAGATAATAATGGCAGATTCAGTTTAACCCTTTATAAGTTATAGAAAATGGAATGTTCGTAATGTTAGCTCTGTCAAAAGAATAGCTCATAGATTTAAATTAGGCAGCTAGAAAGAAACATGAACTGTTACAGGACATATAGTTTTCTGACCATTATGTACATTATGTACTTTATGTAGATGGATGTGGTGAATAAGATAACATATAGAAACCTTAAGAAACATAACCTAAATCCTTAATCCTCAAGCAGAATACTTTTGTGTGTATTATGAACTTATTTCTTTTTTTTGTGTAAACCATTTACTTTTAATAAAATCTTTAAAAAGAAATAGTTAGTGGAGTTTTTGATGCATGGTGAGTCATATTAGTGCTGGAATGCTTGTCTGGTAGCTGTTTAGATGTTTACTTCTCTGACCTGCCAAAATGTTGTTGACAGGGTGACTGCTATTGTCAAGCATGGCCTGTAACTGCCTCCCCATACACCTTTCCACCACCATTGCCACTGAGTTCACAGTCCTACTAAGCACCGAGCCGTCCTTCTTTACCAGCTTGTCCAGCATCTTTGTGCTCTAATCTGTCAAAATGCCTCCCCAACACATGGCAACAAAGAAGAGGACACTGAAACAACTGTTTGATAAAACATGAACATGATAGAAGATCATGTCCAGCCTGATGACTGTGTTTCTAGAGTTAGCGCTCAGACTGCATTGTTCACCTGCTTCTTCTGTAAAGACAGACATCGCGGCTTGCAAAAAAGTAAAAGCCGAGCATACAATACTTGTTGCATGAACTGAAGCTTCTAAAAAAGGTGAGCTTTAGAATGGGAGGAAGTGCTGCTAGGGGCTCAAAGAGAAATAGAGGAGATGCAGCAGAAAGCTAAGAGAGAACTAGAGGAACTCCAGTTGAAGGAGAAAAAAAGAACAAATAGCTATGGAGGACGAAACTGCAGAAATTAGAGAAAGACGAAAAGTGTACGAGAAATACAGTAGTAAGGGATCTCCAATACTTGCACCCATACTGCATGTGAAGGAAGCCACCCGTGAAGATGATGATGATGATGCTGACGACACACAGGCAAGACATGCAGTGCCACCCATTGACTCCCACAAGCAAACTAATAGGTGTGTGCAGTGTCAAAATGCACTTGAAGAACTGAGGCAGTTTAACGTTTTTAATCTACTGCGTATAGATGTGCCAGTATTCAACAGCGATCCTATGTCTTATACATCCTTCACTGTCAAATTTGACACATTTGTAGACAGCAACCTTATTACTGATGCAAAAAAGGTTGCAATAATAGAAGCAACTTTCTAGAGGGGTGCCACAGGAATTTGTCAAAGCCAATCAACACCTACCTATGTAGCTAGTAGGCGGAGAACTACTAAGATATTCCACACTTTTCCTCATTACAAATGCTCTGAGAGGTACACTGTATATGGATAAGTTTGATAGTAGCTCAAACCTGGCCACCGTCTTATCAAAGCTACCCTTTTTGGTAAGGGAAGACTGGAAAACAGTAGCCTTCCAACTGAAGAAAATAATAAAAGACTGGTGAAATGTTCTGACCTAATTGTCTTTTTGGAGCAACAGTTTAAGATAACTTTGCATCCTGTACATAGTAACATTCGGGTTGAAGAAGGAAAGTCTCCTATTAAATAGCCATAAAGTAAACAGTTTTACTACAAGCATTAGTACTGTAAATGAGTCTAAAGACATTATAGTACAAGACTCTGACAGCTGTTTGTGCATTTAAAAACCCAATGTACTTTGCAGTGACAAGCAGAATTCAGTAAAATTAAAGAATTAAAGAATTACCAAGCAAAGGTACAATTTAACTTTTTGAAATCTTATGCTTTCAATGTCTTAAACAGGAGCACCTTAGTAAAAAAGGAGAAAGTGATTTGCCAGAAATGTTCTTTGCTGAGCAGCAAAGGGCATAGAGTTAAATCCACTAAAGCTGTATCCACTAATGAAACTCAGAAGGGAATGTGTGCTCTAACTGGGGCCAGTGAAGAATATGCATTATATGTAGTCCCTGTTAAGATAAAATCCAAGAACAACGGAAAGTATGTAGAAACATATGCCTTTATAGATCCTGGTAGTACAGTAACAATTTGCATTAAAATGTTTCAGAAACAAACAACAACAATAACAACATTTATTTATATAGCACATTTTCATACAAAAAGTAGCTCAAAGTGCTTTACATAATAAAGAATAGAAAAATAAAAGACAAAATAAGTCAACATTAATTAACATAGAATAAGAGTAAGGTCCAATGGCCAGGGGGGACAGAAAAAACAAAAAAAAACTCCAGACGGCTGGAGAAAAAAATAAAATCTGTAGGGATTCCAGACCATGAGACCGCCCAGTCCCCTCTGACAGTTGAGACAGTTGAGTTCTTCTTCCATGAATGTTTAAGTGTTTCTCAAAGCTATGAGTAATTATGATGTTGATTCAAAAATGCTAACCAAATGTTTTATCTTATTAGATTTGCAAGTCTATAGTCTCAATGATAATACATACAGTACATTGGGTTGTCAAAGGTCTACACAAAAGTTTCTATTCCAAAACAGGAGGACATTGCAAAGTGGACATATCTTGAGGAGATACGTCTACCTTTTATTGACCCAGAAGTTGATCTATTAATAGGTATCAACAATCCAAAAATCTTTGAGTTGCAGCAAATCATACATAGCTAAGTAGAGGGTAGGTACTTGGATAGATACTTAGTGGGCCATACAAGAAACAGATGACCTCACAATACACAATAGTAAGCCACAAAGCTACACAGTTAATCGGGTATCAATAAAAGAAATAGAAGAAATGCTGCATCAGCACTACAACACGGACTTTCAACAGCACAGCTGTGATGAAAAAGAAGAAGTGTCGCAGGAAGACCTCAAAGTTCATGCACATAGTCTCAGAGTCTGCAAGACAGGTAGGTGGCCATTACTGCATAAATTTACCTGTAAAAGAAGAGGCACTTAAAATGCCAAACAAGTGTTGTATTGCAGAGCAGCACATTATTGGTCTCAAAAAGAAACTAATTAAATTTCCAGATTTCTATGATGGCTATAAAGCTTTCTTGAGAGACATAATCGAGAACGGTTACTCCACCAAGGTACCTAAAGAAGGCCTAAACTGGAATGATGACAAGGTCTGGTACATCCCTCATCATGGTTTGTATCATCTAAAAAAGAATAAAATCTGAGTGGTTTTTGATTGTACAGCCACTTAACAAGGGACTTCACTTAATGGACAATTACTCCAGCTCCAAACCTAACTAACATGCTCACTGGCATCTTTACAAGATGAAGGGAAGGGCTGCTGGCATGAATGGCAGACATTAAATTAATTTTCTACCAGAGTTTAAGTCCCAAATAAAGATGCTGATCTTCTTCACTTTTTTCCTTGAGCCTGAAGGGAGTTTAAACAAACATCTGGAAGAATTTAAAATGACAGTATATTCTTTTGATGCTATTTCTTCACCCCGTTGTGCTTTTTACGCTTTGCATAGAACAGCTGAGGACGCAAGAAAAGTGATTTCAGAAGAAGCAGTTAATACTGTACTTCACAACTTCTACACAGATTACTGCTTGAAGTCATTAGCAACAGAGGAAAAGGCAATGAAGCTGGCAAAGGATTTTCAAACTTTGTGCTTCAGGGGAGGTTTTCACCTGACCAAATGGGTGAGTAAGAGCAGAAGAGGCTTAATGTCTGTTCCTGAAGAAGACAGAGCTCTTGAGCAAAAGGACTTCGACTTCAGCCCAAATTTGCTTCCAATGGAGCTTGCCCTGGGTGCTCAGTGGGGCACAGAAACAGTTTCAAATTTGAGGTAATCGGTTCAGGATATGACCCTCTTGGAGTTTTCGTACCAGTTTTACTGCTTTCAAAGTTTATCTTTCAAGACCATGTACAAAGAAAAATAGGAATGGGACAGAGAAATGAAAATCAAGTATATCCATAAGTGGAAAAAATGGATGGAATAATTTGTACCTGCTGGCAAACTACAATGTAAGTAGATGTATGTCTGGAAATGTAAGAGGCAAATCCTTTAAGTTCATTTCAATGGTAAATTTACCTTCATTTGCCTAGTTTTGAACATGAATAAAATGTAGCTTAGCACAGATAATGGAAGATTCAGTTTATCCCCCTATAAGATATAGAAAATGGAATGTTCTCATGTTAGCTGTGTGTGACAATAGAATTGTCAGTAGATTGAAGCTAGAAAGAACTGTTAGACAGGCATTAAGGTTGTGTATTCTTCTGACCTTTACATTACTGTATGTACTTTATGTACACTGATGTGATGAATGAGATAATATATAGAAAACTTAAGAAATGTAACCTAGATACTTAATCCTCAAGCAGAATACCATGTGTGTGTTTTCAACCCCATTTATCTGTGTATTATCAACTTTTCTATGTTATTTTTGTGTGATGGAGTACTTGTCTGGTACCTGCCTTTGAACTACAGTACATTATTTGGAACTAAAATGATTAAAAGGAACTACCAATTAAAACAATCCACACTCCTTAACTTGTTTTACGATGCACACAGTTTCTAGTGCTGCTATGTCATTTTTATATTATGATGACCAGGTTTTACAAAGTGCTGTGCACTGGCACCAAAGCCTGCCAGATGACATGCCCAGTCTCCTTTATGAAATTATGCAATTGAAGTACAAACCTTGACATCTTTTAAAAAGTATCTGCATGAGACATTGGGACAATTTATGAGGTATTCAATCAAATAAATGTGATGGTCTCTTCTCATTTGTTAAATTACTAATTTTCTCTTATGTTACAGTACCAAAACATGTCAGAGTTTATTAAAAGTCGTTTATGAGCTGCGATGGGCTATCTCCCTTATCAGACCTGCTTTCTGCTGCATCCGTTGGTACTGGAATACTCTGAATCCCCTTTGACCTTGGATTAAGCAGGATTAAGAATGTTAAATTACAAAGTATGTACTGCACCCTGCCCGGGGTTTGTTTCCTGCCTTGTGCCCTATGTTGGCTGGGATTGGCTCCAGCAGACCCCCCGTGACCCTGTAGTTAGGATGGATGGAAGTTATGTACTAAATCCTATTGAATGATGTCTAGCAACATGCCTTATTATAAAAGGATGCTTAGTTTCAGACTATGGTGCTTTTGCTATAGTTGTCTTCACTCTCCTAAGGAGAGAAATTGGGTTCAAAAAAACGATGCATGCATGTTAGATAAAACAAAAACACCTCATTTGTTTGCTGTTCATATTACATCATAATTGACTGATGGATTTTATTTTCCATTTTTTTCTTCACATTAGGCATAGATATTCTATGAAGCCATTGATAACGCACATTTAAAGCATCTGTTACTGATTTTTTCCTTTATTTTATAATAGTGTGATTTGTAAAAAGCTTTTTATTGAATATAGCTTGTTGTTTCTTAAAGATTAAAATTACAATAAGCCAGTCATTCTTCTTGCCCAGAGGGGACTGGGCGGTATCATGGTCTGGAATCCCTACAGATTTTATTTTTTCTCCAGCCGTCTGGAGTTTTTTGTTTTTCTGTCCCCTGGCCATTGAACCTTACTCTTATTCGATGTTAATGTTGATTTATTTTTTATAATTATGTCTTTCATTTTTCTATTCTTTAATATGTAAAGCACTTTGAGCTACTGTTTGTATGAAAATGTGCTATATAAATAAATGTTGTTGTTGTTCTATAATTCAACTAATTGGACTGACTTTCTAACTTTCCCTTATTTCGTACTGTAGAAACTCTTCTTTGAATTAGGATATAGGTAGTATTTCCAACCTGTCTTTTCAAAGAGTGCACCTCTAGATAATATAAGGCAGTTTCATGAACGTGACCCTTCAAATCAATTTTCACACTCATCTTTTATCTGGTAAAAACATAGAGAAACCACAGTCAGTAATATACATTCACACATCTATTAGACTAATTAGATTATTCAATAATTTATTAATTCTGAACACTGACCTTAAGTGCCGGCCTCATTCGGTCATGTGTTTTGGGAATGTACCCTGCTCAGACATTAATGAATAAAACCTTTGCTTATTCATTCAGTTTTGAATTTAAATTAACCCCTTATTACTATAGCAGCTCCGATATGGGTGACAACCGAGAGGACATCACTGCTGAATAAACAATCTATTGAGGCAATTTACTCTACACTGCTTGCATGCCATCTTATCTAGCTTGGCTAGAAGAATCCTAAACAAATTTTTATTTTGATAAAACCGAATACATTTGAAGAACTTTTTGAAAACTACTATAAAATCTGGTAAGCATTTATTTATCAATTAATTGAGATTCTGTACCCTTTGCATAATTCTGTATTCATCATTACTTAATATTAAATCTTTTCCTTTCTCAGCTTTCTAGGTTGGAAGGGAAGTGGATATCTGATGACCTTTGAATAAGATATAATCTGCATGTCATACAGATTTGTAATTCACTCATTTTAATGAATTCTTAAAATGAAAAACATATATAAAGTTTCTAATTTATCTAAATAAATCAATAATTTGTTCCATGTTAAGACAAACCTTTGTTTGAGAATGTGATTCCTGAATTCAATCTTCTTGACACACCACACCCACACCTTCATGAGAAAGCTGCAGCATTTAAAATTGGTCGAACATTTGTATTACAGTTTGCTCTATTGCTATGCCTTGGCAAAAACTGCAATAATCTCTTCTAAAAAAGGACCAAAAAACTTTCTGAAAATGCACCTTACTCAAAATATTACCTCTAGCCAAGAAGAAAACAAAAGAGATATAAAGTGAAAACAGCTGCAACTCTTTACACCAGGTGCCTCTTATTATAGGGCAATTGTAGTTAGTAATTTCCTGTGTAACTATCATGTAACTGGGCATTATTAATGTGTATGTAATGCATAAATCTACTAAGTGCATGATGCAGGTATTTACATAATAGGTAATCAGATCAGGTCGGGGAGCATGCACTGGTACAGTGTGTTGCCGCACCCACCACACGACGAAACAGCTCAGGATCCTGGTTGGCAAACCCCAGGCAGACACGTAGTCCAGTCCCACCTTCCGCAGCCAGGTGCTATGTATGCAATCTCTTGGCCTGGTCCAGCCACTTGGGCCCTCAACAATGAGGATCCTGCGAGCCAGATCACCCTCTGGGAATTGCGCCATCACAATATAGGTAATGTGCCTCATTTGGGACTCCATGAGCAACCCAAAGACACAAAGTCAAATCAGCGGTACCCAGGGATTCTCTGAAGAGACACAGTGCCGAAGGGGCCCAGTCTTCATCTTAAGTCATTGGATAACATCCTTGTCTCACAACCATATAGCAAGACAGGAAGCACCAGGACACTACAGACTTGGACCTTTGTCCTTCTGCATTGAAATTGGGAGTGCCACACACCGCTTTCCAGCGATCTCATGACCCACCCATGCTCTTCCAATCCGTCTACGGACTTCATAGGAAGAGTAACCAGAGACATGAATGTCACTACCGAGGTAAGTAAACCTCTTGACAAGTTTGGCACTCTCTCCACAGACAGACACACTGCTGATGACTGTGCCTAAGAGGTCATTAAAGGCCTGGATCATGGTTTTTATCCAGGACACTCTCAAACCCAGACACCTTTCTTCACCAACAGATGCCCCACAGCCGCTGGACTCCACGACCTTGCCCAACATCCAGTCCGTACAAGCACTGAACTGATCTTTGGACTTCAGGCTTCAAACATTATATAGTTTATGCCTACATTTTGTCATTTACTGCTAAAGTATGAAAAATGTTTCTGTTTTAAAAATGTGTTTACACAGGTTATTGTAGAAACAGAACACGCATGAAATGCATGTGTTCCAAATAATGATCAATTAATTCCACTCTTAAACTCCAGCACTTCACTCCCAGATAATCAATCAAGGCATGAGCTGGGAGAACTTTGTGTACATTCTAAGGCAGTGGGGTGATGGAATAGTAGGCTGCTTGCTGCTTGTCTTTATCGGCACATTTACAGGACAAAAGATGCTGACGGAGAGGTGTGAACAGATTAAAGGTGGGCCGGATCTACGAGTTTTTTTGTAGGCTCTGGTAATTCTAGTGTTAAAGGCCTGGATCTTGGTTTTTATCCAGGACACTTGCAAGCCCAGACACTCAGACTCCTCGCACAGTCTCTCGAGAACCCCGATCAGAGCCTCCATTGAGTCTGCAAAGATCACAGCATTATCAGCAAAGTCAAGATCAGTGAATCTTTCTTCACTAACAGATGGCCCGTAGCCGCTGGACTCCATGACCTGGACAAGGTAATTAGTAATGAAGAATGACAAATATGTATTTATATACAGGACACTTTTACTTAAGCTACACTTTAGGTATATGGCATTAACTGTAATAGCAAATAAAGTAATATTATTAAAGTATACAAAGTAAATGAAAAGATTTTTTACTGTGTTTATTGTTGTTATTATTGACGTTTCAATGTGGTCCTTTGTTAGTGTTGTGCTGTGTTTTTTCTGTTAGGCTCCTTGCTGTATCCTCTTTCTGGTACACGTGTTTTTGATACTGAGGCTTTCTTCTTGAAATAATGATGCTTCTCAGACTGGGCTTGGATACTGACACATAGTTCGGCTTAGCAGAGGGGTCTCAGTTTTCATGTCCACATAGGACAGAGACTACCAACCTTCAGCTCAATAAAAAGCTTTTAAGATTTCAGAGAGAGCTAGAAGGTGTAAACTCTGCAGGTTAGATCAAGGTCACTTCCAATTACAGAACCAGTGTCTTTTCATAGGGGCATTATTTTCTCTATCAAAGTTGCCATTCACTGAATTATAGCTCTTTGTTCGGACATAGGTGTCCATTTCACAACTCCATGTCTCAGTGGGTCTACAGAGACGTCAGTTCAACTCTGATTTACACCTTTCTTGTAGATGTTGTTCTTCTTCAGATGAAGTACGAGGTTGACCAACAATGTTAGAGCTGCAGTTATTTTCTCATGAATGCAAGCTGGGGATGCAGATGAATTTCTATGGCCCTTTAAAATCTGCTCTCTTAACAGGCCTTAATTGACAAGTCATAGCCTAGCAAAATGAGAAATACCCACTTGGTCCTACAGCAGTACTCTACAATTTCACTGACAAAGTTAATTATGAAAAACAAATAGGAGAAAACTGTGATATGTTTTACATTTTATAGTCAGAAAGGATGCTCTTGGCACATGTCATTTGCAGAATAGCTCAGATAGTAGCATGTCTGGGTGCAAGTAAGCAGCATTTCAGTACAAGTTCAGGCGATTTTTTAAACAATTGTTTTTTTCTAAAAGTTCATATAATATTGAAATTTACCGCATTATTCCATGTCCACAATAACTCTTTCATTTCTTATACATTAAGATGTGCATTTACTTAATTGTCTGTCTAGAAGTATAACAACATCTTTTGATTTCATTTGAATTTTCCATTGCTGTTATCAGTATTCTCTGATCTGAACTAATCTCACCTAAGAAATCAGAATGGCATTTGTGTCTATGTATCCTGCATTATTCTTTAGTGGTTCACACCAGCACAATTATTCAGTTTAAAATGATCACTCCAGTTCATAAAGTATGTCATCTGCATTCTATCCATTTTAGCAGAAAAACAAAATGGTTTGCAGAATATAAACATTAACGATTTCTAGTATATATATAGATTTTTTTCCAAAGTAATTGGTATTGTAATTTTGTTAAAAGCACATTGATCTGCATTCTACATATGAATAAATAAAATAATAACTAATAATAAATTAAATAAATAATAGTTTAAGTAACCTACATTTTGCTGTAGGACCAGGGTGCACTCCACAGAATGAGTAGTAACAACAATGTTTGATGCAGGAAACAAGTGTCCAATGTACAGATACACACCATAATTGAGATACAAAAGAGATTCACCCTCAGCTAATTTTCAAAGCCCTATGGGACACACTGGTATTTCATACGCAGAGAAATTAATTCAAATCCTATGAACTGAGGAGATGTGTGTTAGCAACCAATTACAGAATTTTCTATTTCTACAGAAACAAAAGAACAATAAGACAAGGTTGAGTACTGTCACCCAATCTAATTTGTTTAGTGAATACTTGGCAATTGAAGCCTTACAAGGAATGCATGACCTGAAGATAGCAGGGATTATATATATATATATATATATATATATACATATATACATATATATATATATATATATATATATACAGTGGTGTGAAAAACTATTTGCCCACTTCCTGATTTCTTATTCTTTTGCATGTTTGTCACACAAAATGTTTCTGATCATCAAACACATTTAACCATTAGTCAAATATAACACAAGTAAACACAAAATGCAGTTTTAAATGATGGTTTTATTATTTAGGGAGAAAAAATCCAAACCTACATGGCCCTGTGTGAAAAAGTAATTGCCCCCTGAACCTAATAACTGGTTGGGCCACCCTTAGCAGCAATTAACTGCAATCAAGCGTTTGTGATAACTTGCAATGAGTCTTTTACAGTGCTCTGGAGGAATTTTGGCCCACTCATCTTTGCAGAATTGTTGTAATTCAGCTTTATTTGAGGGTTTTCTAGCATGAACCGCCTTTTTAAGGTCATGCCATAGCATCTCAATTGGATTCAGGTCAGGACTTTGACTAGGCCACTCCAAAGTCTTCATTTTGTTTTTCTTCAGCCATTCAGAGGTGGATTTGCTGGTGTGTTTTGGGTCATTGTCCTGTTGCAGCACCCAAGATCGCTTCAGCTTGAGTTGACGAACAGATGGCGGACATTCTCCTTCAGGATTTTTTGGTAGACAGTAGAATTTATGGTTCCATCTATCACAGCAAGCCTTCCAGGTCCTGAAGCAGCAAAACAACCCCAGACCATCACACTACCACCACCATATTTTACTGTTGGTATGATGTTCTTTTTCTGAAATGCTGTGTTCCTTTTACGCCAGATGTAACGGGACATTTGCCTTCCAAAAGTTCAACTTTTGTCTCATCAGTCCACAAGGTATTTTCCCAAAAGTCTTGGTAATCATTGAGATGTTTCTTAGCAAAATTGAGACGAGCCCTAATGTTCTTTTGCTTAACAGTGGTTTGCGCCTTGGAAATCTGCCATGCAGGCCGTTTTTGCCCAGTCTCTTTCTTATGGTGGAGTCATGAACACTGACCCTAATTGAGGCAAGTGAGGCCTGCAGTTCTTTAGACGTTGTCCTGGGGTCTTTTGTGACCTCTCGGATGAGTCGTCTCTGCGCTCTTGGGGTAATTTTGGTCGGCCGGCCACTCCTGGGAAGGTTCACCACTGTTCCATGTTTTTGCCATTTGTGAATAATGGCTCTCACTGTGGTTCGCTGGAGTCCCAAAGCTTTAGAAATGGCTTTATAACCTTTACCAGACTGATAGATCTCAATTACTTCTGTTCTCATTTGTTCCTGAATTTCTTTGGATCTTGGCATGATGTCTAGCTTTTGAGGTGCTTTTGGTCTACTTCTCTGTGTCAGGCAGCTCCTATTTAAGTGATTTCTTGATTGAAACAGGTGTGGCAGTAATCAGGCCTGGGGGTGGCTACGCAAATTGAACTCAGGCGTGATACACCACAGTTAGGTTATTTTTGAACAAGGGGGCAATTACTTTTTCACACAGGGCCATGTAGGTTTGGATTTTTTCTCCCTAAATAATAAAAACCATCATTTAAAAACTGCAATTTGTGTTTACTTGTGTTATATTTGACTAATGGTTAAATGTGTTTGATGATCAGAAACATTTTGTGTGACAAACATGCAAAAGAATAGGAAATCAGGAAGAGGGCAAATAGTTTTTCACACCACTGTATATATAGTACATACAATTATTAACACACATATAATACAGTCCTGCTTGCAAGAATGAAAGCAATCTTCAAGAAATTATAGAGAGTATAGTGCTAGCAACACAACAACATGGAATGGAATTCAACTTGTAAAAGATGAGGATCATAATAGTCATTTGAAAAGAAGGACAAGTCTGTAGGAATACCACTGGATGGAATCAAACTGGAGCTAGTAGAAGGCTAAAAGTATTTAGCAAACCTTGCATTATTGGAGCACAAACATTTAAGCAATAAAGCTATTGACAAATGCTCAGGATTAGTTGGCTGGAAAATAATGCACTGAAATACACTTCTTTAAATACACAGCAAAAAGAAAAATGTCCTTTACATGACACGTTATGGGACAGTCAAGTGTAAATATGATACTAAAACATGTTAATTAATAAAGTAAATAGAAGAGGAAGGCTAGAAAGAAGGTTTGGTGATACAGCAGCACTTTGGATGTCTTATTGAGTCCTTGAATTTTCTCATGAGGGTAAATGGGGAACCAACTCACTACTACAACAGGCCACCACTCGAAGAGAACTAAATATGATATTACTACCTTAATAAAAATTCTTTGATACACTGAACTACAAAGGAAGTGTTTATAAAATCAAGCAAAATACACTTTTTAAAGTAAAAGAACCAAATTTCACATAAATGCCCTTTACCTGAACTTGTTGATGCTGGAGACTTACTACGCCTTGAAGGGCCAGGGCTCTTTGCAGTACTTCTACCTGGGACAGTTGCAATTTTGTTGTACGAAGTGGACTTCACTACTCTACATTCTGTGAGGAAAAACAAACAGGATGAGTTAATCATTAGGCTTATCAGATAAAACCTTAATTTTACATTATTACAAGTTAGGTAAGTCCCCCTATAGAAATCAGTTTTAACAGGCATAATAAACACATTTCCATTTAAACATTTTATGAACCTCTGCTAGTCAATTAAGGAATCTCAACAGCATAGAGGAAACGGCAGGATCTAATCCTTAAAAGTATGGCATTCAATCATGAGGCGCACGTCACTTTTATTGTTTGTGCACCAATAAACCAAACCTGCCAGTCAGTGAGATGAGGGTGAAAACCTGAGCAGCTGAAGGGAAACTTAAAAGGGATCTGAGGAAAATGGGTAAACTCTTTACAAGTTTTCATGTAATTTTTAAAAGCTTAATTTATCAAAAAAAAAATACATATATATTATTTTATTGTAATCATTCCATACAAATAGATCAATTTTTACAAAAATAGGATTGAAAACAAATCAACCAAAAAATATTCAGTATGCAAACATGTAAGCAGGTTTGACTGAGGCCCATGATGTTTAAACCAATGAATGTTCACATTTTATTTGTGAACATTCATTAAGAAAATTATTTTAACCACCTTAACACTTTATAATCACTCTAACATAATCAAAACCTTCAGGACCTGAAAGGGAGGTAGGTATCTGATGACCCTGTTGTCCCCATGAGATAAAGAAAACTCAATAAGGGTAATCAAAACAGATCAAGCATAATACTGGAAAAAAAATCAATTGCGATAATTTTGTAAGCAGCCAAATATTAAATGTTGTAACAGTAAAATATGAGAATTACAGGCTAATGCTATTTGGTGTAGACACCAAGTCATGGCTCCCATCCATGAGACTTCATACAAGTTGCATGCAGTACAGGCAATCTGAAATAATGGAGCAGGCTGTGCCATTATTTTTTGGTGCAAAGTACTCTATTAACAAAAGGCGGAAGAATTTGCAAAAAGTGTGGGCATCACAGGTTATCACAGATAAAAGAAACAGAGGCACAACTGGCCAAGGGGCTGGTACTTGGGACAATTCCCAATAATCATGTAAAAAGGAGCCTAGGGATTTAACAGAACAAAGAAATGAGTGAGGATCATTGGAAAGGCCAGTGATCAAAGGTAAAATCATATAGAAACAGTCTTGATCCACTGTACTAATTCCCTTCATAATTATAAACACTTCACTCATGTCACATCTTAATCTTCTTTTGCTTAAACCGAAAAGGCTCAGCTCTTTTAATCTTTCTTCATAATTCATCCCCTGTAGCCCTGGAATCAGCATAGTCGCTCTTCTCTTTGGAGTTTGCAGCTCTCAATCAGGGAGTGGAACACTGTCATACATTCCCCTTCTACTTCTACTGAACAAGGCACAAAAGCAGATCTGCAAATTGTACACACGAAAAGAGGCCATTATGACCATCTTCTCCAAACACTCTCCCATATTACTACAATCTGTTCTCCAATTTAAAGAGCTACCTTTGTGGAATTCACTTTACCAATAATGAAGACATTGAACCACCTGCAGAAAATTGGTTATACAATCAAAACTGAACATTTTTGGTTGAGTGACACAGGAAAGAATCATGAGTATTGGGTTGATAAAAATTAATACTCACAAGGCTCAAAACTTTTCATCACCTAAACACCTATACAAAAAGACCATAAGAAGTTTAAGTCATATCAAACTGGTGGTATGAGGCTCAAAATATAAAAGTTCATATACTTGGATTGGACTTTACGTGTGAGTCAATACACTTCATTTCTGTTCCAGTTGTAGAAAATAAATGTAAACAATTACATATATCTTTGGCCCTTGACTGTAAAGAGCCTTGGGGTGGTGTTGATTATAGAAAGATATAATACAGAATAAAAATAAAGGTTGCATATAATCTTAACATAATTTAAAATATTGTGTTCAAAATTATTTTTCTTTTCTTAACTAGGAGGCTTTACCCCCTGCTTGCTTCGCTCGCCAACCCCTGTGTTTGTTTAATACAATTTTAACTTTTTTTTTCTTTGGAATTATTTCAGTTTCATTATTTGCACTTTTACATTTAAAGCTTCAGTAAAAACAATATGTGACAATGCAATGTATAACTGCCCGTGAGTGAATATTGTTTGTTTCTCTAATAAATAATCCGACTTTTACTAATGTTTGTCCCTGTGAATTTTTGACTGTCATAGCAAAAGCTATTGTCATAGTAAACTGTAAACATTTTAATACGAATGGCATATCACGATCTCCTTTGGTGTGTAATGTTATTCGTGGAATATATACATTACCTTTCTTTTTGCCTGTTAAAATTTGCATCACTTCTCCGTGATCATAAATATACACCTGACCGAATTGTGTATTCTTGTCATTGCTTTAACTGTTGCGGGACCACAGATTCTCACAGCGTATGGTCTATTATTGTGTAAATCCACGTTTTGTCCATTGAAAGATGCGAATGCGAAAAGACTTTGTTGCCTAATCTTTGCCTTTTATTTCTGACCTCGATTTGTCCTGCTCTTTTTTCAGTTACACCTGGTTCTGATGATTAACCACTGTTTGTTTTGTGGTAATGCGACCTTTTCTATCTTTTCTTTGATTCTGTAGCGACTGACATGATAAAGTCAACACTCGCTGACTTCGTAACCCCAAACACAACTTTCTAGCACCTTCTCCAACCCCTAATCCCCTACGTCTCGCACCCCCCTTACCGCATCAATCAATACCCCGCTATCAGTCTTCTGTGCTGTACTCCGCCCTCCCTCAATCTGACCGAACAGTCACTTAAAACCAAAAAGGCCGCAACCTGGCTGGGACGCTGCAATACTTTCTAATTTTACTGGTTTTCTAATCTCTTATCTGCCTTTTTTTCTCTCCAACGCCTTTGGGTCTCTATTTTCCGTATTGTCCTGATACGCTTTATATGTGTTGAGAGCATATGATCTGTGTGAACTACGTGCTTTTACACAACTGGCTGTTTTTTGATGGATCTGCGCTTATACAGGTATGATATCTTTTGTAAGGGAACGTGTCTTGCAAGAATCTCATGTTTCACGTCCCCGTGAGACAGTCTCTTGGCACCAAGTCTTAAGTTTACGGTTCCCGCGAGACGCTCTTTGGCAAGTCTCTTTTGTCTTGCAGGTCTTTCAAAATGTCTTTCGAGAACTTCTGAGAAGATCACGTATCGTCACCTTGCTTTTGCTTTCCAGGATTTCTTTTTATAATAGAGAGATGATTCCTACAAAATCAAGCAGCTAACTATGAAATGGCCTGCCTGCTCATCATGTTTATATATTCAGTGTTCAAGGAGTTCCAGTAACATTTAAGTGGAAGTGATGGCAATTCACCTTTCTTATTAATGTATGGAGTCTATTATGTTTAAAAAACATATGTCATAGTCAGTCATGGTAATGATCTTATGTTTCGTTTTATAACTATTATCCATCCACTCATGACATTATCGTAGCAAACACTGCTGCCTTTGAAACTTGGACTAGCTGGCATTCTCTGAAATCAGTCATCTAAACTAAAATCTTCTAATCTGCAGAAGCTTGCAAAATGAAAGACAGATGGAAAAGATTTCTGTAATAAACCTGACTTTTGGCTGACGTTTCTGTTTTTGCAGTCAGTATAATCATGCACAGTACTATGAACTCAGATAACACCATCACATAAGGAAAGCTAGCAAGCAAACCAGTTTTCAGAATCATGTTACATCCAGCAGACACAGAGGTAAAGAGCAAAGTAGCCAAAGGAAGATTTGGTATCATAGTGTAACAAAGTAAGGAAACTTGAAGTCTGCCAGGAGGGCCATCACAACTAGTAGCTAAAGCACTAGGTCCAGTCACTTCACCTGAGTAAACATGTTATACTGATGAGTTACATAACCAGCAGAAACAATTATCCAATAATTCTATGTTTGTAAAGTAGTCAGTGTGGGTTTCTGATTAGAAAATATTATTATGGAAAATCTTGGAGCAACCCCTCAACCCAAAATAACAGCAAAAAGGTGTTCCAAATATGAGTACAGTGACTTTACTAAGATACACTATGCTAACGTATCAGGTGAATTCATTACAATCCAAATCAGTTGAATGAAGATGAAGCCACTAAGTCTACTAACTATGAAATTCGTCTTCCTAGCAGTTGTCCCCTCATTATTACATGATTTATTTAGGAAGAGCTGGACCCTTAATATCACCTTGCATGATTCAGAAGAAGCAGCAATGGTTGAATAGACACTTAATGACTCTATAAACCCTTAAATTGCATATTTTAAGATAGAATGGAAATGATCAGTCAGTCAGTCATTATCTAACCCGCTATATCCTAACACAGGGTTACGGAGGTCTGCTTGCAGGGCGCAAGACAGGAAGATATCACCGGGCAGGACGCCAGCCCACCACAGATGGAAATGGTCACTTTGGTGTAATCTGTGGATTAAGCAGATGTCAGCTGAAATGTCCTTACAAGGAGACACCACTGAAAACATCCTGTGAAGGGAAAGAAAAAAGCACTTTCAATAGAACCTTGTGAATCCTAGATACTGTAGATAGATAGATACTTTAGTACAATATTTTTTATGTCATAAGCATTTGTTGCCATTCTGTCCGCAGCGTCCTTTTCTAAGATCAATCTCATATAACCCTATGTGGCCTTCCTTTCCCAATTCTGAGAGTCTCGGTTCTTTTTTTTAATCAGTACTGTAGAGTAGGTTTTAGGTTTGAGGTAAGACTAACAGTGCTGCTACTGGCAGATCCTAAACATACGTCTGAGTACTTGGAGAACATTCAAACAATTACAAAAATGTCAGGACCTTAAATAAGCCACTCGAAAATCTGGTAAAGAGTGTCATCAGGCTACAACAAAATCCAATTATTGTTTGACTTTCTGGAGCACGAATGAGCACCCCACAGAGCAAAGGCATGACCATTCAATAATTGGAATGGAACACATAGGATGGATGAAGATCTACAGTATCTGTTTATTATGTAGTTACTTTCATATCTATCTATCGAATGACTTTCCTAACCATCTATTTAACAGTATATTTATTTATTTATCTTGTGCAGTTCCTTTCTTTTCTGTCTATATTATGTCATTTTGTCTCCAATAATACCTTTTAGTGCCTTACATCTTTCTCTTTCTCACTATCATTACGAACTCATTCTGTCCTGTTAAAATCAGTACTTGTTATAATGAAGGTCGAGTAACAGTACTGTTATTTAGCCTGAATGTTATATACTACCAGATCTCCATGTCCTTACAGAAACAACAGTCTTTATTACTGTAGAATTTTTATTTTTGCTTCTTGCTGTTTTTTTTCTCCATAGGTAAAAATTCAATGATTTGCTGTAGACGTCTAATTAGATAATGAGAAAAACAAAATCTCTTTTTTGCCAAAATAAATTTTCATTGTGAAGAATCTGATCATTTCTTCTCCCATGTGTCTTCAAACCAAAATGTCAACCTTTACATTTATAGTATGTACACAAAAACCAAAATGTTGGCAATCTGAGCTTATTGCAGCCTTACTTAGAATTGTTAACCGTAACATTTACACACTCAAACATGAAGTATTATAGTTTCTTTATGTATGTGAGGTCACATACATGAATGCAGCTACATCTTGTTATGAGTACAGAATAAACTAAGCAGTTGTATCCTATTTGATATTACATGTGGTATGAGTTTGGTAACATCACATCCATATTCACATATTGTGTTATTGGGATGGATGCCTCAGTATCTGATGCAGGGGCAGTTGATCCCCAGTGAAGACAGAATTGCATGTACAATGTCAGACACTGGGCAGAGCTCATCTATGGCTGGACAGATATTCAATCAACTCAATTTTCTACCACGTACTTTCCAGTTTTGTTTGGTGTGGTCTTTCCAGTAAATTTATTGTGTATTGCAACTTTATGTTGTTACTTTGAAATAAATGTTTATACAATATTAATGATAATTTATTATTTAAAATAATGACAAACTAATGAACCACTTGGCAATTTATCATTAATCCCTTACTAGTCTGATATGGCATGAAGGCCAGTGATGATACATTTTTCTTGCAATATTCTGAGTTAACTCCTGGGCTCCCTGAGATCCTTATGTCATCAGTTACAAAGAAAGATGCACAATGGCATATCAGTCCAGTATCTTTACTTTATTTCTTCACATAGTTTATTGGCTTTATCTTATATAAAATCTGACTTTATTACTACAAATCAGTGTTTGTGATCTAATTGTTAAGTAGCATTACATCATACTATATATATTTTATAATAATGAAACTGAACACTGAGCTGGTTAAGTTTTGTTACGAACAAGAAAGGTCCATCGCGAAGGTTATGTGGCAGAAATAATATGAGAAAATACAATATAAACAAAAGATCTTTATCATAGATAATTGATCTTGGTGTAAAAGTATCCTAAAGCGATGATGTCGACCTGGTAATCATTAGTCATTAAAACACCTCACAAGCAGTTGGGCTCCTCAGTTCTCTCTCTCTCTCTCTACGGTCAGTTTTTTAAAAACAGGGTCACCTCAGGGTTTTGCACTCAGATTTAAATAAGCAAAGGTGCTGACTGAAATCTGCCTACATGTAAAGAAAAATATAAAAAATCAAACTATGTACAGCCTCCTACAGCATGTGGGCTTACACAGAATGCATCACACTAAGCAAGTGTTAACTTTGACTGAAACACAAGCCTAAGAGAAACCCCACTGGAGTACTTTGGCAGTCTGTTCATCAAAAACAATGATTTAATTGTAAATGCACACTATTTCTGAGTGACAACCATTTCACTACTGAGACCAATCAGTGCTAAATTCCATTGAATTCCCTCAGAGTTACAAACAAGCCAAGTAAAAAGTATGAATTTTTTAAACATCTGAAATCCAAAAAATATTGTCAAAAGAGGAAATGGTCAAAATGCACAATGACTCAGCCACTCTTATTGAATAATAAATAATAAATCACAAATCAATTGAACCTGCCCATGCTGAGGATATGGAAGGATAACAGAAGGATCTGTGCACAAACCAACATTGACACAGTAAAAATTCCACTAGGAGAGGGTTCCAAAAGATGTGAAGCAAAAGTGCTAACCACTGTGCTACAGTATCACTAAAATAAAAACAAAAAGTAAACTTAAGTGAGGACAAAAGGAACAAAAATGGCAAATGATGCATTCAAGTCACAAGGACGAGGTTGAAACTATACCTGGCAAATTATGAATGCAAAGTACGAGTCTGTACAAACCCAATAGCTAAAACACAGCACTGTAAGGGAGGAAACAAGGCAGACATGATTCAGACAAAGTTAAGAGTACAAGATAAATTCATAAAATTTGGGGTGAGCTTGCAAAGCAGGCAGAATAAAACAGTATAAAATCCTATCAGGGCACTGTGAAAATATACAATGCCTTTTGAAAAGAATAAGAAAGTGAACAATCTGAGCGAGTGTTTATCAAAAGGTGAGGAATGGGCTTTGGTGCAGAAAGATGGCCAGCATCCAAAGATCTCAGTTTTCCTACATATTTCACTTTATTAGTCATGGTGTAGCAGTTTGTAAACATCACAGGACTATGCGTTAAAAAGGCAGTCATCTTGGTAAAGGTGTAGCCAGGAGTGATGATCGAGGAGTCAGTCAGTCAGTCAGTCATTTTCCAACCCGCTATATCCTAACTAGAGGGTCACGGGGGTCTGTTGGAGCCAATCCCAGCCAGCACAGGACGCAAGGCAGGAACAAATCCCAGGCAGGGCGCCAGCCCACCGCAGGGCACACACACACACACACCAAGCACACACTAGGGAAAATTTAGGATCACCAATGCACCTAACCTGCATGTCTTTGGACTGTGGGAGGAAACCGGAGCAACCGGAGGAAACCCACACAGACACGGGGAGAACACGCAAATTCCACACGGGGAGGACCCAGGAAGTGAACCCAGGTCTCCTAACTCCAGCCGCCCTCAACAGAGAATTTTCAGTCTTATTTAAGAGACTGTAGAGACATTGAAGATCAATTTATACAATTAATAAGATTGAAGGGTGCAACAAATATTAATTTGTTTATGAGCATTTTTGCCCATAGATATGAGTTTAAGTTTCACTTGAGAAATATACAGTATATGATAAGTGAACAGCAAAAAAGCAATATTACCAAATCATATTCAAAGTGTAATATTGTTCTGTAGGAGACGGTGGTACTGACCAGAAAGCAGGAGACAGAGCTGGAGGTAGCTGAGTTAAAGATGCTAAGATTTGCATTGAGTGTGATGAGAATGGATAGGATTAGAAATGAGGACATTAGAAGGTCAGCTCAAGTTGGACGGTTTAGAGACAAAGTCAGAGAGGCGACATTGCATTGGTTTGGACATGTGCAGACGAGAGATGCTGGGTATATTGGGAAAAGGATGCAAAGGATAGAACTGCCAGGGAAGAGGAAAAGAGGAAGGCCTAAAAGAAGGTTTATGGATGTGGTGAGACAGGACATGCAGGTGATGGGTGTAACAGAACAAGATGTAGCGGACAGAAAGATATGGAAGAAGATGATCTGCTGTGGCAACCCCTAACGGGAGCAGCTGAAAGAGGATTGAAAATGAAGTGCTCCTGGTGTTTCCCACATTCTCTACCAATTTTTTTTTACTTCCTGCAAATATTCTCTGGGTGGTTTTAAAAAATATACACATTAAATAATATTAGGATATTCTTTAACAACAGAAAGATGTTAAGTGTTCTGCAAATTACTGTGGTTAATTTAATAAAAGCTTTCCATTCCAATGTTGTCCTTCGTGTACTGTATATACTGTGTATTGTGGGCAACTGGGATATGCTGATTCAGTTACAGAGAAAACAAACAGACAGAGAGCACTTTAAGGGCTGAACCAGGTGTGCGCAAGTCTCAAACTCAAAGTCATTGAAAACTTTAAAGCTAACTGAGTTACTGTGCTTTCTGTTCACTACCACACTGAGTTTCTATCTTGTAGATCATTCATGGAGCAGAATAATGCCAATGGAGATGCCTGTGAATTATTTTAATTTTCAGGAAGAAACAAGTGAAGAAGTTTAACATGTTTTCTGTGTGCCCTTAAAAGAGACATTAGTATTGGTCCTTTAAGTTCAAGAAAAAATAGTGTATAACAGGACTTTTTGGAGTACTTTTTGTGCAACTCTGGACATGTACATACACATATACTCTATATATATATATATTAGTGGCAGGTGGCTGGGGGCTGTGCCCAGCCTGGATGACGAGAAGGACCAGGAGAGGGTCTATGCCTCCTCCGGACCACGAGAGGGCAGCGGCCCTGGTCTGTGTGAGAGCCACAGGAATTGAGCATGAAAGCTCAACCCTATAGGCCCCGTGGCCACCACCAGGAGGTGCCCTGAAGACTGTGAAGCCCTGGATGTCAGCACTTCCGGAACAACCGGAAGTGCTGCCGGAAGTATTACTAGAGACACCAGGAAGTGCCACAGGAAGCTCATTGGGAGGCACCGGGTGGGGATAAAAGGGGCCACCTCCCTCCAGTCATCAGCTGGACAAAGCTCGGAGGAGAGGAGTGGAGGCGGTGAAAGAAAACAGGGATTTGGAGAAGCCCGGACTGAGGGTGCGTGGTGCAGGGGCACTGACTTGTGTGCGGGACACTTGTAAATAGGACCTGTAAATAAAACTTGTGTGGTACTTGAACCATTGGTGCCTGCCTGTCTGTGACAGGGCTGGTTTCCACAATATATATATATACACACACACACACCATTTTCAATTGAGTACAACTGTGAATCACAACTCTGTGCAACCAAAATTCTGACAACATGCTACCCAAATAGGGCTACGACCCAAAGTTTAACAATATTTGAACTACTGTATAATATATTAATACTGGAGAGTGTAGTATTAATGTATCAAGTAAAGAAGTGTCATAACTTTTTCACATTTATGGCATGAGATGGAAAAGTACAATAAGCAATGTTTATCATCCTCTTTAATAAAATCCCTGTGTGCATCCAGGTGTCCATGTGTGTGTCTTCTGGTGAAGTGCACATGCACACTCTCAGGCACGTGTGCGAGAAAGAGACACACACACACACATTGGCATGCGCACGAGAGACAGACACACACAGGCCCGCGAGACAGACACACACACAGGCGTGCGAGTGAGACACACACACGCAGGTAAGCGCGTGCATTGTTGCAATGTTACTTTTCTTGGTTGTTTATTAAATTACAGATTTTTCAAATGTTCATTTTTTTCCCTGTGCTTAAAACTCATTAAAAAAAAGTGTTTTTACTGAGCGGTTCGTAACGCAATAGCACAAACTCTTGCAGTGTTAGTTTTCTCTGTTGTTCAAGGTTTTCTCAGTGTTATTCAATGTTTTTACATTTAGTTTACTATCACACTGTGCATTCAATGGTATAATTAACTATAATGGTGCTTAATAACTTAAAAAAATATATATTTACATACAGTTCGTACGGTCTGGAACGGATTAATTGTATTTACATACAATCCTATGGGGAAATTACTTCGGTTCACAACCAAATCGGGTTACAACCAGAGTTTTGGAACGAATTATGGTCGTGAACTGAGGTTCCACTGTATTACTGTCAGAGAAAATTACAGGCATTTTACGGAAATACAAACCAGTATTACTGAGAGAGAAAATTAAAGGCACACAATACAGTGACTCATATTACAGCCACATACAAGGTCCCTTGCCATTTAATATAGACTGTTCCTACTAATGTTTATGCACTACTGTTCAAGCGCCCGTTATTGTAACAGGCTTAATGTCTAGTCATATATAACAGTTGTTGAGGTTACTCAGCACTTACTGCTGTAACTACTTGTAGGCATTGATGGTTTTGCTTGAGGCTGGGCTGATTTGTCTACTTGGACGCATTACTAGGCTGGTGATGTGCAGAGCAATATGTTGTTCATTCTTTTAGTTTTTGTAAAAACGTTGCATCTAGGGAATCTAGGGAAACTGTTGTAATTCCCGGGAAACCGGGAACGGCCAAGTTCGCATATATAGCGTGTAAAAGTGTAAAAATCGATCAAGAAATAACAGAGTTATAGTTGAAAACTGAAGCTTTGAATAGCAGCTTTAAATTGCAATTCGTCAGTCTGTTGTATCTGCATTATCTGTGCCAAGAAACGTCCCATCACAGAATGATGACAAGAAACTGGATGCAACAGTAACAGCTGAAATGGCGGTGTTTTACAGCAACGGCAAGCGCGGGCGTTGTTTAGAACAAGTGTATCTGTATCTGATGACTGTGCTGCCTACTTCAGTGGAGGCAAAGTGTGCTTTCTCAGCAGCTGGCATACTCTGCAGGAAGTACTCCCTCGCCTGGACGACCGCACGCTGGACAAGTTATGCTTTCTACGCTCTAATTACCGCAACTAACTAGATCGGGGTGCCCACATATATATATATATATATGTATAGATAGATAGATAGATAGATAGATAGATAGATAGATAGATAGATAGATAGATAGATAGATACTTTATTAATCCCAAGGGGAAATTCATATATATATGTATAGATAGATAGATAGATAGATACTTTATTAATCCCAAGGGGAAATACATATATATATATATATATATATATATATATATATATATATATATGTATATATATATATATATATATATATATATATATATATATATATATATACACATACATACATACATACATATACTTTATACTTAAAATATATGTCGTTGTACCTTGCATAACTGAATAACCTTTATGGCACAATAACAATTCAATACATTTATGGTCACTACAGTATTTGGATTTAATAATCTTCTTGTGGGAAAAGGCTAACACGCATAAATAAATAGAGCCGAATAATGCAGTCAAGGAGCTTTTGAATTCAGCTGAGTGAAAAATGACAGCTGTCCGATTAACTGCGATTTTAGTTCCCTCTCTTTTCTCTTTCTCAGATCGCTTTTCGGAAGGAAGTCAGTTTCGTAGTTTATATAAACAGTTCTAAAGTGCCTTTCCACATTTTCCTTCTTTGGAATAGCAATGATTGATTGACCGATCAGACAAACGCACTTCAATTATGACATTGTGAGAGAAAAAAAAATCGTCTTCTAATTCCACATAAAGCCCATACCCTCCCCAAACAATTTTTTTAAAATCCCTTCTTTAGTCGATATAAATAGGAAGGCTAACTAGATCATAGCCGGTGTTTTGCAGTAGCTCGCGCGCTTGATCATGCATGCGGGATGACCAGTGTTATTAGGAAAGAGATCTCAGATTGGCCGCCCTGTATGTCAATCAAGTGGCAAATGCCATAAGGAGGATATATGATAGACTAATGTTTAAAAAAAAAATAAAAAATTAATGCAACGCGATCTACCTGCACTACCTTTGCGATCTACCGGTCGATCGCGATCGACGCATTGGGCACCCCTGAACTAGATACATGCACTTATATGACAGCATGAACTGCTTGTAAATAAGATTAGTCTTGTATTGGTGTCAACAAACTGCAGTAGTTTTATTAAAAATAAGTGTCGGTCGTTCTAAAACCGTTCACATGTGAGATGCCCGTGCACTGTGTCATCCCCGGGAGCCCGGGATTCCCGGGAATGACATGCGGGATTCCCGAATTCCCGGGAATGGATAAACCCGTCCGGGAATGGATTCCCTAGTCGCATCTACAGTAAAGCCAAGCATTGGTGCTCTTACAGTTTTCTAACTCTTTGTTCATTTTCAGCCCTCCAACTATACACGTCCAGGAAGATGCAAGTGTTTTCAATGTTGCTTTAGTATGTTCATTTTCTTTTATAAAGTAATTTGAATCTACCATTTCAACTTTTAGAGGTTGAATGTGACCACAGTCGACACATGTGCATTCTTTTCCAGGTACTGATCTCTCTAAAGTTTTGAATGCGGTTTAGTGGTTTGTATTCTCAACAGCATGTAGAATCCTTCAGCACAAGAGAATGGCAGGAGTCTCTGCTGAAGGGTTTATTTCTGTTCTTTCTCAATTTATGCATGTAGGAATATGCACCCTATTGAACAGTACATTAGTACAGTGGTTATTAAACTTTTTTTTCTTTGACCAAATTTTGCCTTTTTTGTTGTCTTTGAGACCAACAATCACCACACACCATCATCCCTTCTTCCTTGGAGAATCACTGCAATTAATCACCCTTGGGTCCCCATTGGAGAATCAATCACATGGAACAAAGCATACGCAACCCTTTCCCAATGATTACTATTGCAATTCACATTTCTACGCAACCCAAATTCAGACAACATGCTACACAAAATGGGTCAAGACCCATATTTTAAGAACGATAAAGGGGATTACCTAACTCAATGAAAAAGGCTATGCTGTTTTAAGGCTTATTGATTAAAGGAAAAAAAAACATTAAGCATATTAAGCAAATTTAGTTTAGTTAGCTTACAAGTTTAGTTAAGCGTCAGCTATTTCAGCGAATGGTTCCCTGTACTTACAGTTTACAGTTTCTCAACTTAGGTTCATTTACGTTTTGTGAGATTGAGTGTTTTCATTCCTAAACTAAGTTTCAAAATCTCAAACTCAAATACATCAGTTTCCCTGTGGACTGCTGTTAGCAGAGCCTCCTTTTAACACTAGCAGATCTTCCAGGTGCACAGTGCAGTCCACATGACCTTCCAGTGCTCAGCAGAATTTTGATCTGCTGTAACTTGACATCCATCCATCCATCCATTATCCAACCCGCTAAATCCTAACTACAGGGTCACAGAGGTCTGCTGGAGCCAATCCCAGCCAATACAGGGTACAAGGCAGGAAACAAACCCCGGGCAGGGTGCCAGCCCACCGCAGAACTTGACATTAAACTTCAAATTATATATAATATGGATAAGAAGCAATTGCCGCAGTAATGCAATTATTAGTTATCTTTTTTGTTTACTTTTCATAAGCTCTTTTAGAAGTATCAATGTGGATCTCTAATTAACCTTTACTGGTGACTAATTTGCAACATAATATACAGCAGAGAGTCAATTATAAAAACTAAAAAAAATTATACTACTGTATTTCACATAATTATACTTCCCAATTAGTCAAGCACCATGCTGGTTTTTTTTTGCTTCCTTATTACTGGCTCCTGGCATATTTTGAAAGGCTTTGCTGCATTGCAGTATGGAGACATACACGATCTCCACATGTACCTGGCCGTCTGGAACTGTTGCTTCCTAGGGCATTCTGCCAAAGATGTGGACATGGAAGTAAGATCAGCATGCTCCTTTCCTACTAGGCATGCAAAGTGACTGACTTATATGATGAGCAAAGCATCAAGGGGTGTGAAAATCCAGTCATCCATCTTCATTAATATCAGGCACATGTTGACAAGATGCTCTCACAAGACGCTGAGCAACCCTTCAGTGACAGACCCTCTGGAGGAAAAGTTGAGCTATTACGCAGTAGCACAATGCACCATGTAGTTCAAAGTGACTGTCAAGCATTAACGTAGACGTGACAAAAATACATATATTTTTTGTACTTTTAAATGAACAAGTCTGTTTTTTAGAAAAGTGGAGATCATTCACAAGCAGGCAGAAAGATGAAGAAGATACAAACAAATGGGCTCTAAGTGATGGCTATTGTATAAGTATCCCAACCAAACATCTGAGCTTCACCTTTATTAGTCCACTGGTAGGTAACGCGTCATGTGATGGTCCTGTACTAAGAGTTGCACAGCAACACACATGGAATGGAAGGGTCAGGAGAAAACAGCAGTGAGATGGAAGCGCTCAAGTCAAAGCCCCAACCTTTTCTGGATATAATAAAAAAGGAAGGGCAAGTGGGTGGTTGGGGAAGGGATTTGGGTTGAACCCCTGCTCACACCAGACATTAAGGGAGGGCTGAAGACAACACTCCAGTCCATTACGGATGAACAGGTTTGCTTATTGTATGTATTTAAAAAAATAAACTACACATACAAAGTTCTTCTTTCAAAAGCTTTGTTGTCAATAGATAATAAATATGGGATGTTCCAGCCCAAAGTTCGGTGTTGACGTCTACCTAGAAATGAAAAAACAAAATCATTTCCAGGAAAGTAAAAAAAAAAACAAAAAAGCAACATGGGGTGAGTCTGGTAGTTGACTTTGGTGGTCACAATTTACTAGGCAATAAATACCAAAGGAAGTAAACTGCTCAGCTGTGGTCAGTAAGAGCACCTTTCAGTGTGAAAAAGACAACAACTGCTAGTTAGTTTGTTTCCTTGGGAGCAGAGACCAGTAAACACTAAATAGAAATTGTAGTCTTAGGAAAAATGACCCCAAATGATTGGGCTAACTTTTGTTAAAATGAGCAAACCAGAAACTGGAGACTTAATTGGAAATTCATAATACTAAAATGTAAAGATTTCTTTTAGTATTGTTTGGAGATAGCTTTTTTAAAGTAAATGTAGAAAAAGTCTGAATTGCAGTCCCTGCCTCTCAAGTAATCTACATTAGAAGCATCACCAATTGAATAAGAAAGCAACCTTAAAATGCTAAATAAAGCCTGACCTCATCTAGGATCCAACACAAAAAAAGAAAAAAAAAACCCCACAAAGAATATAATCAATATTGAAATGAATAAAACAAACAATTTCACAAAAAGCACCAAAGTACTTTTAACTTGTTGGACATCCTGCTATCACTATGTTTTCAATTCAAATTTATCTTTATTGACAATGCTCACTTGCTCATTATTTTCAATAAGAATATGATAAGACTCAAATACAAACTCTTCAACTTACAAACATAAACAGATTTCAGGGTAAGCAGAATAAAACAGAAATGCATCTTAATGATAAACTAAAAACCATGTGTGAAAAGGTGCTATATGGGCGCCAACCCGACACATACTGACACCGTGAGGCACGTGTAAAATAAATAAACTTTTTATTTTCTTTACCTGTGGGGCACATCTTCCCCATGTCCCACAGGCACAACAGTCCCAAAAGACACACCAAACATAACACCACCACAAAAACACTATTCCTTTCCTCCACTCCTCTCGGCAGCTTAGTTTCCCTCCTCCTGACTCTGGCTCCTTGGCTGAAGGCTGCAGGCTCCTCTTATAGCCCACCCGGAAGTGCTCCAGCTGGTAATTAGCCTAATTAGGCTGCACTTCTGGGTGTGGCTGCATCACAGCCCAGACAGGCTAGTTAAGTTGTTCAGATCCCCCTGCCGGTGGCCACGGAGCCCAAAAGGCATGAGCTCCGATGTTCCATGATTGTGGCCCCAATACCGCCCAGGGGGGCTGCCACCAAGTGTTCTGGGAAACATAATGAGCCTCCCATGGCAGCTTCCCCAGATTCCGTGCCAAAGGGGCGTCCCAGCCATCCGTCGCACATGGCAATATAAATACTTGTTAACATATAGTACTAAGCAAAGGTTCTGATTTGCTTGACAATGCAATATATGACATTAGATTAAAAACAAATGCAGTAAGCATTGATAAAATAAAAACCGAGAAGAATGTCTTGCAAAAAGTATGGGTATCCTTGAGAAACTCCAGTCATTTGTTACATTCCACCAGCAGCACACCTGATTCAAATTAATGACATAGGTACAATTTAACAAAATTTGGGGTGTCGCAAGGACAGTTGTGAAAACGGGTAAGTTAACACTTTGATAATCAGAAATTCAGAGTTTGCTATTAACAAGGGCATAGTCAACAAGCAATTGGAAATCAAATTGAATTATCAAGATGTGGTATTGAAACTTACAAAGAAATGTATCTGATAACAAAAATTACAATGAAAATCTATAAAAACTGATGAAAAGTACTTATAGGTCACCACCTTAAGAGACATAAGGAAATCTAGTGAGGTGTTTGTCCATCATCTGGTACAGTCATTTTGTTCATTTCATTTTTTGTGTTTATGTTTTGCCTTGATTGCTCCATGATTCTTGTGGTTCCTTAAGCTCAATTTAATTATAATTAATACTTTTGTGAGGCTTCATAGATTTTAACCTTGAGTTTGGCTGAAATCAAAACAGTGTAGTAAAACCAGGAATCGTGCACAACCTGGTAGATTAGTAGCTGGTGTGTGTTAACCTGGTAGATTTGTAGCTTTTGAGGGCCACAATTGACCTTGGAAGTAATCATTGAGCTAGCTGTATAATCCAGGGGCCTCATGTATAAAAGGTGCATACACGCAAAAATGTTACATACGAACGTTTCCACACTCAGATCGCAATGTAAAAAACCTAAACTTGGCATAAAGCCTCGCACATTTCCACGGTAGCTCATACCCTGGCGTACGCAAGTTCTCTGCTCGGTTTTGCAGACTGGCGGCAGCCAGCATCAAAGCAGTGCTACTGTTCCAGTATGGTTTCCTTTTCTTTTTTAGATCCACATCCCTGATGCGGCTTTATAAATACACTGAAATTAACTGCATATTGTTTATTAGTTTAATGCATCTGATTGTAATTAACCTGTAACAATATAATGGACCACAGAATGGTCAAATTATTCCAAATACAATAGCTGCTTTAGCATTGTTACTCTCACTGCACCTTCTTCTTCTTCTTTCAGCTGCTCCCATTAGGGGTTGCCACAGCAGATCATCTTTTTCCATATTACTCTCACTGCACCACTTGGAGTATTTATATCACTGTATCTGAGTGTAGAATTACAGCTCTACAGCACCTGATTGGAAAGAGAATTATTGGCATACAGCATCAAACACACGCTGCCTCAGACATGCTGTCTATTGAACTGCTCTCATATGGCAAACATTTCAGAGCCTTTCCTTGTGGTTCAGAAACAGTTTCATCCCAAGAACTAAACGCACTCAATCAGTCCACCAAGTGCTCCTTGTAGACCTGTTTGTATTTATAAGTACAATCACCTCACTGTAAACTTGTGACACAGTTATAATATTGCACAACCTGAGCCACTTTATAAAGCGCGTATTTACATATGATGACGATATAATTTTTAAGATGAAATGCAGCAAAATAAAACTTTAACTTCATTTAAATAATCTATATTTCTAATAAATAAACATGTGAGGACACGGTGTTGTAATGCTAGCAAGGAACTGGCGCTCCGTTCACAGATTGTTCCTGCCTCGCGCTGTATTCTTGCTGAGACTGGCACGACAATGGATGGAAGATATTTCAATGTTTCTTAAAAGTTCTGAAGAATCGGCGTTCTAAGCTTACAGACAGCTTAACATCTATTACAGAGCTGATTGTGTGGTGATTGGGTATTTGGAGAAAGAAAAGGAAGGACGGGAATTGGGGGTTAGTAAATTTGAAAGAGACAGTACTCCTGCAATAAATTATTTCATTGAAGGTCACGCACGTCGCAGCAAGCATCTTGCGTGAGGCAGGAACAATCCCTGCGCCAACGTTTTCCCATGTTTAATAACATGCTTTAACTCCTGTCATCATGAAAATGATATTACGTATACATCTCAGTATTTTAATTATTCATAAAGCTGTAATATTATGAATGTAATGGATTCTGTGTCCTATCAGAGGAAGAGAAATCCCAGAAGCGTAGTGACTCACACACATAGCGTACATAGAAGATGAAATGCAAAACAAAGCATTTAATGTGCTACTTTAGTTATGATGGCATTTGAGAAACTACTAAATTAAACGATTTTAAGATGAAGTTTATGATGTTCTACTTTAATGACAAAATAAACTACATGATTAAAGTGGACATTTCGAGATTAAAGTTGACATTTCGTGCTTTTTTCCCACTGTGTGCCTATATTTATTTTCTCTGTACCCTAATAAGCTTTCATATGACACTCAGACGGTGAGCTACAACTCGCCTTTTCACGGCGAATTTGATATCTGACAACTTCTTTTTTATTTCAGGCACTGTGCGACTTTGTGAACTTGAGCTTTCGAGTGTCTTCAACACTCTATTTCATTCGATCAACTTCCTTTTGTTCTTTATACCACTGTGCAAACCAACAAATAGCACATTTTTCCTTGCCTCCACTTGGTATTCACTGAAATTCTTCAATTTTCCCTTGTGTTTTTGCCATTGTCTTTTCACAGAAGGCTGAACTTAAGGGTTATTTATATTGATTTGTATATTCAAAGAGGCGTAATTCTGGGAGGAGTTGGGCCGGTACAGCAGGCGCGTGCACGTGCGTTACTTTTCACCCTGTCTGGGATTTATGGAGTGGAAGAACGTGGAAGTTGGCGAACGCATAGATTTATGCATCTGGATTTTTTTGTGCATATGAACATTTCCATTTTTGTCCTTACGCCATGTTAGAGTGTAAATTCTATGCACAGCGTTATGCATGAGGTCCCAGGTGTGGTTTAAGGACTCTTTCTTGCCGGGAATGGGTGGTAGGATCAAAAACTCATATAATGGTGTTATTCTGTCTGTTTTAATAGATGCTGGTTTAGTGCATTTGTATATACTTTTCAGTCTGAAGCGTAATAAAAACTGCATTACTGATTAATGTAACTAACAATTAATGTAATTAACACAGACACACATTTCCCATTGAACCACTTATTAATTTTCTGCAACTCAAATCGATTGGAGATCACTCGCTCACAGCAAACACAGCAGAAAACACAGCTTCTTCCTGTCATGTTATGTATTTTTTTTTCATTAAATTTTTATGGGATTTCCTGAAGTGTTTTACCTGAAGAGTTCAATTCTAGCCTATGTGTTTAATCTAGAATGGTCCCTGAATAAAGGGCATAATTCTAGTGTTCCTCTAAAATGTCATTTTATTTAGTTATGGGTGTTGTTAGCATTGTTGCTTGTTATGTCAGTCTACTCAGAATGCTGCAAGAATGTTTAACATATCAGAGCAACAATATAAAGGTCAGCTCATGCATTTACAGGGTATCTGAGAGTAGGATAGAAACAGTATTGGTGTGTGAATTTGTGCTACAAAACTTCTCGCTTTTTGTATCAAGATCTTTAATTTTTGATTAGTGTTTTGAACTTGAACTAACAAATCAGTTAGACTTTGATATTTCTGAACTACATCACTTCTGATATTTTCCATTAAAAATACTCACTGCCTCTTTCTGAATCAGTTCACTATCCTTCTGTTTGCATCAACTCACCAATCAGGTTGAACTGCACAGCACTATTGCAATTCTAAGGGCCAATACTCTTATATGTATAGACTACAATGAAATTCTAACTTGCATGTGCTAATCAACACGCAATATATTGTCACTCTCCATCACCAATCATCAGAGAGTATTACTACCTTACCGTAAAGCTTCTGTCTTCTTTATCTGAAATAACGACCGTACATCAAAGTTAGGCCAGGTTTATACTTTACGCTACTGCTACGCAATCGTTGTACTGTTCATACTTGCGTGCGTACTTTACACAAATCTATTCCACCAGGTGGCAGAGAGAGATATCATCACGGTGAGAATAGATTTGGATTCGCTGTATTGTGAATTGCCTGAAACACCCATTAAATTCTGAGGACACCTTGCCACAACATCTCTGAAAGTTTGTTTAATGATTAAATCCATCAATCCAGGGATGCGCCCATTCCTGCAAGTATCAGGCACGAGACAGAAACAATCCCTGGATGGGACATCAGCTCATAGCAAGGTGAACACAAGCATACACATACATTAGCGTCATTTTAGCATCACCAAATCCCCAAACCTTCGTGTCTTTGGAAGGAAAATGGAGCACACTGCGGAAACCCACCAGGAAAACATGCAAACTCCAGGCAGGGACAACAAGAGATGTGACTCCCTACTGCGAAGGAGACTGTGCCACCACAACATGTGTAATTATCATCAGTATTCATTATTTAAATTAATGACTTATCTAGAAAATGTAACATGCATACTTTAATGCATTTCATTATGAAAATGATATCGAGTATAAATCTAAGGATTCTAAATGTGCAGAGAGCTGGAATATCATAAATGTAATGTGCTGTGTGTGTGGCAGTTGCTGCTGTCAGTTCTGGAGGAAGCCCCAGAGGCAGGTAGCAATTAACAACTGGGTCGGTTTTAAGATGAAATTTACGATGGCCTACTTTAAAGATAAAGTAAACTATGAAGTTAAAGTGGACATTTCAAGATTAAAGCTGAAATATCCACTTTAATCACAAAACACATCTTTCCACCATGTCCTTAATATTTTTCTCGGTGGCTCAAATATGCTGCTGTACATTCTGATGCTGTTGTGAAGGTGCAAAGAAAAAAAAAAAAAGATGGCACAGAAGATGGTATGTGAGATCTTTAAAATGTATCGTGTCATTACGATGGGGAATATGCGACGCTTGAATACAAAAGCATCATGAATGCATTTTTATGTTGCCATTTTGCTTCACCACTTTGAACCATTCATCAAACATCGAAGCACACACATCGAAGGATCCTCAACGTAAACAGAGACTCGGACGTCACATTCCAACTTTTATCACACTGCGCCCCTCGACTTTTTGCTGGTACTGCAACTCATGCACATGTTGCGTTAATTTCTGAGGATGTGCTCAGAGGACGCATCAAATGAACGTTGGGAACGCGTGGCAGCCATGATGTGTGCGTGTACATGTTCTGAGCGTGAAGTATAAACGAGCCATTAGAATAAAATGTGAAGGGAAGGTATTTACTCAACAAATAAGAAGAGATAAATCAGTCTCTCAGACTCATCTCCTAGCATTTTTTCCAGATTTTCAAAAGTTGTTAAGGTCTCTGTTTCAACTACATGGCTTGGCAGTTTATTCCAGATTCTTCACACAATCTATTACATGGTGATACGCTTCCTAGCTTCAGTCTTAAACACATCTCCTCTATATTCCTTTGGTGACCTCAAGTACAGGTTTTCATATTTAAATGAAAGAATCCTGTTGGATCAACTGTTTGACCAATTTGGCTCAATTTGCTTCATACTGTGGAATTTTGCAGATGCAGTTTCACTGGTTAATTCACATTATTATTGTAGCAACCACCAGTATGTCAGCAACACATGCCAACTTCGAGAACCCCAAATACCATGTTTTTATTTCAAATATAGAAAACAATAAGTCCAAGCACTGGCTAAACCTTTCTGTTGTATAGGGCAGAGAAAAAAACCTGTTAAACTAACCTCTCTACTGTAGCAAGCATTGTGACTGCAGAATCTTGCACTCCTTCAAGCCCCGACTCCCTCAGAAGAAGACTGTTACTTCCCCACGCTGGCTCCCACTAATCTTTTACTTTGTCTTCCCAAAGGTTCTCCTTGTCACACATGTGTGTCTCACCACTGTCAATCTCATTCCTTGATCATCCTACTTCTTTCAGCAGCCACTACACTATTATTCTGGTGATACCATTTTGTGTTTTTTCATTTCGGCATGGCCACAGCTGTATTATTTTTAGTTGTTATGGAGGTTGCCAGTCACGTGACATGGAGGTCACATAAAACACTATGTTGTCATGTGCCATCTGCATAAAATGGCAACACACAGCTACTTGTTACCTGAGTATATACAGGGTGAGGCAGAAAGGACTGACGTTTTTTACAAAATCACAAAATTGTCAATTTTTTCTTACAAAGAAATTTATTGAAAGATTTGAGTTCATATTGAAATAGCATTTGATAATTTGTAGGGATGGAAATACAGGTCTAAATGCAAAATACGCCTTACCGAACAATTACTGAGACCAAGTTCAGAAGAGTTCAACTTGGACTGCGCAGCAGGGCTAGGCGTATGCTTTCCACATTTTCAGGGGTACGTGCCGTTCGTGTAGCCCCCAGCAGTCTTTTGTTCATTAGTGTACCTCGTGTATGAAGTGCTTTAACCCAACGAAGGATAGTGTTACGAGCGGGAACAGCTTTATTTCTCTGGATATTGAAATGGCAACGAAACTCATGCTGAACTGTGGTAATAGATTGGTTGTTCTTGACAAAACAGTCGTACGCAAAACCGCAGTGTTCTGTCGTCCACAGCTCCATGGCTTCAACTAAAAAGAAAATAAAAAAATGCTAAGACTTCGCGAACCTAACGCCACCTACTGCACATCTGTCACTCCACCTAGTGGTGAGTTCTAGCCATTTCAAAGACGTCTGTCCTTTCTGCCTCACCCTGTACCTTGAATAAACCTTACAAGAAGATTTCTAAACAAAATACCTGATTAGTTTAGGCAGAGTAGAAAAATGAATCACCATTAACAAGTTTTGCTTCTTTCTTCAGCCAAGACTCTGGTGTGTGCTCTGCCTTTGGTTTTTGCTGTTGATCTCGCTATCAGTGTAAAAGATGGTGTTGACTCATTAACAAGACTTCCCGTCTATCATATTGTACCAAAGAACAGAGTAATGTCTTTCAATTTGTTAGGCAGTCACATTGTTTTAAAAGTGCTGAAATTAACATGCCTGCATAGGATCAAATTTAAAAAAAAAAAAAACTCATGTAGTATCCCATTGATTGGAAAGGATATTCTAACAGTACTGGAATTTCTAAAGGCCTATCTGTTCCTCAACATTCTTTTGAGCATGGGACCACAATAACAATGACCCATTAAAGAACGAACTGAGGCCAACAATTCAAAGAAAAAAATAAGTGGAACATTATGTTGAGAGACAATGTGAACCAACTCCACAAGCAAAAAATAAAATGGGAAGTTCTCCACCACTAATTGTACAGTCTGACCTGAAGCCTTCTGAGTTTCATCTGTCTGGACCTCACTAGGGTGCTTGTGATATTGTGGTGAAAGAAGGGAGGGATTAGCTTGATTTACATTAAACTACAACATTCTGAAGCTAAAAGATTAGTGGTATAATTGAATGGAAATGCAGGGAGACTAATTTGAAATGTTCTGTTCCATAAACACAAATTTTTGAAAAAGGCCAAATAAATGTCACACATCATGTTGGCTATTAGACATAGTTACAAAGGTAAATTGTTTAAAAATGCTCAGGCATGCAATGGTAATCACATCCTATTTAGATAAGCAGAATGTGATGTTCATAGACAATCAGTCTCATAAAAGAAGCAGGTATCCCATTTACAATATGAGTCAAAAAATGGAAGGCAATTCACTTTGCCACATCTTCTTTATGTAACCCTGGCTTAATCACTGCGCTGCACTGATGTCTAATAAAATCAATACGTGTTTTACAATTCATCAGTATGAAGAGTCATTAGTGTAGTTACTCAGCTCTGAAACCGCTGCCCTTGTGCTAACCCCTTAAAAATGTATAAGCTTTTGAGAGGGGAGCTAATTACCTATAATTTCACAAGATGTCAATTACACATTTTTTGAATGTCAATGGACTGATATGACTGATTTATAATTTGAGCATTAGGGAGAGAACACTTTGGTTAGAAATCAGGATTGCTATGTAAGACACCCTTTTCCAACATCTGGAATGTTGCTTTATAATCAACTGGAATTATTGCTTCTTAAAGGAAGGATATCCAAAGCTGTGGAAATTATGGGGTGGCAAAGTGGTTAGGGCCATCATCCTGTGATCTAATTGACTGCCCACTTGTGATTATGGGTGTACGTGTGTGGGTGGGCCCTATAACGGACTGGAATCTCGTTCAAAGTCGGTTCCTGCCTTGCACCCAATGTTGCTGCTGTTATCGCTAGACCCCATAATCATGAATTAGATTAAGCAGATTTGAGAATGTTGTGTACACAGTGATTAGTGACACTACGGTCACCAACTTGGGACCCTGTCCCAGCCCATTCACTGTCTGTTTGGAGTTTTCACGTTTTCCCCATGTGTACATTCTCATGCTTACCTAAGTGTTCTCTTAGTGTCCCATGGCCATTAGCCCTCAACCCATATAGAAAAAAAGAGGAGGGGACTTCAAAATAAGTATATCACTTAAGACCCGTAAAGATAGAAAAATTTTTTCCTCCACATTTCAAAAAGCATGTGTCTTAGGTTAACTGAATATCATTCTTTCAAAACAGACTCCACCTTTCCTCTAACCTGCATTAAAAGAAGCTGAATAAAATAGATGGAATCACTTAATAAAAGTGCTAATACATCAAAACATTCTCCATACATTAATCACTGAATCCATTTAATGGAGTGTTAGAGCTGCAAGGAGCTGGAAATCAAACCAGCACATATTACTTGGGGCACCAGTCTATTGTGGGTGATCATTCCACATATGGGACCAATTTACAGTCATCATTTAACCTAACATGCTTGTCTATGGGATTTGAGAAGAAAATCGAAGAACCCCATGAAGTTTTCATGAAACTGTGCAAACGCCACACCGTCAGACTCTGGAACTGTGTTGTAGTGGCACTGACTACTGTGCTACTATGCCACTGCAAATCAATTCTGGTTCAAGAAAATTTGCAAATAATATAGACTTCAATAAATCAGATTTTCTCATAGTGGTTAATTTTTTAGTGCAGCACTGACAAACTTGTTCAGCTTCAAATGAAATGGCTTGTCTTCAGCTTTGATTTGTTTTTCTTGACCCTCCACTCTCATGTATGTTTACGTCTTAATAGCCTTTTGGGTAGATGTGTTGTACCCATTTGTCATACGTGCCCATTCCAGCAGAGGCACTTCTGTCTGATGTCCTGCTCTGTTGCTGGCTGCTGAAAGGAAGTCAGTCAGACTGTTTTATTTGGCCAGTGATAAAGTAAGGACATACCTTTTTTTTTCATAATCCCTTGTTTCCTCATGATATGGGTGTTGTGATAATCTCTTACCACATAAAAAGTTATTTTTATATACCAGTAATTTATGTTTTTTGCTCTTCGGTTATTTTTGGTGGTGCTCCTGTTGCAGCTACTTGTGATGCTGAGAAGAATGAAAAAAAGCTACACAAGATTATTCTCATATTGCTGTAATTAATAATTATTTATACATTTACTGTACGTACTGTATATCAGAATAGTCAAAAAAGGCTGGGTGGTATTTGGCCTTGGAAACCCTAGAGTTTATTTTCTCCAGTATCTTTGCTGGGTAGAAATTATTATTTTCCTCTCCTTCCTGGCTATTTGACTATACCATTTGTTTATTAGGCTGGGTGTTTACTTTCTCATTTTTACTGACTTAGAACCCTTTTTGAAATAATTGTTCTTTGTCAGTTTGTTTCTGTAACTCTCCTGATTTAGCCTTTATTATTGCAAAAAAACTCTGATCTACTGAGTATGCAAATGAGATAAATTAATAAATGTTGTTGAAGACTCATTTATTTTGAAGCACTTCAAATGCACACAAATTATGGTCCGGAGATCAAACAATCTAAATAAACCAAGCAAGCAATTAGTCAATCAAGATTAAAGAATATATTAAATGTATAGACGTAAACGTGCAATGCATTCAGAAAGAAAATCAAGCAATGAGAGATTGTTGTAGAAGCTTAAAATTACATTCATCTATTCCACACCAAACCTATTTAATTCAGTTGTGTTTAATGGGAGGACAGGGCCTCTCGCAGCCACATCAGGCATACAGCAGCAACCACCACTGGATGTCGAACAATTCAGTCATAGATGCAGGCATCCATCCACATTCGAGGAAAATCAGAGTCATCTATTAACAAAACTCACACGTCTTTTGGAGGAAAACTGGGAATGCACTCAAAGAGACACTACTAAAAAGTACCTGTAAACACCAAACAGAGAGCATTGAAGCCACAGCACTAGGGACTATGTCACTGGTCAAATCTGAAATGTGATTACAATAGGAAATATCAAGAACAATCTGTTGCACCTGGACATGGAAAATCTTCCTTCTTTAAAAAAACAGTTTTCTCAGTGTCGGAGAGGTATGCAGAAGGTAGCTATGACAGCTTTTCATCACTGAAGCTGAAGCACAATCAGAAACCTCATCAAACAATGAGCCAAGGCTTGTAAACATGTCTGGCAAGTGAATGTCTGAAGAAGAACAAATATAATGTTTGAGTTTAATCCCCAAACAAATGTTTTACGAAAGGGGTAGTTCATGTCAGAAATCCCTTAAATTTTATTAAGTCTGAAATATGGGAATGAGAAGTAGATCAACAATGGCAATTATTTACTTGTAATTATTGTAGACAAATCTAGTGCAAACAAGTAGTAACCAGTTTAACTAAAAGAGGGGGAACTTCTAGTTTCACAATGGAAGATATACCAAGTTACTAATCAATCACTATTAACAAATCACTTTACAAAGCAAACAAGACTACAATTCACAGTAACAAGACAGAATATAAGATCGTTCAATACATGAGAAATTATAAGGGAATAAACTTAGAATGATATAGCAAGTAAGGTGAATTGAGATCAACAGTACCAAATGTCCATATAGTAGAATTGAGATCAGAACAGGGACGGCACGGTGGCGCAGTGGGTAGCGTTGCTGCCTCGAAGTTAGAGAACCTTATCGGTTCCTCCCTGCGTGGAGTTTGCATGTTCTCCCTGTGACTGTGTGGGTTTCCTCCCACAATCCAAAGACATGCAGGTTATCTGCATTGGTGATTTTAAATTGTCCCTAGTGTGCGCTGGGTGTGTTTGTGGGTGTGTGTGAGCACGTCCTGTGTTGGCTGGGATTGGCTCCAGCAGACCCCCGTGACCCTGTAGTTAGTATTTAGAGGGTTGAATAATGGATGTATGGAGATCAGAACAGGTACTGTAGAATATAATGAAAGGATAGATAGATAGATAGATAGATAGATAGATAGATAGATAGATAGATAGATAGATAGATAGATAGATAGATAGATAGATAGATAGATAGATAGATAGATAGATACTTTATTAATCCCAAGGGGAAATTCACATAATCCAGCAGCAGTATACAAAGAAACAATATTAAATTAAATAGTAATAAAAATGAAAAATTGAAAAAAAATAAAAATAAAAAAGCAGACAATAACTGAGTAATGTTAGCATTTACTCCCTTTGGTGGAATTGAAGAGTCACATAGTGTGGTGGAGGAACGATCTCCTCAGTCTGTCAGTGGAGCAGGACGGTGACAAATGTCTGTCACTGAAGCTACTCCTTTGTCTGGAGATGACACTGTTAAGCGGATGCAGTGGATTCTTCATGATTGACAGGAGTTTGCTTAATGCCCGTCGCTCTGCCACAGATGTTAAACTGTCCAACTTTACTCCTTCAATAGAGCCTGCCTTCTTAACAAGTTTGTCCAGGCGTGAGGCGTCTTTCATCTTTATGCTGCCTCCCCAGCACACCACTGCGTAGAAGAGGGCACTCGCCACAACCGTCTGGTAGAACATCTGCAGCATCTTACTGCAGATGTTGAAGGATGCCAACCTTCTCAGAAAGTATAGTCTGCTATATATATTCATGTTCTGAATATACCGTAGTGGCAGGGTACACTGTAAAATTAATAATGTTCATTTACGGTAAAGTACTGGCAGCTGTGGTTGGCAGAATTTTACTCTAAAAAATAAGGTGCTTATATTTTTAGGTCTACAGTATAACTTTGCAGTAAATAACTTTTTTCTTTACAACACATTCCAATAGAAGTTAATGTTTAACCATAACCTGAAATCCATGCACTGTAATAAATATGCCAATCAATAAACCATTAGAAAATATTGTCAGGCTCAAACACCAATACAGAGTTTGCATCAGTAATTGACAATAACCAATAGGAAAAATGTATCATTTAATTATATACATTGAAAAGAATTCAATGTTTAAGGAAGTTATGGCGCATTGTCTGGTGGAGAAGTAACGTTTGCTTTAGTGGTGTATGGTGTCCAACAGGTGTGCTGTCTTATCGAAAACAACCCAACACAAATCAGCTTCCATAACCTCAAAAAACCTTCAGCACGCAGTGAAAAATAAGCCTGCTAACATTAAGATTTTTTCCCTACTGTTGAAAGGTATGTGTTTCACTAGGAACAATACAGTAAACAGGGGCGTGGACTTGTGAAAATCTCGTAACTTCGGTGTTACTAAAGCAGTTCTTTACCACTTTATAATTGTTTCCCTTTGCTATTTAAAAGTTTTACACTGTAAAATTAACAGCTTTTTTTCAGTGTAACTATAATGTATCAGTAAAAGGTATGCAGCATATTTGAAGGTACAGAAATATCAATTTTACAGAACTTGGCTGTAAAACATAATGAAATGTATTGTTTAAGACATACAGGTACTTTTCAGTAGAACATAAGGTAACTTTCCTTTTTTCAGATAAGGTATTTTACTTTCACCATTTGCAGTATTTTTACCGTTACGTTTACTGACAGTTTTTACTTACAGTGTACAGGAGGGAAGCAGAGAGTTTAATTTGCCCTATGAACATGATCACTGATGAAGCCTCCAAATAGACCTAGAGAGAGAGACGCCTAAAGAGGAGAAGTCACAAAGCTAAATAAGCTGTGGCTAAGAGTTGCATTATGGGCCTTTGGAGCAATGAGAAAGCAGGTGTCAGAGGCAGCTAGTTGTCTGGTCAGTTCAATTGAGGCAAGCGATGATGAAAGGAAGTCAACTGATTGAAATTACGTGACTAGCAAAGTTAAAAAGACATTATGGTATTGCACAGGAAGCCACTGTAGGTAAGCCACTGGAGAGGTTATGTGTTTAATATGATTAGTTCATGATACAACCCTAGCAGTAGCATTTTCATTTTTTCTCATCTGTAGTAAATGATTGCTCAAGATAATGAAATAAATACAGTATCTCCATCTGATGTTATTTATTCTTCATGTTCTGTTATCTAGCATTAGGATTTAGAAAAATATTGCATAACATGCAATGTTAATATGGAAATGCTTTGACAGAACAGTTTATTAACTCTGTAAGGTGCAGTAAATTGAACACAAATCTGAAAATCACAATGCACATACCCTCATCTAAGTTTACAAATTTAAAAACTATTGAATGCATAGGCTAAAACTACATTTTAAATTAACAACTAAATCTCCCCAAGGCACTCACTGGACAGCATGTGAGCTTATCCATACAAGTTGACTTGGATATGCTGACTTAATTACAAACTTTGGACACCCTGTCCAGGGGATCGTTCCTGCCTTGCACCCTGTGTTTGCTGGGATAGGCTCCCGCCTCCAAAGAACCCTGGTCAGGATCAAGCGGGCTTAGAATATTGTATGTTATGGCTTATTTACTAATAACAGCAAGTAATATTTAGCTACTTCTGCATGACAATTTGGATAGCATTATACTGGGTTTAAATCGCCATCCATTCATTGTATTTATGGAGTTTGCATGCTCACCTTCCTTGCGTGTGACTTTTTTCTTAGGTCCTCTGATCTTCTATCCTTATTCCAAAAATATGTATGGTAAGTGAATCTGAGAATTTAAATTGTCTAAATCAATGAAGGTGCATGCATGAGAAAGCCTTGTGATAAGTAAGTGGACTTTATTGTCATTCATAGCATACAACAGTATAACAACGGATGCATAGCTGAACAAAACTGCGTTTCTCCAGACTGAATGTGCAGACATAAAAGAGAAGTGCACGCAAGACAACATACAGATAGTACAAACACTTCATTTTTTACACAGAAAGTAGGTAAGACAGTGTAAGACTGCACAAGGCAGCACAGTACAAACAATAAATACAAAAAATATATTCAAATGTAAGCCAGTCAGCGGGTGAAATATAATATGAAAGAAAATATTGAACATCGTTTCACAGTGATTGTGTTATTGCACTAGATGGATACAATATTTATACATAATATATACAAAATATACAATGTAATACAATATAATACATATAATGTAAACTTAAGACCTATTTGTGGTAATAAAGTGCACAGTAAGTATGAGAGCAAAAGGTCAAAGGTTATTTGACAGAGTATAGTATTCTGATGGCCTGGGGGAAGAAGTTACCATTAAATCTGGTCGTTCTGCAGTGCATACTGTGGTAATGTTTTCCAGAGGGCAGAAGTTCAAACGGCCCATGGGTCGGGTGTGTAGGATCTTTTATGATCTTAATGGAACGTGAGTAGTATAACTCTTGAACAGATGGGAGTAAGGACCCGATGATTTTCTCCGCTGTCCTCACCACTCTTCGAAGTATCTTCTGTTCAGCGGCAGTGCAGCCACCATACCAAACTGAGATGCTGTTGGTCAATATACTTTCTAAAGTGCCTCTGTAGAAAGTTGTGAGTACAGTAGAGAGGAGTTTTGCTATTTTCAGCCTTCGGAGAAAATGAAGTTGCTGTTGTGCCCTCTTGACAAGAGAAGTGGTATTTGTGGTCCATGTCAGGTCATCTGTGATGTACACTCCCATAAACGTGGTGCTTCTCACTGACTTCACACTGTTTCCATGGATTGTAAGTGGCCGGTGTGGCATGTGCTTCCTCCTGAAGTCAACGATGATCTCTTTTGTTTTGTTGACATTCAGTGCCAGGTTGTTTTTTCCACACCAGGCAATGAGTTGATTGTTTGATGGCCTGAAAATAGTCAGAATAGTAATCTACCAGCAAGACAATACACAAATAACATAGAATGTTTGACAAACAAGATACTGTAAGACCATTCAGTCCATCAAGCTTGTTTGGTTAAGATAGAAACGATGTTTTCTCAAAATCACAAAAAAAACAGTCCATGTTTTCAAGGTTTCCACTTTCACTACGTATTTGGTTTCACATCCCCATGATCCCCTGTCTTCTATTTTAAATGAACTTGCCCTTATTTTCCACCAGCATCTTTGACAATGTAATTAGAAAAAAATCATCCCATGATTTGTTGGGGATTATATGACTGCGGCTGTAATTTCTGCCAAAACTTTCACTGCAAATATCAACGCGGGAGGTGAAACTGTTAACTTTCTACTTTTTATTTAAAATGTTGAGGCAGTCAGAACAGGTTTGCTGAAAATCTCCACCAAACTTGCATATCCAGGCTGGGAATACACATCCACTTTCACTCCAGAAACACAGCAGTTAATTTAATTTGTCACTTAACAAAGAAGAGAAGTGCATTTAAGCACAGAACCTGAAATGACTGGCTTCACAAGGGAGCAGGCTTAGAGTGGAGGTTTAGAATCCTGTTTTTGTTGGAATCAGGAGGGGTTTAAGCACATGTTTGCTCCGTTTTAATTCTGTTTAGCCCTTTGTTTTGTTGTGTTTAAGTTTTAGCTATTACGACTTATCACATTAAAGATGACAATGGGCATGCTGCAAGATGAACCAGCACTTATAATTATTGTATTCTGGTGAAAATGACAAAAATATTAAAACTCTGCACAGCAAGGAAAAATCAAAACAAATTTGCTTTCAAAAACTAGATGTTATAATTGTGTCACTATTTAAGATAAAAAGAAAAACATTTAAAGTAAAGAAATATTTATAAAATAATTGCCAGATACTGCTTCAGAGTTTAAATTGCGACTTGCTGTGACATTTATGTGAGAAGCCCTTTTTTTTGTTCCTTCTTTTTTGTAGTGTACAGTAGGCATTTAAGGATCTTGCGAAACTGTAGGATCATTAAGTTGTCTAATCCATCAAATTAAACCAACTTTGGCTTTGTTTATAATCACCTTGTGTATCTGGGCAATTACTGCAGGAGGTATTGTGACCAGGAATATCAGTGTTGTGAAATCATCTCTAAATGCTGTATAGAAACTTAAAGACGCAACTGCATTATCAAAGCCAAAACATAATGACTCTGGGCCCCAAGTCAGGCAATTAGAGGAAAAAAAAGTTTCTTGACAGACATCACTGAAGAACTCTATTCTGCCCTTCATTATTTCTTTTGAAACTGGTGGCAGTCTTTTTCTTTAGAATGTGTCAATTTCAATTGAAACAATGTATGAAAATTAATTAGGTAACTAAACCGATAGCTGTTTAAAGCCCACAGTGGCTAATACATCCTTTTTGGTTTTACTTAATTATTTATGTATCTAATTATTTTAAATTGAGATACATTTTAAATGAGCATTTGCAATATATTGAAAAAAATACTAATTTCACTTATACCTGTGTATCAATAATATATTATGTTGGCTTTAGTTTTTTTCACATTAAGGTTAGAAAGCCATTATTAATTACTTATAACTGAACTTTTCTGTTTGAACGTCATAGCATAAAGGTATATTTGAGACACGATACAATAATGTCTATGTTAGAATATATACTGTTGATAAATTGTATTATCTGTGAGGGGAAATGGTGTGCTTCACACATTCTATAGTTTATGCCAACATTTTGTAACATTTATTACTAAAATATAAAAAAAGTTTCTGTTTTAACAATGTGTTGACACAGATTATTGTAGAAACGGAACACACATGAAATGCGTGTGTTCCAAATAACGATCTATTATTTCCACTCTAAAACTCCACTTCACTCCCAGATAATCAATCAAGGCATGAGCTGGGAGAAGTTTGTGCATGTTCTAAGTCGGTGGGGGGATGGAATAGTCGGCTGCTTGCAGCCTGTCTTTATCGGCACATTTAGAGGACAAAGGACACTGGCGGAGAGGTGCGAACGGTTTTAAGGTGGGCCGGATCTACGAGTTTTTTCGATGTGAGAAGAAAAACATACTACCAAAGAAAAACTCATGCAAATACAAGTAGAATTTACAAACTCCATGTGGCCAAAAATAACCAAGTCAGGATTTGAACCCTTTCCTCCTAAAGCTATAAGTCAGTAACACTGGTCCTATGTGCCACCCAAAACCTGTGTCGTACTTCATTAATCCCATGGGTGAAAATATGTGAGGGGACCCTAGTTAGTACAGTTCATCCTAGGACATCCTAGTTACTCACACAGCCATACTCACTCATATGGGGTAAATTTAAAATTACTTACTAACTGAACAGCCACGCCTGTGGGATGTGAATTAAAACTATTGCCTCATGGGAAAACCTGTGCAACCTACACATATTCCACCGAGGATGACTACAAATGTCTACACAGACTTTTCTACAGGCCCTTCCAGTTTTGGCATCTGGATATGTGCATGTTAGGTTAAATGCCTATTGTAAATGAGTCCTGTGTGAGTGTGAGTGAAGTTGTGACCATGCATGAAGGCCACCACAGACCAGACCCTTTCAGGTATTCCCTTGCACCTGATCTGGATCAAATAGACTTTTCATGCACACACACACACACACACACACACACTTACACACACTTGGCCGTGAATAGGTTTAAATTAGACTGGACTATGTTATAATGTTACATATTGATATGTTATTCACATTTTAAAAGCTTTCAATTTGACATAAAACTCTCAGACCTGCTTAATCCAATTCAGTTACTCATGTTTCAGAGTCTGATTTATTTAAAATGTCAGTCTTATTCTCAAGGGAAGAGTTCTGTGGCACTATAATGCAAGAAAAAGATTTGGAAAATTTGACACTCAGACAAACAGAAAGACAGACAGACTGATAGATGAAGGGATGCACAACCCAGCTACAGGAGATGCACAAACCAGTGTGTTTCTTCGTGCCGGTCCCAAACACGGATAAAAGGGGAGGGTTACATCACGAAAGGCATCCTGTGTAAAATTTTGCCAGATCAACATGCAGACAACGATACAGGAAGACTCCATACCATTAATAATTAACAATGTGCATCAAAAGCTATAATAGATATGATCTGCCACCAAATGACAGTCCATGACAGCAAATAAATGTACATCATTGACCAAAACATTAAAAAAAAAAAATAGTCACGATCAGGACTCAGACCCCATACACAGACATATCATACACAAAATCAGTTTAGTCAGGAGCTGGATAGTTAAATATGAAAACTCTCTAATATAGAGATATAATTAGTGAAAGGAAAAAAAAACAGTAATTTCAATTGCAAAAGGACAAACTGTTGAAATTTTACCAAGTATCATAACAATTTAATCACTTGGCTTAATGGCAGGATGGCTCTAACACACTGTCAAATGCTATAACTATATATAATGCTTACACATAAGAAACAGCTGCTTTTATGGACAAACACATTACAGTGAATGAAAATCATTTAGTAAGTACTATTAAAACTTCCAAGTATGTGATATGAAAACTGGATTATGAAACAAAAGAAATGGTAGTTAATATAAGCAGTTAAGCTGTATCACAATGTAATTGCTTCATGTACAAATTAACTTCTTTAGCCATGAATTTTTTTCAATGCTAAATGTTTAATCTCCCCTTTACTAAACTAATACCACATAATAAATAATAATATTTTGCACTGCAGTCAAACAACTTACATCTTGTCTTGTCTCTAAAGCCTGTGTTTTGTCTTTAATCTGAATTTCTTTTTGTGGTGGAAATATGTTTGATTTAGAAGTATTGTGAAAACATTTTGGGCGGCATGGTGGCGCAGTGGGTAGCGCTGCTGCCTTGCATCCCGGGTCCTACCCTGCGTGGAATTTGCATGTTCTCCCCGTGTCTGCGTGGGTTTCCTCCCACAGTACAAAGACACGAAGGTTAGGTGGATTGGCGATCCTAAATTGTCCCTAGTGTGTGCTGGGTGTGTGTAAAACTGCCGTGTTGAATCTTCATCTGTTCCCCTTCACAAAGATATATTACATTTCAAACAGTGTTAAAAAGATGGCATTGTGAAAATATAATTCAGAAGTCAGATTAGCGAACTTCAGATTTCACTTGTAGGTTTCAAATATTCATAATTTGAGGTTATAGAAGGAATCAGAAGAAACTATGTGATTAGCCGTTTGCATGTTCTCCCCGTGTCTGCGTGGGTTTCCTCAAGGTTCTCCGGATTCCTCCCACGGTCCAAAGACATGCAGGTTAGGTGCATTGGTGATCCTAAATTGTCCCTAGAATGTGCTTGGTGTGTGGATGTGTGTGTTGCCTGTGGTGGGCTGGAGCCCTGCCCGGGGTTTGTTCCCTGCCTTGTGCCCTGTGCTGTCTGGGATTGGCTCCAGCAGACCCCCGTGACCCTGTGTTAGGATATAGCGGGTTGGAAATTATGACAATAAGGGTTGAATAACAAGAGAGTAGGTTAGAAAGGAAGAAACTAAGAGGGCAATTGAAATCTGAGATATTAAGACATAAAAAGGAAAAAAAAGATATTAGTTTAACTTTGCTGAAAATGAATAAACTCCAGATATTTTGTAATGGTAATAGCTGTGACAAGGTTAACTAGGATTAAGTGATTTGTTTTTGAGTCCATAAAATCACATCGTAGCACACAGACAAGCATCCTTTTTAAAATGATCAGATTTCAAAATGTTTAAATCTGTTTAAAGAGATTTTTGTAGACCCTTTAGCATTATGTTTACCCCAGGAAAAACAAATGAAAAACATTACATTTTTTTTCATAAGATAAGATGTTATAATTTTAAACAGAAACATGTAAATGCCAAAACATCAACATAAATAGAGAAGAAAAAGAATGTGTAGTGTCCGCTACTGTACTGATACAGATTTCGTATACAGTAGGTCCTTTGTCTGATGTGTTTTGAGACAGTTTGCAACACACAGCCCAATCAGGACAGTAGAAGTGTGCTTCTTTGCACAGTTTTCCCGTTGCACAGTTTTTTGGGTTGCTTGCACATGAGATGGTAGAATGTCAGTGCCTGATCCGCATGATCGACGTGCCTGTTGTGTTATTGCAGGCAAACACAGTGCAGAGCTTAGTGAAGTCCACATTTCCCTGAAATGAACATTGACAGTTGCTACATTGTAAAAAATGCTCAAGGGTTAACATCTTGCTTGTCCTTGCACCTGAACACAGATATTTTGCTTCTTTGTTACACAACAATGGTCACACCATGCTGACGCTTCATGTCAAAAATTTAGCAGGTATGTCACAGCGGTTTGGTTGTATAGTGATGTGTTATACATCAGTTTCACTATCCATGTCAATGTCAGACCAACTCACATTGTCATTATTATCACTCAATTTGAACAATGGTTCAGTTTCAGTTCATTCTAATTGTCTTTATGACTTTTCGTTTACCATTATGTTTACGGTTGGAGACTCTGCCTCACTCATAAATATTGATGATTCACCTTAGAGTGACAAAAAGCATAGAAATATTCAGGATTTTTTTTTCTTTTTTGCAGCATGTTATTTCATCCTTTAGATGGCAGCAACATACTGCCCCGAGAGTTTTTGGGCTTAAAAATGTAAAGAGGCCCAATACACATCAGCTTGAGTGTGACTCGTGGTTAACTGTAACTACATAGAAGTCTGTATTCAAGGACAGGTTTATTCAAGCAGAATATTACCAATTAAAAAGTCCAAATCAGACACAATCCAGCCATAAAGCAATATTAATAACATTTTAAAATAATAATAATACTATAATACTGCATTCCTCTTCCCCCATAAACATTTGACTGGTGGGAAACTTGAAAATTCTTGAGTGAACAAAGTAAAAACCCACCTCTGACGATGAGTTTACTTCAGTATATGTGCTACGATTGTATCATATGTACACAGTCTGCATTACAAGGTTAGAAGTTGCAATTTCCTCTGCTTTTTATTTTTCATGCTTATCTGGATGTTATTACAGTTCTTACTGGTTGCAATTCTTAGTTCCCGATTTTGCTGGAATAAAACTGCTGTTCCTATATACTAGGCCTGCTTTAATGTGTGTATTGCTTTTGATCTAAACTCTCTAAAACTTCGAAACAGTACAATATTACAGATCAAAGCGTTACATTCAAATCTGATTATAGCTACAGGGTGAAATTATATTCATACCCACAATTTACATTATTAATTTAATTACCTGGATGACATCAAAAATACATTGACTAATGCCATTGTCTATCACTAAAATAAGCTGGAACTGATCAATGGCATGAATGTTTTTCTCAGGGGCAATTGTATGTAGCATATGAGTAAGGAGCTCCAGTGATCTAATAATATTAGGCCGTTTAAAAGAAAATAAAAAAACCTACACATATTGTAAACAGAAACATACTCAGTTAATTTTAAATTGTAACAATGATACATCTGATTATCTGATGGCACTATAACGGAGGCCGATTGTTTTAAAATGTTGCCCAGATGGGTGTCAGGTAACACACAGCTAGTATATATATATATATATATATATATATATATATATATATATATACATACTAGCCATGTGCACCCAACTACGTTGCGCGTGTTAAAGTTGTCTGTGAATGGCTCCCTGTTTAAAAGCGGCTGCCAGTCGTGAACTGGGCCCTTCGTCGCACAGCATTATGATTTTTTATTATTAAATTACAAAAGAAAACCCTTGAACATTAATTCGATAGGGACGGCCTACTCGGAATCACTGTCTGAATAGTAATTATGTGGTGGTGTAGGAGCATTTCTGCTTCTGTCCGTTCACAGTCCGTCTCGTTTTCACGACGCTATCGTTTCCTCTTACGATGTCATCTCAACCTTTCTCCAATCTCGTAGGTTGCTTTGTGGCAAACCAAAGAGTAAGGCAATATACACGGAGCAATGGTTATAAAAGGGGGACATATAGATATCCAGGCTCTTTAAAGCACAAATAGGGATCACTTAACTGACATGTGAGCAAGCCACGGTACAACTGTGAGATGTGCAGCACTCGCCGGCTACAACGTAACAATAATAATTTCCGGAACGTGCTCTTACGTTGTCATTCATTTTACCCACTGTCTTTCTTTCATTCATATGTTACGTAGGCACGTACCTTTTATCTTCGGCAATCTCATTCTCTAACCCCTTTCGTTATTCCGGCACATTATTGATATCCATGAGTAACAAAAACGTACTAAACTGGAAGGTGGTCTACGCATGCGTGGAATTCGTGGACAAACAAAGATCAATATCTAAGAATATCTAAATGAAGATCTCTCTCTAGTTAATTTAAAGAAAAACAATTTGTTTAGTTTGAATGTCTGTGTTTTGAGGTGTGACTGGAGTACTACAGTCTTCAGTAGTATAAGCCTGGGGGAAGATTCTTAATGCAATGCCTATGTTTTAGCTGTCTCTCTACTGCCATGTAGTGCTTCTTCTTCTAATTCATTCGCAGACAAACAAAGATCAAGATCCAAATGAAGATTATATATATATATTGTGGTCCCCGGCCGAGGAGGACCAGTGGAGGGCTTGTGCCTCCTCCAGACCGAGAGGGGGCATCCGTCCTGGTTATGCTGGAGGCCTCGGGTAGAGGGCTTGAAAGCCCAGCCCTGTAGGGACCTGTGGCCACCGCAGTGCCTGATTATACCAACGATGTCTGGCTGCCTGTGTCCGGGTTCAAGTTCACAATATATATATATATATATATATATATATATATATATATATATATATATATATATATATATATATATATATATATATATATATAGTGAACAATCAGCCTCGGCACAGACAGACACAGACTCTAAATGTACAAAACATGCACCGTTTATTTACAGACCACACAACACCAACACAGTGCACAAGAATACCACACTCTACTCAGTCCTTTCTCTTTCTCCAGGCTGCCTCCACTCACTCCTCTTTCATAAGCTACGTCCTCTTCCACCCAACTCCAGGTCCTCAAGTGGTGGCTGCAGGCTCCTCTTATAGCCCACCCGGTGTGGCTGCATCACAGCCCAAACTGGCTCGTTAAGTCGTTCCACTCCCCCTTTTGGTGGCCACGAAGCCCAAAAGGCATGAGCTCCGGTATTCCACGATTGTGGCCCCAATACCGCCTAGGGGTGCTGCTCTCTTGTGCCCAGGGAAAGATAGTGCCCCTCCCGGTGGGGCAAGATCCCTGGTCGTCTGCCACTATATATATATATATATATAGTATATATATACTCAGTATATAATGTGAAGTCATTCACTTACCAACCATAAGACAATTTAACAGATATGGACTTTAAAAGGAGATCACAAACAAGTGATGAAAGACTTGAAAAAAAAATAATGTACCTGAGTGAATGAAAAACAAATGAAACTGGTACACATCTTATATTGCTCAAATATATAATCACATGTCACATTATTCCTATTGATTACCTATTTCAAATCAAAAGAATACACTTTCTTGTAAATTTATGTTTTGTAATGACCATCAACAAAAGCCAAGTCACCAGGAAAAGCAACAATTGATCTAATGCATGAACCTTAACTCCTAGACAATTGTATACAGCATGATAAAGAGTAAGCTGCAACAGTAACCTAATATTAATATTACTTATTAATTACTTACAAATATTGCGTACTGAAAAGTACTTAAGTTACATAGTATATCTGATACATCTGATTGTATGATAGCACTATATCTGAAGCTAGTTTTATACATTTATCAATGAAGTAGCTTATTTACAGTATCTTTTGTTGATAATTATTTTATCATAATTATGTTATTTAAAAACAGCACACCCAGAGTGTTTAACAGTTGATTGATTATTTAACATATAGGTTGCCTATGTATTGATTAAATAAGTACAGTGGTACCTCGGTATACGTCTGCTTTGGAATAAGTCCAACCTGGTATACGTCCTGTTTAGAGGCGAAATATTTTGCTTGGTATACGACCTTTGTTTGGAATACGACTTGTGTGCTAGAACAACACGTGTGGTATACCGGGCGTGCGCCTTCAAAAAAAAAAGTTTTAACCTGTACAGTAATCCCTCGCTATATCGCGCTTCGACTTTCGCAGCTTCACTCTATCATGGATTTTATATGAAAGCATAACTAAATATATAACGCGGATTTTTCGCTGCTTCGCAGGTTCTGTGGACAATGTGTCCTTTTACTTCCTGTACACGCATCCTCAGTTGGTTTGCTCAGTTGATTTCATACAAGGGACGCTATTGGCGGATGGCTTAGAAGCTACCCAATCAGAGCACGTATTACATATTAACTAAAACTCCTCAATGCTATAAGATATGCTTCCTGCGTGGTGCTCGATTGTTTGCTTGTCTCTGCCTCTATCTCACCCTTTTTGACATTCTCTGCGCCTGACAGAGGGGGTGTGAGCAGAGGTGCTGTTTGCACAGAAGCTGTTTGCCTAGTGGATACGGACGCTCCTCTAAGAAATGCCGCTTTATCGAGGTGCTTCCAAAAGCACACTTATTGATTTTTTGATTGTTTGCTTTAATCTCGCTCTCTCTCTCTCTCTCTCTCTCTCTCTGACGTTCCAGGAAGTCTCGTCTCGCTCATTCAGCATCAACGTGTTTCGCTGTGTAAAGAGTTAACTTTTGTGCTCTTTTGTGTTTATCTTTTTGCATAGTCAAGCCCTTCATTATGGCTCCAAAACGATCTGCTACTGCTTCAGGGGCCGTGCCCAAGTGCAAGCGGAAGATGTTAATGATTGCCGAAAAGGTAAACGTTTTGGATTTGTTGAAGGCTACGATTCTTTTTATTTAAAAAGTAGGAATGGAATAAAAGATCTACGGCAGCAGTGTCCTTTTAACCAGGGTGCAAAACGAGTTGTAAGTGGATGTAATAAGGCAGTAGTCTGGATGGAATCTGCTTTAGGGATTTGGATTGAAGACTGCCAGAAGAAGAACAACGGCAGTGCTTCACAATTGCCTGAAGAGGCTCCTTTGGAAGAGCTGTAACGCTCTCCTTTGTAGTGCAGTAAAATTAAACTCATTGTTATCGGACAAGTCATTTTCATTTATTTCATCTAATTGCTTTTGTATTTATGTATTTTAGTATTAAGCAGTGTTTAAATTATTTTATACAACCCCATCAATGTATAATATGCCAATAACAATAGGATTTTTTTTTCATGGGAACGAATTAATCATTTTCCCATTATTTCTTATGGGAAAAATTGGTTTGGTATAAGTCCTGTTTGGTATAAGTCCAAGGATCTGGAACGGATTAAGGACGTATACCAAGATACCACTGTATTTAAAATGTCAGTTTTTTTTAAATTCATTTTTATTATAATGATATTGCATGTGTAATTATTGGTATAATATCAACCATATAGTTGTCTCTGTGGTGCATATTGTACATAAATATGATGTAAACAAACTATTACACATAAAATGAAAAACATTTTGTTATAGACCTCTGGAAGTATATTTTTTGCTTTATATGAAAGCACTTATTTGCATTTCACTGTGTTCTAAAGCTAGAGTAAATGCTGAAATTGTCCATCATTTTCTTGGTAACACCACTGACCTTGACACTGAATGAAACCTGATGTCCACTGTGATGACTTTAGTTTATTTATGCTTTTCATTAGAAGTCTATTTCCACTTTGTTTTAAAAGCCAATACAATCGGTTACCTGCATCCGATACTGGTCTTAGATGATTAAAATTCTAAAGCACCTGTGTAATTTTAAATGTATGATGCACTGGGTATTCATCATTTTGAGTCATCCTGCATTGTGTGGCTTATAATAATATTAGCAATAGCCAGGATTATGACACATCACTATAGTGATGCATAAGCCTGCTCTGAGTTTCAATTCTAACAAAACAATGTGAGCAATTGTATAACTTTGCACCAGACATTTTAATCACTTTGCAAAACAAGATATCATTTGTTTAAGTGGAATGCCTAAATAGGAAGGCCAGTTCATATTGATAAAGGAACATTAAGAAAAATAACACAGAAATGGCAAAAGTAATGTGAATTGTTACTTCTGTTTTGTGCATGAAAACACTTCAGTCAGTCTACAATGGTCTGTGTGTGCATTAGTGTAACTTCAGTGTTCAATATCAGGTTCAGATCCACTTTAATCAAAAGCTGATATTTCCCTTTTGTTTAGGCAACAAAGTTAATTAACACACCACCTACACTGAGACACCCACCCAAATCAAGGATGCCGAATTAATGTAGGTTGTGTGAGGGAGCTCTGTTTCACTTTCCAGTCAGGATGCCAGAAATTTGAAGAGATCTGTACAATTTATGAGCAGGTTCATAAATTAGCAAAGGTCTTCACTGAACAAATAACCTAGACAAACTTGGTTCAATATATCAAGTAATACAATTTATTTGTAACAAAAGAATTATAAACTCAGCAAAAAAAGAAACGTCCCTTTTTCAGGACTGTGTATTTCAACAATAATGTTTTAAAAATCTAAATAACTTTACAGATCTTCATTGTAAAGGGTTTAAACAATGTTTTCCATGCATTTTCAATTAACCATAATCAATTAATTAACATGCACCTGTGGAATGGTCGTTAAGACCTTAACAGCTTACAGAAAGTAGGCATTTAAGGTCACAGTTCTAAAAACGCAGGACACTAAAGAGACTTGTCTACCGACTGTGAAAAACACCCAAAGAAAGATGCCCAGGGTCCCTGCTCATCTGCGTGAACGTGCATTAGGCATGCTGCAGGGAGGCATGAGGACTGCTGATGTTGGTAGGGTAATAAATTGCCATGTCCGCACTGTGAGACGCCTAAGACAGCGCTACAGGGAGACAGGAAGGACAGCTGATCATCCTCATAGTGGAAGACCACGTGTAACAACACCTGCACAGGATCGGTACATCACCGAAGCCTGTACCCTGGAGCGGGATTGATTTGGAGGTGGGGTGTCCGTCATGGTCTGGGGCGGTATATCACATCACCATCGGACTGAGCTTGTTGTCATTGCAGGCAATCTCAATGCCTTGCGGTACAGGGAAGACAGCCTCCTCCCTCATGTGGTACCCTGTATGCATGCTCATCCGGACATGATCCTCCAGCAGGACAATGCCACCAGCCATACTGCTCGTTCTGTGCGTGAGTTACTGCATGACAGCAATGTCAGTGTTCTGCCATGGCCAGCGAAGAGCCCGGATCTCGATCCCATTGAGCACGTCTGGGACCTGTTGGATCGCAGGGTGAGGGCTAGGGCCATTCCCCCCAAAATGTCCAGGAACTTGCAGGTGCCTTGGTGGAAGAGTGGGGTAACATCTCACAGCAAGAACTGACAAATCTGGTCCAGTCCATGAGGAGGAGATGCACTGCAGTACTTCAAGCAGCTGGTGGCCACACCAGATACTGACTGGTACTTTTGATTTTGAGCCTCCCTTCATTCAGGAACACATTGTGAAACATTTTTAGTTTATGTCTTATTTTGTTGACTCTTTTAGTGTTCATACAAATATTTACACATTAAGTTTACTGAAAGTAAAAACAGTTGAAAGTCAGAGGACATTTCTTTTTTTGCTGAGTATAGAAGAAGGATATATGCAAGTATATATAGATGTACGAGTGTACTGTACATAGACATATATAAATAAAAAACAATAACAAGCAACACAAAACATAATATTTTGAAAGCTTTGTTGAATGTTTTTTCTTTAATAGATAAAGTAACATAACTTATGAATTCTGATCTTTCCATTCCTGTAAAGATGGATAAGTTCTTTAGCTGTTTATAAAGCTTATGTTGCCTGCACTGTGGTGTTTATTTGCTCACAGCTATTATACACTGGCTTACCCCGACACACAGCAGTTTCTGTGTGTGTGCGAGATGCTGCTCTGTACTTCCTTATTGGATTTAGTAAGGAACTTTTAACAACTAGAATGTATCCTTTACAAGGTTATTACCCTTCACTTACAGTGATACTAATACCATATTACCTTAGCTGCCTTTATCGTAACTACTAAATAACAATTAATAGCTCTCAGAATCAATACATTTATATTTATGGTTCAGTGTAAGAAATGCTGTGTTTCTTTCTCCAGACATGTGGAAGGATCTTCTGTGTGCTTTTCTTTGTTTGTTTTAGGAACTTGTCTCATCCTTTGCCTTGGTTGCACCTTCTGATTATAGGCAGTACTGCAGTTTCTCTTTGAAATTAAAACACAACATGCTAGTACTCTTGCTGCTAGCTAAACAAAATCTGCTGGGCAGCTGGTGATCAGTCAGCTACTTCTTTCATCAAGACAAATGCATAGCTTTATGCAGGTCTTCCTATGCTTATGCAGTTACTGTCTTAGCTACGTTTGGACTTATAACTGCAACTGAGCTGATATTAAATGGCTTTTTAAGCCAAGGACTTGTGTTCCAGCTATACCAAAACGGATAATGTCAGTTTGTCCTACAAAATCAACTCTCATGATTTCTCAAAATTTGTCTGCACTGTTTTCACTCTAGTCAAGACTGTGAGGCTGCTTTCAGGTATGCCTTCTGAATGTCTTGAGGGCAATCTATCCAGATCTCTCCCTGGTGACTCCATGATATTCCAGCTTACTGATCCCAACTTATAATTAAATGGCCAGGGAGAATTTGAAGCTTGTATCATGGTAAGAAATAATTTTACTTTAAGTGGGAAACTCTTTCCCAACAGACTGAAATTAGTACCATTTTTTAAACAAATAGTGGCATTATGGAAAATATACAAAATATTTTTTCTTTTTTTATCAGATTAGTGAAAATGATTTATTTATATTCACTAATTTAAGAAAAAAATAACATAGATATAATTTCCTTACATTTTTATTGAAAACTATCAAAACATAAGCAATAAGCAATTACAAATTAAGTTAAATGTGCATGCCTAATAGATAGGAGATACAAACCACACAATAATGGTCTTTTTCTTCTTTTTCGAATGAGAATGACTATAAGCTACTTTGAGTCTGCCTCCGGGGAGGCTCTGTAACTAAGAAATGTGTCACTTGGACAGAGAATGAAGATCACTTTAATAGTATTGCAGATACAAAAGTCCAGGTTTTATAGTTAATTTAGCACTGTCTATGCTTCTGCTTAAGGTATTACACTTAAGATCATATTGAAAAGAGAACAGTTTGTCTTCAAGGCTAGTTTGCCTGTGGTTTCTTGCCTGGGTACAAAGAGAACATTTTAAATTCCAGGTCAGGAGATGGTGAGAGAATACATTATTAACAAGATCTGTACGTGTTGTAGTCTTGGTTGAAATGGCATTATATGAGTAATGATATACCTTAGTGGCTGAAGCCCTAACTGTGTCGTGGGCACACTATGAATGACAATTCTAGAGTCCAGGTGAAGGCACTATATGCTACTACAGTTTGGAATATATATTTCCTGCATAGCAAGGCCCTTAGGTTAGTGTCAATGTGAAAATAAAAACATTTTTCATTATATTACTGTCCCCATCACCCAGCAATTCATAGCAAGAAAGGCACATTGTCACACATTGCAGCATTTATCAAGTCAAAAATATACTGCAGAAGCAAAAATACACCAACAAAAAACTGCTCTTCGACATTACATCTGCAGTGGTATGAAAAAGATACTAACTAAATGATACAATGACAGCAAAAGGCAAATCCATTCAAAAAATCTTAATTTCCCATCTCCTGCTTTTCCAATACAACTAAGAAATAAAACTCATATTGACAACATTTCTGCTTGGCCGACTCCAACAACCAAGACCACTAAGAGTAGCCCTTTGAGAAATTCTAAGTACTCATAGGGCAGATACTGAGAAGGCTACAGACATTATTATAAAATTTAAAAAAGGTACATTAAACCTGTGAAACCTTTGGTAGAATAATGCTTATAAGTCCAGCAAATGGAAGTATATTAACTTTACCTATCTGGCTTAAATATTTTACAACTTGAAATGACACTCAATGTAGACATTCTACTATATGCTCAAGCATCGTCAACTTATAACTTAATTAATAATTCAAGGTACATTGAAAACAACTGAACATTTATTGTATACCCTGAATACTTCTAAAATGAACAGCAAAAAAAAAAATAAAAACTGGAAAAAAATAACAATAATGCAAATTTCAGTACCACTTTCATCAAGGAGAAAATCATCTTGGTAGCGGAATTTCTCTGGGCCACATGCAATGAATATGTCGTCATCTCCAAAGAAATCCTGAAGGCACATCACCTGAAGAGACACAAAAACAATGTCAAGTTACAGCAGTAGGTTCTTTATGTGAATGGCTATTTTAACTATTATTAGGTTATATGTAATAAAAAAAATCCATTTTTTTTCCTAATAGTAAATCAAGGAGCACTAGTAACATTCATAATTTACGTAAGTAAAGGCAGTAATGGTTTTCAAGCCAGAAATAGGGAAATATACAAGACCTGCAGGTAAGGAAAGTAAACTTCAAAACCAAAACAAGTTGAAAGCTAATACAGAAACACTTGTGATACACATACAGTAAGATTTAGCAGGGCGTATAGATGCTTAAGGATTACAAACTAATGCCTAATCCTCATGTATCCAAATGAGCTGAATCCATTCTAAGCCCACTTTGCACGGGAATTTATGCTTCTTTGTTTCTGTAGATGATGAATCAATGTTTACAAGGTATTCGGTGTTAGTGGAATGTTAGGATGTATTTTAAGAAACTGTAACAACCAGTTAGAGTTACCAAAGTAAAAACTGTAACAATACCTAGTTTTAATACATCACTAAAACAATCTTCAGTTCCAGCCTGCTTCAAACAAAAAAAAAACAATTACCTCTGTTCCAAAAATATTAAAAGTGGACTGTCTCAATGACTGCTGATAAATGGCACTCACTCCCACTTTGAGATAGTGGTAGATGGAACACATTTGACTGAACATTCCACCATCTCTGATTTGCATATCATGGCAATCAGGCCCCAGAGAAGACATATTCATAAACTTTGCACAGAAGACAGGACTTTTGACTAATTATTAGAGGGGAGACATGGGTCTTCAGTTAAAAAACTTGACTAACTTTGTTTTGTTTGCCTGCACTGGTCTGATTTTACAAAGTATTTATCTAACAATAGTATAACAGAAAATGCATGCATTTTGCCCATTTCTGAGCATATAACTGGATGACATAAGGAGGGTATTATGTGACGTGTGTAACATGAGATTTGCTTTCATGGACAATTTGATATTGTTTGGTTTGGTCCAGTGCTGGTCTCTATACATCCCATTCTATAAGGAAGTTTCTTATCTCTGTTGTCCTTGAAAACATGAGGTTATTTTTTTTTTTCAGCCAACACTCCAACCCACATGAGGTAAAGAAAATATCAAAATATTTACGTGCTAAATGTATAGCGTTCCTAAAGAATATTGTCCCAATACAAATGTAATAAATAGCAAGTCAGACCTAAGTGGAGAACAGTATATTATCTTTACAGACAAAATCATATTCCAATCTAATATCATATTCATCTCTTTAGTGGAACACATTTCTTTTACAATTTTCACATTGACAGATGACTGTGATATTATTAAGCATACGTGTAGATCCTAGCACTTCCCACTTGAATTTCTATTCCCCATGACTTGAATGCAGTAATCTGAGTAAACTAAGACAAATTTTTTTGATATATTTTACTAATTTCCAGTTGCACAATACAAAGAATGTTGATTCTCCTTTAAAGGCCAACACAGCAGTCAATCTGTGCTTAAATGTCTGATTTCTTGATTGGTTTATGCAGCATCCTGTATATCAAACAAAGTAATGTATTAAGTTAAAGAACATTAAAGAAATTGTAGAAGGGTTAATGAATAACACATTATATCATATTGCTTTTTTAATATATTTTACCACGGTATTTAAGAGTCCAAGCAGACTTGCTTTTTTATCCGTCTTGGAACATTTTTTTTCAACCTACGTATCGTTGCTAAGCAACAGAGCTCATCTCAGGAATGCCTATACAGTATAGTATTGTATAACATAATATTCTCATACTTCTTAATACAATGCAGGGTCATGGGGTGGGGTGTGGGGGTTTAAGAGTCTTTTTGGGCTGCACTGGATTCAGGATAGGAAACAGACTTGGATGGGATGATAGTGCATCACACAGACCACTCATTTACAAACCCACGTTCACACAGGGCCAAACTGGAGTTTACAATTGGACTAGCAACCTACAATTTGTTTCTGTGCGGCCATACAAACTTTTATGACACATGCTTTAGCAACATAAGACTGGTTCAAAAAGATGTCATCCAACTTTGTTGTTATGAATTTAACTTATTGTTGCAGCCATAATATTATAATATTGCAATAGCAACATCAGAATGCAGAATAATTAATATTCTGAGACCAAAAAAATATGTGTATCCAACAGCACTGGTCAAATTACATTGAAATCTGGCATGGGGGAAAAATAAATCTTCAAAAGTCAAATTACACATCTCGAATATGACTATGCACAAAGGTTGTCAGTACTAGGCAAGATTCCAAGGATGATAATGCAAGGGGTATGCACTGTGGTATGGGGTCATATAGGTAGCAAATGGTGCCCTCTGGACTGTTCATTTAAGCATTGCACAGATGGTGAGGCACAGAATGTAATATGTATCCATCAATCCATTGTCTAACCCGCTGAATCTGAACACAGGGTCACGGGGGTTTGCTGGAGCCAATCCCAGGGCACAAGGCAGGAACCAATCCTGGGCAGGGTGCCAACCCACCACAGGACACACACAAACACACCCACACACCAAGGCCAATTTAGAATCGCCAATCCACCTAACCTGCATGTCTTTGGACTGTGGGAGGAAACTGGAGTGCCCGGAGGAAACCCACGCAGACACGGGGAGAACATGCAAACTCCACGCAGGGAGGACCCGGGAAGCGAACCTGGGTCTCCTAACTGCGAGGCAGCAGCGCTACCACTGCGCGACCGTGCCGCCCCTGTAATATGTATTTCATGCATATTCCAAAGACAGAGTCAGCAATATGGCAAGTAAGTGGTACTGACATTATACAGGCAAATGTTCCTGGAAAATGTCACAGGCCTGCCACAAATTGAATAACAGGTGACAGAATCTCATTTAGTCAAACTGCCATTAACAAACAACAGAGACAACAGTTTATCAGAAAGAAAATAATATTATTATTATCACTCTTAGTAGACTTACAAAAATCTCTAATCTTGTAAGTTATCTAGTATTCTGATCTTGAATCTTGTTGCATCACCAAAATCCAGAAATCCTCTGACTCTCAGCTTTCCCGGTACTAGTGCTTCCCCTGCAGTCTCCCTCATAACCACAACACTGCTTCTAAGATAGATAGATAGATAGATAGATAGATAGATAGATAGATAGATAGATAGATAGATAGATAGATAGATACCCATTCAACTTCACCACCCATTGCAATCACCCTTCCCATCAGGCACCCCATCTCAAAAAATAAGAACAGTTAAGAGAATGGAATAACCAAACAAAAAATGTTTCCATAAATGTATAAGTCAACAACATTATTTATAATCCATCTGACTATTACAGTGCATGTAGAATCAATAACCAATTATTTTGGTTATTAAAATTGTTTAGTAGGTAAATTTTGTTTCCTGCAGTTGAATTGCAATGGGTTTAAAAAGAAATTCTGGTATTCCTTTGGCTTTAACCTGCGACATTATATAAGGTAGCAGTATACACTAAATACAGCAATATTAGCATGTCTATCTTGGCCTCCATATCCTAAATGAGAAAAGCCTTAGTTTTCACTCTTACTTCATGTGTTACTTTTAATGATACATGAAAAGATTAACTCAACACATAATTAACTATTAGGTAATTCCAAAGGTTAATGTTATGTTTCAGTCTGGATCTGATCACTGGCTTTTTTCTCCTATCAACAGCCTACAGTCTCATGGGGAAGGCCCTAGATATCTGACAACCACTGCTACAATGTTTTTACTTTGAGACATGTTAAGTTTCTCCCCTCATTATGAAGAGTGAACCCCAAAATTTCATTTTGGCTTCCCTTATCATTCGGGGTCATTTTTGCTAAATCGCTTGTAATTCGACCTCTCCAAATTAGAATCATTGCTGTTATTGAACTATCTGGAGTATAAACACATGTTTGGTCTCTTTGTAAAGGTAACATTCTCTAGTTTCACCCTCAGTAGTCAGAATCACTGTAGGTGTGACTGATCAAAAGTTATGCACATTAGAACTCACAAAAAACGAATTTTTTTTTGAAAATAAAGGAAAATAAAGCTGCAGTAGGTAGGTGGGGACAGAAACACACTATGTACCAACAGAATAACTTGTTGACTACTCAAATTTCAAATTTGAAAAGAATACCTGTAAAAATGACATTTTTTACACCAGTTTTTATGTGGGCATGCCCAGGGGCTTTTTAGAGGGACCATTATCCACATTTTGGAACATATGGAAAAGTGTAATAAGTTTTGAATGCTTCAACCCACAGATATCAATGAGGGCTCTACTGAAAGCTTACACCTAAAGGAATCTATATCTACACACAGTGTCACTCTATTAGTTATGGAAATTCATGTTCCATAATAAAAACAATAAAAAATACACATTTCTATGTAAAAATAGTCAATACAAGTTATGGGCCAAAAATATATTTATATTTTTAATTTTTTACTTTTTTTTATAAAATGCACACAAACTATATATATTTCTTTTACAAACTGTTACAACACAGCTCAGCGTTTTTCCATGTGCCACTTGATGGCAGCAATCACTAGCAAGCAGAAAGCACAAGGGCGTGGCACGCGCTCTCCCATTACGTCCCTGCGGTTGAATACTTTCGCAACGCGTACATGCATCTATTATTTAATCAAGCGTTTATTTACGTTTAAACTTCTACTTTTATTCATATTTAAAATGCGAAAAAACTTGGCGAAATCACAATAAACAACCACGCACCAACTCTGCAGACTGGCACAAATGCCACCTTCACGCAGCTCCGATCGTTTTGTTTACAAGTTAGTATGGCAAGTTACATATCAAAATGCTCGGCTGCTCATTGGCTGTAAGTTTTGAGTGTCAGTCACAGTGTCCAATCAAACTGGTAGATTCTACCAGAGTTTGAAGCAGACGTCATCGTCTAAGCTTTCTGTGACACTGGTTGGCTATACAAGGTGCCAGTCAACCCCAGACCCGTCGTAATTGGCCAACTTAGGTGTCTTTCGGAAGCTAACACTTCCGTGTTTCATGCGGTAGCATGGTTATCGCCGACAGAAACAAATTACGTCTAATATGAGCAATATAAGTGAAAAAATTACTTAGGTGGACTCAAGTTATGAAACGTTTTCTGGAGATTTGGCCCTTTGAGAATATATCGTGTGTTTTGGACCTAAATCGTTTTACTGGATTATATTCGCTGGAGCCTTACGGACACAATGGGATCAATACTGCTCGGAAATATTGATGTTTGACTTGCAGGGGGTCTTCAAAGGTAGGCACAGTCAACTCTTAAAAGTATGTACTTCTCTGTAAAAAAGGCTTTAGTGTCAGTGCTGTGGTTGTTGTGTGTCAAAATGGTTTATATCATCGGAAAGACGAGACTTTGAAGTTTCATTTGATGGGTAGGGTGTCGAGATGCATGGCAGATGGGCATGCACACATTACTGTAACGTTTTTGAACCGCTGTTATGTCCCGGGACCGGTACGTGTGCGCGTTAAGAGGTTTTAACCCCAAGTCTCATTCTTTTAGTTTCATAGTTTTAGGTAGGGTGTAGATCAAGATCTTGGTATGTAGGTGTACTGTATGATAGCTCCAACTTCATTAACATCTCAAGCAATGCATACAGTAATGCCATCAATCCATTAGTCTACCTAGTCAAGGTGACTAGCTCATTATACTCTTCCACTAAGCATAGCTGATCATAAGAGACCAATTATACTTTCTGGAAAAGAACCATTAGGTTGGAAGATTGTAGTTTACTGCAATGACCAAGTCATATTGCAATGTTTACAGAAGTTCATAGTACCATGAGATCCAAAGGATAGAACAAATCTAAAAACAGCACTGACATACCATTTGGTTCTCACTCTGAATGCTCCCTGATCCTTGGCTCTGTTTAACATCAGGTCCCAGAAATTATTAACAGGATGACAGAGAGGATCTACTATTCCTGCCTTGAACAGACTTAATTTAACATCAAAAACGCAAACACAGCCTTTACTCTGCAAGTACAGAATTCGTACCAAGTACTAAGAGATACGGTACAGTAGTGGGAATTTTCATCCCTCACTTAGAAAACTGTAAATGAAATTCTAGCCACCCCGCCTCAATTTTAGAATGGCTTGCCAGCGCCTCTTTGAGGCAATCAGAAAGTCATTTTGAGGTTGAGAAAAAATATACAGGATAATGTACCGAGTATATTGGATAGCTATTTAAATAGGAACTTTCAGGTGAAAAGAAGATTCAAGTTTTATTTTGTAAAATGAAAATGTCAAGATATGATGTTAAATTTGACATAATATAAATATACTGTACAGTATATATTATATGTTATATTCTCAAACTATTGCTATTAAGAACCAATGTACGGACTTAATGTATTTTTTTTTTTTACACATATACTAAGAAGTACATAATGTGAATAACTGTGCAGACTGGCTTTAGATAAGCAAATTAACTTGATAGGCCTTCTCTGGTTTGTAAAATATCTCAGGTTCCTATGTTGTTATGGACATTATAACTATAAACACACAAAAACAGGTAAATACATAAAGAAACCCTTCCTCAAGCTCTCTTAATTTAGTTCAGGTTTGTGTGGGGCTGGAGCCAACACCAAAAAACATCAAATGAAAGGTGACAAACAACCTTGGACAGAATGCCAGTCCATTACAGGCATACTCACACACACACACACCCACATTGACAGTCGCACAACAATTTGGATATCCCAATTAACCCAACCAGCACATATTTGGGGGTGAGGGATGAAAACCCACGCAAACACTATGGATCCATGAGGCAGCAGAAAATGCAAAATAACCAGGTAATGTGGTCCAGCAGACCCCCGTGACTCTGTGTTACGATATAGCGGGTTGGATAGTGGATGGATAGATGGAAATAATACTGGCATCGGATAATGGTATCTGAGTATAGTATTTTATACAGATGTGAAATAATAAATACGAAATGTTGAAATTTTATGATGGAAAAATGGTGTGGCTACTCTAAGCTGAGATTTGTATGGTTTTCTGCAAAAAGATGCACAATCATTCAACAAAAATTATGTTTTACCATTAATGTCTTCAGCATATTGCTCACATGATACCTGGTTGCTTGTAAGTGGACATGTCCATTGTTTTAGCCACATGCTTGAATAAGAACATTCAAATTTCCAGTGATTTTGAACAGTTTTAAAAAGTCACTCTGTCTAAGATAATGTTTTGTTCATGCTATGTAAAAATGCACTATACATTGAAGCCACTCATACAGAGTATCTTCCATGCAAACGTGATTGTGCATTCATTCTACTGCACAGTTTTTCTGATTGCTAGTGATACGTATACCAAAGTAGGCTTGTCAATTTATTATGTGATCTTTAGCTGCTGTGCCAACATACGCTCAAGTGACAGTCATTTGCTGTGCATGAACCCACTCAAAATTTCAGGCTTAGTCAGTGAAGCATAAGAGAAACCTATTAAGTATTAATTGTTTCTAGCTGGTTGGTTAAATCTGAAATCTGAGAATGAGAAATGCTTGGTGGATTGAGTAATGCTATTCAGTGAAAAAACAAAACTGGAATAATCGGCTTTTGGAATATGTTTGCTAGACAGATAAAGTACAACACTGGATGCAGGAGTGTACTGATATGACTTGTTTTAAAAATAAATTACCAGCTACATAGACATTACCTTTGTCGGAATTTGCCAAATATTGCTTTCAATCCATGCTTTATGCATTGCTATTTTCTGTGAACATAGTCTTTTTATATTGCGCAATTAGTTTGTTGTGTAGACATCTTTGAAACATGCATGGAATTTCAACAGGATGAGGTAGGTTAGATGCTTCTAACAATATATGTGGAATTCTATCAAGAAGGAGGGAGTAAATTTACATGAATAGAGAAAATGCACAACCTTACCATCTGGAACAAATACATGTATGTTAGTTTTACAGTCCGTCTTACCCTGTCTTGTGGTCTGTATAAAAAATATTGTAACAATTGTAACAGAAGGAGGAAATTCTGCCTGTAAACGAAAGAATGAAAACAACATCTTCATACAGAACATTATTCACTAACAAAATAAGACTACATATGTCTCCCTTTTCTTCATGGGCAAATAAGGGAAATATGTTTATAGATATGTTTTTAGTCAGTTGAGGGTCCTAGAGCACATCATAGCAGCAGAAGGTGCAAGTCTGAAACCAACTCTGAACAAGCCGCCAGGCCATTGCAGGGTCAGCTCCTGTTTACTGGTCCAGTTTATTAATGACAATTCACCTAACATGCAGATTTTTATGGATATGAAAGGCAAATTGATGTAGTCAGAAGAAAACCAGTGCAGATGTGGGGGAAATACAGACAACGACCAGGGTTCCCATTTAGAAAACTTTGCCTGAAGTGTGTGTGTGCAACTTTCTACACAAAAGTTGGGGTTTACAAAAGAAATATTTGATGAAAGAACTTGTGCATATTTACGGCAATTCTTTTCCATGTGTATGGAACATTTTACTGGGAAATGATGACATCCTTGATAAAGTAGCGGATTGCAGCCAAACCAGCTAAAACAGTTGTTCTCAGTGTTCAGTAGGAAAGTGGTCTCTCTTTGAACTCCCTTTCCCAAGGTTTCTTCCATTTTTTCCCTAAAAGGGTTTTTTTTTTTTTTTGGGATTTTTTTCTTGTCTTCTTAGAGAGTCAAGGCTGGGGGGGCTGTCAAAAGGCAGGGCCTGTTAAAGCCCTTTGCGGCACTTCTTGTATGATTTTGGGCTATACAAAAATAAATTGTATTGTAATGCATTGTATTCAGTATTCAGGCCCCCTGTGGCTGCTGGTTTCTGTCCCAACACACTTCTTCCCATATTTGGATTCCTACCATAATTAAGCAAGCTGTTGTTTCCCAGCTTATATGTTTTTACAGCCATCCGGAAACTGAATGAAGCAAGAATTTATATGTGTTAGATGGGTAAGAATTAATTATCTTATTTTATTTGAATGTTCTAGTTATTTAGACAATTATTTACTAATAAGTACCCAAATGAAGTAGCTGCTCCTTTTGGCGTCATTTTTGCTGGTGTCTGCTTTGCTCAATATTAATGGTCTGTATTCAGATACAACTAAGAAAGCTAATTCTTCAGAAAAATTGAATTAAACAAAACTAGGCAAAGTACGCATTTAAAAATACAGAAAACATACAAATATGTCTTAATTTTCTATAAGTGTAACTCTGAAAACAACAGTACACTATTCCAAATAAAAAATAAAAGAAAAAACGGTCAACAAATTAAACAATTAGATCAATGACTGACTGACTGACTGAGAAACTAGTTGGGACAAAAACTTAAATGAGGACTCAAGACAAATAATAATTCATATCACTGAGTTATTATAATGTATGTTGACATGATGAATATGTTAAACCTCAAACATGATGAATATTGTGTACAGACTATTTTAGTTCCCTTTAAAAAGCGTAAATGCTGTGTATTTGGACTGGTTTTTCATCAGCTTATACTGGCCGCCTTTTGTCACTTCTTTAGTAACCGATGCAATCACTTGTTGCAGACTATATTTCTAATAGTGAGTCCAACTCTGCAAATAGCTCCCAGGGAACGGTCTCTGAAAACCTAAATTGCATCAAGTAAAAAAACATGTGTGGGTCACTACCTGCGTGCAGTTATAAATATAAAGCCCTATAGCCTATTCATAACCTAATGCTTTTACACAATAAGGCTTTGTTGGTTATACAGTATATGAATGGAATAAGATTTGAGTGACTGGCAGGATTTTTTGCCCATGGTGATGACTGGCAATTTTGGCTTCCAGGAGCCATTCTCTTGGAACTGTGTGCTGTTCTGGCCCCAGTTATAGAAAGACAGCCTGCCCGAAATCAACCTATACCTGTTCATATCCAGACTCTCCAGATTTTAACAATGGCTGGCTTTCTGGCAAAAGGCACCTACCAGAGGGGACTGACCGATAGGTCAGGAACATCTCTGCCAAGCTTCTGCTCCATAATGCCGCTGTATCAAAAGCCATTAACCAGCTGACAAAGTGCAACATTCAGTTTCCATAATGTGTGGGTGTCCATGACAACATAAAAAAAAAATTAGTAGCAATGTTCAGTTTTTCTAATGTAATCGGGACAAATGACTGCACTCATTTTGCAATAAGGGCACCTAGCAAGAATGAAGCTGCTTTTCTTACCTGTAAGCAGTTACATTCCATTAATGCACAAGCCATCTGTGTTGGCGAGATGAGACTGACAAACGTGGCTTGGTGGCCAGCGTCAACCAATGATTTGTTTATTTTGAGGCAAAGTAACGTTGACAGGTGACTTGCTGAAGGTGTTGTATGAGATGGCTATACTTGTCGGTGAGGTAACTTACTGACCCCTCAGTTTTTCATATGGCTTGTACTATTCATTGTAACAGCAGGCTTGTCGTTACATGTACCAGGTGATAGTGGTTATCCCACACTTAAATGCTGGCACCTTGTGCCTTTCTACAATCCCCCAAGTACAGAGGAGAGGCGCTAGTATGCTGCACATGTTCTTGCACATGCAGTTGTGGAGTGCAACATAGGACTCCTTAAATTCGAGGCACATTCATGTACGGTCAATTACAAAATGATTGTGATTTACAAATGGTACAAGTGTACAAATGTACATATGTCAAGTATTATAAATAAGATTTTTATTTTTTTTTGCCATACACATTTATGTGTTTTTTGGTACACACATGAAGGATCAATGAAGCACTAGAGTTCATCAATGTGCCACTCATAATTTAAATAACACTTGCCTCAAAGATCCATTCATCTTTGTTAAGTTTCTATTAGCCACTGATGTGGATTTTGATGAAGAACAGCGTGCTTATCACTCCCATTTTTGAGTAATTTCACCTGCTTTCTGTGAATATTAGAATTGATGTTAATATTCTTTATTTAGTATTATAAGGCCTAACACGGTATACAGTAGTTCCTGAATAGAGCAGACATTGCCTATTCCTATATTAGTTCAAAAAGAATCTTTGTTCTAGTTTTACTTTTTTTTTGTAATTTACTCAATTAATTTTTAACGTGGAAGGCAGACTGCACTTGCTTATTATGTACCCAGTTTATAGAATGATTTGCTGCAGCAGCAGCTAAGCATCTTTCTCATTCTTAGTTTTACGTCTAATTTAAAAACTTACTATTGTTTGTAATTCCCTTGGATTGCACAAAATATCATATTCTTATTTTACATATTTATTCTTTTTAAATTTTATATTGTTTCTTAATTACATGTGAAGCACCATGTGATGCCATTATAAACAAAAAGACCCTAAGTAAATTTTATTGTTATTTTAGTCCATCTTGCCTGAAGAAGGGGCCTGAGTTGCCTTGAAAGCTTGCATATTGTAATCTTTCTAGTTAGCCAATAAAAGGTGTCATTTTGCTTGACTTCTCACTACATTCATAATGGCTAACACGGTACAACACTCTAGTACTACTTTTAGTATAAAACACTAACTGGCTACTCTAGGTAGGTCTGGTAATTTAACTTATACTTGAAGGGTCTATTAATGGACTGATATGATATCCTGACTTTCTACCAGTTCTCCTGGACAACTTCAGACTTCCTGCAGCTCCGTAATGAAGAGATATGCTTAGGCTGTGGATGTAAGAGAAACTTGAAAAGGATTTATACAGAACAATATCAGTTAAAAGACTATTTAAACTTAATAGCTGTGAAGGATGGCCGGCCATTTATCCCGGCCAATACCCCCAAGCCGCCAGGTGGAGCCCTTCTTGCAGCATGGAGGTCCCCAGAAGACCAGCAGGGCATCATGGACAATGGACTTTTTATGCAAAGCCCTGCTGTATGCCATGGGGGCCACAGGAGGGAGCTGCAGGGAGGACCGAGGGCTTCTTCGTGCCCTGTGACCCGGAGGTTCGTCATAGGAAGAGCGACGGACTTCCGGGTTGAAGAAAAGAACTTTTACCTGACCTAAGGATCACATGGACTGGGGGTTGAGAACACTTCCGGGTCAGGGAGTATAAAAGGACTATGGGAACTCCCAGACAATGAGCTGAGCTGGGTGGAAGGGTGGCAACGCGTCTGGGAGCTGGAGGATTGGTTATTTGTTGTTATTGTGATTTATATGAGTATTGTGGTGGAGAGTGTGCTTTGTGCACTGTGGAAGAAAAATAAAGTCAACATTTGGACTTTTACCTGGTGTCTGGAGTCGTGGGCAGGGGTTCAAGGGAGCGAGAGCGCCCCCTATCGTTCACAAGCCTATATCCATAAACTACCCAAAAAAAGCCAAACCAAAAGAAATGGAGAAATACAATAAAAGATACACTGAATAAAAATGAATAAAAACTCAGCAAGACATACAGTACTTTTAATTAAAAACAAAGAAAAAACATTTTTCCCTGTGGCTTATTGATTTTGACATTTGGAATGAAGCTTTTTTGTTTAAAAGGCTTGTAAAAGCATAAATATATTGTATGTTGCTCCCTACAGTTTCTTCTTGTTTCCAGACAAGTGCTATAATTCCTGCTGAACAGAAACACTTCCATTACTGAATGCTGCCTGTATCAGTCTTCAGAGCAGGCTGACATTTATGCAATAACAAATAGTGAAAAAGAACTAAAAATAAGTAATGAATACATCATATTACAAACATCACTACAAATGCTCTGCATATAGTCTTGTAAATAAGTAAGCACATCCTTTTTCAAAACTATACTTTAACACACGAGGACAGTCATTTAGTCCTTAAATAGTCCAATGATTAGATAATCTCAAGTGACATAATGGATTTTACTTTCCCTTTATTTCTTCTACACAAATAACACAACATGCAGAATACCAAGCTACTGTATATCATGATTCAGTAGCTTATGCAGCCATCTTGAACAACAGTGACCTAAACTAGTTATTTTGGGCATGAGTTTACAGTTTGTTTGTATGTTGGCCAAGTCCTCTGGCTAACCTCTATTCCTCCAAGCTGTTTGTATTTGCCCCACTCTCCTTCCCACTCTGCATTTAGTACTAGACCCCAGCCAGCTTAACACCTCACCATGGGATCACTAATATCCTAAGGACAACAATAGCCTTCGAATTGCTCCTGGAATGTGAGGTTACAACGTCTTCTCAAGGCTCCTGGGATCAGCTTATTAGAATATAGAATATTAGAATATTAGAACATTCTACATGAGAACAGGGCATTCAGCCCAACAAAGCTCACCAGTCCTATCCACTTAATTCTTCTAAAAAAACATGAAGACTAGTTTTGAAAGTCCCTTAAGTCTTACTGTCTGTCATGCTACTTGGTAGCTTATTCCAAGTGTCTATGGTTCTCTGTGTAAACACAAAAAGAGACCCGGCATACGAATACATTCCTTTCCACACAAAAGTCAGAATTTACAAAATAAAACTTAACAGCAGAATGTGCATATACTTATAACAATTCTGATACATCCATTAACAACATTATGGAGAAACAGGGAAATGATGACACCCTTGATCAAGTAGGGAAACCCACCCAAAATAGCTAAATAACAACTCACACCCATAATAATTCATATTACCAAGTCATTAGTATAAAGTGCAATGAAGTGACAAGCAAACTTTAAAAGTGATGAATACTGTATGTTGTACAGATTATTTCTTTCCCTTTAACGAGGGCCAAATCTGCACATCTGCTTGCTTACTTGTTTTTGTGTCACTTTATACAAAGTGGGCTACCTGTTGTCACTTGTCAGGGGACTGGATGAGAGGTCAAGAAAAGTTTAGCCAAGCTTCATTCCATCATGTCCACTTTGCTGGAAGCCTTTAACTAACTGAAAAGACACTACTTTGAATTTTTGTGTGGTGTAGGTGTATATACATAAAACATAACATGTTTTTGCCAATTTAAAATGCAGTTTGCAGCAGTGTCCGATTTGCAGCACATTACTGCACTCATATTAGTATAAAGGCATCTTGGTAAAATGACGCTGCTTTTCTTAACTGTAGGCAGTCACATTCCATTAACACACAAGTCATCTGTGATGCCAAGATGACAAACGTTGTGGCTTAGTTTCCTTGGTCAACCCATTACTCATTTATTTTAGGCCACAGTAGCTTTGGCAGATGTGATGGTGCTGTACATGATGGCTGGCTTGTTGGTAACATAACTGGCTTAACCCTTCCATTTTTCACATGTGCTAAGTCATGGGTGGGCAATGTCGGTCCTGGAGAGCCGCAGTGGCTGCAGGTTTTTGTTCCAACCCTGTTTCTTAATGAGAAAACAATTATTGCTGATAAAGCACTTATTGCTTAAGTGACATTTTGATGCTTAATTTTAGTGGTCTCACTTGTTAAGGTTCCTCACCCTTGATTGCTTATTTCAATCTTAAACAGCTGCATTCATTATTTTAATGACTTATTAGCAATAAGACGTAAATGACAAAGCAGCCAGAAGTTCTCCATCCAGTTTGCTTTCATTTAAATCTGTGTGTTCATCATGCACTGTGTGATTTAATAAAACACGTAACAGAAAATGTGACAGACTGAAAATGATCTGTTTTAGGCTTCAAATCATTTGGATGATATCCATGGAGAGGAAAAATCTACGATATAAGAACGTTACATTGCAGACTAACAAGCCATAAAAATAAATAAGGCTCAAGACTGGCTAGGATAGGTTTTAATTAAGCAGTTGGGTTGGAATGAAAACCTATAGCCACTGTGGCTCTCAAGGACCGACATTGCCCACCCCTGTGCTAAGTGATGTGGCTATCTGCTGAAACGCTGTGACCTTACGCCTTTTCTCAATCTTCAGAACCTGAGCAAGGGTGCTAAAATGCTACAATGCCATGCATGCTCCTGCACGCTCAGAAACAGATCATGGCATAGCAAATGATGCATTTGGAGGAAGCCAGTGAAGTTTTGCAGTACTGTGGCTGCATATGTATGAGGCTGATTAGCATAATCCATATACAGTCATATGAAAAGGTTTGGGAACCTCTCTCAGCCTGCATAATAATTTACTGTACTTTCAACAAAAAGATAACAGCGGTATGTCTTTCATTTCCTATGAACATCTGAGTACTGGGGTGTTTTCTGAACAAAGATTTGTAGTGAAGCAGCATTTAGTTGTATGAAATTAAATCATATGTGAAAAACTGGCTGTGCAAAAATTTGGGTCCCCTTGTCATTTTGCTGATTTGAATGCCTGTAACTGCTCAATACTGATTACTAACAACACCAAATTGGTTGGATTAGCTCGTTCATATACAGGTGTGTCCAATCATGAGAAAAGGTATTTAAGGTGGTCAATTGCAAGTTGCGCTTCCCTTTGACTCCCCTCTGAAGAGTGACAGACAGCATGGGATCCTCAAAGCAACTCTCAAAAGATCTGAAAACATGATTGTTCAGTATCATGGTTTAGGGGAAGGCTACAGAAAGCTCTCTCAGAGGTTTAAACTGTCAGTTTCAATTGTAAGGAATGCAATCAGGAAATGGAAGGCCACAGGCACAGTTGCTGTTAAACCCAGCAGGTCTGGCAGGCCAAGAAAAATACAGGAGCGGCATATGCGCAGGATTGTGAGAATGGTTACAGACAACCGATCACCTCCAAAGACCTGCAAGAACATCTTGCTGCAGATGGTGTATCTGTACATCGTTCTACAATTCAGTGCAATTTGCACAAAGAACATCTGTATGGCAGGGTGATGAGAGAGAAGCCCTTTCTGCACTCACACCACAAACAGAGTTGCTTGTTGCATGCAAATGGTCATTTAGACAAGCCAGGTTCATTTTGGAACAAAGTGCTTTGGACTGATGAGACGCAAATTCAGTTATTTGGTCATAACAAAAAGTGCTTTGCATGGCATTCCAAGAAAAACACCTGCTACCTAGTGTTAAATTTGGTGGAGGTTCCATCATGCTGTGGGGCTGTGTGGCTAGTTCAGGGACTGGGGCCCTTGTTAAAGTCGAGGGTAGATGAATTCAACCTAATACCAACAAATTCTTCAGGATAATGTTCAAGCATCAGTCACAAAGTTGAAATTACACAGGGGTTGGATATTCCAACAAGACAACGACCCAAAACACAGTTCGAAACCTACAAAGGCATTCATGCAGAGGGAGAAGTACAATATTCTGGAATGGCCGTCACAGTCCCCTGACTTAAATATCATTGAAAACCTATGGGATGATTTGAAGCACGTTGTCCATGCTCGGCAGCCAACAAATTTAACTGAACTGGAGAAATTTTGTATAAAAGAATGATCAAAAATACCTCCATCCAGAATCCAGACACTCAAAGGGAGGCATCTAGAGGCTGTTATATTTGCAAAAGATAGATAGATAGATCTTTGTTATTGTCACTTTTACAAAGTAACGGCGAAATTGAAGGTGCATTCGACTCAGTGTGAGGCATAAGAGTTAAAAAGACAAGAAGAGAGAAACTAATAACAAACCGAATTGTAATAAAAGTACTTTACAAAATATACAAATTGCACTTGTTGACTTAAGATCTGTATTGCACATTGGGAGAGAAAGATATGGAGCAATTTTATTCTGAGTTCAGGGCCATTATTGCTTTTGGATATAAGTTGTTTTTAAGGTGGTTTGTCCTGGTTTTCACTGCTCTGTATCTCTTGGACGATTGCAAAAGCTGGAAGAGGCAATAACCAGGATGTGATGAATCCTGTGAAATGTCTATTGCTTTTTTGCGACATCGGAAGGTGTAGATTTGTTCCAGAGTGGGGAGGGTACAACCAATTGTTCTCTCCGCTGTCCTGATGACCCTGTGGAGCGCTTTCCTTTCTAAAGAAGTGCAGCTGCCGTACCACAAACACAGTCCGTACGTGAGCACATTCTCGATGGGACAGTAATAAAAAGCAGGGAGCAGATTTTTGGGGATATGGTTCTTTGAGGATTCTCAGAAAATACAGTCTCTGCTGCGCCTTCTTCAGCAGCGTCTTGGTGTTGGCACTCCAGGCTCAACTAAGTATTGATGTAATATCTCTGTTGGGGTGCCCAAATTTATGCACCTGTCTAATTTTGTTATGATGCATATTGCATATTTTCTGTTAATCCAATAAACTTAATGTCACTGCTGAAATACTACTGTTTCCATAAGGCATGTCATATATTAAAAGGAAGTTGCTACTTTGAAAGCCTCGGTGGGCTGGCGCCCTCCCTGGGGTTTATTTCCTGCCTTGTGCCCTGTGTTGGCTGGGATTGGCTCCAGCAGACCTCTGTGACCCTGTACTTAGTATATAGCGGGTTGGATAATGGATAAATGGATGGTTGCTACTTTGAAAGCTCAGAAAATGATAAACAAAAATCCAAAGAGTTAAGAGGGGTTCCCAAACTTTTTCATATGACTGTATGGCTGTTTCAGGGTGGCAACCAGGTCAGGTGGGAGGTGTGTTAATGTAATTGTGATTTAAAAAGGGTAAATTGTGTAGAAATGTACGTGTGTCTATTTTTTGACAAATGCATATTTTCAAGCTTACATCCATGCAAAGTTTTATAAATGAGGTACTCTTAAGTTTGGGTACCCAAGCCATAATTTGCTCTTAAAATGCCAGGTCCCTAAAAAATCCAAAAGCAGCCAGGAGTTACTAACCATGTGCTGGCCTTTCTTTTGTGGACAGGACACAAAACCCTGTCAAGTGCTATACTCTACTGTTTTTGAAGACCATTATAGGTTTCCCTTAAGACTACTACTCTCTGCATCACAAATTTAATCATTCCCCTGGTTGTTGCCCTTCTGGCAGATTCAGCACACAGTTTCTTAGCAGGCTTTGCACATTCATATTGGCATACATGGAGTCCTTCCTTTTGCCACTTCAGCTTTTCTTTTGCCTAAAGGCTGTATGCCCTGTTCCACTCTGGTTGCACCCTTGCCCCTGGCAACCTCTTTATCATAATGCAAAGCTGCAATAGTTATTTGTATTGTGGAGCTCCCCTTTAGTTTGTTAACTCAAAATGACTGAACGGATGCAAAGTTATGTGTGATACTGCATGTGAAACAAAATGTTACTGTATGAAAAATATTGCTGTTTCTCTCTTTCCTCTTACATTTTCATTGTAGCAGTTGGTTGGATTTATTGGCAGGGGTTGTGATTTTATTTATTAAAACTGAACGAAATTGATGTAGAATATTAATAAGGAGGATGTAGCTCTTGATTTTCTTCAACAAGTTGAAAGACTTAAAGTTTCTCGGAGAATGCAGGATTAATGATACAAAATGCAGAAATATGGTTCACGTGGTTTATGCTAAACATGAGAGAACAGAAAATAGATATCTAAATGCTAAAATACGACTGGTATCAACATTAAAACTGGGCTTACAAGCATATATTAGACACAATTTAAATATACAGCTTTACTGAAGAATCTTTGATTGTTCCTAAAACAGGTAGCAAACCAAAACAAAGAAAGAATTCATTATGAGATGATACACACAGCATTAGGAATTGTTTTGTTACTTTATGTACATTACCTACAATCACTTACAGTATAAGTGATTAAATTAACAATGTCCAATTTAAACAGTAAACATGCTTCAGTTACATTGTTTCACATTAACAGTGCCAACAATTGTGGCACAAGTGTTTTTGTTAAAAATATTGATTTCTTGATGAGGGCTTTGTTTTTCTTTGAATGAACTTGTTTCAATTAAAAGTCTGATGTTTCTCATTTTTTCAGTGCAAGATGACGGTTCTTCAGCAAACTGATTTTTTTCGAATCCATCTTACTAATTTTTACAAGGGGTGCCAATAATAGTGGAGGACATATTAATAATAACATATATGCACAAATGCATTTTGCTCTGTTTTCTGTTTTTTGGTATGTGCCACACTTTCACACTTGAATCCATATTCAATATATACTGCTCAAAAGAATTAAAGGAACACTTTTTAATCAGAGTATAGCATAAAGTCAATGAAACTTATGGGATATTAATCTGGTCAGTCTGACTGTTTCTTCACTAGTTTTGCATTTGGCTACAGTCAGTGTCACTACTGGTAGCATGAGGCGATACCTGGACCCTACAGAGGTTGCACAGGTAGTCCAACTTCTCCAGGATGGCACATCAATACGTGTCATTGCCAGAAGGTTTGCTGTGTCTCCCTGCACAGTCTCAAGGGCATGGAGGAGATTCTAGGAGACAAGCAGTTACTCTAGGAGAGCTGGAGAGGGCCATAGAAGGTCCATAACCCATCAGCAGGACCAGTATCTGCTCCTTTGGGCAAGGAGGAACAGGATGAGCACTGCCAGAGCCCTACAAAATGACCTCCAGCAGGCCACTGGTGTGAATGTCTCTGACCAAACAACCAGAAAAACTTCATGAGGGTGACCCAAGGGCCCCATGTCCTCTAATGGGCCCTGAGCTCACTGCCCAGCAGCATGCAGCTCGATTGGCATTTGCCATAGAATACCAGAATTGGCAGATGCACCACTGGTGCCCTGTGCTTTTTACAGATGAGAGCAGGTTCACCCTGAGCACGTGACAGAAGTGAAAGGGTCTAAAGAAGCCATGTAGAACATTATGCTGCCTGTAACATCATTCAGCATGAGCAGTTTGGTGGTGGGTTAATGATTGTCTGGGGAGGCATATCCATGGAGGGTCACACAGACCGCTACAGGCTTGACAAAGGCACCTTGGCTGCCATTAGGTATCAGGATGAAATCCTTGGACCCATTGTCAGACCCTATGCTGGTACAGTGGCTCCTGGTGCACGACAATTCCTGGCCTCATGTGGTGAGAGTATGCAGGCAGTTCCTGGAGGATGAAGGAATTGATACCATTGACTGGCCACCACACTTTCCTGACCTAAATCCAATAGAACACCTCTGGGACATTATGTTTTGGTCCATCCAATGCCACCAGGCTGCACCTCAGACTGTCCAGGAGCTCAGTGATGCCCTGGTCTAGATCTGGGAGGAGATCCCCCACAACATCATCTGTCATCTCATTAGAAGCATGCACCAATGTTGTCAGGCATGTATACAAGAACACAGGGGCCATACAAAGTGCTGCGTACAATTTTGAGTTGCTGCAATTAAATTTTGGCAAAATGGACTAGCCTGCCACATAATTTTTTCACTCTGATTTTTGGGGCGTCTTTGAATTCAGGGCTCTGTAGGTTGATCATTTTCATTTCCATCAAACGATGTGGCATCCTTTCGTTCCTAACACATTACCCAGTCTATATCAGTATAGATATCCAGGAGGATTTCTTTTTCCCATTGAGATCTGATGTGTTATCAAAGTGTTCCTTTAATTTTTTTGAGCAGTTTACTATATGTGATTTTGTGTAGTTTGCAGCACTTTTTTTATTTGCAGTTACCTGGAACACAATTTTATTTCAATAAAAAAGATATATTTGATAAAAGTTGAAAGTTATGTGGGCTGAATAAGGGTAAACAGGTACATTTACAGATCTCATGCAGTATAACTAAAAAGTACTAGCCTTGTTTGGTATTCTTACTATTATCATTACTATTATCACTGCTCAACCTCTGACCTCACAGGCGTGACAGCATTATGCTTTCTCACTCTCAAGTTCTTTCCTCTACACCACCAGCCTTAGGTGTTGCCATGGTGACAGCATTTTCAGGCGATTGCCCACACTGCACTCCCTGACTTCTTGAGCCATTAACCCTCTAGCTCGCCTTATTTATAATTCATCTGCTATAAAGAAATAATTTCTGTACTACATTGGAATACAAACTTTCATTAACTTGAACAAAGCCAGGTAGTATGGTTATTGAATGAGGGAGCATTTGCACTTGAAAGTAAACCCCAGTGGCAAATAATTTTAAACAGACTTCAAGAGTTATAAAATGTTTAAAAGCGTGTTAGTTGCAGTTAGTATGGATATAGGGAGTAGTTCCTCGTAAGTACTGTATAATAACAAAGTTATTGCAGTATACAAATAAAGAAAAGGTCTTTAATACTGCTAGAAATAACTGAGAGAATTTCCTGTTTTACACACTGTGGCGAGTGGCTGGAGGTGGCACCCAGCCGGGATACCCGGAAGGACCAGAGGAGGGATCATGCCTCCTCCAGACCACGAGGGGGTGACTGCCCTGGTGGCTTTGAAAACCATGGGAACGGAGCTTGGAAGCTCAACCCTATAGGGGCCCATGGTCATCGCCAGGGGGTGCCCCAATTCCTGAGGAGCCACATCCGAAGTGCTGGGGGGAAGAAGACCAGGGACACCTGGGGCCTCATGTATAACGGCGTGCGTAGAACTCGCATTATAACATGGCGTAAGTACAAAAGCCGGAATGTGCTTACGCACAGAAAAATCCAGATGCAGGAATCTGTGCGTACTCCAACTTCCACATTCTTCCACTACATAAATCCCGGTCAGCGTGAAAAGTAACACTTGTGCACACGCTTTATGTAACGCCCCAACTCCTCCCAGAATTACGCCTCTTTGAATATGCAAATGAATATAAATCGCCCTTAAGCTCAGCCTTCTGTGAAAAGACAATGGGAAAAGCACGGGAGAAAATATAAGAATTTCAGCGAATACCAAGTGGAGGCAAAGGAAAAACATACTATTTGTTCAAATAAACCGTTGTATAATCAATAAAATGAAGTTGATCGAGTGACATAGCGTGTTGGAGAAACTTGAAAGCTCACATTCACAAAATCGCACAGTGCCGGAAATAAAAAAGAAGTCACATATCAAAGTCGCCATGAAAAGGCAAGTTGTAGCCCATTGTCTGAGTGTCATATGAAAGCTTATTAGGGTACAGAGAAAAAAAAAAGGCACGCAGTGGGGAAAAAGCACGAAATGTCAACTTCAATCTCGACATTTCCACTTTAATCACGTAGTTTATTTTGTCATTAAAGTAGAACATCATAAATTTCATTATGGCTCTAGGCTTGTGGTGGCACTGGGCAGAGGAAGAATAGGTGGCTCCTTCGCCAGCCAATGTCAATATGTTATCTTATACACGGTGGATGGCCACATCCGTTGCAGACACTGCATAGCCGTCTCGTGCTCATGACACAAGCATTTAAATTTTGCCGAAATTTGTCGCTGCGTTTTTAGCTGTGTTGTTATTTTCTCTTTCTGTTTTATATTCAATATATATTGGCGTAGCCGCCACTGCAGTCCTTGCTTTTCTTTCCCCAAATACCCAATCACCACACAGCTCTGTAATAGAAGTTAAGCCATTCTTCAAAACGTTTAAGGAACATTAAAATATCTTCGTAGTACATGTTTAATTATTCAATCCTTCACGACACTCCCAGTGAAGAATATAGATTATTTAAATGAAGTTTTATCTGTATAATATAATAAACATATTTTGCTGCATTTCACCTTAAAAATTATATCGTCATCATATGTAAATACGCGCTTTATAAAGTGGCTCAGGTTGTGAGATATTATAACTGTAGTGCAAGTTTACAGTGGGGTGATTGTACTTATAAGTACAAACAGTTCTACAAGGAGCAATTGATTGAGCGCATTTAAAGTTCTTGGGATGAAACTATTTTTGAACCGTGAGGTTAGGAAAGGCTTTGAAACGTTTTGCAGTGGCTGAAACAGCGTGTCCTTGAAGCTGTATACCGATAATTCTCTTTCCGATCAGCTGCTGCTGTGATTCACACTCAGATACAATGATATAAATACTCCGAGTGGTGCAGTGAGAGAAATATGGAAAAAGATGATCCGCTGTGGCAACTCCTAACGGGAGGAGCTGAAAGAAGAAGAAGAAGAAGAAGAAGAAGTGAGAGTAACAACGCTAAAGCAGTTATGGTATTTGGAATACTATGGCTATTCCCTGGACCATTATATTGTTACAAGTTAATTACAATCAGATGCGTTACACTAATAAACAATATGCGATTAGTTTCAGTGTATTTATAAAGCCTCGTCAGGAAAATAAGGTGTAACCACACAGGAACAGTAGCACTGCTTTGACGCTGGGTGCCGCCAGTCTGCAAAACCGAGCGGAGAACTTGCGTACGACAAGGCATGAGGTACCATGGAAAAGAGCGTGGCTTTACGCCAAGTGTAGGTTTTATACATCATGATTTGAACGTGGAAAAGTTCTTACGCAACATTTCTGTGCGTACGCACCGTTTATACATGAGGCCCCTGGAGTGCTTCCGGGTGCGTGGCCGGTACTTCCGCCACACTTGGGAGTGCTGGTGGGAGCTAATCGGGAGGCACCTGGAGCACATCCGGGTGTGTATAAAAGGGGCCGCCTCCCTCCGTTCGAGGGCTGGAGTCGGGAGGAAGAGAGACAGAGCTCAGGAGGAGAGGAAAGGAGGCAGCCTGAAGAGAGTGAGGCATTTTGTTGAGGCCAGGACTTTGGGGGAGTTTTGGGGGTTGTCTGTTTCACTTGCAAATAGCATTTATAAATAAAGCGTGCGTTGGGTGATTATACGATTTCTGCCTGTCTGTGTCAGGGCTGCTTACCTCAACACATAAGCAGCACTCTTGTAAAAATGATACAGCCTTGAAAAATGTTCATAGTGTTGATATATACAATAAGATCAGACTTTGGTATTGTATGACAGCTGCTTCATATAGAGGATAACAACATTTTTCACAGATTACATAATGTCTTCTGTCAACTTTCCAAATAGAAAAGCACACAGAAACTGTGACGTTTAAACAAAGCAAACATGGAGAAATTTCTCTGACACAAGAAAATCAGACAGGGAGTCCAGACTAGGGGAATTAGAAAATAAACCAGAAGGATACAAGCATGGTGAAGATTCAGCAAAACAGAACTAAATGGACTAAAAACCATACACCAACACACCAATCCCCTCCATGTCACAGTTGGGGGTGTTTTGTGCTTTTCTTTGTAGTTCCCTGTTTATGTAGGCCTTTAGTTGGATTCATTTTCTTATGTTGGTTTGTTTTTCACTCATCACATTGGGTACTGATGACATCATCTGGCTTGCCACAGGCGTCATTACTACACTCCTGAACACACACCACATATTCTGCCATCCCCATTTAATATATAAGTAGATGGAACCATTGTGTGCAGTCAACATCATTTTTTTTAAGTGCAAAAGTATACTCCTTCAGAGAAAAATGCCTCCAAAAAGAAATTTGGACACTATGAGCTATAAAATGAGCTTTTTTACAATTTTGACCATGACTTGTACCTGAGCTTGGCTATCATTGATACCAGCCATCCTAACAACGGTCACTTCTCTGTGCTATGGACAAGACAAGACAAGACTCTTGACCAACAAATGAGGGGGAGATTCTATCCAAAAAAGCCAACTACATGAGACTTTACGTTTCCCATTTACGGTGTCACTGATAATTCTGGATATTTAACAATATTTTACCAAAAAAGGCATGAGTTTTGCACATTTTGAGTATATGCCTGCACAACTAACATGTGCATTATGCAACATGAGAAACATGACATTTTGTTTCTCTTTTCCATGAATATTTTTCATATTGTTTGCCATCGTACAGCATTGTTCACTATTGCCTTCTATTATATCATAAACATTTTTTTACCTGAAAACACAAGATTTAAAGTATTGCTACTATCACAACAAACTGATGGGGTAATTTACAATATGTAAAAACATCACTTTTGAGAGGAGTATTCCTCTAAGGTTAAAATCCTGCCTGCTGTGTAACCCTGAGCAAGTCACTTAACCTGTGTTTGCCCTGTTTGTTAAAGACATTTGTAATGAATGCTAATTTGGAAATCACCTTGGATAAAGGCATTAGTCAAACATATTTTCTCTCAAATTAACAAATCATTCCTTTGCTTATGTGCAGCCTTAAGTTAAATTTTAGTGGCTGCTCTTGTAACAAGAGCAAACTACATTTACAGGTTTTAATTTTTTGTGTTTGTTTAATGTAGTACACATTTTGTCTTTTTTTTTGAGGGTTATTCCAGCTTGTGGAGGGAATTTACTTCAGCAGTTGGTACCATCATAACAGATACAAGATCTTGAAGTCAATCTATTCACCCTTTTTCCAATCCTGCATCCAGCTCAGGGTATGAAAATTTGGAATCTATCATGGCAAAATTGGGCACAGTGCAGAAACCAAATCTGGATAGTAACTCGGCTCACTGTAGTACATATTCACACACCCACAGTCACTCATACAGTGCCAATTTACAGTTGCCAATGAATATATTGAAATTTTTGGAAAATATAACTACAGAAAGTGTATGAAGACCCAGGGAGGCTGTGAAAGCTTCCAAAGACAGGACCATGCTGGGCTCTGAACTCAAGACTATGGAACATACCACTACACCACCATGTTCATTACATTCTTCTATTGTCAAGTACATATGTTTAAGTACCACAAACGCGTCATGCAGTGTGACAATTACCGCCACAATTTATAGTAAAAAGTCACTTCACCTCCTAACCCCCCCCCCATATAAAGATATGAACACCCATTGGCTTTTCAGATAAAACTTCCTGCTGCTTGATGCTAAGAAACAGGTTTCTATGTACAACAGAGAAGCAATCTGACAACAAATGAAAGAACCAAAGCCGTAAGCTCTGTCTTACTAATACCATACCATACCATATTTATTTGTTGAGCGCTTAAAAACACAGCATTGCAACTGACCTGAAGCGCTGTACAGTTACAACAAGCAGGACTAAAAGCAAAATATTAAAAACAAAACATTAAGAGAGAATTAAAACAGAGATACTAAAAACAGGTCAGGGGACCAAATAAAATAGAGAAAATAGAAAAAGGCAAGTGGAAAATGAAACAGGTTAAGAATTAAAAGCCAATGTGAAGAAGTGCGTTTTTAGGCGAGATTTGAATGTGGCGACTGAAGCGGCTTGCCTAACCACTAAGGGCAGGGAGTTCCAGAGCCTGGGTGCACAGACGGAGAAAGCCCTTTCACCACGAGCTTTAAAACGTGCCTTGGGAACGGTTAGGAGCAGCTGATCTGCGGATCTAAGAACACGAGGGGGATTGTGACAATGGAGCAAGACACTCAAATAGGCGGGGGCTAGACCGTTTAATGCCTTATAGGTGAGGAGGAGAATCTTAAAATCGATTCTGAATCTAACCAGCAGCCAGTGTAGGGTTTTTAAAATTGGTGAAATGTGTTGGATTCTGCTACTTCCAGTTAGAAGCCTTGCAGCCGCATTTTGAGCCAGTTGGAGTCTAGAAAGAGTGGCTTTACTGATACCAAAAAGGCAGGAATTAGAGTAGTCAAGCCGGGACGTAATGAATGCATGAATTACTGATTCCAGGAGGTGGTTAGACAGAATAGGCTTAAGTTTGGCGATTCGCCTTAGATGGAACAAGCAGGATTTTACTGTGCTGTTGACTTGAGCATCCATTTTCAGGACCGTATCCATTTTGATTCCAAGATTGGAGACAGACGAAGTTACTGGAATGGGAAGAGAAACGAGGCCAAGGGGTGGAGCCTGTTTGCAGTCGGGACTAAAAACAATGACCTCGGTTTTTGAATCGTTCAGGTGAAAGAAGTTTACAGCCAGCCAGTCCTTAATGTCAGCTAGGCAGTCTAGTGGAGTCAGTTGGCTTGAGGGAGAAATAAATTTGGCAGTCGTCAGCATATAGGTGATATGAAATTGCATGTTTTCTAAAAATTGCACCTAAAGGCAGGATGTAGATTGAAAAAAGTAGTGGCCCTAAAATGGAACCCTGGAGGACCCCACATGGGAGTGGGACTGATTCAGATGAAAAATCGTCTAGCATGACTCTGAGAGTCCTGTTGCAGAAATATTAATACTTCACATGAAATTAACAGCAGAGGTGTTAAAAACCACAAATTGATAAAAAATAAATAACCAAATAACTGCAAGCAAGAGATTAACACTCTGAACTGTTCCACATTTAGGACCAGGTAATTGTTTAGTAAACAGATGTGTTGAAAGAAATACTGCATGAATTTTCTATAATTTTGCCTTTCTTAATTTACTGTAATAGTGCATTTTTTATGCTTCATAATTACAGGAAACAAACAAGCAAAATACACTACATGAAAATATTTAAAAAAAGAATGGGCAATAATTTAAAACCACTAAAGCCAATAATAAGTAACAGTATTACTTCTTCTGTATATAGGAGAAGTAGCATGAGAACAGCAAATGTCAGCTTACTTAAATTACTTATTCTGACATAAGCCCGGATACTCTGGAGTCAGCAGCAGAAAGAAGGAAGTTGGCTAAGTGATGTCCACATTCTCTGCAGGACACCTTGGTTAACCTGTGTAGCACCTTCAGCACCAATGACAGCTACTAGAGGTCTTTACTATCAACTGCCAATAGATAATGTTTATTCTCGTACATTTTAGACTGATTATTTTTTTTACTTCATTCTTTTATTTTACTGCTTACACTGAGGGAAAAATGGTTTGTCTGCATTTACATGCTATTATTATGTGATGGTTGTAGGATGAAAAATTATATATTTACCTACCTACCAACACACATTGACATTGTCACACATGTGCGTTTGGGAAGCAGTCAAAAAGCCTAAAGGTGAGTGAAACATCGCAAGACAAGGGGTTATCACACGCTACTAACCTGAATCTCTTGTTCTTCTCAGCTGGAAAACCAAAGAAAAATAAAGAACGTACTTCCAGGTTCCAAAATGGCTGCCGAGACGTTACTTCCAGCGCCTGGCAAGACAACACTTCCGACACTCCATGATGAAAACACTTCCAGTTTTCTGTTAATGACTTTGCTTCTGTCCCACAGCATCAACGTCATTTCCTGCCAACCACTTCCTGTTTCCATTTTATTTTTTTGTATAAAACCGGCATTTTGTCTTGTACCAAGGATCAACTGCTATGTACATTTTACTGTTGATCACACAAACGGTGTCTTTGTGGATTTTCCTTGTCCTTTGGACAATAAACAGGGACAGTCCCCAAAACTTTGTTTTTTGTGATGCTTCTTTTTATTTTCTGTGGTATATGGCCGGCAGTTTATCCCGGCCAATACCGCCAAGCTACTCGATGGCGTCCTCCCTGCAACATGGTGGTGCCCGAATTCCAGCAGGACATCATGGACCTTGGAGTTTTACTTCACAGCCCTGCTAGATACCGTGGGGACCGCCAGGGGACATTGCAGGGAAGAACAGGGAGTTGTATTTTCCATATAGCCCGGAAGTACTCCCTAGTCACGGGGACGGAAGGAACAAAGTACTTCTGGGCTGAAGAAAAGAAGGAGTTTTCACCTGACCCGGAAATGCTATGAAATCATGTGGACTGAGGGACAGGGAGTATAAAGGGACTCCGGAAGATCCCAGCAGTGGGCCGAGTTGGCAGGAAGGGTAACGGAGCTGCTGGGAGTGGAGGATTGATTACTGAGTATTGTATTGATTTATTGTATTATTATTGAGTATTGTGGTGGTGGAGGTGCTTGATGCACAAAAGAAGAAATATTAAATTAATTTCTTGGACTTTTTATATGGTGTCTGACGTATCTGTCACATTTCAAAGAAGAATATCACACCATGTACAGTATTTATCCATCAATCCATTATATACAGTGTCTTTCATGTCTATTAAACTAGCCATCAAATCATCTAAGAAACATATAGTGCCTTTCCTATCTGAATATCTCACAGAATCTTTCAGTGTGTTGGTAATGTTGCTAATCCATTGGTAACCACCATAGATTGTGATTAAGTTCAAATAGGCTACCCTGACCTAACTTAAAAATGATAAGCATCCTAAAAGTTTCTTTAAAAATGTAAGCTGGTTGTGTGGTTTTATACGAAACCTTACTGTATCTCTGTAGAAAAAAAAAAAAAACTGCACCTGACATTGGGCAATGACAGTAAAGGGTCTTGCAGGAATTATAATGGCAAAGACGTTTTCATAGTGCCAGACAGAAGTTGTGCCTAGAGTCCTCTATGCTGTTAGCTGGCAGAGGGAAATACGCCAGGGAATGGCCTGGTTCCTTCACAGACGGATAGAATGATAGGGACAACTGGGACCTCTAGTAGAACTATAACTGAGAATCCCCAGGTGTTATCCTAGCATGTTCCTGATCCTAGAAGTGGTTTCTGGTAATGTTCTGGAAGTCTTTTTGCACGAAACTTAAAACCCCATGAGGGGTTAATTAAGACCATGATCAAGATATTAGCCTCAGTTTACAAGTAATCATGTGAAAGACAGACAAGCATTACCATTTTATTATTAGTTAAAATATTAAAAAAAACAAACAAATAGTAATTTATCAATACTTAACATATACTACCAATGCTTGATAAATTATAATGAAAAATGACCAAACTTAGTTTTATACAGTTAGGTCCATAAATATTTGGACAGAGACAACTTTTTTCTAATTTTGGTTCTGTACATTACCACAATGAATTTTAAATGAAACAACTCAGATGCAGTTGAAGTGCAGACTTTCAGCTTTAATTCAGTGGTTTGAACAAAACGATTGCATAAAAATATGAGGCAACTAAAGCATTTTTTTAACACAATCCCTTCATTTTAGGGGCTCAAAAGTAATTGGATAATTGACGTAAAGGCTATTTCAAACGCAGGTGTGTTCAAGTCCGTCGTTATGTCATTATCAATTAAGCAGATAAAAGGCCTGGAGTTGATTTGAGGTGTGGTGCTTGCATGTGGAAGATTTTGCTGTGAATAGACAACATGCGGCCAAAGGAGCTCTGCATGCAGATGAAAGAAGCCATCCTTAAGCTGCGAAAACAGAAAAAACACATCCACGAAATTGCTACAATATTATGATTGGCAAAATCTACAGTTTGGTACATCCTGAGAAAGAAAGCAAGTACTGGTGAACTCAGCAACGCAAAAAGACCTGGACGTCCACGGGAGACAACAGTGGTGGATGATTGCAGAATCATTTCCATGGTGAAGTAAAACCCCTTCACAACAGCCAACCAAGTGAACAACACTCTCCAGGGGGTCGGCGTATCGATATCCAAGTCTACCATAAAGAGAAGACTGCATGAAAGTAAATACAGAGGGTGCACTGCAAGGTGCAAGCCACTCATAAGCCTCAAGAATAGAAAGGCTAGATTGGACTTTGCTAAAGAACATCTAAAAAAGTCAGCACAGTTCTGGAAAAACATTCTTTAGACAGATGAAACCAAGATCAACCTCTACCAGAATGATGGCAAGAAAAAAGTATGGAGAAGGTGTGGAACAGCTCATTATCCAAAGCATACCACATCATCTGTAAAACACGGTGGAGTCAGTGTGATGGCTTGGGCGTGCATGGCTGCCAGTGGCACTGGGACACTAGTGTTTATTGATGATGTGACACAGGACAGAAGCAGCTGAATGAATTCTGAGGTGTTCAGAGACATACTGTCTGCTCAAATCCAGCTAAATGCAGTCAAATTGATTGGGCAGCGTTTCATGATACAGATGGACAATGACCCAAAACATACAGCCAAAGCAACCCAGGAGTTTATTAAACCAAAGAAGTGGAATCAAGTCAGTCACCTGATCTTAATCCAACTGAGCATGCATTTCACTTGTTGAAGACTAAACTTTGGACAGAAAGGCCCACAAAGAAACAGCAACTAAAAGTCGCTGCAGTAAAGGCCTGGCAGAACATTAAATAGGAGGAAACCCAGCATCTGGTGATGTCCAGGAGTTCAAGACTTCAGGCTGTCATTGCCAGCAAAGGGTTTTCAACCAAGTATTAGAAATGAACATTTTATTTCCAGTTATTTAATTTGTCCAATTACTTTTGAGCCCCTGAAATAAAGGGATTGTGTTAAAAAAATACTTTAGTTGCCTCACATTTTTATGCAATCTTTTTGTTCAACCTACTCAATTAAAGCTGAAAGTCTGCACTTCAACAGCCGAGTTGGTTCATTTAAAATTCATTGTGGTAATGTACAGAACCAAAAATTAGAAAGAAGTTGTCTCTGTCCAAATATTTATGGACCTGACTGTAACTGCTACTTTGACCCCAGGACATAGAATCTGAATAATAACAGCTACTTTAATTAAGTGCCCATTAGGTTGGAACAAAAACCTTCAGGCACATGGGGTCCTCAGTACTGAGTTTTAGAGCAACTAATACTTATATTGGCTCACATTCAATCATATGCAACTCTTGAATGCCATCAGCAGGCATTCCTATGATTTTCTGTACCTTCAAACAATATCCAGAATGCCACCACAACCGGTTTCTAAAAAGAGGTACCACTGAGATACTAGTCAAAAACATCAAACAATTAAAAGGAGTTTGTATCCTCATAGGTGAAATGATAAATAAATCTGAAAAGTACAAATAATTTCATGAACAAAGCTGATGCTACGCAACTTCATTTAACCGAGCTTACACAAACTGACGTGAGCTTTACCATTTGCTGCTGAAAAGACGACAATTTCCATTCACTCTTGCCTTATAAATAAGTCCCAAGGATAAATGTTTGAACATATTTGCAATTCATCTCATCATAGTGAGTCATGGTCAGCCTTCATTAAACTGTCACTGTCAAAAAATCTACAGCACATTACAGTTTACTTTCATGAAGTAAGCTTTCAAGGCAATGTATTAAGTGATGAAGAAAGTATAAAATTACATAAGAACTTTAAAGAAATCCATGATGATGTATGTTTATTGTTTTCCTCCTAGAATTGAATTGTATATGACATATAAAAAAGTAGAATGCTACAAATTGTAACACAATTTTAATTGATAGAATATATATTCATCTATGAATTATCAATCTTGCTTAATCTACTTTAAGATCTTTTTCAGCAACACTGGGTACAAGTTAGAAGTGAAGTTAAAGTAGGATACCACTCTACTTCTGGACATGCTGGACATAAACTGTAGCAAACAAAGCCACCAGTTAACCTAAAATACTTGTTGTTGGGAAGCATGAGTAAAATCTGGAGAATAATTGACAAAAATAAGAGATGAACCTCCATGCCGAAAGTGGACAGTCCAATCTGCTAAAGTTACCAATTAATTAATTAATTAAAACCTGCTTTGTTGATACTAACTTCATTAAATGGGGATGTCCATCTCCTTTAACAAAATTGTCAGTGATAATCATAGGGTAGCATTATGTTTACATCAGGAAAAATGAGCCAAAAGCATTGACTATTGTATAAACAGCAAAAAATGTTATTATGTGCAAGAGAAACATGTACATACCAAATGTCAACATCCGTCCATCCATCCATCCATTATCCAACCTGCTGTATCCTAACTACAGGGTCACAGGGGTCTGCCGGAGCCAATCCCAGCCAACACAGGGCGCAAGGCAGGAAACAAACCGCGGGCAGGGTGCCAGCCCACCGCAGAAAATGTCAACATAACTGTATGAAAGGTATATCTAGTTTTCACTGCTGTACTGATACAGACTTAGCATATGTGCTTTGTGTGATATGTTTTGAAATAGTCACAAATACACACAGGCACTTGTTACAGCAGATGTCAAAAGAGTTTTTGTAATATTCCAGATGTAGCCAGAGCTTACTCCACATAGCGTACAGTACTTGATAAAGAATCACGCTTGTTTGGATGCTAAAGCCTTACTTTGTAATCTATGAGACATTTGTCAATACTTACTGAATGTCAATTTTGGTAAAATACACCTGCATGTTTTTGATGATCACCTGATACATACATATTCCACAGTTTGTACAGTTTCAGTGCTGGACGATGTGGTATCCTCATAATCCTTATTATTATCATTATTAGTGAAATGCAGGTATAATGAGTGAAAAATGACACTCACTTATAACTTCACCAAAAATAGGTGTCTGCTACAGCCAGTTTATGGACCACTACCATCTCTGCATTGGTTTACTCACTATGCCATTCAGTACCAGGAGACTGAAACTCGTCCATAAATGGACAACAATGAAGTGCAGGATTGTCAGCAGTAGCATGAAGAAAAAAGAAAAAAAATGAACATCACTGAAACTTGGCAGGCTGGAATCTATCAGACAGGGGGTTTACAGTGGTTGGAGTGCCAACCTGCCACCAACCTCCAAGTTTTCCCTGCAAGTTGGAGGACCTGCTTGCTGGGCTCGATGCAGATTAACGTCATACCCAGGACGGAGCAATTGCAGGTTAAGGGCCTTGCTCAGGGGTAGTGTCACTTTTGGTGTTTATGGGATTGGAACCGACAACCTTCCTATTGCTGGCACAGATCCCTAGCCTCAGAGCCACCACTATGCCCATAGTTACCATAGAGGTATCATAAAGTGAGAGAACTCATAGAAATATTCAGGATTTTTTGCAGCATGAAGTTATTTAATCCACTAGATGGTAGCAAAATACTGTCCCGAGAGTTATTCGGGTTTTGCACTGTAAAGCGTACCATTACACATCACTCTGTGTCACAGTCTGACTTAACTGTAACTACATAGAAGTCCAGGCCCGAGTTACACTCAAAGTTAAATTTAAGGAGATTAAACTAAACTCAAGGGCGGCATGGTGGCGCAGTGGTAGCGCTGCTGCCTCGCAGTTAGGAGACCCGGGTTCGCTTCCCGGGTCCTCCCTGCGTGGAGTTTGCATGTTCTCCCCGTGTCTGCGTGGGTTTCCTCCGGGCGCTCCGGTTTCCTCCCACAATCCAAAGACATGCAGGTTAGGTGGATTGGCGATTCTAAATTGGCCCTAGTGTGTGCTTGGTGTGTTTGTGTGTGTCCTGCGGTGGGTTGGCACCCTGCCCAGGATTGGTTCCTGCCTTGTGCCCTGTGTTGGCTGGGATTGGCTCCAGCAGACCCCCATGACCTTGTATTCGGATTCAGCGGGTTAGAAAATGGATGGATGGAACTAAACTCATGATAAAAGATTTTTGATATACATTTTCGATACACAAGGGACCTTGGACAAATGGAACAATATATCAAGCAGTGTGGTGGAGAGTGCATTTTTAGGGAACCTTCATATCTCAATTTGATAATACAGTAATACCTCACCCTACATCAGTAATTGGTTCCAAAAGACATGACTTGAGCTGAAAAATGACTTAACATGAAAAGTCCCTAAAAAACAATTTAGACCCCCTATAAACACGTAATAAGCATTTCCCTTAAATGTACAAACATTATTAACCTCCTTAACATTAGACCTGAGTGTCACTTGGGCTGTAAAAATAGTACTAAAAGTATTAGTCCCGAGCACCACTTGGGCAACTGTATAGACGTGTCTCACGTAAGCATTAGACCCAAGGATTACTTGGGCTAGAAAAGCGCCAAGAGCGTTAGTGCCGATTGTTGCTTGTGAAATGATATAGTTGTGTCTTGCATAAGCGAAACGTTCAAGTGTTCCCAAGGGAACGGTGCAGACACGTCTTCTCGTAGCCTCATAATTGTGCCTTGTAAGAAACGCTTTTCAGCAGCCCAGGTGTTGCACACTCCTGACAGTGATACGAACAGTGATGAGGAAGTGAATCTGTCTTCAGGCAGAGAACTTGAAACGAAAGTGATTCTGATGAATCTGAAAGTGACGCTGGTGTCAATAGCACAGCAGTGTGATGTTCAAAAGCTTATCAGTCTAGAAATACCACACAAACCACACACTTTAACAGTATATATGGTATTAGCATTATTTTTTATGATTATTCTTCATTATTGTTTGTATCATTATTATACTTTGTACACTTCTAACTTTTTACTTTTAGTGTTTTGCATGTTTTTACAATAGAAAGATCAGATTTTATAAATATATACTTTTTCAAGCCAAAAAATGCAATGCCTTTTACAAGATTTTTTGCAGAAAAAAATGTAACATTAATGAGGTTAATGCTAAATTAAAGAAAAAACAACCAAAAAAATTTTACGAGTGATGTTGATTATTGCTAACATGGGATGATGTGGAAGTTGGAGGAGGAGTAGGTTACAATGAAGATGTTGAAGGTGTTGGAGATGTTGATAGCTGATTCTCATCAGTGGCATATGATTGAGGTTGAGTGTCAACGCATTGCAAAAACTGGTCCAACGTGTCCTGAAGGCTCTTGTACATCTTTTCATCTAGGATGAGCCTATATAGAAACAAAACATTGCAACATTCTCCTATAATCTTTGCAGAGTGCTGAGAAGGGCGAACCATCTCTTCAAAGGATGCAAGACCTTCCTCGATATGCGCAAAGGCCTTCTGCATTTTCTTGATGGTGAAGTAATGTGGCTCTTCCTCTGGGTTTTCTTCTTCTTGGCACTGTTGTTTGTAGTGCATTTGTACACAAACGCTGGCATAACCCTCCACTAAATCTTTATTTGTTGCAGTTCCTTCTATTTAAAATACCTTGCTGAAGTAATTTGCATATATAACTGGAGGTCAAGGAATATCCAATCTGTGCTGTTTTGCCTGCTGACCATCCCTCCTCTTACCTGACGTGCTAAGACTGGACAATGCTTCTTCATTGTTGCTTCCTTTTTATATTCAAACCACCCAACTTACTAACGTTTAGGAATCTCTTAAAAATGCATATTTTCTTTAAATATTTTGGGGCTACTTAATGTTTCGGTTCACTGACAAAAGCGCAATAGACATATGCTCCCCGACAAAACCGCGACGGACAAATGAGTGCCAACAAACCCGCTAACTGGTTTTCGACAAATGCGCGCCGACAAAATCACCACGACAAAATCGCGAGAGAGGCGAAGAGAGTGGGACGCCTACATATGCAGGGCGTGATCTTAAGGACAATCTGCGTGCCGTGCTGATGGCATGCAGCGTCTCATAATATTGACTTCTAAAATAAACATTAGTATATATGCTTTAAACTAGTAATTCATATTTAATGAAACTTTCGTGATTTTGTCAGGGCGATTTTGACGGCGCGTTTTAATCGGCGCTATTTTGTCGGCGCACATATGTCGGGTCACTAATTTTTCTGCATGATAGTAGTTTTTCTGAAAGAGTTCAGGATTTTGTTTGTCTAGCTGAAAGTGTAATTACATAGTTGTGGTATTACTCCCTCTTGCTTGGATATTCGTCTCGTTCTCTGCTGCTTCATGCTTTGTAAGTCAACTTGCAAAAAAGCATCTGCTAAATAAATCATAGTATTAAAAGCACGATAACACAGACCAGTTTATTAGCAACTAGTGCCTTCACTCGGGATATATTTCATTGTGTTTTCCGTAATTTTCAAAATGATTACAGTAAGTGCAAGGCTTTGTGTTTTTCTACATTTGGTGCACAACTTCAGTGATGAATTTCAAGCGACTGTCCTATGCACATTATAGAGTACCACCTAGATGGTGAAGTGCTATGAAATCATATTTACAGCTCAGGAGTCTATGCAGATCTCTGTGACTTGTGAGGCATATTTCTCTTCTCTCGAATACATGAGTAGTTATAATTAAAACAATATCAAATCCAAAATTTCCAATAACCAGAGAAAGGGGCAACAACCATCTTGTGAACAAAGCATGGCACATCCTTTATAATTGTTGGCCTGAGGGCAGACTATCCATCTCCTTTTAAACCAGCTTAATCTGATTCTGGGTCATGAGGACTGGGGCCTATCCTATTATCAATGGGCGAAAAGCAAGAACCAACACTGAACTGACAAAGTAATTTTAATACTTTTGTTTTAGATAGAATGTATCCAGATAATTGTTTTTAATTGCCTAGCTCTTTGAAAAGAGTGTCAGAAAATGTAATTAACTTGAATTATCTGTTTTTTGGAGACAGAGTAATGATACGATACTTACACTGAAATACTGTGCTATTCCAATTAAACAGGTATCCTAATATTGGCACTAAAATAATTTCCTTATTACATTGAACAGAGAACAGTTGTTAAAATTTTCGATCTTGGAAGTGTCAAGTCCTAACAAACACTAATGTTAAGTTTAAGCACTGCTTCAGGCCACATCTTTTCTCAAATTTTAAGATTAATCCTCCTTTTATTAGCTTAATTTTGCAAAATTACAAAGAAAATCAATCATCTATACACATTTGTATGCTTCTGAATTGAAATTCATTTTCTAATTACATGTATACTTATTGGATTTCATTAGTTGAACAAACAGCATTATTGAATGTTAATTTATTTAGTTTTCTATATCAGTCTGGTTATTTATGCATTTCATATTTTAGCAGTTATTGTCAATAAAGAAAATTCCTAAGAGAACTTGTAGCTTTTTAGATATATTGCCTTTTGTTAAATTGTAGGGTGAAATCTTTCTAGTTTGCAGACCTCAAGGTTACCTCTGATCTTGGAGTAAAACATCATGCATCTCTCTATATAAGTAATAATACAGAATGATCTAATGCCCCGTATACAGTATAGGCTTACTTATATTAGATTACCATGTTATTAGCTGTATTCTAAAGATACATTTGTGTATTCATATGCATTAAAGACTTTGTCTAACAAAGGATTGCTAGCAGAACTGTGATCATCAACTGCTTGTACAGTACACTCTAAAGGTGTCTTTTTTAAATAAATGTCCTACACCTATATATTGCTGGAATCTAAAGAACCTTTTGTGTACGACAGTACGAATACAGAAGAGAAGTGAGGATTAAGATTTTTTTCCCTGACAAACTCTACATGAAAAACATAATTAATCTAAAATCCTCCTTATATGCTGCTGCTTGAAAGAGTTTGACAAGTGCCCAACCAAATCCATAATTTCATTCAAGCATCCTCTCAGACTTTTAGAATTTAGAGGGTGCGATAAACAGTAGCTATGCCTCATCTGACCAAAGGTAATTTTCTGTGCCACCTTTAGTGAGGACTTTGATTTTTGTAAGCTAGAAGCAAGCAGTTATAAAAAAAAAAAGATTAACTGAAAAAGGGCAGTACAAATGCAAAATATAAGTAAGGACTGGACTTCAAAAGGACAAGATGAAATTCTCTGGGACCAAAAGTATTTTCCACATGCTCAATTTTATTTGAGAACTGGTCTGTTCCTTGAAGTGTTGAAACATATCAACACTTTGTTGTGCCTACTGCCATCTTTCATTATGCAGGTGCAGTGGATTATGTGCACACTCCTTTGCCTTGCCCATGAGTTGCATTCATGAAAAATAAGCAAAACTGTCAGAAATCAAATACTAATGCGTTTCTGACTATGATGTTACTGACATAACAGTAATAGTTAATAACAAAATGTGAGGCAATCGCTTCAGGTAGCACTTTGCACACTGCAAGCTCCTGAGAATCAGAATGGCGCATGCACATTTCGAAGCCATGTGCCAGTTCATGGTATTGGCTTTCATTTTCCTCTCTCTCTATCCTAAATATGAAAAAAAAATAATAATAAAAATGTATTCATCAGACTGATGCAACCTTTTAAACATGAATAGCAGGTACTGTACATTAAGATGGCAACACAATGCTTCAAGTCTCTGTAGCACTGTACTTAAACAACCAGCTTGCAAGATGGCTTACAGTAATAATGTTCGGATTCAACGGGTTAGAAAATGGATGGATGGATGTATAGACTCATGAACTGTAACCATGTACATTGTACTTTGTTATCAGAACATGGGATACTTTTCAAAACACTGGCCATTTTGTCGTTGAACCTGATTGATACGATTTCTATTGCCAAATCAAGCACAAGTTTCTCAACGACAGTATGGGGTTTATTTTGTTTTGCCGCTAGCAATGACAAGAGCATATGATGCCTGCAAACACTTGTCAGGCACACTTGTTGTTTTTCTGAACACTATCTACTGCTTCAAAAATTCGTCTTTACTCCTGACAAAAAACAACAATGGTTTTCTGTTGTGATCTTTGTGCTTAGTTGTAAAATGTCGCTGAAGTAAGGATGGCTTCATACACTGGTTCGACAGGACCTCATTGCAGATAACGCACAGGCTGCTGATGAGTGTCGCTTTCAATGTAATAAAACCCCCATTGCAAATAGTCTTCTCTGTACTTGCAATTTGGTTGGTCTGTCTTTATTTTCTTTTTTGGTGGTTCTTTCGGTGTATCTCATCGCTCAGCATTCTTTAGAAATGTTTTTTCGGTAGCACCGGAAACTTTGCTGTTCGAACCGCCTCTTTGTGATTCTTGCACAGATGTTGCCACTTTTCTGATAACGAATTTGTCCATCTTGAAAGAACTGCACACGACACAACACGGTAAAATGGGTAAACGGCGGGTAAATCACTTTGCATGCAGATCGCAAACGCACCACCTTCCTTGGGACAAACCATAAATCGAACTGAAGAAATGAGACTGCTGAGAAGCCAGTTGTCAATTCTCCCCAAATTCTTTTGTTTGTTCAAAGAAACAGACACAAAAAGGTCATTTTGCAATCCACTTTGAGAAAGGGTAGACTTGAGATAAGACCTGCGAGGGTTTAAGCTTGGTCGCCTGGGGCATAATAATCCATTTGCTTCAACATCTGGGATTCACTGGCTGGACGAAACTTGTCTATTTCTGTGCTATTCCAATTTCGGACTAAAGACGTGAGTAGGTAACGGGTTTTCGGGAAATGGGTGTCCGTGCTAATAAAAGCCGGCTTGGAGCCTTCCACACATTTACAGTAGTATACTTATACTATATATGATTATATGCAACATATTGGCATTCTAGCAACATCGATTTGTGGAAAATAAAGGACCACACGAGTACCACTTGGCATGACTTGAAGTAGCACCAGTGGTACGCGTACCACAGTTAACTGTGGTTATAGGACATAAACATTATATGATCTTAAGTCAAGTCAAGTTGGGAAGCATACACTGGTACAGTGAGATGCAGGAAATCACTACACAACGAAACAGCTCGGGATCCTGGTTGGCAACCCCCCAGGCAGACACGCGGTCCAGTCCCACCCACCGGAAATGACGCTCTATCTGCCACAGCCAGGTGTTACATGGGTGACCCCTTGGCTTGGTCCAGCCACTCGTGTCCCCAACAGTGAGGATCTTACAAGCCGGATCACCCTCGGGGAAACGCATCACATGCCCGTAGTGCCATAACTGACGCTCTCTCACAATGCAGGTAATGTGCCTCATTCGGGACTCTGTGAGCAACCGCTCATTTGACACAAAGTCAAACCAATGGTACCCAAGCATTTTCTGGAGACACACAATACCAAAGGAGTCCAGTCTGTTTCAGGTCACTGGATAGCGTACATGTCTCGAAACCATATTGCAGGACATGAAGAACCAGGACTCGAAAGACTTAGACCTTCGTCCTTGCATAGTTATCATGAGCCTACACACCCCTTTCCAGCGACCTCATGGCCCCCCATGCTCTCCCAATTCGTCTACTGACTTCATAGGAAGAGTCATCAGAGACATGAATGTCATTGCCAAGGTAACTAAACCTCTCAACAAGGTCGACACTCTTTCCTCAGACAGACACACTGCTGATAGCTGTGCCCAAGAGGACATTAAAGGCCTGGATGTTGGTTTTTATCCAGGACACTCGCAAGCCCAGACACTCAGACTCCTCACTCAGTCTCTTGAGAGCCCCGATCAGAGCCTCCATTGACTCTGTGAAGATCACAGCATTGTCAGCAAAGTCAAGATCCATGAATCTTTCTTCACCAACAGATGCCCCACAGCTGCATGACCCCACGACCTTGCCCAACACCCAGTCTGTACAAGCACTGAGCAGAATGCTTGCTATGCTCTTGAGTGCTTGTATATTTTAGCTTTCTTCCAGCATCCCCTTGTACATCCTAGAGAATCATTGTCTAACCCAGCAGCAAAGCAAGAATGACCCTTAAGAGGAACAGTGAACCATGGCACAAGTCAGACATACTAATACACTCACTTACTCTTGCCTTTTTTCAAACTCAAAAACTATATCACTGCGGTAAAACGAAGGAAACAGCATGTTATTTTAAAAATATAAAAGGCCCTAATATTAGTTTGATAAATTAAGCTAAAAATTTAAAGTTTTATATTTAAGCCTGCTTACAAAACCTAGCTCCTAACAAGCACAAATAGCCCTAAAAAAGAAATAAAAATAACACACAAATGCATAAAAACATGCATAAAAGGTATCTAGGTATAGTGTGACAATGCACACAGTGCGAGAAAGGAAGTGTTCATCCTGCAAGACTAATATTTTTTTCTAATGGACCAGGAAATTAAGTCATCAAACATGCAGAACAGAGAACAGTCAATAATGGGCCATGGTCAAAATAAAGGACTTTGTTCATCAAATCCCAAAATGAAATAAAAAAAAAGTAAAAAAAAAAAGCAAAGCCAAAAAGTTCTCATGACCTAAACAACCTCTCCCAGAACAATTATACTAGTCATCAAGTGCGATTCTTTAGTTATATCAAAACACTTGAATGCCTGCTTTACCATAACAGTACTCCTAAATAGTACTTGCAATTGTAACATGACATGCAGAGCTGCCGTCACTTATGTGCCTGGTAAACTCCACTGAGAATAATGAAGAGCTCACAGAAAGATTGTGAGCATGAAATGGAATTTACAAGGCATCATCAAGAGTGTAAAAATAAGGACATTCATATATATTGTTAAAAATCCAAAAACAAATTCCCAAACTATTCTCTGGGAAAAAAAAAAACAAGAATTATAACAAACAACACTTAAGTTATGTCTACAAACAGTAAACAGCAAACAAGTGAGAAGTGAAATAGACAGTCTTACTCCTTCAGAGATAAGAAGAAAAGCTGACGATTTTGCCACGCTTCCATTTTTATCCTGATGGAGAAAGAAAATGGCCATCAAGACACTTGCTCTGATGGCTGTATGTGTCATGATAACATTGATGTGTTGGATTCAAGAACAGAATGCAAGTTCACAATCTAAAATAATATGAATAAACAAGGGAAGTAAACAATAAAACATGCATAACAATGTAGACTCTGATGGCAGATTAATTATATGATAGCATTTAACCTAAAATGGCATTCTTTGTGATGAATGAGAAAATGAGGAAAAGATTTTTCTGTGTACTCTCCATGCAGACAGGACTTGAATAATCATGGCACCACCCTGCCCTTCATTTTACTTATTTAACAGAAAATGTCTCATTGAAGTTTACATCTCTAAGTTTAATATGGTGAAAATGCAAATCCTTTACAAGGCAAGGGATAACTAGTATTGCAAAGTGGCAATAAGTTGCATAAAGAGGTTCTTGGTATCTTTCTAAAACTCATTAAAAAAAGGTGTTAGCTAAGATACAATCATATTAGAAAAATTAGTATTCGGTCTTCAAAACAAATACTTGACATTCCTAACCAACTATTCTACCCTAAGAACTGTATTTTAAGACATCTGTACAGGAACAATGCAGTTCTATAAATTTAGGAGCAGGCAGGCAGGCAGGCAGGCAGACAAGACAGACAGACAGACAGACAGACAGACAGACAGACAGACAGACAGACAGACAGATAGATAGATAGATAGATAGATAGATAGATAGATAGATAGATAGATAGATAGATAGAAAATTTGTCCAGAGGGGGAAATTTGGCTTTTTATAGAAGTTCTTTAATAAATAAATACATAAATGGGTAGATAAATATATACAAACATGCACTATGGTCTGAACACGCACAAGAATTACTACTAAAGGAACAAATACTTAAAAAGACAGTCACGGTGAGGTGCTATGCAGGCATATTCCTATTGGTATAAAGTTAAAAGCCTTCCTAAATAGATGAGTTTTAACTCTTTCAGGGCTGATGTCGACTTTTGTCAAAATTCAGGAGTAGAGGACAGTAACCAGCTGTAAACTGTGACAAAACTCACCCTCACATTTTAGTTCGACTCTCTTTGCTAGAAGGAAAGTTACATAGTGTGGTAGGTAGCCTCAGACAAAAACAGGCAGACAACGAGAGTTTCAAAAACACACACATTAAATAAGTTGTCCCACACAGCACACAGTGTCCTCGCACCAAACACTCTTAAGTCCAGGTCTTTCAAACAACCCGCAGCCTAACCGTCACAATAGATTTGTTGATTTAACCTCGATTCCCTACACATGCGTGAGTAGTGAAGAGCAAACAACCTCTAAAATGGCATCAGCATCTGGCGGGAGACCAAAGTGAATGTACAAAGCAAAATACTCCATGGACGTTTTACGTCATTTTGTTAAATAGGACTCTTACTTGTCGTACTCCGAGTTTGATGCAAGTGATCTGGAGATGGATATTGAAAACGAAAGTGAGATAATCATCATCTGATTGGTCGCCAGCTGATCGTAGTGCTGAACACATTCATGTAGCTGATGCGCCTACAGCAGCGTTTGCCTGGGAGGACCACCACTTATGATAACAAGATGTACACACCATATTGTGTCACACTGCGAATGCCACCACCGCCCACCTACTGTGCGAAGACAGCCAGGGAGCCGGCTAACCGTGCATTACTGCCGAGTATCAAGACACATCCGCACAGAGACTGCTGCCAGAGATGCTGAACATACGTCAACAGCAGCACATAGCAACAGATGTTTTATGTTGATTTATGTGTGAAACCACTGCTTTGTGTGCTTTTCAGAAAACTGAGTTTTTTGGAAAAAATATTCAACCCTCAAAGAGTTAAGTTGTTTTTAAAAGAATTAATGGATTGAGCTGATTTACTTAATTTCGGGATGTCATTCCAAAATCTGGGTGCTATGGAGCTGAAGGCCATGTCATTCATAGAGTGCAGGTTAGTGTGAGGCACAACAAGATTACCAGAATCAGAGGACCTTAGTAGGCAAACAGGAGCATCGTGATTTAGAAGGTCACCGATGGAGTCCAATGCAAGGCCATTTAAAGCTTTGTAGGTTAATAACAGAATTTTATATTCAATCCTGTAAGACACAGGGAGCCAGTGAAAGCGATGCAGGATGGGTGTGAAGTGCTCACTGTTGCTGGTTCGAGTAAGGACTTTTGCAGCAGAGTTTTAAATCAACTGGCAAGGAGCCCATTTTGTTAAGTTGTGCTTTAGTGCCAATTTGCAGGAGTTCAGTTTTGTTGCAATTTAATTTTAAAGAGTTCTGCTCCATCCAGGTTTTAATTTCACTGAGAAAAGTTGTGAGCTGAGAAAACTCTGATGAAGTTTTGACATTGAAATAGAGTTGCGTGTCATCTGCATAAAAATGATAACCAAGTCCAAAGCTACTAATGATATGGCCAGGGGGAAGCATAAAAATACAGAAGAGAAGAGGGCCGAGGACAGAGCCCTGAAGAACTCCTTGTGTGACTGGTGCCGAGCTGGATCTGCTGTTGCCAAGACTAACAAACTCTTGCCTATCAGTGCAATAAGTGAAATTAGCTTAATTGTGCAGTAAGATTTAGAAAATACAGGGTCCTGTGTATCCTTCAACTTTTTGGGCCATGCAAAGAAAACTCACCAAAGGAAAAAAAAACAAAAAACAAACTCCATGGAAGTCTCTGTATGATTGAGTGCATCCCTCATGAGAAAGAAAACTCTGAACTGCTGATGCATGAGACCATGTTGTCTGTTTACCTCAAATGACCTACACATGCTACCAAAAGCCAATTACTTTCCAATTACTTCCATGTCACTAAACAGCATGACTTCATAATATAATGTACTGTAAGTTAATCTGCAGAGGATATTTTAGTTTAGCCCACAAGCATTATTATAACATTTCTGCTTACTAGGTATTTAATTCATGAGACCTGGCTAACTGAAAAGCAACAACTGGACCGAGAAGATCTACCATATTAATGGTGCCTAACAGGATACTAAAACCAAAGCTACAACTGTTAACTATACTATCCATCCATCCATTATCCAACTCGCTATATCCTAACTACAGGGTCAAGGGGGTCTGCTGGAGCCAATCCCAGCCAACACAGGGTGCAAGGCAGGAAACAAATCCTGAGCAGGGTGCCAGCCCACTGCAGAGCACACACTAGGAACAATTTAGGATCGTCAATGCACCTAACCTGCATGTTTTCGGACTGTGGGAGGAAACAGGAGTACCAGAAGAAACCCACGCAGACACAGGGAGAACATGCAAACTCCCCGCAGGGAGGACCTGGGAAGCGAACCCAGGTCTCCTAACTGTGAGGCAGCAGCGCTAACCACTGCGCCACCATGCCACCCTTAATTATACTATTTAAAGAAAATGTATTCTAATTCACATTAGTTCTGCTAGGAAAGGCACCTAAACTCTACAACCTTTAATTGGCTTAAGAGAGTTTGAAAATGTATACACAAGCTTCCCTCACTTTGCCAAAGTATTCCATTCCTGAAAAAGCTTTCATATAGTGAATTTCCTTAACATAAATGCTAAATTACCATTATTTAAAGTTTTTGTACAGACAAAAATGTATCAACATTGAAAATATTAGTTCAATAACAACATTAGTCATCAAAACTAACCTTCAGAAGACATTTTCCCTTTATGTAATACTGTTTAATAAGGCTGTTTACCTCGGCTTCAACACTTCAAGTGTCACATTCAAAGGAATCACCCGTTAATCTTTCTGGGGCTTTTCCTATTCTTTTACACTCTTTTTGGAGCTATGACACTCAAAAAAATGTGATAAAAGACACATGAGAGAAACATATGACAAGTTGACAGAACTTAGCTGTGGGAATGACTGAGGTTGTAGTTGTGCTTTAAAATTATTAGAGACAGCACCAGAATGCTAGTTTGTTACAGAAATAACCACAACAGTTGATTTATTTTGTACATACTCTGTCTATTATGATGTATTTAATTTCTAATATGGTACTTTCCACATATTTATATGTATAGTGCTTTTCAGATCTGTCTACCTAATATGCATACAGTAACTTTATACTGAATCTGAATTTAATTTCAGATTTTTTTCTCAATCAATCAATCTTTCTGTCTGTTAAGCTGTCACAGAGCACTTTTCCAATCAATCTCTACGGATCACTGTGTACAATTTAAGACTCTTTTGGTTTCTTTGAGCCATCTAGTGGTAAACGAAAGATGATGCGGAACTGATGGACAAGCACAAGATTTTTATCTGCTTTGATAACTGTAAGTAGCACTCCATCTAGTGCCAAAAGTAAAACATTTTTGTATTCATGATAAACCTAGCTGTATTACCAGTAAGATGTTGCTAAAACAACAGTCCATCTTGCATCCAGGCTGTTAGATTCTTGAACAAGACTCATAAGCTCACTTAACATTGAATGTCTAAATTGTTTTAAATGTACTCCTCTAATCAATATTAATTTTATAAACAATTATTAATAAAAGGCATGAATACAGAGTTCTTTGCCAAGGAAGCAGGAATACAATAAATAGAAACACAAAATAACAAATAGAGATCATAAAAAAGCACACAGTTTTTACTAGCACAATACTGCCTAATGAAAATCTGAATTCATTATTTTCATTTTGTTGCTGTCAGGAGGATATGTTGCTATACATAGTGATATAATAAATTAAAATTTTATTGTTGGATTTGATTTCACTTTTATGAAGATTGTGAAGTTTCTTGTCCCAGAAGTTTTCATTATTCATTACACTATTCATTACACTACATGGTGTCACAGTGGTTGGCCCTGCTTCTTCATAACTTCCGAGTCTTGAGTTTATTTGGGGCATTTGAGGCGATGTCTGTATTGTTTTGTAGTTTTTTCAGTGTTATGTCAGTAATTTCTTGTAGTACTCTTTATTATGAAAGTAATGGCATACTATTTACACTTATATTCATTGACTTTTACGGTCTAGTTGTACCTTACTCTAAATCCATATGGGTAACTAAATTAATTAGGTTGTACAGTTATTTGCAACCTCTTACATTGTTTCACTCCCACTGCTCTGCATTTTTGGAATCTTGTATGGTACAAAATATCAGTTTCTTGCATTGCATATATTTTTATTGTTTCGTTGAACCTTGTCTTCTTATATAATACGCTACCGTGGCTGTCCGTTTGTCTATTATAGGATTTTAAATCACCTGTAGCTCGCAAACTGTTTGAACTATTGATCTGAAATTTGGTACACATACACTACGTGACATCTGCTATCCGCTTTCAGGGTGATGATTGACCTCCAAGGTTATTCCTCTTTTTATTTTATTTTATTGTAGAATCAGCTCTCGGCAGTGACCTGCAGGGCAGCCGTGCGGCGCATGCGTACAGGCGCTGTTCTCACCCCTACCACCTTCACTGTCACTAACCCCTACCTCTTCAAATCTTAAATCATTCTTGAGGCAGATTGAACGCTTAAGTGCCAGCTTAAGTGAAAAATGAAGGAAAATGTACTAAGTAATTGCAACACAAACACTGACTTAATCAATTTTAACGTGAAACGATGCCGACGAAAGAAGAGAAGAAGCAGGCCACTAGGGTGCAGAAAAGAAGAGCTGCTCAGGAAGCAGCAAGCGCATCAACCTCTGAGCAAATGAATGCTAAACGTACAGAGAAAGAGAATGAAAACTGTGAATGCTCAAGTCAAGTGTACTCACTGCATGTTATCATGCAGCGTGCAGTTACTGGTTCCTAATAATGCAATGGGATTAAATTATTTTTATTGTAAGAAGATATACATGTATTTTAATATGATCAGCCAGGTATTAATGTTGTACACAGTGCAGGAAATAATAGATCGACAACAGATTTCCACTCTCACTCTTCATCCCACCACAGCACATCAGACTGGAGATTAAGTCTGCTTGCTGTCAGACAAAACATTGCATTAAATGCGCTTTGATTACTAGTTTTCAACTAGATCTGATATTGAGTCAGTACAGTGGTACACACCAGTGCCTGACAGGTTCATTCCCACTCACTGATACTATTTATTTCCTGTTGGGAAATTTTTTTAGGTACTTGAGCTTCACCCAAAGACATGCTCACTCGATTCAGTCTGAATTGAGTCTTTTAGTATTTGGCCGATGCACATTACTACTGTTAACATGTTTTTGTTTTTTTTTTACAATTAGAAAAAATGTTAGATAATTAATCAGGGTGACACTTTGTGATGAAGATGGGAACTGAATCTATAGTAGTAACCTTGTGGTTGAAAGCTCAATTCCTTATCCACTTGACTACACAGCACTTGTAAATGATGGTATTAAATCCAGAGTTAGTTTGTCGTTTGAGTCTGTGCTACCTACATAGGATCGACTTTTACATGACCCTGCACTGACCAAGTGGTTTAAGAAAATGAATGGATGGGTAGAAGTGTAATAACCATACATTCATTAAACAACTTAATTACAATTTTATTAGCACAAAGTAGAACATAACTAGATGACTGTATTACCAATTGAAAGCAGCTATAATATAAATTAAAATTAGACACTAAGCCAAAGAAGTTTCACTACAGTATGTAGAATGCCACTGTTGGTAACCACAGATACAGTGATGTGAGAAAGTAAGTACACTCTCCTTGAGTGTTATGCTTTTCCATATCAGGTGTGACAGATTATGGCTGTATCGCTCCCTTGAACCCCTGTCCAAGACTCCAAACACCAGGTAAAAGTCCACATGTTGACAATATTTGATTGCCACAGTGCACAAAGCACACTCTCCTCCACTATACTCATACAAATCAATAATCAATAAAAAATACAATCCTCCAACTCCCAGACGCGTTGCCACCCTTCCACCCAGCTCAGCTCTCCGTCTGGGAGCTCCCACAGTCCTTTTATATACCCTGACCCAGAAGTGTTCCCAATCCCCAGTCCATGTGATTCTCTATCACTTCCGGGTCAGGTACAAGTCCTTCTTCTCACCCTGGAAGCACATCACTCCTGTTGTTGCTCTTCCTGTGACGCACTTCCGGGTTATAGGGCACAAATGATTCTTCCCTGCAGCTCCCTCTTGCGGCCCCTGTGGTATCCAGCAGGGTCTTGTATAAAAACTACATAGTCCATGACTCCCTGCTGGTCTTCGGGGCACCTCCATACTGCAGGGAGGGCTCCAACTGGCGGCCTGGGGGTATTGGCCGGGATGACAAGCCAGCCATATACCACACAGGATATAATTAACCATCATCAAGTCCTCAATGTGCTAAAGTCAGGTAATTAAACTTCAGGTGGCTAATAACACACATTCGATTTTATCATATCAGTGTGAAATTTGAAGATAAGGTCAAGTAAAGTTTATTGCCATGTGTAGATAGTACATAGTACAATTAAATTCTTACTTGCATCAGTTGCATGTCTACTCTGAATTGCTGACAATAATAATATACAAAACCAACAAAAGAGAAACACACATACACAAAAGCATACATTCCATGAATCAGCATTTTGCAGGACCATTTTTAGAAGTAATAAATTGAAGTGAGTATCTCCATGGGGTTGACTTTGACTTGGTAACTTAAAAACCCTGATAAGTTACTATTATTATTAAAGGAGCATTGGAATCATGGGATGAAAAGATTCTCTCATCAGATTGGACGGCCAGCACAGAATCCACTACAGAAAACCCAGGAGTGGGCGGGTAGTCAGTTGGCCGATGTCTCTATGAATGTGACTTTCTCTTTTACAATTTTGATGTCCTCTGTTGTAAACTGGCCATGGTTCATTAATTAATTAATGGCCATATATTACTGATTTCCATCTGTGTTTGATCAGTTTCTACCTTATTCTCCATGCAGATCTGTATTTTTCCATCTAATAGTTCTGTATTTAGTGGATAGTACAACATAAACTTGTGTTTTGACTGGGAGTTGTTGACAGCACTCTGCACCTGCTCTCAGTGAACAGCGCATTACAAAAATGTAGTTGTTGTTGTTATTGTTGTAATCAGTTGTAAATTTGCTGATTTGCATACGGTCATTGGCTTTCTTGCGTTAACTACTTTGGTCCAAGCTGTAGCTGTCAGAAATGACTTACATATGTCTTATATTGCTTTCTCTAGGAATACTCTGATAGAAAAATATATTCACAGTGAACTCAGTGATTAAAAGAAATCAATGCCCCATGGCCACAAGACCAGCTTGTGGGTTGGTATGAGGTTCATGTATGCCAAGCTACCAATAAAGAACACTTTGTTGCACTGTGTGCAATTTTTTTCTTTTTTTATTGCTTGACATTTTTTGCATTTTTAATGGGCATCACTGGTCATGAGGGCCAGCAGCAATGCAAAACGTAATGACAGTGCACTGCTGCTATAAAAGATGGCCTTGCACATATAGTGGCACCTGACATTTGAATCAAAAATGTGAGGACCTATGATAACAACACTTAACACTAAAGAAAGCATTTTTAATTCAATCCTTCCCAAAATGTGGTAGCATCTGGTCAAGGCCTCCCACTAACATAAACCTAATCCTACAATATGGAGCATGAGCTTACTATTGCCTCAAGATTTGACCTACAGTATTATTTACAACAAATGCTTAAATACAGCAGCCTACTGAAACATGTGCAGTATCACTAGGCCAACCTTTATTTTTTACCGTTCTCATTCCAGGAATTGAACATTTTTTAACACCATTTTTTGGGTTATAAATTGTTACATACTGAAACTGTACTAGGCACAACTAAAGGTGATATTTCTTTAATAATCGATACTGCATTTGGGGATTTTAATAAGGAATTAAAGATAGTTTTTCTTGTGCGTCTTAATTTTTCTAATGTATGTCACATTCTTTTAAATTATTTTATTAATGTAAAAATAGTGGTGTGGGTTAAAAAGAAAAAAAAATAGAAAAATTACGTCAATACTTTTAAATTAAAAAAGTATATAATTACATGGGTGGCACGGTGGCACAGTGGGTAGCACTACTGCCTCGCAATTAGGTGCTCCAGTTTCCTCCCACAATCCAAAGACATGCAGGTTAGATGCATTGGTTGATTGTAAATTGTCCCTAGTGTGTGTGTTTTTTTTTTTTCTCCAGCCGTCTGGAGTTTTTTTTTTGTTTTTTCTGTCTACCCTGGCCATCGGACCTTACTTATTCTATGTTAATTAATGTTGACTTATTTTTATTTTTTATTGTGTCTTCTATTTTTCTATTCTTCATTTTGTAAAGCACTTTGGGGTGTATGAAAATGTGCTATATAAATAAATGTTCATGTTGTTGTTGTGTGTTTGTGCATGCCCTGCGGTGGGCTGGCACCCTGCCCAGGGTTTGTTTCCTGCCTTGCGCCCTGTGTTGGCTGGGATTGGCTCCAGCAGACCCCCGTGACCCTGTAGTTAGGATATAGCAGGTTGGATAATAGATGGATGGATGGATATAATTACATACTTCATATCAAATTAAGTAAAAAAATAATTCACAAGTTACATAAGACGTAAGGTTAAAAACAAATCGGTGTGAAGGCCGAGCCTAACTCATGGCTACACAATTCAGTTTCCATGTTGAACCTATTAAGGAATAACAAAGGCTACCTAACATTATTCATTAAAATTAATGAACACTAAAATGAAATGTTAGACATGTTTATTTTGTTATTAGTATTTGTTAAAATGTGTCTTTATGCATCAGTGTATTAGTCTGAAATTTGCTGTTATAAAAATAATGGTAACCCAGAAAATTATCTAAACTAAACATATAATATTGGCAAAACAGAGAGACACAAAGTGAGAATGTGAGAAGCTACAATGATGGTGTAATAAAGACAGCACTCACCTATTAAGATGCTCTCTTTCACAAAAATCTCAGGCCGATTACATTTAGGCATGGATTGGCTCAAAGCTTTGGGAGTTATCATCTCAGGCTCCATGTGGGTAGTAGGAGACTTCAAATTGATGTTGGTGGAGTGGAGTTTCATTGCAGAATCACTGTGACACAGAGCAGTGGAACTGAAATGCAGCAGAACATGGAGACTGAGGTTCGGTCGCTGATTAACCAACAGTCCCTTTAAGGCCCTCTTTATCCTTAGTTGTTTATTTATTTATTGTATTCCTGTGATATAGAGGGTCCACGGCTCAAATGGAAAAGACAGCTTTTTAAATAAATAATCGCTGCACATGCGGCTTATAGAGAGGGCGGTTCTCGAATGTGACGTGCTGCAGGCGTTTCCTGGCTTATGTGCACAGGTGAGGAATCGGCCACATGCGTAATTGATGCAGCGAGACTCTGTTGTAATCGGCACACCTGTGCCACATTACCATTATATATAGTAGGAGCGCGAGTGCGGACAGGAGGAAAAAAAAATATGGAAAAAAGAGAACGGAGGTTAAAGGAGGAAGAAAGGGAAAGAGGACGCGAAGGAACCGGTGTGAGCAGTGAGGCAGGCTCAATATACTGGCAGCTGGGAGAAGTGAGCTCTAGCGGTGTGTTTGGCCAGCACCCAGGGGCAGTTTGATTGGGTCGCTCCTGCTGAGCACTTGAGAGGAGCAGTAGTGACCAGAAGGCGGTTGGCTTGCCGCATAAGGCAGAGGAAGGCAGCGGGAGTCACATTTGGGATCCGAACCCCAGCGTGAGCGCCCTGGCCATTGGTGGAACCCAAGTCTCGGAAGGATAGTGGTGCCGTACGGAGCCAGAGGACAGAAGGCAACCGGACGTGGAGAAGGTCAGCTGCAGAAAGGGTGACTCCCCTGGTGCATAGCCTGGATGGGAGAAGAAGGGGAGCCGCCAGTAGAAGGCGACACCGGGTTTTGTCTTTAAAAAGACTGCTTCCAGCCAGTATTTTAACCTTGTTTTTATTGGAATTATTTTAAGATGCACTGTTTCACCCTGGTTTTATGGATTATTTATTTATTTAATTACTATGATGCACTGCACTTTTATTTGAACACTGTTTTTGGATTTGTTTAATTGTAATAAAAGCACTTGCACCTTTTTGCACCATCCCCTTGCTTTCGTTGTTGTCCTCAATATCACCTCATCCGGTTACGTTAGTGACGGTGTCGGGTTCAAGAGGCTCCCTAAAGGCAAGTGGGAGCAATCGAGAAGAACCCGCGTCGTCACAATTCCCTTATGTATCACCTGACAGCTGCTTACTATATTCTCCACAGTTTCACAAACGCAACTCCAGTCAGTAACTACTCTGACATAGGAATATATTTAGGCAACAATTAAAGCACATTTATGAGTTATGTTGTTTAAAAACTATCTGAGAAATGTTTAAGATGGTATTTAAATTTTGAATTTTTTAAGAATGTCAACCTCGCTGACACTGCTGTATGACTCTTATTTTGAAAACCATTGAGCTAGAATGATTTACAGAAGAAATAAGTTCCATTTATTTATGAATTTGTTTTTATTTTTTTTCTAAAAATTATATGTACCTGATCTCCACCTTCATAACAATCCTTTCTTACTATACTCCAGATAGAATTGCCAGAGTCTGTATCTATAATTGGGTGACAGCACTTCCTAATCAGTCAAACAAGGTAACTTGAATGGAAACATTGGACTCTCTTACTTTGTTGGCTGATATGCTAGAAGTAAGATAAACTTGCCACGCCATAAATCATGTCTGCATGTTGTCTTATTTTTGCTGAACAATTAATTTAAGGACATGGTAAGAACTAGGGCGGCACGGTGGCGCAGTGGGTAGCGCTGTTAGGAGACCCAGGTTCGCTTCCTGGGTCCCCCCTGTGTGGAGTTTACATGTTCTCCCCATGTCTGCATGGGTTTCCTCCCACAGTCCAAAGGCATGCAGGTTAGGTGCATTGGCGATCCTAAATTGTTCCTAGTGTGTGCTTGGTCTGTGGGTGTGTGTGCCCTGCCCAGGATTTGTTTCCTGCCTTGTGCCCTGTGCTGACTGGGATTGACTCCAGCAGACCCCCGTGACCCTGTAGGTAGGATATAGCTGGGTGGATGGGTAAGAACTAGATGACTGTTGGTTATGTTTTGATAGTTAAATCCATAGAATTAAAAGAGGGAGTACTTACTTTTACACCTGATTTTAAATAATTATACCAGTTTGAGGTAGTAAAGATAGAAGTTGCAGCTCTGTTAGGTGTCCAGAGGCAGCCTATACTCTACTGAGAAATCAAGTGTAAAAAGCACTAAAGGCACATATTCAAAAATAAAAACAACAAAGAATTTGAAATTATCCTCTCCTCAGACTTCTTCAGATTTAATTATAAATTCAAATAAACCAATTATATGCAGTGTGTTGCATAATGAATTTGAATAAATGTAATAATGTTCTTGTAACTCTACCATGGAATGTTAACAAGAGAATGTGAAAAGAAATGCAGGATACTTAAAAATGCATTAGATTAAAGCAAACATTAAAAAAATTAACTATTTCTAGTAGACACACTGCATTTCTACATTGGTGGTGGCTTTGCTAAAGGCAAGTGCAAAATCATTTAAACCAGGGTCAAAGCCGAATTTTAATCATGATGTCACTAACTTTAGGGTTGTATTGTTGGTTGCCAGTCTTTGGAATCTGTTTCTTTCTCAAGTCTCTTGTGTTTTGATCCCTCTTAAGTACAGATTAGTGTTTTGACTTATGCCATTTTGAAACCACAATTGTGTTTACTCCTTTTAGGCATCTTTTGATTATTGACTTCCACAAACTTCCTGTTCCTCAGTCATCTATCTTCCTTTATGGATCCTTATGAAACAACTCCTCTGGACAATTTCACTTTTTCTGTTTTCCATTTACAATTCCGGTCACTCATTTAACAAAGTTAAAGTGAGATGAACTTGTTAAAAGGTATCAAGGGTGTGTATAGGGACTGTTTAGAAGGGAACATGGGAATGTGTATTGATCAAGGCTGGATGTTCTCTCTTTCACTTGTAGTTAGGAGAAGAATGGCTCAAAAAATGAAATTTGACTGCAGCCTGTCTCTGCATCAGCACACTTTGAGACTTGTATGAGAAAACATCACTGGAGACTTAGATTTAACTAAGTACAAACACACACTGCCATGTTGCACACTACTGATTTACCAACATCTATCCAAGGTGTTTACCCCCCTAGAACTCAAATCCCCCAAACTGTTACTGTAACTCTTTTCACAGCAGTGCATACCTCCAGCCAAAATTTTAAATAGTCCCTTGAGCTAAAAAAAACAATTTCCTTTGGTTAATATGGAGCTGTGATGATTCTTCTCTCATACTATTCAGTGTAGAAGACCCAGAATTGTGACTCTGAGGAGAGTAAGTTATGGCAAGACAAATCAGGTTAGAGAGACAACGTACTTCCAATGCATAGTAACTAGGTGTTTACCAGAAAGTGCAAAGGAATAATAAGTAATGGTACAGCCTGAACATCACCCCTCCAAAACATAACATTGCAAAGAGCAGCGTTTTTAAGCAGTTTGCTTAAAGCTGTGCATCTGACTATGTTTGTGTATGAGTGTGGTGTTTGTCAAAGGTTTCTGTTGGAACCTGTTAAACGTGTCCTCCTTAATGCCAAAACATTTTCTATGCATGACTATAATTGCAGTACTGATATGGAAAGAGTCAAAGAGATTTGGTAAAGGCACGTTTGAATTGACTTCTCTTGGGCTACATTTTTGTTTAACTCATAGGTGTTAATCTCTGTTTTAACATTTTCTCGACAATTTCAGTTTACTTTTGAAAATGTTCTCTAGAACTGAATACTTCTAAATACACCTGGCTCACTTTCAAAACTCAGACTGTCATCGCACTTTGATTTATTTGTGTTTATTACCTAGCCCTTCCCTATTTGGACCCCACACATTACAACATATCATTCCCTGATTGGTCACCCTTCATGGAAGAAAGCCATATTTGAAAAGAGCAGACACCAAACAGATGTTTTCCATGGTCCTTGTTGTGTTGCTTACCTGTATGCCACTAAATTGGGTTTTGTACAGTTTCAATTGTGCATACATGTGCAAGAGGCAAATAATTTATTAAGGCCTACAGTTCTATGATAAATCTCGTGGCCAGTGGTGTTACTGTCCCTTCAAGGATTTTCCCACCAATGCATGCATGCCTAGTATATGCGAATGCCTATGCCAAACGCGTTTTTGGTCATATTAGTGGGGATAGAGAAACCTTTGTAAATGATGTGAAGACGCTAGTGTGGACGGAGATTGTTTTCATTTAAAAATGTCGATTTTAGTGTGGATGTAACCTTACTCTACTTTTATCTGTTGTCTCTAAGTCCATGAAAAATCCATTATCACCTCTTCCAGAAGATCCTCAGTGGCATGCCTCTGGCTTCCTGGAGTACAAATGTAAAACCAAATCCAATACCCTAGGTTGACTTATACATCTTTTTTTGTATGTTCAGAGAGCTTCTGTTGTAAAGTAAATGCTTTTTGCTTATGCTCATTATGCATGTAGGTGAATTTGTGGACCCCTGTTCTTTAATTAACACTGACTTTTCTATAGCAAATGACTGGTATTAGGCATGTGTTGATAGTTTGTCGCCTCTTAATTTGGGAAGATATTAATAGTATTAAATCCTGATAAAGTCAAAAAAGGTTAAGGTTTCCTTATGAACTTACATCACATTGCATTCCAGCTTTTCTATCCATCTATCACCATTAGTTTACAATAAGTGTAAACTAAGTGGGCATGGCAAACTTAATTCATTGAGTAGGGCATATTGCTCTGCAGTGCCCATCCACATGTGTTTGGTCATGGGTCTTTTCATTAGCAACATATCCTATTGATTGAACATGGCATATACAAAAGAACACAACAAAAGACCATCGTCATTAAATTGACTTGATACTGGCCTTGGCCACCCTTCGGTGTTCAATTTTAGAGCTACAGCACTATTGCTAGTTTTTGACATAATTTTTTCTCTTGGTTCTCTTTTTTTGCTAATCTTTCAAGATACTGTACATATTTAGTTCGACTTTTGAATGTATTTACTACTCACTTGATTTTTGTGTTTTGATTTTGTACTATAACCATAATCCAAGCATGTCAATACGGTTACAATTGTGACATGGCCATCACCAAAGTAAAACTATATTATAAAAATCATATTTCGCTTGCTCAAATGTGACAATTCTGTCTCACATTTTCATGTTCACTCTTGTCATGACTTAAGAGTGGAAAACATAATATTTTAATCTTATCTATTATAAAAAAAAATCTTGCAAGGCTTGGAAGGAAACGATGAGTGATTTTCTCGGAGATACTGTAACGTCCCACGAGACAAGGCAGTGAGACAAAAGGACAGCTGCTGTACAGGCTTTTAAATGATCGACGCGCAGCGCAATAAGCAGAACACGCAGCTCGGCAGCAGCAGCAGCAAGCCAGCAGCTGATCCGACCGCACCTCCTTAGCGTGCATTCAGCCCCCTTCACAACACGAGCAGCAGAGATGCCAAGTGACTGGCGCATTGTTGAGCAGGGAGCAAAGCACCCTAGTTAGATTTACTTTTAACATTATTATTTTTTTAACATTTCAGCATTAGATTATGTTGATGCTATCACCCTGCCATTTTGGATTTTTCACTGCTGTGACACTGCATGTCTCTAAGGTGCATGTCATATGTACTTGAGGTCATGCATATGATGCCATGGAGTGTGGCCACATGGTTTTAGCAGACATCTTACTTAAGGTAAAGCCACAAGCTTAGCAAGATTCTGTGTTTTACTTTCGATGACAGAAAGGTACTTTCTCTGGTAATTTCTTTTCAAGGGTTTTTTTCACTTTTGTTGTTTAATTATATTAATTTGAAATCTTAGTATTTCTATTTCTTTCACATTACTTGTGTTGGCTTGGTGGTGCAGTGGGTAGCGCTGCTGCCTCGCAGTTAGGAGACCCGGGTTCACTTCCCAGGTCCTCCCTGCGTGAAGTTTGCATGTTCTCCCCGTGTCTGCGTGGGTTTTCTCCGGGTACTCCGGTTTCCTTCCAAAGACATGCAGGTTAAGTGCATTGGTGATTCTAAATTGTGTATGTGTCCTGCACAGGGCTGACACCCTGTCTGGGGTTTGTTTCCTGCCTTGTTGGATGGGATTGGCTCCCTGTGACCCTGTAGTTAGGATATAGTGGGTTGGATAATAGATGGATGACATTAGTTGCCAGTCACTTTGTGTTTTGACCTCACTTCTGTCCTGACTAATGTTCCTACTTTTCCCTAAAATACTTCTGGATACCTCTAATTGTTTATATTTTTATGATTCCGATTTATGTAAAGTTCAAAATAGTTATGAAACCCATAATGACTGCTTCATTTTTTCCTGGGCTTCCCAAATCCACCCATACTGATATATGTAAATAGGCTAAGTGTAAACATTTGGGGTTGCGTCTATGAGTGTGCCCTTTGATTGAATGACATACCGTCTAGTGCTTCTTTCAGCCCAGCACTCATTATCAAATTTCAGAAGCAGTGTGAAATGCTCCCTCCTTAGACCAGCATTGCATTCCTTTGTACACTCACCATTTCCTTTTGAGCTGGAAATGAGTCTGAGTGACTGCAGAGGGCAGTTGTCAGAAGAGAGAAGTCAAAAGTGACATAGTAGCATTGCTTAAAAGAAGATTTGATCAAATGAGATATGTGGCTATCGGAAATCAGGATACAGTTAACATGCGAGAAGATGAAGATAACAGAAGGTGTACATGATTACCATTTAAGGAGAGACACACTTCACACAGTGATCAAGCAAGAGCAATAGAAAAAAAAAAAACAGAAAACACAGGATGATAAACTGAGCCAAAGCTATTGACAAAAATTAAGGGAGGCTTACTTTTATAGAGGAAGAAACAGGACTAAAAATGAGCCTCCGGTGACATGTGAGTAATTGTTGTTGCCTTGCAATGGCAGACTGAAGGCATGACTGAAGTTATGGTTTTTGTGGATGTGTTGAAACTAAGGCTTAAATAACCATGCCCCACCTCTACTTAAATACAGCTGTTATTATGTGACATAAGTTGAAATTTTTGATTAATATATAAGTAAAAGTAACATTGCACAATATTCCTAAAACCATTTAATCCAATTCATGTTCATAGGGGCTGGCTCCATCAATTGCAAGTCTCGCACAGGACCAGCCTTAGGGCCATCTCACACACATGTACTCCATCCATCCATCCATTATCCAACCCGCTATATCCTTACTACAGGGTCACGGGGGTCTGCTGGAGCCAATCCCAGCCAACACAGGGCGCAAGACAGGAAACAAACCCCGGTCAGGACGCCATCCCACCGCAGCACATGTACTCTCACACTAATTATCACACTTCTTTTGAGATGTGACAGGAAAACCAGAGAACCTGGAGGAAAACCTATGAAGACAAAGGCAGAATGTTCAAACTCCACTTAAAGAACAGGATTTGAACTCAGGACACTGGATTTTAGAGGCTGCACAGACAACTGTGCTGCCCCTAAATAGAAAATGACATCTCAAATCAAGTGCCTTGCAGATATATTTTAAGCCCTCCAAAATATCACATCTCACAAAAATGTGACCCATAAGATTAGGAAACTATTAATCAATTGCACATTTGCCTTCTACACTAGCATTCCCTCTAATTGACCCAAGTATTTTAGCAATCTGGGTCTGTCTAATTCTGTGTGTAGAGCATAGCTGCTAAACACAAATGAAAAGGAACTGAACTAAACACTGGCACTCTTCCAGACGGTGCTCAGTATACATACTGTGTGTGATATAAGTGACACGGCTGATGCAAGATACATTATATGGCATTTCCACAATACAAATGAGGAATGTGCCAGACAAACCCATCACACAGTGTTTCTCCTACCATTTAGTTCCAAACAGATCGCAAACAAAATATGGGTATGAGGCCACTTAAAGCTTTGGATGTTGTGGAAAACTATCTGTATTCTGTATTTACATATTTACCATATATACTGTATGTATCTTTAAGTTTAACACATTTTAAGTGGCATTTCACTACGCCCTGCAAGGACCTGATCCAATTTAATTTAATGGATTGGACAAACCCCACCCACCTGCCAAAGGGCAGCAATCAATTTCACTCACTAATCAAAACATTTTAGCACAAATACTGATCTACTTACTTACCACGGATGTTCTAATCGATTACTTTAATGTCACATTTGATATAATTATGCACTGATGACTTCCAAACAGATTATTGCTGAAAAAAACATAAACTTCCGGGTAACCAAAATCTGAAATTTTGAACTATCCTAATCAATTTAATTCAATGTTTACAGAACATTCTTCTCACAAGATAAGCTCACAACGCTTACACAGATTAATAAAAACAAAAATTAAAGCAAGAACTAATATTGGATAAGTTGTCAGAACATTACATGACACAATCATTCAAACCAGATCCTGTTCAGAGTTACCAGGCAATCTACGTTATTGAACCTGGAAAAAGCCAAGCGAAAAATGTGAATCCAAATCCCAAGAGCTGTCAGGCAGGAATGTTAACCACTGCATCAGCATGCTGCCCAAATTCAAGCAGTAACAGAAAAGTACAAGGCCATGAAACATTTTCAAACACATAAGTACTCGTTTAAATATATTCTAATATACTACTAATACAAAGTACGTTCTGCATGCTTGTGTTGACTGTTTCCAAAGATGTAATTTAGGAAATATCAGTTTGGCAAATATAGTAAACACAGTCAAAGTTTACAGGAGCATTTTTTTGGTAGAACTTAAACTAACACATTTAAAAGACAGATGGATCTGAAGAAAGAAAGATTTTTTCTTGGTTCAGACTCTTCTGCCTGTCCTGGCCACTCATTACTCCCGAATTTCCTACACTCTTATAGTTGCTGAGGTTCATAGATCATATGTACTTAATCAGTGGAAATTTCATTAAAACCAATGATTTATGAACCTACTAACCTTTCAAAGAAAGAGACACCAACCATTATCACTATTAAGTTTCCCCAGTTACAAGTACATATTGTAAAAGAGCTCCCCCTTGTGGGTCCCTTAATCCAGAGAAGTAATGCATTCTCATGCTTTAAAAGTTGTCGGAGTTGTCACTTTGTTGTGCTCATGTGAATTTCTAATTAGATCTTTGGGGAAAATGCAAAGTCACCTACCCACCTACAAAAAAAAAATCTACAAAAATAAAGTTTCATTGTGGAATTTAGGTATTGTCCTTACATAGTCAAATGTTGACCACTGGATGACATCCTTGTAATGCCACCGGTCATTAATTATTGACATGACCTGACTTACGTACTCATTGGAGCTGCAAATAAGGCTAGAGTTGTGTGTCCCCTCTGCTGCACACTTGTCAGTAACCAACTATTGATCTTCTTTAGTTGTTCATGTCCATTTCTCTCCCAAGAAAAAGTTAATTTGATTTATTAGATTAAGCCTAAAGAATGTTCTGCAACATAAAGTAAATCCATTTGCTTATAATTATAAATTTGAAACAGGACTCCAAATCAGATGCTCCTGACAGAAACACACACAGCAGTAAGATACTCTTCATCACTGTTTAACTATGCAGTGATAATTAAGGCCTGGCAGTGCTTATGGAATGAAGATTAGGCCTGGCACTGCTGATCCTTACAAATCAAGACTATGTCCTCAAAATGCATCCCATCTGAGTGGAAGCTATTTGATAAAACACAATGGGTGGCCTAGTTTAGAAACCCGCTCATGTTTCAGAGGATGGAAAGGTCTGTTTTAAACACAAACCTTCAAATTCCCTGCCTTTCATTCTCAGACCAGGCCTATGCACCCAGGCTTCTTTAGACAGGCCAGTTGTAGCTTACAGCAGGCTGGGAAAAAAGCATCATTGTGAATTTCAGCTAATTAAGAGATCACCTTATACTGCAAACTAAAGAACAAATGCAAGAAAATATTTGTCTGTTGTATGCATTTGTGAAAACACACCCTCAGTGGGGTTTTCGTAGGTCCACCTTCTTGTAAAGGCAAACAGCTTGCTCCTCCAAACAGCCAATTTCATGGCAGCAACAATGTATGCTGCATAAACCATACATGGTCAAGAGGTTTGATTGTTGCACAACCAGAATATGACAGTGGTCAAGGTATGTGATCTCCATGTCTTTCACTGTGGTACGTTTGTTGGTGGCAGATGCGATGGTTGTAGCATCTCAGAAACAGTTGCTCTTCACATTAATGCATTATGGCATCTAGAGTTTACAGAAAATGGCACAATAAGTAAAAAAGATCTATTGAGAAGGAGTTCTGTTAACAAAAACACCTTGGGCAGAGGAAAGTGGACAGACTTTTTTAAGCTGATAGAAACACCACAAATATTTAAGTAACAGCTCTTTACAACAGCAAAGTTCAACAAGGTATTCCTGAACACACAACGTGAAGGACCATGACATGTACAGGCTTCCACTCCTGTCAACTAAGACAAGAAAAATGAGGCTACATTGGGTATTTGATCACCAAAACTGGATGAAAAATGACTGAATTGAAGAATGGAAGGTCACAGAGTCTGACAAATCTTGATTTCTGCTGTAACACGCAAACAGTAGGGCTAGAATTATGTGTAACCTGCATTAATCATATGCTAGGAGGATTAGCAATTAATCTTGAATCATTACTGAGGAAATTGGTCTGCATACAGGCCTTGGGCAGATTTTTGGTAAATGTCAAGTTAATGTATCAGACATGAAAGTAAAAATGTTGAATACACAATGGGATTTTTGAAAATTGAAAGTACACCTTATGAGAAGGATTTAGCAGTCATAGTGGACTCGACACGATCAACTTCCAGACTGCTAACAAATATTAGGTTATATAGCACGATGTGCAGAGAACAAACCAAAGAAGGTAATGCTAATGCTTTATAATGCACTGGTCAGGCCTCATCTGGAGTACTGTGTGCAGTTTTGGTCTACAGGCTGCAAAAAAGAAATAGAAGCAGTGCTAGAAAAAGTACAGAGAGGCTGATTCCAGGATGGCAAGGGATGAGGAAAGATTAAAACAGATGAGCATTTTCAGTTCAAGCAAATGGAGATGAGGAGGTGGCATGACTGAAATATTCAGAATTATGAAAGGAATTAGGACAGTGGATCAAGTCTGCTACTTTAAAATGAGTTTAACAAAAACACCGGGACACAGTAAGAAACTTGTTAGGGGTAAATTTCACATAAACATTAGGAAACTTTTTTGAATACAGAGAACAACAGACACGTGATAAGTTACCAAGTAGTGTCGTACACAGTAGGACTTTAGAGATCTTCAAAACTCAAATTGATGTTGTTATGGGGGAATTAAGTGGATAGGACTGGTAAGCTTTGTTGGGCTGAATGGCCTGTTTTTGGCTAAATTTTTCTAATGCTCTAAAGTATTAATCTGTCCTCCCTAACACTACTTAGGGAGTGGGTGGGTGCTGTGCAATTGTATCAGGAATGTATCTGGCGCACATTAGGCATCTTTGCAAAAATGCTTAAGTGCATAGTGGCATTTCAATGGACTTATGTTAGTGCTATGTTCCGCACTATATTGCCACATTGTCCTTTTTCAAATGGACACTCACGTCAACCTGGATAATGCACATTGTTTCAAAGCACACCATATCTAAAGTGGTATTATACACATGACAGTGACTTCATTTTACTTCTTTGACCTGCACAGTCCCCTTATCTCTACTATACAAAAGGATTAAAATAATAAACATGGAATTAAATAAATCACTAAGCTACAATAGACACCACTGGTCTAAAATGCTGCCTCATATGTCTAGAGTTCTGTAGAAGTAATTCCTAGACTAGCCCATTTCTGAGTGCATTTTGTATGTTCTCTCCTCATCCGTTTCTTCAGGATAGTTCATTTTCTTCAACATCTAAAAGACAGGCAGGTTGGGATTTTTGGATAACCTAAATTGATCCAGAGTGGATGAGACTGGCTTCTAATTTAGGCTCCAGGGATGAAATGTGCCCTGGAGTATGTTGAGTAAATTTATCAATCAATAAATGCATTATTTAAAATCAGAGTATGGAGTGAGGGGCATTCAGCATTTGAATCCTGGTTCAGATTCAAGATAGGACTATAATAGTCTGAGCCTCAAGGTAACACCCAAAACAAGTTATGTAGCCTGTACCCTGAAATTTCACCTTGTACTGAATTGATTAATCAAAAATGAACCTAAACTAAGACACAGAACTTAAATTAAAGATTACTTAATTAACTAAACAAATAAAATACTGAGAACCCATTAAACAAAAGGAAGAAAATCACTTTACTAAAGAAATTTCTTACAGACAGAAAATGCAATTTCAAATATCTGCTATACTCAAAACAGATCAAATCCCAATTTCAGGAATCCACAGTAAACATTCAGAGCCATCTGTGAGCTAACATGTCATAAGATAAATGCTAGAACAATACATCTTAGCATCTCCCTCTTATGTGTAAAATGCCCTGCAACCTATGCAATCGCTCCAGAATTGCTAAGAATGAGGCCTGAGAAACACTCTGGGCTGAAGGCCTAAAAATTATTACCAAAAACACAGAGGCACAGTTGGAAACTTGTTAAGAGCAGATTTTGCACAGATATTAAGATATTTTCTTTATACAAAGAACCATAGAGACATGTAATAAATTAACAAGTAACGTTGTGGAGTGTAGTGTAGTGTAGTAAAGCAACCTGACATTATTTTGGAGAATCTAAGTGAATAGGAGTGACCAGCTTGTTGAACTAAATGGTCTGTCCTTGTCACAATTGTTCTAATCTTCTAAGGCAAGAGGTACAGTACACGATTTTGATTCAGACAGGATCTCAAAGTTAGCAACTGCAGATGATAGACCTCATTGCCTTGAGGATGTCACATTACACAAACATGAACTACACAAGATGACTGACAATGCAACTGCTGCACGACTTTTCAATGCTCACAGTTTCAAATTTACAAAATTTCACAAGCTCATGCTGGAGTTCAGTCCCAGTCATAGCCCATCTTATCTCTTTTTCTGCACTGTTATGGTAAAACAAATGTGCATTCCAAAACATACACCTTCTTGAGTCCACATTGTATTTACATGTGACACTCATTGCGTTTCATCTCTCACGCATGCATAAGACTTCTCTTACACCAAAATCAAACATGATTTTGTTATAGTAATTCACAGGCTGCTATCACTGAGTCACTGGTGATGTCAGACAACATGACTGGTAGTCATACTGGCAAATGTGTGCTGTGACTAAGATTATGTCAGTGAAAAAGCTAAAAACTAAAAATCACTAAAAAGTCTTATCATTTCATACAGGCTTAATTTAATCACACAATAATCACAATAGACAGAGCACAGCCTGATTAAAAAGCAAAAGGAGGTGGGACAAACTCAAAAAGGTTATAAATCATGATCAAGTGCTTCGAAAGGTTAGTCATGTCACACATAAAGACAAATCTCCCTGCCTCCCTTGACCCTCTTCAGTTTGCATACCGCTCAAACAGGTCAAATGAGGATGCCATATGCTCTGCCCTTCACCTCTCCCTGACACATCTGGACACATATGTCAGGATGCTATTCATAGACTTTAGCTCTGCCTTCAACACAATCGTCCCACGAAAGCTGGTTGTAAAACTGAGCAGGTTGGGCCTGACCATCACCCTCTGCAATTGGATCCTGGACTTCCTGACAGAGAGGCCCCAGTCAGTTTGGATGGGTTACAACACTTCCAGCATCATCAGACTGAGCACTGGAGCACCGCAGGGCTGTGTGCTTAGTCCACTGCTGTTCACTCTGCTGACTCACGACTGCACAGCCACGCACAACACCAACCACATCATCAAGTTTGCAGGTGACACGACGGTGCTGGGACTGATAAGCAGGGATGATGAAAGAGCATACAGAGATGAGGTGAAACGGCTGTCCGCATGGTGTGAAGACAACAATCTATCTATCAATGTCGTCAAAACAAAAGAGATAATCGTGGACTTCAGAAAATCACGTCCTGCCCACATCCCACTCAGCATCAACGGTTTAGATGTGGAGAGTGTTAGGAGTGCCAAGTTCCTCGGTGTGCACATAACTGAGGAACTTATGTGGACACATAACACCTCATCACTAATCAAGAAAGCCCAGCAGAGACTACACTTTCTGAGGTGGCTGAAGCGAGCACGTCTTCCCCCTTCCATCCTCACCATGTTCTACAGAGGTACCATTGAGAGTGTTCTGACCAGCTGCATCACTGTCTGGTATGGCAACTGCAACATATCCGACCGCAAGCACCTGCAAAGGATAGTCAAGACAGCAGAGAACATTATTGGGGTGCCTCTGCCTTCACTACAGAACATATTTTACAAACGCATTGTCCGCAAGGCCTGCAGCATTGTGCAGGACCCCTTACACCCCTCACATGGACTTTTCAGACTTCTGCCATCCAAGAGAAGATATTGCAGCATCAAAGCCAAATCGGCCAGGCTGCAGGAGAGTTTTTACCCCCAAGTTGTTAGACTCCTTAACACCAGGCTGCCCCCTGGGACCTTCCACACGGCCTCAACCACCTTTAAAAACAGAACCTTTATACATGAAAACCACTGTCCTGCAAAGATGAGTGTGCATGTAGAAAAGAACTGAAAATCTCATACTGACCTTTAAGTACTTTGACACTCTTGATATCCTTCGGCTGTGAAACATTCTGACCTGTCATTGTTTACACATGTCTTAAACAACTATTATCATACACTGATAATCTCTGTATTATCTATATCTATTATTTATTATATTACATATCTTACACATCAATATTGCTGCTACTTCTTTGTCCTATCTTTGCACAATGTCTTGTCTTGTTTGTGTTTTAATTTTAAAATTTTTACATTTTAATTCTATTTTTAATTTATTATTTGCACTTCATGTTGTTACACTGTGGACCCTGAGCTTCACAATTTATTCTATCTGTATACTTGTATATGGTTGAGATGACAATAAAGTTCACTTTGACTTTTGACTTTGAAATGAGGGACTATAAGTGGAGCCTAAGCCAAAACTTTATAAGGATGATTTTTAAACAGTATGCATGTTCTGTCTTCATAGGTACTTCCTATGCTGCATTTCCTCCTAAGGTCCAAAGACATATCATTATGTTGATTGACAATTAAACTGTCGCCACTGTGTGGGTCTTTAACTACATTTCTGTAAGTTATACAATCCGGGGCCTCTTCTCGCATCCGTCCATTGTTCAGGATAGGTTTTAGTTCACTATCTTCTATTTAACCATTTAAGCAAATTGATGGGTGGCTGAAAATGGAAGTTTTAGAGCCACTAGTTATAACAGCACCAGCTGTTTAACTGAATTAAAGATCAAAGGCTGCCGCAGCCTACCATGACAGCACTGAATAAAAGGCAGGAAATAACCTACATTATGTGGTAATTGAATAGATATGAGTGCAACACAAAACTTGAATCCTGGGTTTGATTTCTAGACCTGGTTGCTATATAAGCATGTTCTCGTGTCACTATTTGTAAAAATAAATTAGAATATATAAAGTTGTTGGGTTTGGGATGGAAACAAAGGTGGCCAATAGTGTTTCTTTCCTTACAAATAACACAACCCCCCATCCCCACCCCCTTCTCAAATTCCCCTTAAATCCATTTCAAGGTCATGGAGGTCTGAGAGTATCCCAGCAGCACTGGCCATAAGGAAGGAATCAGCAATGACCAGGGTGCCAGGCCATCTCCTGGCCCAGTCACGCACACACCCACAGGACCAATTTAGAATCCCAAGAAACTGAAAAGCATGTCTCCTGGGGAGGAAAAATCATACAGGTACAGGGGAGAACATGCAAAATCCGCATAGACAACATCCAGACATAACATCTGAACCCAGGACACTGAATCTGTACAGCAGCAGCACTAACTACTGTGTCACCCTTTCAAATACACATTAGGCAGAATTGTTTTGATTCTGCACTATTACTTATGGTACCAGTAAAGAACAGCATTACGATTTAAAGGCTTTAAATTATTTCTTTTTTTTTGTTCTTTATTTCGCCTTATATAATTTCTTTTATAAAGAATTTGTTAGTTTTCGCATACCCCTTGGGATCAGAGCACAGGGTCAGCCATTGTATAGCACCCCTTGCTCAAGGGCTCTTTTGGCAGTGACAGGGGTTTGAACCGGCAACCTTCTGTATACCAGCACAGATCCTTAGCCTCACAGCCACCACACCGCCTAATAAATGTTATACAAAATAATTTTAAAATTAAGTGCACAATAACATCTTAGCAATAATTAAAAGAAACAATAATTGAAAGTCCCTTCTTAAATATTTTGGAGAGCTTACAGTTAATGAATTAGGTCAGCATCATCAAATGAACAGGTTTTGCTCATTTTTCATTCATCCTATTCAGATTTTTCACCCTGTCTAATTTCTTATCTGGTAGCACCACTGCCTCGCTGAAAGGAGAACATGGATTTGCGTCCTGGGTCCTCCCTGTGTGGAGTTTCCAAAGTGCTTTGAGTAGTGAGAAAAGTGCTATATAAATATTAAGAATTATTACTGTTATTTCCCTAAAATGCCATCTGTTGCTGAATTAGCTTCATTGTGCCTGTAGAGGGCGCTAGAATACTACTGAAACAGTTATTATTTTAATTGTACCAACTCGAATAATGAAAGACTACAAAACAATGATGCTCTGAAATAAATGCCTAAGATAAAAGCCTAAGAGAAGACGGATAAATAAATAAGAAAAGCAGGATAGATAGATAGATAGATAGATAGATAGATAGATAGATAGATAGATAGATAGATAGATAGATAGATAGATAGATAGATAGACAGGAGTAAGTTAATGCATAAATCAATGGGTGCTTACATACATGTAAAAATCTACACATACTCCAAAGGCCAATGAATGAAACCAAACATTTTCATGTTCTTATTAAACTATAAGGGCAGTATTTGTTTTCCTATTTTTAATTACATAATCTTCAAATCAGAATTGTGGGGAGCCAGAATCTACCTGATCACACAAAGAACACAGTGACTGTAGGGCTCACTTAAACTTTCCACACACAAATTACCAATTAACCTAATTTGTATATCTTGCAGCTGTGGGGGGAAAACCCCATGAAGAAACAGGAATAATGTTAAAATCCCATACGAACAGAGACTGGGCATCTGATTTGAACCAGAAATGCTGGATAGGTCAGGAAGCAATACTGAATATTTAATTAATTTTCCCAAAAAGTATCCATTTGTTTATTACATAAATATTGTTGGTTGCATTACTTTAAAGTAAAGATAGTCTGACATGATTACTATTGATTTAAGTCTATACATCAACAAAATCTGAAGTTTCAGGGATGGCTTGTAGACATTTGCTATTCACTACATACACACACATGTCTACTTAATCCAATTCAGGTCCCAGGAGCTGAAAAGACTACTATGGAAGGCATATGGAGGCAAAGCAGGCATCAACCCTTGACTTCACATGGGGTCAGTTTCCAGCTCCAACAGTCTATAATGACACTGAAACTGTTCAAGCCATAAATCTCTTAATCCCACAGATTGTTTAACTATCAGTTATATTCCTTTCTCAATGCAGCTGACATGGCCCACTGGCAATGCATGCTGTGGGCATGCTGCATATTCTGGCTTCACATGTTATGGCTTCATTCTCCAAGGTAAAGGTTATTGTCTAAGACAATGCACTGAACTCATAAATGCTAGACAGTCACCTTTGTCTGTTATAATACGAGTCAAAAGTGTCTTCTTCCCATCTTTCATGAAACCTTGTTTTGACTATTCTTGTTTAAATTCAAAGCTATGTCAAATTGTATTTGTTTTTAATAAATCTAATTTGCATTTCTCTGGATCAAATCCAGTTCCAACAGCAAAGAGGTCAAGGCAGTACTAACCAAATACACTTTGTTGGCAGTTTCAATTTCTAAGCACACAGAGCTTTGCAAAATTCTGCCTATAACATGCTGTGTGTATGCAAACCTACTTACTCCATTTCAATGTTGCAGTGGAGCTAGAGCCTATCCTGCAACACTAGGAGTAAGGCAAAACTGGTACCAGCCCAAAATAGGATGCCAGGTCATAGCAGTGCCCATGTACACATCCACATTGGGTAAATTTGGATTTGTCTCTAGCCATGGGGGATAAAATTCCAAGTACCTGGAGGAAGACACATAGAGACACAGATCAAACATGCCAGCTTCACATAGGAAGTAACACAGTACTAATTTGAAATTCAGATGTAACCACAGCACCACTATGTCACCCTATTGCTATTTAGTTCAATTAAATTTATTCTTCTCACAATTAGAGATTAATGATCTTCTTTTGCCACAGTTTTCACGCTTATGTAGAATTACAAGTACATAACATCCCTCTATCTAGCTGTCTTCTAAAGCTACTTCATTCATTACAGGGGTTTTCCCCACTGGGTGCACAGCAAGAGCCAAACTTGCATGGTATACCAGTTTATCTCACAGAACACTCAGACTTGTCACGTTAGGCTGTCCATCAGCCAAAACCTGCAAATTTTTGGGATGTGGGAAAAAAAACAGTGTGTCCAGATAACACTCACACTGACAAAGAGAGAACCTTCAAATTGACTCTTTGAAGCAATTCTAGTAGAATAAGAAGATAAGATAGCAGATTGAAAACCACTGGGTTTATGCCAAGAGTCAGTTTCTGAGATTTTCCTATTTTTATTTTTTCAAGGACCATCTGCCTATAAATGCAATCCAGACAAACTGCAGGTTTGATATTGTGTGTCTGGAGCAAAAGACTTTAAAATGCCAAAAACAGCCTGCACATCCTGATCTGTCAGACACTCGGGACCTGATGCTCTATGTTTTGGTTGTTGTTGTTCAGGACTCCACTGGAAAATGTCCTTTGTACTTAGAGCTGCTTTTATAGTGATGGAGAGCCTTTCTGATTGCTAACAGGTGCCCAAAACCTACCTAACATGTCGCAGACGCAGATCTGGAGGAGCATTACGTCATTGCACAGCCCACACAGCAGCTCATGTCCTAAGACCTGGAGCCAAACAGGCAGAAGCTACTGGCTTGCATTAGCAATACAACTAAAAATAGCAGCACTTGAAAGCAATCATCAGGTCACTTAGATTTCTGAAAAACAAAAGCAGGATCTTGGGTGCCCTTTACCACCTTAAGCATAGGCAGGACAGTACAGCAATATTCAAGTGGCAGATAAATAAACACCATAATATGTATTGCTGTCAGCCTGGCTGGCATATGCTGGCACAGTACGCAATGGAGGGGCTTACTATGTTTCATTATGTTCTGTCTGTCTTAAGGGAAACAAGAAAATTAAACAAAGTCACATATCACATTAAGCAACAGTTAAGGTCACTCAAGTGTGCCTAATGAGCAAACGCATTTACTCTGTGGCTCTCCATTAGCAAGCTAATTGGGAGTAATGTATGTTTCATGAAGCGGGCGGTGGCACTTCCTGTCTCATTCACACAGTTTTATGGTTTTTTGAAAGTGGGCCCTATAATCACTTTTAAAATGGCATTGCAGAAAAGATCTTACACAGTTTTCTAAAAATAAAAAGCTCCCTAATGGCCATAAAACAGTGCCTAATGAAAGTACAATACAGTATATAGAGTGAATAGTATAACATTGCAAAACCTGCTACATTCAATTGAGGGTGATAGGGTGTCAGAGTTTATCCCAGAGGCAGTGGGTAGAAGGCAGGCCTCACCCACAGACGGGGATCAGTCCACCGCAGACCACATATACACACTCTTACACCGTCTGAGCCAATTTAAGTTTCAATTTTAAGCTTACATTTATATGTACATAGTAGTACTAGGGTGTCATACCATGTTAGCCATTATGAATGCAGTGAGAAGTCAAGCAAAATGACACCTTTTATTGGCTAACTAAAAAGATTACAATATGCAAGCTTTCGAGGCAACTCGGGTCCCTTCTTCGGGCAAATTTAAGTTTAGGCGCCCAATCTAATTATAACATTAGGGACTATGAACTAAATCTGCCCCATCCCAAGAACCGTAAGTTCACTGAAGAAGGGGCCCGAGTTGCCTTTTCAGTTAGCCAATAAATGGTGCCATATTGCTTGACGTCTCACTATGTACATAGTACTATGAAATTCTTACTTGCACATCTTCCACAGATGAGTGACAGATATAAAAATCAACAACTCATAATAAATACAATACAGACAATAAACAAAACAGCATACTTCAAATTTTGCTTAAAACAATATATGTAAGCAGTACTCATGTGGCTGTCAGTTTGAATGGCTCTTGAGTAGCCCTATGACCTCGGAATAGAAACAGTCAGTGAATCACGTGGTGTGAGTGATGATGGTCCTGTACAGAGGAGAGAACAAAAGTGTCAGTGCAGGATGGGCGAGGTCTTCAATAATGCTCTTTGATGATTTAACAGTCAAAGAGACACAAGTATATTTTGGCAACATCAGGAAACACCTAGATCCTTCCCTATCAGTTACTCCATCACCCACAATTTAGAATCACTAATCAACTCAACGTAGGAGAATCAGAATATACAGAGAAAACGCTGTGCAAGTGTGTAGAAAATGTGAAAATGAATGCGTATGGAAATCACATTAAGGACCAGGAAATGGTAAAGGAACAGCCCTTCAAAATGCACTACCATACTCCTCCTTTAAAAAAATAACTAGCTTCATTGAAACCTAATATAAAAACTCATAATGGAGTGCAGGGTATAGCAGTGTTATTATTAGGTGGCTGACGTAGGCAGCTTAGAATATTCCTTTTGTTTTTTCTAATAAGAGCACACAGATGTGAAGTGACTTGCTCAGGGCCTGAAGTCCAAAGATTCCAAAAATTCTCTACCAGTATGCCACACTGCCTGCCATAGCATTGTAGTTTTAGGTTGTAATACATTCTCCATCATAATTTTGCAATTTTACCCCCATGGAAAGAATTTGAATATCATTTTTGTTTTCTTTCAAAAATACTGATTCAAACTAAAACACTAACATGGTATGGGCTTTATGATTCATCAGAAATCTTTGGACAGACCAGAGGCAAATTCTGCCTTTGCTTTCTAATGCTAGGCATAATTCTATTCCAAATACCAGTCAAGGGAAGCATGGAGGTTCAGATGTTAGTTCTGCTGTCTTTTATCTTCAGACTCCCACATTTAAGGCCTGCTCATTCCCTGTTTATTACATATTCTCCCCATTTTTGCATTTTTTTTTATTTTTTTAAAAGTATTTATTTATTTTTTTATCCTACAACTTCGGTTTTCCTCCTACATACATTATCTGTAGTTTGAGGTATGTGTGCCTGAGCATACCATGCAATGCACTGGTGTCCCATCCAAGTCTGGTTCCTATTTTGCACCAAATGCCAAAATATAGAGTAGCATCATGGAAAGCGGTGGTCAGACTTTCAGGTAGTGTCAAGAACAGCAGTCTGATCTATCTGTGGCTAAGACGTGATCTGATGTAGGCATTATGGAAGAAGAGTTAAACAAATAACATGCATGTTCTTTCCAACACATAAATGTATAGACAAATTATAGATTAACATAATATTGTGCATTATTATGTATATATGTTTTTTAGTGTAGGTTTGTTGACATAATCAATATATTTCATTTTTACCAAACACTCCATTTGTTGCAGAAGCCAATACATGGGGAATTTGAAGAGTTTTCAAAAAGAGATCCACAATCTATAAAAGCTAGTATTTTGAAGGCACTTTGCATTCAAGAGGCTCTAAAACAATACAGAGTCAGTGAGAGTAGTTTATTTGTTATGGATGCCCTAGTCTATGAGCCAACAATGTTCATTAATGGACTCTCTTTTACTTACATCAATGATAGGAGGACTCCTTTGAACATCTTTTTCTTCTCAGCGCATAATGAACTATTGATACATTCTGTCCTTTTACGTGTTTCAGTGCCTCAATCAGTCTCTCAGGAGACAAATGGAAAACAAATTAAAAAAAATACAAGCATAAGCTTTGCCATTCAGGTATCCAGGCCCTGTGATTTACACTATTAGAGCATAGAGAGCAAAAGCCATTGTCTGATAGCTGACAATGGTGAGTGATAAATGTCTGTTTACAGCCTGACTGATTACATTGTTTGTCATTATGAGAAAGCTACCAGGCCAAAAAAAAAATCCATCTGATAGTACTAATTCAAGGAAAGAGGAAGACGTAAAAATTCCGTATGAGATAGTAAACATAAGAGAGTGTTGTTTTCAGTAAATCGGAAGACGCCTTGAGAACTGGGAAAGAGAGGCTATGCTTTGAGATTTCCATTTCCATTAAAGTTTCAGACAGCACTTCCTTCATGTAGTTTACACAGCACAAAGAATCTGTCAACTGTTCTGATTGTAAGACTTGAACATCTGGTGCAAAGCAGCGACTCAGTGGTTGGAACTCTTGTCTCCTAAGGCTTGGGGACATAGCATACTACAAGTATGTTAAATTTAGTGGATATAGCAGTTCCTAATTTTTGTTCGCAGTCTATTGTGAATGGCTGTTACTATATCTTTCTTAGTTTCTTTTACTTATCTCTTTCTTGTAGTGCTGTTACTTACTTGGAAGTCACCTCAAAATAGTGACAATGATACAATACACAACAGCATATACAACAGACAATACTATGGATATGCAATTATATACAGTTCACATAACTAACAGGGTACCCAGCTCCAACCATAGTGGGCAAACCAACTAAATTTCATAATGAAACACACCCTATGATGCTCCCTTGTATAAAGGGAGAACCTCTGCAAAATGTTTTGGAGATAGATTAAATGGTATGGACTCTTAACAAATGTAAGAGCACCCAGCACTGCCCGGGGGCACAGACCAAATTTTGGAATTAAACAGTCTACATCTTTCACTTGTACAAAAGTTTCAACGGGGTGGTTTTCTAAACCAGACAAACATACAGTACATTCAAACACACATGCACCTTTATATATTAGTATATATAAGATACAACATACACTCACCTAAAGGATTATTAGGAACACCATACTAATACGGTGTTTGATCCCCTTTTGCCTTCAGAACTGCCTTAATTCTATGTGGCATTGATTCAACAAGGTGCTGAAAGCATTCTTTAGAAATGTTGGCCCATATTGATAGGATAGCATCTTGCAGTTGATGGAGATTTGTGGGATGCACACCCAGGGCACGAAGCTCCCGTTCCACCACATCCCAAAGATGCTCTATTGGGTTGAGATCTGGTGATTGTGGGGGCCATTTTAGTACAGTGAACTCATTGTCATGTTCAAGAAACCACTCTGAAATGATTCGAGCTTTGTGACATGGTGCATTATTCTGCTGGAAGTACTCATCAGAGGATGGGTACATGGTGGTCATGAAGGGATGGACATGGTCAGAAACAATGCTCAGGTAGCCCGTGGCATTTAAACGATGCCCAATTGGCGCTAAGGGGCCTAAAGTGTGCCAAGAAAACATCCCCCACACCATTACACCACCACCACCAGCCTGCACAATGGTAACAAGGCATGATGGATCCATGTTCTCATTCTGTTTACGCCTTATTCTAACTCTACCATTTGAATGTCTCAACAGAAATCGAGACTCATCAGACCAGGCAACATTTTTCCAGTCTTCAACTGTCCAATTTTGGTGAGCTCGTGCAAATTGTAGCCTCTTTTTCCTATTTGTAGTGGAGATGAGTGGTACCCGGTGGGGTCTTCTGCTGTTGTAGCCCATCCGCCTCAAGGTTGTCCGTGTTGTGGCTTCACAAATGCTTTGCTGCATACCTCGGTTGTAACGAGTGGTTATTTCAGTCAAAGTTGCTCTTCTATCAGCTTGAATCAGTCGGCCCATTCTCCTCTGACCTCTAGCATCAACAAGGCATTTTCGCCCACAGGACTGCCGCATACTGGATGTTTTTCCCTTTTCACACTATTCTTTGTAAACCCTAGAAATGGTTGTGCGTGAAAATCCCAGTAACTGAGCAGATTGTGAAATACTCAGACCAGCCCGTCTGGCACCAACAACCATGCCACGCTCAAAATTGCTTAAATCACCTTTCTTTCCCATTCTGACATTAAGTTTGGAGTTCAGGAGATTGTCTTGACCAGGACCACACCCCTAAATGCATTGAAGCAACTGCCATGTGATTGGTTGATTAGATAATTGCATTAATGAGAAATTGAACAGGTGTTCCTAATAATCCTTTAGGTGAGTGTATAAGCAAAAACACATGCTGTATTTGGTATTATGGCTGACCTTTTAGAAACTTTTCTGCTTGTGGATAGTTTCTATTCACAAGTCTCTGAATCTACTGGTGTGACTGTGAATAGCTGTATACCATTTTCCAGAAGGGAAGAGTGAAAAAACCAACTGTGCAGGATGGCAGACTTCACTAATAATACACGATGACCTTTCTAATGCTGGGTGTGTTTAATGTGTCCTGAACAGAAGGCAGCGGAGTGCTGGTAAAATTCCACAGTACCTTCACCACCCTCTGCACTGCTTTATGAACTTGAATCAGGCAGGTGCCATGCTAGAATATTATACAGCCTGTGAGGGTAGCCTGTACCATACACTGGAAGAAATCAGTGGAAACAGCTGGAGAAATTCTACCTTTCCTCAGACGTCTGGCTCAGACATGGGTGAAAAAAAATATGTTAACAGGTAATGAGCAGGCTATAAATGTGGGAGTCTGATAAAAGATTAAAGGCAGCAGAACTAACATCTGAACCTCCCTGCATGCCTTTAGTGGAATTTGGAATAGAATTATGCCTTGAATCTTATATGTATTATGTCAACTATAGCACAAAACATTTGCGCACATATGCAATAATCTGAATTTGTCAATGGCAAGGTTGATCAATTAAAACAAATTTAAGCACAGGTAAAATTCCATTGCAACAAACTCCAAGGGACCTAAAAAATATTTCGTTATAATGACATTCTGTATTTGTTACTATGGTGCTTTATTTAACTTGCGCCCAGGCGTTTGCAATCATCTCAATAGCTTCTTTTGTGTTCATTTTAATCTCCTCCTGCCTACAAGTTATGCTGACGAGAATATTTCTCAGCATTTCCTTGCGATAATACACTTTCCCGAAGTACTATTGCAGAGTCTTTGGAAGACTGTTTGTCCGTTGCCGGGGCTGGGCAAAAACAGGCTCATAGCACTGCAGTGAAGTGACACAGAAGCAAATCATAAAAGATCGGGGTTGCGCTTTAACTCCCTGTCTTGCACCCCAAAATACGAGGCTGAGTCTCAATACTTTAGGAAAACCAACTTTATTCAGCTTGAAACAGGAACGGCACACTTATTTATTGTAACGTGATCTGCCACTCTGCTATACACAGACACGGCAGTCAGGCCATCTAAATCTTTTCTGTTTGCTTTGGCGGAGAGCATAGCTGAGAGACACAGAATATCATTGAGCCAGATGTTGCCCCAGCAACAGATAAACAGTCTTCCAAAGACATGGAGATCGGACTTCGCAACGCTCTTCAGCGTGTCGTCGAGTTAGGGGATGTCCCAAAAGAGTTTACAAACCTCACATTTTCTTGAATGAGTGCCTCATTAATAGGAATGTTTCTTGAATGAGCATCTCTGAACTACATAAAAACTGCTTTTTCGACGTCTTCAAATGCAGCAGTTCACATATGTTTGCAACCTGAGATTTTTTTTCTTGTTTTGCTCGGTCTTTCAAGAAAGTTGATAGCGTCGAAGGCGAAGTTCTGAATTCACTGGCATTGTCTTTTTTGTTTTTTTTTTTTGCTGCAATCGAGAGCTGCAAAAATGTTAAGTTTTTTTTTTCTAATATGAACTGTTATCACTATTGTGTCTGCCGTTTCTATAGGAGGGTAACAATGAGTTAAATTCCAATGGATGTTTTTTAAATGTTGACGAGCAATAAGCAAAAGGTATCACTTAAAACCGCAGGAAACAAAAAGGTCAAAAAAAGTTAGAAGAAAGGAAAGAAAATACAATGTTTCTGTTTGGGGATCATTGTGCACAACTGAGCTGCGACCACAGAACTAGCTGCTCTGCGGATGATTCGTTCAGGCATTTCAAAGTCTTTTGTGCACTTCGTTGTAATGAAAGTATCTCCTGAATGTACTTCTTAGTAATGAGATTCCTATAGACTCGCGTCATATGGGGAAACTGTTGGGACCATAAAAATACTGTTGTAATGAAAATTTCGTTGTAAAGAATTTTACCTGTAATAAATATTTTTGTTAGAACTGTGTTTTTATCAATTTCTCCCCCACCTGTGTATCAGCTTGGGCTTTAGCTAATATTATTTTCCTAGCTATATAAAAATAGTAAAAGGTGATGCTAGTCAATTATTCTTGTATCATTTAGAATAATGATTGTTATTTGGTTGATCTCTGCAACTTAAATGCCCGCTCACCGTGAGTATTTGGTAACAAGTAAATCAAATAACACAATATAAATAAACATTTTCAAAAGGGCAAAGCTGTAAAAAGCAAATGCAAAAGAGGTAGCAAATAAAAGATTTAAAGTCATATTCAGGTAAACAAGCAATAACTCTGGAAGTTACAAAAATACACCCAGATGTACAAATGTCAAAAAATGATGACGAACCTCCTCTTATTTCACTTGCAATTTCAAATAATCAAATTATCTGCTTTCAAAATAATGAGAGGAGCTCTTTAATTTTTAAGCCCAATTTAGACAGAATTAGTGTTACACCAAGAGGTGGAGTAAAGTCAGTGCTTGAAGTCGTCTGGTACTTGAAGTAGGTGGGCCAGTACTTGAAGGACTCTGTACCAGCATTTCCCAGTTTTTGCCTTATGAACACCAGTAGCTAATGTATGCGTACACGTGTGTGTGCCATCAGTTTGGACCACATTAGCAACCTTTTATTATAACAACAATTTGTTCCTGTATCCAAGAGGGACCCCCATTTTCTACACCAGGTTTTGATACAAATTGCAGATCAGCATGGCTTTGGAGCTCTGAGGGTATACCCCACCCATTTGATATTTTAGCACTAATAACAAGGAGTACCACTGGTTCATTTTTTCCCCACTTCAGTCTCTGAGTAGAGTAATTATTACTGGAGGACCTCTGCAGTTTTAGTCCTGTCCAAATCACTCAAATGATTACTGACATATCAGCTTGCCCAGGACTAGTTTAACCTGGGATTATTTTTTACTGACTTTTTATAGAAGATAAAAGGTTCCATAATGTTTACTGAGACATAAATGGGCAGTCCATAAAAAGGTATCGACATGAGTGATTTGGACAGGACTAAAATTACAGAGGTCCTCTGGTAATAATTACTTTGCCCCACTTCCTGGTGTAAAACTAATTCTGTCCGACTAGGGCTCTTGCTTTGTGTGAGAAAAATAGGAGAATGTGGAAGAAAAAAAAACCTGTGCAGGCACAGGGAGAACATGCAGGCTCCAAACATGTAGGGCCCAGCCACAGCGTTCAAACAGGGATATCCTCTAATCCGCCATGATCTTAAATTGGATTAAATGGGTTTAAGAATGTTATGTAGGTCATGTCTTACTTTCAAAAGGGACACTGGAAATATATAGTAGCATGAAAGGTAAGACAAGTGTTCCCCTCAGGGGATTTTATTCAGTTGTTTTACACATACTCACTACGCGATGCTTGTTCATTTGTTAATCTCTCACTATACACTATAATAACTACTGTCAGTGAGGCATACATAGTGAACAGTACAGCAAATCTGAGCCCTATCCAATTTCTTTTCTGAAGAATGTACATCATAGATATCTCTGTTTGTTTCCACAAGTGGTGTAAGCCTATGGCTTGTTCAGTTTAATTGAAATTTCAGTGTGTGTGCTGTGGATTCTGTGAGTACTTAGGCTTTTTTCTTTCCGTTCAGCACTCTGAACTATGTAATAGTGAGAAGAGTTATATAAAAATGTACTGTTGTTTTGGTTGCCTGGGCAATGCTAGCTTGCCTGAATTTTCAATATATGAGATGTGCTTCTTATAATGACTTCCACCCTTTCCTTCCCACTATAATTTAATAAACGATCTAAAACTGATATTTGTAAAAAAAAAAAAAAACCACAGGCTAGCATGAGGCACAGTGTGTAGTGCTGCTGTCTCATGAATTCACTATCTTTGGTTTGAGCTCTATACCTGGCAATTGTCCATATGTTTGGGTTTTCCACAGGTTACTCCAGTTTTCTTTCCAGATTCCGAAAGACAAAAGACAAATGTTAAGCTAAATTGTTTGTTTTAAATTGGTCCAGTGGGTGTGTGCAAATAAATCCAGTAATGGACTGTTCCAGGGCTGTATCCAGCCTTATATCCAGTATTTCTGGGATAGGTAATGCCCCAAAATGGCTGAGTTAAAGTAAATGGATATGAGAATGTTGTTTAGAATATATCAAAGACTGCTCGACACATAAATAAGGTTTAAGTAAATTAAAAATGTGGTTAATACAGAATAAGGGCCATTGTTTTAGATTACTGAAAAAATAGGTCTTGGTCTTTTTACATTGGACAACCTAAGGACTCCACGGGGGACAAAACATTGTGCCTCCACATAGAAGCACACAACTGTGTGGAGCAAAAAGGGAGGCTTTTTTTCCCCTGAGTTATTTGTTATATGAATGGTACCAGTGCTTAGGTCCGAAAGCTGGTATTGATACTGAACCGAAGTCAAAGGTTTACTACTGATCCAGCACTGTTGCATACCATAGTTACAACAGACCAATATATATAAAAAAAAAAATCATAAAACTGAATTTTTTTCTACTAATAATAAAATTACTTTAGACATTTCGGAACAGCATGATATTCTTTCACCATTCTATTGGATCTAGTTCTATCCAATAATGAAAGAACTTGCATCATAAAATAAACTCAAAATTAGATTCTTGAGACTCCACACCATCTATAAATGGTGACGTTACTAATAGAATGGAAATCTTTAGTTCCTGCTTATCATGATACCTCACAGTCTACATGTGGTAGCCAGAACATGTCTCATTCTGCTGAAGTACCACTGAAAGCATCCTTACCTCCTCCACAGTAGTTTGACAATAGAATCACACATTCAAAAAGCACACACATTTCAGGGGAGAAAACCTGTTTGGCAAAAATGAAAAATCACAGCTCTTTCACTTCTCACCACTGGAAATATGTCACGGTTTTTTAAACAAGGAGAACTTTTCATTGTTTGTCCCATACAGCAAGGACTTCTATCCATCTATTATCCAATCCACTATATCCTAACTACCGGGTCACAGGGGTCTGCCGGAGCCAATCCCAGCCAACACAGGGCGCAAGGCAGGAAACAAACCCTGGGTAGGGCGCCAGCCCACCGCAGAGCAAGGACTTTGTTCAATCAAATAGGCTAATTTGCCCATATCTTGCACTAAGCTCCATAGATCCTCCCTAACGCTTTCATTTTATGGACTGAGTAAATATTGGAGCAGCAGTGTAAATGTTCAAGTTGTGATGTTAAATATTGGTATTTTTTTTTTATTTCATTGTCTTTAAATGACATGATGATATTGAATATTTAATAATATGTTGTCAAGTTTCTATTACTTTTATTATTGCCCTAATATCTCATCAAATACATAATCCAAATATTGCATGGCAGTAAAAGCTTCAGTAAAACTGAATTAAAAAACGGAGATTTCTCACCTAAACTCACACATGCATACATTGTGATGTGATGCATGTTCCTTTTTGTGTGCATTTTAAAAATAACACAAGCATTATTTAATATGGCACATTAGATTTGTAAAGTACAGTACTAAATTACTTCCATCCATCCATTATCCAACCTGCTATATCCTAACTACAGGGTCACGGGGGGTCTGCTGGAGCCAATCCCAGCCAACACAGGACACAAGGCTTGAAACAAACCCCAGGCTGGGTGCCAGCCCACCACAGGGTGCACACACACACTCACCAAGCATACACTAGGCACAATTTAGAATCACCAATCCACCTAACCTGCATGTCTTTGGGCTGTGGGAGGAAACCGGAGCACCAGGAGGAAACCCACGCAGACACGGGGAGAACATGCAAACTCCACACAGGGAGGACCCGGGAAGCGAACCCGGGTGTCCTAACTGCGAGGCAGCAGCGCTACCACCGTGCTACTGTGCCGCCCTTAAAATCTAAGTAAAAGTTTAAATATATAATTTGGCATAATATTGCAGGATTATTTCAAAAACTGGCCTTCCATGGAACTGACCTTACCGCAACCTTCTAAATGATGCTTTTATATTCCTGCAGTATTAACTTAATAAGAACCTCTCTGTTCTTCCACTTATTATTGGACCTTCATGACTCACTTACACAACAAACCACTTCTGTGTTAGACTTCCAATGCTAAACTTTCACAAGACTGACGGCCCATTCAGGGTGTGCATTTTGTTCATGTTCTTTACATGTTATTACAGGAATGTGATGGAATTGGCCCCGATTTAATGCAAGTCTCATTTGTCTTTCCTACCAACAAATGTAATTCATAGATAATAGATAATATTTCTCTGCTTATGCTTAAAGTCGCACCCTTATTTTTTTTTCCAAGGGCACACATTTCTCTTCTTTTTAATAAGATGGTACTGAATATCTGATCAAATCTTTCTTTCCCTTGTTGCTAGGTTCCTATGTTATCGCCAGCAATCTGCAACCTGTATTAAATTTTACCATTTTTTTCTTCAGTACCCTTTAATTATAATTTAACCTTTCACTAAAGCATTATGTATTTTTGTTATCCTTTATCTATACAGACCAGCTCCTAAATAGTAACATACAAATAACTGTGCCTTTCTAACTTTTGCCTTTTTTCATGTTATATAATATACATTGTTCAGACATGTGAAATAAATCCAGGCTTTCATACATCCAAGTTTTTTATATACCTGGTTTTGTCTGACCTGATTTGCAGTTTATAAAGAGACTATACCTGAATTTAATTATGCAGGGTCAATAGTTGATTGCTTGTATAGAATTTAAGATTTTTTTCTCTTTTAGACGTAAGCTTGATTTAATGATAGATAGATAGATAGATACTTTATTAATCCCAATGTAGTGTTAGCCATGTTTCACTAAAACACAGCAAGCTGCATTGTAATGTAGTGTTAAGCTTTTCTACCAACACAGACATTGGCTGTTAGATGCCTCTCTGGCTAAACTATGTTTTTTTTCTGACAGTTAACATAATATTCTCTGACTTGGTGATAGTGTCATAGAGCCGTTCACATCCACAAGAAAGAAAGAAAGCCGACTGAGGCACTTTTGGAGCAGTAGGAATATCTATGGAAGCAGCAGGCTGTTGAGCTTTATATAACAGTTATGTAAGAAATTAAAATGTCACTGAGCAAAATGCCAGCCGAGAGCAATATGTTTAATTTGTCCTCATAGGAAAAGAGCTATTAGCATTTAGTTCAGTGCAGCGACAAATCTTCATAATTTCAGTGTTTCTTCTTTTACATTTGATGCAGTGAAGAAAACAGAAAGCCTACTAAAATTTCATGACACAAGAATATTGAAAAAGCTGAAAAGGGAGAACATTCCGCCTTTCTCAGTCTGAAACATTTCAGATATTTGGTCTTAAAATAAAAAAATATCTTTTACTTATATTAAGCCAATTAGCTGCATAAAATCCAAAGAAGGTTTTTATAGGGATACCCATGCATTGCATGGGGCTGACTTGCATTTGGACTTGCTTTTGCAGGTTTATTTTTAATTTCCTTCAATAAATATTAACTGCTACTATACTGTTGAAGCTATATGCTTTAAAGTCAATGGTTAATTTGTACTTTGTATGGTTTTATGGCATTGTATAGCTATTAAATGTTTACCTAACAGAAACAAGACATTACGTATCATCTGTTCAATGCATACACAACAATCACGGTATATAATTCATATTATGAAAATGATACATTTTTATTTGAAATTGTTATAGCAATTTTCATTTTTCATGCTCCTCTTGGTACAGTCAGCCCAAGCTGCAGTCATGTGTGATTTTCTAGCCATTTTTTAAATGTTTACAACTTATTTGATGCTCAGACTGTTTGTTTTGTAATAGACTAGGTTCTGTCCTGCAGCCATCTCCCGACCTCTTCTTCAAAGTGAATTGGAGAGTCAGGTTTGTGAAATGGCAGATGGATCTGCGTTTGTGCACATAGTGCTGGTAGGCCATTACTATCAAATACAGTGAGCAAAAAATAATACATTATTTTTAATTCCAAAATCAATACATCTGAAAATGATCTGAGATGGACATAAACAAACACAATAATAAATGCATGCATATTTGTTTATGGATAAATGAATATATACTTTAACATTCACAAACCTACTTAATCTGATTCAGGATTAGGGGGCTGACGTCTATGTTAGCAGCACTGGATATGAAGCAGGAGCCAACAATGTATGGGGTGTCCTGTCAACTCATTACGCCGCACATCCAGCTACAGTACACTCATATAAGCCAATTTAGAGTTGCCAAGTAAATTAATTTCCTAGATATGGGAAAAAAATAGGAGATCTCACAAAAAAAAACATATAGTAACATGGAGAGAGCATGCAAAATCCACACAGTCTGTGACCAGTCATTGGAATTCTGAGGCAATAGCAGTAACAGCTGTGTCACAAATCATAAATAAACACATGTAATATCTTAATAGTTGGCATATTTATATTAATCTGTACATCCATTTACTTAAACCAGTTTCAGAGTTGCTAGGAAACTGTTCTGAAACTATCAACTACTAGGCGGGAACCAAAACTGGATGGGTCAGCAGCCCATTATAGAGTACACTCACTCTCACAAACCCACCTGCACACATTACAGGTTAGGTGTTTCAGCTTTATAATTAACAGCTCACTACTCCTTTAGCTGCTTCTTTATTGTTATTTTGATCTGAAAGAATTTGTTACGGTGTAATTTAAGCCAATTACACAATTTCAAATCTTGCTCTACAGTTAGTGCCCTCATGAGAATAATACACAAGGTGACGTCACTTTAGGGCAGCACTCTCAAAGAGTCAGAGCTTTATGGGCCCAACTAGCTAAACTGTATACATTTTATATTTTATTTCATTAATATTCTAATGTTTGCTGTTATGTAGACCACAGCCCATCAGAGCAGCAAGGAGCACAAGGCTGGCACTAGTCCTAATCTGGCCATGTCACAAACCCACCCACATGCACTGAAACCCAGAGGCAAACTTCTGACATCCACATGACTCTGCCTTGGCCAAAGAGCAGAGACTGAGACTCTGCATGTAAACGATTCTTTAAAAAAATACAAAGTTGCCTAAGAAGAGTTTGTGTTGATGGGTTAGATTAGCTTTGCAGCCACAGTGCTTAGCACACAAGGCAGGGCAGAGTCTTAGTGTTTAACACCCTCTCCATGCATTCTCGACTAAAGGTATAGAACAGCAGAATGCACACCGACAGCATACTGCTATTGGGTGTCATTCATTTTCAGGCATGATAAATGAAAAGAAACTGAAATTGGCCTGTAATGCCGAATTATTCATTCATGTTGCCATCCAGTATTTGCAGCTGTTTGGTCTATTAAAAGGGTTTAAGGGGCATTACAACAAAGGGGGCAAAAATTACTTCTGCTGTTTGGTATCACAGATCTAGAATAAAGTAAAATACATTAAACAGATGAAATTAAAGTTATGTTTTCTACTTCCTTGCTGTAGGAGGCCTGGCTGTTTACTGTCTAGACTGCATTTTGATAATAAGAGATGAGTCTTGGACACAAACAATCTAGCAGCTATCCAACTTGGCAGAATGGCTCTTTATTATACTAACTCCAACATGACTGTGTTTGACAGAACACCTCACAAAGATCCTTGTCCCCCAAGTGCTCTGACACATAAGAGCAGGTGTCCACTCCTGAATCGTCAAAATTCTCTTGCCACCTGTCTCAAAACTACATATCCGGAAGCAAATGGCACAAATTAATCTACAGTGTTATCATAGCACAGTGAATTCAGTTTTGGGTAACATGGGCCAGAGCCCATCATGGCTACAGAAAGCACAAGGCAGGAATCAACTCCCATAAAGCACCACTCTCATGCACTCATCTACACTCACTCACTCCAACAGGGACAATTTAGAATCACCTATTTGGGTTGTACAAAGAAAACCAAAGTAACTGTAAACACATGCGGGAAAAGAAACTGAATTAGAACACAGATCTCTAGAGATGTTTTATTTTACTGAATTTATTAAAATCAAACAACACTTCATACACATAACTCGAGTTTTACAAAAAGACAAAAAAGAAACAAATCAACCCCCACCCCCGAGAAAGAAAGCTAGGCCAGCTGTGTAAAACTTCATGCTAGTAAAGACAAATGAATAGATAAAATAATAAATTAATAAAGAGGGGAGAGAACGTGCTTCCTCAATTTAAATGCTTATTCTAAAATGTTATTGATTAGATCCTGCCAGATCCTTTAAGTGCCAATTTGTTTTTTTCCAGATCTTTTAGATCTTTTTAATTCTAACTTTGTATTACATGTAACAAGAATTGAACAGATAAACTCCAATTTTTCAGTTCACCCTTTGTTAAACCTGCCAAGTACACTTGAGAGAATATAGGTGCTTTTGATGCCAGCTGTGTGGGGACACAACAAGTGACACCCAGGGAGAGTACTGATGAAAACAATCTCACTTTTATAGGTTACATGCCTCATCTGTGTCTGTTGCATGCAAGCCATTCACAAATGGAGCAAAAATATTAATGATAATAATAAGATTTAGCAAGCTTCTCAGATTCAAATAAAACAAATTGCTAAGCTTTGATTTATAAATTACCCAATCACTCAAACAGAAATAATTAACAATAATGGAGTGGCAGAGTCCAGTCCATATGGGATCTAAAAGCACCAAAGACATTTAGAATTTATGAAGAAGAAAACAGGCATTCTCGTGTAACTTTGAATTTTATATAATTTCACATCTATTATAAATTAAACATAATGTTTACTTAAAATAAACTGAAAAAAATACCCTCTAAACTGTGACTATTTTAGGTGTATGTTTGGATTTTTTATGCATATTTTATATTTGGATAAAGGTAATACATAATATCTGCAGCTCCACACATTTCATTTACTTGGATACATCAAAAGTCATATGAATTTGCTTTTAAGCCATTTTAGAAGAGACCCAGCATGATACAATAGCATTTGATCTAATGACAGAAAAGGCCTTCTGGGTGAGGTTTAATTAGAAAAGTATTGATTTAGGGAAAGCATTGGGGAAAATGTCCCAACAGAAAGTCATGTCAAGGTCCTAGTAATAATCTAACACATGGCAGTATGCCATTAATGTCACATGGAGAGATGCTCCAGATTCCAGAGTTTTTTCCTCCAAAACACACTTAAAACCAAATGGACAGGTTTTTTTTTTTGTAATATTACACTATCCTAATATTTTTCCACCCATTCCTTCTTAATCACGATCAATGAGGTTATAAAATACAGTCTATTCAAGCACAAATCAACATCAAATCAACATCAGGCCAATTTAGACTCATCTGTTAACCTAACACACACACCTAACACACCTACAGTACCTATCTATCTATCTATCTATCTATCTATCTATCTATCTATCTATCTATCTATCTATCTATCTATCTATCTATATAGATAAGAGAGAAAGACTAGGGAGACGAGACGTGATCTTCACGTGAACACGTGAACACTTAAGATCTTAAGTTTGGTGTTGCTTTTAAAGGCAGCTGCTTATACTGCACTTGACTGCCATATATTCTAAAGTCTGGTTTATCCTAGACACGTCCATGCTGGTCAACACGCAGTGCAGAAAAAACTAGTGTCATATGTGGTGACTCCTGTTTTTTTCTGAGTGCTCCACATGGTATTTTTCCTAACTTATGTTATGAATGTGGCACAGTATACAGTAATCCCTCCTCGATTGCGGGGTTTGCGTTCCAGAACCCCCCGCGATAGGTGAAAATCCACGAAGTAGAAACCATATGTTTGTATGGTTATTTTTAGATATTTTAAGCCCTTAGAAACTCTCCCACACTGTTTATAAATATTCTCCGCACAGTTATACAGTAAACCCTCGTTTATCGCGGTTAATCCGCTGCAGACAGATAAATGAATTTCCATGAAGTAGGATTCTTTATTTATAAATCTAATATTTTCGCAGTTAGAGCATTGAAAACCTGCTTACGACCTTCTAAATACGTTTTGTAACATTATTAGAGCCCTCTAGACATGAAATAACACACTTTAGTCAAAAGTTTAAACTGTGCTCCATGACAAGACAGAGATGACAGTTCTTTCTCACAATTAAAAGAATGCAAACATATCTTCCTCTTCAAGGTGCGCGTCAGGAGCGGACAATGAAGGGATCAATGTGAAGGTAGCCTTTCAGCATTTTTTAGAAGAGTGTCCATATCTTCTAAGCAAACAGCCACTGTGCAAACAGCCCCTCTGCTCACACCCCCTCCGTCAGGAGCAGAGAATGTCAGAGAGAGTGAGAGAGACAGAGAAAAGCAAACAATCAAAAATCAATACGGGCTGTTAGAGCTTTGAAGTGTGCGAAGCACTGCGCGGGAAGCATATCGTATATCATTGAGGAGTTTTATTTAATACGTAATACGTGCTCTGATTGGGTAGCTTCTCAGCCATCCGCCAATAGCGTCCCTTGTATGAAATCAACTGGGCAAACAAACTGAGGAAGCATGTAGCATAAATTAAAAGACACATTGTCCGCAGAAATCCGTGAACCAGCGAAAAATGATATATATTTAGATATGCCTACATTTAAAATCCACGATGGAGTGAAGCCGCGAAAGTCGAAGCACAATATAGCGAGGGATCACTGTACTCTAAATGGTAAAATTCTGTTTTGTTAGGTGCCAAAATGAAGGCCTGAATATGATACAACAGGCCATCAAAGCACTAGGAAAATATGCAAAAAATATTTAAAGTGTATGAAGCTCATCATGTAAGACATGATAATATTGTACTCATCCTCACCTTCACCACCTTTGGTTATAAGGTTTGCAGGCAAACACAAGTGACCAATATAACAAAACTGTGCTGCAAGTGTATAAATCAAGCAATAAGAACATTACTATTAGCTGAAAGGCATACCTGGACTATCAGGTTTTTAAAGGTGATAGCCCAACAGACTGCCATATTCATTTACAATTTGTCCACCCCTGCATTTCACAGATCTCTTAAATGTGCAGATCCTATAAACATTATTGCTGTTTGTAATAAGTTAAAGTAAAACACAATGTATTAGAACTTCATTATCTTGGAGATCCTGCTGCATCTTCTTGGCTATGGAGGTGGTGTTAATTGACTGAGTAAGGTCAGATGCCAGGTGCACACCAAGGAATGTGGTGCTCTTGACCAGTTCCACTGCAAAGTCCTCAATGTGCATGTGATGATGCGGGTTCACTTCACACTCCTGTCTGGCTTCTAGGAGCCCTTGAACCCGACACCGTTGCTAATGTCACCGATGAGCTAGGCAGTAAGGCACAACAGTTAAACAAGGGGATGGTACAAAAAGTGCAAAGTGCTTTTATTTAAAAATCAACAAAACAATGTTCAAAATAAATAGTGCATTGTATCAAAATCTTTTAAATAAATAATCCCGTAAAAACGAGGTGAAAGGTGGAGGTTAAAATCCATTAGAAAAAAAAAAAACAATCCCTTTAAAACAACGATGTTAAAACGGCTCTTTAAAAACAAAGCCTGGTGCCTTCTTTTACCTGGCGGCTCCCCCTGACCCCCGCTTCTCCCATCAGGTTTCTCAACAGGGGAGTCGCCCTTTCTGCAGCTGACCTTCTTTCCACTCGACTGGTCTGGAGGCTTCGGTTCCGCTCCCTCAAGACCAAGACTTGGCTTCCCCCAACAGCCTGGATGGTCACGTTGAGAAATCCATCATCCAAGCCTCCCAAGTCCCGCTGCCTTCTCGGCCTTACACGGCCAGCCGTCCTTCTTCCAGTCACTCCCGCTCCTCATTAAAATCCTCAACGGGAACGACCACTACCAACTGCCCTAGGTCTCGGCCAAACACCCCGCTAGGGCTCACAGTCCAAGTGCACGTGAGCCTTCGCTCGCTCACTCGCTCTCTTTCTCTCTCTCTCACGCACCGGCTTTCTCCTCGCTACTTCCTGCCGCCTTCTTCTCCTGTAACCGTCCGTTCTTTCCTTTTCTTTGTCTTCTTTTTTTCTCCCCCTACACTAACCGATTCGTGCTTCTATTTATAACGGGGACGTGGCAGCTGTGGCAATCAGCAGCTCCCGGGAACAATTACGGATGCAGACGGTTTCTCACCTGTGCACTTAAGTGAGAAACGGCATCACAAATTCCCCAGGAACCGCTTCAGCCACACACCACCACGCCCCCTCACTAAGCCGCGAGTGCGCCGATTATTTATTTTAAAAAGTGGCCTTTGACATGAGCTGTGGACCCGCAATACCACAGTTCAGTGGGGTGTGGATAGCATGGGCCTTCCTGAAGTCAACAATCATCTTGTTTGTCTTGTTCACATTAAGAGACAGATTGTTGCACCAGCCCTCCAATCATCATATCTTCATTCTCTAAGCCAACTCATCCCCATTGCTGATGAAACCCACCACCATTATGTCATCCGCAAACTTAATGACGGTGTTAAAACTGTATGCAACCATACGTCATGAGTTAGTAGAGTGAATGGAAGTGGGCTGATTACATAGCCCTGGGAAACACCAGTGCTCAGCATGATGGTACTGGAGATGGTGTTTCTGCCCCGTTTTGGGAACCGGTCCCAGTTTCGGATCTCTGTCAGAAATGTTGTAGTCTAGCAGGCCCAACTTCCCTATGAGCGTGTGAGATATGATGTTCAAAGTTGAACTGAAGTGAATAAAAACATATGCGTATGATTTAGAGAATATTTGCAAAACATTTTTTGGTTACTTCTATGCTAAAAAGAGATACAAGAGATAATATTTTGCTTTTTTAAAATGTTTTTATAATAATAATAATTAATAAATAATAATTTATTACATTTATATAGCGCTTTTCAAGGCACTCAAAGCGCTTTACATACAAGGGGGGGGATCTCCTCAACCACCACCAGTGTGCAGCATCCACCTGGATGATGCAACGGCAGCATTATATAAATATTCTGTACATACATCATATAAAAAGGTACATTTCTTTAGTGTATACTTTGTTACTTAATATTACAACAACTTTACACTAACTTTTTTTTAGCAGTCAGGCAGTTAGAATCAAACATTTTAGCCTAAAGCACATTTCTCATTCAATCCAAACCTCCAGCTATGTGTAAGACATATGAGCAAGTCACCTCTCAAATGCATTTCTCGTGCAAACATTGAAAACCTGCCATTCTGTTTATGTGTCTGCGTGTATATTTAAGATATACTGTATATTGTACATTACACATATACATACATTAATTAATTTTCTAAATGTGCTATATCATAAACAGTGCAACAGAGAAACTGAAGCCTATCCCAACAACCAAAGGGCAGAAGAGAGAGAAACAATCTCTGGACAGGGATCTAGGCAATCGCAGTGTATAAACATATCAAATGTATATGCTCTGTAATGCATACACACACACTCATACACAAGCACATACAGTCCTCTTCTTCTTTCGGCTGCTCCTGTTAGGGATTGCCGCAGTGGATCATCTTCTTCCATATCTTTCTGTCCTCTGCATCTTGCTCTGTTACACCCATCACCTGCATGTCCTCTCTCACCACACCCATAAACCTTCTCTTAGGCTTTCTCCTTCCCCTCTTCCCTGGCAGCTCTATCCTTAGCATCCTTCTCCCAATATACTCCACATCTCTCCTCTACACATGTCCAAACCAACGCAATCTCGCCTCTCTGACTTTGTCTCCCAACTGTCCATCTTGAGCTGACCCGCTAATGTCCTCATTTTTAATCCTGTCCATCCTCGTCACACACAATGCAAATTTCAGCATCATTAACTCTGCTGCCTCCAGCTCTGTCTCCTGCTTTCTGGTCAGTGCCACCGTCTCCAACCCATATAACATAGCTGGTCTCACTACCGTCCTGTAGACCTTCCCTTTCACTCTTGCTGATACCCGTCTGTCACAAATTACTCCTGACACTCTTCTCCACCCATTCCACCCTACCTACACACTCTTCTTCACCTCTCCTCCACACTCCCTGTTACTCTGTACTGTTGGTCCCAAGTATTTAAACTCATCCACCTTCGCCAACTCTACTCCCTGCATCCTCACCATTCCACTGACTTCACTGTCATTTACACACATGTATTCTGTCTTGTTCCTACTGACCTTCATTCCTCTCCTCTACACAAGCACATACAGTAAATAAAACAAATGTTCTGCAGTATGGTAGGTTATGCTGCCACCTCATTGATACATACTCTGGGTTCACATTCTATATCTAGTTGTAAACCACACAGAATTTGGATGTTGCCTACATGTCTGTGTAGGTTTCCTCAAGGTACTCCAGTTTTCCTCCCCTATACTCACAGACCTGCAGGCTAAGCTAGCTGATAATTCTAAAATGGCCTTGAATAAATGTAGTTTTGACCTGTGATGTAAAGCTGCGTTAGGGGCCTACGTTGTGACCAGTGCTGCTGGGATAGGCACCCACCCCCACCATGGCAGGACTGAATTGGATTAAGGTAGTTTGTTATGTAATTATCATGGGATTTCTGTTTAAATCATGCAAGTATAAAAGATGTTAAAAACAAAAACCTACAGCATTACATAAGGCTCTGTTTTTTCCCCTTTTATAAATTTATCAAAAGCAGAATGTTCTACTGAGCTGAAGAAATGGAACTTGGTTTATAAAGTAATTTAAATTAACTCTGAGGACACTGCATTATTGCATTGCTAGCAATGGTTCACAATTTTCTATATATATAAAATTATAAATACAGTATTTAGTCACAAGAAAGAAGGACACGTGGATAATATCTGTAACTAGGGTTAGACCTTGATCGTTATATAATAAAATTACAGACTATAAATCATCTGCTCCAACTTCCAATGATACTATACTCAACAAATGTGGAGGACAATGAATCATATAATGGACTTTTGTAAATTACACACTTGGCTTTAGAGATTTTTTTTGATCAAGTCTTTATTAACATGATGAGACAGGGACTAGCATGAAATGATAATTATATAAGACACGACATACTCAAATGACGCCCAACCCATACACTCCCATCCCTGCTTGAAGTCACTTAACTCCTCACCAACTGTGGGTGAACATTTAGTGCTTCAGGTGAAAAAGTAATATACAGTACTGTACATAATGCTGGGTATACCATGGCTAAAATTAATTACTCATCATCATCACACAGCTTTAACATGGCATAATATTTTCACACCCGCGTAAACCAGTGTTTTCCTCAAATCAGCTACATTGAGAAGCTTAAGAGGAGAAAATCCAACTTAATAAAATGTCTCATGCTTATACATATTTCAATCAATATATTGTTGAGTCAGCTCATTTGTATTAAATTATAGTATGCTATTTCAGGTCTAATTCCTGGTGGAGCCATTAGCAAAATTTTTGTCAGATTATGTTAGAATGATATGCCAATGCAGTATGTCAGCCTCATGACAGAATGAAGGAAATACATCATGCATGAGCATATTTCACAGATTGGACTACAAAGTGACACAGTGTATTTCTGTAAAAGCTGACATGTTGCAATAACTTGAAGTGAACTGAACAACAGGCTCTTATGTGGCAGTCGGCACAGAAAGAATTTTTTTTTCAACAACACAGCTGAAGAACATATGCACGAAAGGAGATGGATTTTTTGTTCTCTTTCTTTTTTATCAGTATAGACCGTTGGGCAAAATGCAAGCAGCATCTGCTGCCATCTTCTTAGAAAGCAGCTGGTTGTGAGAAAATAAGAGCAAAGCCTCCTGTGCGTCTAAAACCACAGAGATGCTTTTTCCCTCTTGTAATCAGTAAGAAGGCTCTGTTCTAAAGAATCACTGAGCTTTCCTCTGTCCACTGCAGCCAAGAATGAGATCACCATTCTACAGAGCCTGTTGCCAAGCAACATTTCAGTCTACCTCATTGGCACACAAAATCGAAAATACGGACTAATTTATAATTTTGAGAAGTGGTGAAAGAAATAGCCGTTATGCAAATAGGGCTCAAAAAAGAAACAAATGCTGTGTCAGTCAATGGCAACTTTTTCTTTGTTTTACTTTCTCTTTTTTCTTTGAATGAATATGTAAGTTTTAAAGGTACTCTAGCGCAAATATCATTATAAAGAACATTCAATTTATATTGCAATTTACATAAAGGGACAATTAATAAGCAAGCATTGATGGAATAGTATACTCTAAAAACGACTACAGAAAAGACAACCCAGATTATCATGAAGCATATAAAAATTTACTGATTCTAATTTTAAAAATAATATTTTCTAAAGATAATGAACAGATACATTAATACAGTATATTAAAATATTTAAACATTTTCCTTAAAGTATCCTACATTATAATCACTCAGTAGTTACCTGACTAACAACAATATAGGCAAGTTGACATTTAATCGTCAGACTATAACTGAGATACCTGTTCTTTCCTATATAGCCACTTGAGTTGCACAGCAACCATATGATAATGTTTATTAGCACTGTAGTTAGGCTGTTCATCTTCATCATTACTTGTTTCCTCTGTTTTTTTAGGGTTTTCCCAGAGACTCACAGACCAACTAAAAGATACAATTCCTTTAGCACATCCTGGCTTTGCCCCAGGTCTTCAATTAGAGGCTAGGTACACCTCTCATGAGAGGCACCAAAAGAACATTCCAACTACATCCCTAATCCGCTTCAAATGGTTCTTCTAGATATGGAGTCGTAATGGTTCTGCTCCATATCCCAGCCATGTTGCTGAACTCTACTCCCTGTCATGGACCAACACAAAAGATTAGTCCAGCAATCCTGCAAACAAACTCTAATTTGACAACTTGCACTAGTGATCTCAATGACCTCAGGTGAGACTGAATGTGTACAGTAGACTAACTGGTAAATAAAATAAGCGTTGTACAAGGACTTAGCTCCCGCTTCCCCACCATAGTCTGGTTGAAAAGCTCCAAAACCAATACAACTGCATCATCGGTTAGTCTCATGATCTCCTCTTTCCTCAGTAATGAAAAAAAATCACATACTTGAAGTTCTCCAGTTGGAGCAGCTGCTCACCCTTTACTTAAGGGGAACAAGTGACTTTTTTCTGGATTTCAAGGTGTTGTTTCTCATTTAAATATATCAAACTTAGCTGTGAATTTAGCTTAGGTAGACTTGTGGGAGCATAATATTTAATGTAAGGAAATGGGATGATATTTAGGAAGTAATAGATGTTAGATTTGAATATACAATTGCACATTTGAAACTTGAAAGTAGACCTTATGAGAAGGACCTAGGAGTCAAGGTGGACTCTTCATTGTCTACATCCAGAAGGTAGAAAGAAGAGATAAAGAAGGCCAATAGCGCATTAGGTTATATTTAGTAGCATGATGTGTAGAGTACAAATCATAAGGTTATATGCAAACCATAAAATGTACTTATGAGGCAGTTTTCTTCCATACATTACAAAAAAGATATGGCAGGTACAAGGAAAGACTGAAAGAGTTAAATCTTTTTAGTTTAAGCAAACAGGTGAAATTGATTAATTGTTTAAACTTCAGGGGGTGTCAGGGATGCCAGGGGCCACGACCCAGCCGGGACGCCATGAGGGACCGGATGTGGGTCTGCACCCACCCTGGATCACGTGGGGATCGCCTTCCTGGTTGCTCTGGGGGCCACGGGTACAAGGCATGGAAGCTCCACCCTGTAGGGGCCCGCGATCACTGCCAGGAGGAGCCCCAATGCCTTGGGGACCTGGTGTGGCGGACGTGATGGGGAAGAATTAGGACGGCGCCCGGAGAGCTGCCGGGAGGACAGCCGGCACTTCCGCCACTCTGGGGCGTGGCTAGAGGAGGAATGCCGGGAACACTTGGGGCTCATCTGGGTCCTGTATAAAAGGGGCCGTCTCCCTTCATTCAAGGCTAGAGTCGGGTGGAAGAGGACGAGGCACGAGGAGAGTGTGGAGGCGGCCCGAAGAGCAGGCATTTGTGGCAAGGACTAAGTATTGGGGTTTTGTGCACTAGTGGACTGGGTCTGAGTGACCATACTTGTATATATTTGTGGAAATAAACGTGTGGTGGTTTGATGAACAACATGTCCGCCTGTCTGTGTCCGGGCCGGGTTCACAGGGGATAAGCACAGTGTATTTCAGTGGTTACTTTAAAATACATTTATCAACAAGAAGATAGATATACAGATGGAAACCTATTAAAGGAAGAGCTTACACAAACCTTTGGACTTTTCTTCAGACAAAGAACCATAAATACATGGAATATGTTAGCAACTAGGGTAACAGAGTGTAGTCCTCTGGAGACCTTTAAAACCTGACTTGATGCGTTTTTAAGAAATTATTTGAATAAGGCTGGCAAGGGCTTTCCAGCTTGTTGGGCCAAATGGTGTATTCTGTACAAAATTGTTTTCGGATTCCAATGTATGCTTGGTATAGCTGCAGAATGATTACCGTATATACTCGCAGATAAGTTGGGACTTGACTTTACAGTATAATTTCTGGTATTTTATAATGTCAGTCGTATAAGTCGAATACAGAAAACTCACGTTATTTGTCATAAGAGATTATGATATGCTACCGCCCACGAGAGAGATTAACCACGGAACATATTGCTTTTTCTTCTATGTATTGTGCCTACATGACCACACGGTAATATCCAAACTATTCTAAAGCGGCGTTTGCACTGATTTGTGTCTTTTGTATCTCACACCCTTACACACCTTTATCGTAAGTAGGGAGAAAAATGGGTAACTGCGCTGCTGCAACAAAATTCGATGCATCTGAGAAACTGATGCGAGATTGGAGGAGTCAGGAAGATGTAAAAAAAAAACAAAAAAAAACTGAAGTGTCGCATTTTTGAACAGGCGTATAAGCTGGGGTCTGATTTTATGATCAATTTTGACTTATACGTGAGTATATATGGTACCCACATTTACACCTACAATATGATACATAACATAACATACAGTAAGTAACATGATAATTATATTTGAATACTAACCCTCACCTATTCTGTTTCTTTTCTCGGTACCCAAATGTGGCAATTGGTGCCACGGCCCACCTGCCAAGTTGTTTGCCTGCCTATGGTAAAGTCATCCCTGATGGAGGATCACAGGAATCATGGGAAAGAGGGGTCCTTTCATCGGAGCAACGTTTCAGCCGTGGCATGGCCAAATGGGGAGGCAGCTAGATGGATGAGGTCTCCAGGACTCTAAAAATATCCAAACCTAATTATGTCATATCATCTACTGTTAAACCGTACTTCTAAAATTTTTATTATTATGCTGTATTAAGGAATTGTTCTGTTGTGTGTATTGTATTGTATTGACCCCCTACTTTTGACACCCACTGCACGCCCAACCTACCTGGAAAGGGGTCTCTCTTTGAACTGCCTTTCCCGAGGTTTCTTCCATTTTTCCCTACAAGGTTTTTATTGGGAGTTTTTCCTTGTCTTCTCAGAGAGTCAAGGCTGGGGGGCTGTCAAAAGGCAGGGCCTGTTAAAGCCCATTGCGGCACTTCCTGTGTGATTTTGGGCTATACAAAAATAAACTGTATTGTATTGTATTGTATGATAACAGTCAGTCAGTCAGTCATTTTCTAACCCACTTCGTCCTGAACAGGGTCGCAGAGGGGTGCTGCAGCCTATCCCAGCTAGCACAGGACGCAAGACAGGAACAAACCCTTACAGGATACCAGTCTATCACATGGCGAACACACACACTCCTGCACACCAAACACACACTGGGGCCAATATTTAATGTTGCCAATCCATCTAACCTGCATGTCATTGAACTGTTTGTGGAAACCACAGCACCTGGAGGAGACCTACGCTGGCATGGGGAGGACATGCAAATTCCACACAGGAAGGACCCAGGTGGTGAACCCTGGTCTCCTTATGGCAAGCCAGCAACACTACCACTGTGCCACTCCAATATGATAACAGTAACATTCAAAACCCTATAACACTTGCATAAATAACACTTACTATTTATCTATCTATCTATCTAATATTAAATTAAACTAAACACAAAAAGTTGTGCTCAACCACAGTGGGCCTGGTTTGAGTCAACCAGCACATCATCATGATAATGGAGGAAATGACAATTACTATGTATTAAATATTTCCTGTTTTTACTTATTCTTTAAGTTTTCTTAAATCATTGGCTACATTGGTGTGGTACATTCAGTGAGGGCACACATGGAATGCAATAATCTGTCTTCATTAAAATGACCATCCATCCAATCATTTTCCAGACCTGCTTATCTAATTGAGGGTCACAGAGAGCTTATCTCAACATCGCTAAGGGAAAACCAGGATCCATGCCTTGACAGAAATCCGACCCCATCACAGAGAAGACTCACATAGAATTGTTCAAGGCAGGCCAGCTTATAGTTGCGAATCAATAAAGTCTGCACACCTTCTGAATGTAGAAGAGACATACATAAAGACATGGAGAACACAAAATCCTCACACAGACAGATGATAGGCAATGCATTTGTGCGTGATTTCATGGAGATGTTAGTCAACAGTCTTAACCATGCCACTTTGATATAGTTGTACAAAAATGAGTTTTATTTGTATACAAAAAATGAAGGTCAAGCTCATCAAGCACTTATTTCAATAAGGTCATAAAATATTTAACAAACTATAAGAATGGATTCCTTTATTATTCAATTTTCTATCCTGCGCATCCAGTTCAGTTTTGTGAAGAGCCAGTGACTATCCTAGCAGCCTCACATCAATCAATAAATGTCTTTAGTAATTGTAATTAATGTGTGGTTTTGGTATAATTTTTGGTGTGTACAGATGAGGTTACCAGAAAATGTGCAGAACACATTCCCACTCTGCTACATAAAACAGAAAGAATAAACATAAGTTGTCTGTAGAAGCCCACTGATAGGAGCAGAAGCAGAATGACTTCCCTGCCTTCCTGATGTTATATATTCTCTGTGGGAGATGCAGCCTTCTTTTTAGAAAATCTACAGTTCTTTGGCACACACCCATGGTGTGAAATGTCAATGCTGCTGCTCACACTTCTTGGGATTTTGCATATTCTCCCACTGCAGAGCTCTTGCAGGGTGCAGCTAAAGTATTCAGCAGATGTCTAGTGTTTATGTGGCATGAGCTGCAAAGAAATTAAGTTTCATTAAAACTGTATTCCAACATGTGTATAAGGTCTTTTGGGTTTTGTTTTGAAGAATGTACTTATTTGATTTATTTGTCCATTATCCAATAATCCTACTGAATGAAGTGTCTTTATGAATGTAAAATATTTAATTAATTTCCTGATCGTTAATTTTTTACAGCGCTGTAAATATCCTCTTAGCCATCATTATTTTTCTTGTGTGCTGCCAGTATAGCAGTTAGTGCACGACTGTGAAGAATGATATTGTATGCCTTTCTGGACTTTTAAGTGCTTGTTTATCCTTTAAGACCAAAAGAGTCAAAGCAGGAATTAAAGCTGACATATCTGAAAGCTCTCATTGAGAGATACCCAGGGTAGTGTTGTGGTGGAAAGACACTATGTAAGACCATCTTTGCTCACTGAGAAGCACTTCCTATCTACTATATGTTTCCCTTTGGCAGTGTGGTTTCAAAAAGAGCCAAAACTGATGTACATGTCACATTTGATTCAGATATCAAATATGTTTACGTTTTTTTGTTATTTATAATCAGATAATCTATACTAATAAAAGGCAAAGCCCTCACTCACTCACTTACTCATCACTAATTCTCCAACTTCCCATGTGGGTGGAAGGCTGAAATTTGGCAGGCTCATTCCTTACAGCTTACTTACAAAAGCTGGGCAGGTTTCATTTCGAAATTATACGCGTAATGGTCATAACTGGAACCTATTTTTCTCCATATACTGTAATGGAGTTCAGCTCGATGGCCGTGGGGGCGGAGTTTCGTGTGACATCATCACGCCTCCCATGTAATCACGTGAACTGACTGTGAGCGCAGTACGTAGAAAACAAGGAAGGGCTCCAAAAAGTGCTGAAGAAAACATGCATTATACAATTGAGAAGGCAGCGAAACAATAAGAAGCGAGCGAGTGACACATACAAGCATATTCATAAGTGCAGCTACTGCGGAAACAAAGCACGGTGTAAACCGTAAGTTTAAATTAAGTTTATAGACACGCTCCCACTGCTGTTTCTCATGCACAGTGACGCATACAAGCATATTCATGACTGCAGCTACTTCGGAAACAAAGCACGGTGTAAACCTAAAGTTTAAATTAAGTTCATAGACAGGCTGCCGCTGGCGTTTCTCATGCCCACGACTAATGCGGGATACAAGTTTAATGAGAGGACGCAGGGTATAAACGAGAGTTTTGATCACTTTGTAACTAAGTTAAAATTGCTGGTGAAGGGCTGTGCTTATGCAGATTCCGAGAGACTGTGTTTGTGGGGGGATTGACAGTTGAGGTGGGTGGGGGAGTGACATCATCATCTCCCCTCCCATTCACCTCATTTCGCTCTTAGCTGAGCTCCGCAGCTAACGCGGTCTTGCGGAAGCAACTTTGTCATGCTGCCACCAAATACTCACAGAAAAATCCACAAGTTAATACACACGCTGTCTCTAGAGTTTCTCCACACTGAATCCTCCAGGCTCTACTTACAAAAGGTTACATTGACAATCATGTTACGTTATTTTTAAAATGTTTCCTTTTCTTAGCACAAGCACAGCTGAGAAGCTTCGATGCATGTGCTCCATAACGCGTTAAAAATAACACATTTAATCACACTTTGCATTCCAAGCAAAGGGGAACTTCTCTCAATGCATGATTTCCTGGTACACCGATTACATTGATGCACACATGAGTGCTACAAAAATATAAGAGTCGGAAGAAAGTGCGTTGCTAGGACTGATTGGAGGAAAATTTCATTTCAAAAGACTACCCGACGGAAGCCTTGATAGAAGCGTGGTTTTGTGCAAACTGTGCAAAAAGGAGTTTGCATAACACCGAGGCACTTCAACCTTATGGTACCATCTAAATGCAAAACATGTTACAGCGAACACAGAAACTGTGTATGCTGTTAGCACTAGCAGTACGAGTTTGAGTACCAACAAAAGGTGTCGGCAGCCCAAACCTGATGAAATGACTGGCTTCAGGACCAAAATTAGTAAGTCAACATCGGTCAAACTTACAAATTCTCTCACAAAATGGATTGCTTTGGACTGTAGACCACTAACAGTGCTGGAAGATAGGGGGTTAGAAAGTGTGCTACAGTTAGCGTCAGGAGATCCAACTTTACAACTACCGTGCCGAAAGACTATTTCAAGTAAAATTCAACAGCTTTATGACACTAAAAAGCAAGCAAATTTAGATGCATTACAGAAAGCGGACTTTTTGGCTCTTATTGGGGATCATTGGACTTCTGTCACCATTAGTAATTTTAATTATATCTAATTACAAAATGTTCGATGATCACACTGTTTTAGCCTAATGTACAAAATAATTTTGGCTAAGGTTACTCAGAGTTTAAAGGTTAAGCTGGTCAAATTAACTTTTATGTTTCTGCCTTATTTTTTTAAGATGAAAAACTGCACTTTATGTTTAAATTTTTCTTCTTATTATTTAAAGACAATACCATTCTGAACATGTACTTAAAGTACTTAGAATACCACTTTATTTTTAAGTCCGCCCAATTTTAGCCACGGATGATGATTCTGATTTGAATTGAAATGCAGTTTAAATGCATTTTTTTTTCAGAAATTAAAAGAGCTTGAGTTTACAATATTCATGTCCATGTCTATTATTTGATTCTGTCGCCCACTAAAACCCTTTTTAATTTAAAAAAAACATTTGCGCTTTGGGGCAAATTTACGTGTGCGATTACATGCAATGAATCAAGATTAATTAATTACAAAGCCTCTAATTAATTAGATAAATTTTTTTAATCGAGTCCCACCCCTAATATATATATATATATATATATATATATATGTATATGTATATATATATATGTATATATATATATGTATATACATACATATGTATATATATGTGCATATATATGTATATATACTGTATATATGTGTGCATATGTATATATATATGTTTGTGTGTGTGTGTATATATATGTATATATACATATATATTTATATATATATAACAGCAACACTCATGACAATGACAATGTCAATCATGTTACGTTATTATTAAAATGTTTCCTTTTCTTTTTCATTACTTCTTTAACACACTACTTCTCCGCTGCGAAGCGCAGGTATTTTGCTAGTTTGACATATAACGGACATCCAACATCCAAAATGATGTACATTTTGTGTAACTGGTAACATTAACTGTAGTTTCTTAAAGGAAATTTCCCAAATTGACGACTCTTCAACTTTGGCACTAATCTTTCTTTCTTTTTATTTGACTCCTCTGCAATGTTCCCTCTAAGCTGAGCGTGTGAGCGATCACTCACACGAATTCAGAGCGTCGCTCATACTTCCCGCACTATTGCTTATTCCAACGGCGTCGCTCGTACTTATCGCGAAAATTGGTGTTCATAAATTTTTGGCTTAAACAAAATGTCGCTCATAAACAATGTTTTTTGCTCACTGTATGCTACTCCTTAGAGGGAACATTGCTCCTCTGAAGCAGTTTTTAGTCTACTGCAATTCCTCTTAATCCATTTCTGGGTCACTAGGGCTGGCACCTTGTATTGTTGTAGGCTCACATCGCACGCCATCTCAGTTTGTTGATTTGCACTGTGGTAAGTACCAGTGACCTCAGAAGCAGTCTCATACCAGCTACTAGATGATCTCCTAACCTTGGCCAAGCAGATACTGCTTCTCAATACTGCAGGCGGGGTGTTGCCTTTCTTTGTTTTTAGTCGACTACATAACTGTAACGCACTCCTCTCAGGTCTATGCAAGAAAGACATTAATCAGTTGCAGCTAGTGCAGAATGCAGCTGCCAGAATCGTAACTAAGAAAAGAAAATCTGAGGACATCTCTCCAGTTTTAATGTCATGACATTGGTTACCCAAGCCTTCAGAAATGACTTTAAGTGGACAGCATACTGCTTATGCTTACAAAGTCTTAAATAATCTCGCTCCATCCTATATTTTGGGATGCCTGTCACCTTACACTCCAAATCGTAACCTTAGATCTTCAAATGAGTGTCTGCTTAGAATTCCAAGAGCTAAACTTAAAAGAAGTGGTTTATGCTGTTTTGCACCTAAAATCTTGAATACTTTACCAATAGAAATTTGCCAGGTTAATACAGTGGAACACTTTAAAAAACTGCTAAAAACCCATGACTTTAACATGGCTTTCTGAATGCTATATTGCAGTGTATCCCTGTTAAGCTATATGTGCATTGAATTATCATTTTCATCAAGGCTCCACAATTCATACTAATCCCTATGATTCTCTGCTGTTCTTTGTCTAGTTTTCTAGACCTGATCGAGGCACCATGCAGTCAGTACACTGATGGATTGAAGACAGTACCCCAGATGTCCACATGACCGTCATCGAATTCTTTCATGTGAAGCCTGAAAACCATGAGGACTGATCTAGATCATTTGTGTTAGACAGAATGCCCAGTGGGTGCTGGGTGGTCTCGTGGCCTTGAATCGGCTGCAGATTTTTTTTTTTTTCTCCAGCCATCTGGAGTTTTTTTTGTTTTTTCTGTCCTCCCTGGCCATCAGACCTTACTTTTGTTCTATGTTAATTAATATTGCCTAATTTTATTTTTATATATATATATATATTGTCTTTTTTCTCTCTCTTCATCCTACATCATTTGCTTCATGAGCTACATCATTTGTATGAAAATGTGCTATACTGTATATATTTTCTGTTCTCCTGGCCATCTGACCTTACTTTATCCTATGTTACTTATTATTGCCTTATCTTATTTTTTTTCATATAAACTTTTCTTTCTTAATCTTGTAAAGCACTTTGAGCTACACCATTTGTATGAAATTGTGGTATATAAATAAATGTTGTTACTGTTGTTGTTGGTAATGTCAGCTAAGCTCTCTCTCTCTCTCTCAGCCCTCAGCACAATGAGCAGCTTCACCACCTCCACAAGCCTATACCAGCATCATTGGGGAAAAATGCATGAAACAGCCCGAGTCATGTTAGTAATCCACTGCATGGTTCACTGATATTCACACTCAATGAAGCCAATTCAGAATTGCCAATTATCAGGGCAGTAGTGACTTTTGGAAAATAGGAAAAAACTGCAGTACCAGAAGGAAAATCCATGCAATCAAAATGAGAATGTGCCATCTCAACAGACAAAATACTAAGTGTGAAATTCAAATCCAGGAAACATGACTAGTCAAGAAGTGGTGCTATTCATTGTTTCACTGTGGAACCTCTATTAGAATGAATATTTAATGGTTATTACAACATCAATAATTAATCCTTTCTAAACCCTGTAAATTTGTGCAGGGTGCCAGCCAATAGCCTACAAACGTTCATAACCTGATCTATGAACTTATTTTCCAGTGTGGATCGGTGAGAGTTAGGTGTTTTTTGTTTTTTCTTTTGTTTTACACAAATAAGTTTCTTCTTTTCTTGTCTCTATTTCCCCATTCTTGAATTTTTCATTGTGTTTAAATTAGTTGAAACTGCAGAGCATGAGGTTTATGTGGATTCTTGGATAAGCTGGGCTTTAAAATATTGTTTTATGATTTTGATGGTTGGATTTCATGCCTGTAGAGAAGAGTAAAAAATACGTTTTTGGAAGCTTTCATCCTGGGAATGTGGCTTTTATCTATATATATATATATATATATATATATATATATATATATATATATATATATATATATATATATATATATATAATCGACCAAGTCGCCCAACCATGGGAAGCACGACCATGGGGTACGCACGACAGAGCCCTGTCCTCCAACTCTAACCCTCCTCCAGCGCCCACCCTCGCTCTCGAGGCATGCGCACTGCCTGATCTTGTGCCCGCCCCCTACATCTCACCAAACACATGTTTACACACTGCATACAGTGATTCCCATCCGCGACAAACATGCTTCTTATTAGATGGTCCTGCAGGAACAGGGAAAACCTTTGTCTACAAAACCCTAAATCATACCATCAGAGCTAGGGGAGACATTCCTACAACCATAGCATCTACAGGAATAGCTGCAACATTGTTACCAGGTGGACGTACTGCACAATCCGTTTTTAAAATACCGTTGAAGCTGACTACTACTTCCACATGCAACATCAAACCTACCTCGCCGCACGCTCAACATCTTCTGCAATCCAAATTGATAATATGGGACGAGGCGCCAATGACACATGCATACGCATTCCAAGCAGTTGACAAGTTATTACATGACCTCACGGGTGACACGCAGCCATTTGGAGGGAAAACAATACTATTGGGTGGAGATTTCCGACAAATACTCCCCGTCATTATGCGTGGCTCCCGAGCACTTACTGTCGCCAGTTGCATTAACGAGCAACCTTTGTGGCGTCACATGCATGTACTTACACTGACAACAAATATGAGAGCTCTTCCTCACGAACAGCATTTCGCAAAATGGCTCCTCGATGTTGGAGACAGGAAAAACGTAACAGCTGTAACATTACCTTCACATTGTTTTCCTTTTAATTCTGATCCCGTTCAACAACTATATGGTGACATCGATTTCTCAATTGTCACTCCGGAAAAACTCTATAAAAAGCTATATTAAGCGTCACCAACGAAGACTCGCTACACCTTAATGAACAAGTACTGAAACTTATCCCTATCGACAAAGTAACTTTCACCAGCATTGACTCCATCGTAACAGACGATCCCGCAGATCAACTTTCATTCCCTGAAGAATTTCTTAACAGTCTTACTCCCACTGGCATGCCTTTGCACAAACTCAAAATTAAAATTGGTTCAGTCGTCATGCTTCTCAGAAACCTCATGCCAACAAGAGGTCTCTGTAATGGCACTAGACTGACTGTTACCAGCATTCACCACAATGTACTGGAGTGTACAACTATCGCAGCTCCTACTTCACAAACTGTCCTTATTCCCCAGATTTCCCTGACCCCATCAGATTCAAATTTGCCTTTTACTTTTACACGCAGACAATTTCCTGTTAGATTAGCCTTTGCAATGACAATTAATAAGGCACAGGGCCAAACTTTCAAAAAGATATGCCTGTATCTGCCAAAACCAGTTTTCAGTCATGGACAATTGTATGCTGCTCTCTCCAGAGTTCCATCTTTTCATTCACTCACAGTCGTATTCTCAAACCCACCCCATTTGGACAACTGTGTCTTTCAGGAAGTGTTCACCCATCAATGAATAATTATGCAGCGTATACTACGCCACGGGTCGGCTAGTTTAGATATATTTATATTATTATTGCAAAAACAAAAATGTTTATCTTCTGAAGTTAGTTAGCTTCATTTAAGCCTTTCTAGGAACCAGGTCATGTGCCAGCAACATAGAACACAGACGAACACATACATTAATTATAACAGGCCAATGTCTAATGACCAGTCATATTAATACACACATCTCTGTGATGCAGAAGAAAGCTAGAGTGTCCTTGGAAGCTTCATATAAACTCAATGTAGAGTGTGGAAACACAAAATAGAATCAAACTCAGGTTTATGGAATAAGTATGGTCAGTAAGAGAAAATATGTATGAAAGTTTTAAAAATTTGTGAAACATTTTCTAACCTTGAAAAGGATATATGGAGGAAAAGCGACTACAGTTTGAAGCTTAGGATATGTTGGTATGCGGGAATTAACAACTAAGGTTAATACACTATAAGCAGAATGCTGAAATCATTGTACAGCCCCCTTTCAAAGTCAACTTATTTAGCAATATCAAACACTACAACTAAAAAGGCCTCAGAGCCAAACACAGTGAAGACACAGAATAATCTATATCAGAGTAATTAGTGAATTCATAATGTATCACCAGTAATTATGTGTAATGAAGACCATTGCCAGAGATGAGTTCATCCTCTGGGCACATTTGTAGGATACTATTGTTTCAGCTTCAGGCAAATTGTTAATATTAATGTTTGAACTAATGGCAAAAGTGATGACAAGCCAAGGACAACTTTGAAATATAGTGAGAAAATGGGCTCTTGCCCCAGGCCCTTCCTGCTTGGTGTATTGCATGACAAACTTTGCTACAGCAGTCATATATTGGAGGGGCTTAGCATATTGCTCAAGTATCAATGGTCTCCTCATTGCAACAATTTAATAGAGCTTGTCTCGAGCATGCAAGTTTGTTCAAAGTTTCATATGCTTTTCTGACTTCATGATTTTTTTTTTTTGAATTTCAAACTCTGCTTAGTATTTTGGTTCCTGTCTTGATTCCTGTCTTTGACCATTTTGTGTTTTGACGACTGCATTTGGAATTACTTTTTGTGGATTTGGACAAGTCGACAAATGCCCAAGCAAAGCCATTAACAAATGTCCCCAGCTCCTGTATTATGTCACTGCTGCATACTTAACATTGTCATTCAAAAGCGCATTAATGATGAAAAGTTTGATTTTTGGATGCCATAAGGAGAAAAAAATGTTAATGCATATTAATTCGGTCAATTTCATGACGGAATGGTGGTAAAAAAAAAGGCTAAAAAATAAAAATAAGGAGAATAGGTGGCACAAGAACCAGTAAGATAAACGTACAAGTAAAAGATAACATGATAAGGAACAAAAATAAGAATAAACCACAAGCTTAAATATAAAGTTATTTAAAAAGGAGCTGTAGGAGCATAACCTAGCAGACTGCTAAAGATGGCATGGCGATAGGCAGTATGGACTACAGAGTACAAAAATGACTAATGAATAAGGACTGTGGCATGGATTCTGAGTTGGACCCAATAATGGGGGCAGATATGTGAAAAGAGCAGAGACATTTAGGTTAGCATTTTTACAAAGAAACATAATACAGAACAAATGATGAGGCAAACTGTCATATCAGTTAAGAAAACTATTTCAGACAACAACAGCGTATTCAGGGTTGTATGACCATAAGCTATGTATTGCAGTATTAAAAATAATCGAGAGCAAGCACAAATATTACCTCAAATTAAATATTTTTGACTTTTAAAACACTAGGGCAGAGGCAATAATTGATAGGAAATTATGCTTAAGATTAGTAATAACTTAATAGGTATTACTGTCACTAAAAAAACTAAAATATGCCTTCAACACAATGAATCTATCTACATTAATGTTATGATTTTTTACAGCTTCGTCCTATCCCACCTTCTTAGTGCCGACTCTGTAATCTTTCTTATTTACTGCAGCCCACTGTAAATCTGGCTACTGCCAAACCTGCAATATAACACCACCAAAACAGCAGCTAATAACTATTACATAGGTCAATCTGCCAACTGAAAAATGGAGGTTCGATTGTCTCAAAATAGAAATGCATAATGCTAAAACACCTTGTGTGTATTACACGGTTTGCAGAAATTTCCTATCCTGTGGTTCTCCTCTGACAACCTGTAGTCCTCAAGTGTTAGTTAAATGAATCACACAATGACAATCATCATAGCAGAGCAAAGTGAGTCTTCAATTTAGCAAATCCATTACATACGTGCTTAGGCATTTATTTATAACAACTGGAGTGCTGTATGACATCCACTCTAATAAATGAGCAAGGTAAAGTACTTAACACTATCACCATGTAGCACTACATCCAACAAGGGCAACTAACAAGAAAGAACACATGAGAACTTTGTCAATGAATGACAGGAAAACAGTATTCATGCCTCCTTTAATAGTTTAATGCTTCACCATAATCCTTTAAGTAAGCTGTACGCTACTACATTACTGATAATACATTTTACAGCAGGGACACTTATTAGGAAAGCAGTTGGAGCAAAATCCTGCAGCTACTGCAGTCCTTCAGGATTTGAGTGTCACTGTAGCAGCTTTTACTTTAGTGCCACTCTTTCCTGCTCTGCTCCTGTTCACTTATTGCGATTGCTCCCTCTTTTTACTGTCACTCAAAACTTTTTCAAACTCAGTCCCTTTCCATTCTAACCTTTATCTATCCTTGTGATAGTCTGTCTTTTCAGTTTATATGGATGTGAGTCCCAATGATATTTCCGTTCTACAGTAATGTTAATTGTAGTTTTAGTTTCTATTTTATTTTATAAAATTAATTATTTTTATTTCGTTCTATTTTTCAGTGGAGTCAACAATTTTTATTTTTATTTAGTTCTGTGTTAAAAATTTAGTTATTTTATTTAGTTCTGGTCTTTTTACATAATATTTGTACATTTTTATTTTATTTTTTTCTGTTGCAAGACCACACATGCTGGCCTACACATATTTCAATGCAAGTTATGTTTATGTCAACAAAATAAACTGACAGTTCATAATGCCATTAAACACAGCTTGACTATCAATGATCAAACAGATTAAGTGGCCTAATGAGGAGTACAGTCAGCAAGATCAAATGTTTCAACCCAAGAAACCAGTCTGTGCAAGCACATTGCTGTTAATCTTTAAACAGGCACGCATTTCGAGAGATTTGTTCATGTTGCACATTGCACAAATAGTCACACAGTGAAAATATCTGCTCGATGAACGCCTCTAATGCAAGTGCACAGACAAGGTCCTCGGCCACTGTCGCCAGCTGACTGTATGTTGACGATTTCTGCTGTCAGTACTGAAGCTGGAGAGGCACTGACTCCTTCAGTGTCAGATTGACAAATATATGAACCCAAAGAGTAGCTTATTGGCTATTTAACTGGCAGCATGCACATTGACTACTGGTTATGTTTCAAATCTCATCAGCATTCTTTAAACACACATAGGGTGCCTCCCAGTTAGGAGACCCGAGTTCACTTCCCGGGTCCTCCCTGCGTGGAGTTTGCATGTTCTCCCCGTGTCTGCGTGGGTTTCCTCCGGGCGCTCCGGTTTCCTCCCACAATCCAAAGACATGCAGGTTAGGTGGATTGGCGATTCTAAATTGGCCCTAGTGTGTGCTTGGTGTGTGGGTGTGTTTGTGTGTGTCCTGCGGTGGGTTGGCACCCTGCCCAGGATTGGTTCCTGCCTTGTGCCCTGTGTTGGCTGGGATTGGCTCCAGCAGACCCCCGTGACCCTGTATTCGGATTCAGCAGGTTAGAAAATGGATGGATGGAAACACACATAGGTAAGGCACATACTGTATTTGGGCAAGGAAGAACGTTACATTTATAGCGGAGAGAGAGAGGAGAGAACACATTTGTTCCACACCCTCCATGTGTTCTAAATTTGCAATTCCTCAATTTACACTCATTCAATACAAATGAAAAGTATAGAGTCGCGAACAAAAAACACGGATTTCAATTTTGACCTTAATTGAAATATTTTGTTATTTTTAAAAGCTTTTAATTCTGATGCTTTAATCAATTTTAATACAGACTGTTCAAAAAAAAGCTAACGAGAAAAACAAAAGAATATTGTATTTAAAGTCAAAATTTAGTTTTTAAATATTGGATTTTTTTACTTAGTCTGATCCCACTTTTTACAAAATTGAAAACCGTTTATGGTCTTACCTTTATTTGTAAATGAAGTCCTGCGCCTATCCTTCACCATGAAAATCTCCGTCACTTTCTTGTAAAAGTCCTCCTTATTTTCCTTTAGTTTTAAAAGTCTTAATTTTGATAACATTGTCAGTCAGAACAAAAAATAAAAATAAAAATGGACCGCTGCAGTGCACTTGACTTTCTGATATCGCTAACTTATTGGTGCCCAGAGCCTCTGCGTAGAACAACAGCAATGAGCACCTGTTTGGCTCACATGTGCCCCCTTCAGGGTGGCACGGTAGCATCTGCCTCACCTTGTGACTTTTAACTGCGAATTTATGGCCGATCAAGCAAGACTAGATATGTCACACACATTCATTAAAGATATTAGCCAGACTGTGGAAAGTCAGGGTGTATAATAAACATGTCTGCAAACATTATATTGGTGTCATACAGAGAGACAGCAACAGGCACACGCCAGTTACATGCATCAACCTAGTTTGTGAGGGACAGCACAGGTGAGGCTCATCGGTGCCGCATCTCGCATTTCTCCCTGTATTTGAACAGGAAATGCACCAGTTCAGTAATTTTGTTTATAAAAATGATCAAAACTCAAACAGAAAACAAACTTACAGCACAGACCAGTGGACAAATTTATTTTGTGTTATCATTATTACTTTTTTTTACTTTTCATGATGGCGCTGACCACACGTCCCTGAAGTGCAGTCATGGTGCCAGAGAAGTCCTGGACTTCCACTAAGTATTGATCCAGTTGGTCTTGCACTGAAACTATGAGACTCTTTTCTTCTTCTTGCAAGCTATATTTGCTTTTATCATCTGTGCTGTAATTATATTTTCACAAGTTACTTTCTCGCCTTCTATCCGCAAACATCTGTGTAAAACTCACGATCGTCAACCACATGTGCTTACTGCTTCAACCCGACAAGCCAAATGTGCTCAACAAACAAACGACAGTCCTTTACGGAAGTTGCGCCACGTGACTCTAGTGAACCCAAGTTACAAGATCACCGCATAGTGAACAGCGCAACATAACTGAAGGCTCAGGGCAACCTACAAACAACCCATCTTTTTACTCAATTTTCATTCTCGTTTTAGTTCATTCACATATCACTAATTTTTATTTAGTTTTAGTTTCTATGTTTGCCTTAATTTCAGTTCTCGTTCTTGTAAAATGAAAAACAATATTTTTAGTTGTGGTTCTCATTTTCATTATGAAAATATCACTGAATTGTCAACCAGGAGTGCATACAGCTGGGCCATTGCAATCTTCTAATACCATGCAGCCATGTTTGAGCTGTCATTAGTGCTCTCAGGGTGTCCACTCTTGCACTGTGTTTATGACTGAGGAATCATTGATTAACGGCTAAAGTCTGTGGCTTAAAACTGTGGTCTAGTGCAAATCCAGCAATACTGGCTTGAAATAAAAAAAAAGTAAATATCTTCAGTTATAAAAAAAGAGTGGTAATTGTTCTACAGAATTATGGTAATGATTAACTTTTTGCTGTAGGTGATCTTCTGTACTTTTACAAAAGTTGCAAGAACTGTGAGAACAGTCACTGCACAATCAAATCACATGTATGAGGCTGGCATAGTGCGTAGTTCAGCAGTGTTTTAGTGAGCTGCAACTTTACAAAAAAATTTAAATTATAATAAAGTTGTGTGTACATCTATGGTAGGAATGACAAAAGTGATTAAAATTACAGATACAAAAAAAAATCCATCAAAACAATAAACATGACACAGTGCAGTTTTGCAGATAAAAGATACTGGTAGTGTAATTATGAAATGAACATCCTTCTGAAAGTTATATAAAGTTTTGTCCTAGTGTGATGACGATGTATGTGAAGATTTGTAAAAGCTGGGAGTGCTCCCAGGCGACAACGCTTTCCAACCCGGACGAATTCACTTGAACAAGCAGGCAAGGCACAGTACAAGAACATAAATCCAGAGAAAATTGTAATCCAATGGGTGTAATTGTAATCCAATTGTACAGAGAAGCATTGAAACAAAAAGACACCACTAACTGTGATCCTGTCGGGTTGGTATGGCTCACTTTTAAATCTACCGCCCTTATCTTTCACCTAGCAGCCGTTACACCAACTAATGAATCTATCTAATAACATGGTACTGCTGGGGCTGATGGGATTTATTGTCCATTTAAGTAGTGGGGCTACAGCGTCATCTACATATTTCCATAATAGGTCACAAAACTCACAAAATAATTTTCATTTAATTATTGATGACAAACCTGCGAATAGGCGGATCTCAAATCATAAACCTGCGAATTGCAAGGGCCAAACTGTGCTTATGTTTTGACAATTTGTTAATAAAAAGGAAAAGAAATTGAATCCATATACTACTTCATTTGTAACTATCTGTGCTACCTGTCTAAGATGGGTTGAAATCTAAGTAATCAACGAAGATCTCAGTGTTAATATTTGCAATGCACCATATGCATACAGTATGTCTATGTTATATGCCGCTTGATATTACATTTGTAAAATCAGTGTTAATGTTTGTGATACGCCATATTTTGGAATGACAGAGACATAGCATCCACAAGGATGCCTAGACAGACACACAGACACTTATCCTTTTATTAAGATGGATTTCCAGTTCAGCCTTATCAGATTTTTTTTCCTATCCTATTGTAGACACCAGTTTGTTTACATTGCTTCTGTTTCCATTCACATCATTTATCTTTCTATTGATAGCCTATTTGTGTGAAGCCGTGTTCTCGCAGCCTGATCTCCACAGAATAGCTGCTGAACTGAGTAGTGATGATTAATGTAAAGCAGTGCATATCAAGAGAAGGCTTTTCACATAATATACACAGCACAATCCATACAAGAGAAAAAATTCAACACATTTCCATAGAATTCTTCAGACTCAGAACAACTATTGAATCTACCCGCACCGCCATCTTGCTAAGAAGATAACGTGAAGGTCAGTGTGAGGGTAGGGGATATTAGCCCGAAGGCCATATCAAGAAATCGCATGGGTACACTGAATCTATTTACACTTTTTTTATTTTACAGGCTATTACTTATGAATATGCATAGTGTGAATGTACAGTAAACATTTCACAAATCATGGCAACAGAAAGAATGATTGTGGCATTAGGGCTCTCACTTCGAGCATATTTCGCACTAAGTAAAGCAATACAAATCAGCAATCAAAAAGACAACTTCGCCTTGGGGATGAATACAGTGTACCAAATAACGAAAGAAATCTGTTTAATTTGTAATAGATGTTGTTTTTTGTTTTCTACTATTCAATTAAAGGTACTTTATGAAAATCCATTTGGATACATTTCTGAACTCTATTTAAAGGGCACCAGGAGTAATTCTTATGGGGACCAAGACCTTATATTATAAAACCTTCATTTTGCTATGGTGGCAGTGTATATTTAAGGAACTATGCTACTATGATATACAGTGATACCTCGGTATACATCCGCTTTGGAATAAGTCCAACTTGGTATACGTCCTGTTCGGACACGAAAAATTTTGCTTGGTATATGACCTTTGTTTGGAATGCGACTCACATGCTACCCTTGTTTACCTCTCTCGAGACAAGGCCATGACTGCCCACGAGCATCTGTATGGCAGTTGCTAGCATTCAGTGAACAACCTGCGTGCTACCTGTTGTATATGATTGTTCAATGATGCTTTTGTTCATTGCTTTATGTTCGGGTGTTGATTGCTATGGTCTGCGTCTTTTGAGACGTATGACTGCCGGAGAGAGGGGTGGTTTAGAAGGCACGCTGAATGGAGAGTTGGTTAAACATGGTTCAAAATAAACAGCATTTGAAACGGTATTCTGAGTGTGTCACTACTTCAATCTAGGGATCACAACACTACTATTGTTTACCTCTCTCAAAACAAAGCCACGACTGCCCACGAGCGTCAGTCGCCAGTTGATAGCATTCTGTGAACAACCCGCGCACTACCCTTGTTTACCTCTCTCGAGACAAAACCACGACTGCCCACGAGTGTCAGTACGGCAGTTGCTAGCATTCAGTGAGCAACCCGCGCTATAACTCTATGTGAACTTTCACGTGATTTTGTGTTTTTTTGCGCAAATTTGAATTGATTGTTGAAAAGTATGAAGGTGGCATGAGTATCCAGGACATGGCTGCTACATACTGTATGCCAAGAATGACAAAGACGTTTGTGAAATTGTGAAAAACAAAGACGTTATTAAAAAGTAAATTGAGGTTAAATTTTCATTTATTTCATCTAATTGCTTTTGTATTTATGTATTTTAGTATTAAGCAGTGTTTAAATTATTTTACACAACCCCATCAATGTATAATATGCCAATAACAATAGGATTTTTTTTACATGGGAACGGATTAATTATTTTCCCTTTATTTCTTATGGAAAAAATTTGTTTGGTATACGTCCTGTTTGGTATAAGTCCAAGGATCTGGAATGGATTAAGGACGTATACCGAGGTACCACTGTATGTATGTATGTATATATATACAGAGATATATATATGTATATATATATATATATATATATATATATATATATATATATAATATATATATATATATAGTGGAGGAAGGCCAGCCGTTTAACTCGGCCAATACCCCCAATCCGCCAGGTGGAGCCCTCCTTGCAGCATGGAGGTCCCCAGAAGACCAGCAGGGCATCATGGACAATGGAGTTTTTATGCACCGCCCTGCTGGATGCCATGGGGGCCATGAGAGGGAGCTGCAGGGAGGACCGAAGAGTTCTTCGTGCCCTATGACCCAGAAGTTCGTCATAGGAAGAGCGACGGGCTTCCGGGGTGAGAAAAAGCATTGTTTACCCTGACCCGGAAGGAATAAGGACTTGTGGACTGTTGGATTGGGAACACTTCTGGGTCGGGGAATATAAAAGGACTGTGGGAACTCACAGGCAAGGAGCTGAGTTGGGAGGCAGGGTGGCTAAGCGTCTGGGAGATTGGAGGATTTGGTTATTGGTGTATTGTTTGTTTATTGGGAATTGTGGAGAGGAGCGTGCTTTGTGCACTTTATTATTATAATAAATCCTATTATTGGACTTTTATCTGGTGTCTGACACGGTGTCTGAGGGTGCAAGGGTGCGAGCAAAACCCTAATCTGTCACAATATATATATATATATATATATATATATATATATATATATATATATATATATATAATACAATGAAATAAACATGTTACATAATAGTTTTTTAAATTAATGGTTTACATCTTTTTTAACACGAATTATCAGTTATTCTCAGAACAGAAGTCTTCATTAAATCCAGTTTTGGATATTTCTGCTTAATGAAACATGAGAAATAATATGTGTAAAGTGTGACTGAACCAACTTTCTTTGGTATACATGTGGCTATTCCAAACTATTTCTTTGTAGTACGTACAACGTGTTAACAATGGTAAATAAAACTATATTAAATCATTGTTTTGCTTAATGTTTTTCCATATACAATAATCAATTACAATAATCATTGGCTTCAAATACTAATTTAAAGGTTATTCAAACTGGACATAAAAATGTTCATAAAAAGGCAACTGTTTAGAGCAGTATAAATACTGCAAAATACCTTATACAGAATAATAATTTGTGGCAAATGGGCTAGAGTATGGACTTATACATGAGGAGACTCAAAATAATAATCAAAAAAGGCTAATGCAAGACCAGAGGTAAATGTTGAGTATGCTTCAAAATCTGACCCTGTGAGAGGAATTATACAGAGCAGCTCTTATTAGACATGAGTCAGGCATGACTCAGACAATGAATATTTAAAGCTTTCTTGTCACGCCTAGCTATTCTGCAGACGGTTGCTCTTTTTCTGAATGATGACTAAATAAGAAAAACTTAAATAAGGATTCCAATGGAGATCTTTCAAATGAAACTGTTTCAAATTTAAAAGCTTATTTGTAGTATGCATGTAAAATATAATGAACAGAATAAAAAAGATATGGAGTACGTATGGGGTTTAAAACACATGACCCATTGGTAACAGACCAAAGAACACAACAGTTAATCAATCTTTAGAATCTGTATATACTGAAGCACTATTAGCAGTTTTACAGAGTAAGACCTTAACAGGATATTAAATCTACTATACAAACCAAGGAGTACATTTAATAATATTACAAGAAACAAAAATCCAGCATTGGCACACACCTGAAGTAACTTGGAATTATGCATCATGCAATATAAACAGCAAATTCTACATAACTGTAATATGACTACAAAGTGTCAGAACATAACATACCAATATAGTATGGGATACAGTAGTAAAAGTACAATCTCACTGAAACTGAGTAACTATATGCTCAAAAATGCAGTGTCATTAGAAACACATGCAAAAGAGGATGCAGACATGAAATAGTATAGAAATTCAAGAAGGTTCAGAAAGACTCAAGAAGATGAAGATGATATAAAGCCAGATTAGCTACGAAATGGGGCCTTCTCAGATTATATGCTCAAGGTTAAATTTAAGCAGAAGTTAGTTTTTCAGTGTTGGAGGAAAGTGAGTTTAAAAATAAATGAAGTTCCTTCTGATTGTCTTTGTATTCAAGCATTTCAATGTCGTTAAAAGTCAGTTTTTAGATTTTTCTAATACACAGAACTTCCTTCACTTCCAGTTTATGTGCTAGTGATTTAATATTAACAAACATGCCACAAGATATACTCCAGGCACTCCATTACATCCCAAGCGGCAAGCCCAAGCACATCTATTAGAAATAAAGCTGAGCTTAATCATTGAAATATATGCAAAAAGAAAATGACAATTAACAGCTACAGGTTACACAAGAGAGAGTATCTTTTTATTGAAGATGATCACATCAGGGGCCATGAAGCAATGTGAACAAGAAAGCCTGTAGACAAAGAGGTGACCAGTAAACAACTTATTTTGGTACCACTCTAATATATCACAGTAAGAATTACTTACTAAAATTGTTTCTTACATTAAATGAAGATCTCATCGAGATGCTATAAGATGGCTGTATCTTCACATGCCACTAAGTAACAGTTCTAAAAATAAGAACAAATCTGATTTAAATTAACACATATTATTACTGAAGTGACCAAATCTGCTGTGTTTAATGGTGTAATGCCAAGCATGTCCTATTTCAATTCCGACAATATCTGTTACACCTTTTATTCAGGTACCTGGTCACTAAGTTTATATTATTGCCAGTGCAAGAAATACCAGTAAAACTGGGTATGAAAGACTTTCTAGTGAACAGAATATAAAGAAATACTGCCAGGGTCTGTTGCTCAGCAGTGTTAATCAAGCAACACTCATATGATGGTTGGAGCAAGAAGGAGTTTGAACTTTGGAATGAAGATTTGATCTAATGAAGATTTGACGCTTTTAGGTTACCTTTTCCCCGATTTCTGTCCCTGGATTCTTCGATTGTAACATCTGTCTGTTTTAGATTTGCCTCTTGGAGCACAGACAACAATAAACTACACTTCATCTTTATTTGTTATCAGGACTTTAAGTGGACTGCTATGCACTTCATTTTGAGCATCACAACATCCAAAGCTCCATACCAATGCACGCATATCACGCCATTCAAAACTACAAAGGGGAACCACCCCAAAGCTCTATTAAGATGTCAGAATTGCAGTGAGAGCACCAGTACCTATGTGTCTCCACTTTAGGCACAGCTTGTTACAAAGAGCTTCTGTCCTGCCTGCTAAATTAAAATGCCTGTAAATAAAATAAAAACAAATAATTATGTACAAAATAATAGACCAAATGATTAATATATGGGAGTTAATATACACAGCATTATGGCCAAAAACCTGCACTATAGCAGGAATACTTCAGAAAAAGTTACGCAGTATTTTTTAAAAAATGTGTAATGTACAGTGCTTTGAAGAAAATATTTATGATTGGTAATTTTGCTCATGTTGAAGTTACTCTGCTAACCTTTTAAATGCTTATATGAGTAATAAACTAAATAATTAAGTGCAGTTAATTTCTCCATAATCCATTTACTCATAATGCAGATCTGTGCCATATGCCGATTCATTGTGGTCTTTATACTAATTAGCACTATAAGAAGTCCAGGAAGTGTCTGTTTTGTCCCACTTAATAAACTGTAACTTCAATAGAGGCATTATAAGACAGATGATTTACAAGTAAACCTCAAGTGGAATGAATACCGAAATTAGTGGTCAGGTCCATTTGAACTGAGAAGCAGCTCTTTAATACTGAATTAAGGAAAATGGGTTTACACTAAAATGTGATAAGTTGTGATGGACTACTCGAATGACTAAAAAAGGCACACGATGTTGTGTTTGAATTAAACTTTGTTGTATTAGTTTTTGGCTGGCAGATGGTTCCTCATACTTGGCCAGCACCTTCTAACCAGAAAAATGTAGATAAGCTTAATTTGAAATAAGCCTTGGTCCACCAGAGACTCCAGTTATAACTGTCTTCTGGCTTGTGATGGCTTCAGGAATAAAGTGGCTTCTGTAATGAACACCTTGAAAGAGCATGGGGTGTTCAAAGGAATTAGTGAAAAAAGATGGATTAAAAGATGAAAGGGTAAAAACAGAAGCAGACAAAATCAAGGTAAGGGGACAGACAGGGGGAAAATTAAAAGAAACAAAAGGCAAACCAGAAACTGAAAGTAATTTTATTAAAAGTTGGTTGCGTTTATTATCATGCTACCATCTTTTATAGTGCTTGTGTGATTATGTAAAAAGTTGCAACTCTGGCAATTAGAGGATTGGTAACAGATGAATTTGTTCAAGGCCATAAAAAGAAGTGCATAAAGGCAGCAAAATGATGATGCGATAATGCCATTCTCATAACAGTTAAAACAACAACAACATCATAAAAAAAACAAGTCAAATAAATCCAAAAATATATAAAACTGGGTTATTACTGAAAGACAAGATTCAAAATTGTGCCAGGTTCGAATGCTTAGTCAATATCTGCTATTATTATAGAAGATCAGATAAAATACAGCAGCCAGTCTAGCACTTACAAAAATTAAAATATGGGCAAATGTCTACCTCCAGAATCCTTCCATCCATTATCCAACCCGCTATATCCTAACACTGAGTCACGGAGGGCTGCTGGAGCCAATCCCAGCCAGCACAGGGTGCAAGGCAGGAACAAACCCCGGGCAGGACGCCAGACCACTGCAGGGCACACCCACACACCAAGCACACACTAGGGACAATTTAGGATCGCCAATGTACCTAACCTGCATATCTTTGGACTGTGGGAGGAAACCCATGTAGAACATGCAAACTCCATGCAGGGAGGACCCGGGAAGCGAACCTGGGTCTCTTTACTGTGAGGCAGCAGTGCTACCACTGCGCCACTCTACCTCCAGAATGACACATAAAAATGTAGCTGTATTTAATAAAAAGCAAACAAATGGCAAACCCTTTCTTCTTTTGTTGAGTCATTTCAAAAGTGATTAAAGATTTTTTTGTGGAGAAATACATAACAGAAATTCTAATTAAATTGGAATCAATGGTGACCAACACTGGACAACAGCAAACAATGTGAAAAATGTCCATGGATAAAAGAAAAAAATGTTCACGTAACTCTACCTGAGATCCCTCTGATTAAGCACGTGGCTTCCTTTTCACTCAGAATTCTGGCAGTAGTTCTATTTAACAGGTGACTTTCAAAAGAAGAGCTCATCCTCCCCTGCTCCCAATTTCTAACTAGACCAACATTGCAGATTGCCTTTTTGAAAATAATGACTTTGAAGCTTAACAAAATAATTAGTCCTGTAAGTATAAAAAACAGCTGCTGTATATAAACTGAGGAAACACCATTTCCTAAACCTGCTTAATCCTGATTAGGGTTATGGAGGCTGGAGCCTATCTCCGCAAACATAGGGCACAATGCAAGATCAATTCCTGGACAGGGCGTAAGTCCATCGCAGGGTGAACAGCTTACACACACACACACACACACACACACACGCACCACACAGATACCAGGGCCAATTTAGAGACACCATTCTACTTAACTTGCATTTCTTTGGATTGTGGGAGGGAACAGGCGCACCAAGAAGAAGCCCACACAGCCAAACAGAGTTCATGCAAATTCCACACAGGGAGGACCTGGGACACAAACCCTCATCTCCTTACTTCAAGACAGCAGCACCACCACTGCGCCACAGAGCCAGTCAACTGAGGAAATAGCATTGAAAAAGCAAAAATCACAAATTCAGGAATTACTCATGTAAATTCCAACATCTCCTGAAAGCAGTTAGTTTTAGAGGTAATGGCAATATGTAGTACTGTCATTTGAACCTGAAAATGCAGCATCCATCTATTTCCTGAACCCACTTACTGCATCTAGTTCAACAATCCAGGAAGCTAGAACATATCATGTCAGCACTGGGCAGAAGGTAGGGAAAAATCAACAAATGGGGCTCCGGTCCACTGTAATACACATGCAAACACATACACATAATCACTCATACTGCAATTTAGAGTGATTAATTACAAGAAGGTCAAAAACCAGAAAGGACTCTTTTTAAAGTAAGTATAACTAAGAAATTAATAACCCACTTAATTCCCTTTTGCAGAGAGTCATTCTTTTGGGCAATTTCAACATATGTACTAACATTATTGCATGGAAGCTGAGAAATGAATTTCTATCCTTGCTGGACTGTTTTCCTATTCACTCTGGTGGTCATATATTAGACTTGATCTGCACTTCTGGCTTATCTGTCAGCAACACTTACAGCAGTGATTTGGGACTCTCTGATCATAAAGCAGTACTTTTCACGGCCTCTTTGCCTCTCCCTCCTCTTACCTGTTAATGTCTAATTTCTTTCAGGAACCTCAAAAATAGCTGTCTTTATATCCTTGCGAGTTCCATTTCTGATCTTTTTCTGTCTTTACTTGTTCCATCAGCACTAGATAGTCTTGTTGATCACTATAACACAGACCTACTTTCAGCACTAGATAGAACAGCTCCTTTAAAGCATAAGGAGGTTTCCTTTAAGCATTCATCTCCATGGTTCAACTCAGAGTTACGGTCTATGAAAGCAGCTGGCCGACGCCTTGACAGAGTGTCACCCAAGACTGGCCTCACTCTGCACATCCAGGCTTTCTCTGACCATCAAAGGGCTTACTAACTGCAGCCAGGAACATACATTATGGCAGAATAATACAAAGTGGCCAAGATAACCCAAGGGTTTTGTTCTCTGTAGTTAATAAACTACTTCAACCTGCATCTGCCCAATTACCTCCTCTACCAAAGTTTGTGAAAAGTTCTTCCACTTTTTCTGCAATAAAATTAAAGATCTAAATAATTCAACTAACAAATCCATCACCCATTTATATCTTTCCTGGTCTTCCCACTCAATCCAGTCACATCTGCGTTTGTTAATGACCTTAGACTTGTAGAGACTTGTAGATCGTATAATTTGTGTTGCCATCAGGGAAAAAAAAAAGTATTGTTTCTTCCAAATGAAGAGGCGTATCCGCAAGAATTAAAAGATTTGTTTGTTGAAAGTGAAATCCTACAAGAGAAATCATTTCTCATTTGTGTGAATGCTATTGTCAGACACATTTCTTGTAGAGAGAAAGAAACGATATTCACTCACGGGCAGTTATACGTTGCATTGTCATGATGTAACTCGAAACACGGAATCAAAATACAATGCGATATTTATGAAAAGATAAAAGCGAAAATAGATCGAATATACGGACATAGGTGATATGACAGGAGTGCACCGCACAAGATGCAGATCACGCTGCACGGCAGCAGCAGCAAACCAGCAGCTGATCGGGCAAAGAGGAGGTACAAAAAACCTGTATTTGCTTCTCATTGTATCACCGTTTAAGAGGGGGTTTCGGAGGAGTGACCGCATCTCCTTGGGGTGCATTCAGCCCCCTCTTCACAACACGAGCAGCAGAGATGCGAAGTGGCTGGCACATAGTGCAGGCGGGAGGTTAGGGGGTTGATGAGCAAAGTGAGCAGGGGGCAAAACCCCCTAGTACCTTTAAATTATTAGAATGAACTAGAATACTAAACATTTTTACAGTAAACACTTTTATATGAATAAGGTGTCCTAATATCGCTGGATATCTTTAAAAGAATTGAAAGTCAATCTGTCAGGCCTGCTTGCTCTTTGTTACACAGCACTGCTACAGCTCTTGACTATTTTGATCAACATAAATCCTCTTATTTCATAATAATTAAACAATTCAATTAAAAACTTATTGTCTGCCTGTGCAATAATTATAGTATGGAAAAAAACAGCACATGAAAGGCAAGATCAGCAGAAACAAATACAGATGATACTGATGTTTAGGGAAGTTATTTTTGTGTGTGCATGGTATCAGGGAATTACCCCCTTTGCCAGAGGCATCACTTCTTCACTTTGGACAACCCTTAAATCCCAAAGATGAATGTGTAATGTTAATTGGGAGTGAGGATGGGTGAGAGTGATGACAGAAAAGGAACACACCAAAGGAGTAGACAATCAATGTTGGGTAAAAATGATCCTACCGTCATTGGTACATATCTACTGCAGTTCAAGCTTATCCATCTTATGCAAGTTTCTTTGTAGCTTTTGTTTCTGAACATTTCCATTGGTGATATTTAATAAATTGACCAATGTGAGCCTCACTTAGCCTGTGTTTATTATACCTGTATATCTTTATATCCTTATGATCAACTGATTGAGTACTTTGCAGAAGAACATAGTTAGTTGTTATAAAATATGTTGCTCCATCTGCCTGCTTTTCTATTACTGCACTATGGGAAACTGTCAATGTCCAATATAAATTAACACTTACTGGATTGAGACACAAAATACATATAACCAACATCCGAAACCGCTTAATACAGGCCTATTTCCACCTTCCAGAATTAATCATAATGCTAAACAAGATATTCACTTGCTTTAAGCATTATTTGTAAAAGTAACAGAAATTTGTATGGCAAGGATTAACCACAGGCACATCCACTTAACATTTGGTAATTCAATTGCGTGATTTAAGTATAGCAGTTCATGTTTTCAATTAACTTTAGCTCCCTGTTTTCCTGTAGGGTATATAAACATGGACATGAAACAACTTCCTGGTGACCAAAATAAAATGTATTCCTTTGAAAGAACTCTGTGCTGCTAATAGAAACCACTGGATAACTCAAGAAATTCAGTTAAATCTTGCTGCCATATGATGCACTGTATAAATGTCTGCTTCAGCATTTTGCTCAAGTAGATTTCATACAGTATGCTGTAATCTATACACCTGTTTTTCAAGTTAGAAGATACCATAAAACAATGTATTTTTAGAAAGCAAAAATATCTGAGATCTTTTGAAAAAGTATTTTCAGGAGATAAACAGCAATGTTTTGAGAAATTGATGGAGAGGGAATGAAGACCTTTGAGGCAAAAGCCCACAGTCCATCACGGATCCTATAATATAATGCAAATGATAAAATACACTTTCATGGGATACCTAAACCCTACATATACCATGAAGGCCAAAACAAAAATGTTGATTAAACAAATAATAATGGGGAGGGTGACCACCAGATACAATCAAAATATAAAGAAAAACAGAAGTAAATTAACAAACACATGTTGATTGTTGATGTCGATTAGTCTTAACTTGGTGAATCTACGTCAGCTGTTGGTGGAGTCTGCCAAACTATCCAGCACCATAAAATCTTAAAACATAGCCAATATCTTTCTATCCTATCTTTCTTTCCATTACCCTAGCCTTCCATTTGTTCGACACTAGCCACATTAGACGGAAACAAGAATGAACCTTTGTTGAGAGCAGCCAGAATTGCAATGGAACTCCAGGGACAGAAGTTTCTTTACAGATCTTTACTCCATGCTTAATCAGGCTATGTATTTGAGATGTTTGAAACACCATCCCAGAAAGAAGTCCAGATTTAGGAATATCCCTTGAAAGTCCTGTAAAATTTTTTCTCTGGAAAATCAATAGCATCTAAAGATTCTACTTCATTTCTGAGATTCCATGTGTTTTACTCCCATGCTCACAGAATAATTAAGTCTCTTACTAAATTTACTAAACAGCAACAGGCCTGTGAATTTCTTTTGTGCTGTTTCTAAAGCCAATGTCAAGTTATGGAGTGAGTCTGATTTGGTAATCATAGGTGCTGATCTTGTCGCCTGACCATGTAAATTTGAATGACTGGAAATCACTGGCTGTTTCTTTTAAGGATCGCATGTCGACTGTCCAGCACAGCTGTGCTCTACCTGTTTTCTGACAGCCAATAGCATACTACCTAATAGAACTGGCACTGTAACACTGCTGTGTGAAGGGTTAACAGCTGTGGCAAGTGCAGCAGAAATGTTACCATTTTCCCCCCTTTTTCCATTTTGTCATGGTACATAAAACACAAGACATCAGACAGACAACCTTCTCATCTGTTTGTGAGATGCAAAGCCCCTGCATTCCTTATTCCTCATTAGTGCCTCCTATGCTTTGCACTTCCAGATGAGCATTCATTGGTTGCTAGCTCTCATTCACACAGAGCTCACCCCTAAGACTAAAGTCAAGGTTTGATTTTATCAAGGTGAATTGCAGACTAGTTGTAGTGAGTCACTGGTTATGTCACATTAGGTGACAAACTCCATGGAAGAGCGCTGCTCATTGTCTCTGACTTGTTAAGATCATGTAAACATATGGGAGGTATTTTCTGCAAAAAAGAAAATCAAAATGAAAATTTCTGAATGAAAATGCAATTTCATTTTCAAAGTCTACACACAAAAGTGCTGCAAAAATGTAAAATAAAATGAAATAACTCCATTTGCCGTTTCATTTTCAGCCTGAACAGCAATGAACCTGCAAAAATGAAAAGTAAATGCACTTCCACTTTGCAGTTTCATTTTCAAGTTCTCAATATGCAAATACCACAGGTGAATGGGTGGGGCTTTATACCTCGATTTCCCACAATTCTTTGTGCTTCATAGTTGTAGAGCCACTTCAATCGCTACTTCTCACTTCAACTGTGTTTAATTCACATGACTTTGATCTTCACAGTGACACCGTCTCACAAAATCCAAAGACCTGACATAATTGTTGTTCTGAAGTAATTAATGTGCTATTTAATTAATTAATAAGTAATAATTAATGCGCTAATTTAACATAACAGAAATTAGCCTTTACTATGTCATAATTTACATTTATTTACACTGAAGTGGAATCGGGATGCTTTGTATTTTGCAATATTATACTGTAACGTTGGTGCAAAGCGCAGCAATGGCTGGATTCGCTGCTCTTTACATGGTTCTTTGAGTGGCTCGCTATCCTTAAAAGGACTGCTTGCCTGTTGCCGCTCTAGTTGGAAAAGCTCGTGCAACTGTGTAGAGTTGCTCATAGTACAAAGGTGAAAAGATCAAAATAACAAACTTGAAAATGAAAATGAAAAGTGGAAATGCATTTTACTTTTCATTTTTGCAGCTTCATTGCAGTTCAGACTGAAAGTGAAATAGCAAATGGAGTTATTTCATTTTATTTTACATTTTTGCAGAATTCGTACATGCAAAGAGTGATTGCATTTTCATTTTATATTTATAATTCTCATTTTCTTTTCTGCAGAAAATACCTCCCATCGTAAAAGAAGGCTACGAATGAAAATCACTTAAAAAATATAATATGTTACAGCCTTAATTCTGTGGCCAAGCCCAATGTGTGTGCAGAACAGCACCCCCTTGTCTGCAATACTTCTAGTTACACACATAGCCCTCAAAATATTATTTTTGAATAAACCTTCAGAATTTGTAGCAGATGTAAAAATGCTAAAAACTAACATTAAATAATAATTCCTTCCATATCTATTGCTTCATAAACTAGTGGACTCTACAAATTGTCGTTTTATGAGATAATGATACTGTAAGGCTGTGTTAATTCTCTGAGACTTGCTCACTTGGCCTTTTCACTGATGGTGCCATTTTTGACTGCCACCATTTAACCTGATTTTCTTCTGGGTATGCCAATGGTTTTTAAGCATGCACTGAAGCTAAACACCTTTCTAAATTATTTGCAACAATATATTTCTCTTGACTTGTTTTAAGTAATACATCAACACATTTTAAATAGTTATCAATTTATTTTAAACAATATTTACAGTAATGAGCACTTCTCAATCATTTTTAATTCTTGAAAATAATGTTCCATATTGCCTCATAATTTTATATAATATATATAGTCACACATTACATGCAAGCAAAGCCTCTCTCCTCTCCGGTCTGATCTAAAAAGCATGTAGGGAAGGAGACAAAGGGCACAGGACACCTTTAATGCCTTGGCTCCTCTTCATCTGTTCCAGTACTGCCACCATAAAAAAGTGCAACACCAGAAAGACGTCATCATTTTTGGGACCAGCATTAACACAAGACACACTTGCATCGACAATGTCTAAGCTTCTTATTGAAGAAAAGCAACTAAAACCTTCCTCATTAAACACAGTAGCCCATAGCAATCCAATTCTCTTTACATGTTCTTTTCCTTTCAGTTACAATATACATTGTCACACGCGTGTGCACAGGGGACAGCTTAAGGGCTATGGTGATGGTAATATTCTGGTGCTCCATGGGTTGGTGCCATATACTAACACCTTTTCTTTTCCTCCCTCTGCAGACCGGAATATTGACAGCTTTACCACCACTAATGTCTGTCCACCTGGGCCTGCCTCTTCCTGCTGGAAATATCTAAAGCCAGAAGAGCCAGCATTTTAGGCTCTTTTAAGCATCACACTACCACCACCATATTTTACTGTTGGTATGATGTTCTTTTTCTGAAATGCTGTGTTCCTTTTGCGCCAGATGTAACGGGACATTTGCCTTCCAAAAAGTTCAACTTTTGTCTCATCAGTCCACAAGGTATTTTCCCAAAAGTCTTCGCAATCATTGAGATGTTTCTTAGCAAAATTGAGACGAGCCCTAATGTTCTTTTTGCTTAACAGTGGTTTGTGTCTTGGAAATCTGCCATGCAGGCCGTTTTTGCCAAGTCTCTTTCTTATGGTGGAGTCGTGAACACTGACCTTAATTGAGGCAAGTGAGGCCTGCAGTTCTTTAGACGTTGTCCTGGGGTCTTTTGTGACCTCTCGGATGAGTCGTCTCTGCGCTCTTGGGGTAATTTTGGTCGGCCAGCCACTCCTGGGAAGGTTCACCACTGTTCCATGTTTTTGCCATTTGTGGATAATGGCTCTCACTGTGGTTCGCTGGAGTCCCAAAGCTTTAGAAATGGCTTTATAACGTTTACCAGACTGATAGATCTCAATTACTTCTGTTCTCATTTGTTCCTGAATTTCTTTGGATCTTGGCATGATGTCTAGCTTTTGAGGTGCTTTTGGTCTACTTCTCTGTGTCAGGCAGCTCCTATTTAAGTGATTTCTTGATTGAAACAGGTGTGGCAGTAATCAGGCCTGGGGGTGGCTACGGAAATTGAACTCAGGTGTGATACACCACAGGTTATTTTTGAACAAGGGGGCAATTACTTTTTCACACAGGGCCATGTAGGTTTGGATTTTATTTTCTCCCTAAATAATAAAAACCATCATTTAAAAACTGCATTTTATGTTTACTTGTGTTATATTTGTCTAATGGTTAAATGTGTTTGATGATCAGAAACATTTTGTGTGATAAACATGCAAAAGAATAAGAAATCAGGAAGGGGGCAAATAGTTTTTCACACCACTGTACATAAATGTGTATGAACTGTGCACCTATAATAAACCATCTATCATATCTCTAGCCACATGACTTATATTCAAGGTTGCACACATTCTAGTCACATTTTGTAAATGGAACATGTAGACTATTGACTGACAATTTTGTTTTTCTCCTTTCTTTGCAAAGTAAAGAAATTACAACATCATAATACAATATTTTAGCATTACAGGTTTATCAAAAATACCATAGCAATAAATGTTAATAAGGACACTGTTCAAATCTGATGTGCTTTGCAAGGCTGACACTCTTGACACAACAGCAATAAAGAGTCCTGAAAATGATTAAAATATTTAAACCAAATAAAAGTTGATTGAGACGGTATCATTCCATATCTTCAGATTACCATGGTATAGGCAGCTTCCTGCATACTCTATAGATAGATAGATAGATAGATAGATAGATAGATAGATAGATAGATAGATAGATAGATAGATAGATAGATAGATAGATAGATAGATAGATACTTTATTAATCCCAAGGGGAAATTCACAAACTCCAAAAGCAGCATACATAAAGAACAATATTAAATTAAAGAGTGATAAAATGCAGGTATAAAAGACAATAACTTTGAATAATGTTACCGTTTACAGGGGTGGAATTGAAGAGTCGCATAGTGTTGGGGAGGAACGATCTCCTCAGTCTGTCAGTGGAGCAGGACAGTGACAGCAGTCTGTCGCTGAAGCTGCTCCTCTGCCTGGAGATGATCCTGTTCAGTGCATGCAGTGGATTCTCCATGATTGACAGGAACCTACTCAGCGCCCGTCACTCTGCCAAAGATGTCAAACTGTCCAGCTCCATGTCTACAATAGAGCCTTCCTCACCAGTTTGTCCAGGCGTGAGACGTCCTTTATCTTTATGCTGCCTCCCCAGCACATCACCGCGTAGAAGAGGGCACTCGCCACAACCGTCTGATCATTTTATGATCTGCATTTTATTGCAGATGTTGAAGGATGCCAACCTTCTAAGGAAGTAAAGTTGGCTCTGACCTTTCTTACACAGAGCATCAGTATTGGCAGTCCAGTCCAATTTATCATCCAGCTGCACTCCCAGGTATTTATAGGTCTGCACCCTCTGCACAGTCACCACTGATAATCACGGGGTCCATGAGGGGCCTGGGCCTCCTAAAATCCACCACCAACTCCTTTAACTTGCTGGTGTTCAGGTGTAAGTGGTTTGAGTCACACCATTTAACAAAGTCTTTGATTAGCTTCCTGTACTCCTCCTCCTGCCCACTCCTGATGCAGCCCGCAATAGCAGTGTCATCAGCGAACGTTTGCACGTGGCAATATGCTACTCAAACACCTACAGCAGTTATTCTTTGACATCAACTTTAAGGCAGTGGCTATGGATTACTTCACCTCTTCATCAGAATAAAATTACCTTTCCATTTTTAAACACTTACACCACCCTAATACCATTGCCAGATTCATTACCTGTGTTCCATATGCTGTATTTAACATATCAGCTGTCTCTTGGCCACTTTTTACAAAGCAGAAGTTAAACTGTTGGGTGTGTGAACTCAAGAACCATAAAGTAGCCATTCCTACTATGGTATACAGTAAAGTCACACGGCTTTGATGGTTGATTCACACACAACCAAATAGTTGTTGCATACATGAGATACTACAGCCATTCTCTAAAGTTTTCAGTGAGCCTTGTGCTTATTCTTTAAATATGTAATGGCTCTACTTGACAGATCCTTTGAAGAATTAATAAAACTTGCTATCTTGTTGAAAAGTATTCTGAAGGAGAAACTCTCATAAATCAAATGAATTTAAGTGCTCACAGCAATAACCTTTTAAAATCAAATTAGTCACTTTCTTTATATGTAGCTGGAAATGGAATCTGCATTGACATGTCTTAGATGACTAAAAGCTTGTAGCATGTCCAAGAAAGCCATGATTTTTTTTGCATGTCACAGTTTGTTAGAATAAGAGTCAGTACTGCTGAAGAAAGTACAACCATTTTTCAGTTCTACTACATATGTATAATGCTATAAATGATTTAATCACAAATTATGTACAGAACTTAATTCCAAATGTGTATTTATTTCAAGGCCAGTTTAATAACTGAAGAACACTCTCTCTGTACTTTTAAAACAAGATTAAAAGGCTCCTTTATTGCCTTATGTCAAAAACATTATGAAAGTGCTGCATCTATGGGTAAGGACTACGGGGAAGAGACACAAGAAGGAGTGGAGTCACATATACAGAGAGTGATGTGTTTGTCACTCTCAGATATTAACATTCTCCCTTCTTCGCCAAACAATAATGAACCATAAGGAAAACCTCCAACAAAATCCTTCTATAAACATTCTGAAGGAGTCTGCTGACCTGTGAGAAAGTAGTGGCAGACTCTATTAGAAAAAGAGAAAAAAGAAAAAGTATTGAGATTAAGGTTAAGACTGCACTTATGAACAGGCTCTGAAAGGGTGAGAGAAGATCCAGCAGTGTCTGGAGGCAGTTTTTATGATCTGTTCTATGTACCTTGTAAAAGCAAAAATGAGGAACCTGGATGAGTGTCTCATATCTTTCAAGTGTTCTTGTAAATTAGTTCTAGACATTAAGCCTATTACAATAACAGGCGCTAGAACAGTAGTGCATAACCATTATTAGGAACAGTCTATATTAAATGGAAAGGGACCTTGTATGTGGCTGTAATATGCGTCACTGTATTGTGTGCCTTTAATTTTCTCTCTCAGTAATACTGGTTTGTATTTCCGTAAAATGCCTGTAATTTTGTATGACAGTAATACAGTGCAACCTTGGGTCACGACCGTAATTTGTTCCAAAACTCTGGTTGTAACCCGATATGGTCATGAACCGAAGTAATTTCCCCCGAACGGATTAAATGTAAATACAATTAATCCGTTCCAGACCATATGAACTGTATGTAAATATATATATTTTTTACGTTTTTAAGCACCAATATAGTTAATTATACCACTGAATGCACAGTGTAATAGTAAACTAAATGTAAAAACACTGAATAACACTGAGAAAACCTTGAACAACAGAGAAAACTAAGACTGGAAGAGTTTGCGCTATAGCCTTACAACCCGCTCGCTAAAAACTTTTTTTAATGAGTTTTACGCACAGGGAAAAAAATGAACATTTGAAAATTTAATAAACAACCAAGAAAAGTAACATTGCAACAATGCATGCACACACCTGTGTGTGTGTGTGTGTGTGTGTGTGTGTGCGTCCCGCGCGCGCCTGTGTGTGTGTGTGTGTGCGTACCGCGTGCACCTGTGTGTGTGTGCGTCCCGCGTGCACCTGTGTGTGTGTGCGTCCCGCGCGCGCCTGTGTGTGCGTGCGTACGTACGTGTGGCTGTCGCATGGGCGCCTGTGTGTGTGTGTGTGCGTTCCGCGCGCGCCTGTGTGTGTGTGTGTGTGTGCGTACCGCGTGCACCTGTGTGTGTGTGAGTCCCACGCGCGCCTGTGTGTGTGTGCATCCCGCGGGCGCCTGTGTGTGCGTGCGTACGTGTGTGTGTCTGCACAGGGAATGCACAGGAAGAGACTGAACACGTGCCGTGTGACCCCGTGCATGCGCACTTCACCAGAAGATACACACACACGGACACCTGGACTCACACAGGGGTTTTATTAAAGAGGATTAGCTTCAAATAATTACTATTAGACTGATTGTTTCATAATGTAATTATTTTAATATTAATTGGAATTTTAGATAAAGGGCAGAACAATTGATTATACTTTACACTGGCCAAGTTTCTTTCTGTGTGGAGTTTCCACTTTCTGTGTCCTTCCCCACCCACATCACAAAGATATGCAGGGAAGGCTGACTGACAACTTTTCATGAATGAATTTGGGTGTCTAAATGCCCAGGGATGGCTCCTACTTTGTACTGGATGTGCTGTAAGTTTGATAATGCATGTATCACCAAATTGAAATAAGGATATCATCTTTTTGTGATAAGCTTCTCATGTCATTAACATGCCCAAAGCATTTTTTCTAGTTTTTTGCAGTAATGGCCTAGCACTCAATCCAGGGCTGTTTCTATGCTTGTGTCCAGTGGTGCAGGTATAAGATACAACCCATACAACCCTGAATTATATAAATTAGTTTTGTGAATATTGTCTTTGCTTATAGTTTTTTGGTTTTTACATCTCAAACATTTAGGACGGTGTGGTGGCTCCGAGGCCAAGAATCTGCACTGGTATCCCGAAGTTTGCCGATTCGAATCCCCATCTCTGCCAAAAGAGATCCTATTCGGCTGAGCCCTTGAGCAAGACCTTTAACCTGTAATTGCTCCAGTGGTGCTGTACACTGGCTGACCCTGCGCTCTGACCCCAATGGGTATGCGAAAAAACTAACAAATACAAGAAGTTGTATAAGGTGAAATAAAGAACAAAAAAACTCAAAAATGCAGCACGTAAGTATTTATTATTATTTATGTGGGGTTTCACAGCACAGGAACAGCCAAATCCCACTCAACTTGACAACTCTAAAATATACTGCCACCATTATTGAGGCATATTTGTTTATTTGTCCTTCTCATTCTTTTCACATTAAGCTTAGTACATTTTTGTGGGAAGCATTTATTTAAATCTATTGTTTCTGGCAGAAGACATTTTATTACAGAATACTGATATATGTATTATTCTTTAACTTTGCCTTACATTTTAAGAGAATATCCAATTCATTACAGGAAGCAGATTAGTGCACAAAAACTTAGCACACAATTGTTTTATGATCTTATTAAACAGCCCATCAGACACATGGAGAACATGCAAACTCCACATATACAGCAACTGGGATGGGAAATGAACTCCCTTTTGAAGCTCAGATAAAACCTTTCAATTACAGATATGGCATTACATGTTGCTCTGTCATGCAGCTGTCTGAAAAGTAAACGGACATTGGTAATTAATGATAAGTGCTGTAGTACAAATGAGGTCATTTTCACTCGCAGACGCCCTTAGGTTAGTTCACATTGATTTTTACCCTCAATGTCTGTAACAAAGTGTTATTGACTGTTTCATTTCCAATTGACTTAAAGCCACCAAACAGAAAACTTTCTTCATAGGCTTGGCCCATATAATATACAACAATTGGATCTGTCAGTTTAAATTTAATCCATGTAATAATATCAACCAGACAGACTTATAAATAATTTAAGTTTTATATATATAAAATCCTAAGCCTAAAAGTGCAGCGATTTTGTGTAATGTTTTTATGTCACATTTTTTGCCATGCTTCAAATCAGGCTTATTTTAAAACCTACATATACAGTATATGTTTGGTATCGTACTTTTCAGATTTTAAGCGACCTTTAATGTGATGTTGTTAGATTTTCAGATTCTTATTCCATTTTTAAATTATAAGCTAAAAAATATGAAGAACTCACATCCCGCGGGACGAGACTTTGTGCCAACAGTTTCAACCATGCCCGAGGCCAGAATTAAAAGACAAAAAGTAGAACAGATCAAGGAAACAGGAGGTAAAAAAAAAACCAAACTATTTGTTTCCCATTGTATCAATGTTTAAGAGAGGGTTTCGGAGGAGCAACCGTGTCTCCTTGGGGTGCGTTCAGCCTCCTTCTTTACAACGTGAGCGGCAGAGACGCGAAGTGGCTGGAGCATAGCGCAGGCCAGGGGGTTTGGCGAGCGAAGCAAGCAGGGGGCGAACCCCCTAGTCTCAATATTAAATTCTGAGAAACTTAAGTATAAATGAAACCATTTACATAAATGCTTTCCGACCCTGCATATTTCTGCTAGTATAGGTTCCAGCACATTGAATTTTATGCTAATATGAATGACCAGATTTGTCCAAAGAGCAGTCTTTTTGTTTTTATAAGCCTGGACCAACTTGTCCTGCAAACGCCACTCACAGACACTTCCAGGAGGAAATGAAATTAAATCATTAACGTCCATTTTGCTTGCATGTATGGGTGTGGACACTTCATGTCTGCCAAAGTATGCCAGTGCTCTAAAGTTCAAATTGGTGGCTCCTCCAAGCTGTTTATAGCTGAATATAACTAAGATACATGGGTCATTTAGAACTCTGACAGTTGGGTTATGATATCTCTGTTCCAACAAAGGTTCAACAAGACTACACAGAATCATTAGTGTATGTCTATATATATAATTCACTAAGGGCACGCAAGAACAGATCGATCCCCACCCCTGAGAGAGAGAGCAAGCCAAACAGTGTAAAATTAAAGGCTTGTAAACATACCTAAATAAATAAATTCTCTGTGCTTCATGACCTTATTTTAAAATGTTACTGATTAGATCCTGCCATGTTTTGAAAAAGTCTGTACAGATCCTCTAACTGAGTATTTGATTTTTCCAATTTCAAATAATATAACACATCAGTTTCCCACTGACTTAAAAGAGGAGAGTTTGGGTTCTTCCAGTTTATCAGAATAAGTCTGCGTGCCAACAGTGTAGTGAATGCAATCACAATTAGTTTGTCTTTCTCCACTTTAAACCCCTCTGGAAGATTCCCAAACACAGCTGTTAATGGGTTAGGAGGGATTGTGAGTCCAAGGCTGTCTGAAAGGTAATTAAAAATTTTGGTCCAGAATAATGTTAATTTGGTGCAGGCCCAGAACATGTGACCTAGTGAGGCTGGGACTTGGTTGCAACGTTCGCAGGTTGGATCATGCCCATGGAAACATTTTGAGAGTTTTAGTCGAGACAGATGTGCTCGATATATAATTTTGAGTTGTATAATTGTATGCTTTGCACATATGGAGCTCGAGTGAATTCTCTGCATTGCTACTTTCCACTCCTTTTCTGATATATTAATTGAGAGATCTTTTTCCCAGTGTCCTCTTGGATCTTTGAAAGGAAGGGATTGTAAAATGATTTTATATATTGTAGAGATGGAGTCTAAGTCCTTGAGATTGAGAATATTTTTTCCAGCATGGATGAGGGTGCAAGATGAGGAAAATCTGGAAGGTTCTGTTTAACAAAGTTCCTGATTTGAAGATAGTGAAAGAAATGTGTAGCTGGAATGTTAAATTTGGAATGTAATTGTTCATAGGATGCAAAGACGTTGTCTATATAAAGATCTCTAAGCAAGTTAATTCCAAATTTTTCCAGATATTAAAACTGCATATGTTTGTGAAGGTTGAAAGAGGTGGTTCTCTTGCAGAGGTGCCACAGATAGAAGCTTCTCCGTCTTAAAATGCTTTCTACATTGGTTCCAGATTCTAAGTGAGTGGAGCACAATTGGGTTATTAGTATATTGCCGATAACGTGTGTTTATTGGAGCACAGAGCAAGGAATACAAAGAAGTACTGCAGGATTTTACTTCTATTGCGGTCCAGCCTGTGTATGTTCTTCTATTTGTGTCCAGGTTCTTATCGCCTGTATATTTGCTGCCCAGTAATAAAACTGGAAGTTAGGTAGAGCCATGCCGCCTTCTGCCTTTTGTCTTTGTAGGGTCGCTCTTTTGATGCGTGGATGTTTTGAATTCCAAATAAATGAGGTTATTGTTGAATCTAATTGCTTAAAAATGATTTATTAATGTATATTGGATGTTTTGAAATAAAAAGGAGCTTAGGAAGAATATTCATCTTAACAGTGTTAATTCTTCCAGCTAGTGTGAGATGAAGGGTTGACCATCTATGCAAGTCTTGTTTAATTTTTTCCATGCAGACGTGAAATTTTGTTGATAAGAGCTTTATGTTTACTTGTGATGTTTACCCTAGGTATTTAAACTGTTCTGCAATGATAAAAGGTAGGGTGTCTAATCTAATATTATATGCTTGAGAATTCACTGGAAAGAGTACACTTTTATTCAGATTAATTCTGAGACCAGAGATCTTTTGAAATTCTGTGAGTGCTGCTAAGACTGCAGGCACAGAATTTTCTGGGTCCGATATATACAGTACCATGTCATCTGCATATAATGAGATTTTCTGTTCCAGTCCTTCTCTGCTAATCCCCTTTATCTGATCAGTATTTCGACAATGTATTGCCAGTGGTTCAATGGCAATGCAAACAGCAGCGGTGACAAGGGCATCCTTGTCTAGTGCCACGCTCTAGTTTAAAGTAGTCTGAGCAAATGTTGTTGATGCAAACTGAAGCTTCTGGGTTAGTATACAGTAATTTAATCCATGCACAAATGTTGGGCCAAACCCAAACTTCTCCAATGTAGTAAAAGGTATTTCCATTCAATCATGTCGAATGCTTTTTCTGCATCCAATGATAATAATATTTCTGGGGTGTTTGATTTAGTTGGTGAGTATATTACATTAAACAGGCGTCGAAGATTTGAAGATAAGTGTGGCCCCTAATAAATCCAGTTTGGTCTTGTGATATTACGAGGGAGCACTTTCTCCATCCTTCTAGCTATGATTTTAGAGAGTATTTTAACGTCGTTATTCAGAAGTGAAATTGGTCTGTATGATGCACATTGTAATAAGTCCTTATTTTGTTTTGGAAAAACAGTGATTAGTGCTTGGCGAAAGGTTTGTGGAAGAGATTGGTTATCTCTGGCTTCTGTAAATGTTGCTAATAGGAGGGGGGCTAGCTGAGCGGAGAATTTCTTGTAAAACTCTGCAGGGTAGCCATCAGGGCCTGCTGCTTTCCACCTTGGAGTGACTTTATAGCATCTAGTAATTCTGATAACGCCAGAGGTTTATCAAGTTCCTCCACACTAAAAGCGTCTATTTGTGGTATCTGTAATGTATCCAGAAATGCATTAGATTGTGTATTGTCTTCTTTAAACTCAGTAGTATATAGGGATTTATAGTAGTCTCTGAAAGTGTGCATTATATTTTTGTGTTCATGATTTTATCTCCGTTCGTGTTAGTGATTACGAGATTGCGTTGCACTTCTTGCTTGTGAATTTGTTGAGCTAAAAGCTTATTAGCTTTCTCTCCATGTTCATAATATTGATGTCTGGATTTGTAGATTAGTTGTTCAGTTTCTTTAGTTGTCAAGAGGTTTAATTCCGAATGTAGAGCCTGCCTCCTCCTATGTAGAGTCTCGCTTGGTAGTCTGGCGCGTTCTTCATATATTTTAGTAATTTCGCTTTTTATCTCTGCTACTTTCTTGGCCTTAGATTTATTTCTGTGGGAAAGATATGAGATAATCTGTCTTCTTAAGAAGGCCTGAAGAGTTTCCCAGAGTATTCCTGCAGAGATCTCGGGTGATGTATTTGTCTCTAGAATTTGATTTGTTTGGATTGTCACACACGTGCGCATGGGAACCAACTGAAGGGCCTAAACACTAGTAATTCTACGCCAGGCCAGGGGGTGGCGAAGTGTACTGCCTTCTCTCTCAGTCCCTTGCAGACCTTTTCCGGGAAATCCCGCCTGTTGCCGGCCCCAAGGATGACGTCACTTCCTGGCACAAGGACACCACTCCCAGTTCCGGCATAGATGACGTCATTTCCCTTCCAGCCCTTTAAAACTGCCATCTTGCCTCAGTACAGGCAGTTCTGTTCTGGACTCCGAACTAAGCACATCGTGCTATTTAAAACTACTGTTTGCAGCCTATTCAATTATACGGGTGGCTACCCCAAATCTTTATGATGTCTCTGACTCATTCTTATCACAGGATATAACTCTAAGACCATGGGATATGCACGACAGATCCTTGCACTCCATCTCTAATCCTACTTCCGCGTCTACCGTCGCTCTCGATCAAACAGCAATAATTAGCAAACAAACAAAGATAACTGACAGTAACAGTGCAAAATTCACAATTGGTATGCCAGTTTGAAAAGATAAGTTTTGAGGTTAGTTATAAATGTGTTATTGAATCGAGCTGATGTATATGAGAGAGAAGAGAATTCCTTGTTTTGAGAGAGTTGAGGAGCACTATGAGAGATGCTCGAGCTCCCATAGCACAGAGTTTGATGTGTGGTACAGAAAGTAGAGCTGCAGATGAGAATCAGAGTGAGCGAGACGAGTGTCACTCTGTAGGAGATCAGTGAGGTTGTGGAGAGCTTTAAATGTTAAGAGCGGTATTTAGTATTGTATTCTGTAGTTAACAGGGAGCCAGTGAAGTTAAGAGAGAATAGGTGTAGTATGTTCAGTGGATTTAGAACAGCAGGTTATTATCCTGGCAGCAGAATTTTGAATAAATTGTAAGCGATGGATACGTTTTTGTGGGATGACAGATAGAATACCATTACAGTAATGTATACGTGGGGTGACTCGGGCATTAACCAATACTTTAGCACTGTGTTGCGTAAGAACAGGATGAAGTCTAGAAATGTTTCAGAGATGGAAGAAAGCAGTCCGAGAAATATTACTTATACAGGAGGAATTATTTAATAATAATAATAATAATAATAATAATAATTATTATTATTATTATTATTATTATTTAATAATTGCCATTATTAGTGTATAAATGGATATAAATAATTGCATGTAAACGATTTGCCAAAATCTGTTGTATGTAAATGATACTGTTTAAGACGTTATTGTTTTTTCATCAGAAAACCCAGTTTCCACGTCTACCTGTATTAGTTTAAATGGCACTTTACCACCGCAATAGGGCGGACGCGCTGACTTATCGTGTCAACTGGGCAACACAGTGAATGCAGCGTCTATCTATATATGTCTATGTTTTCCATAGCCTGCTACAGGAAGGTACTCTCTCGACCATTGGCATTGGTTTCGCTCCTTGCTATTTTCGTTATACTGCGATGGTGGTTTCCTAAGCCTTTGTTATACTGAATTCCATTCTCACTGTTTAGCGCTCCTATTGTTAAACCGCCATATGCTATGGCGGGCTTCGGCTAGTACTTTATATTTTACATTAGTTGGAAAGGCAGGTTCAGTGTCATACAGAGATTTGGAAATAGGAATTCAACCAGCAAACTTTTGGATTAGTGAAAAATTCCTTAGGCATTTTGTCTTTGGCTGTTTCATGCCTTGCAGTGTGGATGAAATATGCTCTGGCCATATTGACACTGAATTGGATAGAGCAGATATGACAATGAACAAACAATGACCGTCCCTGAAACTACACCTAGCCACTACTCCACATATGTAAAATAAAGAATAGCACCAGGAAGGACAAAAAATACAACATCAAGTAATGTTTTAAAGGTCCATGAAGTCCTACTCTCTATCACACTACTTGGTAATTTATTCCATGCATCTGTAGTTATCTGTGTGATAAAAAAGCTTTGACATTTGCATGAAGATGCCCCTGTATTCTCGTTGAACTCATTTTAAAGTACCAGCCTGGATCCACTGTATTAACACACTTTAATAATGTAAAAAACTTTAGTCATATCACTACTTAATCTACATTTGCTTAAACTGAAAAGGTTCATCCTCTTCAATCCTTCCTCATAGCTCATACCTCTCAATCCTGAAATCAGCAAGCTGCTCTTTTCTCGACTTTTTCTAGCATCTAGCACTGCTATATCTTTCTTGTAGCAGGTGATCAAAATAACACACACTACACTACAGGTGAGGATTAACTGCACATTAAAAAGTTTAAGCAAAATCTCTCTTGACTTGTACTCCCCACATCAAGAAATATAACCTAACATCCTATTTAGCTTTCTTGATCACTTCTGTGCACTGTCTGGATAGAGATTGTGATCACTCCACTAATAACTTTCTCAATTCTTTTCATTTCTTTTTTCATGTCCAGCTCTTTCTTTTTCAAGTTTCAGTCCCTCCATTATGTCCTCAAATGAAACATTTGACAAGACAGAGCTAATCTCAAATACTTGGGTTGCCCCGCTCATTCCTAAAGACAAAAACAATATAATTTTTGTCAAATCAAAATTGGCTTGGTAAGAGAGTGAAAGTGTGTGCAACTGTCTTATGCTAAAAGACTGTCTAGAGTTTATTACTGCCTTGCATCCAAGGCCAACATAGGCCCTGGCACACTTTGACCCTGTAATGGAATACGCTGGACTGTGAAATGGCCTGATCAAAGTGTTATGTTGCTCATTGTAATAAAGCATACAGCATATACTTATTAGCTTTCTGTAAACCTAACTGGAGGTGTAATTGCATCAAGAAAAATACCAAAGCTCTAAAATCAAATCTGATAAAAAGTCTGTCCTGTTCCTGTCTCAAGAAAATATAGATAAAGAAACCAAAAAATAGAGGCAAAATCAAAAATAAAAATATGAACATGTCAGATAAGTTTGTGTAATGAACCAGTTAGCAGGCCATTATGAAATCATCAATTAAAACTCATCACCAATACATCCCTAATGGTACAATGCCACAGTCTAAAGCTGTAATGCCTGTTCTAATCCTGCTGGTGGGGGCTTCTGCTGATGCCATTAGACAATCTGTTGAACGGTCCTGTTTTTGCAAAGCACATTCTATCCTAAATCTAGAAGGTAAACACTAGAGGATTAGTTCTACAATATGAGCACATCCTAAATTCAGCCATTATCCAATTAAGTTGCTGCCTTATTGATGTTATCCATTTTCTTAAACTAGTTAGCTGAATGCATGATTGCATGAAAAGCCTATTGGACCGAAGGCAGTAATCAACCTTTAAAATGTCATCACACTAGTAAAATGAGAGAACAACAGTATTTCATCTCCAGCTAAGATGGATGGCTCTCTTCAGTGAGCTTCTTTGATTCCTTCTCACATATACCACAACATACCCAGGATAAAAAAATACTACATATGATACTTTCATTTCCAGAAGACAAAATAATACCACACTCACTTCTCAAGGTTGATTCTGGGCTTATGGAAACTACTCCCCAGAAGCACATGGCACAAGATAGGAATGGGTCTTGGACAGGGTGACTCCATCACAAGAAAAAACAGATGTACAAGGGACCATCACAGAGTCAATAGTTAACTTAGGTTTTACGTCTTCAAGGATAAAAAACTACCAAGACATAAAAGAACAAATGCAAACTCCATGTTAACACTGATCAAGTATAGGATTTAAAGCCTGGATTTGTGACGCAGGACCACTTATCAATGTGCTACCAAAATTAAAGCAAATAACAAAACTCAAATGCAGGAAGCATGACATGGATAAGCTTTAGTATCCAAAGGTGTATGAGAAGGTAGGGTGAAATGACACCTTTTATCCATCCATCCATCCCACTATATCCTAACTACAGGGTCATGAGGGTCTGCTGGAGCCAAACCCAGCCAACACAGGGCACAAAAGGAAACAAACCCCAGGCAGGGTGCCAGCCCACCGCAGACACCTTTTATTGGCTAACTAAATAGATTATAAATGCAATCTTTCGAGGCAGCTAAGGCCCCTTCATCAGGCAAGGTGTAACATTATCTATGGCTAACACGGTACAACACTCTACTGCTATCCAAGGGTATATGTAAGCCACTCCAGGAAAGACATTGCTCTTTTACCACCAGTCCTAATTATTCCGAAGCAGCTTGCCAATCTTTCAGCTGTGCATTTGTTAGACCACCAAACTTAGACTGCTGTGCATTTCTGGCTCATGAAATCACTAGCTAGCTCTATAGTGAGTCAGACTGCAGTTGTCACTCTACTTCCTACACACTCTGTAACCCCTGTCATTTTTTACCAGGCTCATTCCACCTTTAAAACACCATACAAAGGAAAAATCCTCACTCCACTTTCACAAATGTGTGTACATTCGTTCATTCTGGCTGGATTCATGTTGACTGAGGATTAGCAGGCTTTGACATTGCAAGGTTGCAACGGCACTGGGGTATAAATGTACACAATCAAACAAAAACTATTTTCCAGCCAAACAACCTCTTAATATAATAAGTAGTTAAACACACATTCTGTTTGGTCAAGTTTTATAATCCAGAAATCTGTTAAAGTTTGTTTCTGTAACCGTATGAAAATTACACAGTATGAAAAAGTAGCAAATCCTGTATATTTGTAAGGCTTACAATATCTGATAAAGGAAATTGACAGTTTTTGCATGCATCTACATAAAAGGAGTAAAACCCAGATACAAAAGATGGACAGAATAATGAAAAGCACCTAATGATAAAGTATATTAACATCAAGAACCTGTTAAGGCACGGGTGTCGAACTTTGGTCCTGCAGGGTCGCAGTGGCTGCAGGTTTTCATTCTAACCATCTTCTTAATTAGTGACCAGTTTTTGCTGCCAATTAACTTCTTTTGCCTTCATTTTAACTAACTTGACTCAGGCCCCTTTGTTGTTTCTTTTTCCTTAATTAGCGGCCAAATAATATATGAGACACTAACAAGCTGCCACATGACCAGCTCACCTGTGCCCACCACATAATATCTGAAAACCAGTAACGGCGTACTGCACAATAATGTGCAGTGAGTACACATCACTTGAGCATTCCTAGTTTTCATCCTCTTTCTCTGTGCGTTTAGCATTTGTTTGCTCAGTGGTTGATGGTCTTGCTGCTTCCTGAGCAGCTCTTCTTTTGTCCATCCTAGCGGCCCGCTTCTTCTCTTCTTTCGTCAGCATCTTATTGCCTTAGAACTGATTAAGTCAGTGTTTGTGTTGCAATTATTTAGTAAGTTTTTTAAATTTTTCACTTAAGCTGGCACTTAAGTCTTCAATCCGCCTCAATTATGATTTAAGATATGTAGAGGTTGGGGAAGTGACAGCAAAGGTGGTAGGGATGAGAATTGCACCCGTACGTATGCGCTGCATGAAATAAAAAGAGGAATAACTTTGGAGGTCAATCAACACCCTGAAAGCAGACAGTAGACGTCACGTAGTATATGTGTACCAAATTTCAGGTCAATAAGTCAAATGGTTTGCGAGCTGGACAATCCTGGACAAATAAACGAACAGCCACGGTAGCGTATTACATATAGAGATAAAGAAAGGTGAAGGTCTCAGTAAAGTTGATCTCTCAGGTCACCAAAACAGTTTGACGGTGTTCTTAGAAAAAACAGAAAATCAACAGTTTCGGAAACGGCTGCTGTGGCAGAATGAGAGCAGCAACAAGCCATGGAATTAAATAACAAGTTTAATTAACAGCAAGAATCGGCTTCTCATAAAGAAAGTGGTTGAAGTGAAATTAGTTGTAGTATGAACAGCCAATTTAGCTGGCCAACTATTGGCATGTTTCAAGTCTCATTTCTGTTTGGCTATCATTTAATGAAGAAAAGAACCATTCCATTAGACTGAATCTTTAAAAACAGGGCTATTAAAATGAAGGGAAAAGAAGTTAATTAGCAGTGATTCAGTGAAGACGGGTCACTGATTACGAAAAGGGTTAGAATGAAAACCTGCAGCCACTGTGGCCCACCAGGACCAGAGTTTGACACCCCTGTGTTAAGGAGTAAACCAGGACACCTGCAGCCCTTCTTGGAATTCCATCATAAAACCTTTGATGTCTTTGTAGTCAGTTTACAAAAATAAAAGCCTTCTGTTTTTGAAGGAATGAAAGAGGTGGCAGTTTAATTTAAATCCTCTCAAACTCTCGTAGCAGTTCAATGACGTATACGTTAGTTAGGTGAAGTTTATCTTGGTGATCACAAAACCACTCTTCAATTAGTTCAGCAGAGTGCTTGAGTAGTGAAACACCATGAGGGAACAGTGTTTGAACTATAGGGTGTATCTGGGCCTTAGATGCCTTGGTTGTTATATATCCATGCAGGGCAACCATCAAATCTAATGAACCCCATGAAATAATAGCTGGCTTTCTCCAAAGGCAAATCTCTCCAAATACAGGAAATAGGGAGAAAGCCAACTCATCCAGTCCTACTATTTTTTTTTTACTTTCCCTGGGCATCAAGGTTTTGTGGTTTTAAAAAGATAGATAGTACAGTACTTTGTCTCCTAGGGAGAACTTTAGATGAGCTCCAGTACTTTGCCTCTCCAGGTGAACAAGGCAAAGCATCCATCCTATTGATCTCAATACAAATACTCTTACATGCTCACTTAAAACAGTTCAACCAGCTAAAATAAAGTCATGACTAAAAACACCCACTGTATTAGTTTCATTTGTTATATAACATCTTGGTTCCATTTGAAAAGCCCTTCTAATGTTCTGCATGCATGCTTTTTAGTTATACATACTGCTTTATTTAGTTATGACATGAAATAATTTGGGCGGCATGGTGGTGCAGTGGTAGCGCTGCTGCATCGCAGTTAGGAGACCCGGGTCCTCCCTGCGTGGAGTTTGCATGTTCTCCCCGTGTCTGCGTGGGTTTCCTCCGGGCGCTCCGGTTTCCTCCTACAGTCCAAAGACATGCCGGTTAGGTGAATTGTCGATTCTAAACTGGCCTTGGTGTGTGGGTGTGTTTGTGTGTGTCCTGCGGTGGGTTGGCACCCTGCCCAGGATTGGCTCCTGCCTTGTGCCCTGTGTTGGCTGGGATTGGCTCCAGCAGACCCCCGTGACCCTGTGCACGGATTCAGCGGGTTGGAAAATGGATGGATGGATGAAATAATTTGTTAATACTGTACAGTATTTTGTATCTTGAAGATTCACAGATAAGTGCACCCTTGTTCATTTTAGAATTAGTACTGTTCCTCAGAAATCCATGAATCATAAGCCTCTATTTAAAACAATACAGGAAGAGCACTTCTTTCAGCAGACCCACTCACCACATGCCATCTTTTTTCTTCAACACTTCTGACAGTGTTTCTCATTAGAGGTTAGACATGAAACCGCCCACCAGATATTCTAGATTTAGTATCAGTCAGCAATTGAACATCCTTTGAAATACCCTTCCAATTCTGGTGAGAAAAAAAAAGAAAATCTATCATTCTTTCCTTCTGGAGAAGTCTGAGCTTGTAAACTTTGTTTCAAAAAATGCTGGGGGATTATCTGCAAGGACACAAAATGATCCTTCGTTTATACAAATTAGATCATAGAGACAGTTCATTTAGTAAATAAACTCTAATGGCTACTACATTGTCAATAATTGAAAGGGAGTGTACAAATCTCAGTCAGTCCAAGGCTGACCACTTTGAACATGATCCTACATATCTAGCCATTTTTTTAAATTTTGTTTAAGCTACTTTAATCTTGACAGAGGTGGAAATCACTGCATCAGGCATTAAGCAGGAACCAACACCGGATTGGCGCCCATTCTCCTCCTTCACAAAGGGCCAATTTAGTGTTGCCAATTAACCTAAAACCTACACCTTTGAGATTGGGATCATTATGGAGTCAACAATTAAATTAGACTTTATATCTTTGATGATGAAGAAGAAAAACCTACTAAGACATAAAGAGAAAGTGTAGAAAGTGTAAAAAGATTAGGGCTCTGTAACCAGAATATAAGTTTAATGTCACTGTGTTTTGTACAAAAATTATTTTATAAATCCACTCACATGTACAGGCCAGGCCAAAGTTAGAATGCAGGGGCTCTCAGCATTTAGAATTGCTGGGCCAAGCATAGGACCAGATAGACAAAGACAGCTGGAGGAGTGTATAGTCAGCCTAAAGGCAGGTGTATACTATCTTGTCCTATGTTAAAAGTCAGCACAAAATCTTCTTTCCTTGTTTGGAAATGGATTATTTGCCGACATGGGGGCCTGCACGTGGAGGAACCAGTATAAAAGACCTGGACAGCAGCCAAATACTTTGAAGCCGACGGACAGATGGATGATATCGTCATCCGTCCTGAAAAGCCTTCCAGCGCAGCGACGAAAAATGGCAGATTTTATACACGGATTTCCCACCTGGGTAATTGTCTTGCTATGGCTTCCTTTGTCTGTAACGCCACGTAAATCGTCAGTAAAGAAAGCTAAGTTATTTTCTCTTATGTGACTTTTACCGCCGTATCACTATGGGAGGGATATCGCCTTTTAATATCATATCTATATAGTTTTCGGTTACTTAAAACACCGCAATTACAAAAGAACTTATTCCAACTATGGAGCTATTGTCCCCTAAAGGAACAGGCTCCCAGATTAAAGTCACAAAGACTGAATGAGACGGCAAGAGCAGGGAATCATTACCACTAATCACTGTCCTGCCCCTCTTGATTTTTTTATAATATTTTTGTATACTATTAATGAACTTAACTTGTGAATTTTTTAAAAACTTTATTAAAACAAAATACTTTTTCTCAAAATTAATATTTATATACTGAACAAAGTTTTAGAATTCTCCTTCTAACTTGTCTTCCCATGTTGTGAAAATGAACTTTCTTATCACACACTCATACATCTCTAACTGCCAACAAACTACACTAATGTTCAATGCTCGTGCGAATCCACTTCTCATTCTTTCTGACAACTGAAAGTTAGTCAGTATTGAATTAAGTTAATAATCAACTTTATGAAATTCAGCTCGAAGAAAGACTGATTCCCTTCCAGAATTATTTTACATATTCATTAGAGTAACTCATTAAAATACGCAACCTATTAACAAGAATTCACTTAACCACATAAGTGATTTAAAAAATAACTTATCAAGGTCATTATATTGGGTGTATGTGGCCGATCTTTTCAATCTTTATTATAAAGGTAATCCTTGGCTTAAGATCCTTGGACTCCTCTTTACATGGACACTCGCACTTTAAGGTGAGCTACAAAATAGATTGGTTTGGCTGAGAGGTGAACACAGATTCCAGGGACTGTGAGGAAACAGTGGCAACCAATACATCATCATGGTAAACTCAAAAAATAAAATTTTTAGGTGACTGATATGTAAATAATGGACAGTTCAAAGATGCAGTGTCTACCTCTATTGCCTCAGTGTCAAGACTAGTTTTGAATTTCATCTAGTCACTTTCAGTACAGAGTTTGCACTGTTCAAATAGATTATCTAAAGGTACTTGACTTCTTCCAGCTTCTCAAAGATGTGGGTAAGGTTGATTGAAGGCTCTATGTTGAAAGGTGTGCAGGTGAGTAAAGCCATGTGGTGTACTGGTGACCCATACAGGGTTGATTCTCGACATATGCACAATACTGATGGGACAGGACCCTGAAATCTTGTTTTGGATTGAAATGGTTCAGGAAAATAATGAATGAATATTAATTAGAAGGGATGTTACTGCAAATAATTCACTCAAAGTAAAAGTTATCCAAGACATTTGCTGAGCAATTTTAATGAATCACTGACTGAACAAAGCAATTTTTTTTAAATCTTTCATCACAGCAGTTAGAAACTAGAAGGGTCAGGGAAATGTGTGATGAAACAAACTGGGCAATCCCAGTTTACAAACTGTATTAACTTATTATCAGCATCATTTGCACTATAGCTATCTCAAGTTTGTGATCAAGTCCCTGATATTGGCAGCCTAATAAGATATATATTGTATTACCGATAAATTATTTCAGAATGTTATAGTTTTTGATATTAATGGTATCTTCAGTCAGTCACGCTGCTGTTTAACCCTTCCTGAGCATCCTGAAAAGAAAAACAGTGAAGGTGTTCTCCTTTGCCACAAAACATATGCAAACTTGCCAGTGGACATCTTTTCAATACACAAAAAATGATTGCTAAGTCTACTATAGTATATTGTAATGCTTTTATTATGGTGCAGAGCCATCATTACACTATAATGTAATATATAATACTATATATATATATATATATATATATATATATATATATATATATATATATATATACACTATATATATAATATATATATATTATACACTATAATTTAATATTGTTTTTTTCGTATCAGTATACGGCTGCTGGATTATGTGAATTTCCCCTTGGGATTAATAAAGTATCTATCTATCTATCTATCTATCTAATGAAAATAGAAAAAAATACGTTCTTGGTTATCATGGTGCCAGAGATCGGTCTAACAAACACGTATCTTCACTATATGAATACCAGGAATCAAAAGGCCAAGGGAATGAGCACCAATAGATGTGGCAGAAATGTAGAATAAGATAAAGTGTAATTACCTGTACTTCTAATTCCCCCTATAGCAGGCACATGTAAGAATGGAAACCACAACTAAACAGATAAGGTTCAATTGTACGTTGAATATAGACTCATTATTAAAATAACCATGTCAATAATTTTTTTAAGAGAGAGCAACAATACGAAAAGAAGAAAGATGAACAGAAGTGTGAAATGGAAATGAATACTGAAAAAAATTGGATTTTAGGCTATTCTCAAACATGGCAGACAGGTATTTAGATGTATATCAGGGAAGAAAAATGCTGCAATAAATGGTGCCCTCTAGTACACAACATTCATACGAGGTGGGTATACTGTATGCATTTTAACGTTTGTTATTGCAATTAATTTTCTGCACATTTAATGTGAAAAAAGTCAGGTTATTCAAAAAAAGTTATACTGGACCCTAATGTTTAATGGAGGTCTCATATGCTAAAACTCAATGGCTATTTAGCTATTTATTTAAGTAACCTTGAATTTCCAAAGCACCTGGATTCTCTGTGATATTACAATAAATATTAAATAGCCAGCATAGATAACATTTTTTTTTTGTACAAATAAGAATTCATCTTTACAAAACTGGAGCTATTCAGCTCATTCACCTTGTTTAGTATTTTCTTAGTGCCATTGTGATTTGAACCCATAAGAAAAGGGCTCACTGGCATGCCATGGGAAGCCAGAAAATGGAAAACAAAGGTTAACTTAAAAAGTGAGTACACATGAGTGCCAGAAAAGGGGTCATCTCAAAGATGTGTACGACAAACCCAACCCACCCTCTCATTTAAACAGAGACACAGTAAACCACATAGCTGCTGCCCCTCCAAAACTGTAAAAAGAGCCATTTTCTCCCAGGCTTACCTGAAAGTTTAAAGAATGAACTAATTGACTCACAAGTGTCCAAAACAATATGTCTGATTTATTCACTGCTCAATGTACTGTACTCTTAGGGCGGAGTGGTGGCTCTGCGGCTAGGGATCTGTGTCGGTAGTAGGAAGGTTGCCGATTAGAATACCATAAATGCCAGAAGTGAATCTACTCTGGTGGGCCCCTGAGTAAGATCTTTAACCTCAATTAGTCCATCCTGGGTATGACGTGTATCTGCATCCAGCCCTGTAAGCAGGTCCTCCACCTTAAAGGGACACCTGTTCAGTGTGGTGCAGAGGTGTCACCCGTTGCATGGCTGCACTCAGATCACAATCTGGGTCGTTCACCATGTGGTGGGTGCAGCAATGCTCTGTAATCAGCTTACGCTCCCAACCTCTCCTCTCTCTCTCTCAATGTACTGTACTTTTATGAATATCTTTGAAAATGATTGGTTTTACAGAAATATTTTATATGAGATTAATGAATAGGTTTGTCATTTAAACAAATTTATTCAGCGATAAGTGGTCCAGAGTACCAAAAGTAAACAGGATGTGAAAATCTAAACTAAGAAAACAGACAAGTTCAGACAAATAGTGTTTAAGTTGCAGCAGGCAAAGTCTGATTTATCCATTGAAAATACTTCTGAATTGTAAAGTTCAGAAGAGTTATAGAGGTGAGCTGTGTTTGTAGTTTTAATATGTGCAAATACCAGCTTGATATCACAGACCAACATGACATCGTCATACTGCATTTGATGATAAAAACAAAAATCTAGACAAAAAAAATCTACCTCTTAAAACAAAAGTGCAAAATAAATACTGTAAATAAATGAATAATATTCATAAAATATAAATCTGACAATATTATTTTGGAAATACTTTAAGTATCCATTTGCCTGTTATGAAAATATTATTACCCATTTTGACATGATATACCACAAATAAAAATGAGTAATACATGTCAAAAGATTCAATATTTACTATTTTAATGAGGTTGTTAATAGCACAGTTAATGAACACTGTTAACAGCTAGTTATCTTATATATAAACGTCTACGTGTGGAAGTGTGTGTGTCTGTCCGCCCGGAAGTGAAGGGTGGAATTGGGGTAAGGGCTCTGCCTCTGAGGAAACAGAAAACTCGCTTAGCTGCTAATAATACAAGCAAGGCGAGTACGTTAGCAAAACGAAACCTCAGAAGAAAGACAAAGTTGCTTAGCCGCTAACATCGGCAAAACAGTATCCATTCACCTCCCGCTGCTAATGCACAAGCGATGCAAGAACATCAGCAAAACGAAGACACCCAGAGCAGTTCCTTTCAATTACCTGACATCTCTATATTTCAGTTTTTTTCTGAAGATTTCAATAATTTCTACGTTCCATGCACGGGCTTACACAGCTAGCATGATATAAAGCTAAAGTGTGACCATTATTTTTCTGTTCAATTATATCTGCCATTTCCAGTTCTCTAGTGTTTCAGCACAGAAAAAAGAAAAACACTTAAAGAAGTATTTTCTCAGTAGGAAGACTGTGATTTGGTTTCATCTGTACTTTTATTGCCTCGCAGTTAGGAGACCTGGGTTGGAGTTTGCATGTTCTCCCCGTGTCTGCATGGGTTTCCTTCGGGTACTCCGGTTTCCTCCCACAGTCCAAAGACATGCAGGTTAGGTACATTGGCGATCCTAAATTGTCCCTAGTGTGTGCTTGGTGTTTGTGTGTGTGTGTGTGTGTGTGCGCCTTGCGGTGGGCTGGCGGCCTGCCCAGGGTTTGCTTCCTGCCTTGCGCCCTGTGTTAGCTGGGATTGGCTCCAGCAGAACCCCGTGACCCTGTGTTAGGAAATAGCGGGTTGGATAATGGATGAATGGATGGATGTACTTTTATTGTACCTACAGCAGTGGTTCACAAGCTGGGAGCAGTCTCATGTAGAGTGAGGGGATACAGTAACATCACGTAAAAGAGTGTGGCCATACTTCACAATATACAGCCACACTGAGGCAAAAGTCACCAGCAATTCATTTTCAAGCAGAACTGAGTAGCACTGCTTGACTACAGAGTGCTAAAGGCATTTCAAGATTGATATGAAATAAATCTCCAAGACCATCTAGAACCTGGGGGCGTCATGCTTTTTGCACATACAACAAAAGGGGTAAGTTGTGGGGAAAAAAATCTCTGATCTCCACTACCTGAAATTCCCATAGCAAATAAAGCAAATTAGGTGTCATTTTTGTTATGCTGTCCTTTAGTTCATGTCTTCAGTCTTATTCTGACATTTTTGCTATCAGTGATTTAAATGTTTTGCTATGAATTCATTAACAGTTTAGATTAGGATTATTTTTATTTGGATAGGAAAGATATGCCAAAGGCTACACTGATTACATGTTAAAACAAAAGGACTCATCATTGCAATATTCCTTATGATGTTGTGGCATTGGAAAGTACCCTCCTACCTTAACTAAATTATCACGTACTAGCCGTCCCCTCGCGGCTCTGCCCGCGTATTAGTGAAGCAGGACAGTGAGGAGGGCTCAGCCCGGCTCCCCACTCCTGATGTCACGCTTCCCCCTCCCTTCAGCCCACAGCCTCTGTCTCAGATTAACGCGAATATATCGCTCCTGCAAGTGAACTATGATTCTTAGGGCAATGAAAGAAATCGCAAAATTAACCAGAATATTCAAGCAAATTAGAGAAAAAAACCTGATCTAAATCCGTTAAATTGTTCTCTCGTTCGCTAGCTAAATGGATGTAAGATACGCCACGAGGCTGGCATGCGAATGAGAAGGGCTCCATGCCCTCCCCTTGGCCCACTGCATATCTCTCGGATTTGTGCAAATAAATCAATACTCCAAGTGAACTATGATACAAGTGCAATGAGAGAAGTCGCAAAATTAATCAGAACATTCAACCAAATTATAGAAACAAACCCAATCTAAATCCATTAAGTAGTTCTCATGTGAAAAGAGGACAGACATACAGACAGACAGATGTTGGATTTTATATATAGAGAGCAAGAGATTAGGAAAATTCTGCATTATTTATAGTCTGAAAATCTAGCTCTGCTTTCTTACGCATAACTGTGATTGACTGCACATTAAACTTTTTCTGCCCTGAAAACAAACTGAAGCAAACAAAGGCTAGTAAGAAGCATCAATGTATAGCATATAATACATTTCAGTTGACAAAAAAATGCATTGTCCAAGTTATTATACTGCATACAGAGCAAGAGCAGCACATCGAAGAAAAAAAAGGTACCTGCTTTCCATCCAGTGTGTAAAGCCGTTTCACAACCCCAGAGTCCAGCTTGATTGCATCAGTGATGTCTGTGAGAACCTGATCAAAGGAGTGAGCAGTCTTCTTGTTGAGGAGAATCCGAACAGCTTTGCGTGGCTTCACCCCACTGCGGATGATGGTGACCAGTTTGGGCCGAATGAAATCCTTGCTCTCTTTAGCCTCTGTTGGGGCAGCTTTGGAGCTGTTCAAAGAGGTGGGAGTGCGACCAGATGCGGACGTCTTCACATTCACTGACCAGTTGGGGTTTACATTCTTTGTGTAGTCCAATTTCTTGAAAGGTTCGATTGATCCACAAATATAACTTTCACCTGAGGATAAAAGAAAGTAAGTGCTGAGTTTTTTACACTAAAAACATTAATGCTTCTAAATCTGTAAAGGTTTCAACTAACTTTTGGAGAACTACAGCCACACATTTCCCCACTCATCAGATGTGTATCAAAGCACCTTCATTAGATGCATATACACACTATGTGTAAATATACATACACTTGAATAATTTTCAAAAACAATAAACCCAAATGAATGTTTTTATGAAAAGACCAGTTTCATATTCTGTTTATAATACTGCACATGCAGGAAATAACCTTTAAATTACTTTGAAGCTCTTGCAAATGTCTTCTACAAAAAGGTCCTCTGAAGATTACCTGCCAAGACAGTTATGTGAGAAGACATGAAAATACCGTATATTATTGAAATGTAAAATGTAACAAGCAAGCACAAAAGATGTTTTCAGGTTTATAATAATGCTCATGTCATGTCCCCCAGCAAGCACAGGGAACAATACCAGAACAAACCCTGGACAGGGTGCCAGTCCACTGCAAGGCGAACACACACACACACACACACATGCACACACTGGCTAATTTAATGTTGCCAATTCACCAAACTCCCATGCCTAAATGGACAATGAGAGGAAACCGGAGTATCCAGAGGAAAGCTATGCAGACATGGAGAGAAGATGCAAACTCCACGCAGTGAGGACCCGGGAGTAATGCTCGACATCATTTTGAGTCCAGATGGTAAAATAAAGTTAAATATTTCTAATAGTTTTGTTTACTTTCATAAGTGTTCCTTCATATTTTTATTGTTTGACATTCACTTTAAGGGACACATTTAAAAAAGTGTTTCTTTGTAAAAGTTTATCATTTTGAATTAGCATTTCAACATTTTAATATCTATTATAAAATAGAAGTAGCAACATATAATAAAAGTTTTATATGGAAGACATGTTAAAAGCACCCCTGAACCAAAAGGCTCCAATAATAAAACAGGTGTAAACGATAAATTTTAACCTTGGGTATAATCAAATTGCTTAAATGTTTCTATGAAACCCCCCTCTGCAACCAAGAATTTCATATCAAAATTCCAGTAAGCATTCCCAACCCGCTCATTTTAATTCTTTTGGTGACTCTTGCAGCTGTGTGAGACAAACCAAGTTACCTCTTTTCCAGCAACTAACACCAACTCCAATCTATGGAATTCCAAGCTGCTCCCAGGGGAGTCAATAAATATAGTCCCTTATGAGTTAAAATATTTTAGCGCCGAATCTACAAGATGTTCCAACTCCTCTTCTTCCAAAACTGAAAATGATCTACAAAGCATGAAATTCAAAACTTCATGGACCTCCAAATTAAAATTGTTATGAGAGACCCTTTAATCTGAACCAAAGTCCCTAGAGTCCTGTTCTTTCTGGAGTATAATTAGAGAATGCACGTAGAACTTCTAATGTCAGCAATTCAAAGAGCAGGCAGGAAGTGAGTGAATGTGTGGGGCTTTAATGAAATACAACGGAAAAGTCAAAGTCAGACTCAATCACTCAGAAGTTTTTATTATCATGATCATAATGATTGGAACAACTGACACAGGACGTGTGTGTGTGTGTGTGTGAATTACACACCCAGACTGTGAGGAGTTTACAGTTTTCCTCTTACGTCTTTGAAGACATTAGATGGTGATACTGGAACGTAATAAAATAAATCTGTTCCATTTATTGTTTATCACTTTCATTCAACTGTCTCAGTGAAACAAACACTGTATGTTAACCAGTAGTGTGGCATTTATTATAGCTTAGGGGATTTTCAATTTTTGACTTGACAATATTTCATCAAAGTTAGGTGAATAGTTATTGACAAGCTTTATTGGACAGAATACCATTTTCCTTATCAAAAATGTTCTTCATCTGCTGTATTATAAAACACTAAGGTTTGTGTATCCAGTCCCTCAGAGCAATCTGATTGGTCAGTTTGGCTTTGGTGACGCAAAGAAAGAGGAAGTGCGAGTGTGAGACACACAAGAAGGAGTAAAGGCGCAAGCAAAGAATTGCCTTCAAAGACAGAAAGTACAAAACTCGACAGGAGGTGAGAAAGATGCCTCAAAAATAATGACATAGTCTGCAAAGCAGAATTTACACGAACACGCTAGAAAAAAGCGACCACCAGGGAAAAGAATCTATATATATAATTCACTAAGGGCACGCAAGACAGTGAGCACAAGCAAGACAGAGAGCGCATACAAGCCAGAGAGCCATGCCCGCCAACTCACACAGCCCCGCCCGCCAACTCTAACTTAGGGCAAGCAAGACAGAGAGCCACGCCCGCCAACTCACACAGCCCCGTCCACCAACTCTAATCCTACTTTCTCGTACACATTCGCTCTCGATCAAACAGCAATAATTAGCAAACAAACAAAGATAACTGGCAGTAACAGTGCAAAATTCACAATTGGTATGCCAGTGTGAAAAGATAAGTTTTGAGGGCAGTTTTAAAATGTGTTATTGAATCGAGCTGATGTATATGAGAGAGAAGAGAATTCCCAAGTTGAGGAGCACTATGAGAGACGCTCAAGCTCCCATAGTACAGAGTTTGATGTGTGGTACAGAAAGTACAGCTGCAGATGAGAATCCGAGTGAGCGAGAAGAGTGTCAGTCTGTTGGAGATCAGTGAGGTTGTGGAGAGCTTTAAATGTTAAGAGCAGTATTTAGTATTGTATTCTGTAGTTAACAGGGAGCCAGTGAAGTTGAGAGAGAATAGGTGTAGTATGTTCAGTGGATTTAGAACAGCAGGTTATTATCCTGGCAGCAGAATTTTAAATAAACTGTAAGCGATGGGTACGTTTTTGTGGGATGACAGATAGAATAGCATTACAGTAATCTATACGTGAGGTGACTTGGGCATTAACCAATACTTTAGTACTGGGTTGAGTAAGAACAGGACGAAGTCTTGAAATGTTTCAGAGATGGAAGAAAGCAGTCCGAGAAATGTTACTTATACAGGAGGAATTATTTAATTATTATAATAATTAATTGCATGTAAACGATTCACCAAAATCTGTTGTATGTAAACGATACTGTTTAAAACGTTATTGTTTTTTCATCAGAAAACCCAGTTTCCACGTCTACCTGTATTATTAAATGGCACTTTTACCACTCGCAATAGGGCGGACGCGCTGACTTATCGTGTCGACTGGGCAACACAGTGAATGCCGCGTCTATCTATATATGTCTATGTTTTCCGTAGCCTGCTACAGGAAGGTACTCTCTCGACCATTGGCATAGGTTTCGCTCCTTGCTATTTTCGTTATACTACGATGGTGGTTTCTTAAGCCTTTGTTATACTGAATTCCTTTCTCACCATTTTCTGTTCCTATTCTTACACCGCCGTATGCTACAGCGGGCTTCGGCTAGTACAGAATAAAGGTGTTGAATGTATATATAGGGCAAGAGATAACAATATTTTTAAACGATTCTATTGTCTTCCAGGGCTAGTATTTTTATAGCATATACAAAATAAGCAATGGTCCAGAATCCCTATTGAAACTGTTTTGGGTCTAATGTTTTTCACATTTTACTTAGAAAGTTATATTTCAAACATCTGCAACTCATGCTGGAAAGTGCAAGGAAAGCAATAACAGGACTACTAGGGTTAACTTTTTTATTATGTCTTCCAAAATGTGTGTGAAAATGGGACAAGTGTTTTTATTTCATTTTGCTGATGTGATCAGGCTTCCCCTGGTCGATTATGTTAATACAAAAAGCGGCATGTTCCTTATAAAAATGGCCACAGGGATGTATTACAGTCTGGATTAGTAACTAGCACAGAGTTGGGATGTAGACAGACAGCTAAAACTAGTAAGCAGTGCAGAAACTGAGAAAAAAATGCTGTAAATTAGAGCAGATAAACAAGGCATGAAGTTACAATGGTGAAGACAAGTATGTCGGATTGTATTTTTGAGGTTCAGGGTGTATAAGCGCAAATAAATCAACCAGTCCACACCAGTCCAAATCAAAATAAGATTTTTTTTGATCACCACTGTCAGAAATCTATGCTTATGTTTGAATATGACTTTAAAAAAAGAAGATACAGTGGGATATTGGCATCACAACAAAATTAATTCTTACGTCTAATATTTATCTATGTATGTAGCATAAAATCAAATAACCCATTGGTATAACTTCCACCAACTTCAACAGAATCTCTTCATGTCTCTAATTACCCTTAATTGCTTTCCTGCAATAATAGTAGTAATCATCCCACTAATAAGGTACATTAATTGAGTCTTTAAAGTACCAGGCTACAGCCAAAGAAAAGAGAACAAGCAGAAAAATGACAGACGGTTTATCTTGAGTTCTTACAATATATGTCACATATATGATCAGACATTTCCTGGTCACCAAGTTCTTTGCTGCATCTAGTTCTATGTCATGTTTCTACAGGATTAACAGACATATCCATCCTGCAACTCTCCTGCGACTTGAGCACATCTTTCTCAGTTATTAATTTGTGTCAGTGCTTCAAATGAAATACACACACTTTCTACAAAACCATATTCAACTCTTCCTACAGTTGAATGAACAATAAAGCATCCATGCCTTGCTACCAGCTGAGTGTTAGGCTCAAGAGTTATTCTGATGCTTAAGCAATGGTAGGTGACTTTGACACAGAAATTTAAGGATGTGATAACAGCAAACAAACAACTCACAGCTGACCCCTACTTGGTGGTTGCAATGTTCTTCATGCGTTAATAGAGGTCTTCCTCCATGACATAGGTGTTAAGATAATTACTGAAATGAAACTTGTCCAGTTCAAGTGAATGTCTGTGTGTGTGAGTGTGCTATGTAACAGACTAAAGGCCAGTGTCGAGTGGGTAAGTACCAGTTCACTGTGACCTTGAAATGGATAAAATGGGGTTTGAAAGTAGTGGGAAGTAATGGAGAGAAAGATAAAGGATGCAGGTAGTCACTTGACTAACTAAATATACAAAATGATCCCCAAAACAACGTGTAATAAGGTAAAAGGTCATTTACAATGAAGCAGAAGCCCTTGGAATCTGTTCTAAAGTTTGCCAATATGAGATAGGAAGGTGAAGAATACTTGGCTGCGTACTCCAAAGATATGTGATTAGAAAATGGGTAACAAAAAAAAACTCTCATTTTAAAGGATTTCCTTAAAAGTAAACATTACTTTCCAGGCACACTTAAAATATAGTTTTGACTAGCAAGTATGGCACTTTACATTAAAGTTAAAAGCAGACAATAAAAAAAATTACCTGTCTGAAAAATTAAGTTGTGCGAGGAAACCCACTCCTGTATCATTTTCATGCAGTGCAAATTACTTGATGCCACAAATGTGGAGGTATCTGCCCTCAAATGCCCCAGTTCCCACTATTAAACACCACATAATCAGATTCATAGATATTAGATAAACTTTTCTCAAAACTTTTCTGTAACATGCATCTTTGTCTTTAATTCTTTTAGTGTTACATTTTATGAAATTCATAATTCTTATACAAAACTGCAGTCTACTTTTCATACTAATAGGTGATGGGAAAGAAAGCAGTAAGTTATCTATCGTCTTAGTGACACATTCAAAGCTCTATAGATGGTGTATGAAATTCACAATTGAGAAGCTACTGTAAATTTGATGCTTTTTCACTGTATTGTAATCAAGACCACCCCATTGTTTTTTGTTTTTACAACTAATATCACTTATAAAATCTACATATTCCATGTGCCTCTTTACAAAATCCCAGATGCAAAACAGCAACTAGTTGTTGTATTTTCTTTATTATATAGCACTTTATGCTAGAGTCTAGAATGGTAATTATGTTTCACTTCCTCGAAGAAGATTTTCTTCCCTTTTTTATTTTTTTTCCCCTACTCTTAAAGTTTTACTCTGTCTGTTGGCCTAGCTCTGTTTTTCATTGGTGGGGTTGATTTGATTTGAACTTGGTTTGTCAAGTTTGATTTGCTTGTATGGAATGTTACTTGCTTTTAATAACTTCAATAAAATGTTGAAAAAAAAGTTATTTTATCATTTACTACACTTTTTATACATTTTAAAACAAACTTGCAAAATTCTAACTGCAATTGCACAGTAATGATGAACAAACTAATATTTGTCATACTTTGTGAAGTTTCTAAACTCTTTCGAGACTCCACCCAACGGGACAACACACCGAAGAGCGTCCTGAAGCGAGATCACCGCATCTATGGAAGACTGTTTATCCTTTGCTAGTGCAACCGCAAGTTACCAGTGCTGCAGCGGCTTGCCGTCAAAGAAACTCACAGCTGATCGCGGTCGCACTATAAGTGACTGTCGTCGATGGATGATGCAAAGAACATTATAAATTCAGGGAACACTATTACTTGGTCACTAACCTGGCCATGACCCTGCCTGACTGCTGTGTCTGTATATAGGAGAATGGTAGATCCCACTACAATAAATAACTTTGCTGTTCCTGTTTCAAGCTGAATAAAGCTGGTTTTGCTAAAGTTATGAGACTCAGCCTCATGTGGATTCACACGTCACAACTTGCCATTTTCAAAAAGTTTGGAGAATGGATGGATGGATGGAAATCAAACGTTTCCATGATTCCATGATTCCTTGTATATTAGTGTCATGCAGACTATGGTGCTTATTGAGTCAATACATCAAAATATTTGAATGAATTTTTGGTCCCTTGGCCAGCAATTTGCTTTTGGTCAGACCATTTGTAGTGAGAAAGAGTGCAACAAGAAACCAGATCCACTCAAAGATTATAATCGGAAATGCTACTAGTGACAGGAGTGGGAGGCCTCCATTCTCTGAACTCCTCCCTCCATAATAAGCAATCCACCAACTCTTCAACCAGACATTGAATTCTAAAAACAAGAATGGTGTTTTCTAATCCACTTCTGATTAGGTACTGGTTAGAGTTGGGCCAGTCTGTAATGATGGAGATTCATAGACAATTCGTCCTGTCGCTGCACTGCAGGTCAAACGATGTCACGCTGTGGTCAAGGATGAAGATGGCCTTACTGCTGTGCGTCACAGCTCCAAGTTGGCTATGCTGAATCAACTACAAAAGACTGAATGATTTTTAACTACAGAACTTGAAAAGAAGGCTTGTAATGTAAGATGTGTGTCAAAACATTATGTGATGAATTAGCCATTATCTGCAGTATAAAAAACGTCTAAAAATGTCCTTCTCGAGCTTTGTAAGTGCAGTCTTATAAATCAAAAATAAAACAGAAATAAAACATTAATAAATGAGGAAATTAATAGCCAATATTGTTCTATTACCCTTGCCCAAATCCTTTATTCAAACACATCTCAAGTAATGACAACTTCTTATCTGTTTTAATGAGGACTGGATGGCCCACTTATTGCTGCTCTTGCATATTCTCTTTTGCTGGTTTTGCAGAACAATTTACTTGGCATTATCAATATTAATATTTTAAGCATGTAAAAATCTTTATCACATAGTTTAGTTTTAACAAAACCCATTTTGTATAACATCAAATATCTTCAAAAAAGTATGTGCTCCTGTTGTTATTATTGATAGACTGGTCGTGGTGAAAAAGGAGCTGAGCCGTAAGGCAAAGCTCTCAGTTTACCAGTCAATCTACTGTATGTTCTGCAGGGTGTCTGGGCTTTCCCTTAAAGATCGGGTGAGAAGCTCAGTCATCCGGGAGGGGCTCAGAGTAAAGCCGCTGCTCCTCCGCATCGAGATGAGTCAGATGAGGTGGCTCGTGCATCTGATCAGGATGCCTCCTGGACGCCTCTCTGGTGAGGTGTTCTGGGCACATCTAACCGGGAGGAGGCCCTGGGGAAGACCCAGGACACGCTGGAGGGACTATGTCTCTCGGCTGGCCTGGGAATGCCTCAGGATTCCCCCGGAAGAGCTAGAAGTGGCCGGGGAGAGGAAAGTCTGGGTATCTCTGCTCAAGTTGCTGCCCCCGCGACCCAATCTCGTATAAGCGGAAGAGGATGGATGGATGGATGGATGGATGAATAACTAAAATCACTGGTTACCTAATAAGCCTTTGTCTTTTAGTGATCATTTATTCAAAACTACCTAGCAGTGAGCAATTATTATCGGAGGGTCATGTTACTATTTACCACTTTACCTAATCTCTTCAATTTGTTATGTGCTACTGTATTTACAGTATAAAAAAAAGAAACTTAACATGTTTTTATATACAAAAATTGGCTTCCTTAAATAACATGAAAATATCCACATTTCCGAGAATATGCTTTTACTTGCATTTGACATGTCAAGCAGTAAACTTTGCTTTGTTTAGCAAGCAATTATGGGCATGTTGTTTAGTTTGACTCTAGGTGCTGAAGATATCAAAAGAAAATGGGAAATTGGAGAGTAAACAAGGAAGGGATGGGAAGTCAGTTAACCTAGGTCAGATTTGAGTAACCTTTCCTTGTATCGTAAATGGTACATGGCTTTGATCTTTGAAATTCCATTAACAGTAGATATCCTGAAGATCTGATAACATCTTGACTTTAAGACTCTTCTACACTGTTCTGGTGAACACATTTAAATGGGTTTTTGTTACATTGGGTGTTTGGGGATTGTTTGGGTGGAAGGGTTACTTTTGTACTTATGATGCATATGTGTATTTATTTAAATTTTACAAGCTTTACCAAATCAAATGTCATACAACTGGAATTTAACACAAAGTAATGACCGAGGGCTCAGTAGTTTATTTTTTCGGAGAGCCTTTAAAATCTTTTTTCTTTTTTTTTTGGATACGTTAGTCTTGTTTTTATTTGTTACTTCTATCTTTGTCACATCATCAAACTACCATCGTGTAGTTTATTTTCTTTGATGTTCTTTCCCATCTCCTGTATTATTTTCATGGGAATTGTCACATTGTGCTGACGATACCAGACACTGCCATCAGATCACCAATAAAAGAAAAGATGATGACCCATCTGATCTTGAATCTGAAACAAGAGATCTAAATCACCTGTAAAATAAAGAATGCTTTTTAAAGACTTTGGACATAAGCAAGTATAAGTATTTTAACTGTTATGGTCAAGCCAGCATTCCTCCTGCTTCTTTTTATCTTCTTTGTTCTATTTTTTAAAATTGTTTATTGCTTTCTATCATCTCTAATTTTATTGCTCTAATTTTTATTATTTGTGTAATTATGTGTTTTTTTCTTAATTTTATTCTATTTAGTCATTACTTAGTTCCCGGTGTTATCCAATTCTCTTATGTTTCTTGCATTTTGTGGTCAGACCCCCAAGAGACAGTGCCACCCTCCTATCACCATTAAGGGACCACCCACAAGTCTATAAAGTCAGACTGGGAATTGAAGTCTAGTGCTGTAATACATCACAGGAAGTGATGTCAGCCTGACATCCCATGTGTGTTTTGGGGAGAGATCAAGAAGACCTTTATGCTCAGGAACTTGTATATTCTTTTGGATCGTGTTTTGATGCTGTTGGCTAGGACTGCCTTTGGCAACTCCTTTTTGCCCCTTTGAACCTTTTTGTTTCATGTTTTCATTTAATTCAATACATCCTCCCTAATAAAGATTTCTTGAGGCTTTGCTCTATACAAGCCAGGAGTTAAGGGTGACCTTCTCCCTTCTGAGGCACTTTGAGTGTGTTTTCGGACATTATGTGATATATTTTGCACTCAGAGCCAAGTGCATTTTTGGACAGTGTAGGCCATAGATAGCCACTCAAGTGGAAGCTACACTTCCCTTTGGTGCACCTCCTCTGTGCGGGCTGTTGGGATTCTGTCCTGCTTCCATGGGTGTTTTGATGACCTCACACCACCTTAGCAACTTGTCAGATCAGTTAAACCACAACATTGACTTTAACTTATGAACATAGCTTTCTTCTTTTGGTTTTTTTTTTCCCTAAGGTGCTACCAGCTATAAGAGACAATTCCTTTGAACATTCTTTGAAAGACCTTAAATTTCCCGGTTATAACATTAATCACAACAGGAGCTATATCATCAGTAATAGTTTCTCTACCCTTTAATACCAGCTAGTCTTAATTTAATATTTTGTTTCTCCTATTATAATTAGAAACTGTATTAACTTGATTTATATATGTAGTAGCAGTCAGCCAGTCATTGTCCAACCCGTTATATCCTAACACAAGGTCACAGGGGTCTGCTGGAGCCAATCCCAGCCAACACCGGGCGCAAGGCAGGAACAAATCCCAGGCAGGGTGTCAGCCCACTGCAGGACACACACCAAGCACACACTAGGGACAATTTAGGAACCTAACCTGCATGTCTTTGGACTGTGGGAGGAAACCCACGCAGACACGAGGAGAACATGCAAACTCCATGCAGGGAGGACCCGGGAAGTGAACCCGAGTCTCCTAACTGCGAGGCAGCAGCGCTACCACTGCACCACCTATGTAGTAGCAATACATATTGTACAAGTTGAGCATTCCTAATCCAAAAATCAAAAAATGCTTCGAATTCTGAAACTTTTTGACCATTAACATGACACCACCTATATTGCCTCTAATTTGTATTACTGCTGAGGGGATGTGAACAACATACACTGATCAGGCTCAACATTAAAAGCGCTGAGAGGTGAATTAAATAACATTGATTATCTTTTTATATTGGCACCTGCAAAGGGCTGGACTATATTAGGCAGTAAGTGAATAGTTAGTTCCTGAAGGTGACGTGTTGGAAGCAGGAAAATTACCAAATGTAATGATCTAAGAGACTTTAAAATGGGACAAATTGCAATGGCTAGATGACTGGGTCAGAGCATCTCTAAAACGGCAGGTCCTACAGGGTGTTCCCAAAATGCATTGATCAGCATCTACCAAAAATGGTCCAAGAAAGGACAACCAGAGAATCAGCAACAGGGTTATGGGCACCCAAGGCTGATTGATACGGGCAGGTAGCAAAGGCTTTGCTGTCTAGTACAATCCCACAAAAGAGCTACAGCAGCACAAATTGCTAAAAAAACGTAATATTGGCCACAAGAGAAAAGTGTCAGAACATACAGTGCACTGCAGCTTGCTGCATAGCCACCAACCAGTCAGAGCATCCAAGCTGCCCCCTGTCTACCGCCGAAAGCACCTATACTGCACCTGCGAGTGCCAGAACTGGACCACGGAACAATGGAAGAGGGTAGCCTGGTACAATGAATCACAATATCTTTTAGATTATGTGGATGGCTTGGTGCATATGCATCCTTTACCTGGGGAAGAGATGGCAGCAGGATGTCCTATGGGAAGGAGGCAATCCAGTGGAGGCAGTGTGATGCTCTAGTCAATGTTCTGCTTGGAAACCTTAGGTCATTGCACTCATGTGGATGCTATATAAATAAAATGTATTATTATAACTTTGACAAGTACCAATGACCTAAAAAATTGTTACCGACCCCTTCATGGCAATGGCATTTAATGTTTTGGCTAATCAGTTGATGTGTAGGTTCCAAACCATTCAAAACTGCTGAATGGAGCCCATTTAAAAAAAAAAAAAGTAGAACATTCCACACCACGGGTCAGATTTATAAAACTTGAATATGCACGAAAAAGGGCTCAAAATGTGTGCATGCAATATTCCACACAAACATCAAGACTTGATAAGAGAACCTACATACTGTATATTTACAGCAACTCTGACCTATCCGTGAGCAACTGTGAAACTATGAAATGGCGACACCCTTGATCAGCTGGGGAAATGCAGCCAAATTAGTTAAATGATGGCTCTTGCACGAAATCGATCATATCTCATAGCAATTATTGGAATGTGTTTTCATGTCACAAATATATTAGAATTCAGAAATGATGGATATGATGTACAGACTCTGTTTTAGTTCCCTATTTTTGTTCCCTTTTAATAAGGCCAATGCTGCGCATTTGCACTGAAGAATGTTTTAAAGTTTTTAAATTGGTTTATATTAGATACCTGTTGTCACTTCAAAGGGAATTGGCCAACAGGTCAGGAATATCTCAGCCAAACTTTACTCCATTATGCCCACTATCCTGGAAGCCTTTAACCAATTGACAAGGTGGTACATCCAGTCTTTATATGGTGTGCCTGTACATACATACTGTAAAAATGACATAAAAAGGCAATTTACAGCAGTGTCCATTTTTCCTAATATTCTCAGTACAGCTTACTACACTTGTATTGCAATTAGGGCACCTAGTAAGAATGAAACTGGTTTTGATCACCTTAGGCAGTGACATTTTGTTAATACTGTAGTTATCTGAGATATTCCTGACCTGTCAACCAGGTCTCTGAGAAGTGACAATAGGTAGCCAATAAAACCTGATGAAAAACCAAAAAAGTTCTTCAGTGCAAATACGCAGCATTGTTTCTCTTAAAAGAGAACTATAATACAGTTTGTGAATTATTTTTATATCACTTTTGGGGTTTAATGTGAATATTAATGACTTCTCAGTGAATCAGCATACACATGAGTTCTCATTTATCTGGTTTGGCAGCATTTCCCTACTTGATCATGTGTGTCCCCAAGATATCTCATTATGTATAAACAAATATTTAAAAAAAAAAAACAAATAAATAGATAAATAATTTGAAAATATCTGAAACCTGAAACACTTCTGGTCCCAGGGATTTCAGATTATGGATACTCAACCTGTCTAAGCTGATTGATATTTACCTGGCAGTAGCAATCTGTTGGGCACATTCTGTGGAGGAATATTTTGGAGGAAATTAAATAAGTTTTGATCATTGAATCTGGCAGCAGACTAGTGTGAACGCTGGCCCCGGCACAGACAGACGGACAACATTTTTGCATCCACACACTGTTTATTTACACTATTTACACAATATGCAAAGTACGTGCACTCACGAACCCCCAGTGCTGCTGGCACTGAATCCCCCAAAAGTCCAGGGCCCACAGTCTCTGTGCCTTTGCTCTGGCCGCCTCCTGTCCTCTCTCCAGCTCCATCTTAATGCCTCCCGACTTCCACCGCTGACTGAAGGGAGGCGGCCCCTTTATGGGGAGCCGGATGGGCTCCAGCTGCTCCCCGGCACTTAACGGTGGCCACACCCCTGTGTGGCGGAAGTGCCGGCTGCGCACCCAGAAGCCGTCCGTGTCTCCCCGGAATAAACAGGCACTAGGTTGCCGCCTGGCGGTGGCCACGGGTCCCTACAGGGCTGGGCATCCAAGCCCTGTACCCGAGGCCCCCTGTGTAACCAGGACGGACGCCCCCACTCGGTCTGGAGGAGGCACACGCCCTCCTCCGGTCCTCTAAGGCGTCCCGGCCGGGCTCCATCCCCGGCCGAGGGCCACACGGGATGAACCGGCATCGGGGCGCCGTCTGGCGGTGGCCACGGGCCCCTACAGGGTAGGGCTTCCATGCCCTCGACCCGTGGCTCCCAACAGAACCAGGACGGACGCCCCCTCGCGGTCTGGAGGAGGCACAAGCCCTCCTCCGGTCCTCTAAGGCATCCCGGCCGGGCTCCATCCCCGGCCGAGGGCCACACGGGATGAACCGGCATCGGGGCGCCGCCTGGTGGTGGCCACGGGCCCCTACAGGGTAGGGCTTCCATGCCCTCGACCCGTGGCTCCCAACAGAACCAGGACGGACGCCCCCTCGCGGTCTGGAGGAGGCACAAGCCCTCCTCACGTCCTCCTGGGCGTCCCGGCCGGACCACACTAGATATGACTTGTGGGCCTTTAAAGGCCAAATTTACAGTAGACACTTCAGTTGCATACACCACTAATGATAAATTCAGAGCTTCTTCAATTAAAGTAGCCATTTTCCATATTAATGCTGGGCTACATTTTCTTGCACTTGTATCTGCCAAACACTCTCACAGTCATAATTTAAGGAAATGCTTCACCACTGATTAACCAATCAAAACACAGCACTTGCTAGTGCAGCCCACTCTCTCATCTGTGCCAGGTGACAAGCGGTTTTTATTTCTTTGCATGTTTCATATTGTGTGTGCAGTTACTGAAATAAATTAAAGAAATTTAAAAAAAACAACAAAAACATTTTATGAAACCTTTAAGTATTTATGCTCATATCACTATTTTGATTTAGTTATTGTCCCATTTTACATTACGTTTTAATTTGTATATTTATTTAATCCTGTCCAAATTACTTCTCAATAGTACTCACTCATCTATTGGAGTATATTTTATAATGTATGTACTAATAAAATGGAATGCATTATTCATTCCAACTGATGGTGCATCACAAAGATTAGCACCAAATGTTATATGATTGAAACAACAGACAAACTGGCATTTTAACTTCAGAAATGAATGTTTAAAAAGTACACTAGTCTCATTTGAGTCCATTATACATTCTAGCGAGCTGCCTTCATTAATGTAACAAAATTAGAGCAGGAATAAATAAAGAACAAATTCCATCAAGAGGTATAAAGAAGCCACGTTTTGAGATGTGTGACAGTCAATGTACTACAGTACAATTACCGGTAGTACTCACCCAATCAGCCTTTTGTATTTCTTACCATATTTTTCTATTTCAAATGTTATTTATTAGTTAATGGTATTGTTGTATACGCCATCTGTTGAAAGGAAGGATGCTGTGCATTTTATTAATGCAAGTGAAACCCTCTCAATAGATCTATGCAAAAAGAACTTACTAATTTCTCTCATATTGCATGGGAAGGGTGACAGTGATATCAACAAATAAATGAACCTAAGACTGGTTTCTGCTAAAGAACAATAAATAACTAAATAAAAGACATATGCACTTTCTCATGAATATAAAAAAATGAAATGCCCCTAAAACTTAAGCATATCCACCTTCTCATTTAAAATAACTTTAGCAATAAGCAAAAAATACAAATACAAAAAGCATTGTTTTGAATATTAAATACATTTATCATATTATAATAAACTTTGTGGTAGCTACCTGTCGTTGGCACACATTGGAGCTCAGATGAAATGATGACAAAGAAAGTCCATCCATCCATCCATTGTCCAACCCGCTGAATCCGAACAGGGTCACGGGGGTCTGCTGGAGCCAATCCCAGCCAACACAGGGCACAAGGCAGGAACCAATCCTGGGCAGGGTGCCAACCCACCGCAGGACACACACAAACACACCCACACACCAAGCACACACTAGGGCCAATTTAGAATCACCAATCCACCTAACCTGCATGTCTTTGGACTGTGGGAGGAAACCGGAGCGCCCGGAGGAAACCCACGCAGACACGGGGAGAACATGCAAACTCCACGCAGGGAGGACCTGGGAAGCGAACCCGGGTCTCCTAACTGCGAGGCAGCAGCGCTACCACTGCGCCACCGTGCCGCCCACGACAAAGAAAGTAAATCCTTTATGTACAGCTTTACTGTTGCCAACAAGCTACATCTACACCAAGAACATAAAGATGCACAATCCCTAGTAATGCTATAAATTCCTTAAGCCCTTTGTCCAGACTTGAATATTCCCAATCTGTTTAAGAAACTCTTCTTTTGTTTCTTGACTCTTGTAGAGTATGCAAACTGCCTCTTTATCCACATTCCCATTAACTCCCAGCTATGATGACGAACCCTCCAATCCACCTTCAAATTGGCTCTCTCTACCATTCAAAAACTCCTACGTCTGTCATCTGTGTCTGAGCCACTCCTAGAGGGTTAAAATGACACATTTCATACAGAAACATGTGGGATATCGCTTTAGACCAGGGATGGGCAATGTCAATTCTGGAGGGCCACAGTAGCTGCAGATTTTTGTTCCAACCCAGTTGCTTAATTAGAAACCAATCCTTGCTAATCTGAGACTTTATTTAATTTTATGGATTATTAGTCGGTAATGTTAGGTTCTTATATTGTAGATTTTTTTTCCCAGGATATCATCCAAATGATTTGAAGCCTAAAACTGATCATTTTCAGTCTATCACATTTATCTCTTAAGTATTTTATTAAACCAAATAGTGCCTGATGAATCCACACAGGTGTAAATGGAAACAAGTCAGATGGAGTCCTGCTGGCTCCTTTGTCATTTGTATCTTGTTGCTAATAAGGAGCCATTAAAAAAAACAGTGAATGCAGTTGTTAAAGACTGAAATAAGTAATTAAGGGTGGGGAACTTTTACAAGCGAGACCACTAAAATGAACCATCAAAATGTCACTTCAGCAATAAGTGCTTCATTAGCAATAACTGATTTCTCATTAAGAAACTGGGTTGGAACAAAACCCTGCAGCCACTGAGGCTCACTGCTACTGACTTTGCCTAAGGTCAGCAATTACAAATTCTTTATTTTGAGCCTTTGTTAGACATTCAGCCCTCTACGGACCTCTATCAGAGGGTGAAAAATGACAAATATCTATTAAAACTGAGAACTTAAATTGTAGCATACATTTAATACTTCACTGCGGTGGGCTGGCGCCCTGGCCAGGGTTGGTTTCCTGCCTTGCGCACTGTGTTGGCTGGGATTGGCTCCAGCAGACCCCCGTAACCCTGTAGTTAGGATACAGCGAATTGGTTAATGGATGGATGGACGGATTTAATACTTCAAATATTTGATGCAATTATTCTTGTTTGTTATGTCATTCTGCCTACTAACATAATTTATGAACTCTCTGCGTTAGGGCAGTTTATGCTAATTCAGACCTTTTTCAATATTATGGAGCTTGGTCGTATTCTGCTTGGCACTCCAATATCCTGCATGCAACCCCCAGCTTTGTCGATGTTGTGATTGTATTTTGTATTTTTAGCGTTATGGCAGATAAACAGCAGGTATGGGTACCTCTGAGATCGCTTTTTGTAGCCTTCCCCTAAACCATGAGACTGAACAATCTTTGTTTTCAGATCTTTTGAGAGTTGCTTTGAGGATCCCATGCTGTCTGTCACTCTTCAGAGGAGAGTCAAAGGGAAGCACAACTTGCAATTGACCACCTTAAATACCTTTTACCACTCATGATTGGACACCCCTGTCTATGAAGTTCAAGGCTTAACAAGCTAATCCAACCAATTTGGTGTTGCAAGTAATCAGTATTGAGCAGTTACATGCATTCAAATCAGCAAAATTACAAGGGGACCCACATTTTTGCACAGCCAGTTTTTCACATTTTATTCAATTTCTTACAACTCAATACTGCTTCACTATAAATCTTTGTTCGGAAAACACCCCAGTACTCCGATGTTCCTAGGAAATGAAAGACATACCATTGTTATTGTTTTGTTGGCTGAGAGGGGGTCCCAAACTTTTCATACAACTTATATATATGGTAATTCATAGAAGGGCTGAAAACTACGAGCAGTAGGTAAAGGGGAATAAGGTTTATTTGTTTGCAAAAAGAATTTAGGGATTTGTGCAATATGCAAGGGCGATTGTTGTGTGATTTTTTTTGGTTCACATTTTAATAAGCACCTCATTTTTGGGTCACAATTTATTTTATAGAAAGTGAACTTTAAACTGCTTTGAACTCTTTCTCTACTGCCGTGAATGGTAACCCCATTCTTGGAAACACCAACAGCTGTTCTGGACACTTTCATTCAATCACTTCTTGTTGGTTCTGTTTAGTAGTTTACCTTGTATTGCTAACCTCAAGTTATAATATAAAGGTCATCACAAGGTGGGTGTGTTATAAAAGGCATGAGTAAATATTTTGCATGTTAAATTCCCTACAAGATTTTTAAATCAGAAGCAGGTAACGTTTTGTTTAAAACTTTTTTTTTTCATCTGTTCTTAGGATTGACTGCAGTGGTATTAATTACATTCCTCCAATCTGACGTTTGTTGTCAATTGCTTATTAACTGTTACTTTTAATTCACTCCATATGTAGTCTACCACTCATTCATCCATTCACTGCAAAGTATGAGGCACACGTTGTCAAGTGACGAGATTTAGGAATGTGAAACCATAGTCCAGACTGGACTGTGCCTCTGACATGGACATGAGCAACACTGGAGCAGCACAAGGAACCCTTATGTTACTTTTTCTCTTTATCCTGAACACCTCATACTATAAATATAACACCTGATCATGTCACCTGCAGAAATTTTCTGACAATTCTGCACTCATGGGGTCCTTCAATAAGGGGGATTAGACAAAGTATAGGAATAGAGACATCCTTCATATATTCTACAAGTCTGCGATGGACGGCCAGTGTGATTTTTTTTTCCTACTCTGTAATGTTCTGTAACATCACTTCAAAAGAGGCCCAATGAATTAACAAGCTAATCAAGAAGGAAGGCTCAGTTATGGGACTCACTCCGGACCCCCTGGAGGTAGTAGGAAAGGAAAGAATTGAAACAAAACTGAATGTCATTATGAACAATGGCACACACATTCTCTCTGACACACGAAGACCGATGAATTTCAGCCAACAAATTATTCAGCAGAAGTATGTCAAGAAACACTACTGTGACTCCTTTATGCCAACAGCAACACACCTGAATAATGCATCACTGTAACCTGGTCTGCCAAGTCAGAAGGTTTTCTTTCTTTTCAGTCAGTCATTATGGTGTATATTTGGGATGGGTTTGTTGTTAGTTATAATGTAGTAATATTATTTATTTATTTATTTATTGTTGCCCTGTAAAACGCCAGTTCTCCCTAAATTAAGATCTATCTATCTATCTATCTATCTATCTATCTATCTATCTATCTATCTATTATATAGTGCATATCTATCTATCTATCTATCTATCTATCTATCTATCTATCTATCTATCTATCTATTATATAGTGCATATCTATCTATCTATCTATCTATCTATCTATCTATCTATCTATCTATCTATCTATCTATTATATAGTGCATATCTATCTATCTATCTATCTATCTATCTATCTATCTATCTATCTATCTATCTATCTATCTATCTATTATATAGTGCATATCTATCTATCTATCTATCTATCTATCTATCTATCTATCTATCTATCTATCTATCTATCTATCTATTATATAGTGCATATCTATCTATCTATCTATCTATCTATCTATCTATCTTTTCGAGGCAGGGTCCTCATTATTAATAACTTAATAGCCTCCATGTTCTGGCATAAGTTACAGTGTATAGACCCTCCAATATCGGTCATCAGGAACATCCAGGCAATACTTTTAGATTTCTTTTGGGATGGCCTGCATTGGGTAAAGCGCAGTGTCCTGTATCTGCCTGTAGAAGAGGGCGGTCAGGGACTCATTGACTTGGTGAGCAAGATGGAGGCCTTTAGGTTACAGGCATTACATCGGCTCTTATACGGCCCTGAGCACCTACCATGGAGACAGCTGGCCTTTACCTTATTTCGTGGGGTAAGGAATTTAAATTTTGCTGAACATTATTTTTTATTACATTCTGCCAACGTTGTTGGGTCTGACCTGCGAATTTTATAAATCTGCACTTCAGGTTTGGCACAGAAAGTTCAGAAGGACCAGGCTAAATCTGGAAAGTATTTTTGGTTCTTGGAAGAACCTTTAGTCTGGAATCCTCTTTTAGATTGTTCGTTATTATTTTCTGACTCATTCGTATCAATTCTTTTAAACAAAAGAATTTTAAAAATAAGACATTTATTTAATACAAATATGAGGTGCTGGCACACCCCTGCCCACCTAGCGACAGTCCTGGGGATCAGATCAGTACGCTTGGTTGACATTTTTCTTAGTCAAGTACAAACAGCACTGCGGAGGTCAGGAGCGAGTTCACTGTGTGCGAGTACTTCACAGGTGAGGGACACCAGAAGCAGAGATGACATCACCCACCATCATTGTAAGACCACACGTCACTGACCACACTGACAGACCTGGACACCTTCTCAGATTTGGGACTCTGGTCGAGAAAGACTTTGAACTGTTTAACAAAAAAGAACTTTATAAACTGTGTGTCAAAGTGACATTTTATAACCAACTGAAAGGGTTGCCAGATACTTTGTGGAGGAAAGAACTGCAGGTCTCAGAGAACATAACACCTTCATGGAGAGCTTTTTATAAACTCCCGTTACAGAAAAGACTTGGGGATCTGCAGTGGAGGATAATGCACTCGGCCTTGGCCACAAACTCATTTCTGAATATAATTAACGCTTCAGAGACTGACCAGTGCCCGTTCTGTGACACAAGGGAGACCATCTTTCATATGTTCATTCACTGTGAACGGCTGAGGCCTTTGTTTATTTTCTTGGATTTAATTCTTAGTGGTTTTGGTTTTGGTCTCTCAAAAATTAACTTTATCTTTGGTATTAACTATAATCAAAAAAATAGGAATAAGTCTGTTCTTGGGAATTTCCTCTTAGGACAGGCCAAGTTGGCAATCCTAAAACAAGGAGGAATAAAGAGAAAAACCTCATGGGGACCGGCGCTCTGCTGCTGTTCAAAGTTTTAATTAAAAGTCGACTAAAACTCGAATTCATGTACCATAAACTAACAAACAATTTAGAAATGTTCAGCGACATGTGGGGGACACGACAGGTACTGTGTGCTGTGGAGGGGGGCAAACTGGTGATCAACTGGGAATGAAAAGCTTTGGTGGGCTTCAACAATATGCTTTAATTAATGTCTGGAGTAGGAGGAGTGTAAAGGAGGATTAGTGGTGGTCTTTGTATTATAATGAATTGTTAATTTTTTGATTATATTATATATGTGCGGAGTAGGAGGAGTGTAAAGGGGGATCAGTGGTGGTCTTTGTATCATAGTGAACTGTCAATTTATTTTATATTATTTATGTGCGGAGTAGGAGGAGTGTAAAGGGGGGGCAGTGGTGGTCTTTGTATCATAATGAACTGTCAATTGTTTTGATTTTCTTATTAATGTGCGGAGTAGGAGGAATGTAAAGGGGGAGTAGTGGTAGTTGTCTGATATTTACTTTTTGTTTATCTTGAATATTGGGGCTGTTTATCTTATGACTGTGTATATTGTTAATGTTCATAATAAAGGTCATTTTAAAATTAAAATTAATCTATCTATCTATCTATCTATCTATCTATCTATCTATCTATCTATCTATCTATTATATAGTGCATATCTATCTATCTATCTATCTATCTATCTATCTATCTATCTATCTATCTATTATATAGTGCATATCTATCTATCTATCTATCTATCTATCTATCTATCTATCTATCTATCTATCTATCTATCTATCTATCTATTATATAGTGCATATCTATCTATCTATCTATCTATCTATCTATCTATCTATCTATCTATCTATCTATCTATCTATCTATCTATCTATCTATCAATTATATAGTGCATATCTATCTATCTATCTATCTATTATATAGTGCATATCTATCTATCTATCTATCTATCTATCTATCTATCTATCTATCTATCTATCACATAATTTAATGGAGAGAATATTCATACTCCACATATGTGCTGAGTCTTATTAGTCACAGTGCATTTGCAAGTTTCCTTATATACAATCATGTAAACCAATGACTAAGAGATTCAGCATTCTGAATTTAAAACTAATTAAGTACAGTACATTAATTTTCATTAAATTGTATTGAAAAGTAGGATCATGATATAAAATCAATAGTAACAATAAAAATCATCCATTTAATATTTAAATTAAAGAATCATTTAGTCTCTTTTGCTTTATTACAGAATATAAAAATTTGTAGCATTCCAAGATTAATAATAATATACAGTATGAGACGCAGCTTTTAGTTCTGGGGACTACCAAACTTCACAATAATCTCTCAAACAAAAAATGAAAGGTATATTTTTAATTTTAATTGAACTGTGGAATGTTAAGTGAAAAGAATTTTGTTTTAAAGAAAGCATTTTACAAACAGGTGTAGGAGAGATCAAAAATAGCAGCACTTGTCTTGGATGTAAAAACAGTAAGGAAATTTAACAAGTATGAAGCATAACAGTGATATATAATAGAGATAAAAGCACAATCAAGAAATCTACTCCAAGGCTCTTTTAAAACCAAGCCAGCCAATGCTGTTGTCTGCTTTGTGAGGAGCTGTCTGGTTTTTTAACCGAAATACTAAGAATGTTACGATTTGACAAAAAGCCAGTCCGAATATAGCCATGGTAAGTCATTTCTGCTCCCCTGTGATATGAGTACAGTGGAGTGACAAACTGTATGTTTTCACTTGTGTACAGCCCAGGGCTTTTCACTTAATCATTTTATGAAATGTTTTCAGTATCAAATGTTATTCTTGATATTTCTGTCTGTATAATTGATGTACGTTGAGGTACTGCATAAAATGAAGGCTTGTGTACTTTACAACAATGGAGTTACTAGGCCATTTATACAATGAATGCTTGCTGCCAAGAGCTACTGGGCAAACTGCCCACAGACTGAGATACGACAAGAAGCTGGCATGTTGATTAAGGCAGAGTGACCAACACTACTGATAGTTCAATAAGCAGACTAACTGCTGAATGCCCAACCCTTCAGCACAAATCAGGTAGCTCACATAACACTCACCTGATCTTTACCATATTCCTGCTCAACAGCATGGGCTGAAATTTTGTTGCAAAGCTCAACTATTAACGCAGAATCATTTATGATTAAGCTACTTCATAGGGTATTTTGATTTTTTGTTTTATTTAGTCTTCCTATAATTTTATTTACATTATTCAAATTTCTGTCAATGTTCTATGCTCCCATAGACCCATTAAAAGTGATGGGGAGCTGGAGATTATCAGCACAGCACTGGACACAAGAGAGGAGGAGGCTTGTGAAAGAATTGCAGGTCATCACAGAGCAGGTTGGGGAGTCCAGCGGGTGTGGGGCATCTGTTGGTGAGGAAAGATTCACTGATCCTGACTTTGCTGACGATGCTGTGATTTTCACAGAGTCAATGGAGGCTCTGATCAGGGCTCTTGAGAGACTGAGAGAGGAGTCTGAGTGTCTGGGTTTGTGAGTGTCCTGAATAAAAATCAAGATCCAGGCTTTTAATGACATCTTGGGCACAGCCATCAGCAGGGTGTCTGTCTGCAGAGAGAGTATCAACCTTGTCGAGAGGTCTACTTACCTGTGCAGTGACATTCTTTTCTCTGGTGACTCTTTCTATGAAGTCATTAGACAGATTGGGTGAGCATTTCCGATATCTGCAAAAAGACGAAGGTCCAAGTCTTTAGAGTTCTGTGGCTTCCTGTCTTGCTATATGGTTGCGAGCCATAGACTCTATCCAGTGACCTGAGATAAAGACTGGACTCCTTTGGTACTGGGTCTCTTCCGAGAACCCTTGGGTACCGTTGGTTTGACTTTGTGTAAAATGAGTGGTTGCTCATTGAGTCACAAATGAGGCACATTACTTGCATTGTAAGGGAGCATCAGTTGCGGCACTACGGCCATGTGGCGCGATTCAGTGAGGGTGATCCGACTCACAGGATCCTCATTGTAGAGGACCTGAGTGGCTGGACCAGGCCAAGAGGACTCCCACATAACACCTGACTGCGGCAGATAGAGGGTCATTTCCGGAGGGTGGGATTTGAATTGTGTTTGTCTGGGGCATTGCCAACAAGGATCCCAAGCTGTTTTGTTGTGTGGTGGGTGCAGCAACGCACCAGTGCATGCTCCCCAACCTGACCTGATCTGACCCGACAGAAAAAGCACACACTCAGTCACACCTAGCCAATTTAAAGACACCAATAAAGGTTGTAATGCATTTCTTTCTGAAGTTAGAGGAATCAGAAACACAAGCGGAAATTGGGAGAAAGTGCAAGCTCTGCACAGTGTCTGGGAAATAACTGAGCCCAGATCCCCAGAGTTGTAAGGCTTTATTTCCCATAAAGCTACTACAGTCCTCTCTCTACTATTGTTTGACTTTCTGTACAATAAATAGAAAGCAAAAAAGGCAACATTCAAAAACATACAGAAAGCTTTTGACCAGAACAGTCTTACCAGCCCACCTTAGCTTGCCATTTCCTATTAATCTAATATTTTAAAAATATTCTCAAGCTTGCACTAAATTTGCCGTCAACTTTCAAAGTAACCGTTAAGGGTCAACATACTGTAGTTATGAAACGTTTCCCAATTTCATACAATTTTAACATGTCTGCCATTAATTTCTTCTTCATCTTCTGGGGCCTCATGCATAACGCCGTGCGTAGAATTCACACTATAACATGATGTAAGCACAAAAGCATCAAAAAAATCCAGATGCATAAATCTGTGCGTTCGCCAACTTCCACATTCTTCCACTACATAAATCCCAGTCAGCGTGAAAAGTAACGCACATGCACGCACCTGCTGCTCCATTCAAACTCCTTCCAGATTTAAGCCTCTTTGAATATTCAAATCAATATAAATAGCCCTTAAGCTCAGCGTTCTGTGAAAAGGCAATGGCAAAAGCATGGGGGGAAATAGAAGAAGTTCAGTGAATACCAAGCGGAGGCAAGGAAAAATGTACTATTTATTGGTTTAAACAGTGGTATAAACAACAAAAGGAAGTTGATTGAGTGGCATAGAGTCGGAGAAACTTGAAAGCTCAAGTTCACAAAGTCGCACACTGCCCGAAATAAAAAAGAAGTCACATATAAAAGTCGCCGTGAAAAGGCGAGTCGTAGCCCACCATCTGAGTTTCACAGTGGGGAAAAAAGCAAGAAATGTCAATTTTAATCTCAAAATTTCTACTTTAATCATGTAGTTTATTTTGTCATTAAAGTAGAACATCATAAACTTCCTCTTAAAATCGTTTAATTCACTAGTTTCTCAGATCCGATCGTAATTAATGTAGCACGTTAAATGCTTTGTTTTGTATTTGATCTTCTATGTGTTCTATGTGTGTGAATCACTATGTGCTTCTGGGCTTTCTCTTTCTCTGACAGGACACAGAATCCATTATATTTATAATACTAGCAAAATACCCGCTCTTCGCAGCGGAGAAGTAGTGTGTTAAAGAAGTAATGAAAAAGAAAAGGAAACATTTTGAAAATAACGTAACATGATTGTCAATGTAATTGTTTTGTCACTGTTGTGAGTGATGAGTGTTGCTGTCATATATATATATATATATACACACACATATAAACATCCATCCATCCATCCATTTTCTAATGGCACAGGGCACAAGGCAGGAACCAATCCTGGGCAGGGTGCCAACCCACCGCAGACATATAAACATATATATATATATATACATATCCATACATATCTACATATATACATATACACATATATATATATATATATACACACACACATATACATACACACATACATACAACACACACATATATATATACACACAAATACATATATATATATATACATACACACACATATAAACATATATATACATATACATTCATATCTACATATATACACACATATATATATATATATATATACTGTATATATATACACATACATATATATATATATACGCACACTATTTGGGGTGCGAGCATCTGTTGCTGGGGGTGCCAGAATCCATCAAGGAAGAAAAATGAAAACATTATTTGTACAAAATCTTAATTTATTTATCCATTCCCAAATAATTAAATGGGGAGGCTATTTCGTATCAGTGCAATACGCTGCTTGCTAAAATGGATGACTCCCGCTCTTACGTGCAAGTCTGCATGGATATTATGAACTATCGTATCTGTTCAAGTTCTATTTAAATTTTAAATATAAGGAATTTTTTTTTAGTCGACAGAAATATCTTTGGTAGGAATGTAAGTTAAATGTAGGCATCATTGCATACATTTTTCTTCACCATAGAAATGTAAAGAGTAAATTCACCTTACATTCCAACCAAAGATATTTGTGTTGACTAAATAGAACTTGAAAAGATATATTTTTTCGAATGTGATCGCGCAATTCAGATCGAGTTGACGCGCACTACATCGAGCCCACGTGCTATTGTGGTTTCGCCTGCGTGCCTCAATAAGTCACCCTCCCGTCGCTCTTACTTTTATACCGTTCATCTAATGATTACACTGAATATGGCTTTATCAAAACAGTCATTGATGGTGAATAAAGTATCCACAAGTTCATAGGGACGCTGTCGCTAAATACTCGCAAGCAAATCCACAAGTTCATAGGGATGCTGTCGCTAAATACTCACAAGTTAACCCACAAGTTCATAGGGATGCTGTCGCTAAATACTCGCAATTGTGTAATTCGGTTTTTGTTCAGCACTCTTTGGAACCATTGCTTTTTGTCTGTGCACTGCGTCAGTTCACGTGAGCCGCTCGGTGTACATGCATCGAAGGTTCCCAGCTGTGCTGGTGCCATCTCGTGCGATGTGCACGGTTTTATTTAATGTTAGCTAAGACCCGGCACTTAAAAGTGTCTCTCGCAGTTTCGCGGAGTTTGTGCCAGACACCACCCTGACCATCTCATCTTCCTCTACATAAGCACAGTCCTTCACCCGTGAATATTTAGCGGCAGTGTTTCTATTGGATTGCCGCCTGCTGACGGAAGGCCTTATATGGGCAGGCACTAAATTACGTGGGAGGTGTAACCATCGAACAGAAGTCTATTATAGTATATGGACGAAAAAATAGGTTCCAGTTATGACCATTTCGAAATGAAACCTGCCCAACTTTTGTAAGCAAGCTGTAAGGAATGAGCTTTCCAAATTTCAGCCTTCTACCTACACAGGAAGTTGGAGAATTAGTGATGAGTGAGTGAGTGAGTCAGTCAGTCAGTAAGGGCTTTGCCTTTTATTAGTATAGATTACAGCTCTCTGAATAATTAAAATACTGAGATGTACACTTGATATCATTTTCATGATGATAGGAGTTAAAGCATGTTAGTAAACATGGGAACACAGTGGCACAGTGATTGTGCGCAACCTTCGATGAAATTATTTATTACAGCAGTACTGTCTCTTTCAAATGTACTAACCTCCAATTCCTGTCCTTACTTTTCTTTCTCCAAATACCCAATCACCACAAAATCAGCTCTGTAATAGACGTTAAGCCATCTGTAAGCTTAGAATGCCGATTCTTCAAAACTTTCAAGGAACAGTGAAATATCTTCGTAGTACATGTTTAATCATTCTATCCATCTATCATTCCAGTGTCACGTCAGTCCCAGCAAGCATACAGCGCGAGGCAGGAACAATCTGTGAACGGAGCGCCAGATCCTTGCTAGCGCAGCGCACATGTTTAATTATTAACAATATAGATTATTTAAATGATTTTAAGGTTATATCTGTTTAATATAATAAACACATTTTGCTGCATTTCATCTTAAAAATTATATCGTCATCATATGTAAATGCGCGCTTTATAAAGTGGCTCAGGTTGTTCAATATTATAACTGTTGAGCAAGTTTACAGTGAGGTAATTGTACTTATAAGTATAAACAGTTCTACAAGAAGCACTTGATGTACTGATTGAGTGTGTTTAGAGTTCTTGGGATGAAACTATTTCTGAACCGCAACGTCCATACAGGAACGGTTTTGAAGCGTTTGCCATGTGAGAGCAGTTCAAATAGGCAGCATGGCTGAGGCAGCGTGTGCTTGATGCTGTATACCGATAATTCTCTTTCCGATCAGCTGCTCTGAGTGGTGCAGTGAGAGTAATATGGAAAAAGATGATCCACTGTGGCAACCCCTAACAGGAGTAGCTGAAAGGATAAAAAGAAGGTACAGTAAGAATAGCAACGCTAAGCAGTTATGGTATTTGGAATAGTTTGGCCATTCTGTGGACCATTATATTGTTACAGGTTAATTACAATCAGATGCATTAAACTAATAAACAATATGCGGTTAATTTCAGTGTATTTATAAAGCTGCGTCAGGGATGTGGATCTAAAAAAGAAAGGGAAACCACACTGGAACAGTAGCACTGCTTTAACCCTTAGTGCTGCCAGTCTGCAAAGCCAGGGTATGAGCTACCATGAAAATGTGCATGGCTTTACGCAAAGTTTAGGTTTTATACATCGCGATTTGAATGTGGAAACAGGCTTACGCAACATTTTTCGGCGTACGCACCGTTTATACATGAGGCCCCTGATAATTCAACATGAATGTACTAATCACAGGCTCACACTGAAATTCAGTCTTTCCTAAATCATATCTCCTTATTCTAATCCTATTATTTATCTCTCGGTTGCATGGTTTCAAATATATCCAGCATTAAGGGCTCAAATCCCGTACCTAGTTGTAAACAATGTAGTGTACACATTCTCTCTTTGTTGATGTAGGTTTACCTACCAGTATTTAAATTGTACTCCCACATCCTTGGAGACATACAGGTTAGGATAATTGAGAGGCTCTGAGTTGAACTGACTCCTACCTTGATTCCTTGGTCCCAGTATAGGCTCTGGCCTTCTCTGACTCTCAATTAGATTAAGCAGATGTGAGAATTCTGTGCTTTATTATTACTTGTTCTGCTTTCTGTGTACTGTATACACTAATTGCAGGGAGTATTCCACAATGCAAATTAAGGACACAAGGCACACTTAATTCGATCAGCCAGGCTTATTCTAGCCATTATCGATTCTACTAAAGAGGATTAGGAGAAGTCTTGCTTGAGAAAATGAGGCAACCAAACATCACCTCTTACTCTGCTCCATACTAGACTAACAAAGAAGATTAGTGTAGTATTGTGGCTTAAGAGTTCATGAACCCTTTGTTCCATGAGAAACAAAAGTTTGGAGAAAAATTGAAGTTATGCCAATCGGTCAATCAATTTGTTTCCATCATTCTTTTCTTGTCAGTGAGACACAAAATAAAAATATATGTACTTATTGTTATAGAGATAGTAAAAACGCAAAATGTTTTGTAACTGAGTATCTGCTGGTAAAACAGAAGCCGCTCATTATAAAAACTGGCAATTTTGGTCTGAGACTAGCATGGCCGAACTGTATACAGATGTTTCTGATTAGATCAACTCCAAAATCAGCCATGGTGTGCCGATTTCTTGGAAAGCCGACAGATGGAGTAGCTTGGATTGTACGCTGGGATTTTACACCAACAGTGCCAGGGTTGCTAAAAGAATGGATACCCCACTAGCGACTATCTCCATCAGAAATAAAGATTTGCAAAAATCAACCATATAGATAGATTGTGCATTAGGTTGCATTTCTTTGTATCTGCCGCATTTCTGTACAGTGATGGCCACACAGAGAATCTTGGAAGGGTATCCGCATGTCAGTCTCTGGCTGAGAGGTTACTTTTGTAGTTTCTTCTAGCCATCATGACATTTGTGCAATCAAGAAGTGTCATATTTTTTAAATTGCTAGCATTTATCCTTAAGTTATTATCAAAATAACACAAGATAATGTTTAGGCTTTCCAAAAATCATAGGTGTAATAGACTACAGGTACAACTTGAGAAATGTCTTGTTCAGTTGTTGAAAAGACTGGCTCTGTTCAATGTACTTACACCAAATATATACAGTTCCAAAAGGCAGGATGGCCTGCTACTTGTGTTCTTTAACTTTTCAACCTATATCATAATTCACAATACATCCCATCAGCTTCACACTTAAAATCACAGCCACTTAGACTAGAGACTATGTCATTTGGAGCCATGAAAGATGTTATCCACAATCACTTCTCAGGAAATATCCCAAGAGCACACAAAGAAGTGGCTTGCTTCAGACTCACTTGAGTTAATGAGGAACATGTAACATGAAACCAACTCAACTGTAATACTAGGCTTACTGAAGTGAAACTTATAGATAGATAGATAGATAGATAGATAGATAGATAGATAGATAGATAGATAGATAGATAGATAGATAGATAGATAGATAGATACTTTATTAATCCCAAGGGGATTCCGCGAAGTCTCAATTTAAACAGCATGCTTTACAGAATACTTCTCAGGTTTCCGTTTGAACTGTTGACTTAAGTGAATACAAACTACTTAAATGAGGTTAAACTTTTATCATTTTTTTAACTTTGCCCTTTTCAAATTAGTTTAGTTTCATGAAAAAATCAAACATCAGTAAAATGCACTCTAACTGATGTTATTTCAAATGGAAAAATTATGTACAGAGGCCATGAATGTAAGAGCAATGGATTTTTAAACAAATAAACTTTCACAAATAGCACCTCAGCTCACAAAGAAAGAGCAGGCTTGGCACAGATAATGTTAAGCTTTAAAGCAGGTAATGACTTGTGCAAGTAGAATACGGATTACAATTGTTGCATTATAATTTTATATCTTGTGTCAGCTAGGCAAACATTTTCAGAACAAGATTTGCATACTTCTATGGTGTTGATTCTAGTCTTATAAACGTAAAACAACAGAAAGCTCTACCCAGAAAGCCCACTTCTAATTAATGCCTGGTCACATTATCATATAGGAAACAAACTTTACATCAGAGTTGAAGCCAATGCATTTCTTTACTCCATTATCACTTGATACCAAGATGCCATCCAATTTCTCATACAATTCTAACATGCTAATTTAACTTAATTAAATTCTAATCTAAAATCATTAATGTTCTTCCTATTACTGAATATGGTAGAAACCCATGGTGGGCAACAGTTAATTGTGAAAAAGCTCTTTGTTGCTTTATTTGCTTAAATCAGTCCTGCAACCAACTGTACCCTCAAATAATTTGCTCTTGCAGTCTGTTGACTGACTTGTGATAGGAAACTTAATCAAAAGCATTTCACAATTTAAATAAAAAAATATTATTATTATAATTAATATCTTGCACTTCTGTTGTAATTGCTGCTGTTATTTTATCTTCATAAAACGGCAAGTGAAGCAAGGTCTCACACATTAATCTTGTAACAGCCTTGAAAATGACAAACTTGAATAGTGCATGAATGTGTTAGAAATAATTTGTTTTTATACTTTTCTGATTGAGGGTAGTTAGCATTTAAATTTAAGTATATATTATTATACTGTAGAACAGTAACTGTTAAATGAAAGAAAATTTGATTACTGTTAAAATTTTGTATAATTGACATTGTGTTGAGGATTATGTAATATGCTTTCACTGTTGCTATGGCTACTTGAATATGCCAGTTCATTACGAACTCCATTGAAAAACTAGGGATAATGAACTGCTAGTAGTAAGATCTTTCAATAAAACGAGGTCACCAAGTTGCCTGCGCCAAATTCATGGAAAGAACCAGATAAACATGCAAGAAAAATCTGCAGTTTCATACTATATAATAAGCTTGGCTGGTTAGATAAAACATCCATCCATCCATTTCCTAACCCGCTGAATCCGAATATAGGGTCACGGGGGTCTGCTGGAGCCAATCCCAGCCAACACAGGGCACAAGGCAGGAACCAATCCTGGGCAGGGTGCCAACCCACCGCAGGACACACACAAACACACCCACACACCAAGCACACACTAGGGCCAATTTAGAATCGCCAATCCACCTAACCTGCATGTCTTTGGATTGTGGGAGGAAACCGGAGTGCCCGGAGGAAACCCACGCAACACGGGAGAACATGCAAACTCCACACAGGGAGGACCCGGGAAGCGAACCCGGTCTCCTAACTGTGAGGCAGCAGCGCCACCACTGCGCCACCATGCCGCCCTTAGATAAAACACCCACTCTTAAATATGGCACAAACTAGTTACTACCTTAAAAACGCCGCCCCTGCCCTGCATCAGTGTGAATATGGGTCTTTGTTAGTGAACGATTTTGGAGAGCACAATTTTTTGACTGTATTTAGATACAGCTTTAGATATCATAACACTGCATTTTAAGGGGCGTCACTGAATCCCAAACCCTTTATGCAAATGGCACAGACACAGTCATAGGTTCAAATGTAATGATTTTATTCTATCCAATACCATGACAGGCCTTTCTAGAATTCTCTGTACAGTACACCACAACAATAAAAAATTTCCTCCTTCTCTATCCTTCTCCCCTTCCTCCAAGCAAGTGTTGTCCTCTGCCTCCCGACTCTGACTCGCCTGGACGAGGTTTAAGCAGCTTCTTTTATTTATGACCCGGCAGAACTTCTGGTGCTAGGACATAGCACCCTAGAAGCACTTCCGAGTCAAACAGAAGTTCCTGAAAGCATCCTGGAAGCTCCCCTAGGGGTACCCATGGAACCCAACAGGGCTGCCCCCATGGGATTACAGGTCCCAACATGCTCTGTGGGTGGTTGTGTGGTTATCCTAACCCAGGGATGCTGCCCTCTAGTGTACTGCGGATAAAGTTGATGCAAATATTGTTGTATGACCTGTTACTTCCATTATATTGGCCTCCCAGCTGGGTAAGGACTTCTGTTCCCTCCTGGCTAGAAAGCTGATCCATCCATCTTTCTTTATTATAGCACCCCAGCTGGGCAAAGAATCATCCTCCATCCCCTTTTGTGGTGCCTGCCCATCTACTGTGGTACTCACAGTAGCATATATATATATATATATATTTTTTAACCTTTCTTCATTTTGGATTTATACTAACACATACATATTTGTATCAATATTTTTTGGGTTGCCCTTACTTAGCACGTTTTCTTTAATTTTTCACTTAAGTGTTCAATCTGCCTCAAGAATGATTTAAGATATGCAAGAGGTAGGGGAAGTGATGGCAAAGGTGATAGGGAAAGAGAATGGCGCCAGTACGCATGCACTGCATGGCTGCCCTGTTGGCCGCTGCTGAGAGTTGATTCTACAATAAAATAAAATAAAAATCAAAAGAAGGAATAACCTTGGAGGTCAATCATCACCCCAAAAGCGGATAGCAGATGTCACGTAGTGTATGTGTACCAAATTTCAGGTCAATAGTTCAAATGGTTTGCGAGCTACAGGTGATTTAATATCCTGAAAAGACAAACAAACAGCCACGGTAGCGTATTTATATATAAAGATTACGTGTATCTTCTTCTATTTATTCACATGCAATAGAAGTTAAGCTAACGTTGTTATTGTTACTGGCATCTGTCGGGTGACCTCTTTCAAAATGATACTAGCGTTTGTTAGATTCCATTCTTTATACATTTCTACAGGATATCACAATGTGAAAAACACACACATTAATCAAAAGATTTGCTTTTAGCCTTTTTAATCTTAGTAGCACTGTATAATCTCCCAGTTTTATATTATTTCCTGACCATTTCCTGCCGCCATTTTTAAAAGGAATATTTTAAATCAAAACAAACTGAAATGTTGTAAATCTTGAATTAAAATTAATATAAACTAGCTCTTAACATTTTCTAAATCTAATTGAAAATGAAAACGTTAAGCAGGTCATTTAATAAGATGCTTAAGTTGAAAATAAATTTCAAAAGCAAAACACCAATGATGATATCTTACTGCTTATCTAAGACCTGGCATTCCAGGAGTTACCCATTCATTTTTCATTAACGAAATGGCCTATTTACAGCCAGTTGTGTCTCCAGAGTAACAAAGTATTTATAGCTTATGTTCCTTGAAGGTCACAATACACTTCTTTGATGTCAATATACTGTAAAACACTTTGCGCACTTTCTTTCGGAGCAGCTTAAGACTTACTTAAGAGTGAAATGCTCGAGACACGTTACACAGCATTGCATTACACTGGCCCTGTCCAGCTGGCATGCTAGTGCAGAGTGCTGCGTGAATACAAATATCCTTTCCCACAGTGTACATCTATTACTAAACCTTGTCTTATACTGACTGAGGGACCACTGCTTCAGATCCTCCGTAAAACGCAGAAAGGACCAAGAGGTCAGTTAGACGGATTCTAATGTTAAGATTTGTCACTGCCTGAGAGCTCACTAGTGCTTATATGAAGAAGGATGTCACCACCTCTAATAACACTTGACTAAAATATAGAGAAGGTTTGCTGTATGAATCTTACCAGTGTTCCCAAAAAACCCTTGTTACAATTTTTATTATACAACTTTAAATTGGGCATATCTACCGCTTCTAATGGACTAAGAAGAATACGTTTTTATTTTTATGGTGCTGACTTCTCCTTCATAGATTCTCTTTGTAGAATTTATAAGATGTTTTTTCATATATGTACCTCTGTTGCAATAAATCTTTAGTCTGTGAACACACTCCAAGTATATTTTGAACTTTCTATGTTCAGTGTTTGGCAAGTGATGCACTGCTACTATGTGAAAGGCTACCCGTATATGTACAGTATGTACGGCTCACGGGTGACACTTTAAATTGCAAAAATTGGAGTCTTGCACATATATTTCCAAGCAGTGTACATAATGAAGCTGTACAGCATGCAGAAACAAATGCAGTGAACATGCAGACAGTCATACATATGCAGCATGATCTCCAATCTAGACAGATGCAGACATGTGTGTTTATAATAATAATGGTTCAATTTACATGCTGTATTTTGGCAAGCAAGCGCATGTGCCATTTTCTTAATTTCCATTGCTTGGCAATAATTAGATTTTTTTGGTATTAATTTATCATCATCCGTTTTTAGAATTGCTCAAGCAATGCTTACATAGCAACCTCACTACAAAAGGTGATACAGAACAGCAAGGAAAACTAATTCCCAAAGAAGACTGTTTGAGTGTTTACTCAAAATATTGACTATAAAGGAGCATTTTCTACCTTAATAATGCATTTTATTTTTTATAGCGCCTTTCCCATGCTCAAGGCACTTATAGAATATAAGAAAGAGCGGCAGGGTATACAGTATATAGCATTGTACAAACTAAATAAATAAATAAAGAAGATTACAGACAGTAAGAGAACAGAGAAAGCCTACCAGACAACATAATTGATGGTTTAGCACACACACACACACACAGGTTACATGAGCATCTTGACAGAGAGATAAACTGAGGGAAGGGGAATGAAGTCAAGTAGAGCTAAAAGCCTTCCTGAACAGATGAGTTTGGAGTTGTTTTTTAAAAGAATTCATGGAGTCAGCTGACCTGATTAATTTCGGTAGGTCATTCCAGAGTCTGGGCTATACAGCTGAAGGCCCTGTCACCCATGGAGTGTAGATTAGTGTGGGGCACAACAAGATTGCCAGAATCAGAGGACCTTAGTGGGCGGGCAGGCACATAGTGATGGAGAAGGTCACTGATGTAGTTTTGCGTGAGGTTATTTAAGGCTTTGTAGGTTATTAGTAGGATTTTATATTCGATTCTGTAAGACACAGGGAGCCAGTGAAGACGGAGCAGGATGGGTGTGATGTGCTCACTGCTGCTGGTTCGAGTAAGGACTCTTGCAGCTGAGTTTTGAATAAGCTGGAGCTGTGATATAAGATTAGAAGGGGCACCTGCCAGCAGTGAGTTACAATAATCGATGTGGGATGTGATAAAAGCATGGAGAAGTTTCTCAGCATTAGAAAAGGAGAGGAAGGAGCGAACACGGATATGTTACAGAGGTGAAAGTAAGAAAGTTTCTTAATGTGATTTATGTGGGTGGAATAAGAAAGGGAGGAATCAAAAATGACACCAAGATTCTTTGCAGTAGAGGCAGGTCTGATGAGATCACCACCAAGATGGACTGGGAAGGAGCTCATTTTATTAAGTTGCATTTTAGTCCCAATTTGCAGGAGTTCAGTTTTGTTGCAATTTAATTTTAAAGAGTTCTGCTCCATCCAGGTTTTAATTTCACTAAGGCAGGTTGTGAGCTGAGAAAGCTCTGATGAAGTTCCACTTTTAACATTGAAGTAGAGTTGAGTATCATCTGCATAAAATGATAGCCCAGTCCATAGCTACGAATAATATGGCCAAGGGAAGCATATAAATACAGAAGAGAAGAGGGCAGAGGACAGAGCCCTGAGGAACTCCTTGTGTGACTGGCGCCGAGCTGGATCTGCTGTTGCCAAGACTAACAAACTCTTGCCTATCAGTCAGATAGGACTTGAACCACTGGAGGGCAGTGCCAGAGATACCCAGCATGTTCTCCATTCTGGACAGTAGAATGTCATGTCTGACAGTGTCAAATGCTGCACTGAGGTCTAACAGAATTAATATGCTGGTTTGTCCAGAGTCTGCTGCCATAAGCAAATCATTGGTTACCCGTAGCAGAGCAGTTTCACAGCTGTGCTGCACCCTGAAACCAGACTGAAAGGATTCCATCAAATTATTAGAGGTTAAGTAATTGGTGAGTTGGGGGCTACAACACGGTCAAGAACTTTTGACAGGAAAGGTAAGTGGGAAATTGTTACGATTCTCAGCATCAAGACCAGACTTTTTTAACATTGGGGTTACAAAAGCGATTTTAAAAGTGAGCGGCACAGAGCCAGTGTCAAGGGATGAGTTTATTATTGTTGTAACAGTCGGGATTATGGCATGAAGGCAGGATTTAAGTAGTGTGCTGGGGATGGGGTCCAGTACACAAGTAGTCAGCCTCATCTTACAAAGCAGGTTATTAACAAATGCAGATGTGACTGGTGAGAACTTAGAGAAGGAGCTGGATGGAGTGGGAAAACAGGGAGAGATATAAACAGATGATGTATTTATGTTAGTTGAATTATTTAGATCTTTAATTTTGTTACGGTAAAAGTGGAGGAATTTATCACAGACTTCAGTAGAAGAGGTAGTTGGGCCAGATGCAGGTTGAAGTAGTTTATTAACTACAGAAAACAAAACTCTTGGGTTATCGTGGCCACTTTCTATTATTCTGCCATAGTGGGTGGGCAGCAGTTAGTGCTTCTCTGTAAGCTTTTTGGTGGTCAGAGAAAGCCTGGATGTGCACGTGAGGCCAGTCTTACGTGACATTCTCTCAAGGCGTCGGCCAGCTGCTTTCATAGATCGCAATTCTGAGTTATACCAAGGAGCTGAACGTTTAAAGGAAACCTCTTTATGTTTTAAAGGAGCTGTTTTATCTAATGCTGAATGAAGGGCTGAGTTATAGTGGTCAACAAGACTATCTAGTGTTGATGGAATAGGTGCAGACAGTAAAAGATCAGAAATGGATCCAGAAAGGATAGAGGGACAGATATTTTTAAGTTTCTGTAAGAAATTTGTCGTTTACAGGTAAGAGGAGGGAGAGATAGTGAGACAGTGGAAAATACTGCTTTATGGTCAGAGAGACCCAAATCAGTGCTGTAAATGTTGGCAACAGATATTCCAGAAGTGCAGATCAGATCCAATATATGACCACCGAGTGGGTGGGAAAATCAACATGTGTGTCAAGTCAAAAAAGTCCAGTAAGGATAGGAATTCATTTCTCAGTTTAGATGTATGCGTAGTAGTGTCAATATGGATGTTGAAATCACTGAGCAGGATAATTCTCTGAGAATAAGAGCTTAGGTGGGTTAAAAGTTCAATCAGATCACATAAGAAGGATGCATTGTATTTTATAAAAAACAATGAGTGAGACAGGACCTGATTCTGTTATTAGTTTAAGAGCCAGGCACTCAAAGGACAGTGGACAGTCAATTGGGATTCGTTTGATATTTAAGTCTGCTCTGATAATTACTGCTAGCCCACCTCCTTGTCTAGAGCTGCGAGGTTCTGTATGGAAAGTGAAAGCAGGTAGAATCGCCTCCATGAGAGATGTAAATTCGTTCGTTTTTTTTCAAGTCTCCATTAGACACATTATATCAAGTTTGGTATCAGTGATGAGTTCTGACAGCGCTAATGCTTTGCCATTAAGAGATCTCGAGTTATTAACAGTGCAATATTAGTTAACTAGCCAACCCGCGGCGTACCATACGCCGCATTATCAGGCCGGTTTTTAATGATTTTTAAGCACAGAGAGAAAATTAACATTTGAAAAATCGGTAATGTAATAAATCAGCAAGAAAAGCAACATTGTTACAATGCATGGAACGAACCAACACACAATCGTCCGTGACTGAAAACTGGTGGACCGCCATCACGCCTTCTCCTGCCAGACGGAGGGATGGGGCTGGACGGCGCTCAGGCGCGGAGGGTGGTATGGGAGGAGAGGAGAAGGACGTCTATTCCGCTCCCTCCGTCATGCTAGTCTGCTGATTTCTCGTTCAGTATGCACTGCCTGCTCATGTGCCCACCTCCAACTCGTCACTTGAGTCGTTGTCGTCTTTGCACAGTCCAGATGCACCTGTGACTCACGTAGACTTTTCATTGCTCTGTGCGGTTTTGGCTGCTTTTCTATATATAATCCACCAAGGTAGTAGCGAGGTTGGAGCGGGGTGTGTACAAAGGGTAGGGACGTAACCAGTGAGAGCGTATGATTCGCACCTAGTGGGAATTCCACGGTTTGCAGCCTGAATGGGGTTCAACGGCTTACCCACACCTCTCTGCGCCGTGTAGACACATGCTCAATGTCATGCATTAATATGTATTGAATGCTAAACATTTCTGGAAAGACACGGTTGTCTAAAACGGGTTGGTGTGAGAATACAACAGTAAGTGACTGAAAAGATGGAACTCTGGATAGAGCAAAATACAACACAATAGTGAAGCCGCGGCATAACAAACACTGCATAATTATTATGGTTGAACGCTTCTGGAAAGACACAGTTGTCTAAAAAGGGAGGGTTTGAGGATACAACAGAAAGTGAATGAAAAGATGGAACTCTGGAGAGAGCAACATATAATTGTCTATGAGTGAAGAAGATGCATGTTTGTCGCGGATGCGAATTGCTGTATATAGCGTGTAAAACAGTTTGCCATGGTGCATGCGGTCGTGCGTCGTAATCGAAAACATGGTTTTTAAAGACTGCTTACTTCATTGTGTTTTATCCTCAGCACTTCCTGAAAGACACAGTTGTCCAAATGGGGTTGGTTTTGAGGATACGACTGTAGGTGAATGAAAAGATGTAACTCTGGAGAGGGCAACATACAATACAGCGTTTTACACGCCGCATACAGCGATTCACATCCGTGACAAATATGATTCTTCTTAGATGGCGCATCCACCCACGCTCTCGAAGCATACACACTGCCTGGTCATGTGCCCGCTTGCAAGAGCAACCAACAGAGACCCGCCCACGCAAACTGTTCTACACGCCACATACAGCGATTCACATCTGCGACAAACAAACTGTTTTACACACTGCATACAGTGATTCACATCCGCGACATGATTTTTCCTAGATGGTCCTGTCGCTTCCACCCTCGTACTCGAAGCATACACAATGCCTGGTCATGTGCCCGGTCGCAAGAGCAACTGACAGAGACCTGCTCACCAACTGTAAGAACATGGGAAACCCCTCGGAAACTGTTTTACACACTGCATACAGCGATTCACATCCGTGACAAACAAACTGTTTTACACACCGCATACAGCGACTTACATCCATGACAAACATGCCTCTTCTTAGTCCTGCCGCGTCCACCCTCATTCTTGAAACATACACACCGCCTGCACATGTGCCTACTTGCAAGAGAAAGTCACGGAGACCCGCCCACCAGCTGCCTGTGTGTGTGCCTCTGTCTGTCTCTGGCGCTGCCTGTGTGTGTGCGCAGCTTTCTCTTGCGCTGCCTCTGTGTGAACCGGTCAGGCACAGAGAAGGTCAGCTGCTGAGAGAGCATCTCAACTGTTGCAGGGCCTGCACTGGTGAAGCAGGTGAGACAGTAATGAAACAGAGGCACAGGGCTTATTGGTTTTTAAAGAATGCTTCCTTCATTGTGTTTTAACCTCAGTTTTAAAGGATTGTTTTAAGGATCCCATGGGATACCCCTCGCAAACTGTTTTACACGCTGCATATAGAGATTCACTTCTGCGAGAAACATGCCTCTATGAATAGTCAACGTGGCTCAGAGGTGCATGTGGACTCTATGACAGACGAACATAAATGACTTCGTTTTTCCTGTGTCATCGCGTCCGAGTTGGTGGGCGTGGTTCTGTGAGTTGTCGTTGTATCCAATGGTCTTAGAGTTGGTAGGCGTGGCTCCTTCCTGAATGCGCCATGGGCGTCTTACTTGTCGGCGGCTTAGTGAATCCACGCCCCTTCCGGCGTGCTTTCCATCGGTGTCTTGCCTTTCCATGGGTGTCTTGCCTTAGTGAACTATATATATAGAAAACTGAAGGATAGATGAGGCTTCTTTTTGCACAGAGCCGTGATCAGGATTTATTTCCACATAATGTACATTTGGCACACTGACACTTCTATTTCCAGGGCCATGTGAAAGAACGGCTTATTTCTGAGCAAATGCTGCCGGTTGTCTTTTCATTCGCAGCCCGACAGTGGCGGTGACCTGACCCGCAATGTACACATTTCGGCCGCTGTAAAATACCGGCGTCTTTTAGGATGTTCCAGTCAGACCATTTGCTCTGGACAAACTGTTTAATAAGAAGGAGTTTGTCATGAGAGTATTTTAGCATGAGACTGGGCAATACTTATCTGAAAGGCAGTGGAGAAGCAGCACAGCACAGCAGAACCGGTAGGACAGGTGAGTGTGGCAGCATAGATGAGCGGTGATAGCAAAGCAGCAGAAAGCATAGCAGGAGGAGGTAGAAGAATTTGGAGGTTCCAATACACAGCCACAAACAGTAGCGCTTGGTAATTTCAGGCATGATCTCCCTGGAGCCATAAGCCAGGTTAGTATGAACATCAGATCAGTTCTCAGTCATAGAGTACTGTAAGATGAAACGGGAGCAGATCAGCATAGCGAATATAATCCCGGAGACAGATCATCTCGAGGTCCTAGATCGCCAGGTACCAAGAAATGTTCGTAGGTCTCGTCCAGTGATCCACAGACTCAGCTGTTCCCAGTCAAAGTAGAGTCCATAAAATCTGTAAATATTAAGCCAAATCCATGCAATTCAAGTCGGCTGTATCCACGAACTATACGCATAATAAAGAAATAAAAAGCATAAGAAAGTGTAGAATTAAGGTGAGTTTTGCGAAAAGTGTTGTTAACAGGGAGGAGCGGCAGCAAAAGGCATGCACCAGTGTCCCCTCACCTGCTAGAAAGAACTGTACTTATACAACAAGCATATAGGCACACAAGTTGCATTTATTCATACTGTATAAGATTAAGCATACAAGTTATGTATCCATTTTCTAATCCTTGTTTTCCACTTACAGCTATAAGCACTGTGTACCCATCCAGTCTTACTGCCTTTTTTCCACAGAGGGCAGGATGTGCTGTTGCAACTAGAAAAAAAAAGTTTTGATATGTCACTATGGTTTACAGCCATTATATGGGAGTTGGTGAACTGTGACTCGGATGAAATCAACTTTGTATATGCTGTAGCAGTTAATCTTTCATTATTTCATGGTTCGTAAACATTATATTTACAATCAACACAGAAACCATTGCTAGATGATACGTTACACATAAGGAAGAAGATTAAATAGACATGTAAAGAGAAACAACATATAAAGGTATTTGATTGGCTCAAATTCAATTCACAAAATGCTTAAAGGCAGATAAAATACAACATACATCCAAGAAATGTTAGAAGTCTTCTAACTTTTGATCAAAGTGTGTGTTAAACCAGTTTGGTGTGCATGTGAGTGTGTGAATGTGCCTGCAATAGAGTGGTATCCCATTAACAATTACTTTCTTTTCCTGACAGGGATATTGATGGAATTTACCATAAACTTGTACCAAAAAATATTTTAAAATTGATGGACAGTTAATTTGAAGTAAAGCATCTACAGGAAAACATATGAACAAACAACAGCAGAATTTCCAAAATTCCACAGAGGGAATCCTGTAAACTGATGGGAGAAGCCTCTAATAAGGGTGAAATTGATCTTTTTAGGTATTCCTATTAAGAATGCTCTGCAAGTATATCTGAGTGATATAATGGGTTTTCTTAGGCTCTGTTTAAAGATATATGTGTGCTGGACAACTTGGTACAGTCTGTTCTGCTAATCCAATAAAGAAGGACCTCTTCTGCATCTCCTGCTGTCAGCTATGTCTATCAACACAGATACTGTAATAGTATTCTAATTTTCAATGTTAGGGTACCCAGGACATAACAATCTTTATTAAATTAATTAACTATGGCTAAAGGCTACAATGAAAGCTATTTATGAATTAATTTACTTTTTTAAATATATTAAATGAAAAAACACAGTTAATCAAAATTGACATAGGCTCAGAAAATGCATGTAAGGACAGTTGAGGTTTAGGGTTAGGGTTAGTTCTAATGATGTTCTATTTCCCTTGACAAACTATGGCATGTCTGGAGGCAGCAGTGTTGCTATTATACATAAGTGATTTTCAGGGAATTAATCCTTTAATCTGGAAAAAATCATTGCTAGACAAAACAATATGCAATTCTGAAAAGTGATGCAGTCCAATGCATTATTTTCAGAACTGCAGTAGGTTCAAGATGATGGGGAGCCTGTTCTAGAGCCAACAGTTAATTTGCAGCTCAGTGATTTTAAAGCACATGGAATAATGGGATATCAACTGCACTGACATTGCACAGCATTGCATAGAAGTTCGAATCTAACTTGATTGATTTTATGCATTGAAATCTTTGTGAAAGTTTATCCAGCAAACAAGTATATTAACTCTGTTGGCCCAATAAAGCTGAACTTTCCACAAATTAAAATTTTCCTGCAAATTACTTGTTCTTGTTTATGAAATCAGGTAAAAGTAGAAACTGGTTTAATTCTGGCAGTTTTATTTTTATCTCTGACAAATTGCTTTAAATATCTGCCATAAAAACAAGTCATAGAAGCATTTGGCATCTTGTGCTTTCAGCTCCAGAAAACATTGCACCTTAGTTTATAAAATTCCTTCATGACATTTCTCCATACCTAGACATCACACTTTGCAGTAGTAAACCAGATCAACAAAATCTGCGTTGACGCCTGGAACTGGAGTCTATTCAATCATGCATACATTACGTGAAGTTGAACCAAAAAATGGCCAAGCTGATATTCCTGGTGTATTTTAAAAGTAACATATAATTGTACTGATAGCATCTTAGTACAGTCCCATTTCTTTTCTAAAATGAGTTTTGATCCCTTTTTGGATGTGCAAAGTAAGTTTTCCCGTAAGTAAAAGCATGCAACCACAATTCCAGCTTATTATTTATAGACTTAAATTTGCCACTGGTAGTATCCTGCATAGAAAGAAATTAAAGCATACTCCCTTTCACTACAATGGTCTTTGTTACTCCTTACACCGTACGAAAATTACGTGGTGGCTTACACATGCTACGGCTGGACCAGTTGATGTTCTAAAATGGCTTTTATAGAGCTATTATTTTTGTAGTAGCAACAGGTCACCATTTTTGCAAATTGGCCTTTAGAATAGGCCTCTGTAAGTAGTGAATTTATGATTCACATAACGGACCACAGTGACACTTTCCAACTCCTTGGCAGGCTGTGACAAAGAAGCTTACCTACAACCACATTCTTGCAAATGACTTTCATTTTCTAACTTCATGCTGTACTTTACTAGGCAGTAAAATATGAAAGACTTGACCACATAAGATTGTCTTTTTCAAAACTGAAAAACCAACACGACCACCAAATAAACCTGTTGGTTTTTCGCCAGAATAAAAAAGGGAACTTCTATCTTTTTTTCTTCTTTCAAAAAAAGATCTTAGTCTGCATCCACTCTTCTTTCATGATGAAAAAAAAATACCACTGCACACTGTGTTGTAGATACAGCTAACCATGACTCAATTGTAAAAAGTTAACTGAGGCAAGTTAAAATTCCTAAAAATATAAACCTATATAGTACAGTCATGGGCCGGGTTCACTTCCCGGGTCCTCCCTGCGTGGAGTTTGCATGTTCTCCCCGTGTCTGCGTGGGTTTCCTCCCACAATCCAAAGACATGCAGGTTAGGTGGATTGGCAATTCTAAATTGGCCCTAGTGTGTGCTTGGTGTGTGTGTGTGTTTGTCTGTGTCCTGTGGTGGGTTGGCACCCTGCCCAGGATTGGCTCCTGCCTTGTGCCCTGTGTTGGCTGGGATTGGCTCCGGCAGACCCCCATGACCCTGTATTCGGATTCAGCGGGTTAGAAAATGGTTGGATGGAGTGCGGTCATGTTATTATTTAGGGATTTTTAAAAAATATGTATTAACTCATAACATCATCCTCATTAACAAATTAACTCATCCTTATCCTGAAGTGTGTTGCAGTGACAACACACCATGATAATTAGATCGGGCCAGCCAAAAGCTTCCAGCATATTCTTGGTCTGTCCCCGAGTCTCCTCCTACTGGGCTGTACCTCTAAAACCTCACATGTGAGGAAACAAGGCAGCATCCTACCTACATGTCCAAACTGCGTAAAATGGCTCTTTTGGACATGGAGACGCAGCAGTTCCATAGTGATATTTTCCTGTATAGCTGAGCCCCTCCACCTATCATGGAGATAGAGAGTGAGCACAACACTACAGATCTTCACAATACTTCTTTGCAAAAGCACTCCAAATCTGTCAAGTTGCATGAAGATCAGAGCAGAACACCCTTTTTCCAAGTTCATGTAAAAATTCTCAGCGGGATTGAGATCTGGGTTCTGACTTTTGAGATCTTGAACTTCTTTAATTAGAAAATTGACAATGTAAGATCCCAGATTTCAATGTCCTTCAGTAATTTTAGTTTGGTAACAGAACAGGAAGTCACAATTTTAATTTCTAAAATGAAATCTACTACTTGTTCCTTACATCCAGTACCAAGTACTCTAGTAGAAAGCGCAATAGATGTTCTGACAGCATTCATTCTTGGCATTATAAACAGTTTATTACTGAATGGCGCAGTTCCAGATGAACTAAAATTGTCAGTTTTCTGACCACTACTTAAAAAGCCAAATCTACACCAACAGACACTTAATAGTTATCCATTTCAAATTTACCGTTTCTCTCTACAATATTTGATAAAGTACTCACCACAGGGCTTCAGCCTCACCTTATGCATCACAATTTATTTGAGAAATTCCAGTCTAGTCATAGTACAGAAATGTCACTAACACGTGTTGTAAATGACATTCTGATATCCTCTGATAAGGGAAATTCCACAGTAAGTATGTTGTTTGATTTAAGTGCACTGTTTAATACAATTGACCTCTATATTTTATTACACAGGCTAGAAAACTACATTGGGATCACAGGCACTGTGCTTGCCTGGTTTAGTTTTAATTTATCAAAATCGATACCACTATGCAGAGAAATGTGGTGACAGAACTCCATCATTTTACTCAAAAGTTATATATGGTGCTCTGCACCTGCACTCAGTGAAGCACACTACACAAAAAAACTAGTGGTAAGTCAAATCGGCTACTCCAGGACATTGTTGTTTTTAAGCCATTCCTGTGTAGCTTTGTCTTAATGCCTAGGGTTGTTGTCTTGCTGGAAAAACAAATCTCCCAAGGAATAGGTTTCTTGCAGATTGTATCAGCTTTTGCTCCAATAATTCTCTGTATTTTGCTGCATTCATTTAACCCTTTTCCTTCACAAGCCTTTCAGGGTTAGCTGCAAAAGAGAATCCTCACAGCATGATGCTGCCACCAGAATGCTTCATGGCGTGGATGGTGTGATTTGATAATGTACAATGTAGCACGGGGTTCAAACTGATGGATAAAAAGCTCAATTTTGATCCATAGAACCTTCTTCCAGCTGACTTTAGAGTCTCCCATGTGCCTTTTGGCAAACTCTAGCAGAGATTTCAAGTGTGTTCATAACAGCAGCTTTCTCTTTGTCACTCTCCCATAAAGCTGTGACTGATGAAGTCCCCCAGGTAACAGATGTCTGCACAGTCTCTCCAGCCTCCACCACTGCAGATGGAAATCCTTTAGAGTTCTTACAGGTATCTTGCTAGCCTTCCTCACTCATCTTTTTCAAGCACAATCTCTTAATGTTTGTGGACAGCCTGCTGTATGCATATTTCCAGCTGTACCATACTCTTTCCATGTCTTCCATGCCTGCAGACTGGAAGAAAGTCTTATGGACAGATGAATCAAAATTTGAAATCTTTGGTTCATCATGCAGGGTGTTTGTACGCTGTCGAGTTGGTGAAATGATGGTTCCTCAGTGTGTGACACTACACTTCCCCTTGATGTTTGACAGTTGATGGTCTGGGGTTCTTTTGATGGAGTCAGAGCTGGTGACTTGAACAGAGTAACTGGCATTCTGAATCAAAAAGGTTACCACAGCACTCTACAGCACCACACAATACCATCTGATCTAAATCTAGTAGGTCAAAGGTTAATCTTACAGCAAGGCAATGCGCCAAAACATACCTCTAGGTTATGTCAGAACTACGTTAAAATAAAGAACAAGAAGGTACACTTCAAAACATGGAATGGCCAGCACAGTCTACAGACTCAAACCCCTTTGAGTCAGTTTGAGATGAACTGGACAGAAGGGTGAAAGGAAAGCAACCTATAAGTGCAACACGTTTGAGGGACCTTCTGTAACAGTGTTTGGGAGATCCTTCTGACCAATATTTGATTTCTCTTGTAGAAAGAATGTCACGTGTATGTTTGATGAAGTAAAAATTTGAATAAAATTTTGTACACCTAATAATTCCTTGACTTATTTTTTTTTCATTTGCCATTGTTTATTTGTTCTATGCCTTGATTTCGTGAAATATTAAGCCATTAAAATTAAAAGACATTTTTCCATAAAAACGGAAAAAAACTGAGGTCTTCTAAAACTTTTGACCAGTAGCACATAAATGTATATATATATATATATATATATATATATATATATATATATATATATATATATATATATATATATATATATATATATATGTGTAAACTTTTCAGCCCAAAGCATTTTTGGCCCTGTGTAAACTGAAGCCAGTCTTTGGAGTAGGCAGTCAGGCTTCCTGGTAGTGAGCCTTATCTGTGAAGGCTAGCAGGGAGTCTGGCTTGCTTTCTGACCCTGTTTTAGTGGCCTCACACCACTTTGGCCATTTCACATGCTGCACTCACAACACATATTAAAACATTAGTGAGAACCAAACATTCAGGGTAATAAGCTCATCTATCTTATTAGCCTAGACCAGGGGTGGGCAATGTCGGTCCTGGAGGGCCACAGTGGATGCAGGTTTCTGTTCCAACCCAGTTTCTTAATGAGAAGTCAATTATTGCTGCTGAAACCCTTATTGCTTAAGTGACATTTTGATGCTTCACTTTAGTGGTCTTTCTTGTTAAGGTTCCCCACCCTTAATTGCTTATTTCAATCTTAAACAGCTGCATTCACTGTTTTAATGGCTCCTTATTAGCAATAAGATGTAAATGACAAAGCAGTCAGCAGTTCACAATCTAGCTTATTTCAATTTACACCTATTTGTATTCATCATGCACTGTTTGATATATTCGAAGACTTATACAGAAAATGTGACAGGCTTCAAGTTATTTTGACAATATCCTTGGAAAGGATACAAGTTACGATATAAGAACCTTACACTGCAGACTAACTGCCATAAAATTAAATAAGGTCTGAGATTGGAAAGGACTGGCCACTGTGGCTCTCCAGGACCGACATTGCCCAACCCTAGCCTAGACTGTCTAAGTTAAGACTTGATGGTTCCTAAAGTCCTACTCTCCACCACACTACTTGGTAATTTATTCCATGTGTCTATGATTCCTTACATGAATAAAAACTTTCTGACATTTTAACAGCAACTGGAAAAGATAGTGGCTCGAGTGCCCAAAAGGACAAAAACTGCTGCATTTCACCACTGTCAATGTTCGATAGGGGCCTCCTGCCATAGATTGTATGCTGAATTATTCTTTAATATAAGATAAGTAAGCTTATGAGATTATTATTGAGCCAAGTTCTTTGTTTTTCATCACTGTTGTGGTTAATTTGTCACTGTTTTGAAGACAACAGGTAATGAAAATAACATTAAATAGAACAACAGATAATTTATACAAAAACCATTCATGACCTTGTCAGTATGAGTTGATGTCGAGTTGCCTTATGATTTGAGAACAATAACTGTCGGGGAACCTAAAGCAAATGGTCCTGTACAGAGAAGGGAGAAAAGTGGCTACGCAGGAGGACTGAGGTCTTTATAATGCTGTTTGCCATTCTAGTGTTTAAAGTTTTTGAGTCAACAAGTTAATGTACCAGGGTATTATGCAGCCAGTGAGCACTAACTATACTGTGAAGCTACAGAATATGGCGAACATAGATGGAGACTGATGGGTTTTGACAGAAGCTAAGATAGTATTCTTCTTATATAATACACTACCGTGGCTGTTCATTTGTCTGTCCAGGATTTTAAATCATCTGTAGATCGCAAACCGTTTGACCTATTGACCTGCAATTTGGTACACATATACTATTTGACTTCTACTATCTGCTTTCAGGGTGATGATTGACCTCCAAGATTTTTCCTCTTTTTATTGTATTGTAGAATCAACTCTCGGCAGCGGCCGTGCGGCACATGTATACTGTACGTGTGCCGTTCTCATCCCTACCACCTTCGCCGTCACTTCTACCTCTTCATATCTTAAATCATTCTTGAGGCAGATTGAAGACTTAAGTGCCAGCTTAAGTGAAAAATTATACAAAAAGTACTAAATAATTGCAGCACAAACACTGGCTTAATCAGTTTTAACATGAAAAGATGCTGATGAAAGAACAGAAGAACTGGACCGCTAAGGCGAAGAAAAGAAGAGCTGCTCAGGAAGCAGCAAGCGCATCAACCACTGAGCTAACGAATGCTAAACGTACAAAGAAAGAGGATGAAAACTATGGATGGTCAAGTCAAGTGCATTCCCTGCACGTTATTGTACAGTGCACCGTTACTGGTTGAATAATAAGACATTTCCCTGCAGTGATGAGAGCTTTTCAAAACATGCTAACTGTCTGCTGGTGAGGTAACACATTTCATTTGAATATTTTCAGTTTTAAGCAGATGTCCTCAATTATGAATTTACTGAAAATTTAAGACAATTTATGTGGTTAAAAAAAGTAAAGGTTTCATCAGAACCCCTATATTTTCATTGATGTAAGCAAAATATTGGAGAGGGCAACTGCTGCTTTTTGTATTTTGACAGGATTTGAAAGATTGTTGAAAAAGCTGACTATATAATAACGTGAAAAGGACTGAGAATTTGATTTTTTTTCTAATTTTTGATCACACAGAAATCACTCACTGAATTATATAGAAAATGGTAAGGTGGGATTCTTCTAGATGAGCAAGATAAGTCTGCGTGCTAATAGTGTGCTATAGGTAACTACAAACGGTTTGCCCTACACACGTTAATGCCATTCAATGACTTCTGTTTTCTTTCCAACATTTCTTCTCCTATGTGGTTGTTAAAGACATTGTTATGATTCTTTCATGGATCTACAAACTACAGGCCCAGGCTATATATACAGGCCTCAAAATTCCAGTGAGGTCTAATCTCAAAATGAGCCAGTCTGTTAAATGCACTGGCTAGCTTTATTTTGGACAGAGTTGCATTTTCACATTTTGTATTTGATTTTATGCCTGGGTCAACAACTTATAACTCTAACTGTAACCCCATTGATTTGAAAGAAAGCTACTTATCAGCAGCTGTCAAAATTAAGCAACAATAGCATTCTATGTAAACATACGTCAGCTTTATAAAATATTTTTAGGTATTTTCTCCAGTCATTACATTTATAAATAAATCTCGGTCAATAAGTCAATAAATGTGGTTGACTCTGTAAGATGCTCAGTTGATGCTGGTGATTCAAACTGAAAAAGAGTTTGTGAAATAGCAACATAGGAGAGTTTGTGCAGGCAAGTTTGCTTTTTGAAAAGAAACACTGTTTCTACTACAGTTAAGACTGCAAATTTTCATACCGCACAGCACAGCAAAACCCTGGTTTTAATGTTATAAAAAAAAAGAATTTTAGCACAATTTAACTAATGTGGTTCTGAGCTCTTTCCATGTTCTCAAATTAGTTAAGACAAGCTTATTAATGTCCAGCCAGGAAGGAGCGCCATATGCAAATTACACTTAATGTGGCTTAGGAAGTGTTCCGCGGTGTAAACGTTTTTACCCATTTCTTCTTTTCGCTTTGTATATCTGAAACAATATTTTTTTAGCAGAAGATGTTCCCAGTGAATTAATTTGCGTGTTACGAGAATCTTTAGGACCGGATTTTTGATGGACTATTGGGATTAATACAGTATCTATCTATCTATCTATCTATCTATCTATCTATCTATCTATCTATCTATCTAATAATGCACACTTGCGTGGTAACCAACTGATTATGACATCTAGTGGGTTTCTTTTGAAAAAGTAAAAAGCTGCTAATGAACATAATAATAATATATTTTATTTATGTAGCACCTTTTCCATGCTCAAAGAGCTTACCATCAGAATTTAAAATGAGCGAACAGATTTGCAACTATATTTTCAGACCTGCTTATCAATGTTTTTATAAATAATGTTTAAATGTACAGTATAGCAAAAACAAGCAGTATGAATTAAAAAAAAAATGCTGGTTGGGCATTGATTGCCACTTCAGAACAAACCGCAAAGCCGTGCAAATATTAACTGTGTGAAAAGTTTAACTTGCAATTATTTAATGCTCGGCAGTTGCAAATGCATTGAATATTCATTTTACCTCAGCCATCTCTTCACAAGGTATGGGTTGCCTGACTCCTTTGTCTTTTAGTTGGTATCATTTATATTTTATACATATTATTAAGAAACTTAATGACAAATATGTCATATAATGTTTGGGACAAAGACACACTTTCCCTTGATGTTCCCCTCTGCTCCACCGTTTTAAGATTACAAATCAAACAATTCAGACACCATTAAAGTGCACATTGTAGACTTTCATGTAAGGGTATTTGCATACATTTTGGTCACACCAGCAGCTAGAAATGACAACACTTTTTCTACATGGTTGACCCCCCAAAACCCCATTTCAGGGAACCATAATGTTTGGGACAATTGGCCCCATAGATGTTTGTGATTCCTCAGATGTGTTTCATTGCTTCATAAGACACCTTGACTTGCTTCTCCCCTTTGGAGTCTGATGTTACCATTGTTCAACATGAGGACAAGAGCTGTGCCAATGAAAGTCAAAGAAGACATTATGAGGCTGAAAAAAAGAATAAAACCATTAGAGACATTTGTAACACCTTAGGATTACCAAAATCAACTGTCTGGAATATCATTATGAAGAACACACTGGTGAGCTCAGTAATCACAAAGGGACTGGTAGGCCTAAAAAGATCTTCACTGCTGATGACAGAAGAATCCTCACTATGGTAAAGAAAACCCCTAAATGCCTGTCTTAAAGATCAGAAACGGTCCTCAGGAGGCAAATGTGGATGTGTCAGAGACGACTATCTGCAGAAGACTCCATGAACAGAAATACAGAAGACACACTGTAAGATGCAAACCTTAGTTAGCCACAAGAGCAGGATGACCAGATTGCAGTTTGTGAAAAATTCCTTAAAAGAGCCTGTACAATTCTGGAAAAGGGTCTTGTGGACAGATTAGACAAAGATAAACCTGAGCAGAGTGATGGCAAGAGCAAAGTGTGGAGACCTAAAGGAACTGCCTGAGATCCAAAACACACCGCTTCATCTGTTAAATATGGTGGGGGGGAGAGGGTTTGGACATGTATGGATGACACAGATCCTGGCACACGTATCTTCATTGATGATGGAACTGTGAAATACACGTCAAATGAGTCTAAGAAAAGCCTTTCTCAAACTGAGGTCTAAAAAAACTCAAAAGGCTGATTATTTGGTCTTGTTTCAAATTCTGCTGCTGACACCAAGTTATGTTAAGAAGTCTGGTGTTCAATTATATCTTTTTTTTTTTACTTTTAGGCTTGTTTGACTTAAATATGTCATTGTTATGAAGATGTTTGGAGATATTTTAGTTGTGCTTTTTCCATTTCCTGATGTTTTGAAATTCTGTATATTATTCAATTAATATTCAATTACACCCCACATTCATATGCCTGTTTGAGTTACTTGATCAAAGTTAGTCATTAGATTAATCTATTAATCCATAAAATACATTAATCATCTACAAAATAATCATTTGTGGCAACCCTGGTTATGAATCTGTAGCCCAAAATGGTGAAAAAAATGCACAACAGCTAGACTAGGACTTCATTGAGTCTGCCCTCCAAGATAAGCTTCACACCAGGCAGCCATGCCTCAAACTCATCAGGCAGGCTTTTAGGCCCAAAATGGGGCTCAAGCTTTGTAAGCTCAAAAATATTTAACCATACAAAAATGTCCTGCAAGTTAGAAAGGATTCGCAAACGTCTGGCTTTTAGGATAGCAGAAAGCAAAGTTCCTTTCTATTTAAAGAATTTATTCAAGAAAAAAAAAAAACAACAAAAAACATAAAACATGGGCACAGAAAAGTTTGCCAAAAAAGGCCACCTAAAAAAATAAACAAAGGCGACCTGTAACCCAAATGTAATCCAAAAACAAGTAGAAATCCAAACCAATACTTGCAGATAACAACTCTCTGCTGCAACCATCTCCTCCACCTGGATATGAAGACGGAGGGTGGCTCCTCAGCAGTGTTGTCAGGGTGGGCTGCCTCTTGTGGTTCTACCCACAGATCACAAGGAGCAAAGGCAGGAGGCAAATATACACAATGCATAATTACTAGACAAAACATTATTGACAAAACTACCTAATAATAAATAAGGGAAAACTACAATTTAAAAAATTCGAGAACAATGAAAAGGAAATAAACGTAAGCTGGGTAGCACAACCAGACTGAAAAACGACAAATAATTTGACAGGGAGAATTCTGGAAGATTAATTACAGAGAAGAAACGGGGAAAATCTGGATGAAGTAAAAATACAAGAAATACCAGAGCCAAATTACTTAGCAGAAACAGAGCCAAGAAATAATGAATAAAGGCCTCCATTAAGGTCTTGGAAGTGGCTTTTAGCTTCATCTGTGATAGCGAAACCCAAGGAAAAAGGAAAAGAATTCAATACAGGCAGGCAGGATGACACAATACATTGTGTGAAAATGGGCATAGCAACCATAAGCATAAGAACATAAGACATTTGCCAAACGAGAGGCGACTATTCAGTCCATCAAGTTTGTTTGTTTAGCTAATAGCTACGTTGTCTCAATATCTCATGCAGATACTTCTTAATATGAACAATATGGTCATACCCAGGCAAATGTTGACACAAAATGGCAGACCCTGTCCAAAAACGGGGCACGAAACAGCATCACCAAAATAACAGTAAAACCAATAACGATAAAATAACATAAAAAAATAAATAAAACAATAAAGAGACAGCACACTTGCTTTACTAGATGTTCGAAAAGAAGAGCACAGTAATGCTAAAAAATCAGCTCCAATAGTCAGTCAATGGGACTTTTTATGTGCAATTATGGTATGTTTTCCATCACCATTATAATGGCTGTAAAAATGCTACTGGTCGTTTACTCCTGAGAAAAGTGCCACAGCCATGAGACAGTTAAATGACTAAATATCTATTAACAAGCAGTCAAGACATAAACCATCGGCTATAAATCCTGCTCAAAATCATGGCATGGAATTCCTAATGAAGGCAGTAAGCAAATCTCTCTAAAAACCAAGCTTCTCTGGCTTTTAGAAAAGATTTACAGTGTCAGATTCTTTCCTGAGGAGAAACCACAGACATTACTATTGATAGTGCCAGAAGGAGCATGAACATTCGGTCATTGATCTGAGAGCAGCATTGAGAGCACTTAGGATGCACACAGAATGCCTTGTCTTTTCTTACTGGTTTTGTTGTCAGTGTTAGAGCGGTCACTCTGCTCAAACCCAGGACTCAGATTTGACAGAAGAGAACTAATGTTGTAGAGAGAGAAACATTTATTGAGGTTTTCTTATGGAAGAAGGTAGTAAGGCCAACAGCTTGTGTGTCCTCAGTCTGCATAGATACAGTAAATAGAGAGATAGATATACTTTACCAGTAATGGTGTACTGCACGATAACATGCAGTGAATACACTTGACTTGAGTATTCCTACTTTTCATCCTCTTTCTCTGTATGTTTAGCATTAGTTTGCTCAGAGGTTGATGCGCTTGCTGCTTCCTGAGCAGCTCTTCTTTTGTGCACCCTAGCGGCCTGCTTCTTCTCTTCTTTCATCAGCATCTTTTCACATTAAAACTGATTAAGTCAGTGTTTGTGTTGCAATTACTTAGTATGTTTCCTTAATTTTCCACTTAAGCTGGCACTTAAGTCTTCAATCTGAATGAATTAAGATATATAGAGGTAGGGGAAGTGACGGTGAAGGTGGTAGGGAATGAGAACGGTACCCGTACACATGCGCAGTACGGCCACCCTGCTGGCCGCTGCCAAGAGTTGATTCTACAATAAAATATATAAAAATAAAAAGAGTAATAAAAATCAACACCCCGAAAGTGGATAGTAGACATCACGTAGTATAATATGTGTATCAAATTTCAAATCAATAGTTCAAACAGTTTGCGAGCTACAGGTGATTTAAACCCATGGACAGACAAACGGACAGCCACGGTAGCGTATTGTATATAAAGATTTGTTCCACGAGTTTCATGAGGAAATGTAGCTTTTTACAGAAGTTTAAGAACTATAGCAAATATTTACTGACATATGTTAAATATTATACCTAACTTGAAAACTCTGTTTTAAATACATACAGACATTCTGACATCTGCTTCAAGAAATTCTGTGTTAGTCTGCATACCTTTGGTTGTGTGAGAGCAAAACACAGCACTAGCAATCAAGTTAAAAGAAGTTTTTCCATTCCTGATTGTGGTTTGAAAACACAATATATATTTAAAAAGATTCATATTTTATTGTCCATCTTTCAATTCCCTAGACCTGCTAGCTACTGTATATTATATGGGAGTTGGGAGAAAAAGTAGAGTGCCCGTAGGAAAGCCCAAGCAGATAGGAGAAGAACACACCAACACCAAACAAATAACAACTGGGCTTGTAATTCCGAACTAGGACGCAGGATCTGTCAGGCAGCAATATTAACTGCTGTGCTACTGTGATGCCCACCGATCTTTTTTCACTCATATTACCCTTTTATACAGTGCATTCATAACGTATTCAGACCTCATCACTTTCTGTACTTTACTCTGTTGTAGATTTAATTTTAAACGTACACCTTTGCCATTTTTGCCCTTAAGTCTACAGTCCATAACCAATAATGACAAAGTGCAAACATGTTTTCAGAAAGGTTTGCAAATTTATTTTAAAAAATCAACAGCTAATATCTCTCATTCGTATAAGTATTCAAACCCTTTACTATGACTGTCCACATTGTGATCAGGTGCATCCTGTTTGCTTAAATTCTCCTTGAGGTGTGTCTAGAACTTTTTGGCAAACTTAAATGATAGAACATCATTTAGAAAAGCACATACCTGTGCATGTAAAATCTCACAATTCACACTACATGTGAGGACAAACACCAAGCCATGAAATTCAAGGAACTTGATCTCTGCAATCAAACTCTGGTGAGGCATAGATCATTGTAAGGGGATAAACCATTTCTGAAGCTCTGAGTGTTTCCAGGAGCACATTGGCCTCAATAATTGGGAAATGGAAGGAGTCTTCCTAGAACTGGCTGTCTGACCAAACGGAGTAACCTGGCAAAGAAGGACTTCAGTCAAGGAGGTGATCAAGAACTTAACAGTCACTCTTAAACAGTGTGAAAAGTCCTCTAGTGATATGGGAGAACTTGTCGGAAGGACAACCATCTCAGAAGCATTTCATCCATCAGGCATTTCTGATAAAGACAGATGGAAGCCACCCTTGACTAAAAGACGTATGACAGTTTAAAGGAATCTGAGAGCATCAGGAAAATGATTCTCTGGTCTGATCAGACAAAAATTGAAATCGTCGACCTCCGTGATCAAATTGTGGTGAGGCACAGATCAGAGCCAATGGATAAAGCCATTTGTAAAGCTTTGAGTGTTCTCAGGAGCAAAGTGGCTTCAGTATTTGTGAAATGGAAGACTTTTAGAACATCAGGCTTCTCCCTAGAGTTGGCTGTCTGGCCCGACTGAGTAACTGGACAACAAGGACCATTGGCAGAGTGTTGACTAAGAACCCAATGGTCACTATAACAAAGCTTCAGAGGTCCACTGCTGAGATGGGAGAACCCATTGGTAGCATGAGCATCTCAGCAGCACTCCATCAATCAGGCTTTTCCTCTAGAGTGGTTAGACAAAAGCCAATCTCAAGTTAATACATTCAAAGGACACTGACAGCATGAGGGCGCAAGGCAGGAAACAAACCCCGGGCAGGGCACACACACACACACACCAAGCGTCGATTTAGAATCGCCAATGCACGTACCCTGCATGTCTTTGGACTTTGGGAGGAAACCCACACAGACACGGGGAGAACATGCAAACTCCACGCTGGGAGGACCCAGGAAGTTAACCTGGGTCTCCTAACTGCGAGGCAGCAGCGCTACCCACTGCACCACCGTGCCGCCCCCACAATTAAATCAATAATAAATAATTCTTCTCTCCACTACACCTACCAGCAAGCTCCATCACACTCCTCCCAGCTCCGGCTCGCTTGCTGCGTCTCCATCAGTCCTTTATATAGTCCTAGACTCGGAAGTGCTTCTTTCCTTCCGTCCACGTGACTCGTCGGCACTTCTGGGTCAGATGGAGAATTATATTTTCAGGCTATAAATCTGGTACGAGTCCTTCAGTCCTTTTGCAGCTCCCCCTGGTGGCACCCACGGCACCCAACAGGGCTGCACAACTGAACTCCAAGATCCTGGGTGCCCTGCGGGAATCCAAAACACCACCAGATCCCAGGGAAGCTGCCATCTAGCATTTTGGGGGAGGCAGTGACCAGGAAAAGCTGCCTTCCCCCATCCTTCCATCACAGGGGCGTCCCGACATAGTGTACAGACAGCACAGTACCTTCTGAATCCATTGTATTTCCATATAATGTAGCCACTAGGAATTGAATCTATACACCATTGATAAATAAGGATAACTGTGGTTTTTAGAAATTTTTGAAAGACCCAGCTACAATGAAGAAAGCAGTAAAAGTGTAATTTCCGGTTACAGCGAAGTTTTAAACCGCTAATCCACAATGCAGCAGTCGCAATCTGCTGTGCTTATAAATGACAACTGCAGCTGCTGTCCTCTTTTGTTTATAATGGCAGACACAATAGCAGCAAGCCATTCATCTGACTTTTCTATGTCTCTACAATGATTGACCAGCACTATTTGTTAGTCAGGCAGCTATCAAACTCTGCCTTGCCAAGCATGACTGAATGATTTTTAAGCGCATCACCATCTCTGTCTGGTCGCATTTTGACCCTGCTTGCTCTGGTTCACACAGAGCACTCCACACAGAGTAATACAGTCATTAACACTGGACGACAATTTATCAACAGGGTATTAACCACCAATTTGGATTGTAGGTCTTTAACCTTCTTGGGTCAGAGGACTTGCAATTCCATGTAATTTTAAACCAAGAAGAAGGGGAATGATTAAATCATAACATTAAAAGAGGCCTGACACTGGAAAGCAGGAAACCTTAGACATGCTAATAATATCATTACCACAAGTATATAAGATTGGAAAAGGTGCTGTTTCTTCAGTTAGTTATCACAGCTCAATCATCTCCAATTGATCGCTTGATTATTCAGAAGAGAAGCTTCCATAGCAAATACAATTGCATATTATTTTAGAAATGATGAACAGATGGCATGCCAAATGCCACTTCAATCTGTGGAAAACATGCAAACTCAACGTTATACAACCTGCAAGTCAAACACTCAAGTTTGGAATTCTCGGCAGCTCTTTTAACTACAAAAAAAAGGGAACAGGCGCTAAAGTGTGAAACCTTCTATGGTAAAAATAACAGTGTTAAGCCAGCAGCACACGGCGGCCTTCTGAGACTTCTATTTATAAAGATGGAACATTTTGAAAGAGCTAACACATTTAATCTAAAGAAAAACTGAGGAGCGTCTGTCTTAAATAAATGGAATAGCCTTGCCGTTACTTAAAACCCATCCATCCATTGTCTTAACATGCTTTATTTAATGCAGGATTGAAGGAGAGGTGGTGGTGCCTATCCTGGCAGCAATAGCTGAAAGTCAGAGAGCACCTCTTGATGAGGTGCCAGTTTATCACAGAGCATATTTACTATGGATAGATAGGCAGACAGACAGACAGATAAATGAGGCACTATATAATAGATAGATAGATAGATAGATAGATAGATAGATAGATAGATAGATAGATAGATAGATAGATAGATAGATAGATAGATAGATAGATAGATAGATAGATAGATATTTGTCCCATGAATTAAATTTAACATCTTACGGAACCTCAAGAAATAGTACAACAAACAACAAGAACAACGGCCCCCTCAAATACAAAGAAAAAAATTACAAAAAGAAGAAAACATCTGACTTCTAAATATAAAAGATAAGAGAGCAGCCGCTGTCACAATGAGACAATTGTCACGCATGTGCATCTGAGGATTGCCATTCAAACTCCTCCCGGGTATTTAATACTACTCTGGGCCCTAAAGGGGTGTTGTTGCTACCACTCTCGTCATTTCCTTCCTCCATAGTCTTGAGATACCATTCCAGTGAAGGCAACTGACGCTGATTTCTTCTGGTCCCAGAGTTTCCAAGGGACAACCGCCCACAAGGAGGTGTCATTAATAATAATATTAATAATACATTTGATTGTGGAAACAGACTAGAGAGAGCAGCTACAAGTTTAAGAACTCAACAGCAAAGCCAAACAATTAGAGGCCACTTGGCTATGTGGCACATACATTGTTTATAGTTTTCATGCCATTCAGCATTCATTTTGTTTTTGGACTTGTTAGTAAATGGAAGTGGGCCATGTTGGTACCCCAATCTGTTCCGGTTTTGATGTCCCGTCTCCACTCAGCCACCACACATTATGCAGACATATTCCTGATAATATAAATAAGCCCCAGTAGCGTTTCATGACACACTTCTGCTGAATAATTTGTTGGCTGAAAGTCCTTGATGTTAGTGTGTCAGAGAGAGGATGCACCAGCATTTGTCATAATGGCCATACATTTTGTCTCATTCTCTCTTCTACTGCTACTTCTATCAGGTCAAGACGGTGTCCCATAGCTGAACCTGCTTATTAATTAATTTGCTGATTCGGTGATCCACTCTGTAAGTGAAGTTATTGGTCCAACACACCACAACACAGAAAATCGCACTGGCCATCAGAGAATTGTAGAACATGTAGAGGATGACACTACCCACACTAAAGGAATGCATCATCTAAGAAAAAAGAGTTTGCTGTGCCCTTCCTTATATAGTTTATCTGTGTTATGAGACCAGCTCTCACTGATGTGGACCCCAAATTATTTGTATCATTGCACCACCTCCCCATCCATTATCTGACCAGGCGCAGAGGACATTTGATGTAATGAAACTCCATAGACATTTAGTGTCACCACTTAAACTAGTTTGTACATTTCTGGTATATGGGAAAAAGCTTATGAAGATGAAAGAAAGTGAATGCTTGAATTATCAAGCTGGGAATTGAATTCACGTCCCAGGAGCTGTGAACACACTGAATAAAAATGACTTTGAAAACGATAATTTGAAAATATTCACTTTTATTTGAAAAAAGCACAGTTGTAGACTTCACTGATCGTTTACTGAGAGAATCCTGGACAATCTGCAAGTCTCTTCCACTCTGTGATGTCTACATTGGGAATTGTTCTGGCCAGCTAGCTTGTATAAAGGATGGCCACGGAGGTCCAGAAGCAGGCATTTAGCTGTAAATGAAAATAATTATAACTTACAAAATAATTACATTTAACCTTATCCTGCCTTTTTCAATAAAAAATGGATGGTGATGTGTACATTGCAACGTAACGTAATATTTCCGAAAATCCCATAATCCAACTGAGGATGAGGGGGTCGGTAACCTATCCTGATAGAATCAAGCAGAAAGAAGAAACCAGTAGGAGGCCAGCCCTGCACTCTTACCGCGCCAATGAAGGAATGACAAGTTAGGTAAGATGCTTGTCTTGAGAAGGGGATAGAAATGCGGTACGGACATGGGGACAACTTGGAGACATCACAAAGACAGTCACCCGGTACGTGTGAAATGCGAAAACATCTTTCCATGAAAAAAAAAGTGTCACTGGAGATTTTAGGTATTTTATTTCACAAAGTGCAGACAGAAGAATTGTGAGTCTGAAAAGTGTTGATTCCTCGGGGGAATTTCACAACAGAGGGCTAGGTGACATGTCAGACAATTAAAATTAGATGTCCTAAGCAGGAATATTCAGTTTTACTCTGAAATATTAGATTGAAAAAGTCTTTCTTTAATTTTATACATAAAAAATGTAAAGTGTTTCTACCCTGAACTTCCTTCTTAAATAACATGGGTTTTGATATGTGGTCTGTTAATACTTACTAGTTATAAACAAAACTAAGGAGTTTGTGTCACCTCGAATTTGGCAAAATCTGAGTGAAACTGAGTGAAATGCATTGAAGTCAGTGAGGAAGAAAAAACTGAATTAGTTTTGAGTGGATTCTAATGTTTTAATGGTCTGTCCCAGATGGTAGACCTATTTCTAACCAGCCTTTCTTAAGTAAAATCCTAGAAAAGTCAGTTATTATGCAGCTAAATGACCACTTGAATAAACATGCTGTTCTCGACAAGTTTCAGTCAGGTTTTAGAACAAATCACAGTACAGAAACTGCATTCGTTAAAGTAGTAAATGACTTGTGGGTAAATGCAGACAGAGTCCATCTATCTGTTCTCATCCTCTGAGATCTGAGTACCGCATTTCATACCATTTATCACAATATTCTTAGAAATTGCCATAGTCAGTGGGTGAGCCTCTCTGGCAGTGTCTTAAATTGGTTTGAGTCTTACTTAACAGGTAGAACATTCTCTGTTAGTTGTGGTAATCATACTTGGAAGTCACATGATGTTCCATATGGTGTTAACACAAGGCTCTATCCTGAGTTCGCTGCTCTTTTCGATTTCAATGCTTCCATTAGGTCAGATTAGCTCAATGTGAGCTACCACAGCTATGCTGATGACACACAACTGTATTTATCAATAGCGCCTGATGACCCCGACTCTCTTGGTTCACTGATACAATGTCTTACTTATGTTTCTGAGTGAATGAGTAGTAATTTTCTCATACTAAATAAGGAGAAAACAGAAATCTTAGTGATTGGCAAAAATGTATATAATGAAGATATTAGAAATAAACGATCCATTAGGCTTAAAAGTCAAGACAGAGGCAAAGAATTTAGGGGTAATTATTGACTCTAACCTAAATTTTAAATCACATATTAATCAGATTACTAGGACAGCATTTTTACACTTAAGAACTACAGGAAAAAATGTGACCCCTTATAATATTGTAAGATGTGGAAAAATTAGTTCACAATTTTGTTTTTAGTTGACTAGATTACTGTAACACACTCCTCTCAGGACTACCAAAAAAAGAAATCAATCAGTTGCAGCTACTGCAGAATGCAGCTACTGTAGAATGCAGCTGCTAGAATCTTAACCAGGAAAAGAAAATCCGAGCACATCTCTCCAGTTTTGATGATACCACAATGATTACTCGTGCCATTTAGAATTGACTTTAAAATACTGCTTATGGTTTACAAAGCCTTAAATAATCTCGCTCCATCTTATATTTCAGATTGCCTTTCACCTTACACTCCAATTTGTACCCTTAGATCTTCAAATGAGTGTCTGCTTAGAATTTCAAAAGCGAAACTTAAAGGAAGTGGTGAGGCGGCCTTCTGCTGTTGTGCACCTAAAATCTGGAATACTTTACCAATAGAAATTCGCCAGGCTAATACGGTGGAGCACTTTAAAAAATTGCTAAAAACCCATGACTTTAACATGGCTTTCTCATAACTTCGTTTTAGTGTAACCCTGATATTCTGCATATGCATTTAATTATCATTTTTATTATGGCCCTGCAATCCATACTAACCTCTACTTTCTCTGCTGTTCTTTTTCCGGTTTTCTGTGGTGCTGATCTGAGCTGTCACCACCTGATCAAAGCACCATGCAGTCCCTACATTGATGGATTAAAGGCCAGATGTCCACATGACCATCATCATCAAATTCTATGAGGAATGATTGAGATCATTGATGTTAGGTAGAATACCCAGTGGGGGCTGTGTGATCTTGTGGCCTTGGAACCCCTGCAGATTTTGTTTTTTTTTCCTCCAGCCATCTCTCTTTTTTTCTGTGCTTCCTGGCCATTGGATCTTACTTTATTCTGTGTTACTTAGTATTGCCTAATCTCATTTTCATATTTTTCTTTTTTCTTTCTTCATCTTGTTAAGCACTTTGAGCTACATCATTAGTATGAAAATGTGCCTTAAAATTAAATATTGTTGTTGTTAAAGAAGTGTCTGCCGACTGTGCTGAACTGATTATTGTAGGCAAAAATGTGACCTGAGCTGTGAGACAGCCGTGGTAAGCACAATGAGACTGTGCCTGCCTGAGATAAAATTAATAGAATTAAATTCAGAACAGTAGAATTTCTAGCAGGCAGTGACAGAGAGGAAGCATGAATTCACTAAGACTTGTCCCCCAGAGATTCAACAGCAGGTACCTCACCTCTCGTACCAAACAGACTTTGTTCTTTTTCGCTGATGGTTCTGCTTGTTCACTGCTGCTGCTACCAAATAAACACCACACTAAAGCTTGTGAATTCTTCACTCCTTTTTGTTTAGATATACTGCAAAGCACTCTGGGTAGTACTATCCAAGGTATAGGCTCACATATTAGATACAGATTACAAACAAGTTTATACTGTATTATAATGAACAGTTTCCATCTACTCCTAGGACCAGCGTTACATACTCGAGAGGCTGTTCCATCCAACATGCTACAGCTCTGTGATGGCACACTGGCTTCACAAAGCATCATAGGGCACTGGAAAAAAAGTTTGTCTAAGTCGAAATTTCATAAAAGTTTTCGGTAAACAAGGACACAGATGAACATAGCATATTCACCGTGAAAAACGCTTTGCCAAATTTTGACGATCAACACTAATGCTTACACCACATTGCAAAGAGAAAGTGAAACATGACATTAAAAAATGAGGGACTGCATTAACAAGTGATAGAAAGAACGAGATAACACTTTACTTTAGGTACTGCAAAATGCATCAATTACTTATTTACTATTATGGAACAAGAAATAAACACTTTTTTGGGTCTTTATAACACTTAGAAAGCATCAATGAAGTGTTTATTTATCTCGGTAATGGGGCCTAAACTTCACTCTTGAGTGGTCTGAGGGAGCTTAACTGAGACACATTTCTATCGATATCAGATTTGTAACAGGTTCCATAAATTACCATGAATACAGCAGATGATAACACACTTGTGAAATACCAATGGCTTCCAGAAATTTAAAAGAACCCTTGCTAGATACAATCACCCAGGCAAAGTTCAGGTTTCGGGTTCATCTGTTATATCCTGCTAGGCAGCCTACAATACATGAGACATTTTAGGCTTTCCACATATTAGGAACCTTTTCGAAGCTCAAGATCCATATTCCTATTCAAAGAACCCTTCACTGAATCAAATGATTCTTGGTCAAGCAATGGCTCCACACAACTCAGTAAAGTACCTTTATGTTTAAGAGTGTATCTTATGCAGGAATAAACAGAAATCTTTAATATCTGGTAGGCTACCTAGCAGGACACTAACAGGTTAAGAACACATGGACTTAACCATCTATTTATGTTTATTCACTGTATGTAGCTTGTTACACAGCTAAATAAATTTAAGTTTTTTCTGCATCCTTCATGTGGATGGGTCTTTTGGGAATCACAAATGGTTCCTCTATGGCATCACACTGAAGAACCAGACTGGCTCCTTTATTTCTAAGAGTATTTAATGGTTCTTTAAATGTTACTTTATGGTTCTTTCAGAGTTACGTGGTTCCTTGTAGAACCATTGCTTCACCAAGCACCATTTCATTTTACAATGGGTTCTTTGCATGTGAAGTTGCTTTTTCTGCTTTGAAAATGTTTCTAATATTTACAAAAAAAAAAAAATGAAATATTTAATTTATGGTAGGCTTCCTAGCAGGACACTAACAGATTAAGAGAACATGAACTTAACCATCTTCATCTGTTCACAGTTATTTACTGTAAGGAGTCTGTTTTGGGTCTTTCCGGAACTTTCATGTGCATGGGTCTTTTGGGAATCACAAATGGTCCTCAGTCACAGTCCCGGAGGGCCGCAGTGGCTGCAGGTTTTTGTTCTAAACCGGTTGCTTAATTAGAAAGCAATTCTTACCAACAATTTAATTTCATGATTTGTTAGTTGCTTTAACTCTGCTATGTCAGGTAATTCTCATATCCTAGATTTTCTTCCCCATTCTAAGGATATCATCCAAATGATCTGAAGGCTAAAATAGATAAGTGATTCTCATTCCTTCACTTTTTTCTCTTCACTTTCCTTCCAAGTATTTAATTAAACCCAATAGTGCTTGATAAGTACACATGGGTGTAAATGGTAACAAGTGAAATAGAGAAATGCTGGTCTCTTTTGTCATTTGCATGCTATTGCTAATTAGGAGCCATTAAAAACCAAGAAAACAGCAGTTTAAGACTACAATAAGCAATAAAGGTTTAAAATCTTAACAAATGATACAACTAAAGTGAAGCAGAAGTGTTATGTAAGCAATAAGTGGTTCTTATTAAGCATTTGGGTTGGAGCAAAACCTGTAGCCACTGCGGCCCTCCAGGACCGTGATTGAGGACCCCTGACCTGCTCTGAAGAAACACTCTGGCATCTTTATTTTTACGAGTGTAGGGCATGTTGTGTTTAAGGTTGGACAGTGTTTTCCAAGGTCTCCGGTCTTCTTGATTCCTCTCCTATCAGTAAAAGAGTGTATAGCCATTACCACAACTCTCTCATCACTGAACTCAACGGCTCCCATTATTGATCATGTGAACTAAACATCCTATTTCATAAAAAGAAATCAAATAAATCTGCTTACGCTTGATCAAAATTTATTTAAACATTGAGAACCTATTCTGATAAATAATTAATTCAAATTCTTGGAAGGAAAAGTCTTGCTGGTTGGGACATATCTAGGTTATGATGTACTCCATATTACAAAAGGTGAACCCTGTTGCGAATGTTCCACGTGTAATTTAATAGTGATTGATTTGTTTTGCACTAAATGAATTCATGTCTGGAAGTTCACCAAACCTCTGAACTTACATGACCCATCAAATCTTTATAATAAATATTTTGAACTGAGTGCTTAGTACATGGCAGTCACTTAGCCTCACAGACACACACAGTACAGCCCAAGTGGATGATTTATTACTAGCAACAAACTGTCACAGGCAATTCATTGTCATAAAATACTTTTAGAGTTAATGAAATATTTTTGACTTTCTTCGAGTTAACGTTTACAATAGTCCTCCAGTCGTTAGAGTCAGGGAGCTCTGTGCTACTCCTTATCGGCTTCACTGTCTGTTTCAGCACCAACAACAGCTCCTCCAGCCCATACAGCAGCCAAGCTACGATGTGACACGAGACGACAAGAATACGAGCCTCAAGTGTGAAATGTGAAACTCTGCATCCCTGAAGGAAACATTCTTTCCCTGACTATACAATTCTGAAGCTTTCATTCCTTAGTAATAATACAACACATGCAAAGTTAAAATAAGCCCATATATTGCATTGAGGCAGATAATCATGGTCAAATACTGACAATTCGTAATTATAGGTTTATTAATGTCTCTCCCATTATGTTTATTCACATACAGGATTGCAGTGTAATGGACTGTAAGTCCCAGCAGGTTCCAACACAAGACAGAATGCCAGTCCACTACAAGTCACGTCTTTGGTCTACTCAGAAAACCCCTTCAAACCGTTTAGTGAAGAATGTGAGAATTCCACAAAGAAAGTGAAAGAGCCAGGATTTGTCCCCACAATGCCGGCTTAACAGACAACTGGCTTTTAAAGCACTTTCTGTTAACGGAACAAAGTATATTACACACATCTTGCATTGGTCAGACAAAGACACTTAATTTTTACAATATTTCCAGTGACTGTTCAAAACACTCAGTGACTCGTGGCGACAGCTGTCAGACAGTGGCCAGCCTGTTAAATCAGTTTTAAATTCATCCAGATCCATTCTCACGCTCTTTTACCAGGATAATACATACTGGAGAATTACCACAACCTTGTAAAATACAATAATAATAATAAGGGTGACAAAAGCTTGATAAAAACGAATACAATGACATACCGTAATAAATGCTGTTCAGTACAGGTATGAATTTTACAATGGGAAACTAGCACCTTGACATAAAGCGCCTTTCCTCTTAGCTCACTTCCTACCAGTATTCTGGACGCTCATCCCAAACTTCCAACAGAATTTGTTAAACACAATCAGTCCTCATGCACAAGTCAAAGCATATAAAACAATAGCAGAAGTCGAATTCACCTTAGCGGCAATACAATCCTTAAAATTTACAAGGGGTAGACATGTAACAAATAAATATATAGATTTGGAAATTTGGATTTTCAGGATTCAGGTGCATGCAAAGGCTGAAAAATATCTGGAATTATATCCCAGCTGTACATATAATTGTTTAATACTGTCATCACCTTCCCGGCTCATCAAAAGTAAGCATTACCACCCCAGGACACCACGGGCCGTGAATACTAACCACCTTCTCTCCTTTTCCACCTGCAGTTTGGAGTATCTGCTCAGTGAGGACAACTAACCCCGCCCCATTCCATCCAGGAGCTATAAAACAGGGCACTCCCTAAAGGTGACGACTCATTTGGAAGATGATCCACCTAAGGGAAGGAAGTCCGACAACAAGCCTGATGACTTAAGAAGTTATGATAGCCAACATCCATGCTGGCCCCCTAATTATCCCCTGCATCTAATTGGCTAACCATCTCTTACCACCTTGCCACCTCATAGCTAATGTGTGGTGAGCATACTGGTGCAAAAATGGCTGCCACCTCATCACCCAGGTGGATTCTACACACTGCTGGTGGTTGAACTGGCTCCCCATTGTCTATGTAAAGCACTTTCAGTGTCTAGAAAAGCACCATGCAAAACAAATGTAACTATCCCAAACTTTAAACTCTGTCATGGGGTTCTTTGCTGAAATACATAGTAATGCTGGTGTAAGTGTGGGAGCAGATGGACTGGCATCCCATCTGTTATTGAGGATAACTGCCTACCCAGACGTAACGGAAGGACAAGTATGGAGGTGCAATCCGGCAGGGAGGATCACCGATTTCTATCCCAGTCGGGAGGAACTAATAATGGATGGAAGAAGGACGGAGGGATTTTATGAGCAGTTCATTCCCCAATGTGAGAGGTGGCAGTGCTCCTCTGATAGGGGCCCAGTTACTTGCTGTACATGTTGGGGTTTCTCTGGGTGCTGTGAAGACTGGATATTCCTATTATGGTGAACTTCTTTAAGACCCAGAAGGACTTCCTTTAGGCAGGGTCATAGCACCGCAAGCACTCCAGCATAAAAGAGGGTGCGTCCGCTACCTCAGGATCTGAATCAGGAGGAGGATGAAGCTCACAGAGTTTGTAGTGAGGAGACAGAAGTGTTTAGTATATTGTGTTGGACTGCCTTGTACAATGTTAAGGTATGATTAGAAAATAAATATTATTTTATTTTACCTTGTTTCTGGTGGTTGGGGGCTCTGGGGTGCCCCATACAGTCCTCACTTACCATAGGCAATTCAAAATATTGTACATCATTATTAATCCCACAAATGAAGACACAAAATATGGCACAAAGTTTGCCAGGAGAAACCAATGTGATTAATACTTCATGACTATTTTACATTTCCTCCTATCCATAAATATTTGTTTCAGTGCATGCTTTGGTTCTGAGCATCTTAAAGTACACAAAAACCTTCTGGGAGGCTCAAATATTGAAAGCTTTTAGCTATTAGACAAATGGCCCATACTCTGAATTACCAGCATTTCTTGTGTTCATCTTCCTCTTTGCATAAATACAAGCACCCATTGAGTGTTAGTGACTGGTAGGCTTATATCACATTAAATCATAGACTTAGGTAGCTTATATCAAATCCAATTACATATGATCTGACTACAATAATAGAGCATACAGTATAAGACGAACTGCTGTGTGTGGTCAATTTTCTTTTGACTGATATTACTAAATACGGATGACTTGCAGTCGATTAAACCTTACACGTTGAAATAGGGAATGTAGCAAAAAATATTTTGGCATTTGTGAATACAAAATAGCATTATTTAGCATAAGACAGCACACGTCAGAACTGGCATAGTATGTTGTGTCGTCGGCATTTCTCGCTCTGGAAATACGCTGACGTGCCTGCATTGACTTAAATGTTTTCCCGTGGGATGTGCATATTCGTGTCACTCTCACTGAATTTTGAAGTTGTCACAAAAGTGGTGCTGCTTTTATTTACTGGATTGTCTTTAAAATGTGTAAATCCTACTAAAACGTTATCTGTAAAAATGGCATCGGACGTGCCGAATTGCATCTGTCACAAAGAGAGATTTTTAACAAACCAGTCATGCAAAATTCTGTAAACCTGTTTTTATTTTATTTATTTATTTTTTTTCACGTACCTTCAATCAGCTGGTCCAGGGTCGTGATTTTCCTGATGCCATCCAAAGCGTAGATGGTCCTCACTCCCTGCGGTAGATTCACGTTGTCTGACAGTGACCGGGTGAGATCCGCCAGCAAAGCCTCAAACGATCGAAAACGATCCGGAGAAATGGCGTATACGATTCCTTTAAAGTAGCGGTCCCCATTGCGGTAGAAGCGCACCTTCTTAGCTTTCTTCTCGGAGCTGAGCGCCTGCAGGGTGCGGGTCCGGTAGAGGCTGCAGTGGGCGCTGTGAGTTGGGCTGGGCAAGCCATTGGCACGGGAGCCGCCGCGATTGTACCTTTGCGCTTTGTCACGCTCGTCAAAGTGTTCAAACTCCAGGTCTCTCCCAAAAGACATCATCGTAGATTTATGGACAGACTAGAAACAAGAAACAATATGTATATATAATACCAATAAAACCTACTCTGGATAGTTAACGAAGTGAGTGTAATGCGGTGTAAATTTACATTAGAACACAAACGACACTCATGTAATTTAAAACAGAAAAGTAGGTAGAATAATTGCTTTTTTCTTGAACTGTGGATGGATGGGCTGCCACCATTCGTGATGCTAACAGAAAGCCTTAGAATAAAACCGAGGCCAGGAGCAAAGCCAGCAGACGATCACGTTGGCTTGCACGCCGGCCCTGAACATCTGCTCAGTGGGTTTTGGGTATCTGGATTTAAACGTTATCTTTACAATTATCTAAGAATTTCACCAATGATACAAGCAAACGTTTCGCTCGACTTTTTTTCTGTAGCCCCATTGTTCTTACACGAACACGGCGTAATTTTTAGCAAATTGTAATGAAATCGCGAAGGTGCAGAAATAAGGTCCACTGTAAAACATGCCATTTTAAAAAAGCGTGAAATTCAATTGTGCTTATATCATATATTTTCATAGTTCAATGTGATTTCGTTCCATCATGCACCGTTATTTCCTCACTTTAAGGGCTCGGCTGTTATTAATAAATACATCGTGAGTCAGAATTAACAAAGCCAGTTTAGGAAGCCTGATGGATGGTGTTTCCTATTAAATACAAATTCAGAAGCGCTCAGATGTAGATAATTTGGAAGAAATCGAAAATATTACACCCCCAATGTCTTTACATTTTGAAAAGCGAGCCGCAACGCCTTTCAAGCAGCGCAGTTCTCACCTCTAGAATTGCAGACACAGAGCAGCACTCGAGTGTTCAGCTGGATCACCGCGACGTCTCCCTGTCTCCTGTTTCGGCGTTTTTCAGCTCACAAGGAATCCTCCCTCTGCTGTATTTTAAGAGTGTGTCAGTGCAGCTAAAGCCGGTCGTCTTTGTTATGTCTTCGGGCTCCCTGCCTCCCTGAGCGTGTGCGCGCGCGTGTGTGTGTGTGTGTGTGTGTGTGTGCGGGAGAGAGAGAGAGAGAGAGAGAGAGAGAGAGAGAGAGAGAGAGAGAGAGGAGAGAGAAAGAGCGAGCGCAGGAGATGGAAAGTCTGCTGTTGCTGCTTTCTTCTGCTACGGAGGCACTGAAGACATTTGCATTGGTCCGTCCCTCATACAGATGCAGCCCCTTCAACGCAGACGTTCGCCGAACACGAACCCTTGCTGTCCTCTTGGGATGCTCTCCCATTATAGAAGGAAAAAAAGTGCTTATACTGCTTTTAAAACAGCTACATAAGTCGTGACCCCGCCAGCGACCACGTTCTGTGGCTACGCAATTTAAACAGTAGACGAATTCTAATCTGTCAGGTAGGCTATCTACTGCACGTAAGTGGTCATCTTCATCTTCAAACTATTCTTGAAATACAAACCCATATACTCTACACAGCATAGCATGCAAACTCAATGCAGACACAGCCTAAATCCACACATGCAGTACAGACATGTAAATAATAACTATACACACGTGTGAAAAAGGTAATTACACACATATAGGCCTATACAGTATATATTACATACTAATAATACTCTTTGTATTATTTAGCAGGCACTATATAACATAGTACAATCTGCTTCTCGCAACTAAGAGAACGTGACAGATGTCTGCCGGCTGGCTGACCAACCACAAGCATTACCTGGTAGATAACCATCCAGAAGATCAGATTGTGATCACGATCAGACCTACGCATAAATATAGCTTCGTTAATAGACCTGCCACTACTGTATCATAGAGCATTATGGTGCCCTGAAATGGGTGAACCATGTTAAAAAAGTGTTGTTGTTTTGACATGGTTTGAGCAGAAAGAATGCAAACATCCTTAAATAAAAGTCAGCAATGTGCAGTTTAATCACTCCTGAATTGTTTAGTTTATAATTTTAAACCGTGCAGCAGAGGGATACATCAAGGAAAAAACGTGCCTTTGCCCCAAACATTATGGACAGCACTGTGTGTGTGTGTGTATATATATATATATATATATATATATATATATATATATATATATATATATATATATATATATATATATATATATATATACAGGTGCAGGTCATAAAATTAGAATATCATGACAAAGTTGATTTATTTCAGTAATTCCATTCAAAAGTGAAACTTGTATATTAGATTCATTCATTACACACAGACTGATGTATTTCAAATGTTTATTTCTTTTAATTTTGATGATTATAACTGACAACTAATGAAAGTCCCAAATTCAGTATCTCAGAAAATTAGAATATTGTGAAAAGGTTCAATATTGAAGACACCTGGTGCCACACTCTAATCAGCTAATTAACTCAAAACACCTGCAAAAGCCTTTAAATGGTCTCTCAGTCTAGTTCTGTAGGCTACACAATCATGGGGAAGACTGCTGACTTGACAGTTGTCCAAAAGACGACCATTGACACCTTGCACAAGGAGGGCAAGACACAAAAGGTCATTGCTAAAGAGGCTGGCTGTTCACAGAGCTCTGTGTCCAAGCACATTAATAGAGAGGCGAAGGGAAGGACAAGATGTGGTAGAAAAAGTGTACAAGCAATAGGGATAACCGCACCCTGGAGAGGATTGTGAAACAAAACCCATTCAAAACTGTGGGGGAGATTCACAAAGAGTGGACTGCAGCTGGAGTCAGTGCTTCAAGAACCACCACGCACAGACGTATGCAAGACATGGGTTTCAGCTGTCGCATTCCTTGTGTCAAGCCACTCTTGAACAAGAGACAGCGTCAGAAGCGTCTGCCTGGGCTAAAGACAAAACTGCTGCTGAGTGGTCCAAAGTTATGTTCTCTGATGAAAGTAAATTTTGCATTTCCTTTGGAAATCAAGGTCCCAGAGTCTGGAGGAAGAGAGAGAGGCACAGAATCCATTGCTTGAGGTCCAGTGTAAAGTTTCCACAGTCAGTGATGGTTTGGGGTGCCATGTCATCTGCTGGTGTTGGTCCATTGTGTTTTCTGAGGTCCAAGGTCAACGCAGCCATCTACCAGGAAGTTTTAGAGCACTTCATGCTTCCTGCTGCTGAGAACTTTATGGAGATGCAGATTTCATTTTCCAACAGGACCTGGCACCTGCACAAAGTGCCAAAACTACCAGTACCTGGTTTAAGGACCATGGTATCCCTGTTCTTGATTGGCCAGCAAACTTGCCTGACCTTAACCCCATAGAAAATCTATGGGGTATTGTGAAGAGGAAGATGCAATACGCCAGACCCAACAATTCAGAAGAGCTGAAGGCCACTATCAGAGCAACATGGGCTCTCATAACACCTGAGCAGTGCCACAGACTGATCGACTCCATGCCACACCGCATTGCTGCAGTAATCCAGGCCAAAGGAGCCCCAACTAAATATTGAGTGCTGTACATGCTCATACTTTTCATGTTCATACCTTTCAGTTGGCCAACATTTCTAAAAATCCTTTTTTGCATTGGTCTTAATTGATATTCTAATTTTCGAGATACTGAATTTGGGACTTTCATTTCAGTTGTCAGTTATAATCATCAAAATTAAAAGAAATAAACATTTGAAATACATCAGTCTGTGTGTAATGAATGAATCTAATATACAAGTTTCACTTTTTGAATGGAATTACTGAAATTTGTCATGATATTCTAATTTTATGACCGGCACCTGTGTATGTATATATATATATATATATATATATATATATATATATATATATATATATATATATATATATATATATATATATATATATATTCACATTTTTATATTCCAGCCAGTAGCAGATCTATTATGAAACTAATGAGGCTTAAGCTTTAGGGCACATAATCCTGGAGGGGCCCTAGAAGTCACTTTAGTCCACACTGCTTAAAGAAATTTGGGTGTCTACAGTATGAGTAGTTTTTTTTTTTTAATGTAATATTAGTAATGCAGTGTAATTCAATACAAATAACAGTTAAAGTTAAAAATGACAGGTTATTAAAATATCATGTAGGCCATGAGTCCCCAAACCTTTTTCGGCCGCAGACCCCTTTAGCAAAAACTTTTAAAACCATCAGCCCCCTACTCATTTACTTTACTTAATCAAATTAATAAATTTGTGCAGTACTCAATATTAAATATTTCACAAGATGTCAAACTTTTCATTTTAATCACTTGTAATTAATGATTGAAAAAAATAAAAGGACTACGGAATATGGCATTATCTTGTGCAACATTTAATATCGAAAACCTGCACTAATGAAAATTAAAGCAAAAAAATACAAGCAGAGTTTTTTACATTTTTGACATTTATGAAATAAATATGTAAATTCAGAATAAGTACAATTAGTCCAAGCTGTACTGTCTGAATTTCTTTTTTGGTTTAGTCATATTATTATTTGAAGAAATAAAAACTTTTATTAACAAACAATTTCGACAGCCCCTGTGATAAAAAAAAAAAATAAAAAAGTATGTACTTACTTCAAACAGAAGATTTTTGTTCAAACTCGAATAAATAAATGGTGTCCTCTGATTTTCGTTTTCGTAGTACTGCTCCTCAATCAATAATTATATTCAAAGTTCAAATCACAAATAATTACACGTCACATCAAACGAACCAATTTATAGTGTTTTATGAAAGCATGACAGTACAAGACTGATAGATTCTGCTAATATCGAATATTCGTCATCTCGTCTCACTACGAGCAAGAGCGGACATGCAACGTTTTTCATGTCCGCACTTGCTTTGATACGTTCGATAAGACGATGCACAGACATGTTTGTGCTACATGTATTTCATGCATTCTTACATGTGACTCTTTTAATGACACATTTTTACCTTTTCGTTTGCAAGTTTGGTATGTAATGTGTTTTTATCAAAAAAGTGTTTTTTTGAATTATTTTACTTCTTAATTAGGTACCTATTTGAATCATAGATATTTTAAAGTAACAAACAAATAGCAGTAGTAAGGGGGTCTATTTTTGCTGAAACTATCGACCCCTAGAAAGCTCAAATCTACCCCAGGGGGTCGATATCGACCACTTTGGGAACTCTTGATGTAGGCTAAACGAAAAAAATTCAAATTAAGGATATTTCATTCTAAATAAAAATTATTATAAATAATTTAAAAAACTATTCATTTTTATGACAAAAACTACATTTTTGATTAAATCTATGTATCTTAGGCTAGCCATAATAAAAAAAATGAAAGCATGTTTTATTGTTTGTAGTCATTGTGAAGGACAACATTTTGGTGACTTTTTATTTGCACGGATATTCTGACATAAACCTTACAAAACACTAGACATATAATACTATTACAATAAATAATAACCATTTTAATTTCATACAATTAAAATACAGTAAAATTAAAAGTAATAAAAATATCTTCTTTGGTAGATACAAACAATAGATGATATTGTAACAAAATTGGGAAGCCTTTGAAAATGCAATCACAAATCATGTTGGCATGATCACTGCCTTTTCAATGTGACAGCACTTGTGTCAGTGAATTAGACAAGGTTTCTTTTTTCAATAAAGTGTTCATAAGAATGCAATATTTTAAGTACCATCCATTATCCCACCTGCTATATCCTAACTACAGGGTCACAGGGGTCTGCTGGAGCCAATCCCAGCCAGCACAGGGCGCAAGGCAAGAAGCAAACCCTGGGCAGGGCACCAGCCCACCGCAGGACACACACACGCAAGTGACAATTTAGAATCGCCAATGCACCTAACCTGCATGTCTTTAGACTGTGGGAGGAAACTGGAGGACCCGGAGGAAACTCACCCAGAAACAGGGAGAACACGCAAACTCCACGCAGGGAGGACTCGGGAAGTGAACGCAGGTCTCCTAACTGTGAGGCAGCAGCACTACCACTTCGCCACCATGCCACCCTATTTTAAGTACCCCTACTGAAAAATAAAAGTTATATTTAGAAATGTAAGTTAAGTAGTAATGGTGAATCAGCGTTTGATTAGCCTAAGCCTATTGACAAAGTGAAAACAGAATTTTAGTATTTTTTTGTGAATTTATTAAATATAAATAAGCTGAAATATCTCATAGACACAAGTACTCAGACCCTTTATTCAGTACATCATGGAATTACCTTTGGCAGTGATTGAAGCCTGGAGTATGACATGACCAAGCTTCTCATACCTGGATTTGGAGATTTTCTGCCATTCTTCCCTGGAGATCCTCTTAGGCTCTAGTAGGTTGGACGGAGACCATTGGTACACAGCCATTTTCAGCTCTCTCCACAGATGCTCAATTGGAATGAAGTCTGGGCTCAGTCTTGGTCACTCAAGGCCATTCACAGAGTTGTCCCTAAGCCACCCCTGTGTTGTCTTTGTTTTGTGCTTGGTGTCGTTATCTTGTTGGAAATGTAACCTTCAGCCCAGTCTGAGTTCCAGAGTGCTCTGGAGTAGATGTTGGAATATTAGATGTTGGAACATTTAGATGAGAACAGGCCAAACCTCAAGCCCAGTCTTGGATGTCCCTAAAGTCTTACTGTCTTCAACACTACTTGGTCACTCATTCCAAGTGTCTTTTGTTCTCTGTGTGAACAAAAACTTCCTAATGTTTGTGTGAAATTTACCCTTAACAGGTTTACAACTGTGTCCTTGTGCTCTTGATGAACTCATTTTAAAATAACAGTCCCGATCCACTGAACTAATTCCCTTCATAATTTTAAACACTTCAATCATGTCAGCTCTTTCTGTACTCTGCTCCATTTGGCTTTCCCTTAACTATGAATACTGTCTGAGTCCCTGCTGGAAGTTCCTCCATCTACACACAGGCTCTTTGGAGTTCAGCCAGAGTGAACATCAACAGCTCTGTAGCCAAAGTGAAACAAACGACAAAAGAGAAACTCGCTTAGCCACAAATACACAAATGAGGCGAGTATGTCAGCAAAACAAAACCTCTGAGGAGAGAGAAACACGATTAACTGCTGATAGACAATGGAGGTGAGCACATCAGCAAAACAAAACCGCCAAGGAAAGAGAGCCTTACTTAGCCACTAATGCACAACCGATGAGACTGATTGATTGAAGTGCCAGAATTCGTGGTTTCTAGGAACCTGGGCTTTTTACAGCACAGGCTTACACAGCTAGTGTAATTAAACTTGTGGAGTAGTCCTGTCTCCAAGGCAGCTTTGCCTCTCATCCGGGGCTCATAAAGCTAAATCTTGACACTCCCCATGCATCAATGGCTCATTCATTATTTGTTTGTAAAGTAGTAGTCTTTGCCTTTCATTTAGAACTCACAACAGTAACTTACTCTTCTGACGCCACAATGTCTGATGTCAGACTGTCACAGCAAGGCATTCACTTATGTAACAAGTAGCTGTACTTATCGCTTTGTCAGTAAAGTCATGCATAGCCAAGTAATATTTCACGCAGCATTCCTAAAACAAAGTACCAATTGACGTATAGTGCCACACTTGACATTATATATTAAATGATTAAATTATTCAGGAAATTCTTACTGAAATACAAAACAATTAATAGACAAGGTACATTGTGCTTATGTAATGCCAAGTTGACTAACTGACTCAATCACTCACCAACAACAGCACTTTTTACCATTGAGTTAAAAAGCTGAATTTTACATGTAGGGCAGTTGAAATCCAGTAGAAAAAGGACATTTTGATCTATCAATTTTTACTTGGAAAACATCCATGCAATAGAAAATGAAAGACTCCAAAATCTCAAAATGAATTTGACTGATTTGATTGAAATTTGGTTATGTTATAAAAAACAAAAAAGAAAATTAGCCAGCATGTATTGTTTATTTGTTGATATTTATTCATATTATGCTAATGTACATGCTTTCCTTAAATAAGTCTTTGTGCAAATGAAGTATTCAGCAAAAGCCTTTTGACAGGGCCATTAACCAATAGGGTGAAGGGACAACTGAGGAAGAGGTGGTGTCTTGAACTGGAAAAAGGAGATGTGATCACATTTGGCATCTACTGTGAGGTGTTAAATGGAAACAGAACGTTCAGCAAAGTGCAAGAAAGACGTGCAGCTCAATAATAAGCAATGGTAAGGGCCAAGTGGTGGCTCTGTGGCTAAGGATCTGCGCTGCTATTTGAAAGGTTGCCGGTTCAAATCCTGTTACTGCCAGAAGTAGTGGTTCTCAACCTGTGGGGTGGGCAGTAACAAAAAGGGGGGCGTGAAGATGTGCAAAAAAGAAAACAAGAATTGAAAATATGAAAAATAAATTCATTGAAACCAAAACAAATTAACTTAAACTACATTCTGATGCTAGAAAAATAAGTATAGACTAGATAAATGTCGACAAAAGTTAAGTAGGTATAATAAAATATGCATTTATGATATATCATTAATTAAAAATGAACAAATTGGTATTAGTGGGCTCCTTTCAAAAAAACGTTAGGGGGGCACAATTAAAACTGTTATGAAAACTTGGGTCGCAAATACTTAAAGGTTGAGAAACGCTGGCCAGAAGGGATCCTACTCCCTTGGACCCTTTGAGCAAAATACTTAACCTGAAAATTGCTTCAGGGGTACCTGATAATGGCTGACCCTGTGCTCTGACCCCCAAAGATCAAGCAAAAAAACAGTTTGCTCCTAGGAACTTATATAATATATCAAATTAAAAAAAAAAGAAAAGAAAGTGTGCTATAAGCCTCCTGCACTGGTCCCAGGTGCTGCTCCACTAGAAGCAAAAAGTGAAGGAAGAGAAGTAGAGGCAGAAGTGGTGTCCTCAGATCCAAGAAAAGGGACACACTGTGTACGTTTAAACTGACTGGGTTCCCCCAGGGTGTACTTTACTGTGATGTCAGTCTATGTCAATCTATGGACTTTGAAAGGGGACCCCTACCCAACAAAATCTTTAGCTGATCATCTTATTTTGCAATGGAATTGACCCCTCACCCCTTCACTCCAAACTTCTTTACATTTTTTTTTTTTTTTTTTATATGTTTGTATTAGCGGACTTTAAAGGGGAACCTCCAATTGCTTCAGAAGCCTTCCTAACAGTTAAGTGAAACATGACTCAGTGTTAACACTTCATTGTCTGCCTTTGGCTAAGGCAAGAAAACATAACAGTTTGAACATAGAACTGACGAAAAGCATGAGAACAAATACCTGATTAAACGATGTAAAGAACTGAAAATCAGAAACATCTAATATTGATAATAATACATACAAAAATTTCACAACTTTCATACTGCTTACCTGTTTGACTTCAAAAGAACACAGTTTCCTGTAAACTTGTGTTTTGCAATGTCTTTCAACAAAAGCTAAGTCACCAGGGAAAGCAACTATTGTTCTACAGTATTGATGTTTCACTCATGCATTTGGGTTCATCATGAGTGAGCATGTCTAGTGACCTAATAATATTATTATCATTACGTATCATTTGACTGATGCCTTTATCCAATGTGAATTAAAACATGAGATACAATTGGTTAGCTTCCTTTTATGTTTTCAACTGGAACACAGGCAGGTGAGGTGACTTGCTCATGGTCACACAGTGTCAGTAGAGGGATTTGAACCCACAGCCTCAGAGTTTAAAGTCCTAAGTTTAGATTCTTATCCACTACATCACACTATCTGCCAACATTAACCCTTGGATGAAAAATAAAAACTACAAATAATGTATACAGGAAAGCATTTAATTACATAGTGTTTCTGATAATAATATTAATAATAATAATAATAATAATAATAATAATAATGACCTTTATATACAGTATCACTTTTCTCACTACTCAAAGCACTTTACATAAAGAGCCACTTCATTCACCACCAATGTGCAGCATCCACATTCATGATGCGATGGCAGCCATATTTGCGCGAGTACGCTCAACACACATTAGCTGTAAGGCAATTACAGACAGGAGATTATTAGTGGGTCAGAATGGATGAGACAGTGATGGGCAATTTAGTCATGACATTAGGATACACCCTGATTTTTCTGAAGGATGCCCAGCGATCTTTAATGACCACAGAGAGTCAGGACCTCGATTTTACGTCTCATCTGAAGGACGGTGCCATTTTTACAGCTCAGTGTCCCCATCACTGCACTGGGGCATTGGGATCCACATACAGACCACAGGGTAAGTCCCCCCTGCTGGTCTCACCACCTCTTCCAGCAGCATGGTCTCCCATATAAGTACTGGCCAGGCTGAAATGTGCTTATCTTCTAGTGGATGGCCTGTTCTGAAGCTCAGGTGATGTGGCTGCTGCTGATACAGCCAGTTAACTGATGCCAATATACCCCAGCACTACCATATGGAGGTCCTGACAGCATTGACTAATTCAATCAAAATCTATTTTGTTATTCATTATTTTTAGGCTGCTACTGCACACATCAGCATGCAGCAGTCAGTAAACTCAGAGGAACACAAAGATGCTTGCCATTACTGAAGGTGGGCCTGAAGGCTCTCCTCCAGATGTACACCAGTGTGTGTCTATCAGGAAGTCACCTGCTAATTGTGTTGAAAGCAACCAAGTCAGCTTCCTGCTGCCATCCTTTGAAAGGTGATTTGGCAATAAAGGTTTACTGAAATGTGTGAGCACTGAGAAACCCTTGGCTGGAGGCTGGCACATGTGGTGGCGGATGCAGATCTTTTTGATTTCATATCATTCATATATTTACTATTAACTGTTGGAAACTGGAGCATGTGGCATGAGAAAATTACATCTGCTGCAGCAATAAACTGCTGATTGTCTACAGTGAAGACAAAATTGTATGAACTGACTTTAGTAAAGGGTGGGCCTTTTTTTCTAAAGCACAGCTGTTAAAAATCTTCATCACTTCACCAAATGCAGATCCAGTGCAAAGTACACTTCTTCTTCACTCCTCAGGCATCCTCTCATTTTCCAAGATTGCCTTAAACATTCTGGTTAAAAACTCCACTGCCATCTCTCCTAAACACCTCCATGCTTCCACAGGTATATCATCAGGACCAATGGCCTCTCCATTCTTCATCCTCTTCATAGCTGTCCTTACTTCCTCCTTGCTAATCCATTTCACTTCCCGATTCACTATCTCCACATCATCTAACCTTCTCTCTCTCTTATTCTCTTCATTCGAGAGCCTCTCAAAGTACTCTTTCCATCTGCTCAACACACCCTCCTAACTTGTGAGTACATTTCCATCTTTATCCTTTATTAACCTAACCTGCTGCACATCTTTTCCAGCTCGGGCCCTCTGTCTAGCCAATCGGTATAGGTCTTTTGTCTTCCTCTTTAGTGTCCAACCCCTCATACAACTCATCATAAGCCTTTTCTTTAGCCTTCGCCACTTCTCTCTTCACCTTGCGCCTTATCTCCTCATACTCTTGTCTACATTCTGCATTTCTCTGACTATCCCACTTCTTCACCATTCTCTTCCTCTGTATACTCTGCTGTATTTCCTCATTCTGCCACCAGGTTTCTTTTTCTTCCTTCCTCTGTCCAGATGTCACTCCAAGCACCTTTCTTGCTGTCACCCTTACTACTTCTGCTGTAGTTTCCCAACTCTCTGGTAACTCTTCACTCCCACCCAGTGTCAGTCTTACCTCCTCCCTGATCTCCACCTTGTAGTCTTCCTTTTTCAACTTCCTCCATTCAATTCTTGGCTCTGCTCTCACTCTCCTCCTCTTCTTGATATCCAATGTCATTCTACAGACCACCATCCTATGCTGCTTAACTACACTTTCCCAAGCCACCACTTCACAGTATTCAATCTCTTTCAGATTGACTCTCCTGCATAGGATATAATCTACCTGTGTGCATCTTCCTCCACTCTTGTACATAACCCAATGTTCCTCCCTCTTCTTAAAATATGAATTCAACACAGCCATGCCCATCCTTTCATAAAATGCACTATCATCTGACCTTCTTCATTCCTCTCCTTAACTCCATACCTACCCATCACCTCCTCATCCCCTTTATTCCCTTCACCAACATGTCCATTGAAATCTACTCCAATCACCGCTTTCTGTCCCTTCTGTATACTCTCCGCCAGTTCATTCTACTCACTCCAGAAATCTTCCTTCTCATCCATCACACACCCAACTTTTAGGGCATATGCACTAACAACATTCATCATTACACTTTCAATTTCCAGCTTCATCACTCTGTCCGACACTCTTTTCACCCCCAAAACACTCTTGACATACTGTTCCTTCAGGATAACCCTTACTCCATTTCTTCTCCCATCCACAGCATGATGGAAAAACTTGAATCCACCCTTGATCCACCTGGCCTTACTCCCCTTCCATTTAGTCTCTTGCACACACAATATATCAACCTTACTTCTCTCCATCATATCTGCTAACTCTCTCCCCTTACCAGTCATACTGCCAACATTCCAAGTTCCTACCCTCCACTCTCTGTAACTTCTTCCTCTCCCCTTGTCTCTAATTATACCTCCCCTCTCTTCTTCTTCTTCTTCCTTTTCGGCCAACAGTTGCCCAATTTCCACCAGCACAGGGTGTTGCCTAACAGTACTGGTGGCGGCCGTTGTTAACTTGGGCCTCGACTGATCTTGTATGGAAAGCTGTATTGTTGTCTGCATATTGATCTGGCAAAATCTTACCCCGGATGCCATTCCTGAGGTAACACTTCCCATTTATCATGCACTAAGAAACACACTGGTTTGTGCATCTCCTCTGTCTACCTATAAAAACTAAAAAAACAGCCTTAATTTGCAAGTTACAATGATGTAATTCAAAGGCGGCACGGTGGCGCAGTGGTAGAGCTGCTGCCTCGCAGTTAGGAGACCCGGGTTTGCTTCCCGGCTCCTCCCTGCGTGGAGTTTGCATGTTCTCCCCGTGTCTGCGTGGGTTTCCTCCCACAATCCAAAGACATGCAGGTTAGGTGGATTGGCGATTCTAAATTGGCCCTATTGTGTGCTTGGTGTGTGGGTGTGTTTGTGTGTGTCCTGCGGTGGGTTGGCACCCTGCCCAGGATTGGTTCCTGCCTTGTTGGCTGGGATTGGCTGGGATTGGCTCCAGCAGACCCCCGTGACCCTGTATTCGGATTCAGCGGGTTAGAAAATGGATGGATGGATGGATGATGTAATTCATCAAACAGTGCAAAGTATTTGTATATTTTACATAAACAAATTTAACAAGGTCGAGTGAGGTATGGCACAAGATCCAAAATGAATGTTGGGGTGCCAGCCAGGTAACTCCATTTAATATTAATGTTAGTAGAAACGGAAATAGCTCTCAATCAAGCAAAAATTAATAAAATGAGCTCCGTCTTTCACTAAATTTACAACCAAATGAGAAACCACCTTCCAGGAGCATTTTGAATTTATAGTCCTCTGACCTAAAGGGGAGGAGTCAATTGCCCTCAATGGACATCTTGGAGCTCTGGGAACAGAAACAGACGATACTGCTAGTGATAGTGCCCTCTCTCGTTCCAGGGTGGTATTGTTTACCTCAGATGAGCCCAGAAGGTGACCCTCTGACATGCATGTGTGACACTGAGAAAACATAAATATATTGCTGCTGATTAAAATGGTTTGTAAAAATCATGGCAGGAAAGAGCAATGTCTGGCATTTTGGTCGGACATGTAAAATGTATTTCATTGTACTCTGTACATGTGACAATACTACTACTACTACTGCTATTGCACTTCTAGACTCCTTATCCCTAGCACCCCTGCAGGTGTTCCAACTAGGTTCTCATACGAGGACCACTTGCACATAACCAATGAGGAATGGAACCACTCCCATGTTCCACCTTCATTTTATGCTGGCTGTGCACAGAGTTATCTTTATGCCCAGCAGGCCAATCCGTTCAGTGTTCCTCGTGGACCCCCAATCCTTTTAATATCAAACGCTCCTCCCTGGCCGGGATGTCCATTCTTATCCCACAGCAGATAATCTAGAATGCATTGAATCATCACAGAGGGACTTGGACAGCATACAGGCTTGGGCAGAGGTATGGCAGATGAAATTTAATGTTAGTAAATGCAAAGTATTACACGTAGGTTTGAATATACAATGGGATATCTGAAAATTGAAAGTACACCTTATGAGAAGGATTTAGCAGTTGTAGTGGACTCTAGTCAACACTATCAACTGCCAGACAGTGTTCAGAAGCCGCTAAGAAGGTTTTATTTTTGTTAAAATTCCCTTTTCAATTCATACGCTTCTTTTTCTGGATTTCTATACTCTTACCCCTACTTTTTTCCAGAAGAATTTATCACTGAAAACCTAATCCTAGCCTCTCCCTGGAAATCTCCTGTAAATTTCTAAAAATCCTCTTTGTTTACCCTAGTCTTATTTGACTTTCAGTGGTATGGATAGATAGCTCAACTACTGATCAGTGGCAGTCTGTTGTGCGTTTGATCAAGGACTGCTTAACTGGTGGTCCGTATTATGTTCCCCATCTTAATTTCTAATTTGTCCCTTTACCTGTATCTTCTCTGAGTTTGGGCTCTTTCTGTCTCTCGTGCCTTTCTCATCGGTCTGCTGAGATATTGTCACACACGTGTGTCTAGGGGACAGCTTAAAGGCTCTAGTAATAGTAATACCACGCCATTCCAGGGGTTGGCACTGTGTACTAAAGTCTCTTCTCTTCCTCCCTCTGCAGAATGGATGATTGACGGTGTCTCTCCACTTGGACCCACCTCCTCCTGCCAGAAGTCATCAAAGCCAGAAGAACTGCCACCTTAGAGCAGTCATGTCTGGACTCAGGTGTGCAAAGATGTTAACACTTGTTAAACGTGTTGGTGTTTTTGTTTGTTTCTTTTGCAAACAATTATATGAGGTTCACCATTTTGTGCCCCTAACCTTTATGTTGTTTGTCATTTTCTTGCAGTATCAATACCTTTTTGGGGTCCTCTTCCACCGGTCAATTTTGGGTGGGATGGGTTATTTTTTGTGATTGTAGTGGGAAGCATTTCTGACTAGTTATCTTGATTGGTAACTTCTTTAAATCAATATTCATTACTGTTGTTTTCTCACTGAATTTCAATAAACGTTTGATCCCAAAAATAAAAATTTAAAAGGACTTAACTGAAGAAAGAACTATATGCATTATGAATGAAATTATTTATGAAAAGACAGCATTATTAACATCTACAATCAAAATTACGCCAGCAAAGTAAATGGTTGTAAGAGTACACTGAAGGATCATTTAACAAAGGAAATTAGGAATTGCAGAAGGCAGCTACTGATTAATATTTCTAATTTAGTAAATAATAACCCAAAAAAGTCCTTTGTGTGTTATACGTAGCAGTAAGTGAAAAGTCAATGGGATATTAACTGAAATTAGCTGGTCAGAAGTGATATATACACAAAGATAAAGCACCAACACATACTCTGAATTCAGATGTTATTTGATGTTTCCAACCTACGAAGAGATCAACGACATACCAATGTCAAGCGGCACTATTTGGGAAATTCAAAGTAGTTTTAGGATTATAAAAGATGAGGGCTACTAGAAGTAAAATGACTGAAGTATTACACTTACCATGAAGAAAGGCAAACTTTAAATAATGGCGGTAACAAGGGACCTCATTTATAAAACTTTCAGTTTACCCTTTCAGTCAGTTACAATCACCTTGTTAATGTGCAACGTGAACGCACCTCGAATAAAAAAACATCCATATATGATCCATGCTAATATGCAATAACACATGCTGAAGAACTTCATTGGCTCTTAGAGCAGCAACCCCTCACCTCAAGAATATCTGGCTGTGCTTTGCAAATAAGAGCATAGCATCATGTGCAGCATTACAGCACCTCCCCTCTGCATTCTGGGAAACATGGATTATATCCTCGGCTGGCCTACGAACTCCTTGGTATCCCCCTGGAGGAGTTGGAGGAGGTGGCAGAGAAAAGGCATGTCTGGGCATCATTGCTTAGACTGCAGCCCCCATGACCCAGACCTTGAAAAGTGGCACAAAATGGATAGATAGATGGAAGTAAAATTCTGTAAAAAGTTCCAGTTCACTTATGAGCTGCTGAACTATGCACTTTGCCTGTCTTGGTAGTCAGCTTCATACATGTGATTTGACTGTGCAGTGTTCGTTCTATGTCACGCTTCTCACAACTTATTGCATCTTATTTAGTGCAATAAACTTTGAGCATACAGTAATCATGCACATTTTCTCATTCGTTTGAGTCCTGTGTCCCTAACTCCCACATATCACAAGTGATCACTGCAATTGAAAAAGGAAGGATAAACCACAGAACAAACCTTGACTGTTACATAGAACCTGCGTTATGTTTTTATGTGATATAAGAATAACTGACTCCCTCATGTAGAAGACATACAACAAATATGGTCTGAAACCAACATGTTGTAAGTTTGTGGTGTTCTTCTACATTCAAAGGATCTTCCAGAACTGTAGCTTTGTTGTGTCTAAGGAAGATAATTAAATGCTGAAATAAACCGAGCAGGGCACTTTGCTGCAAGACTGCCTGGTGCAGCAGCTCAGGACTCGCCTTTTGAATTGCATTGATAAAAGCAAATCATGAGCCATCCCATAATAATAATAATAATAATACATTTTATTTATATAATGCCTTTCCCATGCTCAAGGTGCTTCACAGAGCCTCATAAAGAAACAGCAGGTATATGTAACATTAGACAAAAATGTTTCCTGAATAGGACATTAAAACAGATGCATACAGGATGCACAAGGGCATTAAATAGAATAAAACAAACAATAAACCAAAGTAAAATACTCAAAGTCAAAGTGAACTTTATTGTCATCTCAACCATATACAAGTATACAGATAGACGAAATTGTGAAGCTCAGGGTCCACAGTGTGAGACATGACGTGCAAATAATAAATTAAAAATAGAATTAAAATTAAACTTAAAATTTAAAATAAAAACACAAACAAGACAAGACATTGTGCAAAGACAAGACAAAGAAGTAGCAGAAATATTGACGTGTAGTTAGCAATATGAACATTGATGCAATATATGGTACATAAATATGGTCAATAGATTACTGTATGTAATATAATAAATAAATAATAAATGATAGAAATAGATAATACAGAGATTATCAGTGTATGATAATAGTTGTTTAAGACGTGTATAAACATTGACAGGTCAGAATGTTTTACATCAGAAGGATATCAAGAGTGTCCAAATCCTTAAAGGACAGTATGAGATCATCGGTTCTTTTCTACATGCACACTCGTCTTTGCAGGAAAGTGACTGGCATGTATAAAACTTCTGTTTTTAGAGGCGGTTGAGGCTGTGTGGAAGATCCCAGGGGGCAGCCTGGTGTTAAGGAGTCTTGTGACACCCTGTGTAGTGGGAATTAGGTTCACCAGCCTACACTCTAGGTGTCTAGTATGTGGGACCGAGCGTGACCAGGATGATGGTGTAAGAGACACGGACATAACAAGGGTTGGGTTTTTTTGTAAAATAAAGTGAAGTTTTATTTACAGGTGCACTTAATGAAAAACAACAATAATGTCCTGCGGAATTTTATATATATATATATATATATCGATACACAGTCCCTAACTGCAAAGGACATACAAAAACAGTAATTAAATGGAGCCCAAAAAAGATGACTGCTGTATATACCCAGTCCCAAATGAAAAAGAATAATGCACACAAACTAGTGAAACAAATATGTACTCAAACCAATATGAAGCTGTCTTCGTCCACAGTGCTCCAAGTCAGGAAGCTGCTCCTTCAAACAGTGTATACAGGATTCACCAAAACAAAAATATTCAAAATAAAGAAAAAGTGTATAAACAAAAATAAACAGTGCACCAATAACCCCAACCCGATAAATACCTCCACCAAAGTTAATCCAGAGATATTCATACTGTATATACAAGAAAAAAAAGAATATTTACAATAATCACGGCACAAGCAGTAGTGCTTGGTAAATTCAAATCACTGTTCTACAAAGTACCTTTCTCTAGCAAGATCTAGTCAGAAGAACCAGCCTATAGAGGCTGTAATTCCTTTTTGTATTCGGCGCCCTCGCGCCATCCAATTAAACTGTTCTACGTCATCCCTCCACAGGTACGCGATGATGTGAACCTTTTCTGCGAAAAGAAGTGTCTCCTGCCCTACAGAATTTCTATAAAAATGGGTGCAGCCGGCACACGTGCACGTAGCTGTGCCGGCTTTTGAGATGCGGACTGCCCTTCTGCCTTAAGTGAAAGTAAGCCTTGTTACATTTTTTTCCTTTTTCCCAGAGCTACAGCTCAGACAACTGCCAACACGGGATCCCTCTTCTTAACTGTGGCAAACAAATATCAAGGCTCTTTGCACTTTCTTTTGCTCCTGTAGTGTTATGAGGTCACGTGAGGCATGCGCACGAGTGGATGACCGACAATGCCATCCTCGCCAGCCAATGGCAAAGCCGTCTCTCCAGTCTACATGAGACCCAATGCGACACTCCTCAAAAGGCGCTAATATGTCCAGCGAAGATGTTTCTCTGCACTATAAAAAGAAAAAGACAAGTTTCCTTTCTTTATACTTTTTTTTTCCTTTTATTTCCCCAACAAATGCCTCTCTCTTAACACTGCAGAGGACACTACACTAATTTTATTTAGTTGCTGGTAATGTCAGTGAGGCACTTTACCACACGTCTGATAGCTTGGGGGTAAAAACTATCCTGCAGCCTGGCAGATTTGGCTCTGATGCTGCAGTAACTTCTCTTGGATGGCAGAAGTGTGAAAAGTCCATATGAGGGGTGTAAGGGGTCCTGCACAATGCTGCAGGCCTTGTGGACAATGCGTTTGTAAAATATGTTCTGTAGTGAAGGGAGAGGCACCCGAATAATGTTGTCTGCTGTCTTCACTATCCTCTGCAGACACTTGCGGTCGGATATGTTGCAGTTGCCGTACCAGACAGCGATGCAGCTGGTCAGAATACTCTCAGTTGTGCCTCTGTAGAACATGGTGAGGATGGAAGGGGGAAGACTTGTTCACTTCAGTCACCTCAGGAAGTGTAGTCTCTGCTGGGCTTTCTTGATTAGTGATGAGGTGTTATATGTCGTCATAAGTTCCTCAGTTATGTCAACATCGAGGAACTTGGTACTCCTAACAGTCTCCACATCTAAATCGTTGATGCTGAGTGGGATGTGAGCAGGATGTGATTTTCTGAAGTCCATGATTATCTCTTTTGTCATGTTGACATTGAGAGATAGATTGTTGCCTTCACACCATGCAGACAGCCGTTCCACCTCATCTAGGTATGCTGCTTCATCATCCCTGCTTATCAGTCCCAGCACCATTGTATCATCCGCTTACATGATGATGTGGTTGGTGTTGTGTGTGGCTGTGCAGTCGTGAGTCAGCAGGGTGAAGAGCAGTGGACTAAACCTGCAGCCCTGCAGCCCTGCAGCGCTCCAGTGCTCAGTGTGATGTTGCTAAAGGTGTTGCAGCCTATCCAAACTGACTGGGGCCTCTCTGTCAAGAAGTCCAGGATCCAGTTGCAGTTTTACAACCAGCTTTTGAGTGACGATTGTATTGAAGGCAGAGCTAAAGTCTATGAATAGCATCCTGACATATGTGTCTTTTTTATCCAGATGTGTCAAGGAGAGGTGAAGGGCAAAGCATATGGCATCCTCAGTTGACGTGTTTGAGCGGTATGCAAACTGAAGAGTGTCAAGAGAGGCAGGGAGATTCATCTTTATGTCTGACATGACTAACCTTTCGAAGCACTTCATGATGATTGGCGTGAATGCAACTGGTCAGTAGTCATTCAAGCATGTCACTGATGACTTCTTCGGCACTGGTATGATGGTGGTTGACTTGAAGCATGTTGGGACTGATGACTGACTCAGAGATATGTTGAAGATGTCTGTGAGGACACCAGCCAGTTGACTGGCACATTCTTTGAGCACACGGCCAGGTATGTTGTCTGGTCCTGCAGCCTTGCGTGGATTGACTCTGAATAGAGTCCTCTTCACGTCAGTTATGGAGAGACAGAGTACCTGGTCAATGGAGGGAGGTGTTGCTTTCTCACAGGCTGTTTGTTCTGTGCCTCAAACCGTGTGAAGAAGTTGTTCAGCTCATCTGTAAGGGAGGCATCACCATTGCTGCTGTGTGGGTTGGGCTTGTAGTTTGTAATTGTCTGAATGCCCTGTCACATACGACATGTATCTTTGGTGCTGCTGAAGTGTTAGTTAATCATCTGCCCATATGACCACTTAGCTCTCCTTATAGTGCGAGACTGGCTGGCTCTGGCCATCCTGAGGGTGACCTTGTCTCCAAATCTGAAGGCTGCATTTCTGATCTTGAGCAGCTTGTGCACTTCTCTCATCATCCGGGGCTTTTGGTTGGCTCTTGTGCTAACATCCTTGGTAACAGTAACATCCTCTATGCATTTGGAGATGTAGACAGTCACAGAGTCTGCGTACTCCTCCAGATTGATGGAGCCCCATCCATAGAAGCCTCCCTGAAAATGTCTCGGTCTGTCAATTCGAAGCAGTCTTGGAGAGCTGAAACAGCACCAACCTGCCACACTCTGATGTTCTTGTGGGCTGGTTTAGTGCGCTTCAGCAGGGACTTGTATGCAGGAACCACAAAAACACTGATATGGTCTGAATAGCAGGGGCGGGGTAGGGCCTTGTAGGCGTCAGGAGGACTCATGTAAACATTGTCCAGACAGCTTCCCCTTCTAGTAGCTAAGTTTACATTCTGGAAGAATTTTGGGAGAACTGACTTCAAGTTGGCATGATCGAAGTCTCCCACAATAATGAAAAATGCCCTGGGGTGCGTCGTTTGCAGTTTGCTGATGATCTCTTAGAGTTCCACTAATGCCTGCTTAGCATTTGCGCTAGGCGGGAGGTAGATGGCAACCACCAGCACACAACTGTATTCCCTTGGCAGGTAGAAAGGCCGGCACCTCACCGATAAAACCTCTATCAACGGGGAACACTGTCGCGCAACTGAGGCAGGGTTCGTACACCACTCTCTGTTCACATAAACACACAGCCCCCACCCCCCACGGGTCTTACCGGACAAAGAGGCGTTTCTGTCCACTCGGAAGATGGTCAGTCCGTCTAGCTGAATGGTCGAGTCTGCAAAGTTTTCCTGGAGCCATGTCTCAATGAAAATAAAGATGCAACAGTCTCTCATTCCCCATTGCTTGGCCTGCAGCACTTTATGTAATCCAGCTTGTTGTCCAGTGATTGGACATCCGCGAGCAGAATGGGCGTTATCGCAAGTCTGGTGGGGTTAGTTTTTAGCCTTGTGCTAACATCGCCGTGTTTCCTTCGTTTCTGCTTCCGATCAGTGCACTTTCATTTCTGCCAGCTCAGCTTCTCAGGCTGCCGAAGTATGCAAAGGCTGTGGAGCGTCTCTGTCACCTCGCTGGATATTTCAACGAAGTTTCTTCAGAAATCAAGCAGGGTTTGCCACTCGTAAATGTATGTCTGTGTACCACTATCACTTAAATCTACTTCTTTTCTAATACTAGTTGACAAAGACAAACAAAGATTAACACTAAACCCCACGGACACGGGAGCTCTGTGAGCCGCTGCCTGCACAGGTGCCGCCATCTTGTCAAAGACTAGATTATAGACTAAATTCAATACTAAAAGACAGCCTAGCAAATAACACCATTTGTGATATATGACACACACACACAAGTTATACTGAGTATCTGGGCAGAGAGGAAGACTGAAAGAGGAGGCAGAATGTCAGGTTAAGTTAGATGCCTTCCTGAACAGATGAATTTTAAGTTGTTTTTTAAAGGAAAGAATTGAGTCAGCTGACCTAATTAATTTCAGGAGGTCATTCCAAATGCAGAGTGTTATACAGCTGAAGGCCCTGTCACCGATAGAGTAGACTGCAGGTTAGTGTGGGGAACAACAAGATTGCCAGAATCAGAGGACCTTTTTGAGTGAACTGGATCAAAGCAATGGAGAAGTCATGGATGTTGTCTGGTGCGAGGCCATTTGAAGCTTTGTAGGTTAATAGCAGAATTTTATATTCAGTTCTGTGAGACACAGGGAGCCAGTGAAGGCAAAGCAGGATGAGTGTGATGTGTTCACTGTTGATGGTCCATATTAGGACTCTTAAAGCAGAATTTTGAATCAACTGGAGCTGTAGTAGAAAATTCAAAGTGGAAACTGCCAGTAGAGAGTTACAATAATCGATGTGGGATGTGATAAAAGCATGGACAAATTTCTCAGGATTAGAAAAGGAGAGGAATGAGCGAACACGGATATGTTACAGAGGTGGAAGTAAGAAAATACCTTAATGTGGTTTATGTGGGCGGAATAAGAAGGGGTGGAATCAAAAATGACACCAAGATTCCTTGCATTTCAAGAAGGTCTTATGAGATCACGGTCAAGATGGACTGGGAAGGAGCTCATTTTATTGTTGCGCTTTAGTGCCAATTTGTAGGAGTTCAGTTTCGTTGCAATTTAATTTTAAAGAGTTCTGATCCATCCAGGTTTTCATTTCACTAAGGCAAGTTGTGAGCTGAGAAAGCCCTGATGGAGTTTCATTTTTAACATTGAAATAGAGTTGAGTATCATCTGTATAAAAATGATAACCCAGTCCAAAGCTACAAATGATATGGCCAAGGGGAAGCATACAGATACAGAAGAGCAGAGGGCTGAGGACAGAGCCCTGAGGAGCCCCTTATGTGACTGGTGCTGAACTGGATCTGCTGTTGCCAAGACTAACAAACTCTTGCCTGTCAGTCAGATAGGATTTGAACCACTGGAGGGCAGTGCCAGAGATACCCAGCATGTTCTCCATTCTGAACAGTAGAATGTCATGTCTGACAGTGTCAAATGCTGCACTAAGATCTAACAAAATGAATATGTTGGTTTGTCCAGAGTCTACCGCCATAAGCAAATCATTGGTTACCCGAAGCAGAACAGTTTTACAGCTGTACTGCACCCTAAAATTAGACTGAAGGGGTTCCATCAAATTATTTGAAATTAAGTTATTGTGAGTTGTAAGGCTACAACATGCTGAAGAACTTTTGACAGAAAAGGTAAGTGAGAAATACGACGAAAATTGTTACGATCATCAACATCCAGACCAGACTTTTTTTTAACATTGGGGTTACAGAAGCAATTTTAAAAGGTCAGTCTTACGTGACATTCTCTCAAGGTGCTTTCATAGACTGTAACTCTGAATTGTACCATGGAGCTGAGCCGTTCATTAATAACAACATTAAACAGCAACATCCTAATCCTTTCCTTGTGGAGCAATAATTTGAAATCAAGTTTTCTGTTTTGTTTTCAGATAATGAAAATAACAAGTAAATGATGTTCAGAAATATCGAAAAGGAGATACAATGGAACAATGCCATGACGTAAGATTATGAAATGTAATTCCTTGGAATTGACAAGTTACATTACCATGAATCTGGAGCAGATAAATTGATAACATGATAGTAAAACTAGATTTGTGGGCTTTTTAACATTTTTAATGATGACAAATTTGAGAAAGAGATGGATGGCTGCATAAGCACTACTGCAGTGCTATAGCAATAAGCAACTTCACCAAACAGAAAACAACGTCTTTACCATAAAATGTAAAATTAAAATGTGAAAGCAATTTTGAAAACCATCCACAGCCAGCAGTAAGAGTGGCATCTGTCAGAAATGTTAGAATGACGTCCTGAATGCCAATGTGGAAATAATGGAGACAGAGAATTGTAAAAGGGCCTAAATATCTTTTCAATATGCTAACTACTGTATATATTGATTATTTGTTGATTATAATTACAGCTTTAACTAAAGTACTGTCATTTCTGCTTGAATGTACTGTGTTTGTAAAGCTATCAGTATCAGTATACAGTGGTGCATGAAAGTTTATGAACCCTTTAGAATTTTCTATATTTCTGCATAAATATGACCTAAAACATCATCAAATTTTCACTCAAGTCCTAAAAGTAGATAAAGAGAAACCAGTTAAACAAATGAGACAAAAATATTATCCTTGGTCATTTATTTATTAAGGAAAATGATCGAATATTACATATTTATGAGTGGCAAAAGTATGTGAACCTTTCCTTTCAGTATCTGGTGTGACCCCCCCTTTGCAGCAATAACTGCAACTAAACATTTCCGGTAACTTTTGATCATTCCTGCACACCGGAATGGAGGAATTTTAGCCCATTCCTCCGTACAGAATGGGAGCGGCGAGGTACGGTTCATCACCAGCCCACCTCACAGTCACCTCCACTACAGTATGCTGCCTGCAGCATCCGTCCACCGAGAATGAACACGGTGCGGCCAAAGGCGGGTAGTGAATTGCCCACCACCGCCCCATTCAACAGGCAGTCACCCTACAATGCTACCCCCGCTGCCCTGTTCACCCTCAATGGCCTCCGTTCAGACACAACCAGGTCACTGCTTGCAGCATTACCAGCTGCCCACCGAGAACAAATGGGGCAGCCGTGTGTGGTGGACTGGCAGTGAAATGCCCCCCGCCGTTCCATCCAGCCTGCGTCCAGTCAGGAGCAGTAGCTGCAGCGGTGTAGTGAGTGGGCAGCGAACCGCCCCATCAAGCCTCCTTCCTGCACACGAGCGATAACTGTGGTCCCGATGACTATAGACCACGGGTCACCGCTTGCTGCCGGGAGCCGCCCGAGGGACACTACACTACGCAAGCAGTGAAATCGTCCCCATCCAGCCACCGCTTGCAGCATCCCCAGGCTGAAGATGACAGAGCAGCAGTTACTGAAGTGCATGCGTCACAGCTGCGGCCCCGTTTGTAAGTCGTAGGTCGGATATCCGTAACCTGGGGACTACCTGTATATATAATTCAGAATTGTGATCTATGAAAGTGGCTGGCCGATGCCTTGAGAGACTGTCACATAAGACTGGCCTCACTGTGCACATCCAGGCTTTCTCTGACCACCAAAGAGCTTACAGAGAAGCACTAACTGCTGCTAAGAACACCCACTATGGCAGAATAATGGAAAGTGGCCACGATAACCCAAGGGTTTTGTTCTCTGTAGTTAATAAACTACTCCAACCTGCATCTGGCCCAACTACCTCTTCTACTGAAGTCTGTGAGGAATTCCTCCACTTTTTCCATAACAAAATTAAAGATCTAAATAATTCAACTAACATAAATACATCATCTGTTTATATCTCTTCCCATTTTCCCACTCCATCCAGCTCCTTCTCTACGTTCTCACCAGTCACATCTGCGTTTGTTAATAACCTGCTTGTTGCATACGATACGAGAGCGTACAGGTGCAGTTTTTCTCAGAAAGGCATTTATTTCTGAACCACCAATCCTGCCAGACACCCAACCTCTAACCCCAAACACTTTACGGCCAACAAGAATACACTGTCGTAAAATGTACATATTGCAGACATAACACTGCTTTGTAAGATGAGGTACTTGTGTACTGGACCCCATCCCCAGCACACTACTTAAATCCTGCCTTCATGCTACAACAATAATTAACTCATCCCTTGACACTGGCTCTGTGCCACTCACTTTTAAAATCGCTTTCTGTAACCCCAATGTTAAAAAAGTCTGGTCTTGATGGCAATGATCTTAACAATTTTCTGCCTATTTCCCACTTACCTTTTCTGTCAAAAGTTCTTGACCGTATTGGAGCCCCCAACTCACCAATTACTTAACCTCTAATAATTTGGTGGAACCCTTTCAGTCTGGTTTGAGGGTGCGGCACAGCTGTGAAACTGCTCTGCTACAGGTAACCAATGATTTGCTTATGGCAGCAGACTCTGGACAAACCAGCATATTAATTCTGTTAGACCTCAGTGCAGCATTTGACACTCAGGTCAGACATGACATTCTACTGTCCAGAATGGAGAACATGCTGGGTATCTCTGGCACTGCCCTCCAGTGGTTCAAGTCCTATCTGACTGATAGGCAAGAGTTTGTTAGTCTTGGCAACAGCAGATCCAGCTCGGCGCCAGTCACACAAGGAGTTCCTCAGGGTTCTGTCCTCTGCCCTCTTCTCTTCAGTATCTGTATGCTTCCCCTTGGCCATGTTATTCATAGCTATGGACTGGGCTATCATTTTTATTCAGATGATACTCAACTCTACTTCAATGTTAAAAGTGGAACTTCATCAGAGCTTTCTCAGCACACAACCTGCCTTAGTGAAATTAAAACCTGGATGGAGCAGAACTCTTTAAAATTAAATTGCAACAAAACTGAACTCCTGCAAATTGGGACTAAAGTGCAACTTAATAAAATGAGCTCCTTCCCAGTCTATCTTGGTGGTGATCTCATCAGACCTGCCTCTACAAAGAATCCTGGTGTTCAAATGCAAGGAATCTTGGTGTCATTTTTGATTCCTCCCTCTCTTATTTCACCCATATAAACCACATTAAGAAACTTTCTTACTTTCACCTCCATAACATATCCCGTGTGTTCGCTCCTTCCTCTCCTTTTCTAATGCTGAGAAACTTGTCCATGTTTTTATCACATCCCGCATCGATTATTGTAACTCACTGCTGGCAGGTGCCCCTTCTAATCTTATATCACAGCTCCAGCTTATTCAAAACTCAGCTGTAAGAGTCCTTACTCGAACCAGCAGCAGTGAGCACATCACACCCACCCTGCTCCATCTTCACTGGCTCCCTGTATCTTACAGAATCGAATATAAAATCCTACTAATAACCTACAAAGCCTTAAATTACCTCACACCAAACTACATCAGTGACCTTCTCCATCACTATGTGCCTGCCTGCCCACTAAGGTCCTCTGATTCTGGCAATCTTGTTGTGCCCCACACTAATCTTCACTCCATGGGTGACAGCAGGGCCTTCAGCTGTATAGCCCAGACTCTGGAATGACCTACCGAAATTAATCAGGTCAGCTGACTCCATGAATTCTTTTAAAAAACAACTCCAAACTCATCTGTTCAGGAAGGCTTTTGGCTCTACTTGACTTTATTACTCTTCTCTCAGTTTACCTCTCTGTCAAGATGCTCATGTAACCTGTGTGTGTGTGTGTGTGTGTGTGTGTGCTAAACCATCAATTATGTTGTCTGGTAGGCTTTCTCTGAATGTACTCTCATAATCTTCTTTATTTATTTATTTGGTTTGTACAATGCTATATACTGTATACCTCGCCATTCTTACATAAACTCTGTGAAGTGCGTTCAGCATGGGAAAGGCGCTATATAAATAAAATGTATTATTATTATTATTAAAATTAGAGAGTACTATTTTAATATTGAGCTCTGCTGCAGTCTCTTTCACACCAACCATGGATTGCATGGTCAGCAGTAAGCAGCTCAAGTGAAAAAATACAAATATGGTATACAGAAAAGTACTAAAATACATAGCACATCCGATACATCTTATTAAGCAGTGGTATTGGAACTGAGGCCCACTGACATAGAAACTTTACCAGATGACGATGACTAACACAGTTATTATAAACATGATATACAGTATATGTGTATATATTTCTATATGCATTGATTTTATTTATATGGGACATACAAATGTGTACAGCACTGAGAGATGTTAAAGGAAGAATTCTGTGCTACAGTAAAAAGAAATGACCTGAATGGCCCTGAAATTGCTTTAACTAGCTGTGTTTGTCAGTACCGTTACCGCCAGTGCACAGATACAGATATGATCTTATCCCCCAGCACTAAGCTGACAGTAACATTGGGATCTCAGCAAATTCTTATAAAATCATCTTTCTCAGATATGGATTTAGCCCATTCGCCGTTCCTGACCAGCACTAATACTCCTGCTTTGTCCAAGTGTTCCAGTTGATCCTCCACGTTACACCAAAGTGCAGAAGAGGTGCTCCGAGCCTTTCAAAGTTTTGAATCGAGATCTGCTCTGAGGCACAATTTTCTGGAAGATTTCTTGCATTGTCCTAAATATGTCTTCCACCACCACCTCAAGTTTCTTGAACAGAGCCCTGCAGCTCTTATCATCTGCTTAATAGAGTGTATTTCAGCACAATTTACTTCTGATTTGTTTCTCCATGTGCAGCCCTGCAGGGCTCAGCCATTAACCACAAACAAAAGCAGCCAACGTCAGCAACTCAAACATGGAAACTGTCTCACCCGCTTAACTTTGCATGCTGTTGCAATTTCATGCTATAACAGCACTAAGAGGTCCCTTTGGGCAGCTCCAGTATATTTATTCTACTCTCCTCTTTATACTTTTATTTATGTTTGAAATATAATTTCTACCCAGCAAACAGCCCACATAACAGGAACGTCACCTGTTGGTTCACATTTGGTTACAGGATACCCTAACGCACAGTTTAAGAGATCAGACCAATGAAAAGCACACAAAATATTGCAATTATTATAGTAAGTCATAAAAGTTATTTTTATTAATAAAGCCAACATTTTCACAACTATTACCATCCTTCATATTACAAATAATGGAATTTCTATATTTGCAATCCTGAGTCTTTTTTGAAAGTCTGTTACAGGAGAAAGTAGGGTGAAATGACACCTTTTATTGGCTAATTAAACAGATTACAAATGCAAGCTTTCGAGGCAGCTAAGGCCCCTTCATCAGGCAAGGTGTAACAAAGAAACTGAAAAATACTCTCGCTTATATTGGGACAGCAAGGTGACTTTTTAGCTAACATTTGAACAAAAAGGTTTTTAAGATGAAAAAAAAATATCACCTTGCTGTCCCAATATAAGCGAGTATTTTTCGCGGCTTCCCTGCGCTAACCGAAACCAATATATGTACTTATTTCGGTGGTATGACGCCATTGTCGGCCGCCATATTGAACTTTACAACATCATTAATTCTCCAACTTCCTGTGTAGGAAAAAGGCTGACCCCATCTTCACAAAATTTGGTAGGTGGCTTAACTGTGCTAACTGAAACCGATGTACGTACTTATTTCGGTGGTATGACGCCACTCTTGGCCGCTATATTGAACTTTACAATGTCACTAATTCTCCAACTTCCCGTGTAGGTAGAAGGCTGAAATTTGGCAGGCTCATTCCTTACAGCTTATTTACAAAAGTTAAGCAGGTTTCATTTTGAAATTCTACACGTAATGGTCATAATGGTCGACAACATCCGCCATGTTGAACTTTCTAATTTATGGCCCTATCTTCACGAAATTTGGTAGACGGCTTTCCTGCGCTAACCGAAAACCGATGTAGGTACTTATTTCAGTGGTATGACGCCACTGTCGGCCGCCATATTGAACTTTCCAACGTCACTAATTCTCCAACTTCCCGTGTAGGTAGAAAGCTGAAATTTGGCAGGTTCATTCCTTACACCTTACTTACAAATGTTAAGCAGGTTTCATTTCGAAATTCTACGCATAACTGTCATTACTGTCAACAACGTCCACCATGTTGAACTTTCTTATTTATGGCCCGATCTTCACGAAATTTAGTAGGCGGCTTCCATGCGCTAACCAGAACCGATGTACGTACTTATTTCAGTGGTATGACGCCACTGTCGGCCACTATATTGAACTTTCCAACGGTCTTTGTTACTTATGGGCCCATCTTCAAGAAATTTGGTACGCAGGTTCCCAACGCTAACTGAATCCTACTTACGTACATATATACATCCATAGCCTGCAGCTCGGTCACCGTGTGAGGCGGCATTGGGTCCCCCATCCCAACGCCTCCCACATTGTTGGCTGGCTGCCTGCCTATATAAGGCCAGCCGTCGCTCTGGTCTGTACATTCCCTTCCTTGCTTCACCACGGGATTCACGTCTCCCTGCTGATAACTACAGCCTTTTTTATTTAATCCACGGCTTCTCCGCTGTTTTATTGTTCGTTTATTATGATTATAGTTATTGTGTAGGTATTTTAGACTTACTTTACATTGTTCAAGTACCCATTTCCTTTATCATTCCAACTGTACCCCCATTAGCATGTCTATCAAGGTGATCACCATCGATCAAAGAACTGTCACTTACTGAGTGGGTTCCATGCCTGGAGATGGCACCTGCCTTTTCCATTCTATTTGTTACATATTGCACGGCCATATCAGGCTCACTCTTGATATCCGGAGGAACATTGTGTCTTATGTATTGAATGACTGGGACAGGTTCAAGGTGTGGACTGATGACGGTACAGGAGATAATTATACTACACAGGAGCACTAGAAGAGTGAAATGCTTAAGCCCTTCACCTATGGTTCTGCATGTGAGTTGATGGTTGCCACTGAATTGTTCGGTTGTCGCTTTCAAGTGTAACTGAAGTGTTACTGAAACGGCCAAATATTTTACACCTTTCGACAACCGCCAATGCCTCTTAAACATCTTAGATTCACAGGTGACGATTTCAGTAGTGGACACTTTGATGTTTATGAATGTTTAAACTCTCAAAAGCTGGATGTGAAGTTATCGATGAAACCGGTTGTATGCTTACAACGCTTGACAGATGCTGAATGTCATTTCAACACAAGTCCTGTAAATACTGTCATAATTGAAACAAACCATGAAACTCAAACCGATTGTGACAGCAGCAATCCAAGCTGTGAGATTTGAAACAAGATTACTTTTCACATGGCCAACTGTACGTTGCATGCTCAAGAGTAAGCTCAGCGCACAGCTTGGTCATATTACAACCGGAGGGCCGAACTGACAATGTGGTATACAAAGAGATCCTTAACAAATAATTATTGGTATATTTTCCCTCAGTTTAAAAAGGTTTAATTTTCTTCTTAATAAAAATTTTAAGGCAGTGTTTCGCCACTGTGAAGTGCGGGTATTTTGCTAGTTACTTATAAAGCAGAGGGCATATTAAGGTCTCAGGATGCCAGTCTTCTTATGATTCCAAGGGTTAATAAAATAAAAGTGGGAGTTTGAGCTTTTATTTGCAGTGCCCCGAAGCTGTATAATGATCAACCTGCTAATATAGGAGATGCCCCTTCAGTCTTCATTCTCACAACTTCAGTTTTTGTATACCCTGAGTAGAGCTGCTGATTAGCAAAACATATATTGTTTTTTTCTGCGGTGGGCTGGCGTCCTGCCCAAGGTTTGTTTCTTGCCTTGTGCCCTGTGTTGGCTGGGATTGGCTCCAGCAGACCACCGTGACCCTGTAGTTAGGATATAGTGGGTTGTATAATGGATGGATGGGTATTGCTTTTCTGTTCTTGTCCATTAGTACTTGTGTTATCATGATATTTCCCTCTACTTAACATTTACTAATTTTCTTTAGGGATAAGTGTACTCACCAGGGGCCTCGTGTATAAACAATGCGTACGCACAAAAATGTTGCGTAGTCCTGTTGCCACGCTCAGATCGCGATGTATAAAACCTTAACTTGCCATAAAACCACGCAAATCTTCACAGTAGCTCCAACCCTGGCGTATTTAAGTTCTCTGCTCGGTTGTGCAAACTGCTGGCAACCAGTTCAAAGCATTGCTTCTAGCGAGGAGCTGGTGCTCTGTTCACAGATTGTTCCTGCCTTGCACAGTATGCTTGCTGGTGCTGACGCGACACTGGAAGGATAGATGGATAGAATAATTAAATATGTTGTGATAAAGGCGCTATATGGTGCCCGACCCGGCACAGACTGACGTAGAGACACGTTTAAAAATCACATAGACTTTATTAGTTCTTCAGCTGGAGGGCACGTCTTCCCCGTAATCCCTCCAGCCACAACACAGTCCCAAGCACTGTTACTCCCCAGTAAAGCACAAGCACTTTCTTCTCCTTGGCACTACCACTCCTCCCCAGCAACCTTGTCCTCCTCCACCCGACACTGGCCGATGAGTGGTGGTTGCTGTCTCCCTTTTATAGGTCATCTGGAAGTGCTCCAGGTGTTTGATCACCAATATCTGGCAGCACCTCCAGGTGTGGAATCCTAAACACAGCACCCCCTGGCGGTACCTGCGGGACCCAACAGGGCTGCACCCAACTCCAATTCCCAGGGAGCACTGTGGGAAACCGAGGCACTACTCCAGCCCAGGGGGGCGGCCATCTAGCATCCAGGGGGAGGTATTGCACTGTCCAGGGCTGCTTCCCCTGAATGTAGTGTGCAGGGGCGTCCCGGCTGGGCATGGACACCAGCTGGCTGCCACAATGTATTATGAAGATATTTCAATGTTCCTGAAAAGTTTTGAAGAATTGGCATTCTAAGCTTACAGATTGATTAACGTCTATTACAGAGCTGATTGTGTGGCGATTGGGTATTTGTAGAAACAAAAGGAAAGACAACAATTGGAGGTTAGTACGTTTGAAAGAGACAGTACTGGTGCAATAAATTATTTCATCGAAGGTCACGCACGGCGCAGCAAGCATCTCACGTGAGGCATGAACAATCACTGCGCCACCATGTTCCTATGTTTAATACATTCTTTAATACCTATCATCATGAAAATGATATCAAGTATACATCTGAGTATTTTAATTATTCAGAGAGCTGTAATATCATGAATGTAATGGATTCTGTGTCCTGTCAGATGAAGAGAAAGTCTGTTTAAGAAGCACGTAGTGATTCACACACACAGTGCACATGGAAGATCAAATACAAAACAATTACAATTAAACAATTTTAAGATGAAGTTTGTAATGTTCTACTTTAATGACAAAATAAAATATGTGATTAAAGTGGAAATTTCAAGATTAAAGTTTTTTTTTTCTCTGTACCCTAATAAGCTTTCATATGACACTCAGACGGTGGGCTACGACTCACCTTTTCACAACAACTTTGATATCTGACAACTTCTTTTTTTATTTCCAGCACTGTGCGACTTTGTGAACTTGAGCTTTCTAGTTTCTCAAACACGCTATGTCACTCAATCAACTTCCTTTTGTTGATTATACCACTGTTTAAACCAACAAATAGTACGGTTTTCCTTGCCTCCACTTGGTATTCGCTGAAATTCCATTTTCCCTCGTGCTTTTGCCATTGCCTTTTCACAAAAGTCTGAGCTTAAGGGCTATTTATATTAATTTGTATATTCAAAGAGGCGTAATTCTGGAAGTAGTTAAGGTGGAGCAGCAGGCACGTGCGTGAATTTTCACGCTGACCAGGATTTATATAGCAGAACAACATGGAAGTTGGCAAATACACAGATTTATGCATCTGGATTTTTTTATGCGTAAGCACATTTCGGTTTTTGTTTCTTATGTCATGTTATAGTGCGAATTCTACGCACAGTGTTATGCATGAGGCCCCTGGCATGGCCCTAGCAAACTTCCAGGCAGACCTCTTCAAGCAAGCTGTTAATTTGTAACAGTCAACTCTCGAGTCGATATGCTCCAGAATCGGCTTCTGTGCCACACTTTCAAAACTTTGCGTTCAGATTTTTCAGACTCGGAGCAAATGGAGAATAAAGTTGTTCATAGGTAGCCTTACTATATAGCCAACACAATCTATTAATTGTTTGTAAAAACAGTAGATCTGACAAATATAGAAAAACATTTAGTTTTTTATGAGATATGTAATCTGTATAGCTAAGTGTCATTATACTGTGGTGCAGTGTTCTTTGTGTTCCCACATCCTGAAGACCTAACTGACGGATTAACTAATGACTTTAAATTGGGCAATGAGGGTGTTTGTACCCTATAGTGAACTAGCAGCATTAGGTAATGCCTTGTGTATAATGCTGATGGAGTAGACTTGCATGGAACTATGTAAAAATAACAGCACAATGCAAATGAATGGTTAATTTATAAAAATTTATTTATTTTATTTACAGTAGAGCACATAGAAGATCAAATACAAAACAAAGCATTTAATGTGCTACTTTAGTTACGATGGGATTTGAGAAACTAGTAAATTAAACAATTTTAAGATGAAGTTTATGATATTCTACTTTAATAACAAAATAAACTATGTGATTAAAGTGGAAATTTCAAGATTAAAGTTGACATTTTTCCCCCACTGTGTCCTTATTTTTTTTTCTTTTCTCTGTACCCTAATAAGCTTTCATATGACACTCAGACGGTGGGCTACAACTCACCTTTTCACGGCGACTTTGATATCTGAAAATTTTTTTTTTTTTCGGGCACTGTGCAACTTTGTGAACTTGAGCTTTCGAGTTTCTCCGACATTCAATGTCACTTGATCAACTTCCTTTTGTTGTTTATACCACTGCTTAAACCAACATATAGTACGTTTTTCCTTGCCTCCACTTGGTATTCGCTGAAATTCTTCTATTTCCCCCCGAGCCTTTTCACAGAACGTTGAGATTAAGGGCTATTTATATTGATTTGCATATTCAAAGATGCGTAATTCTGGGAGGAGTTTGGGGAGTGGCAGCAGGCGCGTGCACGTGTGTTACTTTTCACACTTACCGGGATTTATGGAGCAGAAGAACGTGGAAGTTGGTGAACGCACAGATTTATGCATCTGGATTTTTTGTGCCTACGAACATTTCCGCTTTTGTCCATACACCATGTTTTAGTGTGAATTCTACACACGGTGTTGTGCATGAGGCCCCAGGTTATGCACCAATTCCTTAACTTCTGGTGGCGGGAGGAGCTAACTTGATAGCAAATTACAAGCTCTAATAATTTGAAAATGGGCTTCTTTGTCCCCAGTGAGTGCTTCTGCAACATTCATAGGAGCTCTGGATTTCTCATAGAGGTAAATAGTAAAATCTACAGGTTTAATTAACTGTAAAGCATCACATAAAAGAATCAACTGTACTCATTATATAAAATACTTCACTTTTTTATACCTCAGCAAAAATAGTTAAAAAAGTTAAAACAGAATATTTATTTTTTTAACAACATAAGAGGAGACATATCTAGATCAAGTTGCCATGGCTTCCAGAAAGTAAGTATTGATTGTAAATTGTTATTTGATATGTTGTAGTGATGTTCTTGGGTAGTGTTACGAGATGTAAGCAATGTTATGCTCTTTTTTTATTCTAGATGAATACTCAATCAATGCTTTTACATGCACACATAATCGGGCAAAGGCAAATAACCCGGTTGGAGGTAGAAACTTCATTACAAAAAATGCTAATTTTCATCGGCAAGTAATCTTCTTGGGCTCTCCTTTGTCAAAATACTCCAATGTCATTAAACACAGTTAAATGTACTCATTGGCCACTGTGAATCTGAAAATATCCATGGCACCTGTGATCATTTCTTTTGTGTTTTATGTTTTATAAATCTGTTTAGTCAAATCGGGCTTCTATTACCGGATTACATGTAGGAGATTTGTTCTGCTTGGCTGTGCGACTGGAGCCTAGCAATAGACCCAGTATGTGTGCCTCTTGCCTTACACCCTGTGCTCCTGAAATAATAATAACGCAGGTATTTTTGCTTCTTTGAGGTTAAGTATTTCATTAGGTTACTTTTTACTTTAAAATGTAATCGAACTACATAATGACCATAATTTTTAATGTGTTACCCTATTGCTCTCAAGATTGCGTTGCTGAATTTTGCACTGCACATTCAGCTCATCAATATATATTTAAAGTTTTTCTGAAACATTTAGATAGATTATTTCAGAAGGAGAAGGAAGAATGCGACCGACTGACCATTTGCCTGTAGAAATTTATTTTGCGGATGCTTCTACCCATGGTTGCTGAAAGCGTATGTGAAGCAAACATATGCACAGCCTCACAGAATGCAACAGACATTCGCAGACTACAACATCCTTAACAATAACCTGATTAATGGTTTACTTGGCCACATAATCAGATTATTCGTGGAGGTATCTTTGAGGCTAATAACCCGATTTCTCTATTTGAAAATAAGGGTTTAAATGGCATTTTTAAAATCAATTTTCTGTGAATAGCTAGGTTATTGAAGCACAACTGCAAAAATTTCTAAATGAAATATTCATGTAAATCACATAGTTGGGAGCTCCTAGTGGATGCTAAAGGTATGTGCATCCTGGACAAACATGAGAAAACAAATCGGTTAGGGTTAAGTTTAGTTGAAGGGGAAACCTTGACCACTTGTAAAAAATACTTTTATGACATTTTTGCACTTCCTGATCCACTATCTCCACATCATCTAACCTTCTCTCTCTCTTATTGTCTTCATTCATCAGCCTTTCAAAGTACTCTTTCCGTCTTCTCAACATTCTCTCATCGCTTGTGAGTATGTTCCCATCTTTATCCTTTATCACCCTAACCTGCTGCACATCTTTCCCAGCTCGGTCCCTCTGTCTATCCCACAGGTCCTTTTCTCCCTCCTTAGTGTCCAGCCTCTCATACAACTCATCATATGCCTTTTCTTTAGCCTTCACCACCTCTCTCTTTATCTTGTGCCTTATCTCCTTGTACTCTAGTCTACTTTCTGCATCTCTCTGACTATCCCACTTCTTCTTCACTATCCTCTTCCTCTGTATATTCTCCTGTACTTCCTCATTCCACCACCAGGTTTCCTTTTCCTCCTTCCTCTGTCCAGATGTCACTCCAAGCACCCTTCTGGTTGTCTCCCTTACCACTTCTTCTGTAGTTGCCCAGCTATCTGACAACTCCTCATCACCACCCAGATCTGACAAAGAAATGGGCCCCTCATTCATTAACGTGGGATGAAAAAACAGAAGCCACATTTAGTGACTTAAAAAAGGCCCTTGTTTTAGTAGCAATGTTAATAACTCCTGACCTTTCTCTCCTTTTTGATTTGCAGAGCGATGGTTCACACGCAAGTTTAGGTGCCCTGTTGAGCCAAAGCATCGATGGTGTTGAACACCCCATTATGTATCTGAGTTGGAAAATGGCTGGATCGGGAAGTGAGGTATGTGACAGTGGAAGGAGAGGCCCTCAAGATTAAATGGGCTATTAACCAGCTCAGGTACTACATTTTGGGTAATCTGTTTACTTGTGTTCACTTTTTGGCACTTTAAGAATATTTAAGAAAGTTAAAGTCTATAATGACTGAATAAAAGTTTATCATTATCCCTACCCCTAACCCTTTCTTACATTTAATATTTACTTGCTGTTGCCACCTGCGGGTATAAACGAGTAAAGAGAAGACATCCTCTAATGGGAGAAGTGACGTATAACTCAGTCAGTCCTTGGTATACTGTAGTTTGGGTCCGTAGTCCCAGCGTCAAGTGTACTGCCGCCTGGGTCTCCGTCCAAAACAGGTGACTGCAAGGATAAGAAGACAAGAGTTGTGGTGGAGGACATATGTGTGGGGTCTGCACAGCAAAGAATCTGGGTGTGGAAATAACAAAAATCTATGTTTTAGGGTAGGGTCACTCCCAACACCTTCCACGAAATGTAAAATATCAGTTCTGAGCATCAAGGCATAAACGGTTAGTAAGACGGCAACTGCTGTTCAAAATTTTAATTGAAATTAAAAAAAGAAACATTGCAAAAGTGAATCACTTGATTTATTGAAAATGGCCTGACCCATTGCTGAATGCAAGGCACTCAAGCTGAAATTAAATTCCATTTTCAATGTGTCTACAATTTTAATGAACTGTGTGTATCACAATTTCCTGGACAGTATGTTGATTTGAAAGCTTTTATGCAAAGCAGAGATCAGATTTTTCTCACCACCTCCATTATTTTGCTTTGACACATCTTTGGATGAAGTTAACAGTAGTAATGCTTGAAGGAAATGAACAATCAGTTGATAAAGTATGAGACATTGAGTCATTTGATTTCCTTGAACAGGTTTTATTGAAATTCAAGACACTGAAATCATTTTTTGGGTCTCAGTTCTGATTGATGCAAGGTGAGAAACTATAATCAATACTACTGTTGTTTCTATCCTGGCCAGGATAAAAGAAGGATTCATACCTGGCCAGGAGGCTATAATGGAGGAGCAGGTGAACGAGCCCTCTGGGAGCAGCTCATTCCCCCACAAAACAGATGGCAGCGTTTCTGACATCTGGACCGCTTTAACATACCCGCAGGGTGGTATGAGAGTTGGAGTCCAGAGATGCAGCCCTGTTCGGTTATTTGGGATGTGCTAGGGGGCGCTGTCAGGGGAGGACTGCCCTGGTTCGTGTATGACCCTGTCACAAGAATTAGACCAAGAAGTCATAAAAAGGTTTGGGGCAGCCACCCGTATATTCTCCCTGGCTGTAAATGGGTTATAATAGAATCACACTGATGTGAACAAGTCACAGTCCAACACAGAACTGATTCACTGGTTGTAAAATGGTGGCTTTAAAGGTCAAAACAGGATATGATGTCATCAAAGGGGCTGGAACTGGAAAGATCTTCCTCCATGGGTCCAGGACTGGACGTAACATCATCAAAAGGAACGGAACTGGAAATGATGTCATCAGGGCCAGGTGGAATTTCCCGTGAACGGTCTGCAGGAAAGTGAGAAAACTCCGTCACCCCCTGGTCTGGTGTCAGATTACTCTCTTTCAGTCCCTTTAGCTGCCTCTTATGCACACGTGTGTGACACCCGGTAGCGCTTCAAAGGACTGAGTCCAGAAGCCAGAAGCAGTTCCATGGCTGACTTTGAAAGAGAGTCCGCTGCTGCAATTAGATTGCGTCAGAGTAGAGAGGTAGTGGGCAACACTCTGGAAGGATGGAAGGAGGAAGACATTTCTTTGAATAGTGCACTCTTTATTGATCTTTGCACAGGTGATTTTTGTGAGGTGCTTTGGGAAAATAAGTATCTTTTATGGAAACCCAGAGTCATGTTGGGCAATACTGTGTCTGAGGTTTGGGGCTCAGTGGCACCCTCTTGTGGTTATACTATCTTTTCACTTAACCTATTATCTATTACTTATTCATTTATTTGTTTATAGTATATTACAGTTCTTTACCCATCTTGCACTTGTCCTGTGTTTATGTATATGTTGCACTTTGGTCCTGGGGGGCATTACTTTGTGTATCTGTATTCTTCAATACAGTGTATGGATGGTATGACAATAAAGCCACCTGACTTGACACTTCTGAGATGGTTGGGATGCTTTTAGTATGGTAAATGTCATGTCATCTTTATTGGTTTACCTTTGATGTCACAGTACATTGGGCAACATTTGAGCATTGCTCATTTAACTGGCTGGTTTAGTAAAACATAAACATGCCAAGAAAATAATGCATTCAGAGGAAAGTGCGTTGCAAAAATGAAAAAGCAATCTCTTCATTTGCTAAAGTGTCACACAAATTATCACCAAAGCAAATATTAGAAGTCCACTGCGCCTGACTGTTTTAATCTCACTGAAAAGGATTATAGGAAATGAGAACATCGTTGTCTCCACTCATCTAGCTGACCATTAAAAGTATTGAAAGTCTTAAATGTGACTCCAGTCTTCAAGAAGGGAGACAATATGGATCCTGGTAATTACAGACCAATACATCTTACTTCTGAGCCTTGCAAAATTATGGAAACTATAATAAGAAATAAATTAGAAAATTATCTAAATTAAAATAATATAATAAATTGCAGCCATCATGGGTTTATGAGAGGAAGATCCTGCAAAACCAATTTTTTGAATAAGCAACTGGAATAGTTGACAAAAACAAAGCATATGACATAATTTACATAGACTTCCAAAAAAGCTTTTGATACAGTCGTTCCACACCAAAGATTAATTCTGAAACTAGAAGCTGTAGGAATCGGAGGTAATGTACAAAACTGGATCTCAAATTGATTAACTGGCAAGAGGAAAGAACAGATAAAAGGGGAATGATTTACCTGGTGTCCACATGGAGTGAGGTCATCCGTGGAGTCCCTCAGGACCCTCAAATCGGAGGGATGGCAGACACTGAAGAGGCAGCTAAAATAACCTTCCGAACTGGAGAAACACCTGGAAAATGCAGTTTGATGTGGAAAAGTGCAAAGTGGTACATGTAGGCCAAAGGAATATCAATTATAAATACAAGATAGGAGGCACTGTCATACAGGAAGCAACCTCTGAAAAGGATTTAGGGGTTTATGTTGACTCAACATTTTCATCAACTAAACAATGCACAGAAGCATTTTAAAAATTAGGTTATATCATAAAAACGGTGGAATTTAAATCAAGGTATGTGTGCTCAAACTACAGTATATAATGCACTAGTAACACCACATCTGGAGTATTGTGTTTTCAGTTCTGGTCACCACAGTACAAAAAGACAGTGTAGCACTTGAAGCTGTGCAGAGGAGAGCAACCAAGTGCATCCCAGGACTTAAGGACATGTCATACTATGATAGACTAAGAGAAGCAAACCTGTTTAGTTTCGGGCAAAGGGGACTGCGTGGGGACATCATCCAGGTATTTAAAGGCATTGCTAAAGAAGCTTAATGATGAATCACGTACTCGAGGACATCAGTGGAAATTAAGGGGAAGTGCATTTAAGACTGAAGCCAGGAAGCTCTTCTTTATGCAAAGGTTGGTGGGACTTTGGGACAAACTACTGAGACACAGAGCTGAATCAGAAATCTTGACAACCTTTAAGAAAAATGTGGATGAGATATTAGGAAGTATTAAATATTTTCTAAATAAATGAGTCTGATATGAAACTGAATGGTGTCCTCTTGTTTGTCAAATATCTTTTGTTCTTATGTAACTGTCCGCAGGTTTGATAGCATGCTAGGCACAAGGGAAGAACTCAAAGAAAGAAAGAAAGTGGCATAGCTAGAGTTCGTGCCACTTGGGGCAGGGCGGTAACTGGATTTGCCGCCTTCCAACATATCTGAATATGCATTTGTGGATAAAAATCAGCGAATTTTACTTTTTTCATTCATGAGTGATATTTTTCTGAACTCTGCTGCTTACACGCAAACTGTAATGAGCGTTTTCGCCAATAATGCCGCCCCCAAAAATATGCCACTCAGGGCAGACTGCCCTCTCTGCCCGCCCCCTAGCAACACCACTGAGATAGTGATGGTCAAGAATCACCCTCAAACATCATGTCAAGAAAAAGTTGTTTCTTATTCATTATTTATTTTCCTTTCCTTACTGCTGTCCAAAAAATGTGTTACAATACATACAACTTGGCTAATTTTTTTCTGGACCTTACTAAGTTTCCTTTATATTTCAGATAAAGTTTTGTAGATTTTTTGAACAACAATTATACTACTGTTTTACCTATACAATTTGGTTGGGACCTTTTTATCATTACATTTTAAGATTCTCTTGTCGCTATTTTGTTTTTTGTGCTATTTTGTGGCTCCACTGATGTAGTTTTCATATTTCAACCAGCATCAACCCCGGCCGGGGTTCAAAGTCATGTTTCTGGTGTGATGTGTCTAGTTTTGTATCATTTATTTGCATTAATGTTTCTTTTGTTTATTATGTATATTTTTCTTTATGACTGTTTGTAAGGGGAACTGGCTTAGCTTTTTGTCCCTATTGTGTTTTGTTGGTAGTTCCCCAAGGGGCAGGGCCACCTGCCAATCACCACTAGGAATGGCCCTCCACACTATTTATGGAAGAACCTTCCATAGTTCCTGGTGATTCATTTTGAATGCGCTAGGGATTGGAGAGTTTCTTGTGTTTACTGTACTAATGCTATTGCTGTGTGATTTTCTGGTATTTCAAATCCAAGCTCTGTTTGTTGACAACAGCTTTGGATTCTGTATTGGGACTGTGTTGATTGAATTTCAAACCTCTGCTCTATTTTTCACTACACCAATGGATTCTGTATTGGAACTTTGTTCACTGTGGCCTTTTCAGGCAATGCTGAGCCTTTTAGTAAATAAACCTTTATATTTTATAAAGCTTTTCCTCGGCCCATTAGTTTCTAGTTGGGGTTTGACCGGTAGTTTCCCTCTGGACCGCAACATTGAAAGTATTTTTGAAACCTGTGTGCTTTTGGGAGTCCTGAGTCGCGACAGTAATAAGCAGGGTTGTGAGGAGTGTGGTCCTATCAACATGACTATGTAATACCAGGCACCATGTGTATACCAGCATCCAAGATAGTGGGTACTCTTAAATCAGACCTCTTATGTATTTTTTGCAGATCTCTTAAGTAGTGGTTTCAAATTCGCACTTCTTTTATAGACAGCAATTCGTTTCACGGTTACAGTTTGGTACTCTTTATTAACACAGATTTAATGGCTTTCAGGCCTGCATGATTTCTTACTTATGATTCTGTCTTGTGGTCTGTGAATATCTGTCTAATTGATATTAATTTTAATGCTAGTATCTTAATAGCTAAGAAAAGGGTAGCCAGTGGTGTCCTTTTCTGTCTAGTTTCGAGCGCTTCGCTTGTTGGTGGTGTCACGTGCGAGTAGGAGACAGCTAAATGGCCTGAGTAATTGTAATACCACCAGGAGTGTGCTGACTGCCTTTTTCAGTTACTTGCAGACCGTTCCCGAGAAATCCCACCAGGTTCCGGCCCCAGAGATGACGTCACTTCTGATCCCGAAGACGTCGCTTCCGGTTCTGGCCCCAGAGATGACGTCACTTCCTGAGCAGGCCTTTAAAGCCGCCATCTTTCTTGTTTTAAATAAGTTAAGTTTTGGACTCAGTGGTGTGAACATCACTGTTCAACAAATTTCAAATTTTGCAGCCAGGATATATTATACGGGTGGTTGTCTCAAACCTTTATCATGTCTCATGGTATTCTTTATCACAATGGTTAGTTTAGTAACCTTGTTCTGTAACTATAATGATGGATGCTACTCATCTGTGAATTTGAGAGCTAATACTGATTGATATCTGAATTAATTTATTAATTAATTTTCTTAACTATTCTTTTAATTGAGAACTAACTGCATACTGAGCGTGTTTTACTTCTGAAAGAGACATGTTTGTTTGAAGTGTTTGAATAAAGTTCCTGTCTCTACAATCTCCTGTGTTTCTGTGCAATTCTGTGACTCAAGCGTGACAACATGAAGCGGTAGTAGGAATTACTGTAGAATGTGTGCAGGAGTTGTTGAACATGGCGTGTCTACGAAGGTTGAAGTAAAGAGTTACTCTTTTCCAAACAACCTGTCCCTGAGTTATCCGAACCTGTGAAAAAACAATAGAGCAACACTTGTTCCTAAACAGTTTACTCTATCATGTTCACTTCTTTTGCACATTGCCTCTAGAAAGTATTAAGACCCCTTCACCTTTTTCACATTTCTCTTGGATGCGAGGCAGTATGTGCTGCCGCCTTTTATAATGACAACATGGTGCCTTCACATACAGACGCCAGTGCTCGTGTAAACTCCTGCTGGTTGGGTATACTGGTGAACTGAGTGGTTCTCTATAGTTAATCTTCGTTAACACACAGTTATTATTAACTAGCTGATTACCCAGTGGCTTCGCTCACTGAGTGCAAGGGAAAAAAAAAAATGTAGTATATAAATTATTAAACAGTAAAACATTAACATGTAAGAAGTAAAGATACATTGTGCAGTACTGGAGTGCTTTCGGGTAAAGTACATTTTAAAGGCGCTATAACACAACAGGTAAGTAGCACTAACAGCAGCTTAAATGTATTTGGATAATCTCTCGGTAGCAGATCCCTTATGAAAGGCGCTACTCGACCGCTGTGGTACAGAAATGACATATTCTATGCGATCCTGCAAATTTCTGCCTGACAACCTAACACTACGTGCCTGTGATTTAAGAGAAAAATTATTCTGAGGAATGTGGACGATGCCCTTCCGTGCTTAACGGGTAGAAGGTTCAAACAATTCCCAAGTCTAAAACTTAACATGAAGAGGTCGGTACATCTTCTTAGATGTAAACCCTCCATTGTCTTAAAAGAATTCGGTTTTGGTGACCTGAACTCACCTTAGGGAAAGTAAGTAGTTGTGCAGCTCAATTTATAAAGAGAGTTTTGCTTTGATGTCACCGATCACACTCATTCAGAAAGATTTCCAGTCTCCCAGGAGCCGTCACAAACAGTGTGAGAAGAGAGGATGGCGCCCGAAACTGCGAAGCTCTCAATCCGATGGAGCAGCCTGACATTCCATGTCTCCCAGCGTCCACTTTGTTCTCACAACCCCTCGCTGCTGAAGGCGGTGTCGTCTTCACATTGTTTACAACTCGGTGTAGTTAAAAAGTAGAAAGACGCAAAGCTGTTTTCCTCATCTCTTCTACTATCAAGTACTGCCAATTAAAAAAAAAGTTATAATGTGGCAGTTTCCGGGACAGTCACGTGGACGAATAAATAAAACTTCTCTGTCAGAACGTGCCTGGCGGCGGACGGCTCAGTGCTGGAGTCCAGAGAGGAGGGCGGGGAGAGGGCGACGCAGGGCACACTTCTATGGGATAGATCGGCGTGCTTCTGTTTACTTCTTTTCAATATCAGTAAAATAACTCTCACACAAATAATAACAATTCGTAAAGACAATATAAAAATGGTGTCCACAAACAAAGTGATTAGTTCCTGTATTATAATATGTTCTGTGGTCATACATAATTTCCGTTTCACATGCTCATGCGTAATTTCCGTTTCAAACGTGAAAACAATTTTATATAGAAAGATAAAAAGGAGAAAAGAAGAAGTGGTGATAAGTGCAAAAGTACTGTTAATAAAAAAATGTAATTGATACTATTCTCTACCAATCATAGTACAGTATGCTCTTAGTCAGCCAATGATATATTCTCTCTCCTTCCAGCAAAAAAAAGATGGCTTGGAGGCAGAGAGAGATGACATGGAGAAAGTGGTGGTGTAGGACAAAATGGAGCAAAGTAGAAAAGAACTGAGGGAGCTTACTAAAGTGTTTCTTTATTTCTTTTATATTCATTTTGATTTAATTTGCAAAGAGATGCTGAGTAGGGCTGGGTATCAGCACTGATGTCCCGATTCGATTTCGATTCACAATGTCTCGATTCAATTCGACATCGATTTTATCTTGACTTAATTAGCATACACTGATGTATTTGAAGTGCTTACATTTTTAGAGATTACTTAACCATGCGTAGAAAACATTTATATAATGTGAAGAATTTCAGCAGCACTTTATTTGAATGTTGCCTACATAGTGACTTCATAACATATGCATAAGCATGGAATGACATTTAAGAAGAAATACTTGATTAGTAATGAAAAGTTAATGTCAATATTTGCAAGATGTGTGACAAAATATTATTGCTCTTTAAAAAAATCACAGCACTGCACTCATTTAAAATTCACCATAATTTAAATATCACCTAATCAGAGTCCACACATATTATGGGGGGCTCCTTGGCTCATGTATAAACCATCCATATCATCTACTGAATAATATTATTATAAAATATTGCTTCTTAAATCATAAATGTTATTCAGTAACGTATTTGTGTGTTATCAATCTCCATGTAGACACCCTTCAACTAAACTCTTAGCCAAAATTATTCTCCTGTTGGACATTTAAACCAATCTTGAATTAGTCAAAATTAAGGATACAGCAGTAAGACTCTTGTCTTACTATAATTCAACAAGTTACACATACCTTCAGTTGCGCTACATGTAGAAGTCACGTTAATCCGTCTCATAAATGCGTCCTCACAGTTCCTCCCCAGACAAAAAGGAAGCATTTTAAAATAAGGGTCTAGAGCTGTTACATGTTGACAGCAGTGTTGGATGAATGGAACATGAGACAAATAATCAGCCATCATGACTGACAACGATGCTGTACAGCTTATGGAGCTACTTCACGGTGGCTGCTTTGAGCACACACTGACTTTGGTATCGCAGGCTGCTCTGAAAATTCCACCAATTGCCCACTTGCTTGGCTGGGTGAGGCGCGTTGCAAACTTTTTCCACTGCAGCAGTACAGCTAGCCATGTGCTGAAAGAGAAGCAAAGTTTATTGGACTTGCCAATCAACAAACGTGGGATTGATGCAGTCCTGCAATGGAAGAGCATATTGGAAATGCTAGAAAGGTTTTTGGAACCACAGCCAGCCATCTCAGCAGCGAGGTTGCTCCCGGTGTGACTGGCATTAAATGCTCTTGTCTATAACACTTCCGCCACAGGTGCCCAGTTGTTTTTAATGTGTGATTGTCACACAGGAATCTGCTGCCCTGGGTGTCCAGCTGTCTCAAGCCTGAGCTGAGAGATGTGGCGATGTTTTGCTTAAGGTACTATAACTTTGCTTATTTGCTTTTTGTTTGGTATAGCATACTATGGTTCCAAAACTTGTATCATTTATCAAAAGCCTTCATTTTCGACAATGGCATAGGGTCTCATATCTTTTCAGATAAAAACTGCCATAGATTGTGTTATTTTTGGGCATGAGACGATTAAATGGAAGCATGGAGCTAAATGCCATCTCTGAGAGTATATTGATGGGTGACATCAGGATAAAAGGTTTCTCTAATTTGTTGTGTTACAACAATACTTAACTTCTGAGTTGCACAACTTACATTTGGCTTTGCTTTTATCCAGTTATTCTTTATCATAGTAAGTCCACATATCTGATTTAAGTGTAGGTACCAATATCAATTGAGGAAGACATACCATTGTAATGCGAAGTAGTAAAGTGCTTTTTCCGTGGAAAGCCTTAACAGGTGCATTAGCAACATCTACTGCATTGGATGTCAAAAACAAAGATGAGAAAAATGTACATATAGTAATAGAGCGGAGTAAAAATTCACAAGATTGATCTTGAGACTTTAAGGATCAATATCAAATCATTTAAATGAGAAATAACAACTAATCAGAAAATCAATATTTTTACCCAGACCTGAGGTTGATTTTTTTGATTGTATGAACACAAGCATGAAAAGGGTCAACTTAAAAAGTTGCTAACGACTGCAGTAAAGATGGATGGCTACCTTGTTTCATTTGATAGCAAAAGGAATCAAATAAAGGGACCATTGAATTTATCACACAAAGATGAAGATAACAGCATTTTCAGATCTGCACTGTCATGGTCTTGTGTTTTACTGAGAATAATGCAGCTGAAACCAGCCGCTACAGGCCTCACAGGCCGTATGCCTTTTGTTTATCATGTACAGTACTTGCTGCAGCATTTCCAGCCATAGATTGAGACACACACAATTTGCAATAACAGAGTTTCAATGTTTGGGGCAGTAATTGGCCATGACACACAGCATTTTTTGAAGTAGCCCTTCACACAGATGGCACAACTTTTTTGTTTTCAATCTGTGTCGATGGTTTGCAATGTTTTCTTCTATCATCAAGATAGAAACAATAATACGTCTTTTGTTATTATTATTATTATTATTATTATTATTATTATTATTATTACTAGGCTCTGGCCTCTGCTTGCTTTGCTCGCCAACCACAGGAGGCAAACACTGGGCACCCACTATCTCGGGGCTTAGATACTCGAAGGGCATTGGGGTGCACCTTCATTCGAGAAAGTGATTGTATTTAAAGGGGTGATATATACACGTAGAAGAGTATGCGGGGCGCAGGAGGATGACAGTTTGATTCTTAGTTATTACAGACAGACAGAAAATCAGTTACTTGAGTATTTCACTACAACTGTTTATTTTAAATTCCAAAAAATAATAAAATGTAGTAAAATGTAAAAAATTAATCCATAATAAAAAGTAAACAAAAGTTAAATTACATTAATGCCTCTTCAAAAACAATATTATGAATTACTTTCTCCTCTAACTTAGATTCTATAAACATTGCTTTTTTGCATTTCAGTTTGCTTATTGTTTGGGATATTTTTCTTTTTCTCGTTTATTGGACGATTCTCTTTGTTCTTGATTTTTATTATATGCAGCTCTTTTTTTTTGTTCATTTTCTTTTTTTTCGACGTTCATTATCAGCTCCTGCCGCTGTTTTTCTATCGTAATCTAAAATTTGACATTCTTAAGTAGATAATTTGCTTTTCTGCCTTGCCATTATAACCAACTACATTGAAGGGCGAGTTAGCAGGACTGAGAGCGTCACTGGGTGGTATTGAGGGAGGATGTGTGCAGTAGGAGTAATGATTGGGCGAGCGGTCAAGGGGAGTGGTCAAGGCTAAATAACGTGGACACAACCGAATCTAATAGAGAGATTTCACAGGGTCTCAAATGATTTCTGACTCTTGGAGGGCCCTTTAAGGTCTGCACTGATCTGTAGGTAATTTATATGTATATGTAGCTTCATTTATACAGACAAGGCGTGTGGAGGCAGAGAATCAAAGATCGGTTTGCTGCTTTGCAAAGTATGCACACTAGTGACCCACACCAGAGCCTCAATGACCTGTAAGCTTTGTGACGGTTTTATACGGCATAATGGCTGCCCCCAAATGGAGCCATAAGTCGGTGCATAACTGTATATGCAAATAATTGTATGTGTGTGTGTATGTAAACAAAAATATATATGTTGAATAGATAACTTAAGGCTGAGTGTTTATAAACTTACGTTGCATTATTATAACATCAGATGTAACTTAAATTGACTTGTTGAACTTGTGGGTTTTGTTATTTTACTTGGAGTGTGTAAGATAAGCATCCCACCAGTAAACTGACCTTGTGTACTCTGAATAACAAGCCAATTTAGTCATGTGTATTGGCTACACATGCTACCAATAATGTGGCAGCATCCACAAAAACTACACTGTGGTGACAGCTAGAAGAAATACACTCTGCGAATGTCAGTAAATAACAATTATGAGAATAACAAAAGAAAAAAACACAAAGACTTGGGAGAATCTCAAATGATTGTAATGGGAGTAATCTGAAACCTTGATAGAGTGGCAGATGCATTGAGTGTACAGCAGTACGAATCCACGCCTTGGTCACAGAGCTGACGTCATGCCGCTTACAACTTTTTATCTGATATGATTTCTAGAAGTCTACCTGTCTTTCATGCCTCTCATTTAGGGTTTTTGGATCAGCCTCTAAAGTGCTTTCCATTGTGCACGGAGTATTTGGGTCACATGACGGCTAGTAAATGACAACACTAGTGATAAATGCAAACCCACAAACAGAATGCCTTGGCATTCAGGTGATCACCAAATATTAAATGACTCTCCTTCATAACATGTGCACTTCAGAATGAAACACTTGTCCAATGCACAAACTCAGAACTCTAAATACGACACACAGAACCGATAAAAAATATTCACCTTCCTCACATTTTATTGTCACGAAACCTTGGATGAAATATTCAGTTGTATATACTGTATTTCATTAATTCGGACCACTTTACAGAGGTCCGTTTTTACTGTGACATTAAAGAGCTGTGTCAAAAAAGCCAAATTACATCTACTGTGATTCACTATTATATAACAATGAAATGTGAGAACTTCCAAGGTTGTGAAAACATTTTTTAGGCAATGTATGGCTGAAAAGCAGTCTGCTGCTTTATCTTATATTTAAACGTCTACACGTGGAAGTGTGTGTGTCTGTCTGTCCGGCCTGGAAGTGAGAGGTGGAGACAGGGTAAGGGCTCCACAAGCGAGGCCAGCATGTCAGCAGAACGAAATCTCAGAAGAAAGAGTTACTCACTTAACCCCTAATACAGAAGCAAAGCAAGCACTTCTGCAAAATGAAACCTCTGAAGAAAGACAAAGTCGCTTAGCCACTGATACAGAAGCGATGCGAGCACATTGACAAAACTAAACCTCAGAAGAAAGAGTCACTCACTTAGCCGCTAATACAGAAGCGATGCGAGCATGTTGGCAAAACGAAACCTCCTAGGAGAGAGATGCCCAGTGTAGTTCCTTTCGATATTTTTCTGACGATTTCAATAGTTTCTAAGAACCCCATGCTTTTTACAGCACGGGCTTACACAGTTGGTAGAAAATAAAGTTGAATAATAAAACACACTTGCATCACATAATGGGTCAGAATTTTTGAAACTATAAAGCAAAAATGAAATTAATACATCATTATATCTGTTACTGTATAAATGGCATTAGATGCCTTAATTCAGGGAGTTCTAACCAGAGGTGCCACACACCCTGAGATGGCATTGCAGGGTTTGCAACAGAAGATTCTCCAAAACTGAGTTAGGTGCGTTGTCCGACTTCTGTCTTGCAGTGTGCCGTCATTTGCAGGTCATTTATTAGCTGGTGCTCCTGTTCTGTGATATGAAAAGAATCAAGCCAAGCATGCGCAATTGTCACCTGTGAATGCGCGTTCTTGTGGGTTCCTTGCTGCATGCAGAGTGTTCATAAAGGCAAATAACTTTTTTTAAAAGGATGGAATTTGGAGCTTGCAATGATCCACAGAGAAGGTCTTCTATTTCTATTAAAGCCCTGATCATGAAACGTCACTGATTTTGAGATTTTTATGACAATTTTGCTGGGGGAGAGTGAGGGTGATACCTGCTGCTTACACTCAATCCACCTCTCCTGCTGAAAGTAGCACAGCAATTTTAACCGTGTGGTGCATCTGTTTTTGAACTTCAGTGCAGTTGTCAACGGGGGACAAAGCTCGTTGGGTGTATTTAATTGCTTAGCGGTGCACCAGCGCCCTATTGCTTCACGGGGGTCTCCAATCTGCCAAACACTCTGATTGTGGCACTTAATGCTTCATGGGATACCCAGCCACCTAGATCATCATTTGAGTGTTTAAGCTTCACAGTGGACACATTTACATGATTATTGAGATTTATATAAAGTTAAATTACTTAATTTATATTTAATGCACTGAGTTAAAAGCTTTTTTGAGTTCCATTTGCTCACCTGCAGCACTGTACAGTATGTGGTTTAATATGAGGGATCAAAAATGAAAGATTTAACTTCTTCGCCTTCAAATGTGATATATTACTTTTGTAGGGAGTGTGAACATAAATCAAAAATCTTCTAGGGGTGCAGGGCATAGAAAAGGTTGGGAACTACTGCCTTAATTTTAACATTTAAAAGGAAAGAAAATTTGGAGTTTATTAATTCCTGAATCTATTAGCTCATAGGTTTAAAGTAGCCGCTGAATACAAAGAAGTAGGTGAATGAAAGGAGAGCAAACAGGAAGTCGACAGTTTCAGTATTCTTAATGTTCAGCTTTGGAGGACATCCTTTTACTAAACTGTGCCAGGGTAATGTGACACACTTACATTTCTTGATTACATTACTCACATTTCTAGTACACAGGAGTCTGAATATTTTTGTAAGCAGCAGATATCAGTTTTTGGATTTGTATAGGATACCTGACAACAAAGAACTGTATGTATTTTCATCCAGAATGTAAGCATTTGATTGAAACAATACATATCAGTACCATTTGGATTCCAACCATATTTGAACATTTTTAAAGTATAAGGCACCATAGGCTACATTGTGACAGATGGCCAGGGCTATTACTTGCCCGGGATGCCAATGTAAGGATCGAAGGAGAGAGCACATCTGGGGCATTATCCCAATGTGAATTTGTGATTTTCCCCTTGGGAATAATAAAGTATCTATCTATCTATCTATCTATCTATCTATCTATCTATCTATCTATCTATCTATCTATCTATCTATCTATCTATCTATCTATCTATCTATCTATCTATCTTATCTTCACCGGGACGTTAGAGGGCAGCCTCCCAAGTTGCTGCAGCACCATGGATTCCTGCAGTTCATGCTGGGAGTTGGAGTTTTTACCATCCTTGTTGGGTTCTTTGGGCACCGCCAAGGGGTGCTGCAGGTACAGCTAAGCCCTTTACGGCAGTGCTACCACCCCTCCTGAAAGTAATCCTAGAGGAAGGTCATGGAGCACCTGGGGCACTACCGGGTGCCCTATGAAATGGGCCCGCTGTCACTACTAGAGGAGCCAGAGTTGGGAGGAGGTGGACAAAGCTTGCTAGAGGAGGAGTGGAGGAAAGAGAGGAACAAAGGGAAAGGAAGGACTGTGTATTGTGCTTGGTGCGTTGTACTGTGCTGCTGTGCGGAGCAAGGGAAAAGCACTTCTCCACTATGTAAAATGTCTGCTGTGCTTGAACTTCTGTCTCTGCTTGTCTGTGTAGGGGTTCCACAACATCTATGAAGATCCCATTTTCTCAGGGTTAGGTTATTCCTGGCATTACATCAAAGCTGACAATTCAATGACATCATTCAAGCTTTCAATTAAGGCTGCAACATCAGAAATGACGTACTGTATATATAAATCGACAACATTTTACAACCTTTAATATGACTGGGTAACAAAAATGTACTCTTTTTGTTATTTGAATCCTTGTAGGTTAATCTAACAACATGCTTCATGCTGAACTCAAATATCTAATTGGATTTTCTTTATCATGCAAGGATTTCAAATGAACATATGACTAAAATTTACAATAAATGTTGTCACACGTGCACATGGGAGACACCTTAAGGGCTTAAATAACTGTAATTATCGACTAGTCCAGCGGTGGGCGCTGTGCTCTAATCTCTCTTTCTCCCTCTACAGTTCAGCCAAAGGACCTCCCACTCATGACATCACTTCCGGTTCCAGTTCTCCTGGACCTGACCCTTCCTGTCATTCTTTTGCTTATCCGCCATTTTCTTACTTTGTACCCAGTTCATTCTTGAACTCCGTCTGCAAAGATTTGTATTACTTTTACCAACTGTTTCAAGTACCTTGGTGGTTACCTTAATCCATTTATTTCCACAATGTATATTTACTAGTACTGGGCAGCAATTATAATTTTTAACCGTGATTAATCGCAGACAATTACAACAATCACATTGTTATGTGTAAAATTCAATAATGAACTCAAAAGTAGTGTATTTGGTTTGCAAACACTTTAAACAAATGAGGTGCTTTTTAACAGCAGTATTCCCCTTACATAGTTACATTTCAAATATTTCTTGTAAATCTCAACTTAAACATTAATGTAATAAAATCAAATCTAAAACCACTGCTAGGGCATCAACGTTTTATCTAGTTTGTTATAGGAAAACAAGTTACCCTCAGAGTCCAGAGCCACGATCACAACCTTATAACAGGCACCTTCCGAGCAACAGCAAGTTAACATTTCTAAATCTGTTTACTTTTTTATCTGAACAGATACCAGCAGAAACATTTTCTTTTATCAGGGAGCAGCATAAACCGTCTATGTTCAGTAGCAACTCTTGGAGGGCTGATATTTTTTCTAATAAAGTCAGTTTTTCTGAAAAGCGCACAAAGCGATTTTTCACACATAAATCAACATCAAATGTCTGTTGCTGCCATTGTGCCTGCTGTCGGTGCCTGTTTGCAGTTTGCGAATGAAGCAGCTTTGCGGGGGCTGGCATGAAAGCCAGTAGGAATGCACAGTGGTCTGGCTGCCTGGCTGTCTTTGTGAGACACAATATGGTTTGTACCTCCTGTCATCGTAAGTGTCTGTTCTCCCAGGCGAACGTTACCATCGGTGCATCAGCTACACACACATGTTCAGCACCACGATCAGCTGAGGACCGAGCAGCTAATGCTGGTACCTCACTTTTATTTTTTGATTTACATCTCCAGATCACCTGCATCAAAATTGGAGTCTGGCAAATCAGAGTCCGATTCAGTGATAATATGAAAAAAGTTTTGCTTTGAGCATTCACTTTTGTATCTCTCCACATGTCATTTTAGAAGCTGTTTGCTCTTCGTTACTCATGCACGCGCAGGGAATCGAGGTCAAATCAACAAAGCTAACTGTCCTTCTAGCAAAAGCATATCGGAAAGTGCTGTAACTAGAAGATCACTGATCTCTATTGATCACTAGCGAGACTGAGGCTTTCAAAATAATAATAACAAAAACTGTGCTAGCACGTGATAAAATAATTGTCGCCATTAATGCGTTAACGTGATAATAATGCATTAACTTGCCCAGCCCCAATTTACACTAAATGTACATGATGGAAGTATCTCACCCATATGATTTTCTGCTGTATTTGGCCAGAGCAATGTCCAACTTAAAGGACCAGCAATAGCCAGCAAGCGTGCTGAGACTCCACTCATCATGGTATCGCATTCCATTTCAGAAATGTTCTGATGAAATCATTCAGTGCTTGCTGCTGACTGCTTCGAGATTTCCAGTCTAGATTAGAATCCAGGTAATAAATTTTCAAAGACGTAGACTCATAGGTGTTTACACTTTAACATCTGATGACCAACTGGCAAGGTGCTGTGCCTCAGTTCAAAGGTCCTGTCTCAAGATATCCAAACACCCATCTGGAAAGTTATAAAATGTTCACTAACAACATTCAAAACATTTTACTTTAAAAAACTTGCAAACCATAATAAGTATATATACTTATTCTCAAAATCATACAGATAACAAATGGTAGAGAGGGATCTAGACAAGTCTCTGAGTACCCTTAAATGGACCAGCCAAAGTGGAGGCTTAAACCACAAAGAACATTTGTGGAGAGACCTAAAGATGGCAATTTACAACAACAACAACATTTATTTGTATAGCACATTTTCATACAAATGGTGTACAGTAATCCCTCGCTATATCGCACTTCGACTTCACTCTATCGCGGATTTTAAATGTAAGCACATCTAAATATATATCACGGATTTTTCGCTGTTTCGCGGATTTCTGCGGACAATGGGTCTTTTAATTTATGCTACACGCTTCCTCAGTTTGTTTGCCCTGTTGATTTCATACAAGGGACGCTATTGGCGGATGGCTTAGAAGCTACCCAATCAGAGCATGTATTACATATTAACTAAAACTCCTCAATGCTATAAGATATGCTTCCCGCGCGGAGCTTACTTTGCTTGTCTCTGCCTCTCTCTCACCCTCTCTGACATTCTCTGCGCCTGACGGAGGGGCTGTGAGCAGAGGTGCTGTTTGCACAGAAGCTGTTTGCCTAGTGGATACGGATGCTCCTCTAAAAAATGCCGCTTCCAAAAGCACACGTATTGATTTTTTGATGGTTTGCTTTAATCTCGCTCTTTCTCTCTGACGTTCTCTGCGCTTGACGGAAGAGATGTGAGCAGAGGGGCTGTTTGCACAGAGGCTGTTTGTTTAGAAGATACTGACGCTCCTCTAAAAAATGCCGCGGCAAACTTAAAAGCACACGTATTGATTTTTTGATTGTTTGCTTTTCTTTGCGAGCGATCTCTCTCTCTCTCTCTCCCTCTAAAATTCTCTGCTCCTGAAGAGAAGAGGATCTATTTGCATTCTTTTAATTGTGAGAAAGAACTGTCATCTCTGTCTTGTCATGGAGGACAGTTTAAACTTTTGACTAAAGGGTGTTATTTCATGTCTAGAGGGCTCTAATAATGTTAACAGTGTGGGAGAGTTTATAATGGCTTAAAATATATAAAAATAACTACACAAACATATGGTTTCTACTTCGCAGATTTTCGTCTATCGCGGGGGGTTCTGGAACGCAACCCCCGCGATCGAGGAGGGATTACTGTAGTTCAAAGTGCTTCACAGGATGAAGAAAGAGAAAGACAAAATATATAAAAAATAAAATTAGGCAATATAATTAACATAGAATAAAAGTAAGGTCTGATGGCCAGGGAGGACAGAAAAAACGAAGAAAACTCCAGATGCCTGGAGAAAAAAAATGAAATCTGCAGGGTTTCCAGGCCGCGAGACCACCCAGCCCTCTCTAGGCATTCGACCTTCTTTACAGAAGTTTCCGATCAGATCTAACAGAACTTTAGAGGACTGGTCAGATTCAGGTGTGCAAAGCTTGTAAAGACTTACCCAAGAAGACCCGAAGCTGGAATTGAAGCCAACAATATACTGAAATAAGGCCCGGAATATTTATATGAATCCACTGTACATACATACTGTAGTTACACATTATATGCTGTCTGTATGTTCTTTTGCATGATATTTTGTGTTTGTATTGAATAGAACATATTTTGAATGCTAGCTTTACTATTTTATATTTGTAAATGTGCACAGGGCCCTGAGGTTATAAGGAAGAAGTGAACAATATGAAAAGTCATCTGAATTTCGTTAAATTGAACTGGGCCAATGCAGTCTTGCGCCTGCTTTAGTTAGTTCTCATCCCATAATAGTTACATTAAACAGGCAAAAGAGTGTTTACAAAATGAGTACCAAAATAAAAATGAAATAGTGTGGTGACAGTTACTTCTAATCTCAAAGTCAACTCACCTGACATTTCTAACACACTCAATCCCAGGGGAATTTGACCCTCGAGCCAAGACCCTTCACTTTGCCCGATGATTTATTTTCTGTTGTTGGCTGCTTGCAGCTCTGCTGAATGTCATCAGGCTATCAAACTGAAAAATGTGCAGGAAAGTCAAGTATCAGCTACCGTTCTTCGATTTTCATCACGGCCCCAAATCAATTACGATGCAGTAACTGTTCATACAGGATAGAAGGTTGAAGTTCTTAGGAGAGCATAAAATATTTCAGTTACTTTAATACTTTGAATTAACAATCATTCATCAGTATACAAAATCTCTTGTGGCACTGAGGCACCCCACAAATTGTTAATTGACCTCATTATCTTATACTGTATACTGTAAAGAGTAGAACTGGAAGTGCATATAAGATTACAAAATATGCAAAAGTCAGGAATTAACTGAGTTATCACTCCTAGTCAATCCCTCTTCTAAATGTCATTTTTCCCTAAGAGGGAATGTTCTTGAACTTACCTGCCTATTTAATTAGGACAGCCTGAAATTTTTACCAGCACATTCAAATTAGAAAATGAGATCATATATAATAACATTTAACTTCATATTTTATTCTCTGATAACATTCTTACATGTACTAACTAGCTCTATAAGCCTGTGCTGTAAAAAGTTCGGGCTCCTAGAAACTATTAAAATCGTCAGAAAAAAACTGAAATGCAGAGTCGGTGGTTTCGTTTTGCGGACGTACTCGCCCCCCTTGTCTCTCAGCAGCTAAGTGAGTTTCTATCTCCTCTGAGATTTTGTTTTGCCGATTTGCTCACCTTGCTTGTCTATTAGTGGCTAAGTGAGTTTGTCTTTCCTCGGTGGTCTCACTCTAGCAACAGAGACACTTTCTTTCAGCTTCATGCTGTAGCCTCGCCCTTCTTTCTTCTTCCGACTCGTTAACTAGCTGTCTCTTTGAGCTTTAGGCTGTAGCCTCACACTTCTGGGCTGGACAGACAGACACACACACTTCCACGCATGGATGTTTATATGTAAGACTAGTTGTGTAAGCCCGGGCTCCTAGAAGCAATTGAAATCATCAGAAAAAAATTGAAATGCAGAGTCGACGGTTTCATTTTGCAGACGTGCTCGCCCCCCTTGTCTATCATCGACTAAGCGGGTTACTCTCTCGTTTGTCTTTCCTCGGTGGTTTCACTTTGGCATTGGAGTTGCTTTCTTTCAGCTTCATGCTGTAGCCTCGTGCTTCATTCTTCTTCTGACGCGTTAACTTAGGGCCACCTTGCCGGCTCTTTGAACTTCATGCTGTAGCCTCGCACTTCTGGGGCGGACAGACCGACACACACACTTCCACACGTAGACGTTTATATATAACACAAGTATCCACCCACAATTCTTAATGTGTTTAAGCAGATTGGAACTTTACACATTGCTTAATGACATAAGGAGTGTTTCTGGAGTATACCATGTATGTTGATTGGTGAAAATTAAAATATATTTAAATATGTTATGTAAATCCAGCTAATTGAAAAGACAGTGCTCTATTAGATTTCATCTGTCTGCCATGCCGCATTAACAAGTGCTGTGTTTGTGAGTCTAAGGGCCGGTTTATACTTCATGCTCAAAACATGTGAGCGCATGCATCATGGCTGCCGCATGTTCCCAGCGTTCTTTTGACGTATCCACTAAGCACGTCCTCAGAAATTGACATGATGTGTGCGCAAGTTCCAGTATCAGCAAAAATATGGATGGCGTGTGAAGCAAATCATCAAACTTAAATGCTGACATTCTCACTTAGGCAATACAAGTGTTGCATATTCCCCATCGTAATGATGTGATACCTTTAAAGGTGTTGCATACTGTCTCGACATTCTGTGTCACTGTTGCCGTCTTTTTTTTTCCCCAACAGTATCAGAATGCAAATAATCTTTACTTTTAACATCTTCTTGATTCACAGCACAGTGAAACCAGATGTTGTTTGCTCCCTGTGATGACTTCTCACACTAACACCAGGTGGAATCTTCCAGATTTACTTAAAGTATTCACAAGTATAGACAGTGCACTGCTTGCTTAGCAGTGGGGTTCTCAAGCTCATAAGTATATCCCTGGCCTAAGACATGGTGTGGGGGTGTGAGGCCACCGAAACGTTCCACAAAGCTGGCCAGAACCTTCACTAGAATTGTTTATGAGGCCTCACTCCTAGGCAGCCATCCCCCAACTACTACCTACAGGCTTTGGTGTACACAAGAGCAAAATTGTGAAGCTGACTTTAAAAATTCAAAAAGTAAAGAAATGTATAAAAAAAATCAGAAAACCGTAGAACTGGGGCTTATTGTTGTGATCTGTGATATTTTTAAATTTTGCTCAAGTTTCTCTGAAGCTAGAATGTTAATTTTGGTGTCATTTACGGGGTTTTGCCACTCAATTCTTCAATTCTAATTTTAATGAAAGCTTTTTTTTAACTTAATTATTCTTTTACTGTCTTTTCTGACTCCTTTTTGTTTTCGCAATGGCCATCACAATTTTACAGAGTTTGTGTCAGCATCTCACCATATCACCATTCTATCCCATGATGCACAGGGTCGGCACCATCTATGACATCATTAGGTGTGCAAGTGTAGAGGTGACCGAAGCAGTCATTCAGTATATAAAATTTAATCCAATATGGCAAATGTGCATTTGACAAATGTGATTATTGTTTTTTGATTGGGGATTGGTGATTCTAAATTGGCCCTAGTGTGTGTTTGTGTGTGTGTCCTGCGGTGGGTTGGCACCCTACCCAGGATTGGTTCCTGCCTTGTGCCCTGTGTTGGCTGGGATTGGCTCCAGCAGACCCCCGTGTCCCTGTGTTCGGATTCAGCAGGTTAGAAAATGGATGGATGGATGGATGTCTCTTTTGACTTATAGTTTTGTCCCTGGCTTCTATTTCATTATTTCTCCCGATCTTCACTCTCTCTTTCGGTCTGACTGCCTGTTGGCTATGTGTTCATTGAAGAGTCGGTGTGTGTGTGTGTGTGTGTGTTGGGCTGCAGGTACTAAACTGAGATAAATAGAGAAGTGCCAGTACTCTGTACTGGCGCATAATGGCACACTTCAAGCCTTGCCGTAGACAGGTATTTTGGGTATATTTTGGAACATTTAAAGTTTACTTTAGTAGTTGAAAAGCCATTTTTCCTTTTTAGGCCTGTGTAGGCCGAAGCTTGCTGATGGAGTTGGGAGGTCAGGCTGTCTATTCTAAGTAGGCTAGGGAAGGATCTGGCCTGTTTTATGGATCTTTTGTGAGTCCCCTCTAGATTGCACTAATTTCATGACATAAAGACAATATTTAACAATTTTGAAAAAGCTAGAAATGTTGAAAAAACTCAGCTGCCAAATGTCTGCCCTTTAAAATATGATTACCTCAAAGCCTTGCATCAGAGCAAACATGGCAATAATAACAGAGTACATGTCTATACCTACCCACAGTGCACACATACAAGTCCCACAGCAGATGCAGTCCTGATGATCACGGCCTTGGGTTTGTAGCAATATGAGAGGAGGCACACAAAGTGAGTGACAAAACAACCCCAAAAAATAAAAAACAAAACAAAACAAAACAAAAGAACCTGGAAATGCCACCAGCTGTGAAATTTCACATCTTTGTTGTGTTGATTTACAGAGGGGTGCTTGGGACAGCAGGATATGCATTATAATATGGAGAAAACAAAAAGAGATAGTGAAGGTTTGGGGACCACCAGACTGTACCCATTTTAATAATAAGGAAAAATATGAAAAGGAGGAAAGAAAAATCCTAATAAACAAAAGGGAATTGGGGAAGCTGCTTGTCCATTGCTGCCTCTTCATGGCCTTTCATTTGCCCATCTCTAGGAGTTTCATGCTCTTTCTTGTCCAGTTCATGAGTGCATGCTGACTTCACATAATTCTTTGTCTTTAAATATCTTGCAGGGTGGAAGAGGCAAGACCTTCTCAGCCAAAGTTAGCAGGCTACTTCATCTGGACTCTCCTCTCATTTGTCAAATTTGTTATGTTCCTATATCATATCATATTACAAACATGGTGGCACAGTGGTTGGTGCTGCTGCTTAAATGATTCAGCATCTTGGGTTTGAATTCCACACTTAGTCGTAGTCCATGTGGAGTCTGTTGCACGTTTCCCCCTATGTATGTTTTCATCTGGATACTCCAGTTTTTCTCCATATCTGTAAAAATCCTGTATGGTTATTTGGTGCGCCCAACTAGACCCTTTTGTGTGTGTGTTGTGTGTGTGAGCACATAGGCTTAGTTTTAGACTGGTGCTTTTTCCAGCCTAGTGCCAAGGGCTGCCAGGATAGGCTCCAGGTCCCTGTGACCTTGAACTGGATGATGCAGATTTTAAAATGTTATGTTATCTTCTTATATAATATGCTACCCTGGCTGTTCGTTTGTCTGTCCAGGATTTTAAATCACCTGTAGCTCGCAAACTGTTTGAACTATCGACCTGAAATTTAGTACACATATACTACGTGACGTCTGCTATCTGCTTTCGGGGGTGATAAATGGATGAATAGTAATTTTCTCAAGCTAAATAAAGAGAAAACTGAAATTTTAGTGATAATAATGGATTCAATGAGGTTATCAGAAATAAACTTGATGCATTAGGATTAAAAGTTAAGACGGAAGTAAAAAACTTAGGGGTAACTGTTGACTGTAACCTGAATTTTAAATCGCATATTCATCAGACCACTAGGACAGCATTTTTTCACTTAAGAAACATAGCAAAAGTTAGACCTCTTATATCATTGAAAGATGCTGAGAAATTAGTTCACGCGTTTGTTTTCAGTCGACTAGATTACTGTAACGCACTCCTTTCATCATCATGCAACGAGTGCAGAATGCAGCTGCTAGAATCCTAAGTGGGAAAAGAAAATCCGAACACATTTCTTCAGTTTTGATGTCACTACACTGGTTACCTGTGTCATTCAGGATTGACTTTAAAATACTGCTTATGGTTTATAAAGCCTTAAATAATCTCGCCCCATCTTATATATTGGAATGCCTGACACGTTATATTCCAAATCGTAACCTTAGATCTTCAAATGAGTGTCTCCTTAGAATTCCAAAAGCTAAACTTAAAAGAAGTGGTGAGGCGGCCTTCTGCTGTTATGCACCTAAAATCTGGAACAGCCTGCCAATAGGAATTCACCAGGCTGATACAGTAGAGCACTTTAAAACACTGCTGAAAACACATTACTTTAACATGGCCTTCTCATAACTTCATTTTAACTTAATCCTGATACTCTGTATGTTCAATTCATTATAATAACTATTCATAGTGGCTCTAAAATCCATACTGACCCCAACTCTCTCTTCTGTTTCTTTTTCCGCTTTCTTTGTGGTGGTGGCCTGCGCCACCACCACCTACTCAAAGCATCATGATTCACCAACATTGATGGACTGAAAGCCGAAAGTCTACATGACCATCATCATCAAATCCTTCCATGAGAACCCTAAATCCAAAGAGGACTGTTTCATGTATGTTAGGTAGAATGCCCAGAGGGCACTGGGGTGTCTCATGGTCTGGAATCCCTTCAGATTTAATTTTTTTTTCTCCAGCCGTCTGGAGTTTTTTTTTGTTGTTTTTTCTGTCCGTCTTATTCTATGTTAATTAATGTTGACTTATTTTATTTTCTTACTGTGTCTTTTATTCTTCTATTCTTCATTATGTAAAGCACTTTGAGCTACATTTTTTTGTATGAAAATGTGCTATATAAATAAATGGTGTTGTTGTTGTTGACCTCCAAGGTTATTCCTCTTTTTATTTTTATTTTATTTTATTGTAGAATCAACTCTTGGCAGTGGCCAGCAGGGCGCATGCGTACGGGCCCCGTTCTCACCCCTACCACCTTCGCTGTCACTTCTCCTAACTCTTCATATCTTAAATCATTCTTGAGGCAGTTTGAAGACTTAAGTGTCAGTTTAAGTGAAAAATTAAGGAAAATGTACTAAGTAATTGCAACACAAACAGACTTAATCAATTTTAATGTGAAAAGATGCAGACGAAAGAAGAGAAGTGGGCCATTATGGTGGAGAAAAGAAGAGCTGCTCAGGAAGAAGCAAGCACATCAACCTTGAAGCAAACTAATGCTAAACGTACAGAGAAAGAGAATGAAAACTATGAATGCTCAAGTCAGGTGTATTCACTGCACGTTATCATGCAGTGCGCTGTTACTGTTAATGTATAATTTAATATAGTTAGTAAATTCTAAATATTCAAGGACGGATGAGAGAATCCAATTTAACCTCCTTAGCGTCACCCGAGTTTCACTCAGGCTGTAAAACCAGTGCTAAAAGTTTTAGCCCCGAGTGTCACTTAGACAATGGTATAGACATGTCTCACATAACGCCCGAGGGTTACTCAGGCTGTAAAAGTGCCAACAGCATTAGTGCCAAGCGTTACTCAGGCTACATTACAGGCGTATCTCATGTAAGCGTCAGGCCTGTGCGTTACTCGGGCAATGGTGTGGATGCGTCTTCTTCTAGCCTCATAATGGCGTCTCGTAAGAAATGCCGCTCATCAGCAGTGATGACAAAGTAAATCTGTCATCAGGCAGTGAAATTGAAAAGGTCAGCGAAACCGAAATGATTCTGGGAATCTGAAAGTGACGGCGCGAGTCATGCTGATCATGTTATTATTATTATTATTTGTATCATTATTATACTTTTTACACTTCTGACTTTGTAGTCTTAGTGTTTTGCACGTTTTAGAGTAGAAAGATGAGACTTAATTAAAATGTCATTTTTCAAGCCAAAAAATGTAACTCTTTTTGCATGTTTTTTTTCAGAAACAAAATGTAATGCTAAGGGGGTTAATGAAAGAATAAGTGTCTGTGTGTTCGTCTGTTTGCTTGTTTCTGTCATTCCAAAGGAGGGTTCATCCCATTTTTAGAAGCATGCCATTTGTCATTCCAGTTGATGGCATGTCACAAATATTAACACTGCTTTTACAAATCCCATACCAAATGGCACTTAACTTAATTTTAACCCATCTTAGAAATGGGGCACAGCTAGTTGAGAAAATGATTTCAGAACTTTCTTTGTTGTATATCAATATTATAACAGATACTGGGAGTCTTTGAATCACCAGATGGAAAGATTCTGTTGTCATATTAGACATTTCTAAGAATTTCCAGGAGGTGGTGGGTGGCTTGTAGGCTGAGGTCTCCTGGACTGTGACTGCGTCTGACCTTATCTTTGACTGACCGTGGACCTCCCAGAGGTTTATGTTCTTTATGGATGGTTAGTTCTTCTACATTGTCAACTGGCCATAGTCCAACAATTAATTATTGGACAGATATGTTTGGTTTCCATTTATGTTAATCAGTTTCTATTTTGTTTTCTGTGTGTTTATGTGTACTAATTCTGTATTTAGTAGTTTATACATTTTGTACTTATATTTTACCAAGTCTGTGCCTACACTCAGAGCGCTGTGCAAAAACAAACTGAATTGAATTTCATCAGATGGTTCACATATTCTATTAACCTGACTGCTTGTGTTTTTTCTCAGTACATATTGTAATTCAATTTTTTATTACCAAAATTGCCTACTCCTATCTATCTAGTGATTTTGCAGTGCTTCTTTAAATTCATTTCCCTTTACATCACTAATATCATCCTCTCTTTAGTTCATGCCTCTTCAAACTGACACAAAAGCGAACATCCATACTACACCTACACATCCCATTTTTAAAAAGAACAAATGATTGCATAAGTAAGGTCTATTTTTTACTGGAAAATTTGTATATTTCAAAGGTCTGGATTTGTTCGATTTATCACAATGCTTGGCAGTTCTCTATTTCTCAATTCTGTCTGAATAACTACAGAAATCTCCACCAGATTCCGATTGTGTCCATTTAGTGAGCAGCATTATTTTTTAATAGCTTTTTTAACCTAATTGTAAGTTACTTTTAAAGGTGGGACTGAAACCAGTTTATTATTCAGTGTACCTTATTTTTCCTGGCAGGCAAATCTATTAATTAATTACGCCATCATGAATTATGCCAACTCCGTCATCACTTATTCATAAGAATTATGTGCATCTAGACATCAGGCTGATTTCGTGCCTTCCACCAAGTCCCTCAGCTTTAAAATGCCCCTAAAGCCACAAACCCGTGGCACTACAGACCTCAGAATCGAACGTCTACTGTTGAGAAGGCCGACTACAGCACAGAAATCACCTTTGTTGGCCCAATCAATAATCTGCCTGGGGAGCTCCCATATATCCTAAGAGCAGGCTGTTACCTCATCATATTTCACCCTCCAGATTGGTGTGTTTTTATAGACCACCTCTGCCCAGCCACTGTGATTCAGCCTAGGTGACCATATTATTCACTTGTGCCACAAGCTTAGGTGCCCCCTTGCCACACTGACAAGCCCTATACTGTCTAATCCCTAAGCCTGACTAGCATGTGATTTTTGCCCCTCTTGGACTTTATTTTTTTACTGCCACAGTAGCTCATTCATTTTTATTAATTTAAAGATCACTTCCAGATATTTACCTTCTTTAGGAAGGATCACTCCTTGGTTCAGTTATTTACAATCTGGTCCTAGAAGCGTTATCTCAAAACATAACTAGAGAACAACACTGGTGACCTGGAACTGCTGACGCCAAGGGAGAATGAGCCAAAGAAGAAGCTGAGCTGCTGGATCGAATGACTAGAGAAGAAAGGTCTGAGAAGTTAAGGCAAAGGCACAGCCAACCAAACCAAAGTTACTGTGGACAGCTTCAAAGTTGTTGATTTCCATGCTCCATCTGCAAAGGAGGTGTGGGGAAAAACTCAATGTGTATAATAGTTGGTGCTGCTGGGTTCAGGCCAGGCACAGTGGAATCAAAGGAGACTTGGAAAAAATGGTGGATGGTTTTTTGTACAATCGGTTCAAAGAAAGTCCAAAAAATCATGTTGCTCACTATCATTGGCTACAACTGTAAAGTCCTTGGGGACCCCTGGAGAGCAGTAGGAGGATGTAAGGAGGCTGTGGCTACAAGAATAATATGTGCATGAGTGAAGTGCTCCTAAACAAAGAGTTTCCCATAAAATGAAAAGTGTGGTGTATAAAGCATGTAAGCGGCCAACCACGCTGTATGCTTGTGAGAAGTGGGCCGTGAGAGGAGAGGAAGTTGCAGCTATACAGTGAACTGAGATGAGGAGGTGGATGGCCAATGTGTCACAGAATGAGTTGTGAAATTCTCAGTCTTTTGATTTGGAAGATTTAGCAGAAGAAATGAGAAAAACTCATTTATGTTGCTTTGATCATAACAATAATGATAATAATAATAATAATAATAATAATAATAATTGTATAAGATTTCAAAATCCTCCTTTTAACATATAAAGCATTAAATGGCCAAGGTCTGGCTTATTTGTCTGAACTTATCATGACTTACAAACCAGAGCACAAATTAAGATCTCAAGATGCCGGTCTGCTTATGATTCCAAAAATTAACAAAATAACATTGGAAGGTTGAGCTTTTAGTTACAGGGCCTCTAAACTGTGGAATGGTCTCAGCTTTTAAATCCCGGCTCAAGACTCACTACTTCAGTTTAGCATATCCTGACTAGAGCTGCTGATTAACTGTTGTGGTGAATGGCCGGCCCTTTGTCCCGGCCAATACCCCCAAGCTGCCAGGTGGAGACCTCCTTGCAGTATGGAGGTCCCCAGAAGACCAGCAGGGCATCACGGACATCGTAGTTTTTATACACAGCCCTGCAGGATTCCATGGGGGCCACTAGGGGATGCTGCAGGAAGGAATAATGAGTATTTTCCCTACGCCCCGGAAGCACACGTGGACAGAGGAATGACGTGCTTCCGGGGTGAAGAAAAGGACTTGTACCTGACCCGGAAGTGATTGAGAGTCACATGGACTGGGGATTGGAACACTTCCAGGTCAGGGAATATAAAAGAATTGTGGGAGCTCCCAGATGGCGAACTGAGCTGGGTGGAAGGGTGGCAACACATCTGAGAGCTGGAGGATTGGTTTATTGTAGTATTAGTGATTATTGTATGAGTATTTTGGATTAGAGGGTGCTTTGTGCACTGTGGCGATTAAATAAAGTCATCATTTGGACTTTTATCTGGTGTCTGGAGTCGTGGGCAGGGGTTCAAGGGAGCGAGAGCGCCCCCTATCTGTCACACTGTACAGACTGCATCTCTGTTTTTAGTCATTAGCACTAAAATATAAGTTACATATTAATTATAATTTGTTACTAACCCTCACCTATTCTGTTTCTCTTCTCGGTACTGAAATGTGGCACTTGGTGCCACGGCCCACCTGTTAAGTTGTTTTGCTTGCCTAAGGTAAAGTCATCTCTGATGGAGGATTGCAGGAATCATGGGGTAGAGGGATCCTTTCATCAGATTGGCTAGCTCAGCACTGTTTCAGCTGTGGAATGGTCAAATGGGGGAGGCAGCTTGAATGTTGTGTGCGAACGTTTCCAGGCACAAATCGCGATGTATAAAACCTAAACTTGCTGTAAAGCCACGCACATTTTCATGGTAGCTCCAACCCTGGCGTACACAAGTTCTCTGCTCGATTTTGCAAATTGGCAGCACCCAGCGTCAAAGCAGTGCTACTGTTCCTGTGTGGTTTCCCTTTCTTTTTTAGATCCACATCCCTGATGCGGCTTTATAAATACACTGAAATTAACTGCATATTGTTTATTAGTTTAAGGCATCTGATTGTAATTAACCAGTAACAATATAATGGTCCACAGAATGGTCAAACTATTCCAAATACCATAGCTGTTTTAGCGTTGCTACTCTCACTGCACCTTTTTCTTCTTCTTCCAGGTGCTCCCATTAGGAGTTGCCACAGCAGATCATCATTTTCCATATTACTCTCACTGCACCACTCAGAGCATTTATCCCACTGTATCTGAGTGGGGAATCACAGGTCTACAGCAGCCGACTGGAAAGAGAATTATTGGTATACAGCATCAAGCACACGCTGCCTCAGCCATGCTGTCTATTGACCTGCTCTCATACGACAAACGCTTCAGAGCCTTTCCTGTACAGACCTCGCAGTTCAGAAACAGTTTCACCCCAAGAACTCTAAACACACTCAATCAGTCCATCACGTGCTCCTTGTAGAACGCATTGTACTTATAAGTACAATCACCTCACTGTAAACTTGCGATAGTTATAATATTGCACAACCTGAGCCACTTTATAAATGCGTATTTACATATGATGATGATATCATTTTTAAGATGAAATACAGCAAAATATGTTTATTATATTATACAGATAAAACTAACTTCATTTAAATAATCTGTTTTGTTAGTAACTAAACATATGAGGACACAGGCCGTAGCGCTAGCGAGGTGCTGGCACTCCGTTCACGCATTCTTGCTGGGACTGGCGCAACACTGGAAGGATAGAATCATTAAACACATACTACGAAGATATTTCAATGTTCCTTAAAAGTTTTGAAGAATCAGCGTTCTAAGCTTACAGATGGCTTAACGTCTATTACAGAGCTGATTGTGTGGCAATTGGGTATTTGGAGAAAGAAAAGTAAGGACAGGAATTGGAGGTGTAATAAGAATGGAACAAAAGACATGGCAAGGTTTGGGGCAGCCACCCGTATAATTCAGTATCCTGGCTCCAAAGTAAATGCTTTTTAGTTTTAGCCAAGTTTAGAAGACTGAGTCCAAAACAGAACTGAATTCCAGTGAAAAGGTGTGAGGCTTTATAGGAAGTCTGGGGGAAGTGATGTCGACCTCGGGGCCAGAACCGGAAGTGATGTCGCCCTTGGGCCAGGGACTGGAAGTGATGTCGTCCTTGGAGCCGGGACCGGAAGTGGGGTGTCCTGAGTCGAGGCGGTGGCTCCTGGTGGGATTTCCCGGGAAAGGTCTGCAGGGAACTTAGAAAGAGCGTTTGTGTACCCCACCACCCACAGGGCAGATGTTTTACCATTCATCTCCAAGCCCTTCAGCTGCCTCCTATTCACACCTGTGTGACAAAGGTTAGTATGCTTGAAAGAGACAGTACTGCTGCAATAAATTATTTCATCTAAGGTCGCGCACTGCGCAGCAAGCATCTTGCGTGAAGCATGAACAATCACTACGTCACCGTGTTACCATGTTTAATAAAATGCTTTCTCCTATCATCATGAAAATGATATTACGTATACATCTCAGTATTTTAATTATTCAGAGAGCTGTAATATCACAAATGTAATGGATTCTGTGTCCTGTTGGAGGAAGAGAAAGCCCAGAAGCACGTAGTGATTCACACACATAGAGCACATAGAAGATCAAATGCAAAACAAAGCATTTAATGTGCTACTTTAGTTATGATGGGATTTGAGAAACTAGTAAATTAAACGAGTTAAAGATGAAGTTTATGATGTTCTACTTTAATGGCAAAATAAACTACATGATTAAAGTGGAAATTTAGAGATTAAAGTTGACATTTCGTGTTTTTTCCCACTGTTTGCCTATTTTTTTTTTCTCTGTACCCTAATAAGCTTTCATATGACACTCAGTCGGTGAGCTACGACTCGCCTTTTCACGCCGACTTTGATATCTGACAACTTCTTTTTTATTTCGGGCATAGTGCGACTTTGTAAACTTGAGCTTTCGAGTTTCTCCAACACTCTATATCAGTCGATTACCCTCCTTTTGTTGTTAAACTAACAAATAGTAACTTTTTCCTTTCCTCCACTTGGTATTTGCTGAAATTCTTCTATTTCCCCCCCCGTGCTTTTGCTATTGCCTTTTCACAGAACGCTGAGCTTAAGGGCTATTTATGTTGATTTGCATATTCAAAGAGGCGTAATTCTGGGAGGAGTTGGGGTGGGACAGCAGGCGTGTGCATGTGCGTTACTTTTCACACTGAGCGGGATTTATGTAGAGGAAGAACGTGGAAGTTGGGCGTTCGCATGGATTTATGCTTTTGGATTTTTTTCTGTATAAGCACATTTCCGCTTTTGTCCGCATGCCATGTTAGAGTGTGAATTCTACACACAGCGTTATGCATGAGGCCCCTGGACTCTAAACAAATTCTGCTCCATATTTGTATTGAGGATTTGTTCTGCTTTGTGTATTGTATTGTATTGACCCCTTCTTTTTGACAACCACTGCAGGCCCAACCTACCAGGAAAGGGGTCTCTTTTTGAACTGTCTTTCCCAAGGTTTCGTCCATTTTTTCCCTAAAAGGGTTTTTTTGGGAGTTCTTGTCTATTTGGAGAGTCAAGGCTAGGGGGCTGTCAACTGGCCTGTTAAAGCCCATTGCGGCACTTCTTGTGTGATTTTGGACTATATAAAAATAAATTGTATTGTATTGTATTGTATATAGCACCTTATCATACATTTTTATGCAACTGAAGAGGATCAAGGTGCTTTCTACAACAAAAACAATGTATACCACATTTACATGGATTATTATCATTAATTAATACTATAATAATTTCTAATAAATGTAAACGTATACTAGATACAAAATCAACCAGGTATTGTTAAGCAAAATTTAACCATGAAAGAGCAAAACAAACCTTCATTTTTATCAGAAAAAGGTTTTCTAATTGAAATATTTATACATTAAGGCTGACAATAAAACAACCAGATGTAATTAATATACTCAGCAAAAAAAGAAACGTCCTCTGACTTTCAACTGTTTTTACTTTCAGTAAACTTAATGTGTAAATATTTGTATGAACAGTAAAAGAGTCAACACCATAAGACATAAACTAAAAATGTTTCACAATGTGTCCCTGAATGAAGGGAGGCTCAAAATCAAAAGTACCAGTCAGTATGTGGTGTGGCCACCACCTGCTTGAAGTACTGCAGTGCATCTCCTCCTCATGGACTGGACCAGATTTGTCAGTGCTTGCTGTGAGATGTTACCCCACTCTTCCACCAAGGCACCTGCAAGTTCCTGGACATTTCTGGGGGGAATGGCCCTAGCCCTCACCCTGCGATCCAACAGGTCCCAGACGTGCTCAATTCCTTCGACGATAAACACGAATCCGTCCATCACCCCTGGTGAGACAAAACCGTGACTCATCAGTGAAGAGCACTTTTTGCCACTCCTGTCTGGTCCAGCGAAGGTGGGTTTGTGCCCATAGGCGGCGTTGTTGCTGGTGATGTCTGGTAAGGACCTGCCTTACAACAGGCCTACAAGCCCTCAGTCCAGCCTCTCTCAGCCTATTGCGGACAGTCTGAGCACTGACGGAGGGATTGTGTGTTCCTGGTGTGACTCGGGCAGTTGTTTTGGCCATCCTGTACCTGTCACACAGGTGTGATATTTGGATGTACCGATCCTGTGCAGGTGTTGTTACACGTGGTCTTCCACTGCGAGGATGATCAGCTGTCCTTCCTGTCTCCCTGTAGCGCTGTCTTAGGCGTCTCACAGTGCGGACATGGCAATTTATTGCCCTAGCCACATCAGCAGTCCTCATGCCTCCCTGCAGCATGCCTAATGCACGTTCACGCAGATGAGCAGGGACCCTGGGCATCTTTCTTTGAGTGTTTTTCACAGTCGGTAGACAAATCTCTTTAGTGTCCTGCGTTTTTAGAACTGTGACCTTAAATGCCTACTTTCTGTAAGCTGTTAAGGTCTTAATGACCATTCCACAGGGGCATGTTAATTAATTGATTATGGTTAATTGAACATGCATGGAAAACATTGTTTAAACCCTTTACAATGAAGATCTGTAAAGTTATTTGGATTTTTAAAACATTATTGTTGAAATACACAGTCCCGAAAAAGGGACGTTTCTTTTTTTGCTGAGTGTATATATATAAAAAAATATATACAATACTTACCTACATTTTACCTAGTCACATGTACTTGGCAACCCATGGAATAGAAACAGTTTGATATTATTAAAGTTGATAGAAAAGATACAAAAGCAAATAAAACAGTCCAAAGCGACTAGGCTCATTCCAGCGTTACAGGGCATGAATTATGAGGAGAGATTTAAAGATCTGAGCTTTTACAGTTTAAGAGAAAAGAGATTAAAAGAAGACACAATTGAAGTGTTTAAAATTATGAAGGAAACTAGTCCAGTGGATTGAGACTGTGAGTTTAAAATGAGTTCTTCAATAACACAGGGGCACAGTTGGAAATTTGTTAAGGGTAAATTTTGTACAATGTTACACACGTGCACATGGAAGGCAGCAAAAAGACTCAAAAAGAAGGTCATTCCCAGCTGGACCAGGGGGTGACAGAGTATACTGATCCTTCATTTTTCTTCCCTGCAAACAAAATGTGGGAAATTCCGCCTGGGCCCTATAATGTCACTTCCAGTTCCACCCCAGATGACATCATTTCTTCCTGCTGCCTTTAAAACCACCATATCTGTACCATAACCTCAGTTCTGTTTTGGACTATTGGCTGTAAAGAACTTTCTCAACAAATCTTCATATTTCCAGCCAATTTCCATTTATACGGGAGGCTGACCCAAAACCTTTTTATGTGTCAAGTCTTGATTATTACCACAACAAACATTAGGAAATTTATTTTAAACACAAAGAACAATAGACACATGGAATAAGCTACCAAGTAGTGTGGTAGACAGGAGGACTTTAGGGACTTTCAAAACTCGACTTGATGTTTTTTTAGAAGAACTGAACGGATATGACTGGCATGCTTTGTTGGGCTGAATGGCCTGTTCTCGTCTACATAGTTCTGATGTTCTAATAGCGGTTTCGGTTGATTTGGGATGGAGATGAAGTTCTTGATTCCTGAATGTGATTGCTTTGACGATCTGACGCGGAGGAGAGAAAAACAAAAAACCCTATGATGAGCCAAGGGAGAAAAATAAACCTGTGGAGGGTCATGGTCGGAAGACAGATCGGTTTTTGCTTCATAACAGTCAGAATGACCTCAGCCAGTTGGTTGCTCACCCTCCCTCCAATGGGCACCGCTGTTATAGTTAGCACAGTTGATATTAAGGTTTTGAAGTCCTCCTCCAGTACCCCAGAGTGACTGCAGAATAGAGGACTCTGAGCATACAAAAGTGGGTGACATGCACAAAGAAAATGTGAAGATGTATGGATGAAGAAAGTCAGGATCTTGAAAGTTAGCAGAAGCATACCCAAAGTCAGGGCTACGAAAACCGGTAAGGAGATAGTTAAGAGTGACTTAAAATTAAAAGGCATGAATCAGACAGAAATGACTGGAAGATGTGGATTCATTGAAAGGGCTCATCCCGGCTGACTGAACATAGTAACCTCTAAGTTTATGGTCATTTTTGAGGTATACAATAAACTGGAAGGTTTAGAGCCATCAACTTTCAGTACTGCTCTGAATCATTATTAACTAGAAAGTAAGAGGCGTGAGGTTGAAAAACATACGCATATGAAGAGAGCCGAGGACACCTCCACAAATTCTAAAATTACAATATTCCGCTAAAGCTGTTATCATTGAACAAACAGGCAGATTTAAAAAAAGAGATATGTATGCAGTTTATAAATATGCTGACCCAGATGCCTGAAAGTTTTAGTGCCAGATAATTGACATGTTCACTCAAATCGACAAGAGGCCGCTTTGTTAATGTTTTATTCAGGCCCTGACTCATCCTAAAGACACTATCTTTGGAAAAGTAGACCCAGATTGAGCTATTCTGATTCACAATAAGTATTTTCTTATTCCCACTGGGGAAGATGTCTTCATTTGTAGGATAAAACACAAGGAAAATAAGTCATATCAATTTGAACGTTACAGTCTTGCACCCACAAAGATAAAAGCCTATGCCTCTTCTTCATTAGCAGTTCACCTTTCCACCTCAAATGTACCTTTTTAATGACAGCATTCATGTGTCAGGGACATACATTTAAAAGGAACCAGTTTTGTCTAAAATGTTTTACCTGCAATTATTAAAAAAAAAAAAAAAACAAGGACATAAATAATGAATTAGTGTAAATTTGAACTCTGTGCCCGTCTGTCAACTGCATTAGTGTTCACCTGGAAGGACACAGTTGTTTTAGTCGCCCAAGGGACACGCGAGTAGCGCCTCAGCCTGCCGTGTGCCTCCTCTTCAGGTTTAGGGGGTGTAAGGGAAAATGTGCAATTAACATGAAGTATTCTTTTATTTATGTCTGATGAAAGATACGGTTGAGCCACTCTTTGTCTGTGACAGAGCAATTTGGACGTAAAGTCTCTTGAGGTTTGTTCAACAGGGCATGAAGTGATTATTATCTAGAGCTTTTCATTTACAAGCTGTGTGCAAATATCCCAGCAATTAAACATAACGATTAAAGAGTCATTTATAGAAACTGGTGCTTTGGGTTAAGAAGATTAGTCATCCCTCTTCGGTTCTTAAGAGAGCCTGGAGTTGCCGCACATCAGCCTCTGCAGCCGAGCTCTTGCTTTAACCAACTGTGCTCACCGAGACTGCAAATTGTAGGAATTTATTTTGACATTTGGGCTCTGACTTGCCGTCTGGAAAGATAGCATCTCCTTAAGCTAAGCAGTGTGGCTTCACATCCTCATGTTAAGGAAGACAGAATTATAATGTCTGAGCTGCGTTATGCACAGCATTATGAGATACAAAAATGATTCAGTTTATTCTTTAGTAGCACACTGGCCATTAGACAGTCTATGAGCACTGCATGTATAAACATGCATCACACAGAAAATATACAAAATGTCATTTAATATGTAGTGCCTATGAAAAGTACCACCTAGTGTACAGCAGCCTAAAAGGATTGGCCCAATTAATTTAACCTCCACAGCCCTCTGTTGTTAAAAAAGAGAATTTAGGAAAAAGTGAGGACGCAAAACTTCTTGTTAGCACTTAAAGAAACAGATTCAATGTCACTGCGATCAATATATGTACAATGAATTTTTGAATCGCAAAGTTTTGTGGCACAAAATATTGTTACATTCCTAGTAAATAGTAGCAAAATCCAATGACAGAAGAGAAAACATTCAAAGCCCTGCTTTTACCTTAAATAGCCAGTAAGAGGGCTCAGAAGTGGTGATGTCAGGGTGGCCCCACCTCCTAGGGCTCCACCCACAAAATACAAGGCACTTTTAAAAAAACAGTACATATTTACAAACATAATGTAAAATGCTTAAAACTCTGACATAAAATCAATCAAAATTGACAAAAACAACAATAAAACAGATCTGTTTTCCAGCAATATGATGACCCCAAGTATAAATGGTCAAATGGTCACCAAAGCCAAAGTGTGAGATAAAATTTGTAATCAAAGGTATAAGCAAAGAGGTCAAAACTGAATGAAACTTACAAGAAGATAAGCAAAGGTTTTTGAAGGTTTTTTTGGTAAATGCGGATCGGATAAGGAAAGAAAACCAACCAACTGAAAGAGGCCACACCCCCTAGAGACGCAGGACACTGACATAATGACGGGTGCTCAAAATGGTGGCAACTGAAGGACCTAAAATGGGGTTCAAGACATTCCAAAAAAAATTAGAAACCTCTAGGAAAATCAGCCAAATAATGATCCCCAAAATCCCTCAATTAACTGTAAGTACAAAATAGAGCCATTTACTGTCCAAAAATGATAAAAAAAAAAAAAAAAATACAACAAGAAAACCAAATCATGGCATAAAGTTGTGGCTGGACTTGAAAAAGGCTATGCACTCACAATCACCAAGCAACATGACTGAGCTTCAGCAGTTTTGTAAAGAAGAATGGAGAAAAACAGCAGATGTGCAAAGCTGATAGAAATAATAATACATTTTATTTATTTCTAGGCACCTTTCTAAACACTCAAGGACACTGAAGGATTTAAAATACAAAATTTAAAATCAGACAGAGCAATTGCACACAGACTATGCACATAGAATCAAGGCAGTAATGGGGGAGAAGAGGAAAAATACTGTCTTGACGGGGGAGAATACTTATGTGCTCTATAACAATGATAAAAATGTTTACAGTTGCTAAATAAGACCTGCAATATTTAATTTATCCATTTTGTTTTTATTTTGGGATTATATAGATACTAGCTGCATGTGGTCTTTGGGAGAAGCCGAAGAAGCCCCAGCAGTTTTACTGTATTCATGAACTTGGAGAGGTGTCAGCTGACGCTTAAGAATTACCCAGTGCAGAGGACGTGGACCCTCCTTGTGCTTTCTACCCCAATGACTTTTATAAGAAGACACTGGCTATACGATATCTTTTTTAAATTTTTAAAATGTTCCCTTTTCTTTTTCATAGCTTTTTTAACACACTACTTCTCCGCTGATACGGTATATATATATATATATATATATATATATATATATATATATATATATATATATATATATATATATATATATATATATATATATATAACCCGATCTACATACTCGAATAATGGATACTTTATTCGCCATCAATGATTGTTTTGGTAAAGCCATACTCAGTGTATTCATTAGATGAACGGTAAAAAAGTAAGAGCGAGGGAAGGATGACTTATTGAGGCATGCAGGCTGTAGTGCGCGTCAACTCTATCTGAATTGCGCGATCACATTTGAAAAATATATCTTTTCAAGTTCTATTTAGTCCATATGTGTCAAACTCAAGGGCGCGGGCCACATCCGCCCCGTGTAATTATATCCGCCCGAGATCATTTTATATACTGTATTATTGTTATTAAAGCCCGGGTATATGAAGCGCTGGTAACACAATAAACTACAGATCCCATAATGCAGCGCTTCAGCTGCCTTGCCGAACACTTACCGAGTTAATCAAGTTATTGCGAAGCTAGCTCACACGATGCTGAAGAGAAAAGTTGATTCTGAAAATAGAGCCTTTAAAAACCGATGGGAGGCTGAGTATATGTTTACTAAACCCGTGTGTCTCATTTGTGGAGCTAATGTGGCTGTAATTACAGAATTTAATCTAAGACGGCACTATGAGACAAAACATCAGGTTAACCTGAATGCAATGCAGAAGATACAGAAAGCAGCATAATTAAATAAGAATCTGACACTTCAGCGGACGTTTTAACCCGTGCACAATCACAAAGTGATTTCAAGTGAAGCTGCTTTTATGGGAGACACAAATGCACCAGTGCACCTTGCCTCACTTTCCCTGTTGCCAAGTAATGTTAAACCAAGTCGTCACTACGGTGTTCCCAAATCGCACTTTGCTGATAAACTGAGCGCACTGAGTTTGCACGGCGCTTTGGTGACTTCGAAGAACAAAAAAAGTCCGTCTACATGCGGCTCGAACCTTATGCATGTTTGGTAGCACATATCTGTGTGAGAAGCTCTTCTCAGTGATAAAGACTAACAAAACAGCACACAGGAGTCGCCTCACTGATGAGCACCTGCAATCCATCCTGAGAATCTCCACAACACAGAACCTCACACCAAACAGAAACGAACCTGTGGCCAAAAAGATGCCAGGCGTCCAGCTCTAAAATGACATATGAGCAAAGACAACTGAATGATTTGATTTGTTATTGCTGAAAAGAACACATTTCATTTATATTTCTAGGTTTTGTTATGCAGCATGTTCATATTTGAATTTGTATCATTTTGACAGGATATATTTTTATGGAGAGCAAAATCTTTTGGGATATTTAAAATCTAAGTTTATTTTTTATATAAAATTACATAAGAGTAAAGAAATGTGAATGTTTGTTCTTTTAACGTTTACTTTATTTCTAACTTGTATAATTTAGACAGGATAAATTTTATGGAGAGCAAAATATTATAAGTTGTTTAAGGTTTGAGTTGATTTATTCACGAATAATATTCCTGTCTGTTTTTACCATTCCTACCAAAGATATTTCTGTCGACTAAATAAAAATTCCTTCTATTTAAAATTTAAATAGAACTTGAACAAATACGATAGTTCATAATATCCACGCAGACTTGCACGTAAGAGCGGAGTTATCCGTTTTAACAAGCAGCGTATTGCACTGATACGAAATAGCTGTGTGTGTATATATGTAGATATGTATGTATATGTATATATATGTTTATATATGTGTGTGTATGTATGTATATATATATGTATTTGTGTGTGTATGTATTTATGTGTGTGTGTATATGTATGTGTATATATGTAGATATATATATGTATATATATATGTGTATATGTATAGATATGTATATATATATATGTTTATGTGTGTGTGTAAATATATATATATATATGACAACAACACTCATCACTCACAACAGTGACAAAACAATTACATTGACAATCATGTTACGTTATTTTCAAAATGTTTCCTTTTCTTTTCATTGCTTCTTTAACACACTACTTCTCCGCTGCGAAGCGCGGGTATTTTGCTAGTCTATATATATAATTCACTAAGGCAAGACAACCATGAAAAGCACGCCGGAATCTATATATATAATTCACTAAGGCAAGACAACCATGAAAAGCACGCCGGAAGGGGCGTGGATTCACTAAGCCGCCGACAAGTGAGACACCTATGGCGCACACAGGAAGGAGCCACGCCCACCAACTCGGACGCGACGACACAGAAAAAATGGCGTCATTTATGTTCGTCTGTCGTAGAGGCCACATGCAGTGCAGGTCAGGTTAATGTCATGTACCTCCGAGTAACGTTGACTGTTCATAGAGGAATGTTTCTCGCGGAGGTGAATCGCCATATGCAGCGTGTGAAGCGGTTTGCGAGGGGTATCCCATGGGATCCTTAAAACAATCCTTTAAAACTGAGGTTAAAGCACAATGAAGGAATCAGTCTTTAAAAACCAATAAGCCCTGTGCCTCTGTTTCATTACCGTCTCACCTGCTTCACCAATGCAGGCCCTGCAACAGTCGAGACGCTCTGTCAGCAGCTGACCTTCTCTGTGCCTGACTGGTTCACACAGAGGCAGCGCAAGAGAAAGCCGCGCCAGAGACAGACAGAGGCACACACACAGGTAGCTGGTGGGTGGCTCTCCGTGAGTTTCTCTTGCGACCGGGCACATGAGCAGGCGGTGTGTATGCTTCGAGTGCGAGGGTGGACGCGACAGGACCATCTAGGAAAAATCATGTCGCGGATGTGATTCACTGTATGCAGTGTGTAAAACAGTTGTTTGTCGCAGATGTGAATCGCTGTATGCGGCGTGTAGAACAGTTTGCGAGGGGTGTCCCTGTGTCTTTCCAGAAGTGTTCAACCATCAATAAATAATTATGCGGCATTTGTTATGCCGCGGGTTCACTATTGTGTTGTATTTTGCTCTCTCCAGAGTTCCATCTTTTCATTCACTTACTGTTGTATTCTTACACTAACCTGTTTTAGACAACCGTGTCTTTCCAGAAGTGTTTACCATTCAATAAATAATTATGCATGAGATTGAGCGTGTGTCTAGGCGTGGGCAAACCGTTGAACCCCATTCGGGGTGCAAACCGTGGAATTGCCACTAAGTGCGACTCATACGCTTCCACTGTTTTCGTCCCTACCCTTTGTACACACCCCCCTCCCACACGTTGACTGTTAATAGAGGCATGTTTCTCGCGAGGTGAATCGCCATATGCAGCGTGTAAAACTGTTTGCGAGGGTTACCCATGGGATCATTAAAACATTCCTTTACAATGGAGGTTAAAACACAATGAAGTGAGCAGTCTTTAAAAAACGAGTTTTCGGTTACGAGGCACAACCGCGTGCAGCATAGCAAAGTGTTGTACACACTACATACAGCAATTCGCATCCGCGACAAACATGAGTCTTCTTAGATACTCCTGCACTTTGTACACACCCCCTTCCCACCTCGCTACGCCGCATGGACGATTGTGTGTTGGTTCGTTCTGTGCATTATTACAATGTTGCTTTTCTTGCTGATTTATTACATTACCAATTTTGCAAATGTTAAATTTTCTCCCTGTGTTTAAAAATTATGAAAAAACCGGCCTGATTATGCGGCGTATGGTACGCCGCGGGTTGGCTAGTATATATATATATGTCTAATAGCTTTTAACCGGTGTGCCCAGAGCTCATACATAAAAACTGAAATTGTCTGAACTGTGTGATCAATGTGTTCTGTAACTGGAAGAGCAGGCAGGTGCAAAAGAGCTCATTGGACCATGAAGACCAATAATTCTTATGTTTTTCAAGAGATATAAAACTACACTGTGTTTACAAAGACTGTCAAATTAGGGAGTGCATGCAAACTATACAAGAATTCCGGGATGAAAAATGTAAAATGAAATGTTAATAGTGTTTTTATATTATCTGTGTATATGCTTAAGCTTAGATATGCTGTGTTGCATATAATTTGATAATATTTTGTAGGTCGTTATTTATAGAATCATGAGGTGTGACAGAATTAAGTGCTTTCTCGCACCCTTGTATCCTCAGACCACACGTCAGACACCAGATAAAAATCCAATAATTATTTATTATAATAATAATTGCGCACAAAGCACCACCACTCCACTATTCTTCAATAAACAATAACCAATAAATCACAATCCTCCACTCCCAGACGCTTAGCCACCCTGCCTCCCAAATCAGCTCATTGTCTGGGAGCTCCCACAGTCCTTTTATATTCCCTGACCCGGAGGTATTCCTGCCCAACAGTCCACAAGTCCTTATTCCTTCCGGGTCAGGGTAAATAGTCCCTTTCTTCAACCCGGGAGCACGTCGTTTCTTCCTGTCACGTGACCGTGACACACTCCCGGGTCATAGGGCACATAAGAGCCTACGAGCCCCCCTACAGTGACGCCTGCTGGCCCCCAAGGTATCCAGCAGGGCTGTGTACAAACACTACATAGTCCATGATGCCCTGCTGGAACTCGGGGCATGATCATGCTGTCAGGAGAGCTCCTCCTGGTGGCCTGGAGTTGAGGGCCTGAGTGAAATGCCGGCAATCCACCACAGTTCCCCCCCCTTAGCGACGACAACTGGGGCGGAGCGTCGATCCCCGCGAGGGACGTCCTCCTCCAGAAGGACACGTCATCCAGACCTTGGCTGTATTGTTTAAACCTCCCGGCGAACCTTGGGGGAATGGTGTATCTTCTATCCCTCCGCTCCCCTGTCCTCCAGGAGCAATCTCGCCACACGTGTCCTGGTTGCCGACAGTTGTAGCACCGCCGACGTCCTCCTGGTTGTCTCTCTTCCCGAGACCTGAAACATCTCGGGAATTCTGTCAGCTCCACCCTTTCCCCCGCTAAGGAGGGTTTTCTGGCCGCCTCGCTGTTCTCCGCCCTTTTTTCCACCTTGTCAGGAGACCCACAGTGTATTTCGGGGATCTCCTGCTTACTCTGGGGTCGGCGCACAGCTTGAGTCTCTCTATTGGGAAAAGAGAGCCTCTTTGCTGTTTGCATGCCCGTTGACTTTAAAGAAACCAGAGGCGGCATCTTCAACACCGCATCGCTCCGAGAGACAGCACTTTTCAGCTGCTCTGGTACGATCAGTGCTTCCACCGCCCTTCTGTCATCACACCACATTCGCTTGTAGGGCTCGTAGTGACTTGGCACCCGCTACTAATTAACGCGGGCCCGCGTCACTCTGTGTCCCCTTAATCTGTACGGTACCGGTAAAACTCACCTGTACCGCCAAATCAATCATGAGGGGAGACTACCGACCAAATCGCTGTAAGTATTCATCCAGCTTTCTTAAAGGCGCTTCAGCCGCTGCTCCCAAGTCCCCAACGATCTTCTTTATTGTTGTCACAACCTGTAGAAATTTGTGCACGGGCTGAAGCAAATTCTCCAGCTCGTGCAGGTCCAAAAAGTTACTTAATTCAACCGGAGTCATGCTCGAGCCATCATTAGCCTTACGCTCCGGCTGGGAGCCAATAAACAAGGCGGCTCCTGGCACGTGCTCAGACAGGTCCCGCAAGGGAGCCTGGGATTTAGAGTTCTTTTCGGAGGTCCGCGGTGCCGCTTTTGGCTGACTGCTATCTGTCTGTATCAATTTATCGACGGACCGATCAGTCATTTCCCGGACCCCCTTACCTTTTTGTAGGGAGAACGGTGCTTTGCTCGCCTCCCCTTTCCCTTTCGGAAAAACCAAGTCCGTCTTTTCTTGGGCGAAGCCACAAACAGCTGGACATGGAACATCACCTTCCTGTAATCCCTCGTGGTACGCCCCGTGTCCCTCGCCGGCACCCGTAATGCGGAAGTCCTTCAGGTTACTCGGTTGTCTGAATGAGAGCCCGCTATCGCCTTCGGGTATGTATCCTGCCTCCCGCAGAGCCTTCGGATAGACATCTGGGAGGTATGTACACGGGACAACATGTGTTAAATTAAAAAGATTCCCAAGTACATTTTCCGCACATACCTCGTCGGAGACGTCCTCCTCCGGGAATCTCTCCCGAAACGCATAGCCGCTCCATGGCTCGTCTTGAGCGCAGGCAATGCCGAGCGCTAGACCTCCGCTGCTGCTGGCGCTCTGCTTTGTCTTCTTCTTCCCCATGACGTCCTTGGTAAATCGGGTTGCTGGCGATTTTACCAGTGTGTGTTGATGCTGTCTTCTTGGGGTATACTGTCCAAAATAAATTTTTTTTTAAATTCAGGTCCTCTGCCAAACTGACGGCCAGAGAATCCTGCCGGCTACGCCAATTCTGACAGAATTAAGTGCTTTCTCGCACCCTTGTACCCTCAGACCACACGTCAGACACCAGAAAAAAATCCAATAATTATTTATTATAATAATAATTGTGCACAAAGCACCACCACTCCACTATTCTTCAATAAACAATAACCAATAAATCACAATCCTCCACTCCCAGACACTTAGCCACCCTGCCTCCCAACTCAGCTCATTGTCTGGGAGCTCCCACAGTCCTTTTATATTCCCTGACCCGGAGGTGTTCCTGCCCAACAGTCCACAAGTCCTTATTCCTTCCTGGTCAGGGTAAATAGTCCCTTTCTTCAACCCGGGAGCACGTCGTTTCTTCCTGTCACGTGACCGTGACGCACTCCCGGGTCATAGGGCACATAAGAGCCTACGAGCCCCCCTACAGCGACGCCTGGTGGCCCCCAAGGTATCCAGCAGGACTGTGTACAAACTACATAGTCCATGATGCCCTGCTGGAACTCGGGGCATGATCATGCTGTCGGGAGAGCTCCTCCCGGCGGCCTGGGGTTGAGGGCCGGAGTGAAATGCCGGCAATCCACCACAGAGGCTACTTGTCATAATGTGTGAAGAGAAAGGAAGAATGGCCACCTGTGACAAAGAGGGTCAGTTTTATTGCTTAATGACTTGCATTTTCTTTCTTGTTTGTGTTTTTCAAGGATGCTGACAAGAAACAAAATTATTTGAGGTGGGAGCCGAGCCTGAACTGTTCCATTGGTGAATGGACTAGGAAGGTGTGTTTGTGAGGAGCTCCACAGGGACAATAAAGAGAGGGGTTTGCAAAGACATGCTCGGTCTAGCGCCCTGCCCGGGGTTTGTTTCCTGCCTTATGCCCTGTGTTGGCAGGGGTTGGCTCCAGCAGACCCCCGTGGCCCTGTAGTTAGGATATAACAGGTTGGATACTGGATGGATGGATGCTCTGTCTACCATGTTACTTTTATCCATTTGGCTGACACTTTTATCAAAGATGACTTACTGTGATACAATTGATTACATTTCTTTTGTTTCTCCAATTGGAACACAGGCTGGTGAAGTGACTGGCTAAGGATCACAAAGTATAAGTTTGGGGAATTGAATCCCTAACCCCATAATTTGGGGTCCAAAGTCTTAACCACTGTGCCACACTGCCTACATCCTAAAGAAAGCAAACCAGATGATGTGAAGAATCAAATGCAAGAATAAGTTTTTGTGCTACCTTAAATTATACAGGGTTGTCCAGATCTAATTATGCAGATCCAGATCGTCTGGATGGCTTTGATTTATGTGGGAACGATTCCAGTTCGGCGCAAAGATGATTCTTCATGTCGTGAGTTTGCACACTTCTTGATGGTCCGGGATTTTTCGGGTGATTTTCTATGTAATAAACTTAATATGTTATAGAAATGTAATGAATTATTATTATTATTAATGAAAATTGCATAATTAGATCTGGACCACCCTATACATTTAGTATTTTCCAGTTGTATGGTCTTGGTTTACAAATCCATATTCTATTTGCTTGTATGGCACTAGTAAAATGTATTACCGATAGTACATAGTTAAAAGTGTAGCTCTTTATCCTGCCTGTTTTTCACTCTGTTTAATTTCCTGAGGTTATAGATAAAGAAGGGAAGAAAGGCTATTTTTGTTTGGCCCCCAAACTCATCTTTGGGATTTCTCTGCTCCATTCCATGTTCATACCCCACAGAACATGTGTGAAGAGACTTGAAGATGGCGGTTTACAGGTTCTTCACATTCAATCTAATGGAGCTTGAGAGGATCTGCCATGAAGAATGGGATAAGCTGCCCAAATCCAAGTGTGCAAAGCTTGTAGGGACGTACCAAGAAGACTCAAAACTGTAATTGCTGCTAAAGGGGCTTGTACAAAGTATTGAATTTAGGGACTGAATATTTATATGAATGAGAAATTTCAATATTTGATTTTTAAAACATCGAAAAAATTTTCTGAAAACAAGTGTTCAATGTGTCAGTATGGGTTATTAAGTGCAGGACAAAAAGGGCAAAGGTATCCATTTAAAATAAAATTTTCAATACAAATACGTGTGCTGACAATGAAAGGGTCGGGATACTTTCTAAAGCCAATGCCAAAACCCTTCTCTGCTGATTCACATTGTTAAGAAAACAAGCTCTGTTGGCAAAATGTAGAAAACTGAAGAGCATTAGAAGGGCAAAAAACAAAAAAAACAAACAGATGGATCCATGTTTAAAGCTTACTTGTGTCACAATACACATGCAGTGCACACACTCCACATAAGCTGAATGTGTATGTAGAAACTCAGGACACATCTAGACCTCCACAGACGTCAGATCAGTTTTCTTCACCATATAAGTTCATACAAGAGTGCGTCCTGTGATGGATTGGCACCAGCCCATGATTTGTTCCTGTCTTGTGACTGATGCTGAAGGAACAGGCTCTGGAATCTCATGGCCATTAAGTGAATTCAGTGATGAATGGATGGATGGATGGATGGATGAAGAAAATACTGCATGCCCATTATAGCCCACACACTGCTTTTAGTAAACACATTAGAAACAGTTTCAATAGTTTCTGAAACAGGCAGGAGAAACAATATTAGGTAAAATGGAATTCACAATGTTCACAAAGCCCTGTGTTAATTCAGTTGTTTCTATATCTTGTAGCCTTCTGGGTCACTAATATACAGCACCCTTTAAGCTTTAGCAGGTTTACTTTCAAGATGTCTGAGGCACACAGCTTGTAACTGTTATATAAACTGCTCAAAAAAATGAAAGCAACACTTTTTAATCCGAGTACAGCATCAAGTCAATGAAACTTCTGGGCTATTGATCTTTTCAGTTACAGTAAGTATCAGAGGGGGTTGTTAATCAGTTTTAGAGGGGCCACAATGAGATGACCCCCAAAACAGGAATGGTTTAACAGCTGGATGGAGGCCACTGACATTTTTTCCCACCTCATCTTTTCTGACTGTTTTTTTACTAGTTTTGCATTTGGCTACGGTCAGTGTCACTACTGGTAGCATGAGGTGATACCTAGAACCTACAGAAGCTGCACAGGTATTCCAACATCTCTAAGGATGGCACATCAATATGTGCCATTGCCAAAAGATTTACTGTGTCTCCCAGCACAGTCTCAAGGGCATGAAGGAGATTCCAGGAGACAGGCAGTTTCTCTAAGAGCGCTGGACAGGGCCGTTGAAGGTCCTCAACCCATCAACAAGACCGTTATCTGCCCCTTTGGGCAAGGAAGAACAGGATTAGCATAGCCAAAGCCCTACAAAATGACCTCCAGCAGGCCACTGGTGTGAATGTCTCTGACCAAACAATCAGAATCAGACTTCATGAGGGTGGCCTGAGGGCCCGATGTCATCTAATGGGCTCTGTGCTCTCTGCCCACCTGGCAACATGGAGCTCAATTGGCATTTGACATAGAATACCAGGATTGACAGGTCCACCATTGGCGCCCTGTGCTTTTCACAGATGAGAGCAGGCTCACCCTGAGCACATGTGACAGACTTGAAAGGTTCTGGAGGAGCCGTGGAGAATGCAATGCTGCCTGTAACACTGTTCAGCATGGCCAGTTTGGTGGTGGGTCAGTGATGGTCGGGGGAGGCATGTCAATGGAGGGATGCACAGACCTCTACAGGCTAGACAACAGCACGTTAACTGCCGTTAGGTATCGGGATGAAATCCTTGGACCCATTGTCAGATCCTGTGCTGGTGCAGTGGGTCCTGGGTTCCTCCTGGTGCACAAAAATGCCAGACCTCATTTGGCAAGAGTATGCAGGCAGTTCCTGGAGGATGACGGAATTGATACCATTGACTGGCCCCCACACTTGCCTAACCTCAATCCAATAGAACACCTCTGAGTGTGACATTATGTTTCGGTCCATCTGTCACCTCAGACTGTCCAGGAGCTCAGTGATGTCCTGGTCCAGATCTGGGAGGAGATCCCCCAGGACACTATCCGTCATCTCATTAGGAGCATGACCCCCAACATTGTCAAGCATGCGTACAAGCACGTGGGGGCCATACATACTACTGTGTATGATTTGGAGTCGCTGCAATGAAATTTCGACAAAATAGATTAGCCTGTGTGAGACTCGCCCGGACACCATCAGTCGGAAACCACATCTTTATCAATTGCACACGTTTATTAATCATAAATAAACCCAGGTTCACAGTCCCGAACACCACACACAATACACACAGCAACAATCACCACAAAATGGCCTTCTTTCTCTCAGTCCTTGGCCGCCTTTCCTCTCCTCCTGAGAGCTTTGTCCTGCTCTTACTCCCGACTCAAGTTCTCTGGCTGTAGGAAGGCGGCCCCTTTTATTCCTGCCCGGATGTGCTCCAGGTGTCCCCTGACGTCCTTCCCGGAGCACTTCCTGGTGTGGTGGAAGTGCTGCCCTTTGCACCGGAAGCACTTCGGGCATCCCTGACAGGTTCCTCCTCCATCTTGCCGAGTGTGGTGGAAGTAACTATTTCCAAGTTCCACAAGGCTTAAGGCACCCCCTGGCGGTGGCCACAGGTCTCCACGAGTTAAAACCTTTTTCCTCTTCTCCCGTGGTCCTCTCTTAATCCAGGGCTGTTGCCCCCTCGTGGCCCGGAAGATATACGTGCCACCTTCCGGTCCTTCCAGGCATCCCAGCCGGGTAAGGACCCCAGCAATCTGTGACACCTGCCACATGATTTTTTATTTTGATTTCCGGGGTGTCTTTGAATTCAGCCCTCTGTAAGTTGATTATTTTCATGTCCATCAAACGATGTGGCATCCTTTCTTTCCTAACACATTACCCAGTCCATATCAGTAGAGATATCCAGCAGGATTTTCTTTCCCATTGAGATCTGATGTGTTTTCAAAGTGTTCCTTTAATTTCTTTGAGCAGTTTATAATGAAAGCGCAGCTGTCCCTAAGAATCCATGAATTAATACAAACTCTTTAAATCCAAGCTATATGTTCATAGATAACCACCTTTCACTTCCAACTCTCTTCACATCAGCACAATATCAGACTATACATGCCAGGCTTTGACCCCACTGTTGGACCATCACAGCAGGAGGTTCATCCTGACCATCTCCCTTCTTCAGCATGACCCTTTGTTACAAGCCGGGATGATCATGGCCACAAAGTGGTAGTCATGCTAAATTCATTCTTCTCATTTCTGTTGAGTGTTCTTCAGGTCTGGAAAGGTCTGGAAAGTGTTGTTTACAATCACCATGGAAACCACACTACATGGAGGGATTGCTTATAAAAGTGTAGACTTTACGATGTTTAATACGAGAAGTTGGCTGCTGATGCCCTGTTTCCATTCCTGGCTGCTAAATTTAGCTGGAACTCTTTTCTGCTTTTTGGAGACGCTTTAGCCAGTCCACTTTTGGGAAGGGTTTTCATATTCGATTAGTCCAAGAAATGCTTGGTAGAAACATGGCAGCATGGGGATGGGGGTTGGAATGGGGGGCTATTAAATCAAAAGAGCTTTGTTTTCCAGTTGTGGCTGTGCTCTGTGAATTAAGAAAATGTTTTTTTTCCACTTCCCCTTTCTCTTTCAGGACACTACTGAACATAACACTCTTAAACCAGCTTAATCCATTTCAGGCTAGCAGGAGACTCAAGTCCACCTGAACAAGACAGGAGCCAAGCCAGCTCATTAGGTGCTCCTTTGTGGCAAATGGCACAGAAACACAGTCACACTCCCCAAAAGACATAGCATTGCAGAAAAGTCAATCGTATGAATAAATATTGTATATATGTTATGGGTAAAGCCAGAGATTGGTTAAACCTAACATTGCCTGGGTAAAGCTTGCATTATCCAAAGAGATTATGTGAGTAAAGTCAGAAACTCAAATGTTAGTCCAGCTTTACCAGGACTGCTAGATAATGTGAGCTTTACCCAGCTAATGCTAGGTTTATTGTGCCAGCAAAGCAGTGGGTCCAGATGGAGTATCGCCACGAATGTTGAAGGCCTGTGCTGGAGCTGGGGAGTCCTCTGCAGTGCATCTTTAGCCTGAGCCAGGAACAGGGGAGAGTCCCGAGGCTTTGGAAAAAATCTTGCATCACCCCAGTCCCAAAGGTATCACGTCCTAGTGAGCTGAATGACTTCTGGCCTGTCGCTCTGACGTCACATGTGATGAAGACCATGGAGCGACTGCTGCTTCACCACCTGAGGCCACAGGTCCGCCACGCCCTCGACCCTCTGCAGTTCGCATACGAGGAGAAGGTGGGAGCGGAGGATGCTATCATCTATATGCTATACTGATCCGTCTCCCACTTGGACAGAGGCAGGGGTACTGTAAGAATTGTTTCTGGACTACTCTAGCACCTTTAACACCATCCAACCTCTGCTTCTTAGGGAAAAGCTAGCAGAAATGGGAGGAGATTCATACCTGGTGGTATGGATCGTGGACTATCTCACAGACAGATCTCAGTATGTGCGTCTCAGGAACTGCAGGTCTGACATTGTGGTCAGCAACAGAGGAGCGCCGCAGGGGACTGTACTTTCTCCGGTCCTGTTCAGCCAATATACATCGGACTTCCAATACAACTCGGAGTCATGCCACATGCAAACGTCTGCTGATGACACTGCTATCGTGGGCTGCATTAGGAGTGGGCAGGAGGAGGAGTATAGGAACCTAATCAAGGACTTTGCTAAATGGTGCAACTCAAACTACCTACACCAGAACACCAGCAAAACCAAGGAGCTGCTGGTGGATTTTAGGAGGCTCAGGCCCCTCATGGACCCCATGATTATCAGAGGTGACTGTGTGCAGAGGGTGCAGACCTATAAATACCTGGGAGTGCAGCTGGTTGATAAATTGGGCTGGACTGCCAATACTGATGCTCTGTGTAAGAAAGGACAGAGCCGACTATACTTCCTTAGAAGGCTGGCGTCCTTCAACAGCTGCAATAAGATGCTGCAGATGTTCTGTTGTGGTGAGTGCCCTCTTCTACGCAGTGGTGTGCTGGGGAGGCAGCATAAAGAAGAGGGACGCCTCACACCTGGACAAACTGGTGAGGAAGGCAGGCTCTATTGTAGGCACGGAGCTGGACAGTTTGACATCCGTGGCAGAGTGACGGGCGCTGAGTACGCTCCTGTCAATGATGGAGAATCCACTGCATTCACTGAACGGGATCATATCCAGACAGAGGAGCAGCTTCAGCAACAGACTGCTGTCACCGCCCTGCTCCACTGACAGACTGAGGAGATCGTTCCTCCCCAACACTATGCGACTCTTCAATGCCACCCGGTTGGGGTAAATGTTAACATTATACAAAAGTTATTGTCTGTCTGTTATACGTTCATTGTTATCACTCTTTAGTTTAATATTGTTTTTTATCGGTATGCTGCTGTTGGAATATGTGAATTTCCCCTTGGGATTAATAATCTATCTATCTATCTATCTATCTATCTATCTATCTATCTATCTATCTATCTATCTATCTATCTATCTATCTATCTATCTATCTGATTTTTAGATTTTACCCGTAACACATATACTGTATATGTCACCTTTGCTATTCCTGAATATTATTGGTTTCATAAAGACATCAATGGAATTTCCTGAATGTTGTCATAGATAGCTGGGGTTCTTGCCCAGCTGGGACACCTCTGCTATGGAGGGACCGGTGGAGCCAGTGTGGACAAAACACTACCTCCCCTGAAACACTAGATGGCGGCAGTCCCCCTGGGTGGCAGCCATACCTCGGACTCTCGCAGGGCTTCATGGGAGATGGAGTCCGATTTAACCCTGTTGGGATCAGGGGGTGCCGCCAGGGAGTGCTGCAGCTGTCCCTGAGTCCATATGGGCAGTTCTTCCACCACACCCAGAAGTGCTGCCAGAAGTGGGGCAACGAACATCTGAAGTACTTCCAGAGGCCTTATATAAGGGACCAGCGGACAGTACTCGGTGAGCCAGAGTCGGGTGGAAGGTGGATGAAGTTTGCTGAGGAGGAGTGGAGGAGAAAGAGAAAAGGATTTATTGTATTGTGTGTTTTTGTGTTAGTGGGACTGAGTTGTACCTGTGGGAAATGGGGAAGGCGTTTCCCACGTGGTGAAGAAAAAATAATAAAAACCAAATGGGACACAAGAAGGCTTTGTGACCTTGACTGCGTTATTGATTTTGCCAAAGCTGATATAACGGAAGCAACAACGGATAATCTGAGCCAGAAGGCAGAGAAAGCCAGATTACGCATCAGCTGTGAGAAAAGTGGAGATCAGCTAATCTCCGTTATAACAAAAGCAGAATATAACCTTGAATGTGTTCAACACATCTAGGCAGCAATATTTCTGACAATGGCGATGCAGAGAACGATGTAACGGCAAGGCCAGGCGAAGCAAAAGTGGTCTTTCAGAAACTCCACTTGGCATGGGCTAGAAAATCAATCAGAACCTCAGTCATGTTACGTCTCTGTTACGCAGTTGTTATCCTTATTATAATGTACGGGTGTGGGATGTGGAAAAGTATGCCAAGCTCAAGTAAAACACTTGACATGTTGACAAAGCTGTATTCATACCATATTGGACATCTCATGGAGAGATCTTGTCACAAACGAGGAGGTTATGTGAAGATCAGACATGGACACATTACACTACATCGTACAAGAACAACGGAGGGGGATTGCAGGCGGCATAATGCATATGCCAGCGCACAGACCAGCTTCCATGGCCATGAAATGGTAGTAAAGGAAGGTCATATAAACCTGGCAGAAGAAGACCAACAACAGGCAGGAATCAAATGGAGAGAAGCAGCAGACACAGCTAGAGATCACAACTAGTGGAGGCAACTCAACATGCAACACTCCACGAGGAGAAACTAAGTCTGAGTAAGTAAGACTGTATGTGTGTGTGTGTAAAACTGATTTCTTTTTGTCATCCTTCCTTTGTGTTGTCAGACATACTCTATGTGCATTTTCAATGCAAAAATTAAATATTCCCATGTAAGTCATAACCAAGCCTAATTAGTAGTTACATTAATTACAGAACAAGTTTGTAAGAATAGAAAGTTAATTCTGCACAGCTACAATGGCTAGTGGAAGGTTTTGTTTGTTTCCTATAAATTGACATACTAAAGAAAGATATAACTATATTAGAATATACTGTAGATCTAAATATAACTTTAAATATAAATATCAGTCCAGCACATGATTTACATTCTGTGACACCAGACATACAAGATAGAAATGTACATTTATGTCTGAGCAGTGTTTTGTGTCGGATAATGGGAATGCGAACCCTAAATATTTGAAATATTAAATATTTGATCAGAAATCTACTTGCCCCTTGTTTCTTCCTTGACTCCTTTGTGCTAAATGAGACCCGTTCTTTGGATGACGCTGGTGCTACGTTACCTTTTCGCTAATTTTCGGATTGCATGCACTGGCTGTTCAGCTTCTGTAAAAGAGGAAATAAACAGAAAATAGTTAATTAAATGTATTGTTTAGAATAATACATGAGAATCATCTTAACTTTGACAGGGTCTTCCACAGAACAGAGCTCTCTGACTAATAACCTATGTGCAGTTCTGCCTTCTTTTCTTTTGATTTTACTTTTGAAACTGGATTTTTGTGCCATCTCTTGGTGTGGGTTGAGTGATGTTCACTCTCATCAGATTGTTACAGTAAAGGACATTTCCATGTGTGGACAACCAGGCTGGCAATGCCACCTCAACCCAACACAGACAAGCGTGGGACACAATTTCAAGGCACACACTGATTTTTTACTTTTCTTTTTTCTCATGGGAAACAACTTCCCCAGTTTCCCATAAGTCCAAAGCACAAGCACAGCACACCTAAACACAATACTTTTCTTCGTCTTTTCTTCTCTTCCACTCCTTCGGTCAAGCTTCATCTTCCTCCTCCCGACTCTGGCTCCTTGAGTAGTGGCTGCTGGCTCCTTTTGTACTACAACCCAGAAGTGCTCCTGGTGCCCTAGTTTCTGGCAGGACTTCCAGGTGTGGTGGAAGAACTGCCCAAAAGGGCTCAGTAGATCCTGCTGCAGCAACCCCCTGGCGGCACCCTTGGATCCCAACAGGGCTATACCAAACTCCAGGTCCCAAGAAGCCCTGAGGGGGTCCGAGGCACCTATGGGGGCTGCCATCTAGCATTCCAGGGAAGGTAATGCTCTGACCACGCTTGTTCCCCTGGTCCTCCTAGTGTAGATGCTTCCCGGCTAGGCAAGGGCCCCGGCCACACGCTAACATGACTGACACCCTTTGGCTCCCCGTTTCCTCCTGCCTTGGTTGACAAACTAGAATAAATCAGGTGTTTTAAGTATAGCTCTTTTTTTCACTTTTTCCAAAATTTATTACTTGTTAATTATTATTAATTTATGGGATTTACCTGTATTACCAAAACTGACAGTGAAAAAAAAAACCCAACAAGACGTTAATAATCAGGTAACCCTGCTGCCCTACCTGTGCTTAATTAAGTTGACACATAGGCTGGCGCCCATGTCAAATTAAGGGGATTTGGGGGAAATGAGGCTGCCACAGTAGCAAAGACACTGTTAAAAGAAATGAATCTCCATTTTGGGATTCCAGTTCATGCAGAGGAACTCGTTTTGCTAATGAAGTTATATACTGACTTGCTAAAGGATTACAAATTAAACATTTGATTCATTGCACCTACAGACTACATAGTGTAGAGTAACATATAAAAAAAAAACCTTTTTGGGTAGCATTTTTCTTTAAACTCAGACTGGTTATTGGCAAGGATTATTTAATCGGAACTCAGTACCACATAAGAAAGCAGCCTGGGTTTGATCAGATGCCATGTGATTCTGGGTGTGCAGATATGTGGACACATCAGGGTTGTAGTGTAAATTTAACATTGCAGTCGCCTAAGTTAGACTAACAGACACACAATGTTTTGGCGTGGGAGAAGAAAAAAACCTAAGCAGACCTGAGAATGTTGATCAGGCTGGGATATGAACCTGCAACTGTGAGCCTGTGCTGCTCATCACTACTCCGCTCACGTTGCTAAATCTTGTGCTATGATGGATATTGTGTTACATAAGTGTAATCTGTTAAAGGGAAGAATATAAATTGCAGATATTGTAACAGGCCTGACTCTTACAGTACTGTATATCAGCTCCGATTGTCATCAATGCTGAGTCACCAACAGCATGAGCTAGCATTATATATTCAAATACGCAGCTTCAGAGTCAGTCTTCTTAATAAAAGCATAGGGCACACGCTTGGCCTGCTGGAGAAACAGTGGCAAGAAAAAGTATGGAAAACTCTTTGGAATGAGCATAAAATGTTTCTGAGCTCCATCTAAGTCACAAACAGACAAACTCAGAATGCTTCTGCTAGTAACTGCTGTTTCAATGTATGTTCACATAGTTTATCATTATTTTTGAGTTGTTATGTGCCTTTTCTCTTTATATTGTGTATTATCTCTCTTTAAATGTTGATACGTTCTTTGTTTTTGTTGGTGGAACCCAAAGACGCAGGGCCACCTGGACGTCAACACTCCTCAGGTTGTTTAAACTGAACTGTCGAGAAGACTCAGAAGTGGGAATCATTCATTGTTTAAAAGAAGTGTAAATATCACTGTATCTTGTTGGATTCTCTTCTTTTTGATTATATTTCACTGTGTTTCAAGTATTGTACTTATTGGAGTGCCTACTGGAATTTTGCTTTAAAGTTGCATTTTAGGGTAACTCTTTTTTGTCTCTTTCTGCTTTATTATTTTTGTAATCTTTGATTACAAAGATTCTTTATTGCCCTTTTTCTGCACAAGCTCTAGGTTGATGGTGACCCTCCTCCTTCTGGGTTTTTTACTTTATTTTTAAAATAGTTATAGTTGTTTTTTGCCAGGTCCCTACTTTTCGGTCTGCTCCAATTGTTGCCAGCAATTAGCAGCTAGGGCCTGGCTGAAAACAGTGAGCTTCTACTAGTCAGACCCCTGGCTTGCACTACAGCTTCTTTTGGAGGCCTCATTTATTTTGCTTTGGAGAAAATTCCATTCATAACAGAAACATAAAAGCAACTATAATTTTTCATATCTTTACCGAAAACACCCATCCATAATTCACAATATGTGCTGTGGAAAAAGTAAGCCACAGGTCCTTTGGCAGCAATTACCATTAACAGATGCTTCTATAAGCTGTGGAAAATGCCATGCAGAACGTTTAGGAGGAATTTTAGACCATTCTTAATTACAGAACTGCTTCAGCTCAGCCATATTTTTATGATGTCTGGCACTCTTGAGGTCATTCTACAGCATCTCTGACTTGGCCACTCCAAAAAGCACATTTTCTTTTTTTAAAGCCATACTGTAGTAGATTTTACGTTATGTGACACATGAGCGAATAGGAGGGAGCTGAATGGACCAAGTGAAGGTAACTACCCGCTGGGCCAGGGGGGTGGCGGGGTGCACTAAACCTACCTCTGTTATCTCTGCAGGCCAAATACAGGAAAACCTGCCTGATTCAACAGCACTTCTGGTTCTGGTGCCCAGACGGATGTCACTTCCGTTTCTGACCAGATGACATCACTTCCGCCTTTTAGCTTATAAAGCCGCCATCTTTTCTCAACTCTTCAGTTCAGTTCAGGACTCAGAACAGTGCACATGAGTGCAATTTCAAAACCCTTTTGCAGCCAGGGACAATATATGGGTGGCTGCCCCAAACCGTTTTGTGTGTGTCAAGGCTGTTCATTTCACAGTTGATGCTTACAGTTATTGTCCTGCTGCATCACTCAACTTCTACTCGGCTTTGTCTGGAAGACAGCCACCCTGATATTGTCGTTTTGATACCTTAGTAAACTTGGGAATTCATTTCCCCACTCAATGATGGCAAGCTCTCCAGGCTTTGAGTCAACAAAGCAACCCCAAATTAAGATTGTTCCCTCTGCTTTACTTCTTCATTGGGATTATGTTCTCATGTTGGCATGAAATGGCCTTTTTCCCATATGCACTGCTGCACATTCTTCCAGAACAATTCCATCAATCCACAAAACATTTTCCCAACGGCATTGTAAAGTGTAAAGATGGTCTTTGGTATCAGGTGCGCAGTGACATATTTTTGGAGAGCAGTGGCTTCCTCTTTGGTATCTTGCCTAGGACACAGTGCCTGTTTAATGTCTTACATATGGTAGACTCATGAACAGAGATGTTAACCTGATCCAAGGATTCCTTCAAGCTTTTAGCTATCACTCATGGGTTCTTTCCTACCTCATTGATTATTCTGGTTTGTGCCTTTTGAGTCATCTTGGCTAGACTCCCACTTCTAGGAAGACTAGTAAATCATTCTCATTTACACAGTTTGTCTAACTATGGAGTGATGAATTTTTGAAGCTTTTGAAATTACTTTGTAACCCATTCCAGCTTTAAGCAAATCAACAATTCTTGAACATATCTCTCACGGGATCTGTTTTTTGTAAAGCTTGCTTCACGTCAGTAGATGCTTCTTGTGGATAGTAAACTCAAAATATTTGAGTCTTTTTTTTCATCTCTGAACCACACGTCCAATCTTATTTCACTGGCTGGACTCTTGGTTTGCTGTTGAAGTCATCAGCCTAAGGTAGGGGTCTGCATCTCAGGTCCTGGAGTGCTACTGTGGCTACAGGTTTTCATTCTAACCCTTTTTTAATTAGTGATAATTTTTTGCTCAATTTTATCTGACTTGCTATTTAAGACTCAGACTCATTAATTATTTATTTTTTCCTTAATTAGCAGCCAAACAATAATGAGACACAAAACGCTGGTGGGGCCCGTTCATATCTACAGCAATGCTGTTGCCTAAAGCCCCACTGTGACCATGACTGCTCTGCTCTTTAGCCAAGTCAGTTTTTCTTTCTTTTTAGTCATTCTGGTGTGTTCTTGAGGGAGAGAGTTGTTGTTTGTCATACTATAATATTTATTTCTTTATTGAGCTCCTGGAAAAAGCTACAATTTCCCCCTGGGGACAGATAAAGTGCTATCTGTCTACCTAAGTCACACGAGTACTAACTGGTACTTTCAGGCTGCCCTCTGAACAGACCAGAGGGTCCCCATCTTTTCACATGGAAACCCCTTGCAGTTGCCTATAGGTTTCACTAATTTTGCATCTAATTTTGGGGTCCATCATGCAGGGCACCTGATTACCGAATCTAGTATGCTGCCACCCAGTGGCCCCTAGTTATTCACTTGGTACTTGGAGGAGTTCCCAAGTCAGATTGTTTTTTTTAAATTGTGGATCCTGGCACGCTGAGCTCGTGTTGTGAGCAGGTCTTATGCTTCTTTTGGTCTAACAGCTACCTCTGTGCTAGAAAGTTATTAAGAGGTAGCTTAATGAAATATGTACTGAAGCAAAGTGGTGCTGAAGCACAACAATAACTTAAAATTCTAAATAACATAAATCAATATTGTCCTACATTGGATTGGGGTGGACGGATGTCTTTCATATGATGTAGCCCCGAGAGGACCATTGTAACTGTTTTGGTTAAGGATTTCTTGCGTGAATATACTGGTTAGACATGACTTTGGCATTGATTAAGCAAGTTCAAAAATGAAAGAATTAATAGACAAGTTCATATTCTTTTTAAACTGAAAACAATTTTGTCATCTCATGCTTTCAGGTATGCATTACCACAGAGAAAAAGTACACAGCATGTTTCAAGTGGCAGCAGATTCTAAGCATCATCTGGTAAATAAAATACATAAACAGAATGAAACCGCCAATATTAATTAGAGTTCATCACGGAGAGTTCACACATTGTTGCTCCAAAACAACACACCAGCCCACACACCAAAGTAATATAGGTCACATTTTAGAATAATTTCCATTGCCATCTGATAAAGTGTGAACTACAGTAGCTGGTACTGCAAATGTACTTATTTTTTGTTTGAAACTGAGAGACACTGAGGTTCTTTGTCCATCCATTTTCCAACCCGCTGAATCCAAACACAGGGTCACGGGGGTCTGCTGGAGCCAATCCCAGCCAACACAGGGCACAAGGCAGGAACCAATCCTGGGCAGGGTGCCAACCCACCGCAGGACACATACAATCACGCACCAAGCACACACTAGGGCCAATTCAGAATCACCAACCCACCTAACCGGCATGTCTTTGGACTGTGGGAGGAAACCGGAGCACCCGGAGGAAACCCACGCAGACACGGGGAGAACATGCAAACTCCACGCAGGGAGGACCCGGGAAGCGAACCCGGGTCTCCTAACTGCGAGGCAGCAGCGCTACCACTGTGCCACCGCGCCACCCGAGGTTCTTTGTGTTTTTTTTAATTTAAACCTCTGAATAGAAGGTGCATTGGCAAAGTGTCATATTTTAGGCTGGGTGTAAAACCTCACTTAAATGTAGTTTCATTTATTGTGCTGTTGTTGTTATTGTTATTTAAATGTCCTTATTATACATTGTGACAGATAGGGGGCGCTATCGCTCCCTTGAACCCTTGTCCAAGACGCCAGACACCAGATAAAAGTCCAAAAGTAGACTTTATTCATAAATAACAGTGTACAAAGCACCCTCCTATCCACAATACTCATTAAATAATAAACAATAACCACAATAATCAATCCTCCACTCCCAGACATGTTGCCACCCTTCCACCCAGCTCAGCTCGCCGTCTGGGAGTTCCCACAATCCTTTTATACTCCCTGACCCGGAAGTGTTCCAATCCCCAGTCCATGTGATCTCCTATCACTTCTGGGTCAGATCAAAAAGCAGGATTCCCTGCTGGACTTTGGGGCACCTCCATGTTGCAGGGAGGGCTCCATCTGGCAGCCTGGGGGGTATTGGCTGGGATAAACGACCGGCCATATGCCACAACATTTTATGTTTTTTTCTTAATTTTCAAGCATATTTGTTTAATAATTACTGCACTTATTCACTGTATGTATTTTCAACTTTGTAAATGAATGATATTAATTAGTGGAAACAGCTTTGTCAGTTTCCTAGTGTAATAAGTTCCACACAACACGGAAAGAGGTTTGGGGGCAGCTACCTGTATAATTGGATTTGGCTGCCAAATTAAGAGAAGGTTGTGGTTCAATGTTACAGATTGAAGAACAAGAACAAAGCAAACAGGCAAACATGGTGGTTATATAGTGAAAAACGGGAAAAGATGTCATCAAACAGGAACTGGAAGTGACATCATCAGACCCAAGCAGAATCTTCTGTGATTGGTCTGTTAATGGAAAGGAGCAAGGGTTAATGCACTCTGCCACCCCCTGGTTTGGCGAAGAATTGCCGTCTTTTGAGCCTTTTAGCTGCCTCCTATGTGCATGTGTGTGACACTGGGTTTTGATGGTTTGTTCTTTTTCTACAAATTTTGAGATTTAATTTGTGGATTGGGTTTTGTTTATTGTATTGCCTTCTTTTCTGTTCTCATTTTCCTTTTTGATAATAAATCAAATTATTTTCAAAGAGATGGAGTTTTCATTTTTTCTCCACTTCCTCTTGTTTAATATTTGGTGCAGAAGATTATTAAGAATCGTATGGTTGTTGGGTTTTCTTTTGTTCTTCCTCTGTAGGCTGAGGCCAGCTTAACATTTTACAATTACAACTTTTTTTTTTGTATCGCACTCTTCACTGAGTGCAGGTGCAGAGCACTAGCCATCTTAGGTAGACGTCACTTTGAACAATGAGCCCCCTAAGTCCGTATCTACATTTTGAGAGACGCTAAATAAAATGGCCACAAAAATACAGCATCCTGGGTTTAAATCCATTATCAGGGGAGATCAGGCTTGGTGGGAGTTGCTTAGCCCGTTAAACTTGAGCTAGATCTCAGAGTTGTTGGAGCATCAGTGGCATTTGGAGGGAAATACAAGTAGCTCTGGAGTTGCCTCAAACAGACTCTTAGCCTGGGGCTAAAGACAGCTGAGAAGGGAATCAGGAGGTAAGTGAGGGTAAAGGCTGGTCTGGAGGATATTATACTAAAGAGACTAGCAAAAAATATTTTGAGAGTAGCCGGTAGGGTCCTTGGTATGATGTTAAACTGCAACATGCAGGGAAATCATGGGGTTGGTGGCAGGATTGGCACTCCAGTTACTGTAAAAAAAACTCCACACAGCTCCGAGATGACAGAAATGACTCATTTTTGTTCTCCGTGGAAGTAGCTTTGCTGCAGCTGCCCATAGGAAGACTGCTCGAATCATAAGGGGGATGGGAGAAAGCCCTCAGGAGCCCCGACCCCAGAAGAGTCGAAACAGTTGGAGAGCCAATGGGGTCAGGTCTTTTGGGGATCAGAACTGGTGTGGTGCTGAAGCATCAACGGCTGCACGGCAGCACTCGGGCCCCAATTTGAGGCAGCCCATCCTGGTAGGCGCATAGACCATCTTGTCTCTGCAGCAAGATGATCACCTTCCTCTGCTGTCAGAGGAGCTGCGTAAACTGCACAGACCTGGGACTGGCCAGATCCCTGTAGGTGGATACACCTTTTATTGGTCTGGTCGCACTGATGGCTGTCATACTCAGAAACTAACTGTTGTTGTAGCAGATTGGCTTCTTCCGATGGTGTCCAATGTCACTCCTTTCAACGAACGTATTATGAGACTCAGATTACGGCACTCCGTGGGTGCCTTGTCTGTTGTCTCGGTGTATGAGTGATGTCTTGGTGAGGAAAACATTTTATTCATAACTTTGCTCGGTGGTTGATGGGTGCCCATGAGGTGACACTCCTCTGGTAATGGGTGACTTCAATGCAACCACTGGCACTGACAGGGCTGGCTATGAGGATTGTCTTGGTTCCCATGGGTTTGGAGACCGTGGAGAAAGTGGCTCCATGTTCCTTGATTTGACTTTGCAAAAGGTCAAGGGCTGCGAATCGCTGGATTGTTCCAGCACCCTGAGCCGTATAGTTGGACTTGGTACTCCAATACTGGTGGTGCAGTGAAGGAGATCGATCACATCCTCGTGGGGAGATGCTGGAGGCTCTTGCAAAACTGCAAGGTCTACACAAATGCCCAGTTTATGAATTCTGACCACAGACTTGTTGCTACTCTTAGGATCCAGCTTAGGTCCAGTAGGTTACCACCTACTAGGAAAATGAGCCTGGACTCAGCCGTACTCCAAGATCAGACTGTGTCTAATGAGTTAGCATGCAGTTTGTGTGAGGAACTTGCGGATTTGAGTGTGACTGCCGATTCTAATGTGATGTGGGAGACCTTCCGCAACAAGACCCTGAAGATTGCTAAGGGTTGTGTTGGTGTTCCCAGAAGGAGATGATTCATCTTGCTGGGCAACCTGGATATCATCGAGAGGAGTTGCAGCGCACAGCTCAATGGCAGCTCTGGTCTGTACCGGGAACTGAGAAGGACGGCTGCGAGGGCTCTGAGGACAGATAAAGAGGCGTTAGAAGAATATGTGAGCAAGTGACACACCATCTGTGGTCTAGCGACCCACATTCTGTTTACAGAGGAAACTAAGCATTATCCATATCTGAATTTGTTCCTCGGATAGTCGCAGTCAGGGCGGCTGAAGGAACGGTCTTTACGGATGACACTGCAGTTGTGACACGCTGGGCTGGCTACTTTAAGCAGCTGTTCAAAGCTGATCCTCCGGCTAGGACGTTGGATATCTCTGGGTCCATGTTTCTTGAGGCTGATCTTTCAGTTAGCTATGAACCACTCAATCTCACTGAGATTGCACAATTGGTGAACCAGCTGAGGGGAGGAAAGGCTGCAGGGATCTGTGGTATCTGGGGTTAACTTCTCCAGGCTGGTGGTAAGGCTGTCTTCCTGGCATTGCAAGCAATCTTTGCTTCCATTTGGGAGACTAGCATTATCCCAACTGACTGGAAAACAGAACTTCTTGTCCCTATCTGGAAAGGGAAGGGAGAAAGCCTGGATTGCGGCAAATACAGAGGGATAACACTGCTCTCGGTGCCAGGTAAGGTCCTTGCTAGGGTTGTCCACAATAGGATAAGTGATCACTTGCTCACCTACCAGCGACCGGAACAGTATGGTTTATGCCCTCGTGGTTGCTGGATATCATGAGCAGCCTGTACACTGGTACTGTGAGTGCTATGCAGAGTGGCGGCAGAACATCTGCATTTTTCCCAGTTAATTCTGGGCTTCATTAGGGGTGTGTTCTTGCTCCTACTCTATTCATTGCTTGTATGGACTGGGTGTTGGGCAAGGTCATTGGGTCCAGCGGTTGTGGGGCATCTGTTGGCAAAGACAGATTCAAGGATCTTGACTTTGCTGATGATGCTGTGGTCTTTGCAGAGTCAATGGAGGCTCTGATCGGGGGCACTCAAGAGACTGAGCGAAAAATCCGAGTGTCTGGGCTTGCGAGTGTCCTGGATAAAAACCAAGATCCAGGCCTTTAATGACCTCTTAGGCACAGCCATCAGCAGTGTGTCTGTCTGTGGAGAGAGTGTCGACCTTGTTGAGAGGTTTACTTACCTTGGCAGTGACATTCATGTCTCTGGTGACTCTTCCTATGAAGTCAGTAGACGGACTGGCATAGGGGGTCATGAGGTTGATGGAAAAGGGTGTGTGTGGCACTCCCAATATATATGCAGAAGGACAAAGGTCCAAGTCTTTAGAGTCCTGGTGCTTCCTGTCTTGCTATATGGTTGCGAGACATGGACACTATCCAGTGACCTAAGACGAAGACTGGACTCCTTTGGTACTGTGTCTCTCCGGAAAATCCTTGGGTACGGTTAGTTTAACTTTGTGTCGAATGAGCGATTACTCATGGAGTCCCGAATGAGGCACATTACCTGCATTGTGAGGGAGCATCAGTTATGGCACTACGGTCATGTGGCGCATTACTTTACCGAACAGGCCATTTATCAAAAATGATGGCTTACTTTACCGCACTGTTCCTTCAATTGGATGGAGCTCCCATCCTCAGCTGGATAAACCTCACAGATCGCACATATGGCAACGTCTGACTGCTCCAGGTGCTGTTTTAATATCTATTTATTATTATTTCAATCACTCTAGATATGAAGATAAAAATTGAGATATTTAAAGGTAATGTGGTATTTATTACAAAATATTATCTCTAGAAGAAAGTATAAAAGAAAATGTAGATAGCAAAGTCTGGATATACATAGTCTTTAGAAAGAGCTAAAGAAGAATGCATTAGAGATGTCAAAGATGAATGTCCCGGGCTGGCTTTTGATTTAGCAATAGATGTTATTTATGAGATGCTTCTGCCGACAATCAGATGAAAATGGTCACACATCTCTTGGTCTCCTTGCCTGATGTCGGTCCTTTTGGTCTGTCGGACAAACTATATTTATTTTAAAATTCCACGTGGGTTGTGGAATATGGGTCTCTATATAGTGGATAACATTGCTCACAGTTTTCGACCTGTTTATATGTGTGTCTCAAGCCATAAAATAATCCACACAGTTTTTGATCTTTTAAGTACCTTCAGACTCCTTCCATTCCCAAGGTGTAAACAAATTTGACAATTCCTAGTCCCATGGTGTCCATCTGTTCGCAGGTTATAAAGTAATCAATATGGTCTGAGGCATCATCCTGGTTTTCTGCTTTGTTTACACAGATGTTTTTAAGGTGATACGATTCAGGAAAAGAAGATGCTTTGATGTTAAACTGCCTATGCAAATGTCCTGTGTTTAAGTTCATCTTATTTCTCTTGATCACAAAATAATGAAAATATAGGTATCTATTATTGAAAAAATTGCAGATCTGGTACACCAGGATAAGCAAAAAGGGTTCTGTACAAACAGAATCCAAAAGGAAGTATTCCATGTCATGACCTTTTAATCCTGTTGCATTGTTAACCAAAGGTCACAACCTCAGAGTACACACCCCCAATAACGTGGGATGTAGTCGTAATGATGGGAAGCCAAAAAGGTGGTGATTAATGTAACAAATACATGAATAAAGGCAAGAAAAGGCTGATCAAAAAATGAATGTCAGATTCAAAATCAGAACTCCCAAAATAAGCACAAGAACCAGTAGAAAGATGTTAGGAAACATACAAATAAACTTAATTACTGACTCGATCATAGAAAAGAAAGGAAGAGTATAAAGATTAATGCAGTGCTTCAACCTTCCTTTCAATTTTTTGTGCTTTTCATTTCCCCTTTTTTCTTAATATTTCTGTGTTTTATTATGTCTTATCCCTTTCTCAAGAATGTTTTCCTTTGCCTAATCATTTTGTTATTTGTTAAGGATTACTTTGTTTTTCCTTGTCATGTTGTATGCACTTATAAATATTACTTTGCACAATTATTTTAAAATTTCAACTATTGTACATTTAACAGTTTTTTAATGTATACACCTTGTATGTTGTATGCCGCCGTAGCTGGGGAACAGTCTTTAAGAAGAAACAGCAGTCTTTAAAGTGGCAGCTTCGACTCTTTTTGTCATTCGATTTTGCATTTAAATTTGGATCCAAGGTTTACTGACCTCTGAATTTTTGTTTAAGGTACTGCTTTGAAACATGTTCACATTTAGGCAGAACTTTTCTTTTCTTCACCCATTTTCTACTGACTTTCCTCTTTCCTTGGGTCAAAGTATTTATGGTATTTCTCATTCTGTCTGATATTTTTGGACTTTTGATATTTTAAAGTCTTAGCTTATTTGTTTGTTCTGAGTTTTGCTCTACCTAAAAAAATCGAAAAATGAATTTTAAGCAGCAAACAGATGATAAACCTTAAACAAAGACTAGTCAAGTCTTTTAAACAAAAAGCCAGATTAATCAGTCATCGATACCTAAAAACTCTTATTCAAAGTATGTAGCAAAATAATTAGATAGATAGATAGATAGATACTTTATTAATCCCAAGGGGAAATTCACATACTCCATCAGGAGCATACTGATAAAAAACAATATTAAATTAAAGAGTGATAAAAATGCAGGTATAACAGACAATAACTTTGTATAATGTTAACATTTACCCCCCTGGGTGGAATTGATGAGTCACATAGTGTATGGGAGGAACTGAAGCTGAAGCTGCTCATCTGTCTGGAGATGATACTGTTCAGTGGATTCTCCATGATTGACAGGAGTCTGCTCAGTGCCCGTTGCTCTGCCATGGATGTCAAACTGTCCAGCTCCATGCCTACAATAGAGCCTGCCTTCCTCACCAGTTTGTCCAGGCGTGAGGCGTCCTTCTTCTTTATGCTGCCACCCCAGCACACTACCGCGTAGAAGAGTGCACTTGCCACGACCGTCTGATAGAACATCTGCAGCATCTTATTGCAGATGTTGAAGGACACCAGCCTTCTAAGGAAGTATAGTAGGCTCTGTCCTTTCTTACACAGAGCATCAGTATTGGCAGTCCAGTCCAATTTATCATCCAGCTACACTCCCAGGTATTTATAGGTCTGCACACAGTCACCTCTGATGATCACGGGGTCCGTCAGGGGCCTGGGCCTCCTAAAATCCACCACCAGCTCCTTGGTTTTACTGGTGTTTAGGTGTAAGTGGTTTGAGTCGCACCATTTAACAAAGTCTTTGTAATGGAAGGATTTTTCTAAAGAGAGGGGGGGAGCAAGAGAGCAGATGGGCGTTGGTCGCTCAGCGTGAAACCCAGCTGCATTACTAATGTTTTGGGAGAAACAGCCGGGAATGTTCTAAAGATACAGCCAAGGCTATGTAAGGAGTTGTTTTTCACTTCGAGAAGCTTTTTTCACATGTAAGCATATTACTGTGTCTTCTGGTATCAAGCACTAGTCTCAAGGCCGAGTAGAAGAAAAACATAGCACCGTGTCCCATGGAAGGAGGGGGTGTGAGAAACTGATCACTTCTGCATACACTGCTTCCACGTAGGCCGCATTTGGGCAAGGACACCTAATTAGTATATAAGGGAAGGTTCCGCCCTCAGTTTCTTTGGATGCTCAACCGTGGGGAAAGGCGCAACCGCCCGGTATCTGATAAAAGGCACACGGGGTTGATCCTCTGACGAGACTGACATGCGGGCTCCCTCAGTCTACTGGTCTAGGATGATGGCTCTGGGTCTTTTGATGTATGTTACTGTATGTATGTATGTTATTGTAAGTATAAGTTTGTCTCTTTAAGCATATATATTTATTTCTATAACCCATTCATATGTATTTATATCTTATAATTGAATAAGTAAATTTTATTTAAGTAACGGACCTCTTCTCTCTGATTCTTTGCCTACTTATGTTCTAATCCCTTGAACCATTTTCCCAAATCAAAACAGTCTTTGATTAGGTTCCTGTACTCCTCCTCCTGCCCACTCCTGATGCAGCCCACGATAGCAGTGTCGTCAGCAAACTTTTGCACGTGGCAGGACTCCGAGTTGTATTGGAAGTCTGATGTATATAGGCTGAACTTGACCGGAGAAAGTACAGTCCCCTGTACTTTAAAACCAGAAACCTCAAAACAAAATGTATTTGCAAGCTTCAAGGATCTTATCTTGTATATCATGAAGTGTATGTACTGAGCTTTACCCCGTCATGACAGTGATATCACACAAGCACATCTGAAGTTTGATTTTAACATTGACATGGTGGCGACCACAGAACAGCATGGCTGTGCCCATAACAAACAAAATTGGAGGACCCAGCATCACGGACATCAGGATGCCCGCTACCTCTTGGGGCTTCATCCATAACAGGCATAGTAATTTATTTATTCTGCTCCTTTATGAGAAATATTCTGATATTTGAAGAGTCATACATGTTGTTTTGCTTGCAGCACTTCCTGTAAACAGACAGCAGACTGCCAAAGTTTAAGAGTGAGAGAAGAACGAAATATTGACTTTTACATCTAAGAAAGTGGAGTAAGCACCAGATAATGGTAGTCTGTGGAGTCCTACTGAGCATGGAGACGAATGGCAGGTATATATGCTGTCCAACTGTACTTGAAGTGGAAGGAAGCAAAGGCATGTAATTTGTCAGAAATGAAAAGAGGAGGTCATTTAATGAGATAAGACCTTTTCAGTTTGTCCTTTAATTAAAAATGGACACTCCTTGTCTGAATGTGAATAGTCAGCAAGTTTATGTTTAGTATGGCAGCTCGTAAGTTAATTAGAAAAAGAATACAGAAGAATTTGCTTTAACTGCTTAGTAAACAACAGGCTTGTTAGTTTATGAGCCAAATGTGTCGATTTTATGTGTAAACGTGTTAAGCATTTTGGCCTTGTATCTTCTTGATAAATATCTTATGAACATTTTATTAGAATTATAGTTTGTAATTACTTTCAGATTTTATTTGTTGCATATACACACACAGAGGTGTAGATTAAAAATAGTTAAGTAATTTTAACTGTAATAAAGTAATTTAAAGTAATTTTTAATAACACACACACACTTTAGAGGTATAATAATTGTTAAGTAAATATTAAAAATAGTTAAATATAAATAGCAATTGTGACAAGCAATATATTTCAACGGCATGTATATTAAGGATAAATATTTTGTACTCATGTTTTATTAGTTTTTAAAAAGTATGTTTTAATGGCCTTTTATTTATTTAGGTTTTTTTTGGTTACTGAACAATAAACCTACAAAATTTCATTTAGATAACAAAAATCAACAGGTAAAATCTGTGCCCTGCAAATATAGAACCTACGGTTTACACAAGGCTGGCTATGTAGGAGTTCATTGTAAAAAAAAAAATAAAAGAATAAAAAAAATAAATCTGAATTGGTTAATAGAACTGGATAATTTTATTAGCATGAATCTACTCTTAAGAAACGAGATTGAGAAATTTTGTTATCCATCCATCCATTTTCCAACCCGCTGAATCTGAACACAGGGGTCTGCTGGAGCCAATCCCAGCCAACACAGGGCAGGATGCCAACCCACCGCAGGACGCACACACAAACACACCCGGGCCAATTTAGAATCGCCAATCCACCTAACGTGCATGTCTTTGGACTGTGGGAGGAAACCGTAGCGCCCAGAGGAAACCCACGCGGACACGGGGAGAACATGCAAACTCCACGCAGGGAGGACCCGGGAAGTGAACCCGGGTCTCCTAACTGTGATGCAGCAGCGCTACCACTGCGCCACCGTGCTGCCCATTATTTTTGTTATCCTTTATTTTATTGTTTGATTTCTGTATCATCCATAGCTGGGTTTTTTCTTTGGCTTATGCATGTTGTCCTATTTATTGTCATTTGTGTTAATTCTGAATTATTTTTCATGTATAAATATGTAATTTGTTGACATTGTTATGTTTACATTATTTCAAATTTATGAGTTGTATATTAAGCTTGCCTATACTCCTTGTTTTCTGTGGGTCATAAACCAAGTGACAGAGTCACCATTACATCACTGCTGAGGGACCTCCCTCTGCCTGTATATTTAAGGCCAGACAGCAGCTTCCTCATTGTGACTGTTTTGGAGAGGAGTTCTTATGTAAGTGCTAGTTTTGGATTTCCTGCCTTGTTGTAGATGTTTTCTTTGTGTCAGGATTCTGATTTCTGTTAAGATTTTGGTTTCAGTCTTTTATTATATATAGATTGTTTTCAATCACTTATTTTAGGGATTTTTGGTCTCAAGAATGCACATTTGAGGTTTACTTTTGGAAATTCCAAAAACTTAAGGAATTAACAAATTATTTGGAGCATTTCACCTGTTATTTTGTGTCTCTCACAATTGTCACCATGTTTGCTTCCCATCGTTAGGACACTACATGTATTGTTAGAGACGTGTGCTTTGAGGTTGCAAACCTCATGTACCACATGGCAGGATAAAAGATCATCCAAGAATTCACTTTCTTATCTAATTTACGGATTTAAAATGTTTATTTCCAATCCCTATTCCTAAAAGTTTTAAATTAAGAAAGGTCTCCTTGCTCTGAATTTTGCCCTGGATTTTTGACTATGATTTTCTCCTTTTAGGTTTGCCACTCGTGTTTTTGATTGTGTGGTTTTGACCCTTTTTCTGTAACCTCATCTATTCTCCTTGGGCCACATGTATAAATGGTGCGTATGCACAAAAATGCTGTGTACATCTGTTTCCATGCTCACATCATGATGTATAAAAACTAAACTTGCCGTAAAGCCACGCACATTTTCACGCTAGCTCAATCCCTTCCGTATGTGAGTTCTCCACTCGGTTTTGCAAACTGGTGGCACCCAGCGTCAAAGCAATGCTACTGTTCCTGTGTGGTTTCACTTTAGTTTTTAAATAAATAAATAAATAGATAGATAGATAGATAGATAGATAGATAGATAGATAGATAGATAGATAGATAGATAGATAGATAGATAGATAGGATACTTTATTAATCCCAAGGGGAAATTCACATATGAGGACATGGTGGCACAGCACTAGCGACAATCTGGCAACCCATTCAGGGATTTTTCCTGCCTCGTGCTGTATGCTTGCTGGGATTGGTGTGACCCTGGATGGATAGATGGATGGATTAATTAAACATGTACTATGAAGATATTTCAATGTTTCATAAAAATTTTGAAGAATCAGAGTTTTAAATTTACTGATGGCTTGGCATCTATTACAGAGCTGATTGTGTGGCAATTGGTTACTTGGAGAAAGAAAAGGAAGGGCAGGAATAGGACGTTAGTACTGTAGATTTTTTTTATCAATCTGAAAACCCACATTCTCTAAAGTCATTTTTAAAAATACCCTTTGGCCAGTCTATCTGAAGGAAAAATAACTTAGTTAGCTTTAGTCACAGCAGAAAGCAGTGTTCTGCCAACACTTATTTGCCCACCAATTTTTCCATTTTTTGGAGTGCCAAGTGGCAGAGCTTATCCAGAGAGTCAACTGTGGAGTGGATGCAATGTGAGTACAGGGCATGCAATCTACTATACATAAACAATATACCTTACTTTTGTATAGCGCTTTCCAGTGAGCGAAGGCGCAGAGCCTTATGAAGAAATTCTCATGTAAAATGCAAGTAATGATTATACTACTTACTAAATATAGAATTAGTAAATATAAAGATACAGATTTGTTTAAACATTCAGAAAACAAAGCAGAAGCTATCTAACATAAATGAAAACCAACAGTATTTGTCCATTAATTAATTAAAACTATGGCCTGTTGGCAAAGGAGGAGGAGGACACTATGGCCAAATTGTTCCCTTCCTCCTGCTGGGCATTCTATAGCAAAATCTGGGCTGGCTGTTCAATCTGATGAGGGAACCTTTCCATTTGATGATTGCAATACTCCTTTAACTGAAATGTCATCTCCATTTGCAGGATAATGGCTGGCAGGAGAGCAGTGGCACAAAGTGTCACAGCAAGATACAGAGAAGAGAAACAGAATAGCGAAGGGTTAGTAATGGTTTATAAAAATTGACAAATGACTCAGAAACAGAAATGCAGTATGCACAGCTAATCAGTAGCTCTAGTCAGGGTATACTAGACTAAAGTTGAGACTTTAGCCTGGATTTAGAAGCTAAGACTACATTAGCAGAAAGATTATTCCACAGCTTTGGGGCCTGTACCTAAATGCTCAACCTACAAGTGGTACTTTGTTAATCCTTGGAATCTTAAATAGGTTGGCATCTTGAGGTCTCGATGTGCACTCTGATTTGTAAGTAATAATAAGTTCAGATAAGGAAACAAGACCATGGCCATTTAAGGCTTTATATGTTAGGAGGGGGATTTTGAAATCCACCTTAACTTTAAATAAGAACTACCACAGGGACTTGGGAACTTGTGTTGTGTTTGTATGTTCTGGTTCTTGAACTAATTCTTGCAGCAACATTTTGATTTAACTAAAAGTTGCACAAAAAATGACATGAACAGCCAGTGAATAATGTACTGCAGAAGTCAATCCTAATAGAAATAAATGCATTAATTAATTTCTCAGTATTCTGCATATTTAGAAAATGTCTTAATATTGCAGCACTTTTAAGATGGAAAAGACATTTTGGATAGTTTTGTATTGTATGTTTCAAAGAACATGCTAGTGTCAAAGATAATACTTAAATTGCATGCTAATTCAGTACAACTAATGGTGGTTTCAATGGAATTAAAAAGTTAAAGAATGTTGTTGTGGTCAGCATCATTACCTCCAAAAACTAACATTTCTGTTTTATTTCTATATTCAGACAAATAGTTCTTATCCATCCAATCCTTTAACTCACTGACTCAATTAAGGTCAGCATTGGAGAAATGTCATTTGGTCTAAAAGAAAGGTATAGTTGGAGGTCTTCTCAATTTGAGTGAAAATGAATGTTATGTATTCTAATGATAACCCACAATGGAAACATGTAAAGTGAAAACAGTAAAGGTTCCTGTACTGAGCCCTGCAGGACACCATATTTAACTTCCAGGTATACTGACAGACGTTTTCTCAGCACAGGTCTGTATGTACTGCAATCAGTTGACAAATAAGAACTAAACCAGGCATAGTCAGAATGGTCAATGGTGTCAAATGCTGCACTTCAATTTAACAACACAATTACTGTGAAATTTCCTTCATCAAAGGATATCAAAATGTTTTTTACAACACGGATTAGCGCAGTTTCTGTACTATGACAGATGCGGAAACCAGGCTTGAATTTCTCAAATAAATTATATGTAAGGTTAGACTGTTGTATCACTGTATGACACAACAACAGCAAATAGAGTTTAGATAAGCATTGTGGTGTGTGGATATATAACATGTTAAAACACTGCAATTATTTGTCATGTAAAGTTTTCATTTTTAGTGATGGTAAATTTCTTTCGTTATTTATTTAGATGTGCAGTCAGATGGTAGATATTGTGCAGCCTCATCTGTGCATCTACTGGAGTCTTTAGGCAGATTTCTTGATTGGGATGTTTTGAGTACTGATATCTGCATCTCCTGTTGCTCTTCGTTACCAGCTCCCTTAACGGCAGTATTTTTGAAACAGTGCGACACACCATTTATTTCAAATGCATATTTTGCAATACATATTTTCATGAATGTAGCTGCCAACTTTTTCAAGTTTACATCAACTCCTAAACTATTGTCATAATGCTGAACATCAGAGAGCACATACAGCACCTGCAACAACATATCATTCATGCTTACCATTCATCCAATTAACCTGTGGCATGCCAGTGTACAGTGGAACCTCGCGTCACAACCATAATCGTTCCAAAACTCTGGTCTTAACCCGAAGTAAGTAAGTAAGTAAGTAAGTGTCTTGCTCCACTGACAGACTGAGGAGATCCTTCCTCCCCAACACTATGAGACCCTTCAATTCCACCCGGGGGAGTAAATGCTAACATTACTCAAAGTTATTGTCTGCTTTTACATGCATTTTTATTACTATTTAATTTAATATTGTTTTTTGTATCTGTATACTGCCGCTGGATTATGTGAATTTCCCCTTGGGATTAATAAAGTATCTATCTATTTATAAGTAATTTCCCCCATAGGATTGTATGTAAATAAAATGAATCAGTTCCAGACCGTACAAACTGTATGTAAATATATGTTCTTTAAAGATTTTAAGCACAAAAATAGTTAATTATACCACAGAATGCACAGTGTAATAGTAAACTAAATGTAAGAACATTAAATAACACTGAGACAAACACCCGGGCTCCCTGCTCAGCTGCTTGCTCGCTCTCAGCTGCACGCAAGCCAGCGCTCGCTTCTCCTCCTGCAACCTCCCGTTCTTTCCTGTTCTCTTCTTTTTCCCTTTAGCCAAATCGCACTTCTATTTATGAAGCTGGGTTGAGAGGAAGTTACAGTTTTGAGGGAGAGTCCCTCTGCGTGATGCACCGAGAACAATGTACAGTACAGGGAGAGACTGAACACGTGCAGAAATCATCGGTGCGTACGAACTGGAAGGGAAATGAAATAGAGCACAAAGAGTTCACAGTGAATGCACAGGGAGACTGAACACATGCAGAAATAGTCGGCATGCACGATCCAGAAGGGAAACTGGATTGTTTGTCAGCCGAGTGTGTGGACGTGAACAGATGCAAAAGTTTGGCAAACTTTTTGGTCGTAACCTGATTTGTACGTGTTCAGAGAAGTTCCACTGTATAATCATGCTACAGAAAGGTTTTTCCTTTGCATCAGGATATTTTTAAAATATGCAATGTCTTGACACATTTATATGTCTAATAGAGTTTTAAGGAAAGGTTTTGACTTTAGATGTTAAACAGGAGCTTGCTGTCTCTTGGATCAGGTCAATGGGAGCACCTCTGATCTTTGCAGTACAAAATCCACCTTCACGAGGCATTGGATTGGTTTAGGAACATAACAGTTAGTGAGCCGTCTAATTCTCCCCATCCAGTTTTAACCTAAATTCACTCATTGTAGTCTATAAACTTATAAGTTATACAGTGGTGTGAAAAACTATTTGCCTCCTTCCTGATTTCTTATTCTTTTGCATGTTTGTCACACAAAATGTTTCTGATCATCAAACACATTTAACCATTAGTCAAATATAACACAAGTAAACATAAAATGCAGTTTTTAAATGATGGTTTTTATTATTTAGGAAGAAAAAAAATCCAAACCTACATGGCCCTGTGTGAAAATGTAATTGCCCCCTTGTTAAAAAATAACCTAACTGTGGTGTATCACACCTGAGTTCAATTTCCGTAGCCACCCCCAGGCCTGATTACTGCCACACCTGTTTCAATCAAGAAACCACTTAAATAGGAGCTTCCTGACACAGAGAAGTCGACCAAAAGCACCTCAAAAGCTAGACATCATGCCAAGATCCAAAGAAATTCAGGAACAAATGAGAACAGAAGTAATTGAGATCTATCAGTCTGGTAAAGGTTATAAAGCCATTTCTAAAGCTTTGGGACTCCAGCGAACCACAGTGAGAGCCATTATCCACAAATGACAAAAACATGGAACAGTGATGAACCTTCCCAGGAGTGGCCGGCCGACCAAAATTACCCCAAGAGCGCAGAGACGACTCATCTGAGAGGTCACAAAAGACCCCAGGACAACGTCTAAAGAACTGCAGGCCTCACTTGCCTCAATTAAGGTCAGTGTTCACGACTCCACCATAAGAAAGAGACTGGGCAAAAACGGCCTGCATGGCAGATTTCCAAGACGCAAACCACTGTTAAGCAAAAAAACATTAGGGCTCGTCTCAATTTTGCTAAGAAACATCTCAATGATTGCCAAGACTTTTGGGAAAATACCTTGTGGACTGATGAGACAAAAGTTGAACTTTTGGAAGGCAAATGTCCCATTACATCTGGCGTAAAAGGAACACAGCATTTCAGAAAAAGAACATCATACCAACAGCAAAATATGGTGGTGGTAGTGTGATGGTCTGGGGTTGTTTTGCTGCTTCAGGACCTGGAAGGCTTGCTGTGATAGATGGAACCATGAATTCTACTGTCTACCAAAAAATCCTGAAGGAGAATGTCCGGCCATCTGTTCGTCAACTCAAGCTGAAGCGATCTTGGTGCTGCAACAGGACAATGACCCAAAACACACCAGCAAATCCACCTCTGAATGGCTGAAGAAAAACAAAATGAAGACTTTGGAGTGGCCTAGTCAAAGTCCTGACCTGAATCCAATTGAGATGCTATGGCATGACCTTAAAAAGGCGGTTCATGCTAGAAAACCCTCAAATAAAGCTGAATTACAACAATTCTGCAAAGATGAGTGGGCCAAAATTCCTCCAGAGCTCAGTAAAAGACTCATTGCAAGTTATCGCAAACGCTTGATTGCAGTTATTGCTGCTAAGGGTGGCCCAACCAGTTATTAGGTTCAGGGGGCAATTACTTTTTCACACAGGGCCATGTAGGTTTGGATTTTTTCTCCCTAAATAATAAAACCATCATTTAAAACTGCATTTTGTGTTTACTTGTGTTATATTTGACTAATGGTTAAATGTGTTTGATGATCAGAAACATTTTGTGTGACAAACATGCAAAAGAATAAGAAATCAGGAAGGGGGCAAATAGTTTTTCACACCACTGTACATCTTGCTTCAGCGAGATTACGTGCTGCTAGAACTTCCATTGAGCTTTTTATTAGTTTAGCTGGCACTAAATCTAAGGAACAGGCAGTTCATTTCAGAAATTAAAATTACTAAAGTTGTGTGTGCAAGGTGAGACAGAGTTTGCCAATACAATATTCATTTTGCAAGGTGTCATGGAGATCTGGGATCCTATACATCCCTCTCTATATAGCGCTTCGACTTTCACGGATTCACTCTATCGCGGATTTTAAATGTAAGCATATCTAAATATATATCACAGATTTTTCGCTGGTTCACGGATTTCTGAGGACAATGGGTCTTTTAATTTATGGTTCATGCTTCCTCAGTTTGTTTGCCCAGTTGATTTCATACAAGGTACGCTATTGGCGGATGGCTTAGAAGCTACCCAATCAGAGCATGTATTACATATTAACGAAAACTCCTCAATGATATAAGATATGCATCCCGCGCGGTGCTTGATTGTTTGCTTGTCTCTGCCTCTATCTCACCCTCTCTGACATTCTCTGCGCCTGACGGAGGGGGTATGAGCAGAGGTGCTGTTTGCACAGAGGTGGTTTGCCTAGAGGATACGGACGCTCCTCTAAGAAATGCCGCTTAAATCGCGGTGCATTGGCATATTTAAAAGCACACGTATTGATTTTTTGATTGTTTGATTTAATCTCGCTCTCTCTCTCTCTCTGACGTTCTCTGCGAATGATGGAGGACATGTGTGCAGAGGGGCTGTTTGCTTAGAAGATACTGACGCTCTTCTAAAAAATGCTGCTTTATTGCGGTGCTTCGGCAAACTTAAAAGCACACGTATTGATGTTTTGATCGTTTGCTTTTCTTTGCGAGCGCTCTCTCTCTCACTCTTAAATTCTCTGCTCCTGATGCGGGCACTCCTTTGAAGAGAAGATATATTTGCATTCTTTTAATTGTGAGAAAGAAGAAAGAAGATCTCTGTCTTGTCATGGAGCACAGTTTAAACTTTTGATTAAAGGGTGTTATGTCTAGAGGGCTCTAATAATGTTAACAGTGTGGGAGAGTTTATAAGGGCTTAAAATATATAAAAATAACCATACAAACATATGGTTTCTACTTCGCGGATTTTCATCTATCGCGGGGGGTTCTGGAACGCAACCCCCGCAATCGAGGAGGGATTACTGTACTGTCAATTCTCTCATTAAAGAAGTTCATAAAGTCTGTACTGATAATGTCTGAAGGTATTTTGCACTGTAGTCTATATTTCCCATTTGGTACACTAACCATAACATTAAACGAGGATTATTACTGTTGCTATTTCTTAATTTAGAATAGTAGTCGAGACAGCTTTAAGGACAGTTTTTTTTTGTTTTGTTTTAAACTTATCAACACTTTGTCTATGTAATTTGGAAGACCTGAAGCTTTGTCGCTCTCCATCTCCACTCCAATTTTCTACATTCGAATTTAAGAACTCAAGTATTCTCATCACAGTGGCGCAGTGGGTAGCGCTGCGGCCTTGCACTTAGGAGACCCGGGTTCGCTTCCCAGGTTCTCCCTGCGTGGAGTTTGCATGTTCTCTCTGTGTGGGTTTCCTCCCACAGTCCAAAGACGTGCATTGGTGATTCTAAATTGGCCCTAGTGTGGGCTTGGGGTGTGTGTGTGTGCCCTGTGGTGGGCTGGTGCCCTGCCCAGGGTTTGTTTTCTGCCTTGTGCCCTTTGTTGGCTGGCATTGTCCTCTGTGACCCTATAGTTAGGATATAGCGGGATGGATGAAGTATTCTCATTAAGCCAGGGTAAGTTTCTATGTCCTTAAACAACTTTTGTTTAAATTGGAGCTACTATATCAAAGGCCACTTTCAAAGTTAAATTATACTTTTAATTAGATTTTAGTTGATCTAAATTGTTTTCCATAATTAAACTTGAGTTTCTCAAGCTATCTACAAATTTTGATTCGGAGTTACAATCCAGATGTTGCACTGTCATTGTTTTAATCTGCTAGTTTACTGGTAAGGGCAATACCAAATCAAATGTAATTAAGTAATGATTGCAATGAACTTCATTTAAGGAAGGAATATTTAAATTTTGAATCTCCAATCTGTAAGTAATAATTAATGTCTGGTTATCATTAAGAGTCAGGACATTGATAGTAGGCTATAGAAAAACTCTACAGAGTTTAACAAATAAGTAAAACATTTGCTGAAAATGTTAGTTTCTACATCAATGTGTATATTGAAGTCCACCATCAGTGCTACACAATCATTAATTTATGTCTAAATCAGATTAAAGGGTGCCAAATTCAGTCATGAACAATGAATATGGACCTGGTGATCTGTAGACTAGCACTATAGTTATGCTAGAATCTGTTTTAATATACTAATACGAGTGCCTAAAATTGTGTAAATTTGCCTACATTTTCAAAAGTGGTTTGTAGTTCATCACACAGAATTATTCCAAGCCCACCTCCTCAGCCTGAATCTATTGATTTATACATAGACAAACAACTTTTTTGATACCTTGGCTAAGGAAATAGTGTCAGATTTACTAATCTGTAGGTTTCAGTCAGATGACACAAATCAGATTTGGTACTTAATTTAGCATCATTTATGAAAAAAAAAACTTTACTTCCAAGAGAGCAAATGTTTAGTGAGCAGCATTTTAAACTGCAAAGATGTTTTGCTGCTGATGTAGTTTTTGTTTAAGTTTGAATTAAGTTATTAATACTGGCACACAAGTGGGGGATCTGATTTTAACTCTTAGTCTAATTATGCTCTTTATGCCTTGGTTATCGAGCGATTTAGATTTAAATTTAAAGTTACCCCACAACCGAGATTTTGGGTAGCAGCTACAGTATAGAAACAGTTGGGATAACCAACACCCTGTGATTTAAGACTACAAATTTGTGGCCTGGATTGTGCTCTGACCAGTCAGCCAGGCTGCCATATTTTAGGATTTCAAAAATCACCCAAATTATTCACAAAAGCTATTCTTTTAATTTGCAAAACATGTATATAACCAGCAGTGAATTGGAAAGCAGTTGGCTATAAACCATATCACCTCTACAGGGTGGTCCAGATCTAATTATGAAGATCCAGATCATCTGGATGACTTTGATTTATGCAGGGACGATTCCAGTTCGGTGCAAAGATGATTCTTCATGTCGTCAGTTCACACATTTCTTGATGGTCTGGGATTTTTCGGGTGATTTTCTATATAATAAACTTAATAAGTTATAGTGTAATGAAAATTACAAACCGGATTCCAAAAAAGTTGGGACACTAAACAAATTGTGAATAAAAACTGAATGCAATGATGTGGAGATGGCAAATGTCAATATTTTATTTGTAATAGAACGTAGATGACAGATCAAACGTTTAATCCAAGTAAATGTATCATTTTAAAGGAAAAATATGTTGATTCAAAATTTCACGGTGTCAACAAATCCCAAAAAAGTTGGGACAAGTAGCAATAAGAGGCTGGAAAAAGTAAATTTGAGCATAACGAAGAGCTGGAAGACCAATAAATACTAATTAGGTCAATTGGCAACATGATTGGGTATAAAAAGAGCTTCTCAGAGTGGCAGTGTCTCTCAGAAGCCAAGATGGGTAGAGGATCACCAATTCCCACAATGTTGCAGAGAAAGATAGTGGAGCAATATCAGAAAGGTGTTACCCAGCGAAAAATTGCAAAGACTTTGCATCTATCATCATCAACTGTGCATAACATCATCCGAAGATTCAGAGAATCTGGAACAATCTCTGTGCGTAAGGGTCAAGGCCGTAAAACCATACTGGATGCCCGTGATCTCCGGGCCCTTAAACGACACTGCACCACAAACAGGAATGCTACTGTAAAGGAAATCACAGAATGGGCTCAGGAATACTTCCAGAAACCATTGTCAGTGAACACAATCCACCGTGCCATCCGCCGTTGCCAGCTGAAACTCTACAGTGCAAAGAAGAAGCCATTTCTAAGCAAGATCCACAAGCTCAGGCGTTGTCACTGGGCCAGGGATCATTTAAAATGGAGTGTGGCAAAATGGAAGACTGTTCTGTGGTCAGGCGAGGCACGATTCAAAGTTCTTTTGGAAATCTGGGACGCCATGTCATCCGGACCAAAGAGGACAAGGACAACCCAAGTTGTTATCAACGCTCAGTTCAGAAGCCTGCATCTCTGATGGTATGGGGTTGCATGAGTGCGTGTGGCATGGGCAGCTTGCATGTCTGGAAAGGCACCATCAATGCAGAAAAATATATTCAGGTTCTAGAACAACATATGCTCCCATCCAGACGTCATCTCTTTCAGGGAAGACCCTGCATTTTTCAACAAGATAATGCCAGACCACATTCTGCATCAATCACAACATCATGGCTGCGTAGGAGAAGGATCTGGGTACTGAAATGGCCAGTCTGCAGTCCAGATCTTTCACCTATAGAGAACATTTGGCGCATCATAAAGAGGAAGGTGCGACAAAGAAGGCCCAAGACGATTGAACAGTTAGAGGCCTGTATTAGACAAGAATGGGAGAGCATTCCTATTTCTAAACTTGAGAAACTGGTCTCCTCGGTCCCCAGACGTCTGTTGAGTGTTGTAAGAAGAAGGGGAGATGCCACACAGTGGTGAAAATGGCCTTGTCCCAACTTTTTTGGGATTTGTTGACACCATGAAATTCTGAATCAACATATTTTTCCCTTAAAATGATACATTTTCTCAGTTTAAACTTTTGTTCCGTGATTTATGTTCTATTCTGAATAAAATATTAGAAGTTGGCACCTCCACATCATTGCATTCAGTTTTTATTCACGATTTGTATAGTGTCCCAACTTTTTTGGAATCCGGTTTGTACATAATTAGATCTGAGCCACCCTATATATTATCTCGATAAAAGGCCAAACATAACTAAATTCCAACATCTTTTTTTGGCTTTGGAGCATAAAAATATGAATGCTGCCTTTATTACCTCAGATTGGTGCAAAGTGATAACATTTATGCCGAAATGCAACAATAAGGTAGAGTAGGCGTCCCCAACTCCGGTCCTGGAGGGCCCCAGTGGCTGCATGTTTTCATTCTAACCATTTTCTTTATTGGTGACCTGTTTTTGCTTCTAATTAACTCCTTTTCCTTTCATTTTAATTGACTTGCTTTTGAAGACTCAGACACCTCAATTGTTTCTTTGTCCTTAATTAGCAGCCAAACAATAATGAGATACAAAATGAGCCCAAACTGAGTCCATCACATAATATCTGAAAATCAAGAAAGATGAAGCTCTGGGAAATGGTGATCTGCTCAGGTCCCCAAAACATTTTCACAGTGCTCTTAGGAAAGAGGAAATCCACAATTTCAGAAATGTCTGCTATTGCACTATGAGAGCGACAACAAGCAATGGAATTAAAGAACGGGTTTAATTAACAACAAAACTTGGCACCTAATTAAGCAGCTGGTTGGAGTTTGAGACCCTGACTTAATTGGTTTCTGTTGGCTCCCTCACTTCACATTTCATTTCTATTTGGGTGCCATTTAAGGAAAGAAATGAAGCAATTCAGAGGAATGATGAATGTTAACAAATCTTAAAAAAGTCAATTAAAATTAATTCAAAAGAAGTTAATTAGCAGCAAAAACAGGTCACTAATTAAGAAAAGGGTTAGAATGAAAACCTGCAGCCACAGTGCTCCTCCAGGACTGGAGCTGGGGACCCCTGAGGTAGAGACTTCGTGGTCACCAAGAAAAATCCAATTTAGCCTCTGTTGGATACCTTTGCCCCTTGGAGTTACTTAACTTTAACTGCTGAATTAACATAGTTTATAATTCTAACACTGAGCATTATGGAGTTGCCAATTATGAGCCCTTTGTTCTCAGCGTGGACAGACCTGGGTCCTGAGGGACTAAATTTTGACTTCTTAGACCCCCCACTCCCCCATCTCACTGCCTGTACATATGCCTGTTTAGACACTATAATTAACCTAATATACACAGATTTGTGAATCACTGTTGACTGTAACACAAGAAATGACTTGGACAGAAAGTAAACCCTTTGTTTGGAGCTCTGAGAATAATAGCTTTGCTACCATGCAGCCTAATACTGCAAAAAGCGTGGCAAAATCCTTAAACATCAAAATTTTGCACACAACAAGCACTTGTCCCATAAATAGATCCATTTGCATTTCTGGCTCTCCTAGTGTGTGATGTCTTGTAATTACCTAAACTGTGTATGTGCAGCGTCAAATAAAGGATACTACAGAGGACAAGTTAATGCTATCAAAACCGTTGGGAGTATATAAAAGGAGTTTTTCTGCCTAGTAAAGTACCTAACTGGGACACACTTAAAAGTAGTTTATTTTTTTATATTCATTTTAGCCTCCTGTCCACTCTGAAATGGCATTTTCAGTCACTGAATGGGCATTGTTTTGAAATCTCCCTCCGAAGTGTGTAAACATGGAAACACTGGGTCTCCCCTCAGCACTCTGGATGAACAAAACCGAGCTTTTCAAAACTGCTGATGTACAACTGTCATGTGATTAGGCACAGGGGCTTCGGTTTGTTCTGACCATTGTAACAAAGGCGCTATATAGGTGCCTGACCCAACACAGAGGCACGTATAAAAAACACAAATACTTTATTTTTCTTCGGCTGTGGGACACGTCTTTCCTGTGCCACACAGCCCAAACACAGTCCTCTTCCTTCCTTTACCACCACTCCTCCTCAAGCTTCGTCTCCTTCCTCCCAACTCTGGCTCTTCGAGTGGTGGTGGCTGGGCCCTTTTATAGCCCACCCGGAAGCGTTCCAGGTGATTAACCACCCGGTCATAATTGCACTTCCGGGTCGGGCTGTGGAAAGCAGACAGCTCCCCCTAGCGGCCAACCCGGGCCCCAACCAAGCTGTGGAGGACTCCATCTCCCATGGAGCCCTGTGGGCGGTTGGGGAATCACCGTCGGCCAGGGAGGCTGCCACCAAGCGTCCTGGGGGAGGTATTGGACTGCCCATGGTGGCTCCCCCAGAACATAAGCAGCAGGGGCGTCTCTGCCGGGCATGGGACCCGGCTGTCCATCACACCATAAAGATGAGATAACAGTGGGAATTATCAGATCTGACCTTTCCTAATTTTTCTGCATTAATCAATTGGTTACCGCGCCCAGAAGCACTCGGAAAATATAAACCAGGAGTCCTGCCAAATACTGTGGAATTTCCAAGGCTTTACCAACCTTATTCTCTTTTGTAACCTTGAAAGCAGATCTACTTCATCACCTATTCAGACAAAGAAAGGTTTTGTTTTTTCCTCTCTTTCATCATTTTGGCTTAATTTTGGTTTCCACGGCAAACAAAAGGTTGCACCTAGACGATAAACCACACTTCCCAATCAAACAAGACTGATGCTTTTTGGTATTTGTTTGTGTCTGACAAAGTTGTAGTAAACAATCTGAAAATTCTAATGTACTGTACATGAAAAGCTTACAACAAAAACAGCATTTTCAAATGTATCCATGTCTGTGTGTACTAAGCCTTAATAAAATGTACCTAGATTTGCACTTGGATAGCATCTCTGCCTGCCAGCCAGTAGATATAGAAAGAACTGCAAGGGGTGTGGTGTGCCCAGTGTTCTGATCTGCCAGCTTCACAAAACTCACAATTGGATTCACCCCATACTCTAGGCCTCAAACCTCCAGTGATGCCCAGAAACACAATGCAAGCCTCTAATGTCTAAATTCTTATTTGTCAAATTGATTCCAATATGTACAGAAATGTGCGGACAGTACTCATTATACACAAAAGTGAAATATGGTGTTCCGCAGGGCTCAGTACTGGGACCTTTACTGTTTTCACTTTACATGCTTCCACTGGGATCTCTCGTTAGTAAACATAATGCTAATTTTCACTCGTATGCAGATGACACCCAGTTATACCTTTCATTTAGATCAAATGAAGTTTCTCAGATGTTGTCTTTAATTCGTTTTATTAATGAATTAAAGGAGTGGATGGATGAGAACTACTTGTCTTTAAACACAGATAAAACAGAGATGTCAATTGTTGGAGGGAATGATGCTGATCACAGCAATATTTTGTCATCATTTAACTCAGTTGGAATCACAATTAATTTTACTGAATCAGCCCACAATCGAGGAGTTATCTTTGACTCTAGCATGTCATTTAAAGCGCATATTATAAAGTTGTCCAAATCATGTTTCTTCCATCTTAAAAGAATTGGGAAATTAAGGTGTTTTCTAAATAAACAGGATTCTGAGAAATTAATTCATGCATTTATTTCTAGTAGGTTTGACTACTGCAATACACAGTGTTCACTGGATGTTCAAACTGTTATTTCCCCTTGGAATTAATAAAGTACCTATGTATACAGTCTGCAGTTAATCCAAAATTATTACAAGAACAAGAAAATATGAACACATAACTCCAGTTCTTAAATCCTTACATTGGCTTCCGGTTAAATTTAGAGCAAATTTCAAAATCCTCCTTTAATCATATAAAGCATTAAATGGCCAAGGTCCAGCTTACTTGTCAGAACTTATCATGACTTACAAACCAGAGCGCACATTAAGATCAAGATGCCGGCCTGCTTAGGATTCCAAGGATTAATAAAATAACAGTGGGAGGTCGAGCTTTTAGTTATATCAGTATACTGCTGCTGGATTATGTGAATTTCCCCTTGGGATTAATAAAGTATCAATTTATCTATCTATCTATCTATCTAGTTACAGGATCTCTAAACTGTGGAATGGTCTGCCTGCTATATAAGAGATGCTCCTTCGGTCTCAGCTTTTAAATCCCGGTTGAAGACTCACTACTTCAGTTTAGCATATCCCGACTTGAGCTGCAGATTAACTGTAAAGACTGCATCTCTGTTGCTAGTCATTAGCACTAAAACATAAGTAACATGATAGTTATAATTTGTTACTAACCCTCACCTATTCGGTTTCTTGCTACTCAAATGTGGCACTTGGTGCCATGGCCCACCTGCCAAGATGTTTTGCCTGTCTAAGGTAAAGTAATCCCTGATGGAGGATCGCAGGAATCGTCAGGTAGAGGGGTCCTTTCATCAGATTGGCTGGCCTAGCGCTGTATCAGCTGTGGAATGGCCAATTGGGGGAGGGCAAGTTGATGGCGGAGGTCTCCAGGGCTCTAAACAAATCCAAATCATATTATGTGATATCATCATTGACATTGACATCTACTGTTAAATTCTGCTCTGCTCTACAAGGGGTTTTTCTTTTGGGAGTTTTTTCTTGTCTTCTTAGAGAGTCAAGGCTTGGGGGCCGTCAAGAGGCAGGGCCTATTGTATTGTATAAGGCCCAAAACAAGACTGGCCTACAAACTCAGGAAAGGCTTAAAAGATGAAGGGAACCATAAAAATTATACCCAAATACCAAAAAAAAAAGTTCTTAAATATTCTTAAATAATGTATTACGCATATTTAACAAATCAAGAAAATCAAAAGTAAGAAGGAACCAAAAAGTAAACTCTGTCCACAATCCAGTAATCAAAATCAAACAGGAAACCAAAGAATTATAAAAAAAAGACTTCATGAAGAGAAAAAAAGTCCAGAGTTTTTTTCAAGCTTTTAAAGGATTTTGGATCAACACACAAATACAATGAATATAACAAAAAAAAAAAAAACCAAAAAGAAACACTACTCATTAGAAAAACCTATTAAATTCCATTACAGTATATGGAGAAAAATAGCTTCCAGTTATGACCATTACGCGTAGAATTTCGAAATGAAACCTGCCCAACTTTTGTAAGTAAGCTGTAAGGAATGAGTCTGCCAAATTTCAGCCTTCTACCTACACGGGAACTTGGAGAATTAGTGATGAGTCAGTCAGTCAGTGAGGGCTTGGCGTTTTATTAGTATAGATTCAGTGCAAAAAAAGGGATAATGAAGTCAAATTTTTTTTTAAAAAAAAGATCAAGGAAATGTCCAATGGAAATCACTTTCATCATTTGGTATGTAGAGGTCAGTATTTCAGTCCACTAGAGTGCGATTCAGAATGGCTTTCTGAGGGAAAAAAAAACAAAAAAACACCACACCACACACAAACAGAAGAAGCTCTACCTAAGCGATCAAACTCACAATGCAAAAAGTGTAACTCATAGATAATGATTTGGATGAATTAATGCACTAAACAGAGAAACATTAAGTATGGTAGAATGTTAAAGGACATTAATATAGAACATGCATACGTATATGGTACTGTAACATTATTTTAAAAATATAAGCTTTTTATAAGCGGAACAGAAAAAACTTAGTAGCACAAAAATGTGTCAGATTCTCAAGGGCAGGAAATTTTAGCAAAAGGTTTCAAGTTTGTTACCCCTCAACTCTTCATGAACATAACTTTTTCAGCCAGCGTATCATTTTAAGTCCATGTTTGATAAACCAAAAATACATTGGGAATCAACTAAAGTAGAACAGATTGACTCAGTTGCTTAGCAACAGAAAATACAGTGCTTTTAACTGTACAAGTGAAGTGAGGCTAAACTTCTATTAACAGTTAAGGCAGTGAAGGAAAAAGTTCCATAGTGGACAATCTGGACACACAGAACAACTTTGAGAGTTTGTATCATTGAGATGTTTATTGATGCAGTCAAGTGCAATCATGTGCCATCTCCTTTATTTTAGCACCTTGTGTTACCTAATAAAAATAAACCAAACGCATTAAAAAGAATTAACAATGTGAATAAGCCTTAAAATCCACTGCATTTCATGGTTGCAAAATATAAATCCACAAATTATATACTGCACATTAGGTAATACTATATGCCCTCATGTACAGCACATAACCTCAGCAGACTGCGGCACAGTGGTTAGACTTCCTACCCCACACATCCAATATTCTACTGCAAAACACATACGCTCAATACACATTCTCTTTTTGTAAAATATGAACTTTGTCAAACTGTGATAAATTAGGCCTCTAGGAAAAGTTCTTCCAGAAAATTCTCTGTATGTAGGGTGTGTCAGGGATGGGTATGTGACCTACAGCATAATTAAGTGGAAGACTCACACATTTCCTGTACGACAGTGCAAGAGGGCTGTAAATTCCATCACACAGTTAACAGTAGCAACCTACTGTACATTTTCATATTACATCCAATTCTCCCATAATCTAGTCATGCAAAACATGACAAGAGAATGTACATTACTGGTAAACTGATTTTTTTTTTTTCCAATCATTTCTTTACTACTAGACTATAAACCTGGTGCTGCATCTAACCATTTCCTGACCAGAAATATCAAGACCTGTTTCTGGAGCCAGAGTGGCAGTAGTGTTTGCCACGGAGCCTAGGTGACCAGGCAGTTTGTGCAGCCTAATTGGGCCCAGGCTGAAGAAACACAGTGAAGCCACCATATAGGACCCAGCCATATGATTAGAAACATCATGTTAAAACCCATTACATCCTAAACATATTCTTAAATTAAGACACCGATGAGGTAGTACTAGCGCCCTTCAATGAAATATGCAGTGAGGTAGTAGGCTGTAAAACATGAAGCAACAAAATAGCACCATTGCTATCCAGCATCCTTATTTATCCTACTTACTATATACTCATGGGACTATTTAGTAAAAAAGATGCTGAAACTCTGCTCTGTATAAAAAAGGCAGATCTTTTAGATTCCTATACCTTATATTTTAGGTGTGCAGTAAATCTCAGTAGCTACAGAATTTCATAAGGTAACAGTTCCAATAGCTGCCCTGCGTTGTGCTAATTATTAATAGCCACTTCCTGTGAGTGTCCTTAAAGTCTTTGCTTGCATATCAAAACCAATTTGCAAGAGAGGTACATTGACAAGGGTTTTGTTGAGAGAGTAAAGATGGGCGAGTATTGTTGTTGATGGCTTCTAGCAGAGTAGCTGAGATTTTTTTCCCCCACCATCATTTCATATTTTGCAATTATTCCATTTGCTCATCTTTTCTTGCTTTGTAAATAAAATTCTTATTAATGCAGAGGAATTGTCACCATTGCCTCATGGACCAGTTTCCTGGGTTTGAATCTCATGAAACCACTGTGTGCAGAGTTTGCTTGTTCACCTTAGGTCTATATACTGTATGTTTCTGCAAATCCCCATTTGGCACAGTGTGTGTGTATATGTTTATCGTTTATGCAATTACATTTGAAGTTCAAAATTATAAACAAAGATTCTTGGAGGAAGATGAGACATGATTTATGATGTAACAAGTCAAGGTTTACAAATCGCAGATCTTGGTTTATTGCATTCATTTTTGGCATTGATGTGCAGTTTACACATTTGTGCTATGTTTGTGCAAGGTTGTTCAATGCATGACAGTTACTGTACTTCCCATTGCTAAGAATTTATGTTAGGCTGACTGATGTGCAATGCACTTGCCCAGGTGTTCTCACCAGAACACAAAAACAATGGGGTGTTCTACACCCTTAACACTATAGCCGATCAAGTATGCTCATAATATGGGTGGCAGCTTTGCCCTTTATTCATCTGTATCCTGGTTGTTATGGAACTTATCATTTTAACTAATACATTCTGAAATGATAATCTAACAAATGAAACATGTTTTTTCAGTACTCACTCCAATAACCTTTTTTCAAAATGAATACACTTTAATTTTTTATTCAGGCTCAAAGAAGCCCACCCTGACCTCAGATTTTGAGTGCTTAGCGATCAAAATGAAAAGGAGTTTATTCAGTATTTATACTGTCCGCCATGTACTTATGATAGAATAACCTAGATAAGGGTTTCTAGCTAGATGGCCAAGGTTGTCAGAACTGTGGTTGCGTCAATTATAACCAACCATGGACCACACACAATCTCTAGACGTTTTCTTCATTACTGCTGCTGACCGGAGCTTTTGGTTTTTTCTCCGGTTGTCAACTGGCCATATTTGAACTATAAAGAACTTTATATTAACACTGTTATGAGACAAGCAAGTGCCCGAGGCTTACTGTGAGTGAAGAAATGATCAGAAGTTGATATACATAGACTAAGACATGATCAGGACAAACAAGGCATCAAAATGCAAGCTTTTCATTTATATCTTGGCACCTTTGATTTCTTGGTTGCCTGGTTATTCTGTTCTTGAAGGCAAAATAAAGTTAAAACCAAAAAGCAAAAACCCGACAGTAGGACATAGTTAAGAAGGAAGCTAACTACACTAAGAAAGAATCTGAAACTTTGCATGTCCACTCGGTGATAATACATAGTGAGAATGCCACCATATTTGAAGCATCACTTCTGTGACATCAGTGCAAACAGTGTTGCATAAAACAAACAAAGAAGATTAAAGCAAGAACAAAAATGAACTTTACCATTAACAGTATGATTTGATTTGACAATCTACTATATGTCATTGAAAGGCTCTGAGGCTCAGTGAAAAAAAGATTACAAAAATAAAGTTAACAGAAATCCTCTCCAAAAAATAGTTTGCCTATCTTGGGACTCACACTGGGTCAACTCAGAGACATAAATAAGCCAATCAGCTTTTCTTTGGAGCACAGCTTGAAATCAAACAAGAAACCTCAACAAACAGAATCTCAAGCCAAAAATGTAAACTTTTGAGGGATGTAATCTCATATGCTGCATTGCTTTATTTTATTTATTACAATTATGAATAGTACTAATATGAAGAATGTTACTCTACCTTGTTAAGGCAGTCAATTCCAATACTGTAACACTTTAGAAGTGGTTGCCATTGTCATGCTTTTGTGTTCTTCGGGCAGAGTGGTGTAAGAATCAATTGACATTCTGACATTATATGGTAGAGACGTTGGCAAGTTCTTTCTTAACTGATGATCTTGTGCATTTAAACTTGGATGGTTGTAAAAAAATCCTGCAGAGGTGACATCAGAATTTGGCAGTACACAAGGGTTTGGCTGAAGAGCGAGCGGAGGCATGTAATGGCTTTGTCCCTGAAGTATAGAGAATGAATTATTTCGACCTGAAGAAATACTGCCATAATTTCCATATCTCTGCATGGGGTTATAGGGTCTAGGAAAAGGAAATAATTTTGGACTATAATACTCTGAAAGGCCATGGAGCATAACTGGTGAGGGGTAAAATGAAGTCTCAGGAAATGCAACAGATGGTACAATGGGGGTACTGGGCTGTAAAGCAGGATATCCTTGTGAAGAAGGATGATTACATATTTGCTGCACAATTGGGACCCAGTAATCTGAAAAACATGAAAGAAGAGCAACAAAACAGAAGATTACATAGTGTATTACTGATCTTGTAAAGTTACTGCCTTACAAAAAAAAAAAAAAAACAACAACATTAACCAATTTAAAAGGATAACACAAGAAAGTTTAATGAAAATCAATCCATTGTTTTCTTAGCATACATTTTTCCACAACAGACATACCCACTGCTACCTTAGCAAGGCTGCGGTGCTGTATATTACATGAACCAGGTCTAGAAGTGACACTGCTGCATTTTAGGGGACACCCGATTCCTAGAGTCTCCATTTACCCTGGAAGTACACATACATGGGATGTGAGAGGAAGCTGGAGTACAAAGTGGTACATTTAGAGAACCTAAACCTAACCTAGTGCTATGCTGCTTTCAAAAAGAACTTTTGAAAGTACAAAATTCCATCTTTATAAAAGATTTCGGAATTTACAGTGAAACATCATCATCATCATCATATGGGCAAATTTCACCTGAATGTTCTTTCAAGTTGTTGAAATCCAGAGGGGAAATTATGAAGATAACAAATTTGCAATGGTAACCTACTGCCTCCTTTTAATACTATATAGGAAAAAGATCAAATCATCTCATCCCAAAACAGTATTTGATTGTGCTCCGTTTGTTTTTCTCATATTTTCATAAAAAAAAGTAAACATTCAGTTTTTTTTTGTGCAAGTTAATCAGCAAGTCAAGGGGAATCTCATATTTCTTGCAAAAGTCCAACCAGAAAGGCATGACATCACCAGTGTCAACTCCAAGCGGCAGGTGGCTACTTAAATGCTGCAATAATCCTGGATAGTATGGAAAGAAGGAAAGCAGGAAAGTAGACATGCTGAAAAAAATTTGCTGTTAAAGATCCCTAGTACAATTAAGGTAGCCTTACAATACATGTACTGCAAGGTTTTTCACACAGAGACAAATTTAGTAGCATCCATCCTGCTGCTGTGGCTACATTATTATATAAATAATGAAAATTCATAACTATTTTCCATACCATGAAACTGTGCCTAGAGAAGGCTATTTTATATTTGTTTATTATAGCTTTTGTATAGCCAAACTTTAAAGGCAGCACTTTCTGCCTGCTTTAAGTGTTTTAGCAGTCCCCATAAAATCAACTTAATACCATAAGCTATTTTAATATACGTTATTATCTTTATGCTCCCTCACGTACGGTTTGACTGCATAGCCATCAACTTGATAACCAGGATTCCTTGCTATTTTCCTCAAGTTATTTATTCATTATTGTGAAGACCCTTAAACTAAGATTTGATTAAATATCACAAATGCCTTTTGGACAATATTGATGAAGGCTCTCACACACACACACACACACACACACACAAACTTCATACCCAACATAACTCATTGCATTTTCCAAACCAATCAGGATCATCGCTGTGCAAGCAGTAATAGGGTCACTGCCTTCATTGCAGATTTCTGTGTGAAACTCCATATTCATGATTACAATATGAACATCAATTACAGTGGTGTGAAAAACTATTTGCCCCCTTCCTGATTTCTTATTCTTTTGCATGTTTGTCACACAAAATGTTTCTGATCATCAAACACATTTAACCATTAGTCAAATATAACACAAGTAAACACAAAATGCAGTTTTTAAATGATGGTTTTTATTATTTAGGGAAAAAAAAATCCAAACCTACATGGCCCTGTGTGAAAAAGTAATTGCCCCCTTGTTAAAAAATAACCTAACTGTGGTGTATCACACCTGAGTTCAATTTCCGTAGCCACCCCAGGCCTGATTACTGCCACACCTGTTTCAATCAAGAAATCACTTAAATAGGAGCTGCCTGACACAGAGAAGTAGACCAAAAGCACCTCAAAAGCTAGACATCATGCCAAGATCCAAAGAAATTCAGGAACAAATGAGAACAGAAGTAATTGAGATCTATCAGTCTGGTAAAGGTTATAAAGCCATTTCTAAAGCTTTGGGACTCCAGCGAACCACAGTGAGAGCCATTATCCACAAATGGCAAAAACATGGAACAGTGGTGAACCTTCCCAGGAGTGGCTGGCCGACCAAAATTACCCCAAGAGCGCAGAGATGACTCATCCGAGAGGTCACAAAAGACCCCAGGACAACATCTAAAGAACTGCAGGCCTCACTTGCCTCAATTAAGGTCAGTGTTCACGACTCCACCATAAGAAAGAGACTGGGCAAAAACGGCCTGCATGGCAGATTTCCAAGACGCAAACCACTGTTAAGCAAAAGAACATTAGGGCTCATCTCAATTTTGCTAAGAAACATCTCAATGATTGCCAAGACTTTTGGGAAAATACCTTGTGGACTGATGAGACAAAAGTTGAACTTTTGGAAGGCAAATGTCCCATTACATCTGGCGTAAAAGGAACACAGCATTTCAGAAAAGAACATCATACCAACAGTAAAATATGGTGGTGGTAGTGTGATGGTCTGGGGTTGTTTTGCTGCTTCAGGACCTGGAAGGCTTGCTGTGATAGATGGAACCATGAATTCTACTGTCTACCAAAAAATCCTGAAGGAGAATGTCCGGCCATCTGTTCGTCAACTCAAGCTGAAGCGATCTTGGGTGCTGCAACAGGACAATGACCCAAACACACCAGCAAATCCACCTCTGAATGGCTGAAGAAAAACAAAATGAAGACTTTGGAGTGGCCTAGTCAAAGTCCTGACCTGAATCCAATTGAGATGCTATGGCATGACCTTAAAAAGGCGGTTCATGCTAGAAAACCCTCAAATAAAGCTGAATTACAACAATTCTGCAAAGATGAGTGGGCCAAAATTCCTCCAGAGCGCTGTAAAAGACTCATTGCAAGTTATCGCAAACACTTGATTGCAGTTATTGCTGCTAAGGGTGGCCCAACCAGTTATTAGGTTCAGGGGCAATTACTTTTCACACAGGGCCATGTAGGTTTGGATTTTTTCTCCTAAATAATAAAACCATCATTTAAAAACTGCATTTTGTGTTTACTTGTGTTATATTTGACTAATGGTTAAATGTGTTTGATGATCAGAAACATTTTGTGTGACAAACATGCAAAAGAATAAGAAATCAGGAAGGGGGCAAATAGTTTTTCACACCAGTGTACATTATTGTTTCACCACGTTAGATGGTCCAGAAAAAACTTGTACTGTAGCTTGCCCAAGACTGTGTGGGCCTAGGTCTCCAGAACTATAACTGATCTTGCCAGGTTTATATTCTCTAAGGATACTGTGGACTGGAGTTTGGCCAGGTGAAGGCCACAGAGGCAGGGAAAACAGTTTAAAAATTATATTAATGGACAGATATTGTTAGGTTCCATTTATGTTCACTTTGGGATACCCTTTGTTCTTGTAAATTTAAAGGCATTCATCATGTAATTAGCAGGTTGTAGTTGCATTTACCTGAACTTGTTAACTTGCTACAGTGCACCAACACTACACTAGGCGAAGAGGGCTATGCAAAAATAAACTGATCTGAATCACTTGGAGCCATTTTAGCACTAGAATTACCAGAGCCTATGAAAAAACTTGTAGATCCAACCCACTTTAAATCGATTCGCAACTCTCCATTAGCATCTTTTGTCCTCTAAATATGTTGATAAGCAGCAAACAGCCTGCTATCACATCTCCCCACCTGCACAGTTTTCTCAGCTCAAGTCTGTTTATCTGCGTGTCAGTTGCTTAGAGCTGTATAGAGCGAGAAGTCAAGCAAAATGACAACTTTTATAAATACTATATCGTTATTTGGAAAGCATGATTTCATGTGTGTTCCGTGTCTACAACGATCTACGTAAAAATCACATCGTTAAAACAGAAACATTTAATGTTTTAGTAATAATTGACAAAATGTAGACATGAAGTGTATAATATGTGAAGCCTGAAGTCCAAATAATTTAGGTTAGCTTTGTTTTTTTTATTCAGTTATATTCTCTCAGCTGCGTTCATGATCCTACCCCCCAATTTGACACTGTTGTTTTCACATAAAAACACACGCTATAACAGAGGTGAACTCAGATCATGATGATGCTTCTACATCAGAGCAAGAATGCACTTTTGGCATCGCTGTACTTTGTATATGTACATGGGAAGCTCTGCACTCTACTTGTGACTTTACGCTGTAGGAAGTAAATAAAGGTCGATAGGTTGATCTGGCTCTTACATACAAAGTACAGTGACGGCAGCTTCCAGCTGCAGCTATAGACCATTCAGTATGCAAGCGACTCTCCATACTAGTGTTTAGATCTGGACAGTGTATGTGCCCCCTCAAAAAAAGTTTAACTGCATTCTCGTACCATTGCTTGTGTACTAAAGTGTCAGCAGGCACTTTTTGTGGCATTGCATGTATTTTTTGAGCATGCCCTCTGCAGTCTACTTGTGATTTTATGCTGTAGGAAGTCTGTAAATAACTCAAGGAAAATAACATTCGATCTGGCCTTTATGCAAATAACATATAAATGTTAATGTTTTGGGCACATGCACCGTCCTTACATAAACTGTCCTTTGTATGTAAGAGCCAGATCGAATGTTATTTACCTTGAGTTATTTACTTACTTCCTACAGCGTAAAGTCACAAGTAGAGTGCAGAGCTTCCCAAATGCAATAGTGGTTGGGGGTTAGGGGAGATCGTGAATGCGGGTGAGAATAAAACTGAATAAAACACAAAAACAAAGCTAACTTTTACAAGTATCATAAATTACACCGACTGTTACAGACTGGAATCAAATGTACTGTATGTTTTTATTCTAAAATAGTAAGAACACAAGCAGCTCACTTCTCAAGATGCATTAGTCTGGGATCAAACCCGTGAAGTTTTGATTACTAGTCAACAGTTGCAAATGCGTGTCAATGTTGCACCCTAACGCAGGTTCTTTTTCTGCAGTTATATTCTTAAATAGAAGCGCACTTGTTCGGTTATATTTGTACCTTTTGTGAAAGTGTTTCTTTGATATTTGGACTTCAGGCTTCACACATTATACACTCCATGTCTTCATTTTGTCAGTTATTACTAAAACATAAAATAAAGTTTCTGTTTTAATGATGTGTTTACATAGATCGATCGTTGTAGACACGGAACACACATGAAATACATGTGTTCCAAATAACGATATAGTATTTATAAAAGGTGTCATTTTGCTTGACTTCTCACTCTATACAGCTCTAAGCAACTGACACGCAGGTAAACAGACTTGAGCTGAGAAAACTGTGTGCATGTGATAGCAGGCTGCTTGCTGTTTGCTGCTTATCAACACATTTAGAGGACAAAAGACGCTGATGGAGTAGTGCAAAGCGATTTAAGGTGGGATGGTCTACGAGTTTTTTCCATAGGCTCTGGTAATTCTAGTGTTAGAACGTTTTGTGGCCAGTCATCTTAATCATGTTTGGAAATTCCCTTGGCAGGTAAGAAGGTTCATTTAACATTTAACAGTGAGACTAAGACTAGTGGGTGTCTACAGCAGCAATGATTTAGAGGTTATAGATCATAAAAAAAAGAAACTTTTCTCCTATCCCTCTAGTTGCTGAATCAGTTGTGCAATTCAGGGAATGAACTATGAGCTCATTTCGATATATACATGTTTAAATTCCAGCTACAGTTCTGTGAATCAGAGCACATTTCTCATTGTAAATTGGTCCAGTATTGTACTTCATCACTCATTTTATCCAGCGACTAGAACTTCGTCATCAGGATACTGGGAAATGTTAATTTGCATGTCTGCCTCACAAACTGTACAGTGCCTCTTTTCTTTTCTGCAAGAACAATTTTTAGGTTTGAAACTTTCAAAATGTCTGATTTTAAATGTAAGGTTGGAGGCACTACACCTTAAAACAAAATGTCAGGAGATTATACTTTATCATCACTGTTACCATTACATATTTTTCTATCACCAAGTAAATAGGGAAAAAAAAAAAAAAAAAAAAAACTAGATAGGTCAAATAACTACATGCCCAAAACGGTTTTCAACACACACCATTTTCATTGTAATGTAATTATAAATTTCCCTTTTTAATTAACAATGTTTAGCTGTGGCGGCACGGTGGCGCAGTGGTAGCGCTGCTGCCTCGCAGTTAGGAGACCCGGGTTCGCTTCCCGGGTCCACGTGGAGTTTGCATGTTCTCCCGTGTCTGCGTGGGTTTCCTCCGGCTCGGTTTCCTCCCACAATCCAAAGACATGCAGGTTAGGTGGATTGGCAATTCTAAATTGGCCCTAGTGTGTGCTTGGTGTGTGGGTGTGTTTGTGTGTGTCCTGCGGTGGGTTGGCACCCTGCCCAGGATTGGTTCCTGCCTTGTGCCCTGTGTTGGCTGGGATTGGCTCCAGCAGACCCCCGTGACCCTGTATTCGGATTCAGCGGGTTAGACAATGGATGGATGGATGTTTAGCTGTCTGTTGTATTTGGATGTGTACAACATGGGCAGAGACAGAACATATTTTACTACTGTAATTTCAAATAATGGAAAATTAAAAATTTCCTTTATCAGTGCAGTATTGGATGAACATTCAGAGCTTATTACATTTACATATGTGCACAAATTATAACTACATGGGGGTGCTAGCTCCCTGGTTGGAATAAATTTCTTTTGTAATTGTGTCATGTTACATAACCTGAAACTAAATATATAATATAAAATAAAATATTATAGATTATATATTACAAAGTATATTATATAACATAAAAAGGGCATACCCCTCCCTTAGTGATACGGCAGTAAGAAATCACATAGGAGAAATAGCTTGGCTTTCTTTAATGACAGTTTACATGGCATAACAGACAAGGAAGCCATGACAAGACTTTCGGGTATTGTGTATACAGTCTGTCATTTTCGTTGCTGCGTTGGAAGGATTTTCTGGATCAAATGAAGTTCTCTCCCATCCGTCTGTCAGCTCCAAAGGTGTGCCAGGCAATGTTCCAAGGTTTTATACCCTTTTTCCATGTGCAGGCACCCACTTAGGTAAATCTTGCCATTCCAAACAAGGAAAAGAAGATCCAATGTCATGCTGACTCTGACACACAGAAATAGTACAATGCCCATTTCGAAAGATTGTCCTTAGCTTGTCTGGTCTTAAAAAGCTTACCTAGCAGTTCTTATAAGGTGAACTCCTGTGTGCTAAATCTGGCCTTGTGTTAACTGTACATGCAAGTGGATTTCTAAAATATTTTTGCATAGAGTACAGTGACATATTAAACTTATCTACTTATTACACATGCTTAACACAGCTTGTTCACTGCGTAGCAAAACTTTCTAATGTATAATCATGAAATTCAAACTTTGTTTGGTGGTATATTAAAGCATTTTTACAATTTCACAATTTTATCAACTAAAACAATTAATTTCAAGCCAGAGTATAACTGTATACAAGTTATTGTAACAAAAGAATTTAGGCACACAACAAAGTGCGATTCGTCTTTTCATTTGTTTTTAAGGAAACACAGGCCTGATTCTTTTACATTGTATTTTGTTATAGAAATGGTAAATTACGAATAGAAGTTATTTTAACTGTACATTTTTTTCCATCTTGTTGACATGAAGTAATGTAGTATTACAGATAGACTTGTTAGTTGGTCTTGAAAATGTAAAAAATAGTTTCACAAAGCACATGTCCGGTTATGCTTTTATATCTTAATATGAAAATTCACTCCCCGTAAAACTGTATCAAATTTCATTCTAATGAGAGTTATCTGCAGTCAAAGCAAAATCAAAAAAAGAAAAGCAATTTTTTTTTTAAAAACAATAACCCTAAAAAAAAAGTCTAAAGCAGCTAATCATACCTGCTACTGGGGAGTGCATCTGTTCTGAAGCTGTAGTCCCTTGAACTGTTGAGTTCTGCATTTTGGATTTTGGCTTTATCCTTTTGTTAGCACTGATGAAATTGGAACAATTTAAAAGGTAGTTATGTAAACAACACTATAAACATAATGACTTTAAAAGGTTAACATTTACTTTTTGAGAGAGTTGCTGTAAATCAGACTAGTTAAAGAATGATGCAAAAATGCATTTTCAATACTTAAATCAGAACTTGTTAGTAATTTGTACATTAGTAATAAGAAAGTTAATAGAAAATTAAATATCGGAATGTAACAAGGTTAAACTTACTTAATCAGGATTTGGTGGAGACTGGAACTTATCCCAGCAGCTCTGGGTTAAAGTGCTAATCATTGTAAACATTACTTTAATATATACTATATAGTATAAGAACTCATCCAAGCAGAAAGTTGGTCTTGGTTTGCCCTTTTTGACAAGATCAGGCTATTCAGATCAATAAAGCTTACCAATCTTGTTTACCTAATTTCTCCTTATTAATAACACGGAGTCAAGCTTTGAAGGACTCTAAAGTACTACTCTCCGCTACACTATTTGGTCATTTATTGTAGGCTGTCCAAGGTTCTCTTTCCAACTTTTTTGTGAAGATTATCCTTGTGTTTCACAATGTGTCAAAGTGTTCATGTTAAAGAAGTAATTTTAAAGTAACAGCCAGTATCCACTGTACTGTTAATCTTAGTGTTTTTGTTTTTTTTTTTTTTTATATATAAACTAAAAAGATTCGGCTTTCCTCAGAGGCTGATTTCAGGACAGCAAGGTATGAGCTATTCACTTTATTATTGAATTTTTCTAGCAGTGCCAAGTCTTTGCTTAACAGCCAGCACTGGGCATCTAGAGGTTAGAGATGTAACCCAACAGACACCCAATTCAAATTTTATGACCTTTTAGCCCTCTGTTCACCCATACAATATAAAAATTGCTTAATCCAGCTCGGGATCATGGTATGTTGGAACCTATACAAGCAGCCTACGGCACAAGGCCAGATCCAGTCCTAGAGAGGGCACCAGATGATTTCTGAGCACACCTTCTATGCATACCGAACATACAAACCTTAGGGGTTTGGGAAGGAAATCCACACAAACATGGAAAGAAAGGTACAAACTGCACACAGAAAGTATGCCGACCATAATGAGAATCTAGGATGTTGGAACTGTGAGGCAGTAGTGTTAACCACTACACAATATTAGCTCTTTCTCATTAAGTAGGGTTTTCTGAAGGCATGTGAGCTTATGTATGGGGCTGTGGTCTTATTTCTTTTTTGTGTGACTGGTAATCATCATAAATACAGACAGAATCAAACAGTTCTACTTTTTTGAAATACATAAATATACAGTAGGTTTATAAGCATTAAATATGTACAAATTTTGGAGAAAACAGTTACCTTTTAAAACTTAAACACTGCTACACTGTTTTTTGTAGAATAGTGATCCAAAAGCTGAATAAATAAACAAATTGCAAGGTCTGATGTTTGACTGTATACAAACCTTCTCTTAAAATTATTCATCCCTAAAGCATACACCTCATTTACCCTTTTTCATTCTAATAACATGAAAGATAATCAAAATTATGCCACAAAGGGTCAATTGTACATGTACTTTAATATATACTCTACATACATATTCACATACACTAGTATAATTGCTCCAGTTTCCTCCCACAGTCCAAAGACATGCAGATTAGGTGCATTGGCGATCCTAAATTGCTAACATATAAAATAGTGATCAGGCTGAGGCAAGTAACCTTAAGCCAGTAAGCTTAACAGCTGACATGTGTAAATTAATAAGCAATTATTTAAGGAAAACATTGAGCATCACAGGGCAAGAACAGATGTATTAGTAAATAGTCGGCATGGGTCTTCAGATAGGGGAGGTTGTTTTTCAATAAGCATATGATCAGAAAAGTGCAGATGATATTTACCTTGATTTTCATAACACTTTTCATGGGGTACCATGACAGGTTAAAGTAAAAAATTGTGAGTTTTAAGGTGTAGTGAGCAAATAAATAGTACAAAATTGGGTTAAAATGCCAGAAGCAAAGAGTTATGGTGCGAGGAAACTTATGAATAAGGTGATGTTAAATGTGCTAGACTGCTGTTCTTTTCATACTTGTAAATTATGGTTGGTTAAGCTTGCAGATGATATTGAACTACCTAGAAAAGTAGATACTGTAGATTCAGCAAATTTATTACAGTGGGACCTACAGAGAACATATGCTTGGGAAGATTTTTTTAGAAGATGACATTTAATTTAAAACACAGTAAACGTAAAGTATTGTGTATAGGAACCCAAAATATTAGATATGAATACCCAGTGGTATGTTCCAAACTTAACAGTACAACTTATGAGAAGGACCTAGGAGTTGTAGTTGACTCTCACTTTCTGCATCCAAACAGTGTGCAGAAGGGATACGAGGTGGTTAAAAAGACATTACTTTATATAGCTAATGTACACAGTGCAAGCTACAGGTAATAGGTTAAGATTAGGGCTGGACAAAAATAACAAAAAAAAAACTCATTCTATCCAAGTTTTGACAGATGACATAAAGCCAATGATAAGAAGAACAGAGTCGTGCCGAACCAATGTGGCTGGAACAGATTTATAGCCACATTGACGCACACAGAACTGGGCTGGCAGCAGCACACATGCTAATTTTGGGTTGCAGTAGCTTTGCATGCCAGTACATCAGAAGTGGGAGGGAGAAAAAATAAAGAAAATGGAGACAGAAAACACTAATGAAACCTCAAAATTCAATGTTACTGTGGAAGACACCAATAGACACAACCCAAGGCTCAAAAGAGGAGGACATTGCTGAAAAGGAGGGTTAGAGGAATCCGGTAGTGTGGAGAGATTTTAGCTATTTAAAAAGTCTGACAAGTAGCAGAGTAACGAGCACTACAATTTGTGCCAAAAGCATGTTCCGACAAAGACAGTTTAATACTATTATTACTAGTATAATACTAATGCTATTCTTGATAAATTTCAGTCGGGTTTTAGAACAAATCACAGCACAGAAACTGCACTCGTTAAAGTAGTAAATGACTTGCGAGTGAATGCAGACAGAGGCCATTTATCTGTTCTCATCCTCTTAGATCTGAGTGCTGCATTTGACACCATTGATCACAACATTCTTAGAAATCGCCTTAGTCAATGGGTGGGCCTCTCTGGCACAGTCTTAAATTGGTTTGAATCCTACCTGACAGGGAGAAAATTTTTTGTTAGTTGTGGGAATTACAACTCGAAGACACATGATATCCGATATGGCGTTCCACAAGACTCTATCCTGGTTCCGCTGCTCTTCTCAATCTACATGCTTCCGTTAGGTCAGATTATCTCAGGGCACAACGTGAGCTACCACAGCTATGCTGATGACACACAGCTGTACTTATCAATAGCACCTGATGACCCTGATTCTATTGATTCACTAACAGAATGTCTGACTTGTATCTCAGAATGGATGAATAGTAATTTTCTCAAGTTAAATAAAGAGAAAACTGAAATCTTAGTGATCAGCAATAATGGATACAATTAGGCTATTAGAAATAAACTGGATACATTAGGATTAAAAGTCAAGACGGAGGTAAAAAGCTTAGGGGTAATTGTTGACTGTAATCTGAATTTTAAATCACATATTAATCAGATCATTAGGACAGCATTTTTTCTCTTAAGAAACATAAATAACGCTTATATCACTGAAAGATACTGAGAAATTAGTTCACGCGTTTGTTTTCAGTCGACTAGATTACTGCAACGCACTGCTCTCAGGACTACCCAAAAAAGACAAATCGTTTGCAACTAGTGCAGAATGCAGCTGCTAGAATCCTAACTAGGAAAAGAAAATCCGAACACATTTCTCCAGTTTTGATGTCACTACACTGGTTACCTGTGTCATTCAGAATTGACTTTAAAATTCTGCTTATGGTTTATAAAGCCTTAAATAATCTCGCCCCATCTTATATATCGGAATGTCTGACACCTTATATTCCAAATCGTAACCTCAGATCCTCAAATGAGTGTCTCCTTAGAATTCCAAGAACAAAACTTAAAAGAAGTGGTGAGGCGGCCTTCTGCTGCTATGCACCTAAAATCTGGAATAGCCTGCCAATAGGAATTTGCTAGGCTGATACAGTAGAGCACTTTAAAACACTGCTGAAAACACATTACTTTAACATGGCTTTTCTACAACTTCAATTTAATCTTAATTTAACTTAATCCTGATACTGTATGTTCAATTTCCTCATAACTACTATTCATGGTGGCTCTAAAATCCGTACTGACCCCTACTCTCTTTTCTGTTTCTTTTTCCGGTTTCTTTGTGGTGGTGGCCTGCGCCACCACCACCTACTCAAAGCTTCATGATGCTCCAACAATGATGGATGGATTAAAAGGTAGAAGTCTATGACCATCATAATCCAAGCCATTCCGCGAGAACCCTAAATCCAAAGAGGACGGTTTCATTTATGTTAGGTAGAATGCCCAGAGGGGACTGGGCGGTCTCATGGTCTGGAATCCCTACAGATTTTATTTTTTCTCCAGCCGTCTGGAGTTTTTTTTGTTTTTTCTGTCCCCCCTGGCCATTGAACCTTACTCTTATTCGATGTCAATTAATGTTGATTTATTTTATTTTATAAATTGTGTCTTTCATTTTTCTATTCTTTAATATGTAAAGCACTTTGAGCTACTGTTTGTATGAAAATGTGCTATATAAATAAATGAACATGTTGTTGTTAATCTTTAGAGCATGCACAATGTAAGAATTTACAGTCCCAAAACCAAGCAAGTGTTGCACTAATGGGGATTTCTTGTGCTTTTCTTTTTTTGCTATGGAGCATACAATGACCACAAATGAGTGAATGTCAATTTTGTTTATGTTCTCCTTTGTTTACATGTGTAAGGCTGCTTGAATTTGTATTGAGGATATATACAGAATGTTTTTGTCAATTTGTGGTTTGATCCCAACCATTTAAAACAGTTTAAATCTATACAAAGCTAAGGATATGGTACAGTGGTATTTTTGAGATTTTATTTTGTATTAATACTAATACTACTAATACCAACTGAATTTACTTTGTGTTCTCCTGTAAAACTTGAAAGTTTTAAGATTTTAGTTTTATATTTAAGAATTAAGATTTTATTTATTTGGAGTTGACAAACAAAATTTAGCATATTCTTCTATAAAGCTTAAAAGCTTCTGACTGGTCAGAATTAATATTTTAGTTTATTATATATACTTTATTTACTTGAAATACAATTGTATGATTTTCTACAGTACAGTTCAACTTCTGACAGAAAATATTTAAACTTTTAAAATTAACCCTTTGATATCTTCACATCTCACTTTGGAGGACAGACAGACAGACCAATCAATCAATTAATCTTTTGCGGTGGGCTAGCACCCTGCCCGGGGATTTGTTCTTGCCTTGCACCTGGTGTTGGCTGGGATTGGCTCCATCAGACCCCCATGACACTGTTTTAGAATATAGTGGGTTGGATAATAGATGGATGTAAATATCAATTTTAACCAATATGGGGAAAAATCCATCCTATCACCCATCCCTAGCTAAGATTAAGCTATAAACAGCAAGGCCTCATCTGCAGTGCTGGTTTTGGTCTCTGAACTGCAAAAAAGACAGAGGGGCATTAGAGTAACACCATAGAAGTGCAACTGGACCGATTCCAGGACTACAAGGTGTCAGCCATGAACAGACAGAAAGATTTAGAGAGGACATTCTTGAATTGTTAAAACTTATAAAGGAATTATGGTGAGCTTTCAGAAACTTCTTTATGCAGAGTATCAGAGAGAATAAAGTTGCCAAATAATGTGGTAGATAGTAGTACTTCGGGGACCTTCAAAACTTGGCTTGTCATTTTTGAGAAATTAGGTGAACAGCACTGATGACCTGTTCTAATATTTAGATGTACGTTAGTCTCTTACAGCATTAAATTAAAATATTTTAAAATCTCTACTAGAATATGAACAAAACTAGAATATATTGTTACCAATCAGATGCCACTTAAGTTGTAATATAGTACATTTGCAAACATATTTTGGAGAGTCTTCTTAGTTTTCTGCTGATACCATTGATATAAAATTAAACTATTGTATACATGCATGAATAATACAACAAATATGCTAGCATTTTCAAAACTAAAAAAAAATTATATAACCTTTCCAATGGTTTCCACCACCTTCCTTCTCCATATTCTTGGATTAATTTAGCAACCTTTGGGGAAAAAAGACAAGGTAAAGGAAATTTAAACAGGATATTTAGAAGAAAGTTGATGAATACCAATAAAAAGTTATTTTATTAAAACTGCTAAAATTATTTTGACTTAAATTTCAAAAATGTTTAACAACTAGAAAGTCAAAGAAAGAATTCAGTTATATCGCAGACAACATATAATTATTTAAAAGGTTTGTTATGCGCACCTACTACAAAGTGCATTGAAATTTGTTCTCTCTGCCAACCTACAAATTGTCACAATCTGACATTAATAGAGCAATTTTGAGAGCTGTAAACACAAAATGTTTTAAAAAATTAAAACATATCTAGTAGGAGTGACGTTTCCAGGCAAAATCTTTCCTAAAAAAACAGTACATAATTGCAACTGACACATGAGGTGAGCAAAAAACTGGGCAATGGACAAGGGGCTAACTAATGAATGAAACACATTGTCTAAAGAAATACAATACACAGTTTGTACTATATTCTTTAACCTACAGTATATTAGTAAAAAAAAAAATGCTTGCAAGTTAACCAGCTAAGAATTGCATATGATATGTTGAAGATGAATTGGAGTTGCATAATATACACTGTGTGCACAATTATTAGGCAAGTGAGTATTTTGACCATATCATCATTTTTAATGCGTATATTCCAACTCCAAGCTGTATTAACTTGAATGCTTATTGGATTTAAGCACGTCAGGTGATGTGTATTTGTGTAATGAGGGAGGGTGTGGCCTAAGGAGATCAACACCCTATATCAAGGTGTGCAGAATTATTAGGCAGCTAGTTTTCCTCAGGCAAAAAGGGCCAAAAAAGAGATTTAACTGACTCTGAAAAGTCAAAAATTGTAAAAAGTCTTTCAGTGGGATGCAGCACTTTTGGAATTGCTAAGATATTGGTGAGTGATCACAGAACCATCAAACATTTTGTTGCAAATAGTCAACAGGGTCGCAAGAAACGTGTTGAGAACAAAAGACGCAAATTAGCTGCCAAAGATTTGAGAAGAATCAAACGTGAAGCTACCAGGAACCCATTATCCTCCAGTACTTTCATATTCCAGAGCTGCAACCTACCTGGAGTGCCCAGAAGTACAAGGTGTTCAGTGCTCAAAGACATGGCCAAGGTAAGGAGGGCTGAAACCCAACCACCACTGAACAAGAAACATAAGTTGAAACGTCAAAACTGGGCCAAGAAATATCTGAAGACAGATTTTTTTCAAAGGTTTTATGGACCGATGAGATGAGAGTGACTCTTGATGGACCAGATGGATGGACCTGTGGATCAGTAATGGCACAGAGCTCCACTCCAACGTGGAGGTGGGGTACTGGTATGAGCTGGTATTTTTAAAGATGAGCTAGTTGGACCTTTTGCATTGAAGATGAACTCAAAATCAACTCCCAAACCTACTGCCAGTTTTTCAAGACACTTTCTTCAAACAGTGATACAGGAAAAGACCATGATTTTATGCAGGCCAATGCTCCATCACTTGCATCGAAGTTCTCACTGCGTGGCCAGCCAGTAAAGGCCTTAAAGATGAAGGAATAATGACATGGCCCCCCTTCCTCATCTGACCTAAACCCTATCGAGAACTTGTGGGAACTTCTTAAACGCTAGATTTACGGGGGAGAAAAACAATACACCTCTCTGAAGAGTGTCTGGGAGGCTGTAGTCACTGCTCCACCAAAAGCTGATCGTCAACAGATCAAGAAACTGACAGACTCCATGAATGGAAAGGCTTATGACTGTTATTGGAAAGAAGGGTGGCTATATTGGTCATTGATTGATTGATTTATTTTTTTTGAAATGTCAGAGATGTTTATTTGTAAATTCTGAGGTGTTTGTTTATTATTCTCACTATAACAGATGAAAATAAACAAGTGAGATGGGAAAATTTTCATTTTTCCTTTAGTTGCATAATAAATCTGCACACTAATAGTTGCCTAATAATTGTGCACACATATGTATTCCCCTGATGATGTTCACACTCACATTTCCGTTGTGAAACATTCAGGTTTCAGGTTTATTAACATTTTGGATTGACTGATAGCACTGTGTTTGTTCCATATTAAAATTAATCCTCAAAAATACAACTTGCCTAATAATTCTGCACTCCCTGTAGTTAAATCATTTTCTCAGGTAAAAGTTAAGACACAAATTGAATAATAGCATACAACTCTACAATGGCATGCACAGTAATACAGAATTTAGCCCCAAGCAGTCTGTAATTAATAAAATAAACTGAAAAATGACTGAATATTCAATTCAAATATTTAGACTATACCAATGGCTGAACTGTGTACAAGTACTAAATAAATGGAAAAATGATCATATCTGAAGATAGTCATGGACACTTAAGCACTGAAAGAAAGAAAATGAAGCTTTTCGATGATCCTCAAAGTTGTTTGAATATAAGATCATATTTAAATATTTATTCATTTATCCTGTTCATTTTCTGAAAAATGTATTTAGTTCAAGGCTACAACCATAGGGAACACACATACACTCTACCCTCACTCGCATTGCGTCAGGTTAGAGTTTCTAATTTAGCACTTGTCTTCAACTTTTTTTTTTTAAGTCCAGTAAGGAGAACTGGACTTTCTACATAAGCTGTACAAGCTTTCTCTTACTGTTTCCCTCTCCAAAGATCATTCAGTCTTTTGGCTACACCTCTTCAGTCTGACTACTAAAGACAATGTATTGTACTCCAAGAATGCCCTTTTATTTAGCCATTTATGTCATTGTGAAAACCACGTGGCAGTCAGTGATGATGAAGGAAGAGATTTAAAAGTTAGTTAGTTGGTCATTTAATCCTGGAGAAATATGTGAATCAATTGTGAAACTTAATTCAGCTTCTGCGTTTTTTCTTTGGAAGGTTTCTATGAAACCCTGTAAAAGATCACAAAGAAAGATCAATGTGGTTATGATCAATGGGTGTGAAATGGTCTAACACAGGATTTAGAAGGTCTTCAGTCTTAATGGCTTGAACATGCTTCATGAAATGATCCGCAAGTGATCTCTCAGTTTCATTTTAAAGATGGATCCATCTACAGTAGTACAAACTTCTTGCTCATAGTTCATTTCACAAAGCATTGTCTTTTGGAACATGAATCACTTGTAGCTTTGAAAATATATCAGGTCCCTCTGGAAAAACTATTAACTGTCCCCACTGCCCATTCAAAAAACATTCACTGATATTTCCTGCAGAAACTATCTTGGCAATCTATAGTCATGTAAACAAAAGTAAGTAAATCCCATGAAATGTTTTTCTTTAACATATATGGACATATCAAAATTTGATCTTCATTTAAATGGTTTCTTTACAAAAAAAGTGGTGTAATTAAAGAAAGAAAAAAAAAAAGAAATCGACTTTGCAATAATTCAATCAATAAAGAAAACAGCTACAAACTTCTAATAGCTGGTATTGCTCCTGCAGAAATAACCTCAAGTAGATATTTCCTAAAATGGTCTGTCACCCTCTGACATTGACTGTAAGAAATTTTCCGGCTCCATGGAGAATTCTCTTTGCTGCATTATGTTTGCAGGGATTCAGACCTAGGCTTTGACTTGGCCTTTCTAGAATCTGCTATTTCTTTCTTTTCAGCTACTCCTTGGTGGAGTTACTGGTGTGTATAGGGTCACTGTCATGTTCATAAGTCCATTTTTGGCCGCACTTTAATCTTCTGACAGATTGTCTCCTAGTATCCTCAGGCATCCTCTGGAACAATGAAGAATTCATAGTGGATTCTATGATGGCAAGCTTCCCAGGCCCTGATGCAACAAAGCAGCCTCAAACCAAAATGTTTCCACCATAGTGATTAACAGTTGATCTCAGGTTTTCTAGGTAAATGCGGTCTTTGACCACAGAAGGAGAAGACAGGTTTGGCAAAAACCAATCTCTGTGATTGCACGAGAGCATATTGTTCCAGAAATGCCGGTCTTTGGGGCAAGACTAAAATTTGCCCATGAATACAATGTTCTTTCCGGACAGCAAAAGTTTCCTTCTGGCACACCTACCAAGTAGATCCAATTTGTGCAACCTCCTTCTAATGACAGACTTCTGCACTTTTATCATGTGACCTACAGGTAAATACTGCCTCAGATATCAAAATCTGGTCTTCTTGGAGACTTATCAGTATTTTGTATTCTCTCAAGATGGATGACAGGGTGCCCTGGCCTAAACAAGCTGGTAGTTATTTGAAATAATTTTCCACTGGTACATGATCTTCTGGAAAATGGAATGGTTGATTTTTCAGTTTTTTGGAAATCTTTTTAATTATACAACTTTTTTTCTGAAGGCCACAGAGAACTGTTTCCATCTTGAGGTAGTGATAAATGTACGGGTGTACTTTATCCTCATGCACAAATTGCATTTATGTTTATTTAAATTATACAATGGACTACAAAATGTAGATGTGGCATGATGCTTATGATATCACTTATTTATTGATACTGTTTAAATGACAATCAAATCTTGTTAAAAGGAGGAAAAAATTAATGACTGCACATAGTGAGAAACAGGGTGATTGACTGCAGATAATTTCACTCTCTCCTTCTATTAATGTAAACGTTTTTCTTTTTCAGTCTGATGAAGCTTACACAATTCAAATTCTGCATCTCTAACCCTTTTGCAGCAAATAAATTAGCACTAATGTAACCATTCACTACCATCACATTACAGTATATTACTACTTTAGGCACACACCCCCCACTGGTATTTTTTTATCAACAATACAGACAAGATTACTAGAAATTAGAATTAGATACTTTGCAATGCAATTATCTTTGGTTTCAACATTACTCTTACAAATATAGATCAATACCTCATAAGAATACTCAGCAATCCAAAAGAGATTTTTTGAAACCCCGACAAACCCCCAGCTGTGTTGTGTGCTGAAACTCTGTTAACACAAGCAGAGCTTGCTTGTTAGTTGTCAAGGTAACCGCAGGTTCACTGCTTTGCTGCGTAAGGTGCCTGTCCGTCGATGGTTGATGAAGGAACCAGTGTAATCTGGCCACTGACTTGGCCCTGTCACTGCTCGTTTGCAGGGTCTGTGTGTATTAAAATGGTAGCTTCCATTTGAATAAAGACCCTGACTGTTCCGGTTTTAAATTTTAATAAAGTTGGTTTACTTGAAGGCTTTGGACTCTGTCTTCTCTCGGGTGAAAGACAATAACTCGTACGTCACAATGTAAAAATAGATTTACTAAAAATGGTAGCTTTTATAGTAATATTTTATCACATTAATGAACATAAATGTCTGCTCAAAGAGATTTCCATTAATAGACTGATGCATCGATTATACTTTTTTTTTTTTTTAAAGAGTGTCTTCCCCAGGTTATCTTCAGGACTGCCTCTACAGATTCCTTATGTAGGTTTAAAATTTCCCTAACCCTGATGGTAGTTTTCCTAATTTTTCTTGCATAAAAACTGAAATACGACATTATGATCAATATAAAAGAAAGTTACTCTACATAAAAAAACTACATACTTTTGTTTACTTCGACAAAATTTCCATCCTGAATAACACATTTTGTCTGAAGATTGCACAAACGTAGAACTCCGTTCAAGCAATATGTAGACATAGACCTCCTACTGCCTGTATGGGATAATTTCTCTTATTGTTATCTGTCGATTCTTGTTAAGAGCTAAACGATTTTTCTTCCTTGTTGCTCTAGGTAGGGGTTCCACACAGGCAAACAGAACTGAACTGGTCAATGATATCTCTACTGTCATCTTTACCATGCTTAACCATTCTCTGACAGCGATAGTGCTTAAATATCATTAAGTTTTACATGAATATCTGCTGCAGGGATTTCCTCCTTTACAAGGAATTCAAGCACTGTACAATAATGACATTTCCTTGTCAGCCATTTTCACACGAACTATATACTGTACACACACAACTGAATTGTGATAACAATTTCTATTCCAAGTGTGAGATGAAGGAAACTGCTAGTTATACTGTACATTTTAGTTCTGTCAGCCATTTCTTAGTAATACTACTGTATGTATACTACTTTTAGTGCTTCCTTGGTCATTTGTGGTTCCTAGGACATAGAAAGTGAGAAAAAGAAGCTTAAAAAAACCAAAAAACAAAACAAAATAATTATTCAAGGTTTGCCAAGAGAAACACTAGGGCTGGAGTAGGGTAGAATGGAATCAGGAATACGAAAGTAAGGACAAATTAACATCAAGAAAACCCATGAGCTAAACAAAAAACACTCAAGTTAAATGATCTAAAATAAAAAAAGCTCATGGCTATACTCTAAAGCCCAGTACTATACAGATTCCTTTATGTTGGTGTAGGCAAATGTTTTGACGAATTCAGAGCAATGCTCAAAACACCAGCAATAGCAATTTTAGGGAACATTGATTTTGCTAGGACATTGTTCTAGTCATAAACATAACACTGTCTCTAAACAAATTGTTAATATCAACTGACAGGCTGGTCATTGCAATTATTAACTCGTTGTAAATATTTGTATGTGTTCGTTTGATAAGATTTACCAATGTCTGAAAATATACCTTCTCAACTATATGTTCTACCACATGCTGTAATGATACCATGTAAACAGCATGCTTGCTAAGCCTTGGAATCCTGAGTAATGTGCAAACTGTAGAAGCAAAGCAAAGAAACTTTAGCAAAACTTATTTAAGTTCACAATTGCACTGGAGTTCAGTTACTTTCAGTTTCACTCTCACGGCAAAAGGGGATGAAAACATTGCACAAACAAGAAAAAAAGAAGAACACAAGATTCAAATTTAATACAAAGGATGGCAATAGGAGCTGCATATCTGGAAAATTACTCAGTTCTGTTTATTGCCTAATACAGCTGACTCAGATTATTGTAAGGATTAAAAAAACCACACACCACAAAAACTGTACCAGTCAGCCTTAACTTATCTTTAACTACATGTACCCTTAAACTTATCCTTCTGCCTAAAGCTGTGATAATATGTCCTAAAGCTTCGGACTTTATTGTTGTACTATGGTACAACAGGGGACTGTATTTACCTTGTATGGTGAAAAACAAACTATCATTAATTACTAGGAGTAAAAAAGGGATATTACTAATGAATTGATTAGATAAATACACATCTAATATCATACCTTTGTCTTATGCAACAATTCTGACATTACTCAGCATATGGAGGTTTACTGAAGACAGGAGGGGTTTTACTGTACATCTGACCCAGCCCCATTCCACAGCACCAACAAGTGCATTTTACTTTTTGTCTCACCTAATGATTAGGCTGAAATGCAGGAAAAATAGGTTTTGGTCAATCTGCAGTAGTCAAAGCTACTGGGAAACTTCTCTCCTTCTAACTTCCTTCTTTTACAACTGTAAATGGCACTCTATACACTTATTTGTGCACAAACCCAGTCACATCTGACATTCTGCTTTAAAGAGTGGCGTTGCCAACCAAACTCAGCCATGTGCAAACTCATATTCGTGAAAAGCAAGAATCTGAACACATTCATGCTTAACCTCTCTGTGGTAGCGCTACAGGCTCTGCCTATTCATATTGGAAAAGCTTGGTTTATTTATTTTTTGGAGGACACCACATGGCAACTTGCACTAGTCAACTATAGTATTAACTTGTTAAGAATACTTGACAAGGGCCAAAGTATTAGATAGTTCTATGAGAAGCATATGAGCTGCTAGTACCTGTGCCATGGGTCAATTTTCCCACCAATACTTTATGGTCTAGAAAGTAAAACAGCAGCAGATGACAATGAACTGCTGATCTTGCTTAATAGGCGTTATTCTGGAACCATTTGTTGTCCATTATAAATTACCAGTAACGGCGGACTGCACGATAACGTGCAGTGAATACACTTGACTTGATAGTTCTTATACTCTCTCTGTACGTTTAGCATTCGTTTGCTCAGAGGTGGATGCGCTTGCTGCTCTTTTCTCCACCCTAGCGGCCCGCTTCTTTGTTTGTTGGTATCTTTTCACATTAAAACTGATTAAGTCAGTTTGTGTTGCAATTACTTAGTACGTTTTTCTTAATTTTTCACTTAAGCTAGCACTGAAGTCTTCAATCTGCCTCAAGAATGATTTAAGATATGAAGAGGTAGGGGAAGTGACAGCGAAGATGGTAGGGATGAGAATGGCACCCAGATGCATTTTCTGCACGGCATCCCTGCTGCCGAAAGTTGATTCTACAGTAAGATCATAGAGGTCACATAGGAGGTGTACCAAACAGGTCAATTGGTGAAACGGTTTTTAATCTACAGGCTATTTAAAATCCTGGACACACCGACAGCTGTGGTAGCGTATTATATAAGAAGACAGCACTTGTATTATATCAAAAGTCTTTGAAAAGGGACAATAGAGTTGATCAGCAGGTAATGTTGTCACATAAGACTTAATTATGGTCAGTCTCTAGACCAATATGCCTTCCCATTTAGAGTGCACACATCCTTCATTCATGAATTCTCTTTAAGACCTCCAGGGACACCAATTTCAAGCCATTGTTTAAAAAATTTTGGTAAGATTCACATCCCCTTATCCAAGTGTGTTTGGTTTTTTTTTTTAAAGTTCTCCTATATTCAAACAGTCATTTTGTCTAGGGCATGGAACTGTGTAGCATCTGTTTACAGGCTGTTGTAATGAAAGCAATAAACTGGGTGTCCTGAGATTACGGGAGCAACATCCGTCACAAGTTAGCTGTAAACAGTGCACCAATTGAAGGGGATACACCAAAAAAAAATCTCTCTAAAATTGCATTCAATGTAATAACAATTATACACATTTAAAATACATACATCACCCAAGAAATAATTTGAAATTGGAAAAACATCTTTCATATTATCCTCACCAAGTCCCCTAAAAGGGACACATCACCTAAAAATAATTGTTACATACCCCTTATAGTTTGTAGTGGTGACCAAGAAAAAAAATGTACTTTTTCTAGAAAAAGATAAGATTACATGAAAAAACATTTGAATTGAATGGGACCCAACAGAGGCCGATGCTGTACAATGGCAAACGATGTGAAAAATGCTCATAGGGGGGAAAAAGAAACAATCACATTTGCTAAAAATAATACTTCTGGAAAACTTAGCATATTAGATATATGGGAAAAACACATTTCAGTAATTCTGTGCTTTTGAATTATTATGCAAGATTTTCTCTCCTTTATCTTAGCTTTACCTCCAAGTAACCAAATATTCTCAAATGATGTAATTATGTGGCACAATACCTGTGACAAAACTTCTTTTGGAACATTTTCTTGAATGAATCTCATGTAATCAACAGTAATTTCAAGCAAAGATGCAGTGTCAATCCTAGTTCTGTTTATTTTTGGGAGAAGTGCACGTAGATGATCACAGTTCTTCTTAATCTGTTGTCTGCAGTATGAAGAGAAAAGAAAAAAAAAAAAAAAAAAGAGGTGAAATATAGCTTTTATTAAATGGTCCCAGAGTCCATTTATTCAAAATGCTTTTGGTTTTTTTAGGCTTTTTGTGTACAAAAGGTAAAAATCCACATGTATTTTTACAAGCTTACATTGCCCTGTTAGTCATTAGAACTGTGACTTTCCCTGTTATAATGGACTGTGGACCTACCCAGGGGTATATTTTCTCCAGCAATGCTGTTGACCGTTTTTATTTCCTCTGATAGCTAACCATATCACAGCTATAATACAATTGGATTTACACTATATAGGAGACTGCTTTCACTTAGTACAGGACTACATTAAATTAGTCTAATCATATCAAACCTACACACACTTCACAACAAGGCACCTCTGGGTGCAAGCCTAAGCAGGGCACCATGAGGCCACTAGTTAACAAGCCATAGCAGTGCTGATCAGTTCAACAGCAGAGAAAATTTCAGTAGAAAATTCACTGTTTGGGATCTTTTCATTGTTCGATTTAGATCTTAACTGCAAAGCACTGTGAGAAAGCAGTCAAGTTAGGCAAATCAAAAGCCACTTACACTACCCCTACCACAGACCGTCGCTACAGTTCTAGACAGTTAACAGCATGTATGGCAGAACCCACTTGAAGAGTAAAGCATGCTTTAAAATGAATAAACATAAAAATTGTATTCTAGCCCATTTTCACAAACACACTGTTGGGCACTAAGTGGTTTATTCAGTTCATTTCAGTTTATTTTTATAGAGCATTCCATGTTTTTATAATTTATTTTAAGAGACTCGGACGATTTTCAGGCTTTCATGGAGTAAGGGTCGAAAAAGAAATTTTGCATATAGTTATATTGTTATACTATTTTGGATTTTAATCAATGAACTTAATCCATGAGCTTGTTCCCATTTGTCACAATGGATTAATCCAGGAGCAGTGAATACTAGAAGGCCTTACTTTTTCTACAACAGTTAATAGAAAATAGAAGAATAAATAATACAAGAGTCAAATTAGTATTTTGGAATATCAACAAACAACTTTACTGAAAACACCCACAATTTCCAGATTCAAAATTAAAATATCATGGTAGAGTATCTTGTAAAAACCAAAGTAAATGTAAAATACTTTTTTTCAAACAGGAATTATTATTACATTAAGAAAACTATTAAAAAATATTTCTGATGGAAAACTGCACTAATACATGGAAGTTACCACATGCCCATTTCCACAATTAGTATCTGTCTTAAGTAGCTGCTGATTTTACACAATGCAAAGCAAAAAAAAAAATAATGTAACTACAGATGCAGCAATGTTTTATTAAAACATGGTATCAATATTTTTAAAGGAGAAAAACAAAAGTAGACCAATTGTGCAGACCCTGACTTGATACTGTGATGATCTCACAGGTGTAAACTTGCAATTTATTCTGAATGACAGGACATACGATACCCTGCCAGTGCCTACAAGACACCTCCAAAAGTATAAAACAAGTCTGCCTTCAACCTGCTTACCTCTTGCAAAGATAATAGAGGTTAAGTAGCCTTCCATGAAGTGCCATCCAGTATTTTTTTTGGTTATTTTCATTAAAATGGAAAGGGCTTAAAATAAATAAATAAATAAATAAATACAGAGATAGTCTGTTAAGTTTTATTTAATTGAATTAACAGTGACACCCTTGCCATGTAAATTGAACCTTCCTAAAGAAAAGGGGCATGTTAATTTTGGTGTTTTCTGTAATAGTGCTGTGATTTGAGGGGTTTTGTTTTGATTTCTTATAGCATTTAATTTGATCATTTAAAAATGATTGTTTTAATACTTAAACATATTTTGTATTACAGAGCATACAGGTGAGGAGATCCTCTCTATATTCTGTGCCAAGGCCCTTAGGAAAGGGTGGTCTCAGTATTTTACAAACAAACCCAGGAGTGACTTAGTTCGGTGCCATGTCAGATCACATTCATAACTTCTCTAACTACACGAAATACTCTGCATTATGGATGAAGTTGGGCATGCTGTGGTAATCACATTAAGTTTCTGCACTCAGTAATTAGGGACTCTTATTCTTCTCATTATGGTGCATTAAAAATAATAAAAATGTAAAAATAAACAAACATACCGTTAGATCTAAACAGAGATAAGCTAAATTGAGGTTATGTTCATATGGTGGCTACTGGAGAGTAAATATATCAAATTTAAAGGAGTTTCATATAACATCACACAGTTAAATGAAACTTATCTGTAAATTCTATGGTCATAAAACTGGGAAAAAAAAAAAATATATATATACACATCAGTGTATGCCCTCAGAACAGCCTCACACATTAATACACAGGTCTTTTTGTGCAAGTATTGCATAAGTCATACAAGTTTCTTAAAATCTCAAACCCCAATTCTTGCAGCTTGAAAACGATAGAAATCCACATCAGCAGTTTCCACAATCAGATGCCCCTCTCCATTCCAATGTTATTCCAGAATGCCTTATCACAAAGCTCTTCCTTTTTCTCAGCACCTTTACCCTGGTTTCACCATTCACAGTTGCTCCAATAACCTTCTACACAGGAATTGGTACGCCAACTTTACATTTTGTTCTGCAGGTCTGCCACAAATCCCTTTATGCTGCCTTATTACACTGTTTCGTACAAGAAGTACTCTTCATAAGACATCTCCACTCAACTGACCCATAATTGTCTGTGTGTCTGTCCCTCTCTCTCCCTCATCCACATGCAACCCACTCCTGGCAACCTAACAATGCACCCACCACATGGCCAACAAGCACCAGGCAGACTGACTTGATTTATTCATCTCCCAACCATTTCTCCGGGTGGTTGCAAGGCTCCCACTTTACTTAGCATTTAAATCTATATGGCTGTATTCTGCCAGATAATGATGATGTAGAGGGTATCACAATGATGAGATACCAACTGAGACAGACCAGGAATCAGCACCCCATTGTCTGACTGGGTTTTTCTTGTGATGTCAAAGATGCATGAACTTGCATGCTTTGCTAAAATACAGACAGATATTAGTTTAGGCCCACCAAAACTGACATGCCAAAAACACAACTATTAATCATATTCAGATCTTGCATATGATGATTTGGAATTCTAGTTTCTCACAATTTCAAAATTACACCGAATTAAGAAATTAAAAAACTACTTTGAATGCATCTTTCACTTTTACTGATTAGATCAATGGTAAATCAAACAGTAATTCTGAACACAACTAATCATGTTTAGGATTAAAGGCTCTGAAGCCTATCCTATGAGAATCACACACAATGCAGGAACTAGCTCTGGAAGTGGTGCCAGACCACTCTAGGGTCCATTCTCTCATCTATGGAAAATTTAACTTACCATGCAACCTAATATGCACTACTTTGGGATACAAGATGAGTTTCGGAGCATCTGAAAACACCAATTAGTGTAAGGCAGCAAAATTAGCAACTGTATCCCCTAGATATGAATCATGCCCAGCCAAAAGATTTACAAGGAATTGGATACAAAGCCAGTACTAAAAATAATCTAAATCATGGTCAGGTAAATGGTACAGATATTCTCTGAAGTTTCCAATAAACCACAGGCAGGAGAAAACATTTCTGAAGCAAAAAAAAAAAAAAAACCCAACACCACCATATGCTTAAACATAAACCTGAAAATCCTGTAATAAAAATACTAAAGACTATGCTTTATGTGTTCTATAGCCTGTTATCTAAGCTAATATAAGGTGCAAAATTACAATGTACCAATCTTTATAGTCTTAAGAAGGGCCAGTCGAAATTAAGACAGCATTAGTTACAAGACATGAAGCAGCCTTGGGCGTGGCACAAATCTGCAGCATTAAAAACTAGAGTTCTAAACCACAATCAAGTCCTAAAATACTTGGAATGCCCACTAGAGGGGGATAAACCGTCAAACTCTGCTTAGCCATAAAAAGGGCAACAAAGAATCTCTACAAGCAAAATTATTTTCAAAAAGCTCTGTTAAAACTGCAGCTCCAAAGAGTACAAAAGGCACAGCAGGGGATGCCTGAAAAGGCAAAGACAATCCAGGGACAAACAAATGCCAATCACAAATCAAAGGAATGGTCTAAGAACAGAGCACACAGGTAAAAATCTGAAATAATCAAAAGTAATAATACAAAGGAGAACTCACCACAACCATGAGTGCATACAATAAACTGCAAGGGATTGTGGGATTTCCTTAGTCTTTATAGGTCTGAGAGTAGTCCCTTGCTGTGATATGCGGGTGGTCCTGCCTCTTCAAGATCCACCCATAAAACACAAGGAACAAAGCAGAGTACACATTGGCATAAATAAACTACATAATCAACACTATTAACATAAAAAATTGAACAAAACATGATGTTTGTACCAATGCAGGATGGGGGGCTACGGGACCTTGGCTGAGAGCTTGACACACAAAATCCATTTATGCATACTCTAACATGGGGTCTAAATCAATAATTAATTGAACCTACATGTTTTGTAGATAAGAGAAGGTGGTCCACAGAGGAATACAGAGAATTTGTGAACCATACACATACCAATTCACGTAACAGCTTTGAATTCAGAACCCATCATACAGCTACAATAGCCACTATGCCAACAAAATGCCCCATAGAATTACAATTTCATTAAAGTTAACCAGGTTTTCCATTTCAACCATGTTCGGTCCATCTAGTGCCAGACCTGCATAATTCAGTTAATTGGCTATGGGGATTAAGATGGAACCTGACATTGAGTGCATCCAGCTGTGAACAGGGTGTTAGTCCATTATAGAACACACAGATACAGCCATGACCAGAAAATGACATTATGCACACTGTACATAAATATTTTCTATAACCGACTAGCTTTATGAACATCACTCACCTTCGTCGTTGCTCCTTTACAGAATGAAGAAGAGCTTCCACTTTGCAGTTAATTTCTTTGGAGGGGGAAATAAGATGCTCACTACTCGCAGCATGGCTTAAAGGTTTATTACTAGTTGAAAAGAAAAGAAACATCTTTTAAATGCAGTACTACCATACAATTTTGGGGAAAAAATCCTGCAGTTTTGTTTAGCACGTGAACCAATTTCAGCACAAGAAAGGAATAATGACATACATTTTATGAATTACTGATTTTGTAGATGTTCTAATATACTAATATGGTACTGTGTTTCCACATTTCATAGAAGTCACTCTTTAAGAAGAAAATCACAATTTGTGTTTCTATTAAAAAGTAATAGTCTACTATTTATCTACTATCTAATAAAACACTAAAGTCTGTGTGTCCAGTCCCTCAGAGCAATCTGATTGGTCAGCTCGGCTTTGATTTTATTGGTCGGTTTGAATTTGGTGATGCAACAAAAGAGGAAGTGCAAGTTTGAGATGTAAAGGTGTATATGGTTGAGAGTTACCTTTACAGACAGAAACTAGAAAACCAGAGAAAGGCACCTAAAAAATAATGACAGTCTAACAAGCAGACTTTACATGAAAACAACCGAGAAAGGGAGTACAGGTAAACAGAGTTTCAGATACACAAATACAGTGGAAAGGTACTGAAAATACATGTAGAATAAAAGGGTCAGAAACATACAGAAGAATATGCATCTTCAGTAGCTGGTTAAATTAGGAAAGATTTTGATGGTACTACCACAAGAGAAATAAGGACAATACTCAATCTGAAACTCTGGATTAACAGTGAAATCCATTTCATTCCCTTGCATATAGAGCAGCCAATACAAAAATTACCTCATGGACAGTGGAGATCCACAGCACATGTGGCATCCAGGATATTACTTACCATAAGAGCAACGTCTCCTCCAGGATGGGCACTGATGCCTCCATGTCAGACAAAAGGACTACCTTCTGTGCTCACTTTGGTCTAAACAAACACACACACACACACACACACACACAGCTATAGTTTCTGCAGATGAACACATTTTCATACTGTACACAGACAAAAAAAATAAAAAATAAATAAATCTATAGTGGAGTAGATCCTTGAGGAGTGTGAACACTTCCAAAATGGTGGGTGCAGACGGGGTTCCCAGCCACGTACACCAGGGCATGTGCTAATCAACTAGCAGACATCATCCCACACACCACCATTCTGCAGGGGCTATGAATTTTACTATCACGTATCAAGTGTTTTCAGTGTCGGTCCTGGGGACCCCCTTCGGCTGCAAGTTTGTTAAAACCAACTTTAGTTTTTCATTGATGACTAGCCTAATTATGTGAGTCATTATTTTCCGGTTACTGCGTTTCAGGGTAAATGCAGAAAATACCCTGATGAAATTGTGAGAACTCCTCTTTAGTGGTAGTTAATTTCTATTTCAAGTAGGGCCTAGTGCTTGGCTGTGCTTTTTACTAGTTTGTTTTGCCCTACACCAACTATTTGTCCCTTGGTTACCATTTTTAGTTTTAAATTTCATGTCTTGCTTTTTTTTGGACTGCATTTTGTCTTTTTGACTATCTCCTGGTTCTACTTTCATTCTCAAAAGTAATCCTTGGGTACACCTTATATTCCAACAGGTACATTCCAAATGAGAATTTAGCAGCGAAGCTCAGAATAAATGGACTGAATGTCATTCAGTGTAACTGGATCCACAACATTCTAACTAGTAGAGTCAGGACTGCATCTATAACAGTGTCAATTTGAATGCAGGAGCACCGAAGGGCCGTGTGCTCAGCTCAGTTTTTTTTTTTTCTGTTTATGCAAGACTGTTTGTGACGTACTTTATAAGAAAACTCTTCTACCTCTGAGTTGATGAGTATGTAACAAAAGACCAGTTAATATGATTACCTTTTCTGCTATTTACAAGAACATAGCACTGAATGTGAAGAAGGCACAGAGATTAATTTTCAATAAAGCCAGGGTAAAGCAATTTCAGTCACATTTTCATGTAGTTTCACAATGCTGGTTTAGTACCTGTGACCATTAGGGGGTGTAACAGAGCCCCAGACAAGTCCCAGGATTCAAGTGAACGCTTATTTAATAAAATAGCTTTAATCAGGCTTCTTCACTACAAGGTTTAGAAAAACCATAAAACTCTTCTCTTTTTCCTCCTCCACTTCTCGCCAGTAAGCGTTGTCGTTTCTCCATACCCAACTACCCACGTGATATCGAGGCTCCTTTTATGCCAGACCTGACAGTACTTCCAACCGCATGAAATTTCCCCAAATAAAGTATTTCCAGGTCAAGTTTAAGCTTCCTAAAGTGGAAAAAATCCTTCCGTGCAGTTCTTGTGGTGGTACCCATGGAACCCAGTAGGTCTGATTCCCAATATGTAATGTGGATGTGTACAAAGGTGCACCAGTCCAGGGATACTTTCACCTAGTTTAGGAGGACAGATTTTCAAGGTGATCTGCTCCCCTGATAACCGAGTCCACCCATTATACTGGCATCCTGCCCAGGTAAGGGTCTTCTGTCCAACTCCACCATGAAGCCAGACCATCCATGTTGCTATGCCAGCCTCCTGGCTAAGTGAGGGATTGTGGTTCATTGTGGCTGGGATGCCTGTCAATTCCTGTTGTCTATCACATTCGGCCTTAAGAAATTTAGTGATGCAGTACTTTTTTTTTTTGTTACCAGTATACCATGCGACACTAGTCTTGGCATGAGCCATTGCCATATTAGTGTCATGTAGTCAATAAGTACAGACTCCACTGTGCATTGGTACAAGTTGGAAAGATTAAAAAACATCCATCACCACCACGGATTGTTCAAAAATATAAAATGTGGGAAAATGTGAAACACAGAAATGCTAAATTGGGGCTCGGCTGCATTAAGCAACCATATGTTGCATGTGCATGAAAAATTAAACCAGTTAACAAAATTTTAAATGACAGTAATGTAAAATTAAGTTAATGTAAACACATACGTTCTGTTATACATGTATGTAAACACATTAAAATGTACGAACGTGAAAATTTTGCAAGCTGAAGTGCAGTATTTTGTTACCAGACTCAGTCCTTAAGCCACAACATCCCCATTGTTGAGGAAAGTACTCACCAAAAGGCACTCTCATTTAAAGAGGAAGCATTGCTTTTCAGCTTATATTCCTCATCAATATAATGAGCTGTTATCCTCAAGCATGCTTCCATAGTTCTACTCAACCACAAATTGGTTGTAAGTGCTACTTGTTTCAGATCCATTTTGATAATTGTCTGACATTTGGAATAAAGTAAAGGCAATGTTACTTCAGAAAAATAATTGCAGGAGTGCCCAATTTTTCACATCCTGAATGTTGACCTTTTTTTTTTTTTTTTTTAAAAAAGTTTTGTTGTGTGGCATTTTAATTGGAGGCTAAAATTTTGATAAATAAAAACGTGAGGACTACAGTTATCAGACTTGGTTTTCAATAGCTGAATAAAGAAGTATTACTTGTTTCTGTTATAACTAACACTATTGCAGACAACTTGGTGCAGCTTGTTTAGTTTTTATGCTCTTTTTATACTGGAATATGTGGTTGAATTTTAAATGGCTGTATAAATGTTTGTGCAGTACACAAACCAGTTTTTTTGTGGAAACTACTGCAAACAAAAATGAAATACATGCACATTTTTAAAAGAGGTTATTGGGGACCAGATTCATAAAAATGTGTTTAGCATTTAGCAAGTGTTTAGTCGTATGATGGAAGTTCCTCGGATTTATCAGAGCTCTTGTGCATAGGGAATGTGTCTGTGCCAGATTACAACACCCATTTGCGGTTTAAAGCAGTTTTTAATTGGGAAAGCTTAATCTATGAGAGTTCAGCAGTACTAAATAGAATGCTGTAATCACTTTCCACAATTATTATACTGAGGCAATCTTAAATATACTGTAATTGTGATTAATATACAATTAATTGTGCAGCCCTAGGTTGAGAGACTTGTTCAGAGACACACAAGAGGTGGATATTGAACAGGCATACTTGTAAATTAGTCAATAATTTATACAAGGCCACACTGTCTACAAAATGATTTCGGCATTATGGATTTATGGGTTAAAAAGAAGCATGATCAGATTCCTCACTTATTCTTCCAAGTAAGAACAGCTTCAAAAAACCATTTAAAATTGATGAAACATTTAATCAGAAAGTGATCAAAACACAACTGCATAACTTGAAGTGCTCATGTGAGTTTTTTCAGTCATTTTCTAGCCAGTTTTCTAGTTCAGAGGAGTGGTAAAACCAACTACAGATGGGTGCCGGTCTATTAAAGGGCAGTCACATACTAAGCCATTATACTTCATTAACCTAAAATATACTGCTCAAAAGAATTAAAGGAACACTTTTTAATCAGAGTATAGCATAAAGTCAATGAAACTTATGGGATATTAATCTGGTCAGTTAAGTAGCAGAGGGGGTTGTTAATCAGTTTCAGCTGCTGTGGTGTTAATGAAATTAACAACAGATGCACTAGAGGGGCAACAATGAGATGACCCCCAAAACAGGAATGGTTTAACAGGTGGAGGCCACTGACATTTTTCCCTCCTCATCTTTTCTGACCGTTTCTTCACTAGTTTTGCATTTGGCTACAGTCAGTGTCACTACTGGTAGCATGAAGCAATACCTGGACCCTACAGAGGTTGCACAGGTAGTCCAACTTCTCCAGGATGGCACATCAATACGTGTCATTGCCAGAAGGGTTTGCTGTGTCTCCCTGCACAGTCTCAAGGGCATGGAGGAGATTCTAGGAGACAAGCAGTTACTCTAGGAGAGCTGGAGAGGGCCATAGAAGGTCCATAACCCATCAGCAGGACCAGTATCTGCTCCTTTGGGCAAGGAGGAACAGGATGAGCACTGCCAGAGCCCTACAAAATGACCTCCAGCAGGCCACTGGTGTGAATGTCTCTGACCAAACAACCAGAAAAACTTCATGAGGGTGACCCAAGGGCCCCATGTCCTCTAATGGGCCCTGAGCTCACTGCCCAGCAGCATGCAGCTCGATTGGCATTCGCCATAGAATACCAGAATTGGCAGATGCACCACTGGTGCCCTGTGCTTTTTACAGATGAGAGCAGGTTCACCCTGAGCACGTGACAGAAGTGAAAGGGTCTGGAGAAGCCATGGAGAACATTATGCTGCCTGTAACATCATTCAGCATGAGCAGTTTGGTGGTGGGTTAATGATTGTCTGGGGAGGCATATCCATGGAGGGTCACACAGACTGCTACAGGCTTGACAAAGGCACCTTGGCTGCCATTAGGTATCAGGATGAAATCCTTGGACCCATTTCCAGACCCTATGCTGGTACAGTGGCTCCTGGTGCACGACAATTCCTGGCCTCATGTGGTGAGAGTATGCAGGCAGTTCCTGGAGGATGAAGGAATTGATACCATTGACTGGCCACCACACCTTCCTGACCTAAATCCAATAGAACACCTCTGGGACATTATGTTTTGGTCCATCCAATGCCACCAGGTTGCACCTCAGACTGTCCAGGAGCTCAGTGATGCCCTGATCTGGGAGGAGATCCCCCACAACACCATCTGTCATCTCATTAGAAGCATGCACCAATGTTGTCAGGCATGTATACAAGAACACAGGGGCCATACAAAGTGCTGCGTACAATTTTGAGTTGCTGCAATTAAATTTTGGCAAAATGGACTAGCCTGCCACAATTTTTTCACTCTGGTTTTTGGGGTGTCTTTGAATTCAGGGCACTGTAGGTTGATCATTTTCATTTCCATCAAACGATGTGGCATCCTTTCGTTCCTAACACATTACCCAGTCTATATCAGTATAGATATCCAGGAGGATTTCTTTTTCCCATTGAGATCTGATGTGTTTTCAAAGTGTTCCTTTAATTTTTTTGAGCAGTTTACATATACTTCATACAAGAAAGAAAAGCTAAAGTAAACCTGTCACTATACAGCCTTCTGCAACAAACTAAATTTAACAAACAAAAATTTGATTTGAATATTTCTCTACAATACTTTAACATTCTTGTCTCTATTAAAAATGGATTATAATGCATTTTAATATTTAACAATGCAATTTTATTAATTAGGGCAAAGATTTAACCTCATCAAATAAATTCTGAGGTGTTACCCTGTCAGTCTCCTACTGCCCATCTTAAGCATACAGTTAATACTACAAGGCCACACCATCATCTCTAAAGTATTGCAAGATTAGCTTTGCATTATAAAATACTTGATTTACAAGATCATGAATTTTATTTGAAATGGGTTTCTGTACAATTAATGAGGAATATGGAGCACAGAAATGAATGATAAGACAATTACTACTTACACCACCACAGGACGCAGCAGAGTTCTACAGATATGAGAACACCAGTGCTGTAAGAAATCTACATACGACCTCAAAATGTTTATAGGACTACATCTGTAATTTATCTTGGTGATACTCGCAATTTAAGATGCCAGAAATCTCTTTAAGTTAGAGGTCTTAAAATACAGTAGCACTAGATTTGAGAAAAATTACTTATTGAAAGGGAGTCTACTGCACTGACTTTTTGTGAAAGGTTTAAAAATAAAAAAATGCTGTATTAGTGATAACATTCAGAGAAAGTAGTATTTCATTTATTGCATTATTATCAGCTTGATCAGTGCAGATTAAAAAGTGGACTTGTTTTTTTCCCCAAATTCTGTTTTTAACATTTTTATATTATTAAAACGAATAATTATACTGCACATTTTCTATAAAAAAAATATGATTATTATACGTCCATCCATTTTCTTAATGTTGTACTCGGGTACTATGATATTTGGGTATTGCAGAGAACAAACTCTTACTTCAGATGTTACTTTAAAGCTGGACAGGTTTGAACAGATGAGTAGAAAAAGCAGGAGGACTGGAGATTTTTGTGAATGTGCAATGATGAAAAAGGGAGCACAGTATAATTAGAACTAAATTTGTGATCCAGGCTTTGAATTGCAGACTGAATTAGTCCATATCATTTCCAGGGAAAGTAAGTTGCATCATCTTGGATAACTTACCAACCAAAATTATTGAATCTGTACCAACGTCTTCTTGTTGAATCATTCTAAAGACGTATTATGCCTATTCCTTTCATGGACACTGCTATACCCAAATATTAGTGTCTTTAAATATAAACCTGTGGCATAAACTGAGCAGGTCTGACCTCAACTTACTGCCACCTACAAACCTGTATTGCATTACAACAAGTTTAAAAAGCTTCAGAGCAGTTGAATTCCTCACCTTCCCCCTACACTTTAACCTTCATTCTCTATTTTCCAGCAAAACCACATTTTTTTTTTTAACTAAGGTCTTAAAAATGGACAGACATGCGCACACACACTGGCCTGTACTTTTGCCCAGTTTATTCCCTTGGGAAATTCAGCTTAAAGTATGACTGGCTTAAAAACAAAACACACAAATTGATAATTTGCCTAAGATACATTTTTGGATGAAACAACAGCAACTGGACCTTGTAGTAATCTGCCGAGATAGAGCAATAATAATGGTAGATCCAGCCACACTAAAAAAGCTCTTTTGAGCTTCACAACAGATGTTTGGCTACATTTAGTATTTAAAAATTGATAAGGGAAAAAAAAATTAGACAAAAGTAACTCAATCTGTAAACATTTCAATTTGGAGGTATTCAAAACCATTTGTTTAGGCATCAGTTGTATCAGCATCAGTTGTATGGCGGCCATGGCCAAAACCTGTGTATTTAAAAGTTTCTACATACAAGGGTCAATCTAGTTCAATACATAACACATATCAAGTGTTGTTTATCAGGGTTGGGCTTGGCCCCTTAGTTCCAGTGAATGGAACTCTTAATGTTTTGTGGGAACAGTTTAGAGATGGGCCCCTTCCTGTTCCAACATGACTGCACACCAGTGCACAAAGCAAGGTCTATGAAGAAATGGATGCACGAGTTTGATGTGGAGAAACTTGACTGGCCTGCACAGAGCTCTGACCTCAACCTGATAGAACACCTTTGGGATGAATTAGTGCAGAGACTGTGAGCGAGTCAGGCCTTCTCATCCAACATCACTGCCTCACTTCACAAATGCTCTCCTGGATGAATGGTCAAAAATTCCCATAAACAAACTCCTACACCTTGTAGAAAAGTCTTCCCAGAATAGTGGTGGGAATAGGATGAAATTAAATTTCTTGTGTGTATAAAAGCAGGAGTCCCAATATATACAATTCATTCATACACACACAACACAGTAACTTGCAAATACATACTGTATAATATATTGTACTCATTGGCCTGAGGAGACAGTAAAGTAAGAATTTCATTGTATTACATACACAATGTACATATGACAATAAACTCAAGCATGTTCTAATAGAGCAAGCCCGCACCTTGGGGAGGGGGACAACCATGACACTTGTCAGGGGCCCGAGCTAGATAGGGGCCCACCCTTTAAGTGACGTTTTAAAATATATGCACATATTTGAAACACGAAAGGGGCCTTAACTCTGTCAGCTGCCTGGGGCCCAGAATTTCCTAGGTGCGGGCCTGAATAGAGAGGCATCTCTTCAATTCAAGAGCTCAATCCCACTTGAACATGCACATCTGTCATGCACAAGAGGAAGTGGTTGAAGCTGTAAGCAGCATAGGACTGAATGCTTGAATTGTGGATTATGAGTAACTAGCAATTTTAGATTTTCTTCCTGGATGTTTTGATATAGTTTATTGCTCCCCATTGAAACTCACCGAATCAATCAATTTTGTGATATTCATTCTCCAATGGAATTGGAGATTAAAAGCTTCTCTTACCCATTACTATAAACATGTAATACATAACAGATACATTTTTGGTTGGAGTATTCTATTAAACATTTCACCTTTCTTACAGAGTTTTCAAATGAAACATGATAAAAATATTGGGACAAATGATAACCACCAAGTCTATGTGAACTATGCTGCACAGCTAAATCTTAAGTGTAACTCAAATATCAAATTAGATGTACCCAAAGCAATACATTGTGAAAATATTAAGAATTAAAAAATATCTACAAAACCATTTTTCTTTTTACTTGATAAAAATTATTAGTCACAGGTTTTTGCAGTTTTTAGGTCTTTTTTTTTCTTCTAAAGAATGTTTGACAAACATCAATGCAAGCTTGCAGGAAAATATTCACAGTAAAAAAAGGAACTGAAAAAAATTAGACAATATGACAAACCTTTTGATGCATTTAGACCTTGCTTCACAGAATTTTGAATCCTTCTGTACAAGTTTAGTACCCACAAATGAAACTTGTTTTTTGGGATTTTCATTCATATCTAAAGAAAAAGAAAATTATAAAAAGAGGGAAAAATAACATAATAAAATATCTGCTTTCAATGTTCTACATGTACAGGTTTATTTTTATTAATAAAAATACAAAATAGATTTTTCATTGGTTTGTTATTGAATATTACACAAGATTTGTGCCTTTTAGTTTGGTTATTTGGTCAAAATTACCATTAGTGCTCTATTGAATGCTATTCTAATTTGGGTGCATTTGTCTGGAAAGGTTTTGCTCGCTTATTATCATATGAATATTGCAACACTGAACAACACCTAAAAGGAAAAAGATTAAGTTTTTCTCCTTTGCAGTTATTGTTTATCTTTACAGTGTGATATTTAGTTAAATAATAAAAAAAAATAAAAAAAAAATGTACTGGCAAATGTGACTTACATATATGTTTGACACACAAAGTAAAAACAGTAAGGAAATTTAGTATGGTTAAGTTGCAAGGTAATTTGTTAAAAAATTGAAGATGAAAAGAAGAATTTTAAGCTGAATAATTTCACAAAAAAGCACTACTTTTACTTTCATCCAAAAGTATAAGCTTTACAACTTCAGAATCCAAGATTTCATCTTGCTATTTGGATTTGGAAAGAATATAGTCTTTAGTTAAAATGAAGGGATCTCTATTGTGTTTAAAAGCTGCATCTCCACAGTTGTCTAGCGCCATAATTTGTATTTGGACAGTTCAATGTCACACTGCATCCAAAGGTCCTGCTTGTGTTTTTACATGACGACATGTTAAATTACAAACTTCCGATATTAATTTGTTAACAAGGATTAAGTACCTTGATGTACTTTTCTTGTGCAGTATTAATGCAGAGTAAATAGTAACTTGTTTACCTTAACGCTAAACCACTAAAACCCACACACTTTGCCGTTTTCAAGTTTATATAGTTTTGCCTTGTCAAATGTTCACTGTGATTTCACTTTAAAATAGTGGAAACAGACAATATTATGTAAGCAGAGTCTACACAGTACTTTGCAAGCTGTGCTACCATATAGTAGAAAAAATAAATAAATAATATATATATCTATCTCACATAGAAGAGAAGGTCTGTGATACAGTTTGCATATTTCTAGCTGGAGATCCACAAAGGGAGAAAATGAATCACGTGTATTATTTTATATTATATATATTAGTACATATAGATACATATACACATACAGTGCATACATATACATATGCGGCTATTTCAGCAGTATCACAGCCTTCAACCAGCATGCTTAATTGACAATGAGACAAGCTGGGGTGGCACAAAATACATGCAAGCTTGTATGCATGACTTTCTACTGCACAATATCAACTAAAAGTGGTAACACAACTAATTTCACCAAACATGGCAGTCAATACAAAGAATTTCAAGAGTTACTTATTTCTGAATTACAGAAACAATAATAAGTAAAGGCCTGTAAACTGCTGTATTTAAAGTAGGGATGTGACACTTTTTGTTACAGGCTAAAACTGTTTTTGTAGCCAGTTCAACGTTTAATGGATCAAGATTGGGGTCTACAATTATTATTAACCCCACCGAAGACTACTTTTAGTCTGCACTGTTGCTCCCTCAATTTTTAATCCTATGCCATTAGGTGTGTAGTCAAAGCACGTTAGATCTGATAACATGTACAAATCAGCACTTGACATTCTTAAACTTATTTAAATTACAAATATGGAACGGTGCAAGCTGAAGAAATCCTAAAGTTAGCTGTGAGCAGCATGGTGGGTAATGAACGCCCTGAACCTTACACCACAAGACTGACAACTATTCCCATCACTGTCTCACTGTTTGAGCCTAGGTAACTCATGTAATCTGCCTGTATGTTAATAAATCTAAAATATTATGCATGAAAATTAATACATTTTTTTATAAAGTATTTGAATGTATAACAGCAGAGGTCTGAAACTAAACATTTAATCTCATAATCAAAAATACCGGTGGAAATAAGGGGTTGCAAGTTAAACACAATAGTAAGGAAGCAATTTTAAACGCTAAGAGTAACGGGAGTCTGAAACAAATTACTGAGACACTAAATCAAAATCTTGGTTAGCTCTTAAGTAGTATCTGGATGAGACACAGAGACAGCTTAGCTCGATGGCCTGAATGGTCTCCTCTCATTTGTTAAATGTCCTGTGTTTTTATGAAACTAGAAAATACACCATATAAAAATGACTTGGGAGATAAAATGGACTTGTTCACTGTCCACATCCAAAAGAAATGAGAGTAAAGAACCAATTAATAAGAGTAATATGGATGTTAGAACATTCAGCACAATGCAGGGAGTACAGTTTGGCTTGGTTATATACTGTACAACACACTAGTAAAAGAAAGAGCAAGGCTGGGAGCATGAGGCCTTTTGGCTTTCATAATACAAAAAAAGACATAGAAGCACTAGGGAAAGTCCAGAAATCAAAGATTGACTTCAGGACTGCAATGTATGAGCTATGACAAAAAACTGAAAGAGGAATCTTTTTCTATTTAAGCTACTGGAGACTGAGAAGTGATATGGTTGAAGTAGCCAAAAATTATTACGTTTTTAGGGTCAAATGGATTCTTCAACAAGAACACTCTTGACACAAATGGAACCCAATTACAGGGAAATTTTGTTGAAAAATTAGGAAACAGATATTCACACATAAAACTAAAGGAACATAACATTTGTCAGCTAAAAGCTTTGTCACAGACTATGAGTTTAAGGACCCTCTAAATGGGTACTTTGGTTTAATAAAGTGAACAAGCTTGGCAAGCAAGTTTGGATGAATGGCCCGGTGCTCTTTAAAACTGTTGCTATGTAAAACTCGTAAACAGTTAAAAGATATCCCGACTTAAATAAGGAAGTCAATGAAAAACATAACTTTTAAATTCAGTGTGCTTTTTCGCTGTATAAACCAAAGAATTAAAGCTTTAAGCAATTTGCAAACGGACAGATTTTTTTTTTTTTAATCGACCAGGTGTTAAAATACAAACCTAATTGAAAGGTTTGACTTTCTGATAGTTGTGATCACAGTCTATTCAAATCTGATTACCCCCTCAGTTATAAATCACAAATGCCGCTTGAACAGCATTCCCTTTCAAAAATTGTGTCAGTCAAAGGCTATTAAATCACATTTCCCGAAAGGCGTTAATACACCAAGACCACCACTACCCAATCTACAAGTCTTACCGTTTGTAATAGTGTTTTAAAGTCGGTCTGGAGTTTGTTACACTCAGAATAATAATTCTCGCGAACGTAAAGAAGGCACGTGGAAATGTGCGGCCGAACGACCTGCCAGTTCGCCAGCGGCACGTGTTGATCAGCGCCGCGCCGCTCTGCTGCAGCTGCTTTTAACTGAGGCGTCCGCTTCAGCACCGGCAACAATTGACCCCAGCGCGCCGTCCACAAAGTCTCGTGATGGATCAGGACTGTGTCGCTAATTAAATCATTGACAGATCAGGGGATGCGCTGTAATAACATCCGAAAGCCTTGAGAAATAAATCAAATGCATCGTAACCATCTAATGTTGATGGGAAACATCGCAAGAATCACCATAATGAAATTTCAAGGTTTGATTTTATTCCTTTATTATTTAACATGCCAGCAGACTGATTGGACTGATTTCTGCTGGGCAGCCGATGTCTGTCCAGGCAAACAGAAGCCACTACCTGGACTGGCCGACAGTTTTCTCGGGGACCGAACTCTCAAGGCAGGTTGGATGAACTGGAAGAGGGCATATGGGGAGAAAATGGACATGCAGTAGGTAGGGAATTTAACAGTGAATCGATGTGTTTACTAATGTTAGGCGATTTTATTAAACATCCATCCATTTTTTTTTTTTTTTAAACTTGCTTTATCTACGAGATTGTAGGCTATGCTGGCGTCATTGGGAGCAAGCAGGGACGTTTGGTCGGGGAGGCAGGTGACATAATTATTTGATTTCTTTTCAAGATAACATAAAATATTTGTCCACTTGTCTGTGCAATAGGTTTTGTTTTCTGTATGATTCCGATAACTTTGATAATTTTTATAGTCCAAATCGCTGAACTGGCGCATTTCCTGATCCAATACTGGGGAGAAACGCGAGGTGCTGTAGCAACGACCCTCACCTCACCATGGACTGCGCAGTCCGTTACACACCGGGTTGATGCATGCAATTGGCGTGTGCCTGTTGCTGTTTCTCTGTATGTCACCAATATAATGTTTGCAGACACGTTTATTATACACCCTGACTTTCCACAGTCTGGCTAATATCTTTAATGAACGTGTGTGACATATTTGGTCTTGCTGATCGGACATAAACCCGCAGTGAAAAGGCACAAGGTATGGCAGACAGTACCGTACCACCCTGAAGGGGGCGCATGTAACAACAACAACAACATTTATTTATATAGCACATTTTCATACAAAAAAGTAGCTCAAAGTGCTTTACATAATGAAGAAACATAAAAAGACAAAATAAGAAATTTAAAATAAGACATTAGTTAACAGAGAAAAAGAGTAAGGTCCGATGCCCAGGGAGGACAGAAAAAACAAACAAACAAAAAAACTCCAGACGGCTGGAGAAAAAAATAAAATCTGCAGGGGTTCCAGGCCACGAGACCACCCAGTCCCCTCTGTGAACCCAACAGGTGCTTAATGCATTTTAAGATTTCTTATTGATATTTTCCGAAGAACATTTGAGACTTTTTAAAATGTATTGTAGATATTTAAAAATGTAGAGGAACATATTTTGAGATTTCTGGAAACGAGTTTCAGGTAACCTAAAGAATAAGTTCGATATTTTTCCAAGTCCAAGTTTATTTTTTCATAAACATGGTATAGGCATTTCCTACATTAAGTTGTATTCTATAGTTAGGCGTTTTTATATAAATAATAAAAAAAAAATCTTGCCCACTCTAGTGCTTTACAGTGAAGGCTAATGGGGCACCAAAAAGTAAAAGCCTAAAAACTTGCAGAGCGGCAAAAGTTTCAATATAAGAAAACATGCTCTCTGTGTTTCTGATGCATGTCTCTGACAACACACAGATTAGGAACACCCACTGATGCAGTGCATTGCCGCACCCACCACACAACAAACCAACTCAGGATCCAAATTAGGACCCGAGTGCAGCCATGCAACGGGTTATGCCTCAGCACCACACCCATTCAGATGGAGTGGAACAGTGTGAGGTTTTTTATGGTGGCTGGACAGGATCTGGAAATCATTTTATCACATTCCTGGTACCATTTTTCATATGGCAAAGGATACCTATTCTATTTGCTTGAGTGGGTTATCACATAAATAGGGAAGTAAATTTTAAAATAAAACGTGGCACATAAAGTTTACAATGATTTTAGTTTTTAAAAGTTATATCCCCCTTCCCAAACACACACACACACAGGTCTGAACACATGCCAGAGCCCTTAAAAAGAAAGAAAACTTATGACTTTCACAGTCGCAGTGAGGCATCGTGCATACTTATTGCTGTTGGTATAAAGGAGCCCCCACAGCATTTCTTGACACCCTTCAGCTGAAGGATTCATTGGCTGAAAGTTAGTGTTTCAGAGAGAGGATGTGTAGCATTGTCCCTAACGGCACACAGTTTTGTTTTGATCCTCTCCTTCTCTAATGACCTCTATGGGGTCCAGAGTGTTTCACACCTGAGCCTACCCTTTTTTTTTTTTTTTTTAACTTTTGGATTTGGTGGGCTTCTTTTGAAGTGATTTTACCAGCCAAGTGCATCACAGCAAAGCTGTCTTAATGTATGGGTGCTGGTTGGGGACCCCAGGAGCACAGGGGCCCACAATGTTTCACATGTCTCTGTATGTTTCGGTTTTGCTATCAAAACAGGGGCCACAGTATATTACTTTGGCTGGGGGCCCATGCTGCTGCTAAAATGGGCCTGCGTTACAGCATAGAAAATGTCACTGGCCGTCCGAGAGTTGTAGAAGATGTGAAGGATGTCGCTTCACACATTAAAGGAAAACGGTCTCTTAAGGAAAAAAGAGCCTGCCTTGTCATTTCTTGTGTTATTCCACTGGGATATGAGACCAGTTGAACCTGCTGTGAACCCCAAGTACTAGAAGGAGTGCACCACCTCTACATCCACTCCATAAATAGTGACCAGAGGCTCTTTGTTGCAGCAAAAGTCAATAACCAGTTCCTTGGTTTTGCTGATGTTAATGTGCAGACAGTTGCTTCAACACCAAGAAACAATACCACATCTGTGAAATAACTTTGACTTGAAAAATAATAAAATTACCTTTTAATGGTGTATGTATTTTCTGATCACTGCAATTCACTTGAGATCTCTAAATGTTGATTTGTCTTGCCATTGTAGGTCTTTTTAACTACATATTGATTTATGCATGTATTATTTTAATTGTTTACTTTACCAGCTTTAAACTACAGTTGTCACACCTCTTAACAAAAGACAGAATGAGGGTGTGGATTTCTTAATCTAACTCCAATTTATTAGTATTCAAGGATTACTTTTAAGTTATGAAAATTCTAAGTTATTATAATATGAGTTACCATAGGCTTACTACTGTTTGCAAAACTATAGGTTTATATACTGTTTGAAAGAAATACAGTAACAGCTAATATTCATCTTTTATATGTAACCTTGGAGGTTAAATGCTTTTTCTTAAGATGTTTTAAAATACTACATCAGAGGTTAGTCAGCTTGACTTAACATGTATTGTATTTAATTCAAAGCCTAACTATTTTCTAATTATGAATATTCAGACTGTGAACCTCAGACTGAGTTTCCAGAATATGTCCACAGGGAAAAGGCATTAAACCTTTTCAGCTTTAATACTCAAGACAGCAGAGTAAAAGATCAGATGTGGTTTACAATAATTTAAAAATGTATTACCCAGGAAACTCAAAATTATACACAGTATTAAAATAATAGAATAAGAAACATATGGTGGATAATGGCTAAGAACACAGACCTGTTCTGAGAGATTGTCCTAGAATCTTCCAATGACCATTTGTCTTATATGTGATATCACTAAACACCAACCGAAAACAAATGCCATATGCAGCTGAGACAATTGCAGATCAATAGTTAGCAGTTAGAATGAGACATAAGTCTCTGACTCACAGTAATGTGCAACTAATAAATTTGACTCTTGATGACCGAAAACATCAAAACGGGGTTCAATAAGAGTGTTTTGGGACCAAACAGTTCTTCCTGAGAAAGACCAAAGGTGAAATTGAACTGTGCTTTATCTTCAAGAGAGCCTTTTCTAAGGATAATATATTTAATAGGCTTTAATTGCCTAGGTTCCCGTGGTGGTTTGTCTAAAGCTCATCAGGTGAAACCAGTTCTCTCACTTTTCAATGTGTAGATAACATTACTGTTGATACAGTGCTTAGGATAGACATTTGCACTCCGGTCATTTATAATGGGTCACATACTAAAAATATTTTCCTGTTAATACTCTCCATTATCCTGCAACATTTGGAATTCCATTTCCTGCAAGGAAACAGTATTACACACCACTTGGGCCCTTAAGTGGTCACTAAGCTTGTTTATACACACATATACTTAGGGTTATTTCCTGGCATCAATGTTCACAGACACAAAATATGTTAGAAAATGAGCATATAAAAAGATACCTAAACATTGCCGAAGATGAATTGTGCAAGAATGAGTTTGGTATTTTTCAAGTCCAGGTTTTTACTTCACAATCTTGGTATGTGTTAATTTGCCACATTAAGTTGTGTTTAAATGAATAAAATGTGCTTTTGAACACAATTTAAGAAATACATCTCTCATACTATTGCTTTTTGTAATGTAGGTGAAGGGTACTAGTATCCTAATCGGGGGTTGGGGGGGTTTAAAATTCACTGGTTCTGGATTCAACATAGAGTACCAGTACCTTATTTTAGCATACCATTGAGTACTGACACCTTTTCCTAAATCTTCATGCGCCCCCATCCACACCCACTCAGCTATTGACTGTCAGTGTATCATGATAATTGAAGTTTTTATAAAACTGGTACTTATTTTTAGCATACCTGTGAGTACTGACACTTTTTACTGAATCTTCACATGGGGCCAGTCCCCACTCTACAACTGTTTGCCATAAAGAGTACCGCCAGTATTTTAGTTCCACTTCTAGCACTGACCAAATGCGTCCACTTTGAAGCAGTAAATATTTTAAGTAAAGATTTTGTTTTCATGTTTCTGAGACATGCTTGTGGCAGTCAGAGCAAACTTGAAATAGTACATTTCCAGTGGTACTATTTTCTCGAGGTAAGGATAGTTTTTTTTTTTTGTTTGTCTGCTCACAACAATAACCCTCCCTTCTTAACCCCAGATTCTCTGTTGCTTTTCAGCTTGCAGCAGCAGACCACACTCTAAGAATCCCCCTAATTCACCAAGTAAAATTCTGCTTATGATCCTACTTTTGCTTCTGCAATTCTATTTCTTCAGCAGTGTGTTGGTGCACCCAAGCATGTAAGAGTATTTTATGCACATAACAAAAAATCTGAACTGATCACACTGCATTATAATTTTAGAAAGAGCAAAGCCGTTTGCATGTTGTATTTTCTGTGGAGTATCAGGTACACGCATGATTTTATAAAAAAAAAAAAGAAAAAGAAAATGAAAGGCAGATTATGTGATAGCCCAACCACAATGACACAGAATGAAGCACCACAAACCAATGAAAGGGTGAGAATACTTTTGTTAATTAGTCTATTTCTAAGACTAACATTTTTGTACATAGTTCTTTTGCAGCAGTTATGGGGTGGTGTCTTCTAGGATATGCCTTAATAAGCTTTCCACTTTCATAATTTGGAACTTTTGCTCCTTCTTCACTGCAGAGTTTCTCGAAACCTGCCAAATTAGTTGGAAAGCATAGCTGGACAACAATTTTCAGTCATACTTAGCATTGAATTTGTAAGTCGAACCCACACCCCTGCAGTAAAAGGCTTCCACTAAGGAGGACAAGAAATTAAGTATTCCACAGCTGATAATCTTTTTAAAATGGCTGAGTCTCTCAAACAGGTTTCACTTTTTGCTTTTTTCATTCTTAAAAGACACAGACTGTTTTGCAATAGGTGTGCAGTCTAAAGCCCTGAATCAAAACCCTAACATTTTGGCTTGAAAAATGGATGTATTCAGAAAGTTTTATTGCTTTTTTCGCATTGGGACCCTGATACCTATTAGCTGCAAGACTTGGATTTTTTCCCAATTTATAACACATGCTTCACTTTAGAATGCAGCTGTATGTGGCAAATTACTATGTACCATGATTAAGAAATAATTTGACTGCCCTTCAAGATAGGGAAAGTTACAGTGTATCGCAAAGTTATTCTGTAATAATTTCAGATAGGAAACTGGTATGTACATCTGTTTTTCTATAATATTGATAGACCAGCAGACCTACAGAAAGTGATAAGAAAACATAACTTTGTTTTAATTATGAAAATATAATCGGTACAGTCCCCTAAACATATTGAAAGTGTAATTGTATATCACATTTGCAGAATAAAAAATAACATTTTATTAAAATGCACACCACAAAAGTGGCAAATGTGTAAATTGCCTTTGTTTATCTGTGTTTAGCTTTAACTGGATCATTTTTATACATGGACTTGTGTAAGTGACAATTTTTCATTCTCCCTAGAATAAGTGGTTATCGTTACTGTACACTTGTTGTCTAAACAATGACAGCTGTGAAGAATAGCAGTGGATCAAAGTATATTATGCGAGAGCTGACTAATTTAGTACAATCCTCTACCTTATTCATCCATGGCAGATACAACAATGCGGGTAAATGGTGGCTCATTCAACCTTCACTGTCAACCAGTCAAAACCTTATTTATTTTTCAAGCATGAATACTTCAAAATCCACAGGAAAAGCAGTTTAGCAGGATTTAAGAAGTACAGTGATTGATGATTTTCTGAACATTACAAGGACAAACATCTATTGTTATAAATATGTCCTGCTTATCTCAATTTTTCATTGCATTGTAATGTACAGAGTAAAGATGCTCAGGAAACATTAAAATGTCATTGTAATAAGAACTGACAGCCTCTGTAACAATAGACATAGTCCTTTTATGTGGAATGTTTTGAAATATTTACAAACTTAATTCTTTTATTTATAAGATACTTTTTATTTTGTGCTCCACACCAATTATTTCAGAAAATGTTACATTTTCTCTTTTTTTTTTTTCTCCAGAATGAAAGACTAATTAATAAAAGTATTCTCACCCTATTTCTAAGACTAACATTTTTATACATAGTTCTTTTGCAGCAGTAATGGTGTGGTGTCTTCTTGGATATGCCTTAATAAGCTTTCCACTTTCATAATTTGGAACTTTTGCTCCTCCTTCACTGCAGAGTTTCTCCAAACCTGCCAAATTAGTCAGGGCTCTGGAAAGAATATTCTGCAATATTTAACCTTCTATTGTCCAGTCCATTTCTTAGAGGTTTTTGCTGTGTGCTTTGGATCATTAATCTTCTTAAAAATTTAATTTTTTTCTTAAATAAAGACATCTGGCTGACTGAAACCATTTCTCCTCAAGGACTTGTGTGCATTTGGCTCCATTCATATTGATCTTAATGGAACACACTTTTCAGCTCCTCCTGTTGAAAAGCAAAAAGCTCCACTTTAGTCCCATCAGACCACATTTTTTCTCCAAATGGCTTTATATTTTTGTCACATAGCATCTAGCAAACTCCAAGCATGACTTAATGTTGGCCTTTCTCTGAAATGACTTCCTTCTAGACATTCTTCAAACCTGTGAAGAGATTGATGTCTGGACAGTTTCTCCTTTTCAAGCCAAACAGCTCTGCTACTCGGTGTTGTAGCTAGCCTTGTTGTCACTTCCTTGACAATTGTTGTTCTTCTGTTGGTTGCACAATTTAGTGTTACAGTAGACTTCATTTTGCTTCTAAGAAGCTTTAAAACCTTTGCCAGTCTTTTTGTAATGTTCTCCAGCACTTTCCTTCCTAACAACATCCACATTGTGTTGTTGTGGATTGGATCACAGTCAGCTGTCTATGTCCATATATGTTTTGATTCAAGGATCCCCTTATGCTGAAGTCCCTTACATAAATAAATAAAATCAAACCGCATAGTAATTGCATATAATCTACCCATACCCTCCCATATATTTGAAATCATCTATAGTTTACTTATAATACCTTATACAATGTAACTTCTATGAAAATAGCTGCCCTAAAGTATTTTATTTTTTTTTTTAAAGAATGACAGTCTGTATATGTTTAGTACAGACGCAAACTATCTGTACAGTATGCCTAACTACATAGTACATGTTAGCAGCAACATAACATTTTCTTTCAACCTATGCAACAAATATCTTCAATAAAACTGACAGTTTAAAATGCAAGTACTGTTCATATAGAAAATATAATTGAGTACAGAAAATAGAAATTCTCTTTCTTTCTGTGTTTCACACACACTGTGGAAGAAATTAAGATTCTATTAATATATCTAAATTTATCTTAAATTTAGAACCTCATACTATTAGAAACCAGGCAGGAGAAGAACTGTTCTATATGTCTTTTAATGTCACTTTATGAATGGGGAGCATTCTCACAGTCTATTACAGCATGGTCAAAATATTAAAGGGTGAGGTCTGTTTTATAAGAAAATGAATTTACATAACAGTGTCAATCAATACATGCATTTACTCTGGTTGGTTCATCAGTCAGTCATTTTCCAATCTGTTATATTCTAACACAGGGTCACAAGGATCTGCTGAAGCCAATCCCAGCTAACACTGGGCACAAGGCAGTAAAAAAAATCCCAGGGCAGGGAGCCAGTCCACTGTAGGGCACACACAAGGGATAATTTAGGTTCGCCACTGCACCATCCTGCATGTTTTTGGACTTTGGGAGGAAACCCACACAGACATGGGGAGAACATGCACACTCCTGGTTCATCAGCTTATACCCAAATGATATATCCTTCTATATAAAAGCGGTCGGGTGTCCTTCCGTCCCGTGAGTGCTACGCAGGCACGGAGTTTCACACACGCCCCGTCCATTTCGCAATGCACGATGGGATTTGTAGTTTCGTTTTTCCAGGTAAAAGATGATTTTCTACTCCAGACTGTGCGATTATCATCTTTTCTTCTTCTTCTTTCTTACTATATAAAAGCGGTCAGGATTGTCCTTCCGTCCCGTGAGTGGAAAGCGTACCGGTATTTCGCTTATCACAGACTTACTACTTGCAGCTTGCGGTACGAAGCGACATGATGTGAGCAGAGTTCTGGTGCTACCATCGTTCCCTTGCTTTTGTGCGCGATGCACTGGAAAAATAGACAAAATTATGTCTCTGGAAATAATTAATGTTGATGGAGTACAAATGCCTCACCGCGTAGTAAATATCAGGGGGGTTCAAAAGGGCGACCTCAATATAGAAAAAAAGTTTAAATTTCATCACAAAAATAACAGAAACTACGAGTATTAAAGTAATGCCGCTCAAATGCAATATAACCAAAGTAATGAGTTTGTATAAAATACCAAATTGATCTACATATTGAATTGCCTTAAGAAGTGGTCAACTTAAAAGTCGGTCGCCTTAAAAGGCGGGTCAGCCTAGTATAAAGTAAAAGTCAATCTTCTTTTTCTGGTTGTTCTTATACCTTTTGAGTTGAGCTACTACCCTTGAAATTTCTGTGCATATAACAACTGTCCATTCTGGTTGTGTAGGACATCTGCTGACTTTTTTTAGTTATCTCTTAATCATCCTTCAGTACATCTTGTATATTACATCAACCTTTCTTCTGGTACATTCTTTGTTTACTTGACTATCTCAGTATTTTTTTCCCAAACCAATTCTTTTATTTCAATGTATGCACTGCAAAACTACAATACTATTACATCTAAATTATTCTCTCAAATGATTGCAGACATTGTTGCTTTGGAGGAGGCTCTATAATACTAATAACCCAGGGGATATGAGAGACCAAGGAATAAAATTAGCACCACGCTGCTTCTGCCATGACGCTCAGGTCTTAAGTGGCACGACATGCTCTCAGGTGCTTTGTCCCATTTTAACCATGTAAACTGCCCAGCTCCACTTCTCTGAGTGTCAGATGTAACCCGCAATACAATACAATTTATTTTTGTATAGCCCAAAATCACACAAGAAGTGCCGCAATGGGCTTTAACAGGCCCTGCGTCTTGACAGACCCCCAGCCTTGACTCTCTAAGAAGACAAGAAAAAACTCCCAAAAAAACCCTTGTAGGGAAAAAATGGAAGAAACCTTGGGAAAGGCAGTTCAAAGAGAGACCCATTTCCAGGTAGGTTGGCCGTGCAGTGGGTGTCAAAAAGAAGGGGGTCAATACAATACATAGATCAGAACAAATCCTCAATACAGTATAAAAATACAAATTTTACAAGTACGGAGTAGAATTTAACAGTAGATGATATCACATAATACAATTTGGATTTGTTTAGATTCCTGGAGACCTCGGCTATGAAGCTGCCTCCCCGTATTGGCCATTCCACCAGCTGAAACATTGCTTGGCCAGCCAATACGATGAAAGGACCCCTCTACCCTACAATTCCTGTGATTCTCCATCAGTGATGACTTTACCTTAGGCAGGCAAAACAACTTGGCAGGTGGGCCTTGACACCAAGCGCCACATTTGAGTACTGAGAAGAGAAACAATAGGTGAGGGTTAGTAACAAATTATAACTATCATGTTACTTATGTTTTAGTGCTAGTGACTAACAACAGAGATGCAGTCTGTACAGTTAATCAGCAGCTCTAGTCAGGATATGCTAAACTGAAGTAGTGAGTCTTCAGCCGGGATTTAAAAGCTGAGACCGAAGGAGCATCTTATAGTAGCAGGCAGACCATTCCACAGTTTAGGGGCCCTGTAACTAAAAGCTCGGCCTCCCACTGTTATTTTAATAATCCTTATAATCATAAGCAGACCAGCATCTTGAGATCTTAATATGCGCTCTGGTTTGCAAGTCGTGATAAGTTCAGACAAGTAAGGCGGGCCTTGGCCATTTAATGCTTTATATGTTAACAGGAGGATTTTAAAATCTGCCCTAAACTTAACTGGGAGCCAGTGTAAGGATTTAAGAACTGGAGTTATGTGTTCATATTTTCTTGTTCTTGTAATAATTCTTGCAGCAGCATTTTGGATTAACTGGAGGCTGTATAAAGAACAGTTTGAACATCCAGTGAACACTGCATTGCAGTAGTCAATCCTACTAGAAATAAATGCATGAATTAATTTCTCAGAATCCTGTTTATTTAGAAAGTGCCTTAATTTCCCAACATTTTTAAGATGGAAGAAACATGATTTGGACAACTTTGTAATATGCCTTTAAATGACATGCTAGAGTCAAAGATAACTCCTAGATTGTGGGCTGATTCAGTAAAATTAATGGTGATTCCAACTGAGTTAAATGATGACAAAATATTGTTGTGATCAGCGTCATTCCCTCCAACAATTAACATCTCTGTTTTATCTGTGTTTAAAGACAAGTAGTTCTCATCCATCCACTCCTTTAATTCACTAACACAACTAATTAAAGACAACATTGGAGAAACTTCATTTGATCTAAATGAAAGGTATAACTGGGTGTCATCTGCATATGAGTGAAAATTAACATTATGTTTCCTAATGATAGATCCCAGTGGAAGCATGTAAAGTGAAAACAGTAAAGGTACCAGTACTGAGCCCTGCGAGGCACCATATTTCACTTTTGTGAATAATGATGGAGTAGTGTTAGTACATTTCTGTACATATTGGGATCGATTTGATAAATAAGAACTAAACCAATTAAGCACAGTGCCTGTAAGCCTTACCTCATTTTCTAGCCTGTGCAGTAAAAATGGTCAGTGGTGTCAAATGCTGCACTTAAGTCTAACAACATAATTACAGTGGAGTTTCCTTCATCAGAGGATATCAGAATGTCGTTTACAATGCGAGTTGGTGACGTTTTTGTACCATGACCAGTGCGGAAACCAGACTGGAATTTCTCAAATAACTTGTAATGCGCAAAGTGTGACTGAAGCTGATTGGTGACTACTTTTTCTAGTATTTTAGAGAAAGGGTATGTGTGGGTTTAGGTCTGACTTTTTAAGTAATGGTTTAATGACTGACACTTTTAGTACATTAGGTACTGTGCCATGCAATAATGAACTATTGATAATGTTTAGAATAGGCGCTGCAAGAACATCCATTGCACATTTTACTAGTTTTGTTGGCACTGGATCTAGGGAACAAGTAGTGGGTTTCATTTTAGAAATTAAAGTTAAGACTTCCTGCTAAGTTACAGGATTAAAATTACTAAAGTGCTGAATGCAATGTAAGACAGGGTCTGCTAAGCTAGTATGCAGTTTGTACTGTGATGCTGAGATCTGGGATCTTATATTTTTATTTTCTCATTGAAGAAGTTAATAAGGTCTTTACTGCTAATATCTGTTGGTATTTTGCACTGTAGATCTGAATTTCCATTTGTTTAATATAGCAATTGTTCTAAACAGTACCTGAGGATTTTTATTATTGTAGAATAGCATTCTGAGCGAGCTTTAAAGATAGCTTTTTTATATTTTTAACACTCTGTTCATGCAATTTGAAAGACATGTAGCTTTGTTGTTCTCCATCTATGCTCCAGTTTTTGACACTCTAATTTAAGAGCTTGAGTTTTTTCATTAAACCAGGGAGAGTTTCTATGTGCTTTGATCACTTTTGTGTTAAGGGGAGCCACTGTGTCCAGAGCATCTCTCAAGGTCACATTATAATGTGATGTTAGCTGATCTAAATTGTTTTCCACGTTTACAGTTGATGTTAACTGATCTAAATGGTTTTCCGCAATTACACTCGACTTACTCAAAGTATCTATACATTTTGAAGCAAAATCACAATCTAGATGGCACACGGTCTTTGCTTTAATCTGTGAGTGCATTGGCAAGGGCAGGACTAAATCGAATATAATTAAGTAGTGATCGGAAATAATTTAATGGAGTAATAATTAAATTTTGAATTTCAACTTTGTAAGTTATAATTAACTCTGTGTGGTGATGATTATGAGTTGGACCTTTGACAATCTGACAAAATCATACTGAATTTTAACAAATAAGTAAAACATTTGCTAAAAGTGTCAGTTTTCACATCAGTGTGTACATTAAAATCCCCTAACAGTACTATGTGATCATAAATTATAGCCAAATCAGATAAAAGGTTGATAAATTCAGTCTTGAACAATGAATATGGCCCTGGTGCTCTGTAGCACTATAATTGTGTTGGAATCTGTTTTAATATTTAAAATGAATGCCTTAAAGGATGTTAAGTCACCTAAATGTTTGCATTTGCATTTTGTTACATGTCACTCTGTTCTCCTGGCTCTCTGTGAACAATTCCAACCTCAGGGTTCAAATCGGAAATAATCTGGCCCAATGGACTGTAGCAGCTGTGTCCGTACAACCCCCTTTACCTGTCATTCATGGATCTGCTTCACAGCCAGATTGTCCTGGTATTTCCACTCTTTAAACACTGCAAACTGAGCTCTCTTTCACACTCTGCCCCCACCTTTTTGCACAACATCAACAGATCACTACACTCCACCCATCTCACAGTGCAAATCCTAACTATGCCAAGTGTTTTGTTATTGAGTGGGTGACACATGCCAAGATCTGCCCCAGTCTGGATGTATGCAGTGTGGTAAATGCTAGTTGCCAGACTCAAAAACACAATATCTTGATAACCAGGGGCTTCAGAAGCAGCTCCTTTATGCAGTGAACAATAGAATTCCTATACTCTTGCACCCAGTAACAGCCTTTAAACACTATAAGTGGAGTACTTCCTGGTGATGTCAGCTGAGATCTCTCTCTCAATTATCCTCCACCTTTTTGCAAAGCACTTAAGGGCCACAGCACACAGGCAGACTGTATCATCTTCAGGATTCATCTGACCTGTTGTGAGGCACTACATATTTACCATATATACCCGCGGATAAATTCTCCTGCAGATAAGTCGGGAGTTGATTTTATCGTATAATTTCTGATATTTTAGAATATTGGTCATATAAGTCGAATGTGGAAAACTCATGCTATTAGTCCAAGAGATTATGATTTGCTAAAGCACACAAGTGTGTGGCAATGCACTGTATCAGCATGTTCTCCTAACCTCTCCCTCTCTCTCTGTCTCTCTCTCGTGCCTACGTGACCACACAGTAATACCCAAACTATTCCGAAGCAATGTTTGCACTGATTTGTTGTGTTTTTTGTTTTTTTTATCTCAAACCCTCATACACCTTTATCGTAAGAGCTTCCCTTATCTACGATGGAGCGTTTTGATTAGAAAAAAACATGAAGCTGGTTTTAAATTAAACGTCTCTAAAGTAGCAAAAGAAATTGGTAAACATGCTGCCGCAACAAAATTTGATGCGTCTGAGAAACTGATGCAAGATTGGAGGAGGCAAGAAGATGTAAAAAAAAAAAATATATAAATAAAAAAAAAAAAAAATAGTTTCACATTTTTGAATGGGCATATAAGTCGGGGTCTGATTTAATTTTTTTTATGGGTTTCAAGACCCAACTTTATATGTGGGTATATACGGTATTGATATTTATTGTACAATAATGCAGATGAGCATAGGATAATTTTAAATAAGCACAGGTGTACCTTGTTAATGTATTTAGTCTGATTGCTTGGATACTTCAGGAATTTAAGTTGTTTAATCAAAGGAGGTAAATACTAAGTAATTTTCAGATTTAGATTCTTACATAATTCTGAAGATGACTAAGTATTTGTTTCAATATTAGTAAAGAACAATTGCTTCTGTGGTGTTATTTTCTAGGCTACTTGTATATCAACTTGTTATTCATTTATTTATAAAATTCAAATATTTGTGTGACATTTTGGTGGTGTCAGCATGGCACCATTTTATATTTAACTTTGGATTGCAGTTGCCATAGTTATGTGTCTCTATTATTGTAGCCGTGTTTATGATTGCCAATATGCTGCCAATCATATGTCGTGTGGGTCACATACCTTTCTACTTAGGTTAGTTGATGTCATGCTGCATTCAGTATCTAACCTTTGAATTACTAATTAGTTAGGTCTCTGCATTCATGGGATCTGTATTTGTGGCTTTGACAAATTGATGTCACTTACTCAGCCCTATGATGCAGTGTTAATTTTGTTGATTAAAAACAAAGACGAAAAATACTCAATTACTTTTTTTTTCTGTGATGAAAATGGAACAAAACCTAAATAAGAATGTGCCTTTAATGACAGAATCTAAGGTGAATTATTTTTAAAATCAAACAAAAAGAAAATGTTACAAACAGACAACTGGACAATGAGCGATATGAAGCTCTTTGCACATCTCTATCACACACAACACGTACTGCCAACAAATAACAGTAGTGTTATATATATATATATATATATATATATATATATATATATATATATATATATATATATATATATATATATATATATATATATAAAAAAAACAACTCAGGAATTCATCATGTCAGCCAGAATCCTGCTCCACTCCACTCCGCTATGTCAGCCAACATAATTCTTGAGTAAAAAAAGTGGTCACATATATGGACCAACTTTAATTACAAAGAACACCACAAACCTCAAGAGGCACGCCATCCAGAGGTTCATTCCAAGGTATGTAATATTATCTAGGTGGTAACTTGCTTGATGCCAATAATCTTACCTTTGGCTCTCAGTCACTCTGCTAATACTAATGCAACAAGTGTGTCAGTTTGTTTTAGGTGTGCTGCTAGTAGGGATGTTGTATCGATAGTAAGGTTGGTACTACACTCTTCCATGACTGCAAATATATGAATAACTTTGGATGGCATAATATGTGAGTTAAACTACATATGAAAAAAGCTTAAGGTGGTGATGATACAGGAAAAATGACAGAAGTTACGTCTGACAATGCTGTGTGTTTGAGAATTTCAGCATGCGATTGAAGAAAAATGCGCTTATTAATGTGGGGTGGGTGCCAACACACAGACATGGATAGGATTTTGTTATTGCCAGTTTTATCCCTTTACAAGATACTTAAACAGATTTGTGCAACTTTCAGAGTGCAATCAGATGCGCTCAGCCACAGATGTGAGTTGTAGCTGTTTAACATGTAGTGTTTGTTATAACAGATGAAATAACGGGGAAATTAATCTCTTTTAATACAGTGTCCTACACAGACCTGATAAGGGAACAGAAGCTTCACATCTGTTCCTTGATTGTAATGAGCACATCTACACATGTTAATGCACAAATCCATCCATTTTGAAACTGGTGGATATAGTTCCAGGTTGCGAGTGAAATTATTTCACACGCATCTGCATAAAAATTGAAGCATGTTTTAAACAAAGTGGTTATTTGGCTTGTCTGCTTCATCAATGAAAAGCTGCTCTATTTGTTAATCCTAACATAAAATGTTGCATTTAGGAGTTCAGTACTAGAAGTGCTTGAAGCACATCTCTCAACTTAATACGAAATGTACAGAAAAACAGTATTTCGTTATTGCTAGTTGTGGACCTGTAAACACTAAATTTGTGTTATTCATGTGATTTTTGAGGATAAATTTTAATATTTATGAGCATAATGCCTAAAATGTGAAGAATGTCATAAAAGCATTTGTTTTATTTTTTTGGTAAAATTTTGTATCAGCATAACTAAGGCCAGAAAACTAATGACAAACCAGTTTTCATGTTCAATAATCACTACATGTAGCTTAAATCATTGGTGTACGTGTTAGTATAATAGTTTAGAGGTGAAATTATATTCTGTGCATATTCATATGTTACACGACATCCATCTGATTTTGACTATTTGACTAATTCACTTTTAATAGACTAAACCTAACAATAATTAAATGACTAAAATGTAACTAAAGCTAAAGTGTAGTTTGCTCAGAAGAATAAGACTGAAACTAAATCAAATGTATTGTCAAAATTAACACTTCCGACAATGACTTTTACACCATATGAAACCACATGAGCAAGCCAGGCACAGAACACAGTACACAAATCCAAGAAAGAAAAAGTAATCCTTTAGGGTACTGGTAATTGTGTTACAGTAACAGACATAAATAATGAACACAATATTTTTGACTTTTTATGCCTTGTTAAATCCAGTGTCTCCTCTTTCAGCAGCCCTAGAGTGACCAGCTATAGCTGCCTACAGTAATAGCCAGTGATCCAGAGGCAGCTGGGAATTGAAGTCCTTTCATGTAGAACTGCTACCAAATGAATTAAAAAAAAGATGAAAGTCATCTTGCTATTAAAATGTTTCTGCAACGTAAAAATATGCTAACCCTACAACCCAAAGTCTCAACCTTGACTGATCCTTCTTAATCTACAGGAACCTAAACTGAAATAACTAAAAGCAATTAACATTCTGTGGTGCTTTTTTTTTCTTTCTCCTTTCATTTAAATTCTTAAATCGGTTAGAATGTAGCAGCAAGAATCTTAACCAGAAAAAGAAAATGAAAGAAATTTGAGCACATTTCACTAGTTTTAGCATTGTTACATCGGTTACCCGTCATTTATAATTGACTCTTAAATACTACTAATGGTTTAAAAAGCCTTAAATAATCTCACCCCCTCTTCAAATGATGGTCTGTTTTATATTTCCAAGTGCAAACCTGAAAAAGAAGGGGTGAAACGGCCTTTTGCTGTTATGCACTTAATTTGGAATACTTTACCAATATAGATTCGCAAGGCAAATACTGTAGAAAAAAAAGCTGCTAAAACCCCATTATTTTGAAATTTCTACATTTTAGATGTAACCCTATTATTCTTTATGGACATTGAATTATCATTTTCCTCTGGGTCTGCAGTTCTGTACTAATCTGTACTATTCTCTAAGGCCTCTGCTCCACTCCCTACTTCAATCTGGCCACACCCTTTAAGTTGTTCATGGCTTCTGCCCATGCAGCCAAGTTTCATTTGCAAGTTTTCATTTTCATTTACATTTTTGCCTGACAGTTTTGTTTTTCCTGTGTTTACTGCATTTGTAGTTTCGTACTCGTACATGCACATTATTGAGATCCCACAGCTGTGCTTTCTTATTTCACAGGCACTAAACCCTGGGAGAAGGGTTTCCTCAGAGAAGAGCGATCACCTGGTCTATGTATTTTGCTGTTCACAAATGTATGTATTTATATTGTACGCTGCTAGAATACCAATAGTGTGTTAACGAGAGAGGTATAGGAATACAGTAAATAGTTAAGAGACAAATAGTACAACCTACTGTCTATTTAAACAACTTTGTTTCCTTTGCCTTTTCTCTTCTAAGTTTAGAGACGGGGTATTAGCACAACTTAGGGAAATCTATCTTTGACCAAGAAATAATAATTTATTTTTTATTTATTTTTTTTTTAATGAATTGGGTTTTACATAATGGGTTATGATGAGGCCACTATTTTTCTGGTTTCTGCTGTGGAATAATGGGAGGCCTTCTAAAAGTTCCACAAAGCAGGAGAGGACCTCTATCAACCTGCCCAGATATAGCTTTGCCCCAAGGCAGTCGGGCTCTAAACTCCACAAGCCGCATGGGCTCAAAAATGGGGAGCTGGCTTTAAAAGTTTAAAAATATTATAACTGTTCCAAAAAAACACCTAAACAAGAATCTTTTAAAATTGTATTCAACTTGCCTAAAATGGCAATCTAAAGCTAACAAGTCCAGTCCATATTTCAAGAACAAAATGCAAGAACCAAAGCAGAATATCCCAAAAACTCCAAAGAAAACAATACTTACAATAAAACTGAACATTCAATGATTAAGTGAAAGGCCAGCTCCTCAACATCACATGTAAATGGTGAGAGTGGTCCTTCAGCAGTAATATCAAGATGGCCCCATTTCTTTGGGTGCCATCTATAAAACACAATGAATGAAAAAAAAAATAAAGACACAGTACATTGATACTAGCTAATAAATATGAAAAACTATCTTAAAATAATAGTAAAAAGGAATTTACACAAAAGCTAGGGAAGAAACACTGGCTGTAACACAGGTTTCAACATTTGCTTATTTCTTAAATTTTGAAATTTACTGTTTTATCTCCTGGTTCTTTTCCTTTGTGGTCTGCATGTTTCTTTTACTTAGGCATAAAACTTTTGCTCCCCTTGTAAAGCAAAATCAAAAGTGGGTATTTTTTCAAGAAGTAATACACATTTATAGTAATGTTATAAGGAAATTCATTATAAAGTTTTAAAGGAACTTGTGTCATTAATACCAGCACACTGATAAAATACATGCAATTAAGTATGATTACGCTGTAATTATTTGAATACTTTTTTCTCCTTTGTTAAATGGGTTACAGTTTTTGATTATGCATTACAGCTATTAGATAACTATTGTAAATTTACAGATTTTTTTGCATTGCAGAGACAAATCTATAGATGCAGGAATACCACATCCTCAAAGGTGTAAAAAGAAACAAAAATCTTTCATTGTAAACAATTCAAAAACTCCCTAAGAACCCAAAGGCATCATAATTACATGTAAAAAAACTAGAATTGCTAATTCTTAGAGCTTCCATTCATTAGTAACACAGCCAATTCCTCATTTAGTGGTAGCAAAGAATCATCTAAAAGATTAGTGCCTAAGTGGGGGCAGAACCGCCAGCTACTTTTAAGAATAAAGACCCAATGATTGTACCAGTTTGTAGAAAGACCATATTTTTTTCATTTTCCAGCTGTGCTTTTCCCAATGCTTGATGAAAGGGAGTTGGGGCCTATTCTAGCAGCTATTTGTGTACTTTTGAAAGTATTCAGCATTCTCAGTCATTGGAGATTTGTCCTTTATAAAAGCATTTTAACATAGATCTTTACTAACATTATTCCAATTTACTGAACTTTAAATTCACATTTTATAAATTTAGTTAGAATACATTTCTTTATGCTACTTGATCTAGATGATTTATTGTCTACTGTATGTAGCTTTAGACACCAATAACCATTCGCTGGTTATCTTTTTTTCTCATTAAACGTGGATTAAAAGGTTCTGTGCAGGATTGGTTAAAGTCTGGTCTTTCTGACTGCTCTGATTCTCTGCCTTCTCCTTTCCACAGGGAAATCTTAAGCAGCTGCTTAAATTTTTTCACTTGGCACTTAATTTTCTCATGACTTGTCCTGCTACATCTGTGGTGATGATACAAAGATCTTCATTTCATTTTCTTCCTTCAACACACAGATTTCAGCCCTGATCTCTGGATCGGTTTGCCATCTCATCATGGATGAATGAATATCATCACACACTTAACAGATCTTTCTTAAAGCATTGTCCCCTATGATTTGTCTCCTTTTTCACCATTGGCTAAAGGCAGGAATCTAGGTGTGACCCTGCAGGATTCCCTCGTGTTCATGTTTCTTCACTTAACCAATACTATAATTTCTTTCTTCAAGGTATTCACAAGATTTGATCCATCCTTAATGTTTTTTGTCATTGTTCAGGCACTTGTTTCTCTCACATGAAATGTAAGTTTCTCCTGGCAGGGCTTCTAACAACTGGTATTCAACCTTTTTATATATTTTAGAATGTCCATCTGGTTTTCTATTTTCAGCCATTCTGCCCTTCTTTTTCGATCCTTCCTTTGGCCTCCAGTTACAGCAAGGATCCAATTCAAAACCTTACTTACCTGATAAGTCTTTGTACGGCTCTGCTTCTTAACATTTTGTGGGGTGGTTCGGATGGGGATTGAGGAGTTTCCAAATGGTTCATGATGCGAATCAGACTGTAAAATTGCCAGTTAGTTGTGGGGTGTTGTCAATGTAACGTGGCCATCACCTGAGTAAGACCCTGTATTAATTAATTATGGAGCCCTATAGTTATTTACCCTGTGGTGAACATAACATGGCAGGACCATGGGGTATACCAAGTAATGTATCTGCAGTCCCCAGTGCAATAGGTAGAAGCAGAAAGATCTATTCTATTGGAACATCAAAACAATTGTTATTTGAGCATTGCTGGGCCAGAAAGAGGCAGACACCTGTTTGCTTCTGGTGTTATTTGTTGTGCAGCGACTCAGCAAAACAGCAAGTAAGAATAAATAAGGAGTGATAAATAAAAGAGAAAAAATTAATAGAAATAATAAAAAAATAACCAAGCAATACTATAAGTTGAAAATCAATAAAATAATTAAAGAAGTGTTTCACAACAGTGCATTTATATGAAGACTAAGGAAAATATACAGAGGATAAGTATATATACAGGATGATTAAAGTGAAATTATATAAACAATTTTTCAAATAGATTGACATTTATACTCCAGCATACAGAAAATATAAATATTACAGAAAAATATCCATGCAGCATACAAAAAGAAAAGGAAAAGTACTGCTTTAGCTTAATATTATTGCATTAAAATGAAGAGGGTAAAGACAGAATGGGAAGAATGCATTGGGAAGGAGTTGCATAACAATCTTCTTCTGTCAGCTGCTCCTCTTAGGGGTTGCCACACCGGATCATCTTTTTCCATCTCTTCCTGTCCTCTACATCTTGCTGTGTTACACCCATCACCTGCATGTCCTCTCTCACCACATCCATAAAACATTGCTTAGGCCTTCCTCTTTTCCTCTTGCATGGCAGCTCTCTCATCAACATTCTTCTCCCAATATACCCAGCATCTCTCCTCTGCACATGTCCAAACAAATGCAATCTCGCCTCTCTGACTTTGTCTCTCAACTGTTCAACCTAAGTTGACCCTCTAATGTACTCATTTCTAATCCTGTCCATCCTACTCGCACCCAATACAAATCTTAGCATATTTAATTCTGCCACCTCCAGCTTTGTCTCCTGCTTTCTGATCAGTGCCACCATCTCCAGCCCATACAACATAGCTGGTCTCACTACCATCCTGTAGACTTTCCTTTTCACTCTTGCTGATACCCGCTCTGTCACAAATTACTTCTGACACTCTTCTCCACCAATTCCACCCTGACTGCACTCCTTTTCACCTCTCTTCCACAATCCCCATTATTCTGTACTGTTGATCACAAGTATTTCAATTCCTCCAACTTCGTTAACTCTAGTCCCTGCATCCTCACCATTTCACTGACCTCCCTATCATTCACACACATGTATTCTGTCTTTTTCCTACTGACCTTCATTCCTCTCCTCTCTAGAGCATATCTCCACCTCTCCAGGGTCTCCTCGACCTGCTCCCTACTCTCACTGCAGATCACAATTGCATCACAATGCAAACGTCATAGTCCATGGGGGCTCCTGTCTAATCTCATCTGTCTACCTTTCCTTCATTTCTTCATTGCAAATAAGAACAGGACTCCGAGCCGATCCCTGATTTAATCCCACCTCCACGCTGAATGCATCCATCACTCCTACCACAGACCTCACCACTGTTACACTTCCCTTGTACATATCTTGAACAACTCTTACTTCTCTTCCCCCTCCTGACTTTCTCATGCAGTACCACAGTTCCTCTTGAGGCACCCTGTCATATGCTTTCTCCAGGTCCACAAAGACGCAAAACAACTCCTTCTGGCCTTCTCCATACTACTTCATCAACACCCTCAGAGCAAACGCCAAATCTGTGGTTCTCTTTCTTGGCATGAAACCATACTGCTGCACACAAATCATCACCTCCCTAGCTTCCACTACTCTTTCCCATAACTTCATTATGTGCTTCATCAATTTTATCACCCTGTAGTTGCTACAGCTCTGCACATCCCCGTTATTCTTAAAAATTGGTACCAGTGCACTTCTTCTCCACTCCTCAGGCATCCTCTCACTTTCCAAGATTCCATTTAAAGATCTGGTTAAAAACTCCACTGCCATCTTTCCTAAACGCGTCCATGCTTCCTCAGGTATGTCATCTGGACCAACAGCCATACCATTCTTCATCCTCTTTATAGCTGTTCTTACTTTGTCCTTGCTAATCCAGTGCACTTCCTGATTAACTATCTCTACATCATCCAACCTTCTCTCTGTCTCATTCTCTTCATTCATCAGCCTCTCAAAGTACTCTTTCCATCGGCTCAATGCCCTCGCTTATATGTTTCCATCTTTATCCTTTATCATCCTAACCTGCTGTACATCTTTCCCAGTTCGGTCCATCTGTCTAGCCAATCGGTACAGGTCTTTTTCTCCCTTCTTAGTGTCCAACCTCTCATACCACTCATCATACACCTTTTCTTTAGCCTTTGCTACCTCGCTTTTTCTTCGTCATCCTCTTGCTTTGTATACTCTCCTGTACTTCTCTATTGCACCATCAGGTTACCTTTTCCTCCTTCCTCTGCCCAGATGTCACGCCAAGCACCCTTCTTGCTGTCACCCTTACTACTTCTGCTGTAGTTGCCCAGCTGTCTGGTAATTCTTCACTCCCACCCGGTACCTGTCTTGCCTCCTCCCTAAACTCAACCTTACAGTCTTCCTTTTTCAACTTTCATGATTTGATCCTTGGCTCCGCCCTTACTTTCCTCCTCTTCTTGATATCTAACTTCATCCTATAGATCACCATCCTATGCTGCCTAACTGCACTTTCCCCTGCCACCACTTTGCAGTCTTCAATCTCCTTCAGATAAACTCTTCTGCAAAGGATGTAATCTACCTGTGTGCATCTTCTTCCATTGTTGTACATCACCCTATGTTCCTATCACTTCTTAAAATACGTATTTATTAGAGCCATGTTCATCCATTTTGCAAAATCCACTATCATCTGACTTTCTTCATTCCTGCCATTGACACCATACCTACCCATCACCTCCTTGTCTCCTCTGCTCCACTGTCCATCATTTCATCTAACTCACTCCAAAAATTTTCTTTCTCAGTCATCGCACACCCAACTGGTGGGGCATATACAAAACATTCATCATCACACCTCCAATTTCAATTAATCAATTCTCTATCTGACACTCTTTCTCACCTCCGGAACACTCTTGACATAGTGTCTCTTCAGAATTACCCCAACCCCATTTCTCCTCCTATTCACATCATGATAGAACAATTTGAATCCACCTCTGAATTCACCTGGCCTTACTCCCTTTTAGTCTCTTGCACGCAGAATATATCAGCCTTCCTTCTCTCATTCATATCAGGTAACTCTCTCCCCTTACCAGTCATACTGCCAACATTTAAAGTTCCTACCCTCAGTTCCAATCTCTTTACCTTTCCTCCTCTCCTCTTGCCTCTGGACACATCTGCCACCTCTTCTTCTCCTTCTTCGGCCAACAGTAGCCCAATTGCTGCCAGCACCTTGTTGGCTAATAGTACTGTTGGTGGCTGTTGTTAACCCAGGCTTTGATCGATCCAGTATGGAAATTTGTATTTTGTCTGCATATTGCTCTGGCAAAATTTTACACTGGATGCCATTCTGATGTAACCCTCCCCATATATCCAGACTTGGGACTAACAAGAAGAAACAGTGGATTGTGCATCCCAGTGTGGCTGGATTAAGGAGTTGCATAACTATGAAAGACAATAACTGCCCATATTATTGTGGAGGAAAAATAGATGAGGAGAAAGTGAAGAAATTAATCAGAAGATGATGGAATCCCAGCAGAGTTTCTTCAAATGACAGGGAACACGGAGTAAGAAGTATGATGAGATTGATAAAACAAATATATGAAAAAAAGAACAATCACAGAAGATATTTTAAAGAGTACATTTGTGCCAATATTGAAGATGGGGTGGGCACTGCAATGTGAAGATTATAGAAAAAAAAGATTGACACCATATGCAGGTAGTGACAGCAAGAGTAACACTAATAAAAGAAAAACACTAAGAAGAAAATCAACTAGGTTTCAGAAAAGGGAAACATGGAATGGGATATATATGGTAAAAATATAGTGGAAAGAATCTCTCAATTAAAGTTTTCTGTTGTGTCTGCGTTATTTAGCCTTGACCACTCCCCTCCACATTGCTTGCCCAATCATTACTCCTACTTCACACATTCTCCCTCTATACCACTCCATGAAAATCTCAGTGCTGGTAACTCGCCCTTAAATGCAGTTGGTTGTCATGGCAAGGCAGAAAAAGCAAATTATCTATTCAACTGCATCAAATTTTAGATCACAATAGGAAAACCGTAGCATGAATTGATAATGAATGTTGAAAAAAAAGAAAATGAACAAAAAAGAGCTGCAAATAATACAAATCAAGAACAAAGAGAATCATCCAATAAACAAGAGAGAAAAAAAATATCCTAAATACTATGTGAATGGAAATGCAAAAAAACAACATTTATAGAATGTAAGTTAGAGGAAGTAATTCACGTAATTTAATTTTTCATTTTAGTTTTACTTTTTACATTCTATTATTCATTGGTATTTAAAATGAACAGTTGTTGTGAAATACTCAAGTAACTGATTTTCTATCTACAATAACTAAGAACCAAACTGCTGTCTTCTTGCGCCCCATGTACTTTTCTCTATACAAACTCTTTAAATACAATTGCTTCCTCTAATGGAGTGCCCCGATGCACTTCGAGTGCGTTCAGTTGCAAGGCTGCCCACCTCTGGGCGTTGGTGAGTAAAGGGAGCAGGGGGCTGTGCCCTCTAGTAATGTAAAAGAAAGGTTTGCATGTGCTTCATCAATTATGTTAAAGCTTTTAATAGAGGATAAATTGTGGAATTGTTACAAATACTGAGCAAAATAGGTATACAGTACCGAGTTATGAGCAAATAATTATAGCTAATATGTATTGGAAACTAAGCAAAAGGCAGGATAATACTGGTATCAAGCATGGAGGATTTGCAGATGATGGTAGAAGGTATCTCCAAAGCAGCTAGGGAGTATGGAATAAAATAAATGCAAGTAGAGTAAGACTGTAGTAATGGCGATTAGCAAGAAGAATAGATCCATAGACAGAAGTTTATTTGTCCCCGGCGGGAAATTTGGCTTTTTACAGAGGCTCTTTAAATAAATAAATATATAATTAGAAATATACATTGTGACAGATTAGGTGCTTGCTCGCACCCTTGCACCCACAGACACCACGTCAGACACCAGGTAAAAGTCAAATAATGATATTTATTATATCAATAATGTGCACAAAGCACCACCACTCCACTATTCTTCAATAAACCAAATAAACAATACTCAATCACAATCCTCCACTCCCAGATGCTTAGCCACCCTGCCTCCCAACTCAGCTCGCCGTCTGTGAGCTCCCACAGTCCTTTTATATCTCCCGACCCGGAAGTGTTCCCAATCCAACAGTCCACAAGTCCTTATTCCTTCCGGGTCAGGGTAAACAATGTTTTTCTCACCCCGGAAGCCCGTCGCTCTTCCTATGACGAACTTCCGGGTCAAAGGGCACAAAACTCTTCGGTCCTCCCTGCAGCTCTCTCTCGTGGCCCCCATGGCATCCAGCAGGGCGGTGCATAAAAACTCCATTGTCCATGATGCCCTGCTGGTCTTCTGAGGACCTCCATGCTGAAAGGAGGGCTCCACCTGGCGGCTTGGGGGTATTGGCCGGGATAAACAGCCGGCCATCCTCCACAACATACACACTATGGTATGAACACACGTCAGAATGATTAAAAAGGAAGACAAATTTAAAAAGAAGGAAAAGAAAACTTCTGACTTGTCGTAGTGAGGCATACAGTAAAACAGGTGTATTGCTCTTGGAATAAAGAAGCCTCCATAGCGTTTCTTGACACACTTCTGCTGAATGATTCGTGGGCTGAAAGTCCTCAGTGTTAGTGCGTCAGAGAGAGGATGTGAAGCATTGTTCATAATGGCAGTCAGTTTTGTTTTAATCCTCTCTAGGTCCAGTGTGCATCATATAACTAAGCATGCCCTTTTAATTAGCTTGTTGATTTGGTGGACCTCTGTTGAAGAGATGTTACCAGCCCAGCACACCGAAGGGTAGAAAACTGCACTGGTCATCACAGAGTTATAGAAAATGTGTAAGGCTGTCACTTCTCACATTCAATGAATACAGTCTCCTAAGGAAGACGTCTTATACAATTCTTCTGTGTTCCACACGGACTTATGGGTGTGTACCACCTCAATATCCTCTTTCTGAATAGAACCTGGACATAGTGATTGACTTTGAACGTACCAAAAAGCTCCTATTTCCTTAGTTTTGCTGATGGTATCACAAATAAATATAAAAGTGTAATTTCAATAATTGGAGCAGGTGAAGGAATATACTTTAATTACATTGGAAGCTGGATTGCACAGGGGATTGCTTGATGGAGGTAAAAACAAGGAAAGGAGAGTTTCTTGGACTGCACTGAATTCCTGAGAAAAAATCTGAACATTGAATTTAAAAATAAATTACAGAGAACATACTGTACAGTAAATCTTCCCAGTGTTAGGTTATGGTAGTGATGCACAGACATATGAGAAAACAACTATTAAGAAGCTGAAAAGATTTGAAAAGTGGTGCTACAGAAGGAAAATGAAAGTTAGCTGGATGGAAAGGGTGAAGATCACTGACCAAAATGAAGAATTAGTATAAATCCATCAATCTAACAGAAATTCAAAAGGTTTGAAGAGAATATAAATTTGCAAATGCAGTGGTGGACGATAAAGAGTAGCCCTGTTGTATTCTTTAAAAATTTAGATCCTCTTCAAGTTTAAGAATTAGTTATTCTCCACCTACATCACACACCAACAGAAGCTTCATTTAAGTTGAAGGGCTGCAACTACTAATTTAAATAAACTTTGGCAATGGGTTCACTTCCCAGGTCCTCCCTGAGTGGAGTTTGCACGTTCTCCTCATGTCTGCGTGGGTTTCATCCAGGTACTCCGGTTTCCTCCCACAGTTTAAAGACATGGAGGTTAGGTGCATTGGCGATCCTAAATTGTCCTTAGTGTGTGCTTGGTGTGTTTGTGTGTGTGTGAGCGCCTTGGGGTGGGCTGGCACCCTGCCCGGGGTTTGTTTCCTGCCTTACGCCCTATGTTGGCTGGGACTGGCTCCAGCAGACCCCCGTGACCTTGTAGTTAGGATATAGCGGGTTGGATAATGGATGGATGGATGGATTTTTATATAGCACCTTTCCCATGCTCAAGGTGCTTCAGATACACTTAGGAAACCCTAAAGGTACTTTAACACACACATATACACGTTATCAAAGATGCTTAATTAAGTTCAGGGACATTAGCACCACAGCCTGTTCCAGTTGCAACAGGGTCAGCTCTAGGAGAACCTCTGGTTGGGACATCTCTCCATCACGCCATATATTCATACACCTATTCGTGCCAGACCAATTTACAGCAGCTACTTAGTGTAACACACATATATTTGAGATGTGGAAGCAAAAATGTACCTGAGTACCTAGAGAAGAATCTTTGCAGACCCGGTATAAACATGTACACAGTGCTCGGGCAAGGATTCAACCTTATGACTCTGGAGCTGTGATGCAACAGCACTGCTATGCCACTATAGTGATCCCCACTATGACGCGGTTCAGCTATTGTGCCCCCGCTATATCATGGATTTATTATTATTATTACTAGGGGGTTCCACCCCCTGCTCTCTTCACTCGCCCATCCCCGGGTTTGGTTTACCAGATAAACAATTTAAAGAGATTGTTATTTTCATGGGAATTGTTGCATATGCATCATTTTCATTTTTACTTTAAAACTTTTGTAAAAACAATATTTGTCCGTTATTTCCTGCCCCGGGGGTGGTTAAATCTCTTTCTCGTGGGACTTGTAATGCTGCTCACGTTGTGAAGCGGGGTGTTGTGAACGCACGCAAAAGAGATGCGATTGATTCAGTTGCTGTCTTGCTGCTGCTGCTGGCAAGGTGTGTGTTCTGTTTGTTGCGCTTTGCGTGAATCATTTAAAAGCCTGTACAGCAGCTGTCCTTTTGCCACTTCGCATCTCTGCTTCTAGCGCTGTGAAGTTGGGGGTACGGGGTGAGGGCTGAACGCAAACTAAGGAGATGTGCTTGGATCATCTGCTGGCTTCCTGCTGCTGGTGAGCTTAAAGATCTGCTTGTTGTTGTTTTAAGAGCTGGGAGCACCTGAAGTGTGTCTGCCAAAAGCATTCCAACAACTGCTAGGTTAGATGTCCATGAACTTGTTTTAAATTGTTTGTAAGTAGGGGATGATGTGCAAAAGTGTCTCTCCGAGATGATCTCGATCGCTTCGCTCAACTCCCCTCGGAGGTGTGCTACGCTCCTGCCACTTTGTATCTGTTCCACTCGCGTTGTGAAGGGGGGGAACTGAACACATGCTCAGGAGAAGTGGACGGATCAGCTACTGGCTTTGTGCTGCTTCTGCCAAGGTGTGTGTTCTGCTTGTCGCTCTGCATGTCGATAATTTAAAAGCCTGTACAGCAGCTGTCCTTCTGTTTCACCACCTTGTTTCGCGTGATGTTAAAATGTCTCTCACAGGATGTCAGATTGTCTCGTCTCATCTCCCTGGTCTCTGTGCCAAGATTTTTTCTTTTATAATAGAGAGATGTTACTCATATCCTTAGCCCGACATCCACATATCATATGTGTTTACAAAGTGTCTTTTAGTAAGTTTACATGTGTTTAAAGCATGTGGGAGGGGTATTTTAAGGTTTAAACCTTCAAAGAAAATGTTTATTTATATGGTCTTTCTATATCGCGGATTTTCACCTATTGCTGATGGGTCTGGAATGTAACTTCCGTGATAGGTGGGCTTATGCCTCCTCCAGACCACGAGGGGGCGACTGTCCTGGTGGCTTTGGGGACTATGGGAACTGAGCTTGGAAGCTCAACCCTATAGGGGCCCGTGGTCACCATCAGGGGTGCCCAAATGCCTGAAGTGCTGGGGGAAAGAAGACCAGGGACACCCGGAGTGCTTCCAGGTGCGCAGCCGGTACTTCCGCCACACTGGGGAGTGCTGGCGGAAGCTAATCAGGAGGCACCTGGAGCACATCCGGGTGTGTATAAAAGGGGCCGCCTCTCTGCATTCGAGGGCTGGAGTTGGGAGAGGAGAAGGACAGAGCTCAAGAGGAGAAGAAAGGAGGAACCCTGAGGAGAGTGAGGCATTGTGTTGAGGCCTGGACTTTTGGGGGAGTTTTGGGGTTGTGTTATATACAGGGTTTCCTGCGGGTGCTCCGGTTTCCTCCCACAGTCCAAAGACATGCAGGTTAGGTACATTGGAGATTCTAAATTGTCCCTAGTGTGTGCTTGGGGTGTGTGTGTGTGTGTGTGTGTTGCGGTGGGCTGGCGTCCTGTCCGGAGTTCGTTTCCTGCCTTGTGCCCTGTGTTGGCTGGGATTGGCTCCAGCGGACCCCCGTGACCCTGTAGTTGGGATACAGCAGGTTGGATAATGGATGAAGATTATATATAGCTGCACAGTGCAACCAGCACCTCGCCCTACACACTGGCAGAGGTCCACAAAAGCTCAGTTTCTGCTGAAGAATAGGCAAGCCCTAAAGGGAAGCGACCTGTCAAGCCCGTGTTGCCATCGTGGAAGTCTGGGTCAGCACAGGAGCTGAAGAGACCACCCGGAGTAAGTACGCCCTGGAAGATGGAGTCTGGGAGGTAAATCTCGTGTGTGAGAGCTATCAGCTCAGCGGGGAATTCTGCACTGTGGCCTGGCATTGTTTTTTGGCTGGTAAGTGCCCAGATCCATGTCTGTGGACAAAACACGCTGACCCGTGGGGAGACAGTGGAGCAACGTCAAAAGAAAAGGAGGGGTCGCCACCGATTGGAGAACGTCTGGGTGAGGTATGCCTAGTAAAATGACTCCCCATCTGACTCTGTTCAAAGCCGGATGGAAGAGGTGGAGGACCGGAAAGCCCTCCCCGAAGCAGGCGAGGGATTGGATGGGGTGTGTTGAGCGCCCGACGATGATTGGTTGAGGACAGGGCTGTCTAACGTCCATCCAAAGCATGAGGAAGACCCGTCGGAGTCGGCGCAAGTGCCGCAGGGGCCCTATGGCTTGCATCCGGCTAATGAGTACGAGCGAAACATGAATCCACCGCTGGCTAACTTTAATACTTTGCTTGTGGCTGTACGTGAGCTGGAGGAAGCCATTCAGCCCATACAATCCTTATTTGGGGCCCTGCGAATGTTGCGGGAGGTAATTGAAGGGCTGGAGAAGAAAGCGGAGGCTCCCCTGATGGCCATCAAGGAGTGGTGGGGGAGGCACGACATGGGATTCTCCAGCCAGAGCGATGAGGTAAGTACAGGTAAGTACTACTGGTACCGTAAATCAAAGTGGAAGCCCTAGCAAATAGAGCTGAGACACTGGTGACCGGATTCGAGTAGCAGGGCATCCTACAGTTGACCGGGGAACAAATACCGATCACGCAGTAGTGGCTGAGGCATGGGGGAGGGGCCAGCTTGTATGTGTCTGCACACAGACCGCCCTGCTTCAAGAAGCTGCAGCGGTCGCATCCAGCTCGAGAGGAGTGCAAACAGCATGGGGGCCCTCTTTGTCCCATAAGGGGATTCAAGTTGTTTTAGCATCCCAAAATAAAGGGAGGTCCCGAAGAAAGAAGGGAGGGTCTCCCAACAGGATGAAATGTGAGCCTGAGAGCTCACGTACGGTAGAAGAGCGCTCTCCACAGGGATGGAGAGAAGCCCCAAATCTGGCTGGGAACGAGGCGGAGCAGAGATACCCCACTTGTTTTCATTTCTCTAGGGCAAGGACACAGTGACAGTGTTACAAGTGCCACGTCATTGGCCACATGTGGAGACACTGTCCGTATGGCACTGCAGAAGGTGCCTAGAGAAGGTGTCGCCACAGCATCTCCGCACCTTTTTTCTGTTATTTTACAGAACGTGACCATAGACTGCAGTATGTTGGCCCCATCCTGGGATGTAACAGCTCTCGAGGGACGGGCCGCTTTGCCCTACGGGCTTCAGCTGGGGGAGAGGCAGTGTGACAGATGTCCAGGGACACTGCCCCACCTTTTACAAATAAATAACTGAAAAGTGGGGTGTGCGTAATTATTCAGCCCCCTGAGTCAATACTTTGTAGAACCACCTTTTGCTGCAATTACAGCTGCCAGTCTTTTAGGGTATGTCTCTACCAGCTTTGCACATCTAGAGACTGGAATCCTTGCCCATTCTTCTTTGCAAAACAGCTCCAGCTCAGTCAGATTAGATGGACAGCATTTGTAAACAGCAGTTTTCAGATCTTGCCACAGATTCTCGATTGGATTTAGATCTGGACTTTGACTGGGCCATTCTAACACATGGATATGTTTTGTTTTAAACCATTCCATTGTTGCCCTTGTGTGTTATGTTTAGGGTCGTTGTCCTGCTGGAAGGTGAACCTCCGCCCCAGTCTCAAGTCTTTTGCAGACTCCAAGAGGTTTTCTTCCAAGATTGCCCTGTATTTGGCTCTATCCATCTTCCTATCAACTCTGACCAGCTTCCCAGTCCCTGCTGAAGAGAAGCACCCCCAGAGCATGATGCTGCCACCACCATATTTGACAGTGGGGATTGGTGTGTTCAGAGTGATGTGCAGTGTTAGTTTTCCGCCACACATAGCGTTTTGCATTTTGGCCAAAAAGTTCCATTTTAGTCTCATCTGACCAGAGCACCTTCTTCCACATGTTTGCTGTGTCCCCCACATGGCTTGTGGCAAACTGCAAACGGGACTTCTTATGGTTTTCTGTTAACAATGGCTTTCTTCTTGCCACTCTTCCATAAAGGCCAACTTTGTGCAGTGCGCAACTAATAGTTGTCCTATGGATAGATTCTCCCACCTGAGCTGTAGATCTCTGCAGCTCGTCCAGAGTCACTATGGGCCTCTTGGCTGCATTTCTGATCAGTGCTCTCCTTGTTCAGCCTGTGAGTTTAGGTGGACGGCCTTGTCTTGTTAGGTTTACAGCTGTGCCATACTCCCATTTCTGAATGATCGCTTGAACAGTGCTCCGTGGGATGTTCAAGGCTTTGGAAATCTTTTGTAGCCTAAGCCTGCTTTAAATTTCTCAATAACTTTATCCCTGACCTGTCTGGTGTGTTCTTTGGACTTCATGGTGTTGTTGCTCCCAATATTCTCTTAGACAACCTCTGAGGCCGTCACAGAGCAGCTGTATTTGTACTGACATTAGATTACAAACAGGTGCACTCTATTTAGTCATTAGCACTCATCAGGCAATGTCTATGGGCAACTGACTGCACTCAGACCAAAGGGGGCTGAATAATTACGCACACCCCACTTTGCAGTTATTTATTTGTAAAAAATATTTGGAATCATGTATGATTTTCGTTCCACCACTTTGTATTGGTCTTTCACGTGGAATTCCAATGAAATTGATTCATGTTTGTGGCTGTAATGTGACAAAATGTGGAAAAGTTCAAGGGGGCCGAATACTTTTGCAAGCCACTGTGTGTATGTATGTATGTATATGTGTATAATATATATATATATATATATATATATATATATATATATATATATATATATATATATATATATATATATATATATATATACACACACACGCTAAGGGACTTTGCCCCTTGCTCGCCAACCGCTGTGTTTGGTTTTCCAGATACACACTTTTACTGATCTTTTTCTTTGAATTGTTGCTATTTCATTAGTTTCACTTTTATTTCAGAACTTCTGTAAAAACAATATTTGGAGTCCCAATATGCTGAATCTTTTAAATGAGGTTAGTGGGATATGTGTTTAATGGCTTTGTACCATAATTCAGGATAGGTTTCTCTGTTTGGAATTTTAGAACAGACAAAACGATTTACTGTACATCATCAGCAGTTAATTTGTTTTGCAAAGTAACCAATAAATGGTAAAAGGTAAACTACGTTTTTGAAATTCTCTTGACTTAAACTTCAAAGCCTTACAATATTTACATACTTCTGACATATCACCTACAGTATGTCCATATATTCGATCTCTATTTGCCTTTTAGTTATTTATCCGAGTAATAATTTCTCTTTTTTTTTGTGCTAATGTGATGTTTACTTTCTTTGTTTTGACACTGTCGTTTATTTCTGCCTTCATATTCTGTATCTTGCTCTGCTTGTGTTTCGTGCCTGTTTTTTTTTTTTTTTTGAGTATTTTGAATTCCAGTTTTCATTATCTCTAACCTGCTCTGCATGTGTTTGGCGCCCTTGTTTTTTAACCTCTTTATGAGGTTTTACTTTGTTTTCTACTCTGTCTTTTATTTCTGACCTTGCTTTGTCCTGCTTTTTTTTCCAATGACACCTGGTCCGTGGTGATTATTTTCCCTTTTTCGAGTAATAATTTCCGTTTGTTTGCGCTGCTGTGATCTTTCTTTTTTTTTATACTTTATAATTTTCCTACTTTCATATTCTTTAACTTTCTCCACATGTGTATCGCACTAACATTTGTGAACGTCTTTATGAAGTTCTACTTTGTCTTTTAGTCTCTCTCTTTTAATTCTGAGCCTGATTGGATGTGCTTTTTTTAAATTCCACTTGTTCCGGGCTGATAATTACTTTCCTTGTTTTCTGAATTTGCACCTACAGTAGATTATTCTTTTTCTTTCTTGCTCTTTTTTTCTCTCCAATGCTTTTGAGTCACTTTTCTTCACGCTGCTTTGTTCTTCGTTTAGTCGTCGACGTTTCATTTATAACGTATTGTCCTTATACGCTTTATATGTGCGGAGAGCCCTGGATCTGTGTGTGCTCAAATCCTTACACACACACGACTGAGTGTTTTGCTGCCTGTGGTCTTATTTGATATTGGTTGTAAGTAGGGCATGTCTTGCAAAAATCTCATGTTCTACATCATTGCGAGACGGTCCTGGGTCAATCTCTTTTGTCTCATCAACAATTGGAATCTCTTTTTGGAAAGGCCGCGTCTCTTCAAGCGTGATGGCCTGCATCCGAACAGTTTCGCGCCCGGTCCTCTCCGAAAACATATCGAAGGTAATTCGTTTTTCTTGACTATCTATCTCTGCTCTTAACCCCTTCCGAAATAATACTGTTGTGCCAGGACATGATGAATGTTTAATAGAGTCTTCCGTTAAAGTGCACACCATTAATACTGTAATAAGCAATCTCAATGCACGTAGAAAACCTAGGAAATACGGCATAAACTCCAATAATCTAATTAAAATCACTATTTTAGAGGAACAATGTATTAAAATTATAAAAACAGATCACAGATTAAACAAAAAATACACACAGAGCGGCGCTAATAATAATAATTTAGTTCCTATTCCAAATAACAATAGCACATAGTACTCATCTCTGCACCTCCGAAACATTAAATATGGCACTATTAAATGTTAGAGCTTTAACTAACAAAACGTTTTTATCAACGATCTTATTAGTGATAAAAATAGATCTTATTGCACTAAATGAAACATGGCTTAATTCAGATGCGCGCAGTTTTAATCGAATCTGCCTCCGGATTACAGTTTTACTCATGCAAACCGCCAGGGAAAAAGGGGGGGCGGATTGGCTAACATTTACTCGAGCCGATTAAAATGTAAAGATGTCAGTTTTGGTAAGTTCAAGTCCTTTGAGTATCTCGCCGTTGTTATTCATGGAGATTCTCAAGTTCTAGTACTATCCGAGTATAGACCTCCTAAATATAAGCGCGTTTTTGAGGAATTCTCTGACTTAATGTCAATTTTAATTACTAACTATGACACACTCCTAATAGTTGGCGACTTTAATTTTCATATAGATAATCAGTGTGATCTAAAAGTAAAAGAATTTATGAACCTCCTGGATTCTTTTGATTTGAGACAACTCATAAATCAGCCTACACATAAAGCAGGTCATACATTAGACTTAGTGATTACTAAAGGACTGAAAGTTGATATAAAACAGATCATTGATATTGGTCTATCAGACCATTTTCTTCTACTTTTAATATAGAAATAATGATAAAAACACTCATGAGAAGCATATTGTTAAAAACGCTTCTTTGATTCGCAGCAGCTTTAAAACTTACAAAAATTTTAAGCAATCAGTCCGTTTATAGTGCCAGCTATAATAGCGAGGATAATGTAAATAGTAAGGTGGAAAGATTTAATTCTAAAGTGAGAGCTGCTGTTGACATAGTTGCACCTGAAAAGACAGTGAAAAAATCTTCTAGCATTGTTATACCATGGAAGACCCAAAGAGTGTCTGATTTAAAGAGAACATGCCGTAGAGCTGAGTGTCAATGGAGGAAGACTAAACTTACTATCCACCATGAAATATTAAAAGTCAAAATAACAGAATACAATAACACTGTCCGTCTTGAGAGACGCTGCTATTTCTCTAAGATTATAAATAACAATGCTAGTAATCCCAGAGTCTTATTTTCTACAATTGATCGCCTACTAAACCCAGGTAGCTCAAAGGAATGCCTCCTAAGTGCTTCCAGTGAAACCTGTGAGGCTGTCGCTGTATTTTCAATCAAAAATTAATGATATTAGAAATAACATAGTATATCTCCCCAACACTAAGGATCCTCCTAAACCCCAGCATCCTGTTATAAACAAATTAAACTCTTTCACTAGGATAGATTTACCTGATTTAAAAAAATAATCTCTCAATTAAAACCCTCCACCTCGTCCTTGACCCGATACCAACAAGGTTTTTCAAAGAAGTATCAGGCGTGCTAATTGATAATGTTCTTGACATAGTAAATTCGTCACTAGATACTGGGGTCTTCCCAGACTGTCTTAAGACTGCTGTAGTTAAACCCCTACTTAAGAAACATAATCTTGACCCTCAGCTCTTGAAAATTTTAGACCCATCTCTAACCTGCCTTCTTAAGTAAAGTTCTGGAGAAGGCAGTCATTATGCAGTTAAATGACCACCTAAATAAACATGCTATTCTTGATAAATTTCAGTCAGGTTTTAGAACAAATCACAGCACAGAAACTGCACTCGTTAAAGTAGTAAATGACTTTGGGTAAATGCAGACAGAGGCCATTTATCTGTTCTCATCCTCTTAGATCTGAGTGCTGCATTTGACACCATTGATCACAACATTCTTAGAAATCGCCTTAGTCAATGGGTGGGCCTCTCTGGCAGGGTCTTAAATTGGTTTGAATCCTACCTGACAGGGAGAAAATTTTTGTTAGTTGTGGGAATTACAACTCGAAGACACATGATATCCAATATGGTGTTCCACAAGGCTCTATCCTGGGTCCGCTGTTATTCTCAATCTACATGCTTCCGTTAGGTCAGATTATCTCAGGGCACAACGTGAGCTACCACAGCTATGCTGATGACACACAGCTGTACTTATCAATAGCACCTGATGACCCTGATTCTATTGATTCACTAACACAATGTCTGACTAGTATCTCAGAATGGATGAATAGTAATTTTCTCAAGTTAAATAAAGAGAAAACTGAAATTTTAGTGATCAGCAATAATGGATACAATGAGGCTATTAGAAATAAACTGGATACATTAGGATTAAAAGTCAAGACGGAGGTAAAAAGCTTAGGGGTGATTGTTGACTGTAATCTGAATTTTAAATCACATATTAATCAGATCATTAGGACAGCATTTTTTCACTTAAGAAACATAAGTAAAGTTAGACCTCTTATATCACTGAAAGATGCTGAGAAATTAGTTCACGCGTTTGTTTTCAGTCGACTAGATTACTGTAATGCACTCCTCTCAGGACTACCCAAAAAAGATATAAATCGTTTGCAACTAGTGCAGAATGCAGCTGCTAGAATCCTAACTAGGAAAAGAAAATCCGAACACATTTCTCCAGTTTTATGTCACTGTCACTGTGTCATTCAGAATTGACTTTAAAATTCTGCTTATGGTTTATAAAGCCTTAAATAATCTCGCCCCATCTTATATATCGGAATGTCTGACACCTTATATTCCAAATCGTAACCTCAGATCCTCAAATGAGTGTCTCCTTAGAATTCCAAGAACAAAACTTAAAAGAAGTGGTGAGGCGGCCTTCTGCTGCTATGCACCTAAAATCTGGAATAGCCTGCCAATAGGAATTCGCCAGGCTGATACAGTAGAGCACTTTAAAACACTGCTGAAAACACATTACTTTAACATGGCCTTTTATAACTTCATTTTAATCTTAATTTAACTTAATCCTGATACTCTGTATGTTCAATTCATCATAATAACTATTCATGGTGGCTCTAAAATCGGTACTGACCCCTACTCTCTTTTCTGTTTCTTTTTCCGTTTTTTTTTCTTTTTCTGCGCCACCACCACCTACTCAAAGCTTCATGATGCTCCAACAATGATGGATGGATTAAAAGGCAGAAGTCTACGTGACCATCATCATCATCATCAAGCCCTTCCGTGAGAACCCTAAATCCAAAGAGGACTGTTTCATTTATGTTGGGTAGAATGCCCAGAGGGGACTGGGCGGTCTCATGGTCTGGAATCCCTACAGATTTTATTTTTCTCCAGCCGTCTGGAGTTTTTGTTTTTCTGTCCCCTGGCCATTGAACCTTACTCTTATTCGATGTTAATGTTGATTTATTTTGTTTTATAATTGTGTCTTTCATTTTTCTATTCTTTAATATGTAAAGCACTTTGAGCTACTGTTTGTATGAAAATGTGCTATATAAATAAATGTTGTTGTCTCGCGGGTCTTTTAACTGTCTTCCGTCATCTTAACGTGAAGATCACGTCTCGTCTCCCGTCTTTCTCTCCCAGGATATTTTATTTTTATAATATATATAGTGACGTGCGAGTCCCTGTCTTTTACCCCAAAACATGAAGCTAAGTCTCAGTACTTTTGCAATGCCAACTTTATTCAGCTTGAAACAGTAACAGCACGCTTAATTATTGAAGTGGGGTCTACCATTCTCCTAAACACAGACACACCAATCAGGGAGGGTCGTGGCATGCTATGTGGATTTCACTTTCATCAAACAACAAATCTTTTAATTCTCGTGGATACGCCTCTTCTTTGGGAAGAAACACTACTTTTCCCTAATGGCAACATGAATTAGACAATCTACAAGCCTCCGACTTAAAGTTTAAATCCGAACAATATATTCAACCTCTTTTCGCTGTTCTGTTATTTCACAGAGTAATAATTTCCATTTGTTTGTGCTAATGCAATCTTTATTATTGTTTTTTGAGACTTTCGAATTTTAGTACTTTCATTATCTCTAAACTGCTCTGCATGTGTATTGGACCACCGTTTTTGAATTCTTCACAACGTTCTACTTTGTCATCTTCTCTTTGTCTTTTATTTCTGGCCCTGGGTGTGGTTAAATCTCTTGGCACAAAGACTCGTCTTTTGGGATGTGAAAGTGTCTCTGAAAAAGTCTTGTCTCATCCCAGGATTTTTTTATTATAACATATATATATAATAAACTTGCATAGGAAACCATAAATTCCAAAATCTTTTATTTTGTTTATTTGTGTTAGGAAACCAATTACAATAAAAATTTGACATCAAAGTAGAAAAAAAATTACACAATCTCATGAAATGTTTTCGTCAGCATTACGATAAAATGACAAGCATATTCCCCATCAGTGCTTTAACTTTGGCAGTGGTAATACTGTAGATTGCTTCTTAAGTGCTTGCTGTTTGGCATTATAAGTTCTCTTATTAGCTGGCACACTGTAGTTGGACCTGCATAAAAATTGGCAAACAAACGCATAAATAAAGCAGTTCAGTTTGTTTTTTGAAGTAAAATTTTATTTTTCTGTTCTTTAAATTTCATACTAGATACTTATAGAAAGAAGAGAGTGCTTATCAGTAAGTAAAGTTAGCCTGCATTTTGTGAGCAAATATATATCCTCTTAATTTTTGAACATTATATAAAATAACTTCTAAGCATATTTACAAATGTAGCGTTTGCACATTATAATTCTAAATTTTTGCATATATGATACATTAGTATTATGTAAAGAATCATCCTTTTCTTAAAATTATATTTCACCTTTTTATGACATTAAGAGTGGACATGAATATTAATTTAAAGATAGAGCTTTTATTGTCTTGATGTGAGATTTAGCTTTACAGAATTTTAATATGATAGTTTGAGTCATACGAATTGATTCAGTGAAGTTCAATAGGTGTGCATTAACACATGTGACATCACCAGCATCTTTCATTTCATAAGCACATGTGCAAGTACTGCCCATCTAATTTATTAATCTTGTTCACTTGTTTGTTTTTATACATTTTATTAGAATTGTTTTAAATATACATTTATGTCCCTTTGTACATTCAACAAATGAATCAAACAAAACTGTACCTTATATAAATATTAATCTATTTTCTAACAATTTTCTTTTCAACTTTAATGCACACTTTCTTCATTTAAATTGTCTGGAATAGAAATGTATGATTCACTCATTCTTTCTATTTCATACTGAATAATTACCCCGTAAATGAGTCAACTATTTCTTGTTCAGTTGTTTTGCAAAATAAACCATCATCTGAGAACAACATGCACAATTATCATTCATTTAATTCTCAAACAGAATCATGACCAGAGAATAAGTCACGCGATTCTCATTCATTTTATTTATAAACTGGAATCAAAGTCATCCAGACGGTCTGGATCTGCATAATTAGATCTGGACCACCCTGTATGATGCATGCATTCAGAGTGGAAATCCTCTCCTCCTTTTTTTTTTTCTTTTTCTTTTTTTTATTGTTTTACTCTCTGTCTGCCCTGAATCTGGCTGACGAATCAAATGAATCGATTCACGTAGCGGGTAGTTTGAAAGAATTGAACCAGTAAATTGAATTGGATTGCCCATCACTAGCAATGGCATCACATGTCATGATTCCAGTGGTCATGTGGTAGCATCTATTGCTGTTATAATAAGCAACATTATTGTGACAGCTTAGCTATTAGCTAAACCACTTTTAAATTTCATTGATTTTTAAAATAATGTTAAAACTGAAAGGTACATTAAGCAAGTCAAAATTTAAACATAGGGTATATAATCACATACCTTTTTTGATTTTCATGCATTTCACTTGCTTCAGTCACATGATGCTTCCTGTTTGCTTCTATTATGGCTGTAGCCTAGGTAAAAAGCAAAAGTTTTAAATCAGACACATTGTATTTTTTAGTAGCTTAATAATGTTTCTCGTTTTTGTTTTGTTCTGTACTTATACAGTGCCCAACAGATAACTTCTAATCGTTCATGAGCAAAACTAAGGATGGAGCTCATTGTGGAAACTTTACACTCATTGTTATATAATATACACCGTTAGGTATAATGACAGTTCAGAAAAACTACAGAGAGGTTTTTGTTTTATATCTTCATAAAAAATTAATTTAGCCATGTGTTATACCATGCACACATCATTCTGAATCCCACACGGTACAAGAGGACAGCTGCAAGAGAGCAAAGTGAACAAGATTAAAAGGAAAATAAGAGCTTTTTGAAAAGAGAAGTCAAGAAGAAACTGAGTTGTGGCTGGTTTTTTGGATTTATCAGGTTAGCAGGGTAACAGCTACAGGGTAGAAGCAGTCAAGCCTACCATGCGAGCACATTGGCTTCTCTACTGCCTCCCAGAAGGTAAAGTAAATAGTTCACTTCTGTGATGAGAGGTGTCACCAGTAACACTACATGCAAGGCACTGCTTGCACTAGAGGTCCTCAGTAGTAGGTAACGAGGCACCAGTAATGTGCTGACCAGTTTTCACCACTCACTACAGAGTGTTCCAGTCTGAGAATCTGAAGTTACCATACCATACTTTGATACAGTATGTGAATTTCTCCTTGGGGATTAATAAAGTATCTATCGATCTATCGATCGTTGGATAGAATATTCTCAGTAGTGCAGTGGTTATAGTTCACTAGAATCTGAGAAGACTGTTAGAATTTCCTCAGTGTCTTCAGAAACATGCTTCTGTGCCTTCTTGACCATTCTGAAGGTGTTGAGGGACAATAAAAGATCCTCAGAATTATGAATGCCCAGGATCTTAAAGCTGGAGACATGATCAGCCACGGTCCTGTTGATGAAGACGAGGGTGTGCCTGCAGCCTTCTGACTTCCTGCAATTTACAGCGAGCTGCTAGGTCTTCATGATGTCTAAGGCCAGGTTATTGTTGAAACACCATGTTGTTAAGTACTGTAGCTTTTCTTTGTGGGCTGACTCATCATTTTTTGTTGATGTGGCTTACTATCACGGTGTCATGTGCAAACTTAATGACTGTGTTAGATCTATGTATGGGGAAGCAGTCATCTGTAAACGGGGAGTAGAGTAGGGGATTCTGTATATAGCCCTTTTGGACACCAACCAGTGTTTAGGGTTATGGAAGATAAAAATCTATGCAATGACGTAGTTGCTACTAGATTAGGAAAGCACTTGATGTAGATGTTGGTCTTAGACTATGAAAGAGTTAATCAATAACAGCCTGAATCTGGATTTTTATTTTTCTCTAGCTAAATATAGAAACCACCAATATTTTCTTTAGAGCAAGGTTAAGGAATATGAGGTGTCATAGGGTGATAATCTGTTCTGGGTGTCCGATAACGGCTCGGCATTGGATTAGATATATTGGTTGTGTAGAAATGGCTGTACTTGAACCCTATGGAAAATATTGGTGTCCGAAATCTAGGCAGCAGGAGGATGAGACCTTGGAGTCAGAAGGATAAAGAAGATTGATTAGAGACAAGGACAGAATGTTAAGAAATGTAATAAAAACGGGGGTCCACAGAGAGTTAGGACTCACTTCACTCAAACTGAGATGGTTCTCTGCTTTTTGTAATAAAAGTACTGTTCTGCCTGCACATCCTCAAAGTCTCTGAATGTCTTCTTTGAGCAGCATGTTCCTGCCATGACAGGGTCAGGGTCAGTCAAAGGTGTGGTTGTCTAACTTAACGGACTTGTGGTCTGTTGGTGAGGAAATTTAGAATTCAGTTACATAGGGAGGTGCTAAAGGCTTAGAGAAAAAGGTAGTACAAAGTATTAAGTAGCTATATTACATAATGTATTAATTATTTTTTTATAATTAATAAGTAATTTAACTAAGGTAATTTAAAGCAATGTTTCCTTGTGGACATTTGCCTCTGTATCTGAATATGTTGTTAATAAAAAAGAGCATCCTTTGAATGGCCAGTGTAAATAAACTGGTGTGCTTAAACAATTGACTAAATAACAGTCTGAAAATCAATAAGGCCTTATTTTTCATCGTCATATCATTTTAAAGACAGAATTATTGGCAGAACCATAGATTAATTTGCATTATGTGGGACCAACTTCTCAAAGTAGTTCGTAATAATGAAAGTGAGAGCAACCTGTTAAGTCATTAAAGCTCACTCCAGTGGAGGCACTAGCATAACGGCTAATGTCTTGAGGAAAGCAGGAACTGCCAGGGCCATGAACAGATTGAAAATGTCAGTAAAGACACCTGCCAGCAGCTCTTCTCAGTCAGGGATGCCATCACGCACATGGACCCTTCTCAGTGTAGCACATGTATAGGTGGGGGACAGCAGAGGGTGCTCATTGGGGCTAACACTATTTTTATGGGCATTTCCTTATTGTTCTTGTCAAAATGAGCATAGGAGTTGTTAAGCTCATCAGGCCGGGATGCGTAGCAGGAAGTAGGGTTGTGTTACTGGGTTTGTAGTCTGTAAAAAACCTGGATGTCCTGCCAAATGTGATGAGGAACTGAGTTGTTATGAACATACTCCTTGACTCACAATATGTGGTTGTGTTTGGCTTTCCTGATGACCCTCCTTAGATTAGCTCTCTTTATACTACCAGATTTAAGTGGCATCCCTTTCCTTTAATATTTAATATTGCCATTCATTCACAGCTTCTGATTAGGGTGGGTTCTTATTTATTTCAGAGAGGTGACACAATCTACACAAGAGTTAATATATCTATCGGTGATGATGCATAGGTGTCCAAGACCATTTTAGAGTTCAGGATGGCCTGAGTGGCAAATGTACTCCAATGTGGATGTTTGAAATGATCCTTTGGTGTGGAGACAGAACCCTTAGAATAATACATTTAATGAGTGACAAGTACTTAGGGAGCAGGTGCAAAGACAGATGGGCAGACTGCCCCTGGCTGGGTAGAGAATGACTTTGTTAGCCTCAACTACAATAATAAAATTGTAGTCCAAAGTACTGCCTCCTCTAATGGGACAAGAAACATTCTGATGAAAGCCGGGTAAAACATTATTCAGGTTAGCCTGACTAAAGTACCCTGCAACAATAAAAACACCCTCTGGGTGTGTAGACTGTTGCTTACTAATGGCAGCATGAAGTTCTTGCCTTGTTGACTTAGCAATAACGTAATTGGGGAGTTAAGCTGCAGTTATGATAGTGGAGTGAGCTCTATTTTGCGAGACAGAAAGACCTACATCTAATCCTCAGATACTGCAGATCAGAAGAACAATGGCTCTCAAGTTGAATTGAGTGCACTAGGTTTTTCTTACGTAGATGCACAGCCCATCAGATGCATAGGCACTCTAGCGAGGTTACACTGTCTGAAAAACTGGTGATAAGCCATGTTTCTGTGAAAATCATGACACTGCAACCCATAATTTGTTTCTGAGAGGTAGTGCTGGGCCGTATGACCAAAATTCTTATATCACGGTATTTTTCAAAATTATACTGGTTTCACGATATTCGACTGTATTGTTTTCCCAAGCATGAGTGGATGTTAACCACATTTTCCACTACAATTACTACAGTAGACTGGCTAAGAATAACCTATTCCACTGTCATGAGAATTATACATTGTATAAAAAAAACATTTTAATGTGCACATAAGTATTAATACAGGTTTGCAAGGCCCAATAAAGTGATAGTTTTTCAAGGGGGTGGCACTAATGAAGAGGAGGAATCACATTGCACACTGCATGACAGTTGCGGTCAAAATATAGAACCTTTTGCAAAAAACTTAAACTAAAATTTTGACAACATATTTTCAACCATCCAAAGAGGCATATTTAGACTTAGTATAATATCCAGAGGTGCTTGTCAAAAGTTGTATTGCACTGAACAGGTCTTAAAAGAGGAATAAATTGTAAATATTTTGTGTAAACCAACTACACTTTCTGTTAATGTTAACAATCTTTGTCCACTGACACGTTAAAGTGACTTTTTAAACAAGTTTCCCATCATTATACTGCATAATATTTAAACTAATAAATAATAACAATAAAATAAATAATAGTTCAACTTCCAGTAATAATACAGTACTATTACTTCAAGACTTCAAGCCCAGGTACATTACACAGCATTCACCAAATAAAAATAAAACAAAATAAAACAAGTGCAACTTGGTGATGACATCTTTACCAACTGAACCATCATTAACTTGATTGCATTAATATGGACCTTGCTTCAAGCTAAGCTAATATACATAAATAATAAAACTGCAACTTGCATTTATAATGCTACTTGTGGTATAGCCCTACGGAATCGTATTAGGGCCACGGTGAAAGAAAAAAAATATATGTCAAGAATAAGGTCGACATGTTGACTTTATTGTCAACATTTCCACTTTATTCATGCCATTTATGTGAAGATTAAAGTCGACCTTTCCATTTTATTCTCGTTGTTTATTTTATAATTAAAGTAGAATGTCGTAAACTAAACTTCATCCTAAAATCAATGTTTAATTTACTAACTTTTCTCAAACCCCCTCATAAATTAATGTAGCACATGAAATGCTTTGTGTTAAGTGTTCCCCGACCCAGTTGTTAATCACTACGTGCTTCTTAAACTGACTTCCTCTGCACTAAGAGGTGGCGCAGGCAGCGATCACCACAGAGAATCCATTCACTTCATGATATTCCTGCTCTCTGAAAATTTAGAATGCTAAGATAAATACTTGATGACATTTTCAGGATAGATAAATTTAATAAAATTTCAGGTATTAAACATGCACAGTAGTGTGGCGGTAGTGCTGGTACGAGCAATACATATACTAGCAGGGTCAATATAGCATAACAAAACCCCCATCTTACATGACTTTGAAAGGAAACTGAAGCATGCTGAGTAAACCCACCAGAAAAACATGCAAATTCAAGGTATGGACCCCCTTGCTGCAAGGCAGCAGTGCAACCTCCATGCTTTAATGCATTTCATCATGAAAATTATATCAAGTATTTATCTTAGCATTCTAAATCTTCAGGTAGCAGGAATATCATGAAATGAATGTATTCTGTGTGCTGCCTGCGCCTCCTTGTAGTGCAAGAGGAAGTCAGTTTAAGAAGCACGTAGTGATTAACAAGGCTTGGAGAACACTTAACACAAAGCATTTAATGTGCTACATAACTTACTACATTTTCTCAAACCCCATCATAAATTAAATATTCATTTTAAGATGAAGTTTAGTTTACAATGTTCTACTTTAATGACAAATTACGAGAATAAAGTCGACATGTTGACTTAAATCTCAACATAAACGGCAAGAATAATGTAGAAATGTCGAATATAGTCAACATGTTGTCACACTATTACACAGTACCCAGGTACATTACACTGTATTGAAAAAAAATAAAACAAGAACAACTTGGCTTGCAGTATTATCAAGTAGTATAGAAACAGTATTCACAGATTTGAACATAATGGTCCACATCCGACCTTTTCCAACCAAAGTATCTCCAGGCAACGGACTTGACTCCTTTTTTCGGCAAAACTTCTTCTGTGTCATCATGTTCAACTTTATCGTCTGCTACAGCTTCAGTTCCGGATTGTTCTCTGTCCATTTTCACCACGCAATACCTCCGCTACCGCATGTACTCCGTTGCATACTTGTTTAGTAGTGTAGCAGTGAAAAACGGCCCCTGCGCAATACCTCCACTAACGCATGTACTCCATTGCATGCGTTTGTAGCGGTGTAGCAGTGAAAAAGGTCCCCCCTTAAACAGTTTTCCACTGCGTCACATTCTGAACGTTGTTTAGGCAATTTAAACCTGTGTTGCGGTATAAACAAATCCATATCATAACATGAATAAAAAACGGTTTTCGGTATGAACCGGTATACCGCCCAGCACTACTAAGAGGTAATCTAAAGTCGACGCTCATCCATTTTGTTTGCCAGGAATCATACATTGACAAGGATAATGTTACGTAGACATGATCAATGAGGGTTTGTGGAAGCTCAACCAAATTAAGTTCATTGCCTGTGCTCTGTAATCCGAAATCCAGGAGTGCTTGTCAACCGTATGAAATGTTTGCAAGGCTGGACTAAGTGAAGTGACTTGAGACTACTAAAATGGCCAGAGAAGGGAATAAGCAGAAAGAGGATTTGCAGAATATTCTAGAAAGTTGATTCTGTTCATCTGGCCATAGTTTTATTTCTGATACATTTCATCACTCATCCAAGTGACTTCCTCAGTCTCACTGTCACTTGGATGAGTGATGAAATGTATCAGAAATAAAACTATGGCCAGATGAACAGAATCAGTTTTCTAGAATTTCCTTACCTGGATTATTGAGCTTGCATCGAGGAATTTGTAGAATAATTGAATACAATTCTAAGGATTTTTCTGTTTAACAGAGAGTAGGATAAACATGTAGATACAACTTTATTTGTCTTTTACTATTCACAATGGTGCTCTAAAGCTCCTTTCACTAGTGTTCACTTTAGCAAAAAATAAAGATGGATTGAGATATTCTTACTTGTGAAATTTCATGAAGATAGGCCCGACGCTCCTCATTTGCTTTGTGATAAGCCTATAAAGAAAAAATTAAATGTTAACATTTAACAATTAGTATATTGTAGCTTAATATAATCACTATTATCATTGAATCATATCATACCTTGGATTCTTGCTCTATTCTTATTGAGTAATCTTTAAGCTGGCTCTGTAAACGCTTCTTTTCTGTTTCTAATTGCTTAAGCAACTGTTTCTGAGCTCCCTGTAAAAAGAAATCTATATTTACTATATACAGTAATGTGATATATATGTGATATATCACATTTACTATATAATGTGACAAATTTTTACAAACAAAACGCAAACGTAGATACTACATTTGGATTCCTGCTATAGATTACAGTTTTCCCTGTCAGAGCTATGAGTACAGTGCTTACCAGATGAGAAAGGAACAGTCTGGACATGCTGATAACCCTAGGATATGTTTTTTTCTCAATGTTCACTTCCACCAACAACGTTGAAACACTGAAAAAAGGACACTTAGGAACAACATACCTTCTTGAATGACTCCAACGGACTAAAAACTAGATCCACAGTGTGCTTCTGGGGAGTACCACAGCTTAGTTCACATACATAAAATTGCATTTTTGTCTGTCTGTTAGTGCATCATGCAAAAGCCACCACAACAATATTTAAAATACAGGTTAATATTGTTTTAGATTGTCTATATATAAATATGTACAAAAAACAAAAAAAAAAAAGGACAACCTCGCTAAAAGTTGTCATAATCAGGTGATATAATACATAATACCACATTAATAGTGATACATATCCACCAGATGGTAGCAACAGGTCAATAGTGTGCCTCATTGAAATTGCTTGCAAGGAATGGTACTTCTTATGTATTTTTTATATACATTTTTTAATCAAAATTGTAGGTATTTCCTTCAAACACAATAATATTTTTCTATAAAGCAGAAATAACTTGGTGATTATTTTTAAATAAAAAAACACTTTTAACTTGCCTATGCGCTTTTAAATTATTCAAGTTAGTTTATTGAAAGTTTTCTGTAACAGATACAACTGAAAAAATACTGCAACACTAATCAGTCAACAGCACAAAGTACATTTTATTTATTTTGAGCCACATCATGCATATTAGTTTAGCTCTTCAAAAGGTTCTGTTAATAATGCTATCTTTAATAAGGCCTTACTAATTTTCAGACTGCTTATTCAGCCAATTGCTTAAGCACGTCCGTTTATTTACACTGGTCTTTCAAGGGATGGTCTTTTATTATTAACAACATATCCATATACAGAAGCAAATTTCCACAAGGGACCAGTGATGGGAAACATTACTTTTAAGTTATGCTAGTTAAATTACATATTACTTTAAAAAACTAACTAAATATGTAATGTAGCCATTTATTATAAAATTTAATTCATTACAAATAGTGCTTTACTTTTTTGTAGCTTTTCCTTCTAACAGAGATATGAATCCCATACTTGTAATCAAAATAAATCTATTTCCTTGAACAACAAGGAAAAAGAACATTGCAACATTCATTACTACTTTATTATGCAGCTTTTAGTGCTCCATATTTTAAACCTTTATTATTTCTTAGGATGTCAGTTCAAGCATTGGGTATAACAGAACAAAAAAAATGAATTACATAATGCATGTAACTTTTAAATCATTATTCCAAACACTGCTCAGGACAGTGAGGACTACTCCGGTAGTTTCCAGGACTGTAATGGATAGAAGTCAATGTCAATTTCTTGCTCAAATGTAGCTCAGCAACTGTTTTCATAGCAGTGTGTTGATGATTACCGAGAACCTGCCACTACTATATTACTACTATATTAATATACTTGGATTCATCTGGTGCAGCTTCATTTATAGGTTGTGAAGTGCAATCAAATTAACTGCATTTAATTAACGCATTTAGGTGTTGTGTTAAAAAATGTAACCACAGAAATGTTTAATGCATTAATCACAAGTGTTAACGGTACTTAATCAGCAGCCCTATATATATATATATATATATATATAGTCATGCATGTGTACAGAGGGGACTGCTTAAGCACTTTGGTGATTGTAATTTTCCGCTGCTCCAGGGGTTGCCTCTTTGTCCTAATACCTTTTCTCATCCTCCCTCTGCAGACCGGAAGATGGTCGGCTTTAACACCACTGACATTACTTCTGCCGTCTATCCACCTGAACCCTCCTCTTCCTGTCGAAAGGACTCAAAGCCGGAAGATCTGCTATCTTAGGGTAGTTCTGCCCTGAACTCAAGTCTGAAAAGACATTGCCACAATTATTGGATGTTTTTCTTGTTTTTCATTCCATTGTCTTTCTCTTATAATATATATAGCCCTAAAATACAGTTATATAAGTATATATAAATTTCTGTCAGTCTGTTTGAGCATCATCCAAAAACCACCACAACTATTTCTAAAAAAACCTTGCAGTCATTATTTTCAGTATAGAAAATGTATGTGATTTTTGTAAAGAGAAAAATGTCTATTTGCATGTCCAACCTCCTTTGGCTTATGAAACAGGCTGTTTTTCTTTCCACCCTATGACAGTATAATGTCATACTACCTAGTTCATTCAAAACTTGTCAGTTTCACTGGTTGTTACAGTTCATTCAATAAGTCACCTTTGCAGTCACCGCTACTTCTACTCAACTATTAAAAAAAACTGAGCACTGCAGTAGGTATCAACCGATTATAGCTGACAAAACAGTCTGTCTAAAAAGAAAAGCACAAATGAATGTTCAAAATAGAAATGTAGAAATGGAATATTCACAGTACAGAAATACGTTTGCAGTAACTCTACCACTATCACACATCTGTTTAAATATGCAGGGAAAAATATAAAAACATTTTTAAAAAATGAAACAAATGTATTGGAAGGTATGGGAAGATAATCCTGGTTGAAAACAATTGATTGCTTTTTGTTCCATGAGACAATATAAAGATTACACAGACTGTAGCATAGTAAGTAATTCTTTCTTATTTGAATGCCACATTTATAATAAAACAAACTATCACAACATATTTTTAAATGGGTGTTTGTGTGAACAAAGTCTATTCTACTGTATTTCACCACGATGTTTGTAACTGTTTTCCTTGGCTTTAGGAGTGTCATACATCTCTCTTAAAGAAAATCATTAAAAGGTTCTGCTTCAGCATGGAAATAACTTTAAACTTTTTTCCATTGCAGATGCATGCTGACAAAGCACTTCACTAACTTTCTTTTATGTAGTTTCACATGAAAGAAAAATATACAACATATATAGCAAAAAGGGCTGTTGTCATATTTTTTTTCTATTACTCATCATATTTATTTAAGGAAATCCATTTATAAGCTTTGCACTTTAGGTTGCAGCCTCTGATGGACCTCCGCCATTTAGGAAAATAACTCCTGAAATGTAACTACCTAGCTCTGCTTATTCATACAAATTAAACACCAGTTTGCCCATTATAAGAGGGGCGTTCACAAATGTTTGCAGCTTAGGGGTGGTGGAGGGTATTTGGGTGGCAGTTTGCTGGACTGAAATGGAATAACTAACATGAGCTAGATTTTATACGATTGGGCAGGATATTGACTGTAATTGGGCTGTAAAGTGCCTGTCAAATCTGTTATCCCTGTGCTCACCCTCATTTATGTCTCTGCAATCGAGTTGTACTTTCTGACTGTGGTGAATTGTACATTATCTGTAACATTTTAAAAGTATAACTGAACTGAGAAATTATTATTACTGTTCTACACAGTAAAATTATAGAAGGGCTTTCTTAAGCTCAGATGCAGTAAATGCTAAATAATACAAAAAATAAAAGTTTGCTGCAAAGAGGAGGTCAAAAGCGTCAAAAACTACTTTTAATTTCTTTTACAGATGTCACATAGATTTAACCACTTTTCCGGGCACAGCCAGGTAGAAAAGCTAGTTACATGTACGTCAAAATTGGCTGGACCTTGAGTTCTTACTCCTAGCTGAGAAAAATTAAAGGGCTCTACAAGTTTCAGAAATAAGGAGCAAACAGAACACTTAAAGGCCTCCTACAGACTTAAGGGCTGCATTTATTCTCTGTCTCTGTTTTTCTTAATAAAAAAGATTCAGGGTCTTATTGAAAATCATAGAAATGTGTGGTTTGATTTGTCCCTAGATCCTTAAAGCATTGCTCATTATTCACAATGCCAAAGTGTCAGTTATTATGATATGAAGTCAATGTATTTGTTGAACCTGTTTAATGTAATTTTAGGATGGCTGTTCCAGCAGTATTAGTTGCAAGGCAGGACACAACCATGTAGGGTGGGACGCCAGACCACCTCAATGTTACATAGTGGACAAATAAAAAAAAAAAATAATTAAAAAAGTACAGCAACATAATTGCAACAGTTAGCACTGCTGCTTCATAACTCTAGGCATGTGGGTTTAGTTCCTAGCCTGGTGTTTTGTATGTTCTCCCATTTTCACTCCAGATTTCTCCAGTTTTCTTTCACATTCCAGTGATGATTGTGAGGTCTTATAAATTTAAATTCAGCCCGGAGATGTATTATTTTAGCTTAGCACCTCATAGCTAGAGGTGTTTCTGTATCATATGACTCTTTCATTTCTATATAATTATATATTTATTTTAGCAATAAAATTGTTTTTACCATTGCTATTTCTATCCTCTTTTTATTCTGGGTCTATGGTGGAACTTTGGTGTGCTTTGGAGTAGATGCATCACTACATGTTATGGCCCTAATTTTTAGAGGTTTTCTGTCCAAATGAATTTGTCACTGTTTGCTTGTGGATTATTCCTTTCCAGAATGCTGCTGCCTTAGGACAGATTTGGACTTGAAACCAACCCGAATATATGCAGGAGTATATTTTTTTATATATCTGTGTCTATATTACATGATGCTTCCTTGTGTTTCAGTATTATATTTTCTACTTGTGCTGCATTCCTTTTTACCATAGTATATAAGTAATTATAGTAAGTTCCCTAGGCTCATGAATGGGATTAATTAAAATTAAACTGAAATTAATTATATTGAAACAATTGATAATGTTAAACTGTCCTGACGAATACATTTGTGTGAGCAAAAGTGGTTTCAGGAAATAAGTGCAGAGCAGATACTTTATATTAATATATATATAATGATAAATGTTTTATTTTGTGATGTTATATGCCTTTATTGAATGATATTTTGTGTTTTAGTTATTATATATATATATAAATATTTTTGTCATTACAGAGTATAATTACTTTTGCTATGGACTAATGCATGGTAAACAGTGATCATGAATGTGAGTAGTCAGGGTCCTAATAGTTCAGACCAGTGTTTTCCAACTGTGTTTCTGGGTTGGCACACTTTCTGTAACCAAAACCATTATTCTAAAAAACTACAAAAATATTACATCTCCTATACGTTTGCAACTGTCTGAAGTGGCGAGACTACTAGAGAAGCCAGTAAAAAAGCAACTCCACGATCAGCATTCACAGACACTGCACTTAGAAAGCACTTCAGTGGCATCGCCCATTTGCTCATTTTTTTGCCCACCCCTCAGGGGCAATTTGCGTGCCCACTATCCACCAGCCCTTTGAGGTGCGCTACAAAAGTATTTCCACTGCACACCTGGATAGCTCTCACAATGCACCAATGTGCCATGGCATACTGGTTGAAAAACGCTGGTATAGACTATGACTTTTTGAATTGTGCTGTGTTCCTTCTGATTTCTGTGTCAAACAAAACAGTACTTTGCAAAAATTGACAAAATTAGATGCTTGGTCATCTATTAATAATTGCATTGAAATATGCCAAGTATAGATACCTGTAAATCTTAATTTTCATTGTTAAAGCATCCATTAATAAAACTCACAAGGAAGGATGTTTGGAATGTGCTGCATGTCCACTGGGGGAAAAGGTTCAAATAACTTTTAAAATTTACTATAGTAAAAAGTGCAATACACTAAACATTTTGGTTAAACATCATTAATTATTTGACCTAGAGGGAAAAAATAAACAAATACATGTGTGTTAATGTGTATGCTGAGAGGAAATAGGTATTGGAGGAGAATGATCAAGTGAACACAGTAAGAATGCTCAAACTCAGTATGAAAAGTGACCAAGCAGGGAACTCAACCAGGCCCCTGGAATTGTGGGGTGGCTTTTCCAAAAATTGTACCACCATGTGCCATGATTAGGTTGTGCCAGTCCATGAATGGACATTAATGGGAATTAAATATTAGTGAATACATTCTGTAGACACAGTATAATTTTGCTACAGCAGCATGTTGTGTTGTGAATGTCCACTGGACTGCATATGATGGGAAATGCCTAAAGACATACCAGCATGATGTTAATGTCTTCTAGAAAGGTTGCATCAATACTCACCACTGGCATTTCTTCATATGAGCGTATGGAAGAAAGTCTATCTGTAAAACAATAAGAATTAAAAGCAGCTAAACACTTAAAGGATAAATTTACTGGTTTTCAAAAAGATATTTCTTTACAATCATAGTATAACTGTGGTCATCTGAGAGAAAGGGCTAAAACGAAAATAAATTATTGGTATGCCAACCTGGCCGTTCCCGTTTACTTATAATTCCCAACCAAAACAATACTCAATGGTGTAAAAGGAAACAAAAACTAGAATAACATGGCTGGTATTAGTTAGGCTTTCTTGTCTGCCATCTGAAGGTTATGGAGCTCCTTAGCTCTGGTGGCTCTGATAGAAGTGACACCTCCTTCCAGGTGCTCGTTTTTTTATAGCCCAGGTACTGGAAGGAGTGGAGTCAGTTGTCCACACAGAGCAGTTTCTCTGTACTGTGGAAGAAGAAATATACAAGACAGTGGCAGCGCCCCCTCTTGGCCCGGGGTGGTAATATATATCTAGGAAGAACTTGGAGGGTGATCCTCTGACACACATGCATGACAACCTAAATTTGTCATATAAACCCACAATGGCTGCTGTGAGCAGAAATGTAAATAGTACCAAGAACTTGTGATAAAATGTATTACTCCCAGTTTACATATGTTGTCACAAGCATACCTCACATGGAAGGCACATTTCCTTAGATCAAAACATTTTCTGCTTCAAAGTGGATGCATTGGTAAGATTTACTTATTTTATTTTCATTTTTATATCTCCTTGATACCTAACACCATTTCCTTGATTTTTAAAATACAAGGACAGTCTAGGCGTTTTTGTTTTTTTTTTAAATACAGAAAAAATGCTTTACTCTAGAATGCAATTTAATGTGACACATTCATATATATCATAAATGTGAAGAGATAACTTTGACTTGAAAAATACAGAAATTATAACAATGAACAGAGAAGAAAGAATAAACAATCCATACTTTACCAATGGGATTACCGACATCTTCAAGTTTTTCTTGGAGGACAGTAATCTGTCTTTCAAGTTGCCTGTTAAGCTCCTGTTGTGTTTCAAACCTGGTTTTCCATTCATTACCTTCAAAAAATATCGAAACAAACAAAACAAAAAATTTATTGGGTATACATTCTGCTCTTTCTCTATATTTTTTTAAGTTCAGTTATATTAAAATAAAATACCGTGATTCTAAATCGCATGTATCCAATCATCGACAAGTTACTCCTTACAACTCAAGCAGGCTTCTGGAAAGGTAAAAGTTGCATCCAACAGATTCATATCCTGCGGTGAGTATTTGAAGGAGCAATCAGAGCACACATACCTCTATATGCAACGTTCATAGATTTCAGAAAGGCTTTCGATTCAATCAACTGTGACATTCTGTTTGCAATTCTGTGTCTCTATGGAAAATAGTACAAGCAATAAAAGCTCTCTATGAGAATTTGAAAAGCAGAGTCCTCACAGAGGGAAAGTTGTCACATGATTTTACAACTAGAACAGGAGTTCTTCAAAGTGAAATGCTGGCTTCATTCTTGTTCATCATCATAATCGGCTATATCCTGTGCAGCTCTGCAGAACAAGTTGGCTTCATTTCCCACCTCAACGAAAGCAGGTAAATACCAGAATAACGACTTAACAACTTAAGACTACACCAATAACACAGCTCTACTAGTAAATGAAACAGAGGAAGTAAGCCAAGAAGCAGAATGAGTTTGCCTAGAAGTAAACGTAAGTAGGACCAAGCAAATGATAATCAGCCCTGAGTACAACCCACATCTTCCCCTACAAATAAATAGAGGGCAGATCAAAATAGTAAATGATTTCAAGTATTTGGGATCATTGGTTGCAAATACCCTTAACAATGTAACGTTTTTGTAAAACAAAAGCTTGGATAGCCTTCTGGAAGCTAAAGAGTATTTGGCAAAGCAACCATATTTCTACTGAACTCAAGATGTGAATCTTCAACACCTCATGCTTGAGCATTCTCTTATACAGCAGTGAAACATGAACCCTCAACAAACAAACCTAAAAAAGCTAGATAACTATAAAACAAACTACAATAGAATCAAGCTGAGGATAAAACATAGCAACTATATTTCAAACAAAACAATATAAAAGCAGGTCAAGCAGGAGCCAGTCTTGAAAACCATCATCAAAAGACAATTTACATGGGTAGGACACATGTTATAAAGGCACCCCAAAAGAACTTAATAGAAAATCTGCACTGTTTGTGTCCAGGTTCTTATCGACTGTATATTTGCCGCCCAGTAATAAAACTGGAAGTTAGGTAGAGCCATGCCGCCTTCTGCCTTTTGTCTTTGTAGGGTCGCTCTTTTGATGCGTGGATGTTTAGAATTCCAAATAAATGAGGTTATTGTTGAATCTAATTGCTTAAAGAACGATTTATTAATGTATATTGGTATGTTTTGAAATAAAAAAAGGAGCTTAGGAAGAATATTCATCTTAACAGTGTTAATTCTTCCAGCTAGTGTGAGATGAAGGGTTGACCATCTATGCAAGTCTTGTTTAATTTTTTCCATACAGACGACGAAATTTTTTTGATAAAGAGCTTTATGTTTACTTGTGATGTTTACCCCGAGGTATTTAAACTGTTCTGCAATGATAAAAGGAAGGGTGTCTAATCTAATATTATATGCTTGCGAATTCACCGGAAAGAGTACACTTTTATTCAGATTAATTCTGAGACCAGAGAGCTTTTGAAATTCTGTGAGTGCTGCTAAGACTGCAGGCACAGAATTTTCTGGGTCCGATATATACAGTACCATGTCATCTGCATATAATGAGATTTTCTGTTCCAGTCCTTCTCTGCTAATCCCCTTTATCTGATCAGTATTTCGACAATGTATTGCCAGTGGTTCAATGGCAATTGCAAACAGCAGTGGTGACAAAGGGCATCCTTGTCTTGTGCCACGTTCTAGTTTAAAGTAGTCTGAGCAAATGTTATTGATGCAAACTGAAGCTTCTGGGTTAGTATACAGTAATTTAATCCATGCACAAATGTTGGGCCAAACCCAAACTTCTCCAAAATAGTAAAAGGTATTTCCATTCAATCATGTCGAATGCTTTTCTGCATCCAATGATAATAATATTTCTGGGGTGTTTGATTTAGTTGGTGAGTATATTACATTAAACAGGCGTCGAAGATTTGAAGATAAGTGTCGGCCCCTAATAAATCCAGTTTGGTCTTGTGATATTATTGAGGGAGCACTTTCTCCATCCTTCTAGCTATGATTTTAGAGAGTATTTTAACGTCGTTATTCAGAAGTGAAATTGGTCTGTATGATGCACATTGTAATAAGTCCTTATTTTGTTTTGGAAAGACAGTGATTAGTGCTTGGCGAAAGGTTTGTGGAAGAGATTGGTTATCTCTGGCTTCTGTAAATGTTGCTAATAGGAGGGAGCTAGCTGAGCGGAGAATTTCTTGTAAAACTCTGCAGGGTAGCCATCAGGGCCTGCTGCTTTTCCACCTTGGAGTGACTTTATAGCATCCAGTAATTCTGATAATGACAGAGGTTTATCGAGCTCCTCCACACTAATAGCGTCAATTTGTGGTATCTGTAATTTATCCAGAAATGCATTAGATTGTATATTGTCTTCTTTAAACTCAGTAGTATATAGGGATTTATAGTAGTCTCTAAAAGTGCACATTATATTTTTGTGTTCGATGATTTTATCTCCATTCGTGTTAGTAATTACGAGATTGCGTTGCACTTCTTGCTTGTGAATTTGTTGCGCTAAAAGCTTATTAGCTTTCTCTCCATGTTCATAATAATGATGTCTGGATTTGTAAATTAGTTGTTCGGTTTCTTTAGTTGTCAAGAGGTTTAATTCTGAATGTAGAGCCTGCCTCCTCTTATGTAGAGTCTCGCTTGGTAGTCTGGCATGTTCTTCATCTATTTTAGTAATTTCGCTTTTTATCTCTGCTACTTTCTTCGCGGATTTATTTCTGTGGGAAAGATATGAGATAATCTGTCCTCTTAAGAAGGCCTTAAGAGTTTCCCAGAGTGTTCCTGCAGAGATCTCAGGGGATGTATTTGTCTCTAGAAAGAATTCAATTTGTTTGGATATAAATTCAGTACAATTCTCGTCAGCTAATAGAAGCGGATTGAGACGCCATCTGGGGTGAGTGTATGGGGCTTAGTAATTTCAGCTCCAAGATCATCGGAGCATGGTCTGAAATAACAATAGCATCGTATTTACAAGATTTAATCTTAGGCAAGAAGTTATTATCTATAAAGAAGTAATCAATCCTTGAGTAGCAATGATGTACTGGTGAGTAGAAAGAATATGTTCTTGAATTTGGGTTTAAAACCTCCAGGGATCTGATAAGTTGTGATCAGTTATAAACTTTGTAATTATCTTTGCGGTGTTAGTTGCGTTCCACCTGTGGAGGAAGTCTTATCTAAAAGTGGATTTAGAACACAATTAAAGTCCCCAGCCATTATAAGTTTATGAGTGTTCAGATTGGGAATGGATGCAAATAAATTTTGTATAAATTCCTTATCATCAACATTAGGTGCATAAACATTTATCAAAATCATTTTACAGTTAGATAAGTCTCCCATGACCATCACATATCTCCCTTCAGGATCCAATACTACATCTGATGCTACAAATGGTACTGTTCTATGTATGAGAATTCCCACCCCTCTAGTTTTCTTTGTAAAACTAGAATGGAACATTTGGCCAGTCCAGTCTTTTGCAGCGGAACTGATCCTTACTTAGTAAGTGGGTTTCCTGTAAAAATACTATTTTAGCATTTAGACCTGTTAGGTGAGAAAGTACTTTCTTTCTCTTTAATTCGTGATTCAGGCCTTTAACATTCCAGCTTACGAAGTTAACTGTCCCATCATGGAGACACTGATTCTGAGTTTTTGGTGTCATATTATAGTCTTAACTGGAAGTGAAATAGTTTAGGTCTTAATTTCCTATTCCCCCAAGAGTTGTTGCCATGCAGCTTATTATTACGTTGATAGTTATAATTATAAAGATTGAGATGATAGATTAGATATAGATCAAGCCTGCTCTCTTTCTCTTCCCCTTAACCCCCACCCTCCCTTTTTGCCTCCCCAGGTGAGGCTAAAACCCACTTCATGCAGTCCCAGTCCTCTGACATACCCAGAGACAGAGCACGTCCAAAGCACATCAAGCCCCCATGCAGTGGCGCTTTAAGGTTAAAAGATAGAGATATCTGTTACCAATATAGTCTTTAAAAGAGGAAAAAGAAAGAAAAGAATTTTGCACTTAATATATATATATATATATATATACATATACACATATACATATATATATATATATATACATACATACATACATATAATCTTCATCAATTTTAGTGCATTAAGATGATATCCCCAGATAATAAACCCAGGTGATGGTGTTAAAGATGTGTCCAAAACAAGCATAACAAGTCTTAATGCAGTAATAGCAATAACAGCAAACCAAGGGTATGATATTGAACAGTCTCATTTAGGGTACACATGAAATAATTAGAAAAGAAAAAAAAAGGAGGAAAACGTAATTAAGCACAATAAAACACAAACATTTAGCCCTAGTAATACTAAGTAATGATAAGTAATAAGTAAGTAATAATAATATAAGAATATGAGAATATATGCTGATAAAAACCCGTATTTTAAAACAAATAGATCAGACAGTAGATTATTAATCCTAGCTTTATCATTTACCGCCATGACTCACAATTATGTATCAGAATAGTCCGGGATCAGCTTTCTTAACTCATTTTCTGCCTCCTCCTTGCTAGCGAAAACATAGAAATGCCCTGCCATTCCACTTTCAGTTTTGCGGATACAGGAGGCCGTATTTGACATTGGCTTGCCGTAGCCGCTGTTTAATATTATAGAAGGCGCGCGTTTGATAGCTGTTGCTGGAGAGAAGTCAGGGAAGACGCGAATGTGGCAATCTTCATATATAATATCTTCCTTTTTTTCCTGAGGAGTTCCATCACCTCTAACTTAAATGATAATCGTTCAAAACGGACTATAAAAGATCTTGGTCGGGTCTGACGGTGTTTGATCGCGTGACGCGTAAGCCGCTGCTATCTCAGATTCTGCTTTAAAGTCGCCCCGATTATTTTAGAAAAAGTTCAGTTGCGAATTTCACGGGTTTAAACTTTCTCGATTCTCCGGCAAGCCTTCAATTCTGACATTATACCTTCTATTCCCATCTTCTAAAGCAGCCAGTCTGTCTCCAAGTTTTTCTCCGAGTTTTTACATTCAACTGACATTTACTGCTCTTTCCTCGGCACTGGCAGCTAGATGTTCGGCTATTTCGATCCGATTCGTGAATGTCTCACTAAGATGCTCCAATCGATCAGCAAGCGTGCTCAGTTTAGCGAGTTTTTCTCAATGCGCTCTTCAATTTTACCCAGCACCTGTCGAAGTTCAAGCTGTACCTCTTGACGAAGCCTTTCATTTGCCTGTTGGATTTCCTGTCGCAGACATTCATTGGCCTGTTTCATCTCCTGTTTCCATTCCTGTTTCAGTCTCTCATGTGCCTTTGCCGTTGCTTTCTCATTAGCCTTCTCGCTTTTCTTTATATCTTGCCTGAGGTCAGCGAGCAACACTTTCAGTTCAGATAGCTCAAATGTGCCTTCTTGTACCGTAGATGAAGCAGCAGACTCTGCTGAAGCGGTGTCCCGCTGCTCCAGTCCCGCGTGATTGCGTAACTGAAGCCGCGGACCTCCCGGCCTTTTCCAGTTTCAGGTAATCCTCTCCAATCGGCGAGCTATCCACATCTGCACTCACGATCGCACCTTCGCTCCCTTTTCGCTCTCAGCAGGCGGCGATGTAGCGGACCGTGGTCCCGAGGAGTCTGTACTTTCGCCCATCTGATCCAGGTCTGTCTCTGAGAGGCCGTATCTCGAACTAGGGCTTGCTGATCGCAGCTTGGATGTAGCTTTAGTCTTGATTCTTTCGGACCCCCCTTCTTGTTGGCCATGTTTATATGTGTTTACATATACTGTAGCGGTCCCTCTCGGGTTGAATAAATACAGGATATCTCAGAATAATAAGCAAATAATATGAAAAATAGCACCACTGCTAGCGGAGCTCCACTTCAGACGTCCATCTCTCGCATCGGACGAGACCAAATACACAGGCATGGACCGCAATAGAAGTAAAATCCTGCAGTACTTCTTTGTATTCCTTGCTTTGTGCTCCAATAAACACACGTTATCGGCAATACACTAATAACCCAATTGTGCTCCACTCACTTAGAATCTGGAACCAATGTAGAAAGCATTTTAAGACGGAGAAGCTTCTTTCTGTGGCACCCTGCAAAAGAACCACCTCTTTCAACCCTCACAAACATATGCAGTTTTAATATCTGGAAAAAATTTGGAATTAACTTGCTTAGAGACCTTTATATAGACAACGCCTTTGCATCCTATGAACAATTACGTTCCAAATTTAACATTCCAGCTACAAATTTCTTTCACTATCTTCAAATCAGGAACTTTGTTAAACAGAACCTTCCAGATTTTCCTCATCTTGCACCCTCATCCACGCTGGAAAAATTATTGCTCAATTTCAAGGAGTTAGACTCCATCTCTACAATATATAAAATCCTTTTACAATCCCTTCCTTTCAAAGATCCAAGAGGACACTGGGAAAATGACCTCTCAATTAATATATCAGAAAAGGAGTGGAAAGTAGCAATGCAGAGAATTCACTCAAGCTCCATATGCTAAAGCATACAATTATACAACTCAAAATTATATATCAAGCACATCTGTCTCGACTAAAACTCTCCAAAATGTTTCCAGGGCATGATCCAACCTGCGAACGTTGCAACCAAGCCCCAGCCTCACTAGGTCACATGTTCTGGGCCTGCTCCAAATTAACATTATTCTGGACAAAAATTTTTAATTACCTCTCAGACAGTCTTGGACTCACAATCACTCCTAACCCATTAACAGCTGTGTTTGGGGTTCTTCCAGAGGGTCTTAAAGTGGAGAAAGACAAACAAACTGTGATTGCATTCACTACACTGTTGGCACGCAGACTTATTCTGATAAACTGGAAGAACCCAAACTCTCCTCTTTTAAGTCAGTGGGAAACTGATGTGTTATATTATTTAAAATTGGAAAAAATCAAATACTCAGTTAGAGGATCTGTGCAGACTTTTTTCAAAACATGGCAGGATCTAATCAGTAATATTTTGAAATGATTTTATAAAGCACAGAGAATTTGTTGATTTAGGTATTTTTAAAAGCCTTAAATTTTACACCGTTTGGCTTGCTCTCTCTCAAGGGTGGGGATCGATCTGTTCTTAGCATAATTCTTTTTTTTTGTAAAAACTTGATTGCTATGTATTGATTGTAATAAAATTAATAAATAAATAAAAAAAAAAAAAAAAAAAAAAAAAAAACTGCACTGTATGACCCATCAAGAAGACTGAAAGTACCTAAACAAGGTCATAAAATTATATTGGCAACACATCACCAACACCATCAACTTTGCAATTTAACTGTCCCCAAGCAAAATCAAAAAATGCAAGTAAGACTGGGAGAAGTGGCGTAAACTTGTTCTCAGCCGCACAAAGTCTTCCACTTGTGCAGCTGACCGATGATGATGATGATGATTATATTAAAAGATTAGGTCCTATCCTTCACTACTAAACATTACAAAAATATTATACCATGGTGGTGAAGTTGTTAGCACTGTTCAAATTCTAAATTTGAATTCTGACCCAGGCAGGTCCAGTTTGCATGTTCTCACATAGAGCTTCCCTCATTGTTCCAAAGAGATGCAAGTTAAGATAATTAGCACCATTTAAATGAGTGTACAGTGGTGTGAAAAACTATTTGCCCCCTTCCTGATTTCTTATTCTTTTGCATGTTTGTCACACAAAATGTTTCTGATCATCAAACACATTTAACCATTAGTCAAATATAACACAAGTAAACACAAAATGCAGTTTTTAAATGATGTTTTTATTATTTAGGAGAAAAAATCCAAACCTACATGTGTGAAAAAGTAATTGCCCCTTGTTAAAAAATAACCTAACTGTGGTGTATCACACCTGAGTTCAATTTCAGTAGCCACCCCCAGGCCTGATTACTGCCACACCTGTTTCAATCAAGAAATCACTTAAATAGGAGCTGCCTGACACAGAGAAGTAGACCAAAAGCACCTCAAAAGCTAGACATCATGCCAAGATCCAAAGAAATTCAGGAACAAATGAGAACAAAAGTAATTGAGATCTATCAGTCTGGTAAAGGTTATAAAGCCATTTCTAAAGCTTTGGGACTCCAGCGAACCACAGTGAGAGCCATTATCCACAAATGGCAAAAACATGGAACAGTGGTGAACCTTCCCAGGAGTGGCGCCCACCAAAATTACCCCAAGAGCGCAGAGACGACTCATCCGAGAGGTCACAAAAGACCCCAGGACAACGTCTAAAGAACTGCAGGCCTCACTTGCCTCAATTAAGGTCAGTGTTCACGACTCCACCATAAGAAAGAGACTGGGCAAAAACGGCCTGCATGGCAGATTTCCAAGACACAAACCACTGTTAAACAAAAAGAACATTGGGGCTCGTCTCAATTTTGCTAAGAAACATCTCAATTATTGCCAAGACTTTTGGGAAAATACCTTGTGGACTGATGAGACAAAAGTTGAACTTTTTGGAAGGCAAATGTCCCGCTACATCTGGCGTAAAAGGAACACAGCATTTCAGAAAAGAACATCATACCAACAGTAAAAATATGGTGGTGGTAGTGTGATGGTCTGGGGTTGTTTTGCTGCTTCAGGACCTGGAAGGCTTGCTGTGATAGATGGAACCATGAATTCTACTGTCTACCAAAAAATCCTGAAGGAGAATGTCCAGCCATCTGTTCGTCAACTCAAACTGAAGCGATCTTGGGTGCTGCAACAGGACAATGACCCAAAACACACCAGCAAATCCACCTCTGAATGGCTGAAGAAAAACAAAATGAAGACTTTGGAGTGGCCTAGTCAAAGTCCTGACCTGAATCCAATTAAGATGCTATAGCATGACCTTAAAAAGGCGGTTCATGCTAGAAAACCCTCAAATAAAGCTGAATTACAACAATTCTGCAAAGATGAGTGGGCCAAAATTCCTCCAGAGCGCTGTAAAAGACTTATTGCAAGTTATCGCAAACGCTTGATTGCAGTTATTTCTGCTAAGGGTGGCCCAACCAGTTATTAAGTTCGGGGGCAATTACTTTTTCACACAGGGCCATGTAGGTTTGGATTTTTTTTTCTCCCTAAATAATAAAACCATCATTTAAAAACTGCATTTTGTGTTTACTTGTGTTATATTTGACTAATGGTTAAATGTGTTTGATGATCAGAAACATTTTGTGTGACAAACATGCAAAAAAATAAGAAATCAGGAAGGGGGCAAATAGTTTTTCACACCACTGTATATATATATATATATATATATATATATATATATATATATATATACACACATGAGCTGGTCTACTGACTAATCCAGTGTTTGTTCCCTCCTTATACCAAAAGATGATAGGATACGTGAGCCAGAAAATGGATGGCTAGATATGATATTCATTCAATTTACTGTTATTAGTAATACTTGAGAGAATACAATGTTACATTCATTTGCCCACCATATGCCCAGACAGTGGAATTTAATCTGGTCTGCCAGATACTGCGAATGTGTACTATTTATGGTAGAGCATCGGATACAACATAGAATGGTAACACTGCTGGGGTTCTTCCAGCAACAGTATTAACTGAGATATAAGAAAATACCGTCATACCAAAAAAAAAAATCCAGTCAAAGGAGGCTTCTAATAATGAGAAAAGAAAGTAACTAAAATTAACAATAAGTCAGTTAAATAGTGGTGCAGAAAGAGAGGAGAAAGCATCATTTATTTTACTTTGTCAAAGATGAGGCATGGCAGTAGACATTTAAAATACATTCTATTTCCATTAACGATATAGTACAAATAGTTGTAGCTAGGTAAGACAAAACACTGAAAGCACAGAGACATATAGACTATCATTATGTAATAGTAGTAGTAATAGTACATTCACGATTACAGAGAAAGGTCAAACCAACATGCAACATGTCACCACTCTCCAGCATCATAATTAACATGAATATTTTTATTTAATGGAAGACAAAAAACTTGGTTTTACACATGTACTGCATGTGAGTGAGGTCTTCTAACAAATGAAGTTAAAATTAGTCCTCGACAATGACATTGTATTATTATTTTTCTGTTTTACTCTACAAATCATAATTCCAATAACATTGTAGATTTTTGAGCACTTACCTATAATTATAAGATCAAGAATGCAGTGAGCAGATGCCCTCTTATGGAAGGACTGCTACATGATAAAAGCCCATGACTCCATGTATCAGTTCTGCCAGATGTTACCAATGGAGACCGGGGGAAGAAGTGCAGTGTGAAATGGGGTATGCATTTGTGGCAAAGTTGAAATGCCACAGTGTAAATGTCTTTGCTAATCATGTGTCCCTCTTTATGGCAGAAATGTACAAATCTGCAAAGGGGGGTCTTTCAAGTTAATCAATACATCATGTTAATCATGCACTATGCTTATAACCATTTAAGTAACATGATTGAATTTAGCTTACTGTAATGGCCTCCCTAGTTGTCCATACTCAATTCACTTGTGCATAAATGGGATGCAACAGAATGACTTATTCAGAGTAGAGCACCAACCACCAACTACTGCATCAGTTATAGCACAGAGAGGAGCTGCAATGGGTCATCATCTTTGTACTGTATTTTCAATACCTTGTCAACACTATACCCTGACATGTTCAGGCTCCTCTCAGGAAAAAAATGGCTTTTACATAGGTGTACTTTATAAAGTGGTGACTCAGTGTAAGGAGGTAGGCTGGCAGTTTACTGCTCTTATCTTCCATTTAAAAGCTCATGAAAATTTTAGTGGGAATATTTCATTGTATACCTTTCCAGCTAGGGTCATACTTTTACCTTGACTTTCAGAAATCATTTGATAAGGAGCCACATGAGAGTTTGGGCATCAAACTGAACTAAATGTCCCGTGTTTTGTATGTGTGTTGCACTTACAGGTGTGTAGCTTTTATGCAACTCTGGATATTAGCTGAGAAGTAAGCCAACTTACCTTCATTTTCAACTGTGTCCAGTTTTTTCTCAAGATCAGCAACAGTATTCCTCAATTCAAAAGATGACTGCACCAGCATTTCCCTAAAAGACATAATGATGTAATGTTTCAAAATGTATAGTAATTTGTAAAATGTTTGACTCTGGTTAGTTTTACAGAGATATTTTCATTATTTGAAGAACCATTGCATCATTATAGTTTTGAGAAATATAAACTTTTTATACATATAAAAAACTAGCTGTCTCCCACGGTTCCATCCATGTAGTAATGAAACAGGACAAACTTTAAAAATCAATAAACAAACAGGTATTGCTAGCTAACTGGAGGCAAGGTACACTCCAAAATGTGGCTACAGGTAAACCGACTGGCATAGAGGCTGGCGCGTGAGTGAGGATGGTCCTACCTGGCTCCCCACTCCTGACATCACACTTCCTCCTCTCCTCAGCCAGTAGCCTCTGTCTCAGATTAGCGTGAATAAATTGCTCCTGCAAGCGAACTATGATATTTAGCGTGATGAGTGAAGTCGCAAAATCAACCGGAATGTTCAAGCAAATTATAGGAAAAAACCTGATCTAAATCTGTTAAGTACCACATATACTCATGTATAAGTCAGGTCTTGAAACCCGAAAAATCAATCATAAAATGAGACCCCGACTTATGTTAAAAAATGTGCCACATTTTTTTTTTTTTTTACATCTTCTTGCCTCCTCCAATCTCACACCAGTTTCTCAGACACGTCAAATTTTGTTGCCGCAGCATAGTTACCAATTTCTTTTGCCACTTCAGCGACTTTTAATTTAAAACCAGCTTCATATTTTCTCCTGATCGAACGCTCCATCGCAGATAAGGGATGCTCTTATGATAACGGTGTATGAGGGTGTGAGATACAAAAAATACACAATAGTGCAATCATCACTTCGGAATAGTTTGGGCATTACCGCGTGGTCACGTAGGCACAATACATAGGAAAAAAAAGGCAGTGTGCTCCGTGGTTACTCTCTCAGGTGGGTATTAGCATATCATAATCTCTTGGACCAATAGCATGAGTTTTCCGCATTTGACTTATACAACCGACATTATAAGAGACCAGAAATTATACGATAAAATTCAAGCCCCGACTTATCCACGGGAGAACTTAAACGTAAGTATTTATGGTAGACAGATATTCAGACAGACACACATTGGATTATTTATATATATATATATATATATATATATGTGTGTGCAGAGAGAGATACAATATAGACAATCAAAAACTCATACCTCAAAATTCACTTATCTATTCCTATGTTGTGAGAATCCGGAGCCTGGTGCAAACCCTGAAAGACGAGACACTCTGCTCACACACTCAGCAATACACACAGAATTAAGAGTTGATCGTTTACATAACATATTTAATGGATGATGGAGAAAAACTATATAACCAAAAGAAAATACTTTCAGAAATTAAGAATTTGGCAAGCTTTAATTTTTTAATACCTCTGACTCTTTTCATTGTCAGTTCTTTTTTGAATGTTAGCAGGGTGGAACTTAAAATCAGAGTGGTTTAGGACAAACGGGACATTAACCCATTTTGATAGGCATTTAGTGGCACACAAGGTAATCTCTATAATAAAGAACAGAGCTAAAAGAGATACCTTCACCTACATTCCAAAATTAACAATCCTGCAGTGACTCAGCCTAGTCTTTAGATAGAAAATTTGGCTCTTTAAATACACAGATAGATAGAGAGATGGATGCACACACTCTATATGAACACACACCAAAATGACTATAACGTCTGACTTGACAGTCAAAGTTCCAGTGAGGCATTATTTTTGTGTATTGCTGTTGGTATAAAGGAGCCCCTGTAGCGTTTCTTCATACACTCCTGCTGAATAATTTGTTGGCTGAAAGTCTTCAGTGTTAGTGTGCCAGAGAAAGGATGTGCAGCTTTATTCATAATGGCACTCAGATTTGTTATAATTCTCTCCTCCACTATAAACTCCACAGGGTCCAGAGTGCATCCTATAACTGAGCTGGCCCTTTTAATTAGCTTGTTGATTTGGTGGGCTTCTCTTGAAGTGAAGCTACCAGCCCAGCACACCACAGAGTAGAAAATCGCACTGTTATAGAATGTTATAGAAGATGTGAAGATTGTCACTTTCCACATTAAAGGAACACCGTCTCCTAAGAAATATAGTTCTAATATAGTTCCTCTGTGTTCTGAGACCAGTCCAACCTGCCATTAGTGTGGACCCCAGGTAGTGGCAGTAGACCACCTCTACATGCACTCCTTAAACCACATCAAAAAGCATATTCAAGTCAATAACCAGTTCCTTGGTTTTGCTGATGTTAAGATGCAGACAATTCTCTTTGCACCAAGAAACAAAGTTCTCCACCTGACTCCTGTCATCCGTCTCATCCCCGTTATAAATACACCCCATAAATGCCAATTCACCTGAGAATTTCTACAAGTGATGTGACTTTATGTTATACTTATAGTCAGAGGCATATAGAGTGAAGGGAAAAGGATACAGGCCTGTTACTTGTGGTGCTCCAGTGTTGTTAACTTCCATGTCATAAACTCATTCCTTTACTCTCACAAACTACAGTCTACCTGACAGATCGTATATTATCCAGTCTGGCAAGTCTGACAAGCAGCATTACTTCACAAAGGGAACTTTAGCATTTATACTCTCAGACCAGAAAGATTTATACTTTTCTTTGTGAAGCTGCAGAAGACACGACAAAGAGTCTAATGGAGAGTTGAGGAAGTCGACATCAGACCACACCACAGACAAAGGATTACTTGGCAAAGTAATAATACATGCAGAGATCTTCATTCATACCTAAAGCAGTGATGTGCAAATCTAATTGGCATCTGATATTATTGTTAATAACATGGAATCATAAAACTATTTATCTTTGTCACAATTATAACTCTATTTAGTTTTAAAACAACCTGCTTTTTTATGATTGTAACAATTCAGTGAAGTTTAAGAGTGCAGTAACAATTCCACAGGTTAATTTAATTACAAAATTTATAGATTACTAATTGCATATTGAATACACATAAATACACAGAGTTGTTTAAAGGAAAAAAGTAGTTTAAAGCTGATTAACATCAATGGAGCCTACCAATAGCCGTCTGTTAATTAAATTCTTGAACTATGTCCAGTTGACAATAGTCGGTTAACAAGCTCGTGAGTAACTGTGTCATGTGCAGTTTTAGCTTTTGCAAGCTTTTAAATTCTATCAAGACAAAACTCTTGAGTTGCAACGTAGCTCTGCATTCAAGCAAGGGCAATCTGACATTACACTAAACTTCCAAAAAAGTTAAACATTAGATGAAAATGCTTCTAAAATCAAGAAGATCCAGAAAACCTGTGAGGGAACAAAAAACGGCCAGTCTCTCCCGTGTTATGTTTTTCTGTCTCATCTGCCTTGCATTAACTGTTATGGCAATATACAAACAGTTACCGTATTTCTATAACCCTTCACTTATCAATAAATTCTATTGTTCTGTTTCTTAAAATGAGTGTGTTTCAGTTATCCGATATAGGTTTTAATAATGTCATAGACACTAGGCATAGTCTGACGTTCTGGTCGGAATGGTTCGAGGTGCCTTACCCAGTTGAGAGGCCAGTTTAACGGAAGGACAGGGGAAGACTAATCTCATGGACTATTTGTTCCTACGATACAACAGGTGGGGCAGTATCCCTGGGCTACAGTGCCTGCATGGATACCGTCAGGGCAGGCTGGGAATTGCAGTCCCTTTAGGCAGGTTCCATGGGTGCCGCCAGGAGGAGCAGCAGGGACAGACTGTAAACCCCCCTTTAAGGAGCTTCTGCTTGACCTAGAAGTGCTTCCAACCTGCAATGGGGTAACACAGGAAATACTCCCAGGTTTGGCATAAAGGAAGCTGCTCAACATCATTCAGGCAAGTCAAAGTCAGGAGAGGAGCTGGAGAACACTTGCCTGGAGGAGTGAAAGGAGAGGAAGAAAGAGAAAAAGGATGAGAAAATACAAAGAATTGTGTCTGTGCTGTGTTTTTGTTATTTGAGCACAGGAGTATTGTTGGTGTTGGTGTGTTGGAGGGTTTGGGAGCTACAGTTCAAAACAGCCAGGAATCCTCATCTACAAGAAAGGGAAGGAAAATAAAGTCGGAGCCTTATGGAAATAACTACTTAATTACTGGCATTGTCAAAACTCCCACACTGAGATATTCATATGGTGTTCTCTGCTACCTGCAACACAGTGTGCAGTATAAATCTCTTCCAGAAGTGCGTAGGTTTATGTGGGTACAGAAGACTGAATCTTAAAAGTACAGTACATCTTAGGAGAAGAATGTAATGAGTCATTCAAAGAGCATACAGAATCAATTAAGAAAGCAAATATGGTGCTGGGTAAGATGGTACACCGTTTCAAAAACAAATTAAGGAAGTTTAACCATAAGCTATGCAACACACTTGTGAAGTCTTACATTAAATACTTTGTGTAACTGATCCTGATATCAAAAGAAAGATCCAGCAATACTAAAGAAAGTTCAGGGTGGAGTGTCAAGACTTCAGGGTATGAGCTGTAAGGAAAGACTGAAGGCTTAAATCTTTTCAGTTTTAGCAAGTGGTGGTTAAAAGAAGACATAAGAGAATTATTCAGAGTGACCTAGGGAATTCATATGGTGGATACCAGCCAGCTGTTACTAGGGATCCCAAACTAGAACACAGAGAAAGAGATGGAAGCCGATTAAGGCTAAACTATCACACAAGACATTGATTTATTTCTTTACATTGAGAACCACATATATATAATACCTATAAAAAGTAATCACTCCTATACATTTTCACATTTATTTTTATACAATCATAGTAGGTTTATTTTGGTTTTTTCGACACAGATCAATAGAAACATACCCTTTAATGTCAAAGTGAAAACATGTGTGGTCTAAATTAATCACAAATATAAAACACAACATATTTGACTGCTTAAGCATTCACCCCTCTTAATATGACAAACCTAAATCACCACTGGTGCAGCCATTTGGTTTTAGGAGTCATACAGTTAGTTAAATGGATATCACTTCTCAAAAAGCAGACTCTGGAAAGGCTTGTGAATGTAACGTGAATGCAGCAAATTAAAGGGAAATCCTGGAGGAAGACCTGATGCAGTCTGCAAGAAACCAGTACCTTGAAGCAAGATTTGCTTTACTACCAGATAGTGACCCCAATCATAGTCAAGGTCCAGATTTCAATCTAAATGAGAATTTGTGGCTGACTTGATAAAGGCTGTGCACTCACAATCACCATGCAGCCTGACAAAGCTTTAGTAGTTTTATAAAGACAAATGGGGAAAAATGTCAGCATCCAGATGTGCAAAACTGATAGAGAGTGAACACAGACTGTGTTCTCAGACTGTCAAAACATACTCACGGCTGTCATGGCTGTCTAAAGTTGCATATACTAAATACTGATTTGAAGGGGGTGAATACTTATATGATCAACTATTTTGTGTTTAATATTTGTAATTAATTTAAACCACTTTCCAGAGATCTATTTTTACTTTGACATTAAAGAGTCTTTTTTCTATTGATCAAAGTTGATCAAAGTCAAAAACGCTAACTTAAATTCACTATCATTCAATGATGTATACAAATAAAATGTGAAAACCTTCCAGGGGGTGAATAATTTTATAGGTACTGTATTTACAGTAGCTTTGGAACTAACTATAATACTACCAATTGTGCTCTCCATTACTTGCTAACTTTCTATTTTTTTGCTAATCACTTAGATATATTGTATCTATTTTGATTATTGTATACATTGCATGAAGCACCTATTGCGGTAGTCACATCTGTCTGTCTATCTGTTTTTCGACTTGAAACAACTCAGTCCCCCATGGACCAATTTTGTTGAAATGTGGCACACTTAGGCCGGAGTTATACTTCACGCAACGCGACGCATGCTGCAGCGGACGCTCCTGCTACGCAAGCATTGTAGTGTTCATACTTGCGCACGTATTTTACGTAAATCTGGAGGAATCCACCAGGTGGCAGTGCGAGATATTATCACGGTGAGAACATGTTCGGCTTCTCTGTGTTGTGAATTGTCTAGAATACCTATTAAATTCCGATGACACCTTACCGCATTTTTTGAAAAGGATGTTTATTGATTAAATCCATCAATCCAGGGATGTGCCCATTCCAGCAAGCATTGGGCATGAGTGAGAAACAGTTCTTTGATGAGGCCTCAGCTCATCGCAAGGTGAATACAAGCACTCGCATACACTAGCGTCATTTTAGAGGCACCAAATCCCCAAATCTGCAGAGGCCTCAGCCCATTGCAAGGTGAATACAAGCACTTGCATACACTAACGTCATTTTAGCGGCACCAAATCCCCAAATCTGCATATCTTTGGAAGGAAACTGGAGCACAGTGTGGAATACAAGCAGGAAATACCAGCAACATAACTCCCTGCGAGACAGCAGTGCTATCGCTTCAACACTGTGACACCCCCATGTGTGTAATTATTAACAGTATTCATTATTTAAACGAAATTATATGTAAAATGTAACATACACACTTTAATGCATTTCATCATGAAAGTGATATCAAGTATAAATGTAAAGATTCTAAATGTGCAGAGAGTTGGAATATCATACATTTAATTTGTTCTGTGTGGCGATCTATTGCTGCTTGCGGCTGCTGTCAGGTCCAAGAAGCTCGTAGCGATTAAAAACTGGGATGACGTTTACGATGGTCTGCATTAATGATAAAGTAAACTACGAGGTTAAAGTGGACATTTCGAGATTAAAGCTGAAATTTCCACTTTAATCACAAAATACATGTTTTCACCATGTCCTTTATTTTTTTCTCAGTGGCTCAAATATAACGCTATACATTATGTTGCTGTTGTTAAGTTGCAAAAATAAAAAGACGGCACAAAAGATGGTATATGAGACTTTTAAAATGTATCGTATCATTACGTTCGGGAATATGCGACGCCTGAATATAAAAGCACCACGAATGCATCTGTATGTCGGCATTTTGCTTCACCACATCGAAGCATTCATCCCGTAGGATCTGCATAGAGGCTTTCTGTCACATGTAGATAGTAAACAGAGACACTGACGTCACGTTACGACTTTTAGCACACTGCGCCCCCCGACTTTTTGCTGGTACTGCAACTCGCGCACGCGTCGCGTTAATTTCTGAGGACCTGCTCAGAGGACGCGTGAAATGAACGCTGGGAACGTGTGGCAGCCATGATGCGGGCGCGTACGCGTTCTGAGCGTGAAGTATAAATCGGCCCTTATTCTTCAAGGAAATTTGCAGAGATAGTAAAAGTTTTGTTGAGATATCTTAACCAAATCACACTGTACAGTTTTAAATTCCAAAATCTCACATTGAAAAGCTTTGGCAAATTTGCTTACTTGTCTGTCTTAAAATGGTGAGTCTATGCAGCTTCAACTACAAATTAGTTTACTGTTTCAATTCTACCTTGACAGCAGCTATACCAACTTGCACATTTTGTAGATGATCCTCATTTTTATCTCTGATAGATGCTACAGACAGCAAACATATCCCCAGTACAAGTTAATGAAACACTAGCAGACTTCATTCGTGGGGTAGGAAGTCACTATCACTGACTGATTCCACACACATGGGACAGCAACCCTCTATTGGCACGTCCAGTTTGGAGCTTAAACCTCTGTACGAATCTCCTTCCCCCTGATGATTTAAGTTGTAATGGGTAAGTCAACTTATTTTATTAACCATAAAGTTATAAAATGCAATCAAGGACAACAAGGGGTTATCTAGATATGAATGAAGTATCCTGTGGTGTGTAAGCTGTTGTGCACAGAAAAAATAAACATTTAGCTAGTACTATTTACCTTACACTAAACCAAGATCACAGCTCCATTTTCTGAAGATTATAATGGTTTGCTCTTTCTCTGTCACTATAATTTACTAGGGTGGCTAGATGTTCAGGTGACAAGGACAGTCTCAATTTCAGGTTATGTGTCCCGATAAATAACTGAAGAATAAAAATGGTCCAGTTCTTACGGGTTACCCTTCTGATAAAACATTGCTCTGCCGAAACAAACATCCTCATAATATGTTTAAAACAGCGTGTAGATAACTTCATGGTAGACCATCTCTTACTCCATCTCTCAGTTTGATGTACATGTACAAACTCTGACAAGATAAGCTTGGTTAAGAACTTGTGTTCAGGCAATGCTATGGAATCATATGTTCTCATTTGTGAAAGTGTTTTTTCCCTGTGTCCTGATCCTTCTCTGATGATGACATAAAGTAGACACTAAACAAATGAGGATGGGCTTTATGTGAGGCATACATGCTGCATAAGTGTCCAGGTTTGGGACTTTGAAGCAACATTTGTTTTACACCCAGATAGTGACCCCAATTATAAAGCCAAAGCTACACAAGAATGTCTCAAAAACCAAAGTCAAGGTCCAGATTTCAATCCAACTGAGAATTTGTAGCTGGACTTGATAAAAGGCTGTGCACTCACAATCCCCATGCAACCTGACAGAACTTTAGTAGTTTTACAAAGACAAATGGGGAAAATGTCAGTGTCCAGATGTGTAAAACTGATAGAGAACACAGACTGTGATCTCAGACTGTGAACACAGACTTACGGCTGTCATGGCTGTCTAAAGGTGCATATACTAAATACTGATTTGAAGGGGGTGAATACTTATGTGATCAACTATTTTGTGTTTAATATTTGTAATTAATTTAAACCACTTTGCAGAGATCAGTTTTTACTTTGACATTAAAAAGTCTTTTTTCTATTGATCAAAGTCGAAAAAGCTAAATTAAATCTACTGTGATTCAATGATGTATAAGAATAAAATGTGAAAACCTCCCAGGGGGTGAATAATTTTATAGGCACTGTATTTACAGTAGCCTTGGAACTAACTGTAATACAACCAATTTTGTGATCTGTGGTAAAAAGTAGTCACTAAATGAATGAGGATGGGCTTTATGCCAGGTTTAGGACTTTGAAAATCTGGTCACCCTGTAATATACTGACATAGTGCCACATTCACCAGGTAACCATAATGATCAATTGCTGTAATAAAGTTTGTCTTTCACTTTTGTTATTCCAGAACATTTTTCATAACTGAATAGCTTTGCAGGTCCCATTTCATGAAAATGACTATGGCCAGACACACTCAAGCAAAGTTGGATTTAAATTATAAATGTTTTTCTTTTTTATTTTAAATTTAGGTTATGTTATTTGACAATTGCAAAAAAAAAATAAAGTAGCGAAGACCATAGTTGTATTTTATCTTTTCTTTGTTTTGCCATTTTCAAATCTGAAAAATCAGCAAGTGGTGGTAGTTGCTCCTGCAATGCCTCCTCCATTCAATTGCACTGAGCACAAGATTAAGATCTTACCCAAACCAAGACAATTACTCTGTCAGAATGAAGGAACACTGTCAGGTATTTGTCTTTGAGGAACTCTGAGCCCGGTTCAAACGGATTTTTTTCACAATCCATAGCAGTTCATTTATATGTATGGTAAAATAGAAAAATCAGTCAAAGTCTATCAAAAGCACTTTCTGATTAACACTGAAACATCTATTTTAAGATGGTTCATAAAAAGCTACTCTTACTTTCTGCTGTTAATCAATGTTAGGCTAGGCTGGCCCATCCATATAAAGTGCCCTCCATAAGGTTTGGGACAAACACACATTTTTCCTTAATTTACCTCTCTGCTCCACAGTTCAAAATTATAAATCAAACAGTTCAGATGTGCTTTAAGGGTATGTGGTTTTATTCTTGTTTTTCAGTCTCCTAATGGCTTCTTTGACTTACATTGGCACAGCTCTTGTCTTCATGTTGAACAATGGCAACTACAGACCCCACTGGGTGAAAACAGGCCGAGGTATCTTATGAAACACCTGAGGAATCACAAACAGCTGTAGCGCCCATTGTCCCAAATATTATGTGCCCTAAAATGGGGGGACTGGGGGGGTGGCATGTATAAAAGGTGTTGTCACTTCTACATGGTGTGAGTGAAATGTATGCAATACCCTTAAGTCTGTAATGTGCCCTATAATCACGTCTGAATTGTTTGATTTGTAGTTTTATCCTCTGGAACAAAGGGGTAAATCAAGGAAAAATGTCTTTGTCCCAAACTTTATGGAGGGTACCGTAGGTGATTGCCAATAGGAGCTTGTGAACAATGGCAGCAGTGGTCAAATATATCACTTTATACTATTATGCAACCTACTAGGAACTTGTTGACCAAGCATGCAATCCTAACAAGATCTCTCAATAATTATGCTGAATTGCTGAGAAATGGGTCAGTCTCACCTTGGGCCACCCACCTCTAACTTTATGGTAACGGTGCCAATTCAGGATCTGAGTTGTTGATCAACAGAAATGTGCAGAATATTAAAATGATGAAAACTATAAGCAGACGCTGAAATAACACAAAGGTGACAGGAGGATGCAGATTCTTAAAGTTAAATATGTTAAAAACAAAAAAAAACTCTGCAGAACAAAAGAAACACAAGACATTCTTAACGGAACTGGCTATCATTTCCATAGAGCATAAATTTGTAGCCTTGACAGCCTGGTGGCCACACTTCAAAAAGCACACGTAGATAATTTACTTAATAATATTATCATTAGTGTAATATTCCTTTTTTAGTTGTCAGTCTGGTTTGTGCAAATTGTTTTTTTCCCTAGACTTCCAGGATTTGTCTTCTGAAGCATCTTCTTAAGAGAAACAGAGAGACAGTGCATTATTGATAGATTTTCATTAGTGCAGGATGTCTATGTCAAGCCGTCATTGAAGGGTTCAAGCTTAATGGGGAAATATTTACTTTTTATGTGTTACTGCCTATTGGTGGTAATGTTGATATTTCAAAGGGGTGGCAGAATGGCATTAACTAGCCCTGGTGTTTGGGAAATAATACCAAAGGATACAAAATATACACTGCAAATAGTGGAAATTGATCTGTAAAGCTGTTATGAAAATGGCTGTTTTTATAAATTTACTTAAAGCTACTTGATACCAAAACATACAAAATATAAACTGCAAATAGTGGAAAACAATCTGTAATGTTGCAATGAAAATGGCTGTTTTTACAAATTTACATACAGCTGCTTGAATGGACCACATTATCCAGGTAGCATGTTGACAAAGTGTAGCAGATTTTGTAATTTGACAGGCCAGAGAGACTGGCAACTTAAATCTAGGCACAGCTTTATATTTATTTAAAGATTTCTCTGTTGTTAAATTAGTATAAAAAAGGTAGAACATAAACATCCAGCTGTTTCTTATTGAATCTCCCAATGGATAGTGGCATATATTTTTGAATACATTCTTTATTCTGTCTGCCTTTCTATTGTGAATTACTGTGTGTACAGAATATCTTAAATAATTCTATTAGACTGCCTAAAATAACATGTCAACATCACTTTAAGCTGACAGATTATAACATTAATAATAGTTATATGCTTTATTGTGCATATTATGCAGCATGAAAGCAGATTGTTCAAGGTGGAAGCCTAAGTGTTCTGTGCTATGAGTAATAGCTATCTAGAGAAAGAAACATTCATTTAGGCTGATCATTTACATACAGAGTTGACATGATACAGTGAGGGAGAAGATGAAAAGCAGTGAAAAATGCTTTAGATTGGGGAAAGCTGGCATTGTGGATCAGAACATCCTCCCAGTTATTTTCATGATAAGTAGTTCAGTAATTCATTCTTATAAAAAAAAATGACATGTGGAGTATTCTAGTAAGCTTAGTGATAAAAATCAAAAGATATTTTTTGGTTGGCTGTTTTTATTTGGGCAGAAATGTTTGAAATAATAACATGAAAGAGAAGTATTAAAATGTCTGGCTCTTGAGGACCAAGTAAGCCAAGTAAAACAGTTAAACTCTGGTAATGATCAGGGATTACTTTGACATCAATGAATAAACAAGGAAAAAATATAAAGTGATAAAGAATTATATGTACTATATGTATTTCTCTCTTTTGAATTCGGTAGGATGACATAGTGTCACAATGGTCAGTGCTGCTATCATGAATCCAGAGGTCCAGTTATTGCCTTCTTGTTTCAACAGGAACGCTTTTTTTTTTTTTTGAGCTTAAAGATCATGTTGCAGTACGTAAAACATAATCCACTCAAAAATACAATCAACTGAACGCTTCCAAAAGAGAAAATTAAATCATAATCAGCACTGAAAACCCCATCACTACCCAGTTCAGAGAGTTACTGTAGGTAAACAAATGGCCCACTACAAAAAGATTTTTTTTAGAACAATGTAAATAAAATGCAGCAAAATTCTGAGAAAACTTTTCATTTTTTGCATGACACTAATTCTGTTATCACGGATGCTGTCATTTCGTGGGCTTCATTGCCTAGATGCCGTTTTAGTTTGCCGGGGCCCCCTATTCTTTCTAATGTTTCTCAGTTTCAAATCCTTGCTTCTGCTTTCGACTCTGGTCTCGGGTTTACATTGTTGTTTCGGTATAATAGAAAGAATTAAACTCTCGGTATCAACCCTTAGTCTGCTCCTTTACTACGATTCATTTACTTGTCCGTCGTGTTTTTTCACTGTTCAATTCACAGGCAGTACAATAAGTAGCTCTAACAGGGCTAATTTAACAGAGAGTATTTACATAAATTCTGCCGGACAGCCATCTGATCCTGAGACTTTTCAGCTTTGTAAAGAAATTTTAGCATCTTGTATTCGATGAGCCATAGTATTTTGTCCAGTTCTGCTATTTCACTGTCCGTGACTTTTAATTTCCCTTTACTATTTCTGATGCACTTCACCTTCTCCTTGGCTGTTTTTTTACAACTAAAATACTGAATGAATCTCTTTGGGTCATCTTTCGCCTTATCTGCTATATTCCTCTCCAACTATCTTTTAGCCTCTCTAATATTCTTCTTAATAGTTGATTTTGTGTTCTAATAACTTTGGAGTTATTAGTCTTGTATGCCTTATACAGCTGTTTTTTTCCTTTGCAGCTTCTTTTTTTTTAACTCTTTATTAACCCACTGTGGCATTTTTTAAAGTATCCCATTTATTCCAAATTTAGGCACGCACCTGTCTTGCATTACATGTAAAACATTTTTAAACGTGTTCCACTGCTTCTCGACTGTCTCCACACTTAAAAGCTTATCCCAGTTTATCCTCCTTAGACTTTGCCGCATCTGCTCAAAATCTGACCTATCAAAGTTAAACTTCACAATTTTAGTCTTGGCATCCATACTCTTACAAAATTCTTGAGAACTCTATTATATTATGGTCACTTGACCCTAGTGGTTCAATCACCTCTACCCCTCAGTTCTATCCTGATTATTACAAAATACTAAATCCAGACAGGCTTCTTCCTGTGTTGCTGCTTTAACATACTGTGTTAAAAAACAGTCACCGATTGCTTATAAAAAACTCTTGTGCTCCTCCATTTGCAAGGTTATCCCAGTTAATATTCCGGTAATTAAAGTCCCACATGACTATAATACCCCCCTGTATAAACGTGCCTTTTTAATATTACTAAAAAGATGTGTTTTGAAATTATACTCTCTGTATTGGGTGGTCTATAACATGCTCCTAAACTAAGGCCTCTTTCCCTAATGCTTTCCAGGGGAAGCCATGTGTCCTCACTAAGATGGGGCTCATTGTCCAGCTGAAGAAGACTTACATTTAAATTCTGTTTGATATAAACAGAAACTTCACCTCCTTTTCTGTTCTGTCTATCCTTACTTAAAAATGTGTATCCCACTATGTTACACTCATCCCCATCTTTGTTATTTAGCTAGGTTTCCATTATTGCTATACTGTATCATAATTATGCTCTGTTACATACACCTCACTTGCCTTATTTTTGATACTTTTAGCATTAACGCAAGCTATTTTTAAGATGTTACTCCTATATTTAAATGTTGAGTTGAACTTATATTACTACTCATTTCTATTTCTACACGGTTGTTTGTTCCTCCACGTACATGTTCTTCCTAAACTTCCTTCCCTTACCCCCTCCCTCCCATTCCATAGTTTAAACAATCCTCGACTAGCCTACTCATATGCCTCCCCAATACATTGGTGCCCCTCCAGTCCAGATGTAACGTGTCGCGGCGGAACATGTCCCATCTGTCCCAAAAGGAGTCTCAATGCACCATTAACTTGTACCCTTCTATCCTGCACCAAGATTTGTGCCACACGTTAAGCCTTCAAATCTCCTCAGTCTTACCTGGACTGGCGTGTGGCACAGGCAGAACTTCAGAGGAGCTTGGATCGCAGAACTGAGACAAAACACAACTGCCATGTAAGAATAATCTGCATCTACTCTCTCCTAAAGCATTATTGAAACAACGGCTACAACAACACATCACGAAAAGATACGCTACGTTTTTATTTTGATTCTAAACCATTTCAACAGTTTCTATTAAGTCTTCTCCAAAACACCAAAGTGTTGATAGTAGTATTCGAGGAATAATCAGTAGTGTCTGGCTAGGTATCTCAGTTGTATATTGTTTTTTTACAGTTATCATGCTACTTTTAAAGTTGTTGTTTGCACTGTTTTTTTTTATTTTGTATGTGTACGCTATGCGCAGTCTCTTTTGTTGTCTACGCACAGAACACTTACATCATTTGCTTCTCCTGCTCCAGCTCAATCCTCAGTCTCGAGGCATCGTAGTTTAAGAAATCCGGATCGTCCATCACTCCAGGTTTGTTAGAATCGCTTCCATAGCAACAACCCACTGACGCCGAACGCTACTGGGTCTATGTGCGCATGTCCGTACTAAATGGCAAGCCGAAAATAACGTGGGGAGAAACAATGGATACTGTTTAAATATTCCTCAACGACACGCGTCAAAAGCGAGTTCGCGAAACGGCGATATGTTCTGTTTTTAAAGTATTTATACTCGAGAGCAACCAGCTCAAATATCCTTTTTTATTTTAATAACTTTCAATATAACAAGTACAAGCAAAATCCAAATGTTCAGGAGACCCAGCCCGTAAGACATACCGCCTTGTTTAAGAACAACCAATCATAGAAGCCCTTCACAAGGTGACGTCATCGTCCGTTTCCGTTTCGGGTTCCTCTCTTTTTGATTGCCAATAGGCGCGAAAAGTAAATCAACAAGACTGGAGAAGCCGGGGTTTTACCTGCGTCCCACAGGATGGAGACTCTGTGTCCGGATGCTGTGAAGTCTTACTCGGAGATCACTCAGTTGCTTGGTAATCCGTCGTGATCATTTCTTTTCGAGAATGATGTAGTCACCGTACAGCTTTTATAGTTTGCACATTGATTTTATATCTTTGTGCATTTAACAGAAGTTAAGCATCTTGTTTAATGAAACGCGCCATTGAACATCAGCAGTACGAAGAATATCTTTTTAAAATAAAAATAGATAAGTAAATTAAATGCTTGGCTTGGGAAACGTGGGCATCAAGAGAAAACACAAGTCAACACCGGCCCAGGACTTGAACCCGAACTTCGCGACTGCAAACAGTACATTTAATGCTGAATATTACTCTCATTGCGCTTCATTGGCTATACGTGTATGTATATTTTACACAGGGTAAGCTGTTGTCTTTAACACAGTTAACGTAAATGTTTATCTGCGTTGCATTCACGGTCTAGCGACAGTCTTACTTTTGTATCCTTTTTAACTTTGCGTGTTGTTACTCGCTAAAATCTGTAAAACCTTGAGATGTGAGTTTATTGGACGAGGCTTAAGTTGGCTACTTCTTAGCTTCCAGCCAGCTACTTATTCATACCTTGTGCAAAGAAGTTACTTATTCAACGTTTACAGAAAGACCGACAGATGCCTTTGATAATTAACAGTTGCTGTCCTGGCCCAATGTGGGTAACTTGGTCAAAAGGACTGGCAAAGTTGGCACACTCCTATAACTAATGGAATGAGGTTTACAGTGATGTTTAAATTGAACTGTAAAGGATTTAAAAGCGTTGGGCCACCGCGGATTTCGTAGTTTCAAGAACGGAAAAGATGCCAAATATCACAGCAATTCTCATTAATTAGATATGGGAGTGTGCCAAATTTGCCAGTTCATTTGACCCAGTTACCCACTTTGGGCCGATAAAACTCAGCTGAAGTTTAAAAGAGGCCTCATTGTTTGCTTGGAAATGGGGGTGGCCTAAAGCTCTTTAACCTCTTATGGTGCCAATTTATTACATATGACAGTGTATCAACTTTGCCAGCCGTTTTGACCCAGTTATCTCCAGTTATGCAAAACTTAACAAAGGCATCTGTATTTTCCTGAAAACTGGACTGGCCTAATGACATTAAACCCTTTTATAGTACCTTTTTAACATCACAGTAAGTAAATGTCATTCAGCAGATAATGGGAGTGTGTCAGCTTTGCCTGTCATTTTGACCCAAGTACCCACGTTAGGCTGGGCAAAACTCAACTGTTATTTATCATAAGTGCCTTTGTAACAACTTTTACACAATGTATGTGAATAAGGAGCTAGTAACTGAGTGAGGTAGAGGGGAGCAAGGTTATGTAGGGCTTTGAAGGTGAGAAGCAGAATCTTGAATTTAATTCTTCATGGAACAGGTAACCAGTGAAACTAGGAGAGAACAGGGGAGATGTGAGCAAAACACTTTCTGTGGGTGAGGACTCTAGCTGCGGAGCTCTGAATATACTGTAGCTTCTGTATAGATTTTTCAGGGAGGCCAATGAACAGGAAATTACAGTACTCAAAATGAGACATTATGAAACAACGAACCAGAGTTTGAGCATCATTAAAGGACAGAAATGGGCGGAGGCGGGCAGTGTTACAGAGATGATAGAATCCCTTTTATAAACTTATCTATGCCCAATGCAATCCATTACAATCACACCTTCGTGCACCTGTGCCAAATCAGAAAGGTCACTGAATTCTGTTGGGTACAGACATCTTCATAGCACCCCCACATATACTATTCAGATCAACTAAGGGTGCGGTTTTACAAAAGCTTTTTCGGGTTACCCCCAATTTTTGACCCTCTACATTCAACAACCAAACCCTTTCAAACCCTAATATTTAGGTCATGCTTTGACCAAATCCAGTGCAGGGGTTCAGCCCATAATGGGTTATAAGGGGTCAAAATTTCTCCTATTTTTACAATTTTGGGAAAAATGAAGATAATGAGTGTAATATAGGCGTATGTAATGTCATTTTATGTTGTCTCCAGGTTGCTGATCATGACTATGATATTTTTGATATTTAATTCTTTACCGATGGTCCTAACCCTTTAAAAGCTACTCCCAGAAAGGTTAAAAATGACCAGTTTGAAACTTGAGCATGAGGGAGATTGCTGTAGACTATTTCAAGTCCAGTAATTTGATGTTTGATTTTTGATCCTTTACTAAGGATCTAGCCTTCTATAGAGCTCTACGAAAGGGTGAAAAATTACAAATTTCTATTATAATCAAGAATATTTAGACTTTTAAATTGAAGCACACATTTTAATATTTCAAATTTTTGACACAACCTTTCTTGTTTGTGTTTCTGCCGTATGAATTAAGTCATTACACTTATTTCTTATGAACACCTCAAATTAGCCAATTAAGACTTTTTATTGTTAGTGGGGATGTATAATACGATTGTTGAACAGCTGTGTATTGTTGAATATTTTTCTGACTTTTACCAGGAAACCTGTGTCACAATATCATTCATCATTTTATAAATTTTTAGATTTTTTTTTAACTTTGGAGCACTAGCAAGGTAAGTTACTTACTTAGGCTCTCACAATGGGGGAATTGGTGATTAGTTTTAAGTCCAATTCATTAGCTATCTCATGTTTAATCAATCGATCAATCAACATTTATTTATATAGCACATATTCATACAAAAAAATGTAGCTCAAAGTGCTTTACAAAATGAATAGAGAAATAGAAGACACAATAAAAGATAAACATAAGTCAACATTAATTAACATAGAATAAGAGTAAGGTCCGATGGCCAGGGTGGACAGAAAAAACAAAAAAAAAACTCCAAAGGCTGGAGAAAAAATAAAATCTGTAGGGGTTCCAGACCAAGAGACCGCCCAGTCCCTCTGGGCAATCTACCTAACATAAGTCAAACAGTCCTCTTTGTATTTAGGGTTTTCATGGAAGGACCTGATGATGATGGTCACATAGACTTCTGGCTTTCAGTCCATCAATGTTGGTGCATCATGATGCTTTGAGTAGGTGGTGGTGGCGCAGGCCGCCACCACAAAGAAACCGGAAAAAGAAACAGAAGAGAGAGTAGGGGTCAGTATGGATTTTGGAGCCACTGTGAATAATTATTATGAAGAATTGAACATTAATATACTGTATAACAATATAATTTATTTCTATAATTGCGTTACCTAATCCCCATCCAGCATATGCTGACACTCTCACAAGGACCAGTTTAGAATCACCAGTTAAACTAACCTGCACATATTTACGGATGTTGTACAGAAATTGGACTATCTGGTGGAAAACCCATGCAAATGCCACATGGACATTTCCAAGATGTGGAATTTGAATTTTGGATGAAGGCACTACCTACTTTGTCACCCACATATAAACATGTTTTATACAATCTTCTATTTTTAAAAAAGTATCAATATACAGTATATATTTTTTCTTTTAAACTTGAAGAAAACTGTTGTGCTTTTCACAATTAATTTTAGAAGCCAATATGGATATTTGATTTGCTGCCCATAAACCATAGTGAAATGTTACAGCCAATGTGTCATCCATTTATCCGTTTACATTCTCACCTACAGGGTGGTCCAAATTTAATTATACAGATCCAGATCATTTGAATGACTTTGATTTATGTGGGGACGATTCCAGTTCGGCACAAAGAAGATTTTTTATGTCGCCAGTTTGCACGCTCCTTGATGGTCTGGGATTTTTCGGGTGATTTTCTATGTAATAGACTTAATAAATTATAGCGTAAAGAAAATTGCATAATTAGATCTGGACCACCCGATATATAAAATGTTATACTGAACATAACCCATTTACCTAATGCACTGTTTGTGGGAAGAGGTAATGGAAGGAAAATGCAAATTTCATGCTTATGTTGACCAAACTAGAGTTAAAACCCAGAACCATTACGCTGTGAGGCAGTGTTTTTGTTCTTTGTATTATGAAGTATTTTGTTCTTAGACAAACAAACAAACCATGAGTGTTTCAGAAATAAACCTGCTTTGGCATACAATATAAAAATTACTGGGGTATAACTGTGAGGTAATCTTGAAAATATGTAGAAACCTATATAAGGAAAACCAGGATCCGTTAAAAGATGCATATACAGTATACTAAATAATAACAATTAAAAAATTACCGAACATAAAGGTCGATTAGTTTACACAAAGCATAAAATACAGCATAAATTAAGAAAATGTGGGTAAAAATACTTAAAAATATGTAAGTGAAAATATACATGATTGTAATTAAATATAGCAAAACCAAAAAAAAAAGTTTGTTACTCATTTATCAATGATTTGCACTTTGTACTGATTTTTTTCCACTTGTTTTCATTTAATGTTAACATTTAATAATTTGGGGATTCATGTGTAAATGGTGCATACACACAAAAATATTGTGTACGCCCGTTTCCACGCACACTTTGAGATGTGTAAAAACTAGACTTGGCCTAAATACTTAAGCCTAAATATGGCTCTTCCAAAATTTTCTGAGGCCATTTAAACCATTAAATGGTCTTAAAAATACTGAAGCTGGGCAAAAGATATTATTTTACCTTTATTAAAGTTAACTTAGCTGGAAAAAAGAAAACCAACACCTGTCTGCTTTTGGTCTATTGGTCCTCCTCCCTCTCTGAACTGTTAATCGAATGTAATGTGATGCATTGGGTAAATTTTAACCTTGCAAGAAAAAATACTTTTTACGGTATCTTTTATAAAGTAGCTATTTCTTCTGACACAAATTTTCTGTTGAGTGTGTTGCAGTTTTTTTTTTTAAGGGATGCCCATTACATTAGCCGTATCTTACAAAATTAAACAAAATGAAGCCAAAGGTTGCAAGATGTAGTTGTAGCATATACTCCCCTAATTAGAAGACTGTAGGTGCATGCATGTAGAACCTACCAACAATTAAGTTCTGTTTATAAATCTATGTTTGGTGTTTGTTCATTAAGTTCTACTAAATGTATGTCTGTAGTATTCCTTTTTGGTATAATTTTTATATTGTGAAACACATTTTAACAAGCTGCCTCACTGTTCTAGCATTCTGAGTTTAAATTTCATGGATGGTGGTTGTCTGTATGGAGTTTACATGTTGTTCCCATTTCTCTGTTCCTCTCACAATATCCCAGTGTGAATGTGTTGAGCCTTGGGGTGGACTGTCCAGCCTGTCCAAGGCTTTTTTTTTTCCTTGCGCCTAATGCTGTTGGGATAGGGTGTGGGTACCAACCTGAACCTCTCAGAATTGGATTTAGGGGATCTGAGAATGTATTATGTTAAAGGAAAACCTAAAAGCAGCACATTTCTTGTTACACAGGCATTATGAAATGAGTACAGTTATTGTAGACCCATGTAAACATGTATCTACAAGGGGGAATGAAGACACCATGTTTTGGCTGTATTCATCAGGTGTACAACTGAAAAGGAAAGAATAAATAAAGGTAAAATAAATAGGAGGAAACAAAGCCAAGGCAAATGAAAAGTTGAGAGAAGGAGAGTAAAAGCTCTCTTTAGAGAAGGTGAAGGGAGAGATTAAAAGGTTGTACAGCTGTTAAGCTCTGCAGATATATGTGATCTCAGGCTGAAAATGAGCTTAGCTTCTTCTGGTTTTTCTTTCAAAACTGTCTTTGAAGCCCCATGAAGGAACACAAACAGACCAGTGTGGCTATCATTAAAGGATGTGAAGTGTTCTACAATAGAGCTGTTAAAATTAAAGACCTTACAAAGCCCAAAATGTTCCCTGAATTGGTCTGCTAGACACTGTTTTGCCTCTGTAGGTGACTGGACACTTTGTACAAGAAATGCAGTAAATAAAATTATTAGATTGGCAAGAAGCCCGTTGTTTAATATTGAATTTATTAGATGAGCCAAATACAATGGTATTTTTAGTGGCATATTTTGACACACTGGCTCCAAATTACAGTTCAAAGTGCCTGGTGAGAAATGTCCGTGTCCTCTGTGAAGTAAACTGCAGACAAGAATATGCAATTGGCAAACTCATCATGGGCCATGACGTGATTTGGAAGCACATACATTAGTAAACTAATTCTCTCAGGAAATTGTAACTGTGTGGTTATAATTATGAATAAATACTATATCTAACAAACTTTTCTAGCTCTAAGCTATTTTGTCAAGTACCCCGAGTAAGAAAGTGACAAAATAAGACGAGCTCAATAAAAGAGTGAAACAAGCTTCTGATCTGGTTGGTCATCCCAAAGTCTGGGTTCAGGACTGGAACTGACCACCTTAGCTTAAACCAACCTACAGTATGTAAACATGTCTTTATGTTGATTTTTGCAGAATAAGAAGGATGCTTAATGAAGATATATTAGTAGGTAGCTGCAAGGAATAATTTATAAACTATACAGTAGTGATAGTTTTAACTTGTTTTTTGTCTCCTACCAGCTAATAATGGTAAGCCAGGAAGTATAATGGAATAGGAGTTTAGCAGAATCAGAAAAAAGAGAGATTTCTTTCTTGGTTAGCTTTGTGGGGAGTGCTGTAATTTAAGATGACACTCCATTATCGTCCCTGCTGCACTAAACAGAGTGGACCAATAGGGAGAGAATGCTATTTAATCCCATTGTAGTTAAAGTGAACCAGTTACATAAAGTGCCCCGGGGGATCTTGAAAACAGTGACTGAAAGATACTTTTATGACTGCCTGAAAACACACCAATTTTCTAGGCAAACCAAAATCTGGGGTACAGCTATTAATACTGTGACTCTCATTGGCCTTAATGATGGTCCATTTTTTGACAATTTTGAGTTGTAATGACTAATGAAATCTGACTGTTTTACTTTTTACATAATTAGGAGAATCACATTCCTGTGGTACTGATCTGATTTTTACTGAGATTTTGTAATGGATGGGTGAATATTACTAATGGTTTATGCTTCAAGGTTTGAAAGTGAGAAATAACAACTGTACCCAGTTAAAAGAATCAATAAAAATATTCTAAGCTCAGGTTTTTTAAACTACCAGTAGATGGCAGCAGTGGTATAGCAATCATACAATAAGAGAGGTACTGAAGAGGGGCGTTTCTGGTCTTTAAAACGTACTTTTGTTTGCTTTCCATTAAAAGCCAGAATCTTTTAGTCAGTGGCTAATTTTTGTGTTTACTCAAACTTTATAGATTGATATTTTGGACTCCTGTACCTGCCCTCAAAGCACAGTTAATTTTCTTGCCAGGTGCCTTTATGGAATTTATAAGCTTCTCTTACTGATATAAAACATTCCTCTGTTGTCACTATGTTCCTCCTACAGTATAAATAAATACTATATACAGTATGGTGTTGGTTTGTTTGTGACTCTAAATTGGCTTGATGTAAACCTGTTTTTGAGTGTTTCTCGCGATGGGCAGCCTTGGAAATATTTCTTCCTGGCGAAACTCCAACTATCCATGATCATGGGGTTGACAAAAGCAGCTTTAGAAAATTAATGAAATGATAAATAAAAATAGTTTCTGTTAAGGCCACAGTTATCCATAATTGGTAAAGTGGATTAGTTTATGAAGGTATTGTATCGGTATATTTTACATAAAATTTAATATCAGATCAGAGATGCAATGAAAGATAATTATAAATGAAGTTTTAATAGTCTCTCTAGCTACAGAATATTTTGACTTGATAAACTGTACAACCCTTAACTACAGCAAGATTAAGAGTGACACTATAAACAATGCAGATTTTATTCAGATCCTCACATTAGTGCCATATACATTGTGCAGACACATTTTTTAGGTACATCTGTTAATGAACATAAATACATATATCCAAAACAGCTAGTCATTTGGCAGAACACCAGTCTGGGTAGGATTTGTACATAGTCAGGAGTATTAGTTGTTCACATAGGAATTAGAATAAGCAAGACACATGATTGAAGCAACTTTGACTGAGTTGTTACTGTTGTCAGACATGTTGGCTCCAGCATATCAAACAGTTGCCCGTCTGGAATTTTCTTGAAATGAAGTCATAGAGGATAGTGCACTCAACAGAACACTGAGTGGCTGGTCTGTGGAGAAACCTCACAATGTTAATAAGAGCAGTCAAAAGCACATTTGCTCTAGCTAAATGAAAACCTACAAGAACTCAAATAACAACTCTTAAAACAGTAGTGTGCAGAAGGCCATCACTGGTTTCAACTGTCAGCAAAGAACATTTAGATAAGGCTCCCTCTGTGGGTAAAATCATCAAAGGTTTGGGGACACAGAATCTCTCCTGGCCTGATGAATCTAAATTTCTGTGTTAACATGCAAAATGCTAAAAGTCTGAATTTGGTATAAACTGCATAAATCCACCAATCCAACTTGCATTGTGTCAATGTTACAGAGTGGTAGTGTGTGTGGTGGGGAATGTTTTCTTGGCAAGCTTTTGGCCTCTTAAGACCAGGTTGAGTGCCACAGCATATTTGAGCAGTGTTGCAGTAGAGTTGCGCTTCTCCAGATTTGGATGGAACTTTGTGTCTAATCCTGTCTGTGTTAAATCACTACCACCGTACAACCCTGAACTAAATAATCATGTCTGAAAATGGATAGAGGTATCTGTTACTTGTGAACAAAGTTGTATGGAATTAAAAGAGCAGTATGTTTGGAAAGTGTATCTGAGAAGTCTGCATATAATATGTAAACTGATAACATGTCTTCACTTTCTGATTGGCTGTCTGTTTTCAGAAATATCAACCATAGTTTAATAAAGAAGTAAGATGTAAAGTGCCAGATGTTTTGTTAACAATTGCAGTTTTAGTTTAAAGTAATCTGCTCAAAGTTAAATGTAGAAGGGCTTTAATGTTGTATCTGTGAATTAATAATTTTCAGTTTTAACTTTGAAATGTACAAAATAATCAAATGCATGTCTTTCTAAGCTTGTTTTATTTTGTTTAAATGTCTTTCAGAACAGCTTACAAAGGAATCCAATAAGCTTGCAGAATACCAGAAATGCCTGGTTCAGCACAATATGACCATAAGTCATCTTAACAAATCTTTCAATAAGGTAATAATTTGTTCCAATGAACAAAAAGTTTTATAATATTGTTTCAACAGTGGTACTAGAATTTTGTGCTTGATATGTCACATTAGGTCCTTTCAGCTAAAAGCTGTCATCCTGTAACAAGATAAGTCACATACTAATGCACATTTTTCATTTAAACTGGAGGACTAACATTTATTTTCAAGAATATACACATTCTTGTTTATTTAAATGTAAAACCCTAAATAGGCAAATTGCCAACATTTGTAAAAGCACATAATACATTGTCCACTCTGCCCTTTCCTGAGTATCCACAATATGTAAAATATACTAATAGAAGTGTAACAAATTAGGGGTAGGAAGGACCTGAAGAAGGAACAATGGTAATTTAAGAAATCTCTTAGTCTGCACTGATAATGAAACACTATTATGAGACATTAGCATTGATTGTTAAATTAAATAACACCTTCTTTACTTTATTAGCAGTAGCACAACTGTCTTCCCATTCTCTTGTAGATCATTGCTTCTCCTCAGACTGAGTTAGTACAAAGTGATTTTTGATTATCATGTCAAATAAAGCAAAGCATCTGGTGCTAGTTATAGACACTTTGTTACATTTGGCATTGTATTTCTTCTCTAAGATTCCGTTTGGGTTTGGTTATCTAAGTACTAAAATGCTAAAGAGGCCTAACTTCAGTGCTGAGTTTGCCTCCTTTCACTCTATAAAAGATACAGATAATGTATTATTTGAAAAAAAAAAAAAGTATTAATTTGAAGTATGCTAAAATATGGCTATGTTAATAAATAAAATATCACTGTTAACAGGGCACTTTTGATATCTACCCATCAAGCTATGAAAATTACAATACTTAAGTAACTCAACCTTGAAATAAGGTTGGCACCAAGACAGGGCGAACTGGATTTTTATCAGCGGGCTAATGCATTATTACAGGATCTATTTATGATTCATGAAAAGTATGCTTAAGCATCATGTAACAGTGAATGAAACCTCGTTCCTCACGGCACCATAAAGTTGTACTGTAATAAGCCATGTGCAAGGCAGTACTGATAGTTTTTGCTTTTCGTTTGCTTTTTCAATAATTTATTGCAAGTTCATTTGTATTTTTATTTCCTTTATTGAATGACTTCCTAACTGGCATAACCAGCATCAATTACTTTCCTTCGTCTCATTGTCAGTTGCCTTCTCTGGCCGTGTTTTTGGCATTGTTAAGTGAAACTTGACTACAGGTATTGTGATATTGTAGAAACTGTTGCGACCAGAAAATAATTGCCAAGTTCACTTTTCACACTAGTTTAGTATAATTTGTCACTGGTTGCTCAGTAGGGTGGCTCCTATTAGAATTATCAGTAAAACTATAAGAATTATGCAGCTTTAGTTCATTTATGTATTAAAGCAACTTCTGATTTGGAACATTCAGCATTACAGGTGCTAACATTGAGCATTAAAGAGTGTCCTGTAGTTGTACAATACTTTATTGAGAAGTATCAAAATTATGTAGTACTGTGTTAAGCCAGTTTAAATGTTTATTTTCTTTAAACTTTTATGGAAAGACAAAAGTGACATTTGTATTCAGTTTTGTTCATATTCTTTTGTTACATCTAAAGCATTTTATAATTTACTTGCATACTATTCTGCTCTTTATGAGTTCATGTATTATTATATCACTTGAAGTTATTTTTTCTCTATCTTGAACCTCTCATAAATTATGGAGAATAACCAACACTTTTCTAGATACTCGGTTATGCTGAGCTATGCACATTTACATGAAGAGCAGAAACAAAAGAAAACTTTTAAAAATGCTACACTATATGTTCAAATAAACACTCTGTAATGTGACAAATTGAGGACTTTTATGAGAGTTACTATTTTATGTTGATATGATTAATTGTAAAATGTTGTTGTCATCCATGCTCTCTACTTCCATAAAATTCATAAATCTTTCCAAACTTTAGAATTCCTGAGAAAAGATTCCATTCTGTCAAGACAATGTGAAGCATTTGCATTAGAACTACTCAAACAATTGGAAACCCAAAAACCATATTTGCACAGTTTTCTTCCCTCTTTGATGCTTGATTTTTATACACCAATAGCAGATTGTAGTTGATCTGTCCACGTGTAGATGTTATGTTCATTCATTGAAGTAGACTTGTCCCTGGAGGTACGATTATCCATTGGTTCTTTCATATGTTCATTGTCATTTGTAAAATGAAATTTTTATTTACACGTCTCCCACAGAGTGGTGAAAGCAGTGTGATACCAATAACAGACAAGAAACATCAATGAATACAAGGACTTATTACATTTCTTGTGTTTATGTATAAGAAACAATCTAGCATATAACATTTGAATAAAAAACATCTTTCTATACTGGTTGGGTCTGTTAGGTAGGGTGATGTCAATAAACACTCTGTATAGAATTGTTTTCCCAAATTAAAAACAAAGACTAAAAGCAAAACTTCAAAATTGGTAGAGAATGAAAAAAGGTCATTGTGTCTCATGGACATCAACATATTACTTTCTAATTAATATGTTTTCTTAATTTAAAAAGCTTGGTAATGTGGAGTAGAAAGAGGCCCCAGTCAGACTGATGTGTGCCCTCATTACTGTTACTTACACCAGTTTTGCTATTACTTTGGACTGTGCATCTTGTTTATGCCGAATTATAATTGTGATTCTAAAGTGTACAGTAGTTGCAAACTGCTTAGTCATTATGACTGGCTTGTTGAAATTGTTTAAGCGTTTAGTACACTTTTTCTCTTAGTATCACACACAGTTTTATTAAGGTCCTTCTGCTTGAAGCCTTCAGTCCAGTATAATCTAGTATTTGTACCCTGTAAACTGTGATATCTAGCAGTAATGTTAATTGTACTCTTTGTTTTGTTGGCAGGCTCAATCGAAGCTGGAACGAGTGGCAGCTGCAAAATGTGGCGGTGAGCTGTTAAACATGTAGGCTTCCAAGAAGTCGCATTTGTTTTGAGTCATGCCTATAAATAGCAAACGTTGTGCAGTTGTACAATGACATGCTTAATTCTGTATCAATATTTATATTAAATGTCTTTCATTCAAGAACATTACAATTTGTTCATTTTTCATACTAATTTGAATTTTAAGTTAATATCAGCCAAACTGTTTATTAGATAAGGTTCATTTCAAAGTGCTGCTAAAGTATTAAAGTTCAAAACCAATTGAGGAAAGCACTGAACTACTCGTTTATCAGTAACTCTGCATTTTTTCCCCTCCTCTTGTTCCAAATATGCATATGTTTAGGTCATTGATTGTTTATAAATGCGCAAGTGTGCGTGTGTGCTTTAATGGACACTGTGATCGACTTCCGCCCCAGCTAAAGAGACCTCCTGCTTTGCCCCAGAGGCTTCCAGGATAGGCTCTGGTCCTCTCTCCCTCAGCTGGATTGAGCATATCTGTTAATGTGTCATTTATCTGCTAATCTTTATAAATAAATGTTCACAAAAAATCTTTTTTTCAACTCGAAACTTGGCATGTAAACAATTAATTATATTTTCATGTCAACATATATTTCTCAAGCACTCTGATCAAAATTAAATTCTACTTTCTAAATAAGATGCCCCAGTGTTCTCTCCTCTCAGTTTTCTGGTGTTATAATAGGACTTCTTGGTTTTCTGCCTTGTCCCTTCCCTTTAATTTTCACATCTCTTCTCAAGGCCTTTCCCGGCAGTGCTATGGTGCTAGTATTTCCGTTTTTTCTCTCCGCAGTACAGTGCTTTTAAATGTGTTTTTAAAACATCAAAAATGTGCATGGTATTCTTTATTTGAGATGCCTTAACAAAAAATGAACTTTCTCTACAAATTGTGTACCAGAGACCAGTATAATTTGTCCACTGAGGTTTGAGATATTCCATGTGGACAGATGAACAAGACAAAAACAAAAAGGGAACTTAAGAGACCAGATACCAAGGTTTAAAGTTTATGAATCTTGTGCATAATACTCAATGCCCTGTAAATTGAAAAAATAATGGCTCCTTAAGGTTATACTGCCTTGAGCAGGATTAAATGTGCGAACGTATTTATTTCTTGAGCAGCTGCTTTCTATCTGAATGCAGTCAAGTCTCCCTATTCCGTAATCTGATGACCAAACTCATTCTGGACCATTGGGATGAACATCTCCCTGTGAACTGCGGTGTTAGCATTTCTCCAGTGCTTATGTTCATTAGCTCAGGCATGTTTCCTGCATTTGTCAGTGTGAGAGAGGGGTTGTTGCCAATGAACTTTCAGATTAGTGGATCTCAAAGAGGGGTCTGTGAAGTGTTGGAGCATGAATAAAGACACAATAGTCAAACAAGGAATTAGCACGTTTACAAAAACATGACAACTATTTACTAATAAATGATTGTTTTCTCTGCCCAGTAATCTATCGTCAACCTCACAGAATGCTAGAAGTAAATAGTGTGGGTTAGCACTGTGGTCAGTGCCACAGGTTTTTTTTTGTTTTTTTGTTTTAAGATGGAGTAGTAGCTAAGACACACCCACCAAGTGTATATGCTACTGGAATAAAATAACAGATGTAGGGAAATGTGTGCTTTTTGGATTTACCTTCAGAAACTGTTGGCCAAAAGTACCTTGGGGCTGAGCTCTATCAGAATCTAAGCAGTAAACATGTCATGTTAGTTAGAGTTCAGCTCACTGTTTAGCAAAAATAATAAAAGCATCTGTAACATCACCCACAAAGCTTGGGGAACTTCAACTGTTTCCCTGCTCCATGGCTTAAGTGATAAAACCATCAACAATACATGAAGTTTTGCTTCTTCATGCTGTGGTAGCAGTAGAGTGTTCAGCGATTTGTTAAAAAAAAAATATATATATCAACTGGCTGAATCTTTTTCAGTGTAGCTTGATAAATGCACTAATGTTAGTGGTCACACCGTTGTAATGGTAACAACAATTGTGGTGTGAATTTACAAGAGAATCTGTGGGCAATTTTCATGCATAATTGGTTCTTCTCTGATGCCTCAACTCTAGTCTGTACATATTCACTTACTAAGATTGTGTATGGAGTAAGGTTGCCGTCAAAAATAACTTGTAGTAATTTTAAGTGAAATTTACATTTCAAACGTCAGTTACGCTTCCACTTCTGAAAGTTGCACTTGCTTCGGAAAATTACGAGAACAATTCTCAAGCGTGAACAAACTGACAAAAATATATCATTGGAGGTACAAGGCATTTGCTGTCGAGGAAAACACAATCGCTTTTTGTTACTACGCATGTGCCACAAAGGTGGAAAGCTGGAGTTATTTTTGACAGCGATCATACTTCACACCTAGCCCCCTTAAAGTGGCTCCAAAACGCAAAAAACAAAATAAATTCGACACAATGAAATGAATTAAATAATGACAACATGCAGTTAACATTAAAATGTGAGCATGAAATTAACAAATTAATAGCAGTGCATTCTAAACTTTACTTAACGTCTTAGCCTAGTGTCCAGATATTTGTCATACATGTATAAGAGAGCAAGATGTTGTGGAAAGCTCCCATCTTAACCTTCAGATTTCAGAACACTTGGTCACAGATTTAGTGTTGGGGTGGGAGCAGTGGAAATATGACCCCCCCATGGAGGATATGAATATATACAAAACTACACCACAGACGTAAAAATAGGGGGCTTTGCGCAATACAAACTTCTGAAACAGCCCCCTCGTGATGGCACTGCTTTTAAGAGATTTTGCTGTAAAAGTACCGAGTTAGATTAACGGCCGAGTGTGGATGATGTTACCTCCTTATAATGCAGGAATATTTAGGTCAAAAATAAATAAACAAAATAAATCAAAGAACTGTGAAATATGACAATAAATACATAATAACTTTAAATATAGGAGTCAGCATGTTTTTCACGTGTCCTCCCGCAGTCCAGAGACATGCAGGTTACGTGCTTTGGTGGTATTAAATTTTGTGTGTGTGTTCGCCCTGCGATGGACTGGTGCCCTATGTTGGCTGCAATAGGCTCCAGCAGAACCCTGTTCAGGACTAAGGGGGTTCGAAAATGACATAAAGGAATAAGGAACAAAAGGCATATTTCATGACCCATTTAATTATTTATACTTGTATTTCTTGTTGTTGAGACTAAATAAATAATATTTCCCAATACCTTTGTTTTCATTTTGTTTGCAGATTTATCCATTCATTCATCCAATTTCTAAATCCACTTTATCCCGAGCAGAGGCAGACTCACAGGGAAGCTGAAGCATAAAGCTCTTTCTTTTTTCATTTCTTTTTATATGTGCCAATTAAATATCACATAAATCTTATTCATCAGATTACAGTGTGCCAACTTTGACCCATATAACCATGTTAGGCCAAGAGAAACGCAACTGAAATTTTAAAAAGGCATCCATCTTGTCTCAAAGATATTAAAATTAGGGTGGTCAAGTGCCACTTAACCCTTTACAGTGGCAATTGAGCATCACGGTGAAACCTATTCATTGGATATGCCAAGTTTGCCAGCCAATTTGCCCCCTGAATTCACATTGGACCAGGCAAATCTCAAATGCAACATAAAAAAGGAATCTTGTCAAAAAGCTATGCAAATAAAGGCAGCAAAATGCTGCACAACTCTCTACAGTTCCTGTTAAACATCAAAGTTAATCCTAGTCATTAAAAATGGGAATGTGACAAATTTGCTAGTCAGTTTAAACTAGGTACTCTCATTGGTCTGTGCAAAACATAACTGCAACTTAACAAAGGCATCTGCATTTTCTCAAAATTGTGACAACTTGGGTGGTGCAACTCCATTTAATCTTTTACAGTTCCCATTAAAAATCAGTTAATTTCCTTCATTGTCAAGTTTGCCAGTCAGTCTGACCCATGTAACCGCACTGGGACAGCAAAATTCCACTGTCCAAAATCACCTAATGCTTTACTGTGCCCATTAAACATCAGAGTACATCTTACTCATGAGATACAACAGTGTGCCAAGTTTGTCATTGAGCTGGGCAAAACCGAACTGACATTTAACCTGCCTTGTCGTGAAACTTCAAAAATTTAAGTTGGACTTGATATAACTCCTTTGTATCTGATCAAGTAGAAAATGTGGAAAACTGATTTCTTTTCTTCAAATAAAGTGCCTATTTTACTTGTAGTGATGCACGTTAATATTTTGTATGCTGCAGAATATTTTGACTGGCTCTTAACATTGAATAAGTAACTGCTTTGCACAAGTTGTGTGAATAAGAAACTGGCTGGAAGCGAATAACTTCGGGCTCACGTGATGATCACGTTCTCCCCAACAACATCATTTATTTATATAGCACATTTTCATACAATAAGTAGCTCAAAGTGCTTTACATAATGAAGAAAAGAAAAATAAAAGACAAAATAAGAAATTAAAATAAGACAACATTAGTTAACATAGAAAAGGAGTAAGGTCCGATGGCCAGGGTGGACAGAAAATATCTTTGCCCATATATCTGTGGGCTTTACGCCAGACCTCCCAAAGACTCGCATGTGAAGTAAATTGAGGGTCCAATGGTGCGCCCCCCTGTGATGCATTAGCGCCACAGCCAGGAGTGATAGCCCACGGACATTCACTAAATGTTGGTAGGGAAAACTCTGATCCTAGAGACCTCCAGTTAGATCACAAACGCGCAACATCAAGGCGGCAATTGAACAGACGACCAAAGCTTTAACGTGTATGTATAGAGTAGGATCTCTGTCAGAAATAACTCCAGGTTTACACCTTTGTGGCACAGTTTCTTCACACTTAAGCGAACTGTACTCATAATTTTCAGAAGCGCAAGCATAATTAACACATATAAATTTGACTTAAATTATTATTTATGACAATGATATATGGAGTAAGATCACTGTCAAAAAACAGTTATTTCTGATAGTGACCTTACTTCATATGTGTGAGTCAGGAAGTATAGGAAATCATAAATACTTCATTTTGTGTCCAATAATACTGAGCTCCAAATTCCAAGTCAAAGTCTTGACCTCTGAATTCTGGTCTCGACAGCCTGTGCTAAAAAAACAAAACCAAAATAAAACTGAACATATAGTTGGCAATGCACAACTGGTCTTACTCTGTCACCTTCTCAAGATGTCCATTGACTAGCACAGATGGACTTATCGGATAAAATGAATTGAATTCTTTCTAACAAGGAAATGACACTGATTCTAAATTTAAATGAAAAATAAGGGTGGAAAGAGGTGAATTTACTCACTTATTTGTATAATATGAATTCTGTCAGTCTGGTGGTTACACTTTATATTCAGTGTTAACATTTGGGATGTGCCATCTGTTAGAATATAGTTTCTAATGTATTTATTAACAAATTGTTGGAATGAAAAATGCAATGCAGATGATACATTGCAAACAGTGACACTGCTGTTGAGAATCCTATACCAAATGGCATGTAATTAAGAATGTTAACTCAATAAAGGGAAACTAAAATAGGAAACGAAAATAAGTACACATTCTTTTTATCTCATTTGAGTCCATTAAACATTATGATGATCTGCCCTACTTAATGTAGCAAAATGAGATCAGGAATAAATGTTATACATAAATAACAAATTCCATTAAGACCTATTCATTTGAGATCTCTGCTGTGCTACCATTGGGTACTCCCCTTTGTGACAGTCACTGGGCTTCAATGGGATTGGTACTTCCTCAATAAGTCTCTTTTATCATTTCTTTTTTTAAGCTTCCAGTGTTCTGTGTATACACCATCTGTTGGAATGAAAAATGCACTGTATTTTAACAGCACTTGCCAAAAAGGCTTTAGGATGAACATGTTGAAAGTGACACAGTTGAATGAGCATGTTGTGAGTGATGGGATATGTATTGCAGACTACATTGTTAAATTAATCTGAATTAGTGCTTCTGCGCTTAAGCACTAGACTAATGGGCCGTATTTCAAATAAAAGTGTAGAGAAGGCGCCTGCACAGTCTGTAACTGAATTAAATTTGTCAGTCTTACCTCTTTGATACAGATGAGAAACCTACTGTAGGATTAGATGAAAATGAATTTAGTCTGTCTAAACACAGCAGAAGGAAATTTGTCAATAAAACCCTTTGAAACTTGTGAAATTCTTGTAATTATACTTCAGTATACCATAGAAACATCTGACAAAAAGATCTAAAAACAATGAAGCAGCAAAATTTGTGAAAACCAATATTTGTGCCATTCTCAAATCTTTTGGCCACAACTGTATAGTTTTAGCGTTGTGGTAAAAAGGTGCACTCCATAATGAAACTGCTGCTTTTCATATCCGCTTAAATTTGTACGGCATCTTTTACTGTAATCATCAATCCAAGGCTACAGTTACCTCTTTACCTGATTAGTACAGTACTTCAAATTTTAAAGTCAAATATATTTTGTTAGTGTAGTGTTCCTATTTATAGTGTGTTTGAAACAGTACTCTGCCCCAAAACTATCTTTCATTTCATTTTATACGATTCTAATCGATAAAAGTTAGAAATTCTGATCTGCAAAACAGTGTACAACATGCCAAATTGAAAGAATCCAGATGAGATTCTTTAAATAATTTGCTAAAAATGTAAAATCTAAAAGTACTCCTTCCCTTAAATGCAAGGGTAACTTTGGTCTGGTGCAGTCTATTACCTTGTCAAATCACTGAATTTGGATATATGAGGATAAACCTACTGTTGGATTAGATGAAAATGAATTTAGTCTGTCTGAACAGAAGGAAATTTGTCAATAAACCCCCTTCCCTTTGGTTGAACAGTATGGTAGCGATATGGTAAAGACAAGGCAAGTCAAAAGAGCATTCAAAACAAGTCAGGGTTGTAATTATACAGCAGCACAGCTACAGGAAAGATACAAGACCAACTCAAGAGCATTGAACAGACCCCCAGGCTCCATGCCACTTGTCAGAGAGGCTACTGTAATGCCACTTATTACTCTGTTTAATGTCTTGTGTCTTGTTGAGTTGTGAACTGCCTCTCTAATCGCAGTCACTGACATCTGCCATTCAGTCAAAGAGGACCTTTATGGATGAGTGGCAAGGAATAAGCCCTGCTGATTACTCTTATGGTTTGATAGGACTAAAGTGGAACTTTTTGGCTTGAACACTAAGCAGTTTGTGTGGTGTATATACAGTAAAATGGCAATATCATCCCCGATCTAAATGTGTTGGTGTAAACATTTTGTGGGGAAGCTTTTCATGAGCAGGGACTGGCAATGGCAAGAAGAATGCTGGACAGTACATACAAGCCCTGAAGGAAAACCTTCTCCTCTCTGTCAGAAAGCTTAAACATGGAGAGGAAGTTTGCCGTTTTAGCAGGACAACAACCTAAAACACAAAGGAACAGTTGAATGTGGCTTAAAATGAAGAAAACCGATGTCCTTGAGTGTCCTTAACCCCAAACATGACTGGTGAGACTTAATTTTTACATGTACTTAAGCCGACACCTTTAACCAAGGCGACTTACCGAATTTGGGATACAATTGGTTACATTTCTTTTGTTTATCCAATTGGAGCACAGGCAGTGTCCTCAACATGATTTTAACCTAGAACCTTAGGATTTAAAGTCCAGAGACTTAACCACTATGCCACACACTGCCTGCCTTAACAATGGATGTCCTTTGCTAATAGCCTAAGCAAACCTTTACTCATCACGTAATACAAAATTAAATGTGACTTGCCCAAAAAGACTACTTGCTGTAACGGATGTGAGAGGAATTTCAACCACTTTTTTGGGGCAGCAAAGGATAAAATCCCAGGTTGTGGCAATCATTCATGTGAAGTCATTAAACAGTATGGTGGAACAAATATTTTATTTGATTGTTGTTTTTGCTTTGTTGTTAATCCTGCACAGCTTACAACGGTAAATCATGTTTCTGATTAGTTAAGAAAAACACATTCTGCTGGTTCAACTTTGATAACAGGTCATCTATAACAAGAAAAAAAAAATCAAATTATATATATTAAAAATATACATTATTAATAATTTACCAAAATACTTTAAGCTTTGGACATTTAGCTTGTTTGGTTTTCAGATATTTAGCAAACAAGAATTTCATCTTTTATACCCAAGACCAATCCTTTTAAATCCATAATGTAAGTATATTACTTTTATAACCTTGTATACACCAATATTAGTATTCGGGTCATGCTATCGATCCATCAATAATTCCCACATTTATTCTAATAAAATATTCATTTTTCTTCTTTCTTTTCCTGAACTTTGTAGTCTTCGAGAATGACTTTGGCAGTCTCTTTTCCAGTTTTTTTAACTACAGCTTTAATCCCGAGGTTGTCGATATTAAAAGCTGTAACACCAACGTTGATTGCAGAATTGACAGCATTGTCAGTTGCGACACCTGCAGCAGCTCCATACCTTAAAGCAAAGAGCACAGGACATCTGAATGAGACACATTTGTATAACTGTATGTAGTCCCTTATATAGGCTAAAACATTAATACTACTTTAACACTGCAGCTTCTTTCACTTTGTTCTAGCAGCTTTCAATGGGGCTCTATGGAACCTAGCATCCAAAGTGATAGAAAAAGCCTTAAAACTTGCCAAATACGTCCACTTTGAAGCAGCTAAGGGTTTGACTTAAGAAGACGTGCCTTCTAGGTTTATGAGGCATCTCTGTGATAGCAAAAGTAAACTAGAAAGTCATTCTGTCACAGATTCATAGTTCGATTCTCTTGTGGTAAGGATATGTCTCATTTTTGTACTTATAGCAGCCATGAAGGTATTGCGATGCAATGCTCAAACCTACCCCTTTACAATTAGTGGTTGTTTTACATAGACCAAAAGGCGAAATGCACAACGAGTGGCAGCAGAGTGAAAAGAACAGATAGGTGTATAAAGTACAGTAAAACTCCTAACAATATATATCTGAACTGAAGTGATCACATTGTATGTTTAATAAAAGCCACAGACATTTATCAAGAGCCAAACTACTTTTGCCATGTTGGTTCTTGCATGCACATGATCAAAATAAAAAAACAAAACTGAAAAAGCTAATGCACGATAGGGAAGACTGAAGTGTTTTAGGGGGCAGTAATGACTGTCAATCTGTACTGATCTTCCCTAAGTTTAGGTCTTGTTAAACTTTGGAGAATTGGCACTCGTGTATGTGTGTGTGTTCATTCACTCTGCAATGGATTGGCGCCCTTGCCTCGGATTGTTCCTGCCTTGTATCTGGATGCTGGCATAGGCTTCAGCTGAACTGTGACCCTGCCATGGGTAAGCAGGCTAGGAGGAGGAATGGATGGAAGGATGTATGCATGGCTTGATGCTGGGGAGTATGCTCCAATACGCTGTACAAGCTTTATTCTGTTTAAGCACTGCATGTATACCTATAATGTTTGTGCAGTCGTTGTCTCTTCAATATTCTCTCTCACTGAAGCACACACATGCTTTATCAAACTAGCTGGACCACACAGTATCTTGTCTTTAGTGAAAGATTATATTCAGTAGAATTCTACCTCTAATTAATGTTTGGCGAAAAGTTTCTGTTTTGCCTAAGAAAAATAAGGACTTACTACAGTGTGCATCATACAGTCCAATCTTACGTCTGAATATGATGTTCAGATACTCTCCAAAGTTCTAGCTAGTAGGATTGGTAACATCACAAGACCAAAACGGATTTATTAAAGACAGACACTTACATTTAAAGAGTGAATTTATTACAGTAAAAAAGCACTGAAGATTAGAAGCTAACACCTCAGACATCATTATCTTTGGACTCAGAAAAAGCATTTGATATAGCTGATTGGGACTACCTATTCACCATGTTGCACAAATTTGGGTTCAGCCCGAACATATCTGTATGGATCAAACTACTCTATACTATTGAGGAAGCCTCGGTTCGTATTAACAACATTCTTCTGGACTACTTCAGACTAGAGCGTGGTAATCGATAAGGATTCCCCCAATCATCACTACTCTTTGCAATTGCCATTGAGCCATTGGCTGTTTACTTTCAAAATGCATCAGAGATATGCTGACAATTTGGTACTGTATATATCAGAGCCACAAAATTTCATGGTAGCAGTCCTAAAAGCACTATCTGATTTTCAAAAGACTGGACTCAAACCAGTTTGAATAAAAAGTGTTTATTCCACTGAATTCTCTAGCACACAATATTACACTAGACACCTTACTACTTATCTTAGCTGATCAGTTTAAATACCTAGGGGTAAATATCACAAGTAAATATAAAGCTCTTTGTCAACAAAATGTTGCTTTCTGCACAAATTCTGCAAAAATTAAACAAGGTGTGAATAGATAGAAGGTAGACTATCTCACATTAGCAGGGAGAATCAACACAGTCAAGATGAACATCCTTCTCAAGCTTATTTTTCTATTACAAAGCATCCTATATACATTAACAAATAATTTAAAATAAATTAGATTCGCTCATTGACTCATTTTTTTGTGGGAGGAGTGGTGGCTCTGAGGCTAAGGATCTATAGCCAGTTCCAATCCTGTAAATGCCAAAAGTGGCTCTACAGTTCTGTGTTGGGCCCTTGAGCAAGGCCCGCCTGCTTGCAGGGAAAACCTGAGGGTTGGTGGCAGGATGGGCACTCCACCCACTGTAAAAAAAAAAAAAAAATACACACTGTTCTAGTGTGGTGCTGAGGTGTCACCCGCTGCACTTGTGTCCCAATCCATGTGGTTCATTGTGTGGCTGGTGCGGCAACATCCTATCAGTGCATACATTTTAAAATAAGCAGCTATATTGCGGAAAAGGATACTGTTTCTTCCTTGCTGCTTTTAATGATTAAAGATTTGTTCTGGTTGTTGGCTCTTCTCTCTTTCTCTTGGTTTGGGGTTGAATTTTGGTTTGCTAAGTTTGACTTGTCTAAATGGAATATTATTTGCTTCAAATAAACTCAATAAATATATATAAACAAAAAAGATTACATGCAGTCAAAAGTGTGATTTTATCCCTCCACTGTTAGTGTCTGTCTACAGAGTGGAGAGAGTGTACTGTGGAGTAAGACAAATGGGGAAGTTGGCGGAAACATGAAAATCACAGCTGGTCTCCTTTTCAAATGGCTGAATCTCACAACAATAGTTTGCTTTTGCTTCTTTCCTTCTTAAAATTACATGGATATGCTGTTTTACAATGTGTGTGTAATCTTACAATGTTGGCAATTTTGGCTTGAAAATTGTACGCATTTGGTAAGTATTGAGGCTTTTCTATCAAATTTAGATGCAGGGTTCTATAGAGCCCATTATAAACTGGAAGAACAAAGAATTTATATATATATATATATATATATATATATATATATATATATAAATATAAATATATATAAACTGCTCAAAAAATTAAAGGAACACTTTGAAAACACATCAGATCTCAATGGGAAAAAGAAATCCTCCTGGATATCTATACTGATATAGACTGGGTAATGTGTTAGGAACGAAAGGATGCCACATTGTTTGATGGAAATGAAAATGATCAACCTACAGAGCCCTGAATTCAAAGACGCCCCAAAAATCAAAGTGAAAAAATTATGTGGCAGGCTAGTCCATTTTGCCGCAACTCAAAATTATGCAGCACTTTGTATGGCCCCTGTGTTCTTGTATACATGCCTGACAACATCGGTGCATGCTTCTAATGAGATGACAGATGGTGTTGTGGGGATCTCCTCCCAGATCTGGACCAGGGCATCACTGAGCTCCTGGACAGTCTGAGGTGCAACCTGGTGGCATTGGATGGACCAAAACATAATGTCCCAGAGGTGTTCTATTGGATTTAGGTCAGGAAAGTGTGGTGGCCAGTCAATGGTATCAATTCCTTCATCCTCCAGGAACTGCCTGCATACTCTCACCACATGAGGCCAGGAATTGTCGTGCACCAGGAGCCACTGTACCAGCATAGGGTCTGACAATGGGTCCAAGGATTTCATCCTGATACCTAATGGCAGCCAAGGTGCCTTTGTCAAGCCTGTAGCGGTCTGTGTGACCCTCCATGGATATGCCTCCCCAGACAATCATTAACCCACCACCAAACTGCTCATGCTGAATGATGTTACAGGCAGCATAATGTTCTCCATGGCTTCTCCAGACCCTTTCACTTCTGTCACGTGCTCAGGGTGAACCTGCTCTCATCTGTAAAAGCACAGGGCACCAGTGGTGCATCTGCCAATTCTGGTATTCTATGGCGAATGCCAATCGAGCTGCATGCTGCTGGGCAGTGAGCTCAGGGCCCATTAGAGGACATGGGGCCCTTGGGTCACCCTCATGAAGTCTTTCTGGTTGTTTGGTCAGAGACATTCACACCAGTGGCCTGCTGGAGGTCATTTTGTAGGGCTCTGGCAGTGCTCATCCTGTTCCTCCTTGCCCAAAGGAGCAGATACTGGTCCTGCTGATGGGTTATGGACCTTCTATGGCCCTCTCCAGCTCTCCTAGAGTAACTGCTTGTCTCCTAGAATCTCCTCCATGCCCTTGAGACTGTGCAGGGAGACACAGCAAACCTTCTGGCAATGACACGTATTGATGTGCCATCCTGGAGAAGTTGGACTACCTGTGCAACCTCTGTAGGGTCCAGGTATCGCCTCATGCTACCAGTAGTGACACTGACTGTAGCCAAATGCAAAACTAGTGAAGAAACAGTCAGAAAAGATGAGGAGGGAAAAATGTCAGTGGCCTCCACCTGTTAAACCATTCCTGTTTTGGGGGTCATCTCATTGTTGCCCCTCTAGTGCATCTGTTGTTAATTTCATTAACACCACAGCAGCTGAAACTGATTAACAACCCCCTCTGCTACTTAACTGACCAGATTAATATCCCATAAGTTTCATTGACTTTATGCTATACTCTGATTAAAAAGTGTTCCTTTAATTCTTTTGAGCAGTATATATATATATATATATATATATATCTCCGTTACAATAACGGGTGCTAGAACAGTAGTGCATAAACATAAGTAGGAACAGTCTATATTAAATGGCAAGGGAACTTGTATGTTGCTGTAATATGCGTCACTGTATTGTGTGCCTTTAAATTTTCTCTCTCAGTAATACTGGTTTGTATTTCTGTAAAATGCCTGTAATTTTGTCAGACAGTAATACAGTGGAACCGAAGTAATTTCCCCCATAGGATTGTATGTAAATACAATTAATCCATTCCAGACCGTATGAACTGTATGTAAATATATATTTTTTAAGATTTTAAGCACAAATATAGTTAATTATACCATTGAATGCGCAGCGTAATAGTAAACTAAATGTAAAAACATTGAATAACACTAAGAAAACCTTGAACAACAGAGAAAACTAACACTGCAAGAGTTGGCGCTATAGCCTTACGACCGCTCGCTAAAAACACCTTTTTTAATGAGTTTTAAGTACAGGGAAAAAAAATTAACATTTGAAAAATCCGTGATCTAATAAACAACCAAGAAAAGTAACATTGCAACAATGCACGTGTGCGCCTGTGTGTCTGTCTGTCTGTCTCTGTTGCGTGTGTGTGTGTGTGTGCGCGCATGCATGCATGTCTCCATCGCGGGCCTGCATGCGTGTGTGTGTGTGTGCGGGCGTGCGTGCGTGCGTGTCTGTCCCCCATGCGGGCCTGCCTGTGTGTGAGTGTGTGTCTCGTGCGTGTGCGTGTGTCTGTCTGTCTGTCTCTCACGCACGCACATGTGTGTGTGTGTGTGTGTGTGTGTCTCTCTCTCTCTGCACACACAGGGAATGCACAGGAAGAGACTGAACACGTGCCGTGTGGCCCCACGCATGCGCACTTCACCAGAAGACACACACACACGGACACCTGGACGCACACAGGGGTTTTATTGAAGAGGATATATACACTCACCTAAAGGATTATTAGGAACACCATACTAATACGGTCTTTGACCCCCTTTCTCCTTCAGAACTGCCTTAATTCTATGTGGCATTGATTCAACAAGGTGCTGAAAGCATTCTTTAGAAATGTTAGCCCATATTGATAGGATAGCATCTTGCAGTTGATGGAGATTTGTGGGATGCACATCCAGGGCACGAAGCTCCGTTCCACCACATCCCAAAGATGCTCTATTGGGTTGAGATCTGGTGACTGTGGGGGCCATTTTAGTACAGTGAACTCATTATCATGTTCAAGAAACCAATTTGAAATGATTTGAGCTTTGTGACATGGTGCATTATCCTGCTGGAAGTAGCCATCAGAGGATGGGTACATGGTGGTCATGAAGGGATGGACATGGTCAGAAACAATGCTCAGGTAGCCCGTGGCATTTAAACGATGCCCAATTGGCACTAAGGGGCCTAAAGTGTGCCAAGAAAACATCCCCCACACCATTACAACACCACCAGCCTGCACAGTGGTAACAAGGCATGATGGATCCATGTTCTCATTCTGTTTACGCCAAATTCTGACTCTACCATTTGAATGTCTCAACAGAAATTGAGACTCATCAGACCAGGCAACATTTTTCCAGTCTTCAACTGTCCAATTTTGGTGAGCTCGTGTAAATTGTAGCCTCTTTTTACTATTTGTAGTGGAGATGAGTGGTACCCGGTGGGGTCTTCTGCTGTTGTAGCCCATCCGCCTCAAGGTTGTGCGTGTTGTGGCTTCACAAATGCTTTGCTGCATACCTCGGTTGTAACGAGTCGTTATTTCAGTCAAAGTTGCTCTTCTATCAGCTTGAATCAGTCGGCCCATTCTCCTCTGACCTCTAGCATCAACAAGGCATTTTCGCCCACAGGACTGCCGCATACTGGATGTTTTTCCCTTTTCACACCATTCTTTGTAAACCCTAGAAATGGTTGTGCGTGAAAATCCCAGTAACTGAGCAGATTGTGAAATACTCAGACCAGCCCGTCTGGCACCAACAACCATGCCACGTTCCAAATTGCTTAAATCACCTTTCTTTCCCATTCTGACATTCAGTTTGGAGTTCAGGAGATTGTCTTGACCAGGACCACACCCCTAAATGCATTGAAGCAACTGCCATGTGATTGGTTGATTAGATAATTGCATTAATGAGAAATTGAAGAGGCGTTCCTAATAATCCTTTAGGTGAGTGTATATATATATATGTATATATATATACATATATATATATATATATATATATATATATATATATATATATATATATATATATATATGACGGACAGCGGGTCCCATGCCCGGCGGGGCGCCTCTGATGCATCGTCCGGGGAGCCATCATGGACTTTGCAATACCTCCCGGGCTTGGGGCAGTCTCCCTGGCACTGGATTCCTCCTCAATCTCCCCGTGGCTCCATGGGACATGGAGTCCACCACAACAACCAGGTTGGGAGATGGGGTGGCGCTAGGGGTGCTGCAGAGATCCAGCCACCACACTGGGCGGTTTATCAGCCCCACCGGAGGTGCAATTAAGACCAGCTGGTCAGGCACCTGGATCACTTCGGGTGGGGCATAAAGGGCCTGCCTCCCAGCAATCGAGGCCAGAATCGGGAGAAAGAGGGCGAGGTTGCCTGGGAGGAGTGGTGGAGCAGGAAAGTGTGGGTTTGTGTTTGGCTTCTTTGTGTTTGTGCTTTGGACTGTGTTTGGGCTGTGTGCACGGGGAAGGCGTGTCACACAGCTGAAAAAATAAATATTTGTGAGTGTGAACCGTGCCTCTGCCTATTCTATGCGGGTGGAGGCTATAAAGCGCCTTGTTTACTAGGCGTAGTCGTGCGGATCGGCCCGTCCATTTGGGTGGAACCTGCGTTTTACTCTTGCTGACCCGGCATAGCGGCGCAACAGCTTGAGACGCGGTTCTCGGCTCAGCGGCGTCGGGCGGCGCTCCGCGCGCAGCTACAGGCAACAGTCGGGCAGGACTGCACAGCACAGCGCACTGAAGCGCGCAGCGGCAGGAGCCGCAAGCCAGCACCGCAGCGGTACAGCGCAGCGCGCGCAGCGGCAGGGGCGCAAGCAGGCACACGCAAGTCAGCGGGGACTACCCAACGAAGCCGCCGAGGAGCTGCTGCAGGCGCTTTGTCATGGGGAAGAAGCCGGGCGGACACAGAGGCCAACTGGCAGGCGCGCGCCCGCTAGTCCGCCGCCGGGTTGCAACGGAGGTAGGTGGCGAGTTGCGGGTATGTTTTCGCCTGCGGGTCATCCTACCTCCTGGGCCGCCGGCGAAGCACCGGTGCGGGCAGGGGCAGTGTCCATGGCATGGCAGCGGAGCCAGCTCGGGGTGGCGGGCGGGCTGTGTCTTCCCTCGGCTTGAGCCAGCGGCTGGCGGAGAGAGCCGGACGAGCTTCCCAGCGGCGCCCTGCAAGTGGGGCAGGAGCGGCTCCAGCGAAACAGGTAAGCAGGGGGCGTGTGTCAATCACCCGCCGAGGAGGATCGGCAGGCGGGGATGGCGGACGCCCTTCCCTCTCCTCCAGACTACCGAAGGGGCCTGTGGGGATCCACAGGGTCTTCTTAACTTGATGATCGGCGTGGGCGACGGAGAGACCAAATCCACCGCCGGCCGCCACTATTAATATTTCCTGGGCTGTGGGGAGGTGAAGTCCGTTGTCCTCGCCCTACAGTCCCTTTACAAGTTTTCAGGTCCTGTCGGGGCGAAGGAGGGGCTGGAGAAGAAGCTCGGTATCCCGTCGGGGCCCTGGCTGAATGGCCGTGGCGGGTGGCCAGCCTCCCACCGGCAGGACAGGCGGTGCAGGTAAGTGAAGCCGGCACCGCAGAGAAGGCGGGGCGGCGGCAGCAGTGTTGCTTAGTACTGCCTGTCAGGCGGACCCGCCCACCACGAGGCTGCTGTGATGACTGACAGCAAGGCGGACGGCGTGCGGGAACAACCCGCCCGACCGCTAAGCGCCAGTCTTGCGGCAGTCCAAAGGGCGCGGCGGTGCGGGGTCCCTCCTTTCTCATAGGGGACTCAGACGCCAGTGCGACCCAAAGGAAAAGGGGAACGGAAGAGAAGCGGAAACCCGTACATAGAGCAGTGTATGCCTGGCGGCTTGGAGCGAAGGAGGGCTGCACTGCAGAGAAGCGGAACCGTCACAAGCCCTCCTCGGAGGCGAAGGGCAGATGTTCCCGCCTGCTTCCGCATGCAGAGGGGCGTACTGGAGAGTCGGCGGTGTTATGACTGTGGCGCGGTGGCCATGTCTGGCGAGGCTTGTCGAGGACATCGAGGCAGCGCCCCAGACCTATTTATTCTGTTTTACAGGCGCGCAGCGGAACCAGGAATGCCGACTCCCCATCCTGGAAGACCGGCCCTCGCGGGGCAGGCGATGAGCCCACAAGCCTCATCTGAGGGAGGGGCCATGTGACGGACAGCCGGGTCCCATGCCCGGCGGGGCGCCTCTGATGCATCGTCCGGGGAGCCATCATGGACTTTGCAATACCTCCCGGGCAGGGGCAGTCTCCCTGGCACTGGATTCCTCCTCAATCTCCCCGTGGCTCCATGGGACATGGAGTCCACCACAACAACCGGTTGGGAGATGGGGTGGCGCTAGGGGGTGCTGCAGAGATCCAGCCACCACACTGGGCGGTTTATCAGCCCCACCGGAGGTGCAATTAAGACCAGCTGGTCAGGCACCTGGATCACTTCGGGTGGGGCATAAAGGCCTGCCTCCCAGCAATGAGGCCAGAATCGGGAGGAAGAGGGCGAGGTTGCCTGGGAGGAGTGGTGGAGCAGGAAAGTGTGGGTTTGTGTTTGGCTTCTTTGTGTTTGTGCTTTGGACTGTGTTTGGGCTGTGTGCCGGGGAAGGCGTGTCACACAGCTGAAGAAAAATAAATATTTGTGAGTGTGAACACGTGCCTCTGCCTATTCTATGCGAAACTTGCTATATAAAGCGCTTGTTTACATATATATATATATATATATATATATATATATATATATATATATATATATATATATATGTGTATATATATATATATATATATATATATATATATATATATATATATATATATATATATATATATATATATATATATATATATATATATATATATATATATATATATATATATATATATATATATATATATATATATATATATATATTGTAAACAAGGCGCTTTATAGCCCGACCCGGCATAGAATAGGCAGAGGCACGTGTTCACACTCACAAATATTTATTTTTTTTTCAGCTGTGTGACACGTCTCCCCCGTGCCACACAGCCCAAACACAGTCCAAACACAAACACAAAGAAGCCAAACACAAACCCACACTTTCCTGCTCCACCACTCCTCCCAGGCAACCTCGCCCTCTTCCTCCCGATTCTGGCCTCGATTGCTGGGAGGCAGGCCCTTTTATGCCCCACCCGAAGTGATCCAGGTGCCTGACCAGCTGGTCTTAATTGCACCTCCGGTGGGGCTGATAAACCGCCCAGTGTGGTGGCTGGAACTCTGCAGCACCCCTAGCGCCACCCCATCTCCCAACCGGGTTGTTGTGGTGGGCTCCATGTCCCATGGAGCCACGGGGAGATGGAGGAATCCAGTGCCAGGGAGACTGCCCCTGCCTCGGGAGGTATTGCAAAGTCCATGATGGCTCCCCGGACGTATGCATCAGAGGCGCCCCGCCGGGCATGGGACCCGCTGTCCGCCACATGGCCCCTCCCTCAGATGAGGCTTGTGGGGCTCATCGCCTGCCCTGAGGGCCGGTCTTCCAGGATGGGGAGTCGGCATTCCTGGTTCCGCTGCTGCGCCTGTAAAACAGAATAAACAGGTCTGGGGCGCTGCCCTCGATGTCCCTCGACAAGCCCGCCAGACATGGCCACCGGGCGCCACAGTCATAACACCGCCGACCTCCAGTACGGCCCTCTGCATGCGGAAGCAGGCAGGGAACATCTGCCCCTTCGCCTCCGAGGAGGGCTTGTGACGGTTCCGCTCTCTGCAGTGCAGCCCTCCTTCGCTCCAAGCCGCCAGGCATACACTGCTCTATGTACGGGTTTCCGCTTCTCTTCCGTTCCCCTTTCCTTTGGGTCGCACTGGCGGTCTGAGTCCCCTATGAGAAAAGGAGGGACCCCGCACCGCCGCGCCCTTTGACTGCCGCAAGACTGGCGCTTAGCGGTCGGGCGGGTTGTTTGGCAGCCGTTTCCACCTGCTGCCTCCCCGACGCCGTCCGCCTTGCTGTCAGTCATCACAGCAGCCTCTCGTGGTGGGCGGGTCCGCCTGACAGGCAGTACTAAGCAACACTGCTGCCGCCGCTGCCCCGCCCTTTCTCTGCGGTGCCGGCTTCACTTACCTGCACCGCTCTGTCCTGCCGGTGGGAGGCTGGCCACCCGCCGCCACGGCCATTCAGCCAGGGCCCCGCACGGGATACCGAGCTTCTTCTCCAGCCCCTCCTTCACCTCCGACAGGACCTGAAAACTTGTAAAGGGACTGTAGGGCGAGGACAACGGACTTCACCTCCCCTACAGCCCAAGAAACATTAATAGTGGCGGCCGGCGGTGGATTTGGGCTCTCCGTGTCGCCTCCGCCGATCAAGGTTAAGAAGACCCTGTGGATCCCCACAGGCCCTTCGGTAGTCTGGAGGAGAGGGAAGGGCGCCCGCCATCCCCGCCTGCCGATCCTCCTCGGCGGGTGATTGACACACGCCCCCGCTTACCTGTTTCGCTGGAGCCGCCCTGCCCCATTTGCAGGGCGCCGCGCTGGGAAGCTCGTCCGGCTCTCCTCCGCCAGCCGCTGGCCTGCCGAGGGAAGACACAGCTCCGCCTCGCCACCCCGAGCTGGCTCCGCTGCCACGCCATGGACACTGCCCCTGCCCGCACCGGTGCTTCGCCTCGGGCCCAGGAGGTAGGATGACCCGCAGGCGAAAACATACCCGCAACTCGCCACCTACCTCCGTTGCAACCCGCGGCGGCGGACTAGCGGGCGGCGCCTGCCAGTTGGCCTCTGTGTCCGCCCGCTTTTTCTTCCCCATGACAAAAGGCGCTGCTGCAGCTCCTCGGCGGCTTCGTTGGGTAGTCCCCGCTGGCTTGCGCGGCCTGCTTGCGCCCCTGCGCGCGCGCGCTGCAGTGCTGGCTTGGCGGCTCCTGCCGCGTGCGCGCTTCAGTGCGCTGTGCTGTGCAGTCCTGCCCGACTGTTGCCTGTAGCTGCGCCGAGCGCGCTCTCCACGCCGCTGAGCCGAGAACCGCCTCTCGCTGCTGCGCCGCTATGCCGGGTCAGCAAGAGTAAAACGCAGGTTCCACCCAAATGGACGGGCCGGGATCCTGCCGACTACGCCTAGTAAACAAGGCGCTTTATAGCGCCCACCCGCATAGAATAGGCAGAGGCACGTGTTCACACTCACAAATATTTATTTTTCTTCAGCTGTGTGACACGTCTTCCCCGTGCCACACAGCCCAAACACAGTCCAAACACAAACACAAAGAAGCCAAACACAAACCCACACTTTCCTGCTCCACCACTCCTCCCAGGCAACCTCGTCCTCTTCCTCCCGATTCTGGCCTCGATTGCTGGGAGGCAGGCCCTTTATGCCCCATCCGGAAGTGATCCAGGTGCCTGACCAGCTGGTCTTAATTGCACCTCCGGTGGGGCTGATAAACCGCCCAGTGTGGTGGCTGGAACTCTGCAGCACCCCTAGCGGCCACCCCATCTCCCAACCGGTTGTGTGGTGGGCTCCATGTCCCATGGAGCCACGGGGGAGATGGAGGAATCCAGTGCCAGGGAGACTGCCCCAAGCGCCGGGAGGTATTGCAAAGTCCATGATGGCTCCCCGGGACGTATGCATCAGAGCGCCCCGCCGGGCATGGGACCCGCTGTCCGTCACAATATATATATATATATATATATATATATATATATATATATATATATATATATATATATATATATATATATATATACACACACATATACACACACAAATACATATATATATATATATATATATATATATATATATATATATATATATATATATATATATATATATATATATATATATATATATATATATATATACACATATATACACATATATATATATATATATATATATACATATACACATATATATATACATATATATATATATATATATATACACACATACATACTAAAAGCTCTACTTCAGAACAGTTCTATGTGGCAAATTAATATACAAGATGATTGTGAAGAAATGACCGAGTTGGAAAAATACTGAACTTATAAAAAAGAACAAGTGTCCACTCAACTATAAATCTGAATTGCTGTAGCAAGTTGCATAATTAAAATTAAGAATTATGAGTAATGTTAACTCTACTAGATAAGCAAATTTAATGCCACAGTGAAAACGTGTATGAAATTCTAACATATAGCAAAATTTAGGTGCCACCCATGCCAGCAGCAAAACTCAAAGAGGACTACGTTAAACTAACCAGCACCTTGTCAGGGTGACATGCTGACTGTACAAAGATGTCGTCAGTAAGACTGGCCACCATATGGTGTTGCCATTGCTGCCAAGTTATTTGGTCACTCACACAGGCTCAGAAGTTGTTTAGTATGATGGAATAAAGATTGTGCAACCAGGTGTAGGATTCAAACCCAACATGCTTGATTTGAAAGAAGCAGCACTAACCAAGAGCCATCAAATAATTAAGAACTAACCAATATGAATATTGTTGGGCCCTTGCAATTAAAACATTATAGCTACTGGAGCAATAATACTTATATACTGTAAGACCTGCCTATGCTCAACATATACTAAAACAATAAACCTTGCTTAAAACAGAAAGGAACACACTACCCACTATGCTTCTGTGCAGCCCCTGAATGCTTATATTTAACACTGAATGCAAATGGTAGCATTATAAGCAAAAAATGTCTAAGGCTAATGCCGCATTACAAAACTTCTAGTCAGAAGGGATACCAAACTTGATGACTGCAACTGCTGATCTTGTTGCCTCTTCGTATCATATTACATTGTACAATTAGATGACTCCACAAAGAGTTTCAAGCACAGTTTCACATTTCCAAATTATCACAAGCCCGTTCCTTTTTCTGACAGCCAGTAATGTGCTGCCTGAACAGAGTTGTTGGCTGCGCAAAAGCTTTACAGTTATGGCAAATCAGGTTGCAATCTTGGCACTTTTTCCATTCCATCAAAGTCCGTAAAACACAACATCAGACAAATAAGCCTCTCATCTATTTGCTAAGTCCAAAACACTCACAGCATTCTATGCATCGTTCCTTAGGCTTAACACTCATTGGTTTTCAGCCCTCATGAACATAGAGTCAGCATCTATGACTTAAGGCCAATCCAAATCTGTTTGATTTAGTTGGGGTGAGTTGCAGTGTCAAAGCACTTGACTGGTGGTCACAGGAGTAAACTGCAATGGCCTGACATGCTAAGATTATACAAAAATGAAGTCCACAACTGGAAATCGCAAATGTCAAAAAAAGTGACTTGGCCTTCAAGATGGCATGCATTAACAGAGATGTACTGCTCTTTGAAATTAAACAACAGAAGAGTTTTAGGAAGCTGGAATAAAGCATTGAATCATGGAGTTAATGTGGAAACGATTAAAACGTATCCAAGGTGGCTAAGCTTTTTATTTTTTTGGTAAATTGGAATGATGTAAAAGGTCATTACAGAAGTATAAACAAAGTTGCTGGCATTATTCTCCAGCTAGCAAGAAGGCCGTCCAAAATGAGCTTCCCAATGGAAAGTTTGTATCTTTCATAACACATGATTGCAGCAAGACAGTGCTTCATTTATCAGATGACAAAATCAGGACACACAAAAGTCGGTTAATTTTAGGAGGCATTAAATTAGAAGCAGTCTTCATTAAATGTATTTAAAATGTCACAGTTTATAAAGGCCAGCCATAGCTCTACATAGCAATAAATGCTGACAATTCTATTATCATTAGAAAGCAAAAAACCACAGTTAAATGCCAAATCTTAAAACATATTCATGAAAATCTTGTTATATTTGTTCCAAGCACATTCCTTTCACATGTAAGTAAAACATTTTGCTTTGGTTCCAACATTGGAAAACAGCAAGTTTAATTAAAAAATAAGTCCCATTTAAAAGCAAGAATTAGCCTGGACTAACACTTGAGGCTTATATTCAATTACTTATCATTATTATTCATGGTGGCTCCAAAATCTATACTAACCCCTACTTTATCTTCTGTTCTTTTTCTGGTTTTCTGTGGTGGCCATCTGTGCCACCACCACCTAATCAAAGCACCATGATGTCCCTACATTGATGGATTAAAGGGAAGAAGTCCACATGACCATCATCATCAAATTCTTCCATGTGCACCCTGAATACAATGAGGACTGATTGAGGTCATTGATGTTAGGTAGAATGCCTAGAGGGGGCTGGGTGGTCTTGTGGCCTCGGAACCCCTGCAGATTTTATTGTTTTCTCCAGCCGCCTGGAGTTTTTTTGTTTTATCTGTCCTCCCTGGCCATCGGACCTTACTTTTATTCTATGTTAATTAGTGTTCCCTAACTTTAATTATTTATTTTGTCTTTTTTCTCTTTCTTCATCATGTAAAGCAGTTTGAGCTACATTGTTTTTAAGAAAATGTACTATATAAATAAATGTTGTTTTTGAGGGCACTCTAGGGATGAATATAAAATACTCGTTATAAAAATGCAGACTGGACTACAGTATATGGTGGAGACAAATCCTGTTGCTGTAAATACGTTTGAGTACATCAAGATGACATGCAGAGCATACTGCAACATATTAAATGACAAAATCTTCTGTTTTATTGAAACTATGCACAGTGGATTACAGTCTAATGAATTGGGTCACACTTCACAAAGTAGTTACTGTATGTAGTGGTGCTCTATATTATTGACTATTGAGGTAACTACATATATTAAAGTTACTCAATAATAAAGCTAGAAGTGAGGAAGACATGTGATTGATAGCTACTCTAACCAGCAAAATATATTTTTCAGTTTAATTGAAAAAACAGCTCAATTACACAGTTTTTTAACATAAATGAAACTGAGGTTTTTGCTATTACTAAATTTCACCCTGAGGACAAAAAGAGTGTTGTCTACCATATTCATATGAAGCAAAAGCTTAAAATTACCTGCTGGACTCAAAAAAAAACAAAAAACATTAAGTTAGAAAATCTGAAATCATGTTGTACTTACTTATATTTCACAGTACGGACAGTCTCTGATGCAACACTTTTGGAAATGCTCTTGGCGGCCACTTCCAAGCCAGTCCAAATAGCAGCAAAGCCTGCAATTGAATACATGATTAGTATTTGGACAGTTTGTGCTCTTTAACAAAAGGCCTTTTATTATTAAGACAGCATCATTTGTTTTCCAGGAAGAGACTGACGGAGCAAGGAATACATTACCCTGCACACCGCTGGCTGCCACCACCATGGCTCCATCTAAATTTGACTTTGCCTCTTTGTCTTTTTTCAGTGACTCAGGAATGAGTTTGCTGCCATGCTTTTTCACGTGAGGGGCTAGCTCCCGACCAACAGTGCTAGCAATTTTACAGACTCCATCAACTAGAAAAGAACAGAAACAACAATGTACAAGACGTTTTATAATAATGCATTCTTATTAGGAGGTAAGGGGCTCATTCATTCTATCAGCTATGTGTCTATTAGGCAATTAAACTGTTAACTTCTTTGATTACATACACTATGAATATTTTATTAATTTAAACTGCCTTCAAGTCCAGGAATGCATAACCCAGTTCTGGAAGGATATTGTGGCTGCAGGTCTTTAGAATAGTTCCTCTAACATTTAGCAACGCCTTCCCTTAGCTAAATTTGTAAGCAGGCTAAACATATTCTTGATTTATCATAGTAGATTGGGTTTGTTTTTGAGAACACTTGCCAATAATACTTACTGTAATTACTTAAGACATTACATACATAAAAGCAAAATGTAAACATCCCAGTAATTTATAATTCTCACTACGTTTTAGAGACATGCACCAAATGACTAGTCAAATGTTTTATAGCTTGACGTCTTTTTGCATATTTTACATAATAAAGTTTCACTTTGCGGTTAGATTTTACTAAAATCAAAAACCAGCAGCAAGAACAATAATAATTAGTATTAGTATTAGTATCAGTAGTTTTTGGTTTTCCAAAATGAGTACTTCAAGCAGGTCATCAGAGGGTCTTGGATCAACACAGCCTCTACACTCCGAAGTGAGAGATGTAACCAACAGAAGCAGACAAAAGTGAGCAGATTAGAAATTCAAATTAAAATTGCAATTCTGAGTGGCAGTAATCCAATGCCAAACAGCAAACTGCAGGAAGGAAATATTATTAACAGAGAATGAATAAACGACAGAAAATTCAGAGACTGTAGGCCAGAAAGTAGAAACTGAATAGCAGTTCCAGAATATGTGAAGAAACATACCAAGGATATTTATAAAACAAAAATGACAATTGGGACTGGCATTTATACCTTTGGTATAGCACTTATGAGGTGTGATCTACATAGTGCTTCAATTTTAATTGGATATGCAAATATTTTGGAGAACTAGAGATAGTCTTTTAGAATTAGAATTCTATGGGATGGAAGGCAAATAACTGCAGTCTAAAACACAAGTAATTAACTAGGTCTAGCTAGTTAGTTGAATCAGAAAACAATGTATAAAGTGGGTGAGATAAGTTGAAATGTGCTCGAAGAGGGATACTCAAAATAACCTCAGAAAGGATTCATAAAGGCACACAAATTCATACATAAAATAACAATTCGACTTTTCAGTTTTAGGATTTTAATAGGTAAATTACAGTAGAAAGGAGGAATAATAGAGGGTTGGGGAATAAACAGAACAGACAACATTTTTTCTTTAACCTATCTCCATCAGCATAACAAACCCTAATAAAACATGGCCTAAAAATGAAAAACAAACACACTAAAGTTGGTGATACACTTGATTACCTTGCTGTTAAGAACATCCGATGGACAAAATAAAACTGATTACAGAAAAAAAGAGAAAACCAAGAAAACACAATTTTCAATGTAGAAATGTACTTTTAGGCCAATACAGTATATCTTGTTATAGTTGATACAGTTTCTATAAAAATCATTCCTGTTCTCCAATCAGATTACTACACACATAACCAAAATATAGCAATAACAATAAATTGACATAGCATAGTCACTCACTAAATGGGTTTACAAATTCTATGTATTAAATTTTTTTTACAAAGTTTGTGAGAAGTGAGTGTGGAAAAAAATGTATATGTAGTACACTCTATACATTCCCTTCTGTTGAAATGAGACAGTCATGTCAAAACGTTTATTTTTACCATATGCAAAAATTAATTTGGATTGGACACATTTTGCTGTATACAAAACAATTTGGACGTACAGTTTAATATTCAGAATGCCATCACTTTGTCTTCCATCACTCCATAAGTATTTTGATTTTGAGTCTTTTAATGGTTAGGTGTCCTTCCTTGGCTGAATACAAGTGAGCTGTGAATGGTGGATTGCAGCCTTTTGTGTCTACCGTTAAAATCCAACATTAAAATGTACTTGTCTCTTTGCATAAAACACAAAAAAAATGAACAAAGGGTATAAGCAATTAATAATACAAAATATCTGAACATTTTCTTTGACTGAATGCCCCAGTCTTGAAGAGGCCTAAATGCTGATGATAAGGCAGCTCATGCCCGTTTATGACTCTACCTGCATAGCAGCAAGAAATATAAAATACTATTTAAAGTATATGGCAAAATGTTATCTTACTTCAATAAAGCCAGGTTGCTATCACATATCATCATCTATCACCTAACAAGTTAAACGCAGGACTCCAGATGCAGTCAACCCTCTTTTATCCAATTCTAATCAGATCCTGAAAAGGGTTGCAAAAAAAAATTAGACATTGAAAAACTATTTCCCGTAATTTTAAGTTAGAAAAATAATGCATTCTCAGCCTATCAGAAAAATTCCAACTAATTACCTCACATATCACTAAAACTATCTTAAACACCTAAAACCATTAGTCCTTGAATTACATGTGATAAAAAAATTAATTTATCAATCACCTAATTAAGAAACCATTAATGAGGTCCTTCTGCACATCAGATTGTGTTCGGGATACACAAGACAACCATGGTCTTCACCACCCTCGCATGGAGTGAAGACTTGCCTCTAACACCAGTTAGCACAGTGGACTCTTGTTACAACAAAATGTACCTTTCAATAGCTTCCACCTTTTTTGGAGTTAGTTTTTAAAACTGCTCATATATTTAGTGATAAATGCTGCCACTGCACAACTGTGTCAAGGTTATGTGAACAAAGGCAAATGAATAACAGGAGGCAACTCAAAGTACTCAAAATAATGATGCACAAATAACACAAAGCTCCAAATCTCAGTTTGGCAGCAAAAAAAAAGGCCAGTTTTAAATTCATAAAGCCGTGTCACTTTCTGTGGGCGCAACTGCACGACCGCGGGGAGTTAATGAGGTAGTTGGAGCAAGTCGCACCTGCAAATGCGGGTCAGATCGTTCTCAATTGATTTATTGGCTTCCTGCGGCGTGTGATTAAGGCCCGTGGAGACAGGAGTGTATATATATGGGTCAGCACAAAAAAAGAAGGGGGAATCAAAGAAAAGGAGAAAAGACATGAGGTTAAAAGACATGAAAGGCAGGCTTGGGAACAACGATCTGGTTCTTGCAGTGAGCAGGAGCTCCCCATGACTAAAAATTCTCTCACAGGCTGCAAGACGCAGGAAGTTTGTGTGTGGTCATGTGACTGCATGGCTACGTCTGATTGGTGAAACAGTCATGCACGAGATCCACTGGCAACTTCTCTCTTGCAAAAACATTTATTTATATAGCACATTTTCATACAAAAAGTAGCTCAAAATGCTTTACATAATGAAGAATAGAAAAATAAAAGACACAGTAAGAAAATAAAATAAGTCAACATTAATTAACATAGAATAAGAGTAAGGTCCAATGGCCAGGGTGGACAGAAAAAACAAAAAAACTCCAGACGGCTGGAGAAAAAAATAAAATCTGTAGGGATTCCAGACCATTAGACTGCCCAGTCTAAATATAGTTTAATGTATAAATGGAAAAAAGTAATGAGTCGAGTGTTGCCCAATGTAGCGGAGTAAGAGTAGTGTTTCTTCTTCACAAATGTACTCAAGTAAAAGTAAAAAGTATGGTGCAGTAAAACTACACTTAGAAGTAATTTTTTTTAAAAAGTTACTCAAGTAAATGTAACAGAGTAAATGTAACTCGTTACTACCCACTTCTGCATATAACTATAGAACTGGTACACAAAGAAAGCAGCCAACAAAATTAGCTTTTTGCTGTAATTCACTTTCTGATAAATGACTGTGCTTACTGTTCTTAGTTTGAAAATTGTCTCTTCAAACTGAATCCCCTAAAAACAGCAAGGCTGTCATGGCATATTAGGCACACTGCTTTACATGGCATTCATCTTCAATTATATGATGTTTTTACTATAGCACTCATTATTCAGGATAACAAAATTTGAAATATAATACAGTGCCGAGATAACGATGGCCGAATTAATCTGCGATCTGAATAAACGTGCGAGTCTGCATGTACTTATACAGCAACCGGTCTTCCAACTACGTTGGTGTATGCATACGGTTACACACAGTACAGGGTGCACTTCAATAAACACAAGCTTCTGCTCGAACACATAAATCAGCTTGATTATGCATTTAATCTGTTAATAAAATCATGAAAGTTTTAAACTTGTTTGTGGGATCCTCGAACTGACGTCACTGTCACTTTTGTTAACAAAATCACAAAGGTTTTACATTTATGTGCGGGCCACACAAAATGACATTGTGGGCCACATGCTGCCCAGGGGACATAGTTTGCTCCCCCTTGATTTACTGGGTGTCATGTTTAATTTCAACAACTCAGTGCTGAAAGACAAAGGTGAATCAATTTAATGTAAAATGTGCACTTACATGAACGAAGCAAGAGGATTAACATTTGAAAACAAGACTGCAGTTTGATTAAAATAAAACGTATCGACTAAAACTCTCCAAAATGTTTCCAGGGCATGATCCAACCTGCGAACGTTGCAACCAAGCCCCAGCCTCACTAGGTCACATGTTCTGGGCCTGCACCAAATTAACATTATTCTGGACAAACATTTTTAATTACCTTTCAAACAGCCTTGGACTCACAATCCCTCCTAACCCATTAACAGCTGTGTTTGGGGTTCTTCCAGAGGGTCTTAAAGTGGAGAAGGACAAACAAATTGTGATTGCATTCACTACACTGTTGGCACGCAGACTGATTCTGATAAACTGGAAGAACCCAAACTCTCCTCTTTTAAGTCAGTGGGAAACCGATGTGTTATATCATTTGAAATTGGAAAAAATCAAATACTCAGTTAGAGGATCTGTACAGACTTTTTTCAAAACATGGCAGGATCTAATCAGTAATATTTTAAAATAAGTTCATAAAGCACAGAGAATTTTTTTTTAAATTAGGTATGTTTACAAGCCTTAAATTTAACGCTATTTGGCTTCTCTCTCTCAGGGGTGGGGATCGATCTGTTCGTAACTCAATTTTTCTTTTTGTAAAATCTTGATTGCTTTGTATGGATTGTAATAAAATTAATAAAAATTTAAAAAAAAAATAAATAAATAAATAAAAAGTAAATTACAAAAGTATCTGTATTGTAAAATTTGTAACAGATAATGACTTTGTGTTTATTTCCTTAAATTTTCTTCATACACACACGTTATTGCCCTGGACAGTAAAGAATGCTTCCAAATATGAAGAGTTGGTTAAGCATGCATCAAAAAAAAAAATAAATAGTAGAATCTGCTATAAAATGCAAATTCATTTTAGAAAAAAAAAAAGCAGGGGTTCGATTTAACTAGAGGTTGCCTACACTTTAATTTTTCATTCTGAAAATGAAAAGCAAACTGTAACTCATTTGGCAACCAACTGTTTTTCCTCCTACACTACATGAGTCAGTTAACCAGTGTGAGAGACCTTATAAAACATATTAAAACAAACTAAATAAAAAGACTCGATAAGGTCTTAGTTCTAAATTTTTTGTATTCTCCAAAGAAATGTCTTACCTAGAAAATGGCTGACTTTTACAGCCCCTCCACTGGCCTGCTTTGCAACATGCAACCCTTTGGCCACAGTCGGGTTGACTTGAATGGGCTTCTCTTCAGGGTTTATATGTTGTCTCAATTTTGAGGCTCCCATGTGGATTGCTTTTCCAGTGTATTCTGCTCCTTTCACAAGACCCCAGCTCAACCATGAAGCACCTACAAAAAAGTATCAATGAAAAATAGTATTTTATTTAAGCATAACTCATAACAGAAAATATCTCTAATGGTACAAAAAGCCCAAATCCTCACTATCCTTACCAATCAGTACCAACTGTGAATAATTAAAACAGTTCATTGCATTTACATTATTACAATTTCACTCAGTATGTAAATATCAATCAGACATACTTATTATGTTTTAAAAATTCCAAACCACTAGTTAAAAAAACTGAACTTCAGATCTCTGTGACAAAAAAAGTAAGTAGAAGAAGTATTTAAGTCTTAAGAAATGTTTAGGTTCGGTGTCATTCAGTACCTGCTTGGAAAGTACCAGGATATACTCATTGATCAATCTGACATAAGACCCACTAAAAGGGACCCTACAAATCACTACTGATGGCATTTTCAATGCTTAGATGACTACACAGGGTAAGGGCCAAGTTTGAGGCATGCTCGGAATGTTACATTGCTTTATCATCATGGTGAAATAATCAGTGAAGCTGGGAAAGAGGCAAAAGGGCATAAAGTCTGTATGTTGTGGCAGTGTTTTCTAAACTCACTCATAGAATTACATTTAAATAACAAATGAGACTTAACAGACAAAAGGCTAAAGTGCAAAGTAACAGGGCCCACCTATGAGTATCAAATCACAAATGTAACAGAAAGCAATCTTGTGGAAAAAAAGTGAGATCAATTTTAAATACAACACAAACATCTTTGCTTTATTCTGATAAAAACCAAAACATTCAAATGTGGAATTTTTGTCTGGCACTAGTAATAAAATAACACATTCAAATAAACAGAGATTCCAAACTCAGCAAGGAATTAACTCTTAATTAATAATTTGGTTGCAACAAAAAATAACAGGCATGGTTTGTACTCCATAATAAGAGTTTGAGAAGTGCTGCAATGAAAAGTTAACATAATCTTCTGCAAGAAGCTGCTCAGAAAGAGATTTGCCTTTTACCTGTCAAAATACCGTGAGCTACTTTTTCACTCCACTCTGGCAAGTTTTTAGATTCTTCAACCTCCCCTTCAGTCCTGTCTATATGTACACTCTGGCTTAGGTTAACAGTGTCTTCAGGATCTTCTGGGGCCTTAAATTTTTAAATCAGAGTAAAAGAGGAAAACATCTGGTATGTTATTTTTTTAATGAATACACAGACCTCTAATTTCTCTTACCATGAATTGATTTCACTCAATTTCTAATGAACATAGTATATCATATTTAAAAAAAAAGCTTCATGTATCCATTCAACCACGATCACACAACTCGATCTACTACAGAGTCGTGAAAAGTCAATTTGGCTATTTTTGTTTATATAAAAGCAATTCAGACTCATAAGGAGTAGGTTACTGGAGTATCAAGTTTTTATTCCTGCTTTTTTCAACATGTGCTTTAATGTTTTAGGGTAACTTTCTGTTTTTAAACAGACAAGTTTAAAAAAAAATGTATGTATGAATTAAATTAATATACTTTCTTCAATAACAATAACAACCTGAATCAGTTAACTTTCCTTTCTCCTGTAGGCCATACTTGCCTTCCGTATCCCTAAATATTAATTAAGAAGGAGATCAGCCGATACTACACAGGGCTAATTCATCAATATAGGTGAAGTAAGTAACTGCCCACTGCACCAGTATTTGGGCAAGGCTGGCAACGCCCAGATGTACTCTAAACTATTATATGATGTATTGGAAATTTAATGGTAAAGCATAAAATCCTACTAAGCTTTCTCTGTAATTATACTGAGTGAGTGAGAAGAATGTCCTTCTCAGTTTGGGCTCACAACCTCTAAATTTATGGTACTGTTCAGCACTATTAAAGATTGCTGATCAACAGAGAAGTGCAGCATGTTGAAATGAATAAACTGTCTTGCTAGGAATACAAAAAGGTCACTTTTGTTAAAAGAGCAGCCATAAATGATTATTATAATAAAATAAATCAAAATCCTGACTCTACAGTACATTGTGGCACTAGACAGTATTAATGGACTGGCAGCAATTTCCATGAATCAAGAACTGGAGGAGAAAACTTTAATAGAGGATGCAGTTAAGATATTTGTAGTCATGAAAACACAGCCCATATATTTCTGAAAAAATCACTCTTACAGTGCCTATAAAGTATTTACTTGAAAATGTTCACACTTTATTGTTATGCCACACTGAATGTCAGTGAATTTAATTTGTATTTTTTAATGCTTATTAACTAAAAAAGTCTCAAACTGAAAACAGATCTCCATCAAGTGGACTTAATTATTTATAAAAACAAATATAAAACACAAAATAATGGATCTCATAGGTCTTCACCCACAAGTCAGTACTTACTAGATGTACCTTTGTCAGCCATGGCAGCCTGGAGTCGGTGTGCATGTCTCTTTCTATTAGTTTTGAACATCTGGACAGTTCCATTTTTCCCCATTCTTTATAAAACTGTTTAAACTATGTCAGATTACATTGTGATTTTGACTTAACAGCCTTCTTGAAGTCCAGCCCCAAATTTTCAGTTGGACCAAGATCTGGATTAGACCCGGCCATTCCAGGATATTAAACACTATTGTTTTAAGCCATACCTTTGTAGCTTTGGATTTATGCTTGTGGTCGTTGTCTGGCTGGAAAACAAATCTCCCAAGGCACAGGTTTCTTACAAATTGTATCATGTTTTCCTTTAGATTTCCATGTACTTTGTTGCATTAATTTTATCCTCCACCCTCACAAGCCTTTCAGGCCCTACTGCAAAGAAGCATGGCCACTGCATGATGCCACCACCACCATGTTTCAAGGTGTAGATTGTGTGTTTTTGACGAGGTGCAGTATCTCATAAGACCATGAAACCTTCAAAGTCTTCCTTCTGCCTCCCTAGCTGAGATGTCATAGACATTTTTTTTTTTTAACAGTTACTTTATATTTGCCACTCTCCCATAAAGCTGTGACTGATGGAGCATCTGGACAGCAGTTGTTTTTTGCAAAGTCTCTCCAGTTTTATATATTGTAGTTTGTAATTCTTTCAAAGTTCTCACGGTCAAAGTTCTTGGAGGTCTCCCACACACAAGTCTTCTTTTTGCATGATCACCTACTTTCTGTGAATAGCTTGTTCTAGCCACATTTACAGCTGTGCAATTCCATCCCTTTTCTTAATGACTGATATAACAGGACTCCAAGGGATATTCAGTGACTTGGTTATTTTCTTGTCTCCATCCCCTGACTTGTGCCTTTCAGTCTCCTTTTCACAGAGTTGACGTAGTTATTTGGTCTTCAATTTTGTAGGTTAAGCAGTCACCCCAAGTCATACCTTTCACATACAGGGGCATTTAGACTACAATCAATTGAAACCTGCTGACTGCAGACAGGTGTAACTAATTATATGACTTATAAAATCAATTGCCTATCAATTATTTTGTTTTATATTTGTAATTAATTTAGACCACTTTGCATATATATGGTTTCGCTTTAATGTTAAAGAGCTAAATTACATTCACTGTGCTTCTAAGTTGTATAACAGTAAAATGTGAAAAGGTGGGGCACACTTTTTATAGGGAATGTAAAAAGGTAATAATCCTTTTTCAGTTACAGTAAGTACACTAAAAGTCCTGTTTATATGGAATATTTTCCCCATATTTTACCAGCTTGTGCCTCTTGACATGCATGAGAGAGAGACAGTGTGTGTATAGAACTATTATTAAAGCTAGAGAACTCTTTCACAGTTCAAGATGTCCAGAAATGCCACAGCTCTAAAATACAATATACTCTTTATATACTGTTGCCTATTGGTTGTGATGCTACTAATCCAAAGCAGAGGCACAGTTGTATTTTGCCTAGAGAAACGGAACTGCATGCACCAGCCCCGATAATACCTATACAGAACATAATGCAAAGTGACAACAGAGTAAATTTCAGAAGTAGTGGACTTTCAGTAGAAATTAAGCTAGTAGCTGAACTACAACTGCCACACTCACTCAATGACAAGTTTTACATCAAAAAACAGAACAGACCTGAATTCTAAGGTCTGTCAGCTGTGACATTAAATCCTGAAAGAGTTCTCTTTCCACTTCTGGGAGCTCAGAAGAGAGGACCACTCCTACGTAAGACCCTGAAACTTGACTCATCATGTCAGGGAACATGTATACTCCTGTGCGACACAACAGAACTGGAGAATCTGCAGACATCAATGGAAAAAGCCAGTCACAGACCTGTTTGATAGAACAAAATGTTATTATTACCATAGTGAAATTCAAAACTGATTAAAAGTAACAACAAAATTGACGTCACCATTCATTAAATTGAATTTACTGGTACCAGTTTTACAGTTAAAACGAAAGAATAAAAAACTGTTATTCATTTTAAGAATTTTCTAGTTAAATGATCAAGGGACTGTTTCACTATTGTGTACATATATTAAAGATAAGATGAACATTAGCAATCAATACACTGATAGTGTCCACAACCAGCAAGTTCATAATTTAAAGTCTAATGTAACACAAAGCAGATCATTTGGCGGCATTTAAAAAGGAGCATAGCAGGCACTTTTCAAAAGGCAATAAATGCTTGTCATTAATTGCAAAATCATTGCAGTTAAAAAAAAAAGTATGCAGCAGGTCCTTCAGTTCTACATTTTAAATTTTATGGAGACTCCATTAATTTACCAATATGCTAAAAATTAAAATTTATTGCAGAGTTTACATTTTTACATTGATTCTTCTTCTGAAGTTGCATATTCAAATCTGCACAGGGCTGGCAGGAACAACCTTAGATTCAGGGTCATTCTGTTGTAGGCCATGATTAATCATACACAGTAGAAACAACCTGTGACATACCAAACTAAAGCTATCCTTGGCTAAAAACAGGCTCTTGCAAATAGAGGCCAACATTTTGCAAAGTTTGGCCTTGGGCTTTATTTATAGTCACACAAATGGCAGGTTTAACAGGGAACTGCAGTCTTTTAAAAGAAAATGATAATCCATTGTTAGAGGGAGTCAGCATATCATAAGCAGTCTCAAAAGCGGGACCATTTTGAGACATTGAGGAATCACTGAAACACTGCGGACCATCAGTAGATGCATATTGTAACTTTAAAGCAAAATTAATAGGAGTTGGATTGTCCATTTGAGCTAGGACTAACTTCTCTAAAAAATGTTCATGTATATGGTTATATGCATGAGTGTAAGGACTGAACTGATGAATAAGTACATTCAACTGTTTTAAGGTGTTCCCTTGTAAAGACTTATTTTCAGCAAGATGAGCTTTCTCTGTTGCCTTTGACAAAATCTAAAATATACAATTACTGTAAGACAGAGGCCAATAAGTCTCCGAGGGGAGGCAGCTAGGTAAAGCAATGGTTTCTTTAATTTACTAATGGGTAGTGGAAGTCCTTGTTTAAATTTCCAGAAAACATTTGATGATAGGTTTCACTTGATGACACGTCTATAGACTTTCTAGAAACAAAAAAAAAATGCCCAGCACTTTTGCAGAAAGGGATGTTTATACGACAATTTGCAAAGCAATGCTTCTAACATTAAGCATAGAGCAGGGAGGTGAGAAAACAGAAGTTAACAGATTAGATGGTTAAAAAGGTTAAAACTGTAGCAGTTACGTTCAGTTTTCTTACCTGCAGAAACGCTGGTGGCTGATGGGGCATTCTGTTCAAGTCTGTGTTGGTAAACTTGATAATGCGAAGGTATCCAGGATACGATGGAGCACTCACTTGCCCTTCTGGAGTTACATAGAAGATCTGAACCCCATGTGGGATAACCAAAAGCTCTTCACCATCTGCTCCAAGACTTTCAGCAGGTGGAACACTACGGCTCTGGTTGTAAAATTCATCTCCCACTACAGATAGCTCACCTGAGTCTGTCCCATAAGACAATGTAAAGTGACCATCAGCAGCCTGAGGCGAGTAAGCAGGAGGCAGTTCAGTAGGCATCGCCTGGTGACTTGGACTGAGGGAGCAGAAAGGAGAGTTGGTGGTACCAATGGGTCGATTTTCTGTATTTGGTAGAACTTTTGGAGGAGGTGGTCTGCTGGGTTTTTGTTCATTTGAAGGCAGAGTAGGATATAATCCTCCACCTGAAGGGGAATCTGAAACTCCATTTGTAGGTATAGGACCAGCCACAGATGTCTCTTGTTCCAGTATATTAAGCCTTGTGGAAATATTGTTTAAAGTCTCCTTCATCTTCTGTTGCATCTGCACAGCAGACTCCCAGGCAGGTCCTATGCATTCAGGTCTTTGAGTTGCAATGCCGATTCCCCTGAGTAAGTGCTGTCTTCCCTCCCTATATATCTCTATTGCCTCCATTTTCCGTCCAGCTTCATCTTCTGTTAGCCCTTTACTGATTAATGCAAATGCTTTCTTGTACTCATTTTGGATGGCTTGGAGATTTACTTCTGGGAAAGGTTCACTTCCTTCCTCCATCCCTACAGCACCACAAACAAAAAAACTAAAATGAGTTTTTTTTTTAAACCTTTTTCTTGAACTCCCAAATATTTTTTCATCAACTTCACCTTATGTGCCTTTCTCATATAGTAACTGTCAAAACAAACATTTCAGATTAGATGAATGCTTATCTAATTAATTTAATCCTTAAAAGAATGGATTTTTGTTAAGAAATCATGTTTTCAGGAACTTCCTTTACTAATCAAATTAAACCTCCATTCACATGATAAGTAGCTATGGTAAGTCACAAGATTCTCAAGTCACTGTTTTTCTTAATCTTTTTGGGTTACTCTAGCAAAACAAAAATACACATATAAAAATATGGGTACAGGTTAATTTAAATTTTTGTACTAGTATATAGGTGTTAAAATATTTGTAATTTAAAAATTCAATTGTAACCTTTATGATATGTCCTATCAGACAGAAAACAAAAGCATGGGTCAGGATTATCTTTTGTTTATTGCTGGAGCCGACCATAATTAGGCACATATTTTTCAATTTGTTGTTAGTTGCTTTATTATCAAATATCACAAATACTTTTTTTAGCACTTGCCCTTAGTAAACAAACACAATGCGTATAGCAAGTTTCATAATAAGCATTTTACACAAAAAACAGTATTTAGTAACACTGAAGTTATTCAGTAGTCCCTCAGTGCAGACTTTACTACCAGGGATGATCCAAGTGCCGAGCACAGGCTTATACAGACCTAATGAGAACTGGAGCACATCTAACCAGTAGTCCAAAAAAGCTGACAGTTTTTCTTGTCAGTTAACATTGTAAAATGATATCATGGAAGGAACTTAATTTTATTCGGACTTTTATGAAATATTTAAATGCAAATACTGCCTGTCAACTCTAAGTTATAAAACAATCTTGCCAAGCAAATAATTCAAGATTGTCCTCACAGTGTAACAAACACTAGGCTACAGAATGGGGTCAATTACAGACTATACGTGGAATATGAATATACAGGACTATGGGTTTCAGGACAAGACATCTCTCTTATACTTAAAAATATTCATTTCTGAATATCTGTACTCCTAAAAGTAAAAAAAAAAAAAAACTATAATTTTCTATTTGACCAAATGTATGTGAAAAATCACAACTTAATCAAACATTTCTTTAATTTTCTTATGCACCTTTAAAGAGAACTGAAACTTTACAGAAGCATAAATGCAAAGTTTTTCCTTCACACAGAGAACCATAAATAAAAAAGTTATCAAGTTGTGTGGTGGATAATTGTTCTTTGGGAACTTTAAATATTTTTTAAGACTTTATATAAAGAAACACCTAGACTTTCAAATTTCTCATCTCAAGTTTGCAACTATAAAAAAAGAAGAAAAAAGCAACAGTTGCTTCAATAACTGCATCAAAAGTCTGCTCCTTGAATTACAAAGGCAAGAAAAGTAAAGCAAAAATAAATATTTTCATTTTTACTATCAATTAAAAACTGTGAAAATTTGACAAAAGTTTTGTGATTAAAGTTGAATCATGTTATAATGCCAAGAAAGACTTTCCAAAACACAATGACCGAATATAATATGTATTTGGAAATATTTATAAAACAAACTAAATCTAGAAAATGTATTTAAAAGAATAGTTTGGCTGTTCTGTTAAATTAAGAGCTAGTTCAAGAAATACACAAGAAATACACACACTAGTTAGTCACAGAGCCAAACCTGGTCAGCCACTCAATCTCAGCCCAGGAGGGCCATAGATAGCTGCATATATTTATTTCTATAATGATGAAGTCAAGTTGGGGAGCATGCACTGCTACAGTGCGTTGCCCCACCCACCACATAACGAAACAACAAGTGACCTTCTATCTGCCGCAGCCAGGTGTTACATGGGCGACCTCTTGGCCTGGTCCAGCCACTTGGGTCCCCAACAATGAGGATCCTACAAGTTGGATCACCCTCAGGGAAACGTGCCACATGGCCATAGTGCTGTAACTGACGCTCCTTCATAATGAAGGTAATGTGCCTCATTCGGGACTCCATGAGCAATCGCTCATTCAACACAAAGTTAAACCAACGATACCCAAGGATTTTCCGGAGATACACAGTACCAAAGGAGTCCAGTCTTCATCTCAGGTCACTGGATAGCGACCATGCCTCGCAACCATATAGCAAGACAGGCAGCACCAGGACTCTAAAGTCTTGGACCTTTGTCCTTTTGCATAGATATCAGGAGTGCCACACACCCCTTTCCAGTGACTTTATGATCCCCCATGCTCTCCCAATCCATCTACTGACTTCATAGGAAAAGTCACCAGAGACATGAATGTCACTGCCAAGTTAAGTAAACCTCTCAATAAGGTCGACGCTCTCTCTGCAGATAGACAAACTGCTGATGGCTGTGCCCAAGAGGTCATTAAAGGCCTGTATCTTTTTTTTCATTCAGGACACTTGCAAGCCCAGACACTCAGACTCCTTTCTTAGTCTCAAGCGCTCTGATCAGAGCCTCCATTGACTCTGCGAACATCACAGCATTGTCAGCAAAGTCAAAATCGGTGAATCTTATTTCACCAACAGATGCCCCACAGCCGCTGGACCCCACGACCTTGCCCAACACCCAGTCCATACAAGCATTGAACAGAGTAGAAGCAAGAACACACCCCTGACGAACCCCAGAATCAAATGGGAAAAATACAGACGTTCTGCCTCCACTCTGCACAGTACTCACAGTACCAGTGTACAGGCCAGCCATGATATCCAGCTACCTTGAGCGGATCCCACGAACCCTCAGGATGTTCCACAGGGCAGCTCGATCAACTGAGTCGAACGCTTTACGTAAATCGACAAAGGCTGCAAAGAAACTCTGCCGATATTTATGTTTGCGCTCCATGAGAACCCTCAATGCTAGGATGCAGTTGATGGTAGACTTCTTAGACATAAAACCAGACTGTTCCGGTCGCTGTTAGGTGAGCAAGTGAGCACAGATCCTATTGAGGACGGCCCTAGCATGGACCTTACCCGGAACCAAGAGCAGTGTTATCCCCCTGTAGTTGCCGCAAACCAGGCGATCACCCTTTCCTTTCCAGATATGGATGACAAGTCCCGTTTTCCAGTCAGTTGGGATGATGCCAGTCTCCCAAATGGAAGCAAAAATTGCTTGCAATGCCAGGGACAGTCTTACCACCAGCCTGGGGAAGTTCACCCTGGATACCACAGATCCCTGCAGCCTTTCCTCCCCTCAGCTGGTTCACCACCTGTGTAATCTCAGCGAGATTGGGTGGTTCACAGCTAATTGAAAGATAAGCCACAAGAACCATGGACCCAGAGATATCCAACGTCCTAGCCATAGGATCAGCTTTGAACAATTGCTCAAAGTAGCTAGCCCAGCGGGTCACAACTTCAGTGTCATCCGTAAGGACTGTTCCATCATCCGCCCTGACTGCGACTATCCGAGGAACAGATTCGGATGTGCGTAATGCTTCGATTCCTCTGTAAGCAGGACGTGGGTTGCTAGACCAGAGATGGTGTGTCACTTGCTCACAGATTCCTCTAACAAAAGCATCCTTATCTGCCATCAGAGCCCTCGCAGCCATCCTTCTCAGTTCCCGGTATAGAGCAGAATTGCCATTGAGCTGTGTGCTGTGACTCCTCTCGATATCCAGGGTGCCATGCGAGATGAAACATCTCCTTCTGGGAACACAGGTAACACCAACACAACCCTCAGCAACCTTCAGGGTCTTGTCACAGAAGGTTTCTCACATCACATTAGGATCAGCAGTTGCACCCAAATCTGCAAGTTCCTCACACAAACTGCATGCAGTTTGCAGTAGGTGGTAACCTACTGGACCTAAGCTGGATCCTAAGAGTAACAACAACAAGTCTGTGGTCAGAATTCACAAACTGGGCACTTCTGTAGACCCTGCACTTTTGCAAGAGCCTCCAGCGTCTGCCCACGAGGATGTGATTGATCAATCTTCACCACACCACCAGTATTGGAGTACCAAGTCCAACGATGCGGTTCTGGGCGCTGGAACCAGAATCCAGCGATTCACAGCCCCTGACCTTTTGCAAAGACAAGGAACATAGAGCCACTTTCACCACGGTCACCAGACCCATGGGGACTGAGACAATCCTCATAGCCAGCCCTGTCAGTGCCACTAAAAGTTTGTTAATTTAAACGTTAGTTTTGGTTTTTCATTGAATTCTGTGTTTAGACTACCTGTGGTCCTGAATTTTTATTTAATGGGTAGACGAGGAACCAACTAAAAAATAGCAACATGCACATTATTGTCTTCTCTTTTGGTTAAAGATGTGTGTGCTTAATAGCCCACTTGAAAGTTAAGCTCAGTATTTTCCAAGTTATTTTATTTTTTCCCCAATCACTCTAACCCCACTTTAAAGTGAAAATACAAGCACTGCCATTTTTAAATTTAAAAAATACTTTTTAGAACACAATATCCAATGAGAAATGAATGTACATCACAAGTTTTCAAGTTACTTTTTCTATAATGAAATTATCCTTTAATCTAGTTCAGTGTCTTGGATGGCTACAGCCTTTCCTAGCAGGAGTGGGTTCAAGGCAGGAACCAACTATAGACAGTAAATCACATCACACACACAGGGCCAATTTGGAGTTGTGTGCTGGCCTAAAATGCATGTTTTGGGGAGTGAAAGCCAGAGCTTTTACAGAATAACAAATAAAGACAAGTCACGAAAGTCCAAACAAGCATTTAACAGGCATAGGCTTTGACTCCAGGGCACAACAAACACATTTATTTCATACAAGGAGTGCAGCTCAAAGTGCTCTACAAACAGGGAACAAAAAAAATTACAAAATGAAAAATGGAAAACCCCTTAACTGACACAAGGGAAATTACATTATAACTTAATTTCAAAAGTTTGTGGGTCTGTAATAGTGGTAATGGGTAACGACTGAATTGAACTTAAATGTCAGAAAAAATTTTCTAGGAATACTTTTTGGTTATACATCCATACGCATAACCAAAATAAATACAATTAACAACACAATATGTAATATTGGACACCACAACCCCAACATTTTATACAGTAGTACAGAATATTTTATTCCACAAAAACACCAATAATTGAGAACTGCACTCGTGCACAGTAATTGATCATGTAAACCCTTATATATTAAAATGATTTTATGAGAAAAATGGACAAGAATCAGATATTGTGTTTAAGTTATACATTTAGTTATTGTGTCTGCAATAGGAAAGAAACCCATCGAGTGCCTAGTAGTTCTTGATTTCACTGTTCTCTAACATTTCCGTGATTTTAGTAACTGACAGAGATGGGTGAGTGAGGCCAAAAACTGGTTTTTTTTTTCCTTTCAAATTTTCTTTTAAACAGCAGGTCACTTAGCTTTGAATACTACGTAACTATATTGCAATGAAAACCAGAGGACACTGCAATGTTAAAAGCATACCATCCTTAAGTCCCTTTCACATATCCACATACTTTCTCAACCCAATTATTTTAATGGGAGCCAAAGCCACTTCAGACATAACCTAGGGTCACACTCACTCACACGATATGAAGGAAGAGCCCTGCCTACTCGAATGGCGGGCTGATGAGCTCCATGTAGTTAAATAGCCGAGAATCAAACCTCAGACTACCAGATCGTTGACAGCTCGCTGGACTGCGAAGATAAAAGCGTGCTGGTCACGCTGACAACTATTCAAACGTGGCTCACTGTCACTATCTCGCTTAGTGCGCCCTAGGTGTCGCCACCTTTCGTAGAACTGACTATTCCCCTTCTTATTTAATTGTATAGACGAATAAAAGTGTAGATGTATTAGGTGAAAAAACTGTTTACGGGCATCAGAGGACAAGTGTCGACTACAGGCAATTTTTAGAAAGTGCACGTACTATCTTAATGCCGCAACGCAGCCCACAGAAAGTTCCAGGGCGGTGAGGGTTGACTGGCCTGTAAAGATCAAATTCCAAAAATGCACACAACAAAAACAAAAGTGTATTTCTTACCTGTTTACGTTATCTCCCCTCTGTTGAATACGCCTGTCTTTTTACCATGAGTAAGTAAAAAAAATTAAAATGCTGACTTAACTTATCCAGCCGCTAAACCTCATCAGCACTGGAGAAACAAACACACCTACTGAGCCACACTGCACTCACACGGCAGGATTTTAGAGGCGATCCTCATATGACTTGTTTCTCAAAGCTGTCAGGGCAGCTACTGCACTTTGCGCCAGTCACATCAGACCACTTGTTTGCTGCGTCACCGAGTCAGGGGATTCTTTGAAATAACCGAACTGGCGTGTGCCGCTTGTGCGTACGGCAAGCAAAACAAGTCAGAAACGTTCAACGTGCGCATCAAAAACTGAACACTAGAGGTCACTGTTACCCATTAAATCAGGGACTGCTGGCCGCTTCGGAATAGGTGATAAGTGAAATACGCAACTCCTAATAAAGGATCATTTACACAAAACGATGATGTAATAAGATGGCAATAAGTATGTTCACGCTAACATTCTAGACGAATTTGTAGTTCCACGCAATGTAAAGACTTCAGCCCACCTAACTATAACAGGTAAAGAAGCTGTGTATATATCTATGAATAAGCAGGCATAACTCGACCAACAGGATTTAGGACACGTAAAGCACTATGGGAGAGCACCGACGGAATCACGTGACTAACCAAGACCGTTCAACTTCCGCGTACCCGTAGTGTTTTTAGACTCCTTTGGTGACTTTATTTTTAAAAAAGTGCCTAGCGATATTTTTGGTTGACATCAGTCCTTTTTTCAGCTCGCTGATAACAATTCGTGAAGCAACGGATTACTCTGTAATTCAATAGAGCGTACTACCCGCAGTGTTTATTCTCAATCACAAAAATGAGATGCGCTTGCGCGAGACAGAGAGTGGCTAACAAGGAATCATTAAGCGCTACTGTTGCTCCGCCCGAGAACGTGCGCTTTATTTGTTTGAAACTTGAAACGATTTATCGGATAGCTGGGCTATGTATTTTCCATGTAGTTAAAAAGAGTGCGATTTACTTGTTTTCCGTTTCGGCCAAACATGCTTATTCTGCGTCAAGTCAATAACGTGCGTTTTTAAATACAGACGACATGTTCTTACACAGTACAGTACACAAAACCGACCCATTTAAGGAAAGGTCAATGTTGGTCACTGGGGCCGTGTTACATTTGCAAAATTATTGGAAAGAACGGGAAACAAAGCAGTGGGTTGTGTCTCTTGATGCAACGTGATAGTCCGATTTAAACAATTCATACAATGTAATTCATGGTCATATTGTAGACAACATACATAGTTGTACTCTACACAGCAGTATTGTGCATATTGACACTGCATGCCATTTACACAGAATAGACTGCAGTTGGTTTAGCCCAGTTTGAGTAACGTGTGCTGTTTTTACACATCATATAAGTTATAAGTTGTTTAATTGATTTCTAACAAAATATACCTTCCAGTTGCGGGTGGAGCAGTGGTAGTATCGCTGACTTTCATCAAGGAGCCCATGGTTCGGATCCTGATTTTTCCCTGTGTGAAGTCTGCATGTTCTCCCATGTGTGTGGGTTTTGTCCAGTTGTGAATTTTGTCAGGTGAATTAGTGATCCTAAATTGGCCTGTGTGTGAGTCTGTGGCGCTTGTTCAGAAAGCGGATGCCAAAAACAGCACTTTTTTTTTTTAAGATTAGGTATACTCTTACACTATTTTAAGATTAGGCACCTACTCTAAATTTTTAAGATTAGGGACCCTGGTGTATCTGGCCTTACCCCCACAAACCTTAAATTCAGGATTTGTAGTAGGGGTAAGCCAGCCCAAAACAAACAAGAAGGAGATGGTGTCCTCATTCTGAACAAGACCCGAGTATGTTTGTGTGTGTCCTGCAATGAACTTGCACCCTGTCCAGGGTTTATTCCTGCCTTTCACCCTATGCTGGCAGGTGAAAAGCTCCTGTAGACCCTCACGACCCATATTTAGTACTAAGTAGGTTAGAAAATGACTGACTGACTCTGTGAAACTGACTTTTTTAACATTCGACAAAAAAACAATGTGCATGTGTTTTATCTGTTTTTTATTAAATTAGTACCTGTAGTTTGTAATATACATGGTAAATGTAACTATTTGCCAGATATAATTATAGGAACGATTAACTTATGTGTTGTATGTCTGCTGTTTATTTTTCTTGTGTCTACTTTAGAATGTATCATTTTAGATATATATTATAACTTTAATTTTGGATTTTATTTTTTTTATTTCTCTATTTAGTTAATTTCATGGAATTATGTTTGCACTACGATTTATTGATATTTCAATAAAATGTTTTTAGTTCCCTTTTAATGTGGATTTGCAAATGATGTCAGCTTGTGACTTCTGACGAGTTTTTGAGCATGCATTGGCAACTTTACATTGAAAACAGTTGGCAATTTTGAATGAACTTTGTTGTTGATTTCACTGTCTGCTATAAAAATGTTGAAACAAGATTATACATTTTTTGTATGTGAATTTGCTACAATCTTCTAAAATGATAAACATTACTATAACATAATGATAATAACTACAGTATATACTATGCTAATACACTGTGTCAATGAGTGACATCCTCAACTGTGAGACAATAACTAATAAGTATGTACCGTTCTAATCACTTTACACTTAAAAAGCATCAACACTTTTTTAATTTACTTATAGGAAATTCTTGCTATCAGTCTTTGTGTCTTGTCAGCATACCTGAGATTATGATAATTCTTGGTTTGTTTATACGAGTATTTGTGTCTTTTTTGTCAACTGTTTCCTTTAAGATTAGTAATGTATCTATCTATCTATCCATTTTCCAACCCACTGAATCCGAACACAGGGTCATGGGGGTCTGTTGGAGCCAATCCCAGCCAACACAGGGCCCAAGGCAGGAATCCAATCCCGGGCAGGGTCCAACCCACACAAACACACCAAGCACACACTAGGGCCAATTTAGAATCACCAATCCACATGTCTTTGGACTGTGGGAGGAAACTGGAGCGCCCGGAGGAAACCCATGCAGACACGGGGCGAACATGCAAACTCCACGCAGGGTGGACCTGTGAGGCGAACCCGGGTCTCCTAACTGCATGGCAGCAGCGCTACCACTGTGCCACCGTGCCGCCCTCTATCTATCTGCCTACATTAGTAGCTATTTCCAAAAATATTTGAACTAAAAGAATTCAGTACAGAGAATATATTTTTTGGTAGGGCAATACACTTGAATTAGTTATGAATGCAATCATTTTTTTCAGAAAAATACTTTTTACATAAGGCTAGGTTTATGAAAGTTAAAACATTCTTTATTGCCTTTCATGAGGACTTCCATCAAGAAAAATGGCAGTTAATGAACTTGAACTAGTATAACCCTAACGTAGGTATTTTTTTTCTCACTCCCTCTCTCTTTATTTCTACAATTAATATCTTATTTATTATGTTATACAGTATTTTTGTTGCATTGTACAGGTGGAATCCCCATTGTATTGAAATTAATCCATCCATCCATTATCCAACCCACTACATCCTAACTACAGGGTCACAGGGGTCTGCTGGGGCCAATCCCAGCCAACACAGGGCGCAAGGCAGGAAACAAACCCCGGGCAGGGCGCCAGCCCATATGGAAAATAAAATTAGTATATTCATGTATTAGCGTAAATAAATCTAGGAAAATATATAAGCATTAACCTTAGTGCAAATATTAATGCAAGCTAGGCCTGCGAATGGTTAAATAAAGGCCCATGCGATATTTCTTTTTTAATTGCAGCTTGGCTTTAGCTGCCAATATAATCTAGCGAGAGGACCCAGGAAGGGAGGAAAATGAGGTAATGACAGCCAAAGGATGGAAGAAGGGAAAACACCTGTTGCCTCTTAGCCAACCTAAAAATGAGTGAAGCAGAAAAATAAAGATAATTGACAGAAAATAAAAATACTGTGGTCATCATAAAAGAGTTTGACAGGCCAGCTACAGGAAAGGGGAGTCAGAATAAGCAGCGAATGAGCTGGTTTGAGCGAGGTGAGAATGATAAGAAATGAGATATAAACTGTGATTTTTGATCTGTTTGGGGCACAGACTGATTTAGCCAAATTGGATTGAGTACATGTTGTTTTTTTATTACAGTGAACTCTGTTTGCCCATCCTCTTGAATCCTGAGAGCCTTCATTCTGGGTGAAAACCTTTGGTGCGTCTTTGCACCGACAATATTCTCAATGACACCCACTGCAAGGCACACACTAGGGACAATTTAGGATTGCCAATCCACCTAACCTGCATGTCTTTGGACTATTGGAGGAAACCAGAGCACCCTGAGGAAACCCAAGCAGACAACATGCAAACTCCACACAGGGAGGACCCAGGAAGCGAACCCGGGTCTCCTAACTGCGAGGCAGCAGCGCTACCACTGAGCCACAGTGCCGTCCATTGAAATTTATGGGACCATAAAAATATTTTGTTGTAACAGAAATTTTATTATAATGAATATGGAGAAAATATGTAAAGTATACTGTACCGGTGATTCACCATCTCTAACAGCAGCGGCGCAACTGTTCTGCTGCATCTGGTAAACAATAAACCAAGCACAAAGTAATTGGTTGTCCTCTGCAGGATTGGGTTACTGTGTGACGTGCTTGTTGCGTGATGTTTAGATCATTTAATGCTGGGCTTTGACCTGCTCTTCTTTGCACTCGCATAGTCTGCCACAGTGGTGATTCCAAGCCACTGGTCTTCTTCTAATCTGAAGATGGAAGCTAAAGCAGGCTAATTGGTCCCGTGTCGCAGCTTCTATCTCTTGTGCTTGAGTGCTGAAGTAACAATACCTCTATTCTGAATGAAATCTTGAGACTGTGCCTGCCTTCTCTATAAAGTTATAACATACCTCTATTTTCCTTGGAAACCTGGACTCACCTTCCTGTCTTTCATGAAAGTCTGTGATCCAAGCTTCTCAATACATGTATAAAAAAACAGCACTTTTTAAACTGCAAAAATATTTTGTTTGAAAATGAGACATTAGATGTAACTTTTTTTCTCAGCATAAACCGATTCTGTTTATCACTTTTTTGTTCATCACAAAGAAGACTTTGAAAAGTGCTGTGAAATTTGAACAGTACAGTATCCACACACGACAGAAGTAGCCACGTGGATGCTCAGTGGAGCACTGACTCAGTCTTCTGCTCTGTGTATGATGTCATGCCTTTACTCTCACTGTGACTGCCCGAGCCTGGAAATTTCACAACAGACTGTCACTTTCTTTTGGGCTAACAAGAACGAGACAGCCTGTTACAAGTTTCCCAAGGCTCAGCGAAAATATAGGCATGGCATTAAGTATTTTTTTCATCGCTTTATTCTTCGTGGTGGCCATTTTTGGTTGAAAAAACATTAGTTATACAGAAATGTACATTTTGTTAAAACAAAATCTTTTAAACATGATGTATGGCCAATAAAAAGTATTTTGTTATTCTAAAAGTTTTGTTACTTCTGTATTCGATATAAATCCCATGCACACACTTTGAATATAAAAAATAAATTCATAAAAAATATTATAAGCTGCATTACAAAATCCCTTAATGGCATCAATGTTAAACACAAATACTATGATAAAATAAAAATGTTTACAAAGAAATAACAAAACACACCACAGCAAACAAAAAACATCAGCACAAAGTGCATATTCTATAATTTAGCAAAGCCAAAATGCCTTGCTTCTTTCAGAGTCAAAGCACTCCTCAAAGCAGTAACCTTAAAGATCCAAGAAATAAGATTGTGTAAAATGATCTGACTAGTTATCTGTACATTTGCAGGGTAACCTGTAAATGTGTAAGGCTTCTAGACACCATCATCTAGCTTCTTACTATTGGTTCACTTGCTATAACTTTGACACATCTTTTGTGAAGCTGTCATGTCTTTTTACTTGTTTGACTCACGATTTTTAATTTTTTTTTTTTACAATTTGGTTCACACATAAGTAGACCTACAGCAACAAATTCTAGGAAAGCATACAAAGTCTTGCTGGAACAAGCTTCCTAGGAGTCTTAATTCTGACTTAGTCCATGCACGTTCTCTCAACAGGGTGGTCCAGATCTAATTATGCAGATCCAGATCGTCTGGATGACTTTGATTTATGCGGGGACAATTCTAGTTCGGCGCAAAGACAATTTTTCATGTTGTCAGTTCGCACACTTCTCAATGGTCTGGGATTTTTCAGGTGATTTTCTATGTAATAAACTTAATAAGTTATAGCGTAATGAAAATTGCATAATTAGATCTGGACCACCCTACATTGAACATTTGTCAGTGAGTTTTTAGGATGGACTGCATGTTTGGAGGAAGACTTTCTTTATTCCTTCTAATTCATGGTATATTTTTAAGACTTGTTATATCTTCCGTGTACTGTGATTGAAACGTTTTCAGTGCAAAAAAAAAGACCTTGCATTCCTAACCACCTTTTGATGTGCCCATGACCTCCATGTGTGGCTGTCATAACTCTTTATATATATATATATATATATATATATATATATATATATATATATATATATATATATATATATATATATATAAACTGCTCAAAAAATTAAAGGAACACTTTGAAAACACATCAGATCTCAATGGGAAAAAGAAATCCTCCTGGATATCTATACTGATATAGACTGGGTAATGTGTTAGGAATGAAAGGATGCCACATCGTTTGATGGAAATGAAAATGATCAACCTACAGAGCCCTGAATTCAAAGACGCCCAAAATCAGAGTGAAAAAATTATGTGGCAGGCTAGTCCATTTTGCCAGCAACTCAAAATTTACGCAGCACTTTGTATGGCCCCTGTGTTCTTGTATACATGCCTGACAACATCGGTGCATGCTTCTAATGAGATGACAGATGGTGTTGTGGGGATCTCCTCCCAGATCTGGACCAGGGCATCACTGAGCTCCTGGACAGTCTGAGGTGCAACCTGGTGGCATTGGATGGACCAAAACATAATGTCCCAGAGGTGTTCTATTGGATTTAGGTCAGGAAAGTGTGGTGGCCAGTCAATGGTATCAATTCCTTCATCCTCCAGGAACTGCCTGCATACTCTCACCACATGAGGCCAGGAATTGTCGTGCACCAGGAGCCACTGTACCAGCATAGGGTCTGACAATGGGTCCAAGGATTTCATCCTGATACCTAATGGCAGCCAAGGTGCCTTTGTCAAGCCTGTAGCGGTCTGTGTGACCCTCCATGGATATGCCTCCCCAGACAATCATTAACCCACCACCAAACTGCTCATGCTGAATGATGTTACAGGCAGCATAATGTTCTCCATGGCTTCTCCAGACCCTTTCACTTCTGTCACGTGCTCAGGGTGAACCTGCTCTCATCTGTAAAAGCACAGGGCACCAGTGGTGCATCTGCCAATTCTGGTATTCTATGGCGAATGCCAATGAGCTGCATGCTGCTGGGCAGTGAGCTCAGGGCCCATTAGAGGACATGGGGCCCTTGGGTCACCCTCATGAAGTCTTTCTGGTTGTTTGGTCAGAGACATTCACACCAGTGGCCTGCTGGAGGTCATTTTGTAGGGCTCTGGCAGTGCTCATCCTGTTCCTCCTTGCCCAAAGGAGCAGATACTGGTCCTGCTGATGGGTTATGGACCTTCTATGGCCTCTCCAGCTCTCCTAGAGTAACTGCTTGTCTCCTAGAATCTCCTCCATGCCCTTGAGACTGTGCAGGGAGACACAGCAAACCTTCTGGCAATGACACGTATTGATGTGCCATCCTGGAGAAGTTGGACTACCTGTGCAACCTCTGTAGGGTCCAGGTATCGCCTCATGCTACCAGTAGTGACACTGACTGTAGCCAAATGCAAAACTAGTGAAGAAACAGTCAGAAAAGATGAGGAGGGAAAAATGTCAGTGGCCTCCACCTGTTAAACCATTCCTGTTTTGGGGGTCATCTCATTGTTGCCCCTCTAGTGCATCTGTTGTTAATTTCATTAACACCACAGCAGCTGAAACTGATTAACAACCCCTCTGCTACTTAACTGACCAGATTAATATCCCATAAGTTTCATTGACTTTATGCTATACTCTGATTAAAAGTGTTCCTTTAATTTTAATATATATATATATATATATATATATATATATATATATATATATATATATATATATATATATATATATATATATATATATATATATATATATATATATATATAAATATCACTCTTCTTTCCTCAGTGACAAAAACTAAAAAAAAAAAAACTTAATTCATTCAAAAGGCAACATGTCATAGAAGATGAAGTTCATTGTGAAGGTCTCTTTCCAGTTTTAAAATAGCAAATGATAAACCAGCATGTAGAACGATATTTTAAAATCAGAAACATAAAGTTACATTCAACAAAGCAATTTATGAAATTATACATTAGTAAGTTCTTAATTAAATGATTAATATTTTGATTATATTTGGCAAACAAGATGACAGTTACTTTGGGTTAATATTGACTTGATGTCATCTAATACAAATTCATTAGCAAAGTCTCAGACTCGTCTGATGTGTGTTGAGTATCATTGCCAGATATGGTGTTCTTTATTATGCCATATACTGTATGATGAAGGCTGCTTTGTATTTGTGTATTTCAGCTGAAGATGTAGGGCTATAATGTCTGTTAAATTAAAATATACAGTATGTTATTGTGACCTTCTGTCAAGTCACATTTATTTGTCATGTGTATGTAGTACAATGAAATTCTTACTATAAGAGAAACTTGTAATTTCATGTCTGAGACTTTATGGCTTGATTCTGGCGGAGAACCTTCTGACCACATCCTTGTTGATACTGGAGGTGAGCTTTTATTACATGAGAGATGTTGACACTTTATTCAGCCATACGTGGGCTACAAGAACCTTTAGAAGATGCCATGGTGGTGTAACAGTAGGCACTGCTGCCTTATTCCCATCCCCAGCCCTATTCACTGTTTGTACTTAGGATGTCTGATTTCCCCACATTTGCATGGATTTCCTTGGGTCATTTTATTTCTTTCCCATACCCTAAAAACTTAGAGGTTGGAAGCATGTGCCGATTGCAGCACGTTGCTGCACCCACCACACGGCGAACCACCCGAATTGAGGGTGACACCTGAGCACCACACTGCACAGTGTGAGTTTTTTTTTCAGTTGGTGGAGTACCAATCCTGCCACCAGCCCCTGTGTTTTCCCTGTAAATTGGAGGACCTGCTTGCAGAGCTGGATGCAGATTAATGTCATACTCAGAAAGACTTAGCTGTTAGGTTATTTATCGAGTCTAAGCATGTCTATGACCGCGCCCTAAACAGGCCTGACATCCCAATATTCAACCTTATTATTGCTAAGGAGTAACATCTTGATCTCAGGTAAACATTTTGTTTTTTAGTTTGAAGAGTGGTTGGTTTTATGAGCTGCTTGTGCTAAATGGTGGTATTGTAGATAAAAACAAAGTCCACAATGACTGATTGTGTCCACAGGGTGGCACCCTTGGATCATGTCATGAGTACTTGGGCAACGATGAAAGACATACCTACAATACAGATCTTTAGACCTCACTAATAGCTGAAGGTTTTGACATATTCTACATACCATAGATATATATGTTCACATTTAGTATATATAGTTATCTTGGATATTTAGATCTCCGCTTGACACTTGCTGTGTAAAATCTTTCATTTTCCCAAGTCACCCTGGTGTCTGTCAACGAGGCACTTCTTGAAAATGTGTGTTTATTCTTAATATTGTCCACCAAGGGTAAAGTGGTAGAGATTAAAAGAGGAAGGGCTTAAGACCAGGTTTAGGGTGAAAGTTTTAAATGAAGTTCAGTCATTTAAGATTGTGGAGGAATGGTGGGAGAAGAATAACAAAGTTATATTAAGAGTAAATAAAGAGGTTTTGGGTAGGATGACAGATAGTAGCCCAATTGAGGACAAAGAGACATGGAGGTAGAACAGAGAGGGGCAAGAAGGCTAAAAAGAAGAAAAAGAAGACATGGTACCAATCAGGGAGTGATGAAGACAGAGAAATGTATATGCAGACTGTCACAAAAGCCACAAAGAGCCATAGCAAGGTTTGGGGCAGCCACCTGTATATTTGGTTTAGCTGGCTGCAAATTGTAGTTTAAGTGATAGCACTGCTGTGCACAAAACCGAGTCCAAAACAGAACTGAGGGAATAGGGAAAAGGTGGAGGCTTTTAAAGGGGAAGACAGTAAGTGAGATCAAAGGGGTCGGGCTCATGAAGGTCTTCAGCCATTGGTTCAAGCCCGAACGTGACATGACAGGGGCCAGAGCCTGCAGGGTCTCCTTTCATAGGCTTGGTCCCGGAAGTGACATCAAGAGGGCCAGGTGGAATCTCCCGTGAATGGTCTACAGGAAAGGGAGAAAAAGAATCAGTACACTCTACCACATCCCGGTATGACTCGGAACTGCCCTTACTCAAGCCCTTTAGCTGTCTCCCATGCGCACGTGTGTGACAAGACAAACAAGGAGGCAAAGAAGACAGTGGGAATAGCCAAGGTAGGAAGTGTATGAAAACTGGAGACAAAAGAGGGAGAGTGAATGATTTTTGAATAGTGAAAGATAGGAACAATGCTAGAAAGGATTTTAGTCAGATAAAGCAGATGAAGGAATAGAGAGGTGTGGTCCTGAGTAAGGGTGATATAATCAAGAATAGATGGAAGAGGTAAAACAATCCATAGGTAGCATTTGGGGATGGAGTCCCAAATAAACAGCTATTACGAAAAATAAGGAGGAAGGTAGTGAAAGAGGGACTGAAAACAATAAAAAATGTAAAGGCAACAGGACTAGATGAAATACCAGCAGAAGTGTGGAGGAGTTAAAGAGAAGAGGGTGTAGATATGTTGTGGTATCTAAAGCAGAAGATTGATGAACAAAAGAGAATACCAGAGGAGTGGAGGAACAGTGTGATTGTAAATATATGTAGGTGGGTGATAGTCAGGATTATGATAAATATACAGTAGATGGATAAAGCTGATGTCACACAATGAAAATTTGGGAAAGGGTTATAGAAAGAAGGCTTTGAGAAGAGTCCACCATAGGTAAGGAGCTGTGTGGTTTTATGCCTGGGAGAGGAACAACTGATACAGTCTTTGCATTGAGACAGCTCATAGAACAGCATTGAGAAAAACAGAAAGGTCTGCATATGGTGTTTATTAATTTGGAGAAGGCTTATGATATAGAGTACAACGTCAAGAGGTCTGGAGGTGCATGAGAGAGAAAGGAGGACCAGAGAAGTATGTTCAGGGTATGTATGATTGAGTGAGGCCTTGGGTTAGAAGCAGTGTTGGTGTAATAGGCAAGACCCCAGTTTGAGTAGGTCTGCACCGGAGATTTTCTTTAAAGTCCTTACCTCTTTGATTTGTTTATGGATGTTACTGAGTCATGGGATAAAAGAGCAATCTCCCTGGTGCATGATATTATGTTGTGTAGCACCTGGAAAGAAGAGGTGGAGAGGAAATTGGAAGAATGGAGAAGGGCTTTGGAAGATAGAGGGTTGAATATAAATAGGGTGATATGAGGTTCAATGATAATCAGGATTCAGAGGTTAGCCTTCAGGGAGAACTATTGAAAGGAGAGGATAAAGTTAAATATCTAGTATCAGTGATAGCCGAAGAAGGACAACTAGATGCAGAGATAACTCATAGAGTGCAGTGTACTTGAAACACATTGAAGAAGGTGTCAGGAAGGTTGTGCAATTGAAGAATTAAGGTGAAGGTTAAAGGTAAGTTTTTTAAGACAGTGGTAAGACCAACAATAACACATGGAGCTGAGACATAGGCAGTAAAGGGAGCTCAGGAGAAGTTAGATCTGGCAGAAATGAGAATGTTGAGATGGAGGAGTGGTGAGATGGAGGAGTGGAGTTACAAAAAAGGACAGAATAAGAAATTAGACCATCGGAGGTACAACAAAAGTGGATGAGTTATCTATGAGAGTACAGAAACATAGACTGAAGTGGTATGAACATGTGATGAGAAGAGACAATGAAGAGTGATGGAAATGGAAATACACAGGAAAAGAAAGCAAAAGAGGCTAAAGCAGAGGTGGATGGATAAAGTAAAAGAAGTTTTAACGGAAAAGGGCTTGATTGTTAAGAGGGTGCAGGACAGAGCTGTTTGGAGAAGGTTGATCAGGCACGTCAAAACCCACATAGAAGTAGGAAATGAGGAGGAAAAAGAAAAAGAAGAATCCTAATACTATCCCGTTCAGTCAGCAGACTGTTAGACCTGCATTGGGTCAAGCCTGTTGTCATGTGTATACAGTTTGAAGAAATACTTACTTGCATGCCTGCTCAGAACAGATGGCAGAGTTCAATATAATAAGCCAATCAAAGGTGTACATAGCATGTGACATATCCATATACAATACTTGCTCTAATGATTGACTGTTCAGCAGCCTTATGACTTGTGTGTAGAAACTGTCCAACTGGCCAGAAGGAGAAGTGAGAAAAAGTGACTGTGCAGCATGGCTGAGGTCTTTAATAATCCTGCTTGCCTTTCTATGGCAGCAAGTGTTGTACAGTGAGACAGTTGGATAGTGAGAAAAACCCATGCAGTTATTGGGAGAGTATGCAAAACCATGGATAAAGAGAAGAATAGAAGGCAACTCAATGCCAGTAATATTCCGTGCTGCCTTCACCACCCTCTTTATAGGTGCCATACCTAGATATTGCGGAGCCGGTGAGGATGGATTACACTGTGCAGAACATATAGAGAAATGCAAGCTGCCCTCAGACATTTGATGAAGTTGAAGCGCTGGTGAACCTTTTTGACAAATAAGGAAATGTGTTTTTCCCACTTCTGTTCACCACATCTGGTCACTCAAAGCAATTTAAAGCTGCTCATCATCTCATCAGCATCCCCTTCAATGTAGATGTCAGTGTTAGTGTCTGCCTTCTTCTATCTGGAATCTATGACCAGCTGGCATTAAGAGTGAGACTGTTGTACTGGTACCACTGAGTCAGCAAGTAGGCCCATTCTCTAAATGCCGTTCCATCATTAATGATGATCAAGCAGGGCTATGATGGTGGTGAAATGAGCAAATTTAATGATGGAGCTGGAGATGTGTTTGGTCATAAAGTCATAGGTGAACAAGGAGTATAAATGAGGGCACGGACACTACCCTGAGGGTTTGTGCTGAGGGTCAACATGGAAGATGTGATTCTGTTAAAATACACCTTCTGAAGTTTGTTGGTTAAGTCCAAAGTCCAGTTGCAGAAGGTGGGACTAAGTCCCATATTGAGGAGTGTGGTGGTTAGCTTTGCCAATACAACAGTGTTAAATGCTGAGCTCAGGCGCATAGTCTTTTGTTATCCATCCTCTATGGAACAGTTGGGATGGTATGCTGATTGGAGGTGATCCTGACTATCTGGAGCATTGTGATGATACATGCTATTAACGTTACAATATGAAATAAACATCAATTGATTTGAATTTATTTAGACAGTCCCAACTTGAACCTACTGCTGCTGGGATAGGATCCAGTTCAAGGGCCCTGAGATGGATTAAGGTTAATGAAGTTGTTACGATGTAATATGTACAGGATAGACAAATATTTCATATCATATCATCACTCTTTCTGAACAGCACCTTTCCCCTAATGTGTGTATTTGTTACACTTTGAAAGGCTTTTCTGTCAGGGATTTATTGTCTTGATAGACAGATATGCTCTCAAACAGCCTTGCCTTAGATAGCATCTCTCCATCTCTCACAAATGTCATGGACTCTTTCTGCATTATTCTTATTTAATGAATGAATGTCATGGTGACGTGGTGATTAGCTCTGTTGCTGCATTTCTTACACATTCTCATAGTACATATTTAAGTTAACAAGTGTCAGAGTCGGTGTGTTTTCTGTAAAGCTTCAAGCAATATTCATAGGAACTTCCATTTAATACCTGACTTACCTTGGCAGCTACAGTATCCATTGGTATAGTCAATACCCCTCACAAATATGGACCCTTGGGAGTTTCATGGGAGAAGTGCCAATTAGAGGCATGGATTAAATAGGTGCAATACCAAGAAAAGCCTCAAAACATCCGCCATTTTTAACACACTAACCTCAAGTTAAGAACTAACCCTGGACAGCATGCCAGTCTATCTCAGGGTATTATCCAGACAACCGCACATTCATAACAGGTCAATATAGAGCTTCCCTCTAGCATAACATGCACATCTTTGAGATGGGAGAGGGTAGTGAGACTCTCAGAGAAACATCCATGCAGTTATTGGGAGAGTATGCGCACCCACATGGATAAAGAGAAGAATATATTAAAATCCATAACTTCATTTTAATTAATATAAAACAAAAGTTTAATTACCCAATGTACTCCTTATTCCTGTTTCTGTGATCTCATTGCATGAAACCTTGAAGAAAAATCCTGAGGAAAAAACCCAAGAAATGTTATATAATTTTGAATTGCAGCCACATGTCTAGCTGTTTGGAGGAGCAGTTTGCGTTAATAAGCTGTTGTACCTAATAAAATATATAATAGTAGCCATATCCCATTCATTCACCCAGGAGAAACCTCCTGGCAGCTACAGGTAGATCTGGGGTAAGTCATGAATGTTGGTCCTATGAAGTGTTCAAGACTGCACTAAAACCAGTTGCCACAAGATGGCACTGTATGCTACAGGGGTGCTGGCTCTTGGGATGAAGAAACTGCGACCAAATCCCAGAGTTAAAAGAGGAACAGAATCAGCACCATTCTGGACTAAAATCTGAAAACAGCACAATATTATGTAACGTGATTGGTTAACATGCAGTTCATGTCAGGTTATACCATGCTCTTTTATAATGGACATATTTGAAAAGGGTTGGCAGACAAAAATGTGCCACTGTTTTAGCAGTGCTATAAATATTAATGTTCATATTAGTAATGTGAGGAACTATACAAAGTGTAAATCAGGAATAATCTCCATAAGTCCCAGAAAAGAGAAGCAATCAGTGACTGTTCTTTAACGCAGTATGTATGGTACAGCAGCAAAGAGAGGCTGTTATAATCAGGACAGAATTCAAGGGGTAGAGGTGACCAAGCCATTAGGATCTAGCAACCAAAATATAATTCATTTCAATGTTTTGACAGAGTGCATAGGAAAAAAAAAAAACTAAAAATATGTTACATTTATTTTTAGTAGGCCACATGCGACAAAGTCTAAAAAAAGTGACCTTGGACAAACCGTGAAGGAGCAGTGGATCAAGCTTAAAAGCATTTTGCAAGCAATGCAGAACCAGTCCAGCCTGAAATTTAGAGACACTAGAAATGAACTCCACAGTGCGTAGATTAGGACTTGGAAATAAAAAAGTTGGAAAGAAAAAAAAAAACAAGAGCTGTATTGGACATATGGAAGAAGTCAAATAACCATAGGGTTTATGAGTGCATGAGAATAATGTTTAAAAAGAGACATTCAGAAAGCTAAAAGTTAGAGAAAGAGAGACATACCGTATTGGAGAAAATGTGAAGGATGACCCAAACTGATTCTCTCCAAGTCTAATAGTAAAAGAACAGTCAAGGAGAAGGTGAAGTGTGCAGAAAATGTCAAGGACACACTAACATATGCAGATAAGGAAATAGCAAACAGTCTACACTTGAATGTTTCCTGAAGTTTTGACGTGTAAAGAAGTGACAGGGACTGCTAAGGTGGTACTGAGTGATTTGGAAATTCTAGAGGGAGAAGTAATACTTGAATTAAATAGGCTGAAAGATTTATCCTTAATATTAGTGAGTATATACAAAAACAGACTAGAAGATGGTAAGTGTTATTCCATTATATCAATCAGATGATCAGGTTGACACAGCTAAGTGTAGGATAAAAAGTTTAATATGCATCATAAGTAAATTAGTGGAAGGATTTATTAGGGAAAAGCTTAACCAGCACATTGTCTGGAATAGAAGAATTAGTAAACAGGAAGCATGAGTTCAGATATCATGTTTCTCTGCGTTTGCTAGAATTCTATGAAGAAGCGAACAAAATATATGGCTAGAGGGGTTCATATGATATTGTTTATCTGATTTTCAGAAAGCCTTTAATAAGGGTTCGACATCATATGCTTGTGATCAAACTAAATGAAGTGGGGATTCATGGAGCAGTTTGTAGACGAATGCAAAATTGGTCTAAACACAGGAAGCAAAAGGTTATGGTACAAGGAACTTTTTCTGAATTAGAAGTGGTGATAGAAGTAGAGGTCCTTTTATGATTGACATTTTCTGTAGAATAAAAGTTATTGTTTTTCAAATATTTATTCCTCTGCATACGCGTCTCCATTTTGTGCAGGCATGTGGCTGCAATGGGATGATGTCTGGGGTGGTGTGCTACGTGACATTGCAGGTCAAGGGGTATAAAAGTCAACCCCTTGGACTTTCAGGTTGTCCGGGTTTGTAGATTCTCGAAAGGATAACAAGTCGTGTGTGTTAAGAGTTCATCAAGCATGTTTTTGTTTTTTCAACTTTGAGTTATGAACACATTATGACTTGGGCATTAGGTGTAATTGATTTATAGGTAACAACCTTTTCCTTTCATTTCCAACTCCCGCTTATCTCTCAGTCTTCTTTCTCTTGCCCTCACTGTGTGACCTCTGTTAGCAGTACAACAGTGTCCTTCAGTGATCAGGGCTGGGGTTCGCAACTCTTTTTAACAGAAGGCTAGAAAATTGCAGCAGATAATGTAAAATTAGCCAAATCGTTAAAGAGGACATGGACAGAACTCAGACTTGAACAAATTTGTGTGAGTATTATACATAGAAAGCAAAAATGCTAAGATTTAAATACACAATGGAAGGTCTGAAACTTGAAAGTACACATTATGAGAAGGAATTAGGAATTGCTGTGAACTCGTCACTATTGTCATCCAGAAAGTTTAGGGAAGCATCAAAAAAGCTAAAAGAATATTAGGTTAATATTATGATGTGTGTAGCACAAGTCAATGGAGGTTAACACACTACTGAGGGCTCATCAGGAGTACTGTTTACTATTATGGTCTCCATATCAAGGACATATTAAAAGACATAGCAGCACTGAAGTAAGTCCAGAGGAGAAAGATTAGACTCCAACTCCGGTCCTTGAGTGCTTCTGTTTCTGCAGGTTTTCATTCTAATACTTTTTTTATTTAGTGACCAGTTTTTGCTGCTAATTAACTCTTTTGCCTCAGCTTCAATTGACTTGCTATTTAAGACACAGATCCCTTAATTGTTTCTTTTTTTCTTGATAAGCAGGCAAACAAAAATGAGGTACAAAACAGGCTAACACATGACCAGCAACCTGTGTCCATCATACAGTATCTGAACATAATGAAAGGTGAAGGTCTCTTTAATGTTGATCTAATCATCTAATCTAATCTAATCAAAACATTTTGACAGTGTCCTTAGAAAAAAGAAAATCAACCATTTTGGAAATACTGTATCTGCTGTGGCAGAATGGAAGCAGCAACAACCAATGGAGTTAAAAAAACAGGTTTAATTAACAACAAGATTTGCCTTCTAATTAAAAAATTGGTTGGAGTTTGGTGCCCTGACTTAGTTGGTGATGTCACTTCACATCTCATTTCTGTTTGGGGGCAATTTAAGATGAAGCAATTCAGAGGGCTGAATCTTACAAAGCAAGTCATGTAAAATGAAGGAGAAGTTAATCAGCATCAATAATTAAAAAAAGGTTTAGAATGAAAACCTGCAGCTACCGTAGTGCTCTGGGACAGGAACTGGACTAGATTTATACTGCATTCCATTTGAACTGGGAAGACAGAATTTTTGAGTTCCTAGTTGGAATTTTCTACTGACCCTAACCCATAAGTCAGATTCCTACTCGGAAACTATGCCCTGGTCTGTCAAGTCCAAATTTGTTCAACATCAGATTATGACATTAATGGAAAATGGTGATGTACACTGCAAACTTTAGTGAAAGCTGTAGTATTATACTATTTATTTCATCTATTCATTAACTGCTTCATTAACACTAGAATCTTTGAAACCTACAAAAAAAGTTGTAATCCCGACCCACCTTAAATTCTGTCGCACCTCTCCATCAGCGTCTTTTGTGTTGTAAATGTGTCGATCAGCACAAACAGCAAACAGCCTGCTATCCCAACTCGACACTGCTGAAGTTCTCCCAGCTCAAGTCTCTTTATCTGGGTGTGAGGTGCTAGGAGTTGTATAGGTTAAATAATATATTGTTATTTGGAACACATGCATTTCATGTGTGTTCTGTTTCTACAACAATCTGGGTAAATGTAGGATGACAGGAAATGTGAGGTATGAAATGCTGAACACATGCCTAAAACAGAAACTTTTTCCATGTTATAGTAATAATGACGTGAAGTGTATAATGTGTAAAGACTTTAGTCCAAATATCAAATAAATGTGTGCTTTTATTCAAGAATATAACCAAAGAAAAAAAAATGTATTCAATTTACATGTTGTTGTCAATAATCTAGTTTAATTTGGACATGTGCATATGTGCACAGGAGAGATGCCAGGTATATTGGGAAAAAGATGATAAAGATAGAGCTGCCAGGAAAAGGGAAAAGAGGAAGACCTAAGAAAAGATTTATGAATGGGGTGAGAGAGGACATGCAGGTGATGGGTGTAGCAGAGCAAGATGCAGAAGACAGGACGATATGGAAAAAGATGATCCGCTGTGGCAACCCCTAATGGGAGCATCCAAAAGAAGAAGAAGACATGTTGCTTGACAATAAGTCAAGCTCAAATATCAATCAAAAGAAAGCACACCTAGATAAACACATTTAAGCTCAGAGAATTTTGCCACCGACTTCAGCTGTGTCATTTTTTTTCAAGTGGAATAGCAGGCTGCTTGCTGCTTGTGCTGATCAACATATTTACAAAACAAAAGACTCTGAGGAAGAGGTGTGAAGGAATTTAAGGTGACCCGGGATTATGACTTTTTTCTTAGGCTGCAGGGATTCTAGTGTTAAATCAGTCGTATGTACAGTACTGTCCAATTTCTATTTCTCGACATGTTGCTACAGTATTTGGATGTGCAAAATACTGTGGAATGTGTTGTTATCAACTGGATCTTCTTTTGAAAAAGCAAGTACAGCAAAGGTTTTCTTGTAGGTATCCATATTGATTTTCTTAATGTTTTACTGTGACGTGTGTGAGGTCATTCCTAGCTTCAGCTTCTGAAGTAAATGGAATGCACCATAATTCCAGGACTGAGACATATGTGCCTTTTCAGTTTCAGCAGAGATTAGGAGAGGACATGATTGAATTGTTCAGGATTATGAAGGAAACCAGTACAGCGAACCCCAGTAGTTATTTTAAACAAGAACAAAGGGACACAAATGGAAACTCATTAAGGATTATTTCCACACAATTTTCTCTTCTCACAGAGAACCACAGGCACATGGAATAAGGGTACCAAGTAGTGTGGTAGGCTGTAGTACTCTGGGGACCTTCACTCAGTGTTATTTGGGAGAAATGAGGTGAATAGGATTGATGAGTCATTTGGGGCTAAATGAGCTTTCCTTGTAAAAATTGTTCTAAAATTCAAAAAACACAGTTTTGAAATAATGCAAACTCGTCTATACAATAAAATTACATTTATTTGGGTTAGTGTTGATTTGTTGCTGTTCTCTCTCTTTTGTTAGAAGACATTTAATTAGCGGTTTAAAGCCAACACCAAGCTAAGCCATTCGACTGAGAGACATTTAGAATAGCATACAGAATGAAGGGGGAAAAAAATACTAGCGCTTTATGAGATTTAATTTGTACCGTTACCCCGGGTGTCCCGGTGCATCCACACAATCAGAATACCGCTATCATACCAACAGCAATACTTAAGAAAACTCTTTCCGGAGTTCAGTGACCAAAACTCATCCTTGTTTAATTAGTCCTCTCACCACAAATCCCAAACCAGCCCTCAGTAAACAGCAGTAAAGAAAAGTAAATGAGCGTTTAAACTTTAAAGACAAGACAAACACTTTTCAACATTAACCCCCCAAGCAACAGATACATTGCAAGAACAAAGCTAGAAATTAACAAATTAAGGTGGGTGATGCAATTGCTATTATTAACCTTTTCACCAAAAAATAAGTCTGCTTTTACTGTCCTTACTGTTCAGTCAGAAGCTGATGGAAGCAGGAAGCAGGAAGGAATCCCCATTAAGCTGACTCAAGCCAAAATATTAATGTTCTGTCCTATCAGAAAGGTAGTTGGGTGCTCCGGAAAAAGTACAAGCAAAAAGATTTGTGTTCTGTGATGCGTCTCACTTTTAACTCTTGACAAAAATCCAACTTCCAGTAAGTTGATCCAGCTGTGAATTTTGTGTGCTAGCTTGCTGTTGCTCCTTGCTTCAACTCCAGATGTCTCCCTCTATCTCTCTACCCCACCCCATCATTTTCTGGGTTATATCCTCTTTAGGTAAACTGTCCTGTCCGCACAGTGTCTCCACCATAAAGGTGCAGATCCCCACATCAACCCATTTTCCCAGGTATACATTTATAGAGAAAGCAAACTAACAAAAGGCCAATAGTACATACAGTATGTGGCATTCGCTACAAATTGACCTCACAAAGCTTCACTACTGCACCATACTCACCTTTTACAAGTGGAAATGCATCTGTGGTGAATGGCTGCATCCAGTGGTAACTCAGCTTAACAATTTTCTTCTTGACTCTGAAGGTAGAGAACACTCTTAACAAAGTCCAGGTTAGAGCCATGGATGGCAGAGACATTCCCAACCCCGCTGACCAGCAGTCCATGGCAGGTTACAAAGTATCACGTAGCCCATGCTCATTCACACCGGGAATTTTTAGATTCACCAGTTAACGTAATGTACTGTAACAAAAGAGAAAAAACAAAGTTAAAGTTTTGGTTTATCGTCCTTGCTTAGTGAAGGTTGCCGAAATATTGGATTGTTCTTTACAGATTTGAGTCCAAACAGAACAGATCAGAATAATAATGGCGGACATTTATATGGTGAAACAGTAGGAAATGATGTAAGCAGGTGGCATTCTGGGAAATGGAGGTGGGACTTGGAGGGTTGGAATTGGAAGTGACGTCATAAGACGGAAGTGATTATTGTTGTGGTGATTCTTCAGTTGTTCTGTGTTTAAGAGAGGAGAGAGAGTTAAAGTACAGCGCCAACCCCTGGTCTGGCGAGCAATTACCTTTATTTGAGTCGCTGATTTGCCCGTGTGTGACAGTACACATCTTTGGAATCTGAGAGGAAAACCAGAATACTGGTGTTAAAACTTGAAGTCAATCATGTAACTAACTTCCATTTCTTGTTATAAATTATACATTCAAGCATGTATTTAGTCCTTCCAAGTTATTTTTTTTGTTTATGTGCAAGTATTTAACGATAAATTAGTATTTATTTCATGTCAACAAAATCAATTGCTGAATGTCAGGAATCACCTTAAACTCTCATTTTTTGTGCCAGTTAATGGGATTCTTGTAACTTTTACCAAAAAGGAGACTGGTTTAAGGTCAGCTGTTGCTGTGCATGTAATATGCTGCAAATTGATTCTGTCACTCACTTTTAGATTCCTTCAGCAGTTAGCTTCATGTTACATTTAAAAAGCGAATGTTTACCACATTTAAAACGGCTGCCGTCTGAAATAGCCATTATTATCCTCTTACAAGTAACTTGTGTTGTTGAAATGGTTGAAAAAATCATTATTGTCAACAGTGAGCTGCATTGTGTTGCTTTATCATGATATTGAAATGTGAAGGCTCTTTTTTTTTTATAAGATCTGGAGAAAAATACGAATAATGTGCAACAACTCATTTTGCTTAGAAACAACCAAAAGTGCCTTGTTTTTGTCAGTGCAAATTAGGCCTAGAGACATCTAACTATAAATCAGCGCTGGGTAACATTTTTAAAGAAGGCCAAGCAATTTGTTTTAATGTTCCAAATAAGCAGCTCTACAAATGTAAGAGTAACATTTTAGCAGGAGTTTGGTTTTACAGAGTCTTTTTTTTTTTTTTTGGTTACACTCATTTAGGGACTGCAGTGTCAATAACTCTCTTGGTATATGGATATTTAGACGTCTCTAACATTTGAGTTTTATTTCAGCTCTGTGCCAGTTTTTGCATGTATAAAAAAGGGAAAAAAACAGTGCAGTCCTTCTAAAAGATGCAGTCCAGGGTGGGCAATTACAGGGCTAAACATAAATGTAGAGGAAAACCTGGCCTGTGATTGCGTGTTTCTCTGACATTATGACAAATGATGGCTAATTGCTGTGAAAGTATTATAAATGTGCTTGGAATAACTAGTGTGCTGCAGATGCTGGCTATAGGCAAATAAATTGATGGATGTAAAAATTCCATTAATTTAATCTTGATGTTGAAAAATCATCATCACATTCACAATTACCTGAGTGTAGAGATCATACGCCTTCAACTCTACTGCTCCAATAAAATGGACTCTTGCACTGAACTTCAGCCAGTCACCGTATTCTCTCAGATAGCTTGAAATAATAAAACGTTTCACAGACCAAATTCAGGATTTGTGTTAAGTTGCTGTTTTCCGTGGGCTTCAGATAGCAGCCATACCACATGCACTTCAGAACAGGTCATCCTCCTGAAGTTAAGCACGTTCGGGCCCAGCCAGTACTTGGATGGGAGACCAACCAAGAAAAAGTTGGGTTGCTGGTGGAAGAGGTGTTGACGAGGCCAGTAGGGGGCACTTTACCCTGTGGTCTGAATGTCGATCCCAATGCCCCAGTGTAATAACGTGGACACTGTGCTGTAAAAACGTCCCTGTCCTTCGGATGAAATGTAAAACAGAGGTCCTGACTCTCTGTGGTCGTAAAAGATCTCTGGGCATCCTTCATAAAGAGTAGGGTGTATCCTGATATCATGGCCCATCATGGCCTCATCATTCTGGCCCACTAATGATCCCCTCTATCTAATTGGCCAACTATCTCTCACCCCTTTACCACCTAAAAGCTAATGTCTGGTGAGCGTACTGGTGCAAAAATCATACAGGTGGATGCTGCACATAAGTGGAGGTTGAAGTCGATCCATACTCACTATGTAAAGCGCCCTGAGTAGAGAGAAAAGCGCTATGTACTGTAAATGTAAAGAAATATTATTATTACAATTATTACTACTGGGCCCCACCACCTGCTGACTTTGCTCGCCAGCCCCCAAGGGTGGGCACTGGGCACCCACTATCTCACTGAGAGTGTCGGGGTGCCCCTCCATTAGAGAAAGCGATTGTATTTAATGATTTGGTATATAGAACAGTATGCGGGGTGCAGGAGTATGATGGTTTGGTCCTTAGTTATTACAGATAGAAAATCAGTTACTTGAGTATTTCACTAAAACTGTCTATTTTAAATACCAATGACTAATTATAGTAAAAAGTAAAAGTAAAAAAGGAAAATAGTAAATGAAAAATTAATTTACATTAAACAATATTATGAATTACTTTCTCCTCTAACTTTCATTCTACAAACATTGCTTTCTTGCATTACTGTTCGCATATTGTTCGGGATATTTTTCTCTTTCTCGTTCATTGGACAATTCTCTTTGTTCTTGATTTTTATTATTTAAATATCTTTTTTGTTCATTTTTCTTTTTTTCAACATTCATTATCAGCTCTTTTTTCTATTTTTCTATTGCGATCTAAAATTCAACGTTCTTGAATAGATAATTTGCTTTTCTGCCTTGCCATTATAACTGACTGCATTGAAGGGCGAGTTAACAGGACTGAGAGTGTCACGGGGTGGTACAGAGAGAGGATGTGCACAGTAGGAGTAATGATTGGGTGACTGGTGTGGAGGGGAGTGGTCAAGGCAGAATAACACGGACACGACAGGAAGCTTTTTTTTAATAAAATTGAGAAATTCAATATGTGGATAGCTAGGAATGGTTCACAATGAGATGGACAGCCTCAAAGCCTCATGTAGGACATTGGAGTGGGGAGTTCTGGTCTGTCTTGGCCTGCAAAGCCTTTTGAAGGTCTCACACCCTTTTTACAATCATGGAGGCTCCAATTTATGGGCAGTTGACACACATGAGAATAACAAGGAAAGTCATTGAAGCAATGCCATGATGAATGCAAGATTGCGAATGATGTTTTCACAGTAGGCACTGGTGGTAGTCAAAAAGTGGACTGGAGGTCAGCAACACGTCTTGAAATGAGAGAGTCTGAGAAGTATGCTATATGGGAAGACAACTGACAGAGGAAATGCCAGGCAAGAGCAGTTAAGACACATTAGAATACCGAAGAAAGAACTACGGCAAACATGAGGGTACTGTAAAGCAAGAGATATCAAACATTTTCAAAATTATTCTGTTACCAGTATACCAGTAAAACACCAAGCATGAGTAGTGAGTACTCAAACTGTCGTGGGGAAAAATTCATCATCAGAAGGCTTTTTACCTAAAAATAAAGGCTATTAGGACTTGAGATAGACAGACAGAGTTTTAAAGCTTTATTGCAATAAAACAACACAAAAAACAACAAGGACTTAACCCAATACGGCCAAATTGAGCTGAGCCCTGAACATTGCCATAATCAAAGTTTTTGTAACAATTTCTTATCATTTTAACCTTGTTCAATGAGCTCATTCTGCACCTGGCCATACTGTCTGTTGTTTATTCCAGTTTCTGTTTTTCTTATTCTTGATTGGTTCTTCAACTGGGAAGATGTCCTCTATTCCATATTTGGTCTTTCATGATGTCACTTCCTCCTCTAGCCTTTCAAGCTATACTATAATATTGGCCTAAAGCTAAACTTTTATTAAAAAGAAATATTGCATATGCTTTCATTTAATCATTGCTTGGCATACTTGATTTGTCTTAATTTCTACACTAAAGCTAATTTCTAATACATTCTTCTAATATTTTTTCTAAAGCCTGAATTTACTAAGATTTTCTCTTCCTGCATTACAGTGTGATCTTGCTTACAGCAATAGCCTTTTTTAGATAGACAGATAGATAGATAGATAGATAGATAGATAGATAGATAGATAGATAGATAGATAGATAGATAGATAGATACTTTATTAATCCCAAGGGGAAACATTTTGTTGCCTTTCTCCTGATTCCTGAGCTGGTTTCGCTACATGCCTTCCAGAGCCATCTTCTCTGTGTTATCGCTTCCTAGCTTCCTAGCCTTGAACACAGGTGTTCTCAACCTCTTATCGTGTTCTAAGCTGGTTTCTGTGCGTCAATTTTCTGTTCTGTTCTTACTCTGGAAATTTTCCTGTAAGCTTAAAAATAATGCAATATAACTGATTTTTTAGTTAACTATTTGCTTGACCTATCTTATTTGCTTAACATTTTAATTTATGCTTTTTTTAATATCTTAGAAGCTTTTAATTACTTTTTATGGCTCGTTATGTTAATTTGCTATTCTCTATGCTAATATAAAAAATTTTCCTTCTACAAAACTTAATTAAATTATTATTTTTGTATTTCATCTTTCACTGAGGGTGGCACGATGGTGCAGTGGTAGCGCTGCTGCCTCGCAGTTAGGAGACCTGGGTTCGCTTCCTGGGTCCTCCCTGCGTGGAGTTTGCATGTTCTCTCCGTGTCTGCATGGGTTTCCTCCCACAGTCCAAAGACAAGCAGGTTATCTAGATTGGCGATTCTAAATTGGCCCGTGTGGGTGTCTTTGTGTGTGTCCTGCGGTGGGTTGGCACCCTGCCCAGGATTGGTTCCTGCCCTGTGTTGGCTGGGATTGGCTCCAGCAGACCCCCCCTGACCCAGTGTTTGGATTCAGCAGGCTGGAAAATGGATGTATGGATGTTTCACTGAGTGCAGACTCAGAGTACTTGTGCACAAGCATAACAGCTTTACCTCAAAACATCTGTTTTCCTTCCCTGACACATTTCAGATTACCATTAGGAGATGTTACACACAGAAACATATTATTCAGAGGTTATTTAACAACTTGACACTCACTTGCAGAATCATGGGTCAGTAGCTATTTGCTGCTTTGGATTAAACTGGACAATGAACACTTTTGCCTGCATCTTATAGATTTTGGCCTCTTGTCACGTACCGTTTTATTGCAATCACCTATTTTCATGATTTGTTTTCATATATACAGTACAACAACTACAACAGGAACATCTGTGGTGATCTAAAAGTAGTTGCACTGCAACTCGGATACGCCAAGTCCTGTTCTTTCATTTGCGAATGGGACAGTCCTACTAAAGAGTATCACACGTGCCATCAGTGGATCACCCTCTGGGCTCGTCTGAAGTATGTACTACAAGCCCAGGTTGAGAGAGGGCACTAGTGCTAACCATACCCTCGTCTATTCCCTCCACAGTGCTGAAAAGATGTCCAGTGAGGGCATTTGACTCTGCCCCTTCCAGTTCCCCAACTATATATCCCCTTGTCACAGAATGAGGCATCATTTGATAAAAGAGTGCATCGCAGTGACTAAGGAAGCATTACAAGCCAAAGAAAGTTGAGGAAACCTTTTTTTCTGATCGTTTCTAGTGCCATCAAGCATGAGGTTTGTTTATTGTTTTTGTTGAATAAACAGGGACGACTGGGTTGATGCCCCAGCATTTCTTCTTGTGGACCTGCAGTACTTCACAAGAACACAGGAGTCACATTACAGCTAAAAGAATTGGCTGCACCATAAGGACAGGAAAGTGTGGCACACACACTTGTTGACTCTTCGTGACTGTTGAAAAATGTAATGAAAATGATGAACAAGGAAGGTTTTTGGTATTAAAATACAGATGTTTCCACAAATAACTGATGCGTTTACATTAAACTCTCCTTTTATCCCCCACACAGTTTGGAGAGTTATGCCATCAGAAGGCCCAATATGCACAAATTGAGGGATCAAAAATGTTAGGAGAGACCCAGCTTGTTTTTGAGAACAATATTAATACATTTTTGCCAACATCTGAAAAAGCTTTTGGACTTATTTTTTTTAAGTAAAATAAATAAAATAACATCCTTCTCCCAATATACTCAGCATATCTCCTCTGCACATGTCCAAACTAACGCAGTTAAGACACCAAAACAGAGTTCTCATGACAGAATGTTGACTCATCAGCAGTTAGTGTAAGTAAAACTGTCGGGGGAGTTGGATTACTTGTGAATCTAAAACTGAGAAATAAGTAAACCAAAAAAAGAAAAAAATGTCAATATGATACAAATGTAGGATAGTCCCAAAACATATGTCCTAGTGAGGCTGGTGCTTGGCAACATTACTCACAATTTGAGTTTTATTTCAGATATATTTTGGATAGTCTTAGTCAAGAAAGTGTGCAATACACAGTTTTTACCCAGAATGACATCATGCTGTACTCTTATAGATGCAGAGTGTAAAACATATGCCATAAATCAGTGTTGATAACGTACAGTTAGGTTCATAAATATTTGGACAGAGACAACTTTTTTCTAATTTTGGTTCTGTACATTACCACAATGAATTTTAAATGAAAGAACTTAGATGCAGTTGAAGTGCAGGCTTTCAGCTTTAATTCAGTGGGGTGAACAAAACAATTGCATAAAAATGTGAGGCAATTAAAGCATTTTTTTAACACAATCCCTTCATTTCAGGGGCTTAAAAGTAATTGGACAATTGACTTAAAGGCTATTTCATGGGCAGGTGTATCCAAGTCTGTCGTTATGTCATTATCAATTAAGTAGATAAAAGGCCTGGAGTTGATTTGAGGTGTGGTGCTTGCATGTGGAAGATTTTGCTGTGAACAGACAACATGCGGTCAAAGGAGCTCTCCATGCATGTGAAAGAAGCCATCCTTAAGCCGCAAAAACAGAAAAACCCATCTGAGAAATTGCTACAATATTACGAGTGGCAAAATCTACAGTTTGGTACATCCTGAGAAAGAAAGCAAGCACTGGTGAACTCAGCAACGCAAAAAGACCTGGACGTCCACGGGAGACAACAGTGGTGGATGATTGCAGAATCATTTCCATGGTGAAGTAAAACCCCTTCACAACAGCCAACCAAGTGAACAACACTCTCCAGGAGGTAGGCGTATCGATATCAAAGTCTACCATAAAGAAGACTGCATGAAAGTAAATACAGAGGGTGCACTGCAAGGTGCAAGCCACTCATAAGCCTCAAGAATAGAAAGGCTAGATTGGACTTTGCTAAAGAACATCTAAAAAGCCAGCACAGTTCTGGAAAAACATTCTTTGGACAGATGAAACCAAGATCAACCTCTACCAGAATGATGGCAAGAAAAAAGTATGGAGAAGGCATGGAACAGCTCATTATCCAAAGCATACCACATCATCTGTAAAACACGGTGGAGGCAGTGTGATGGCTTGGGCATGCATGGCTGCCAGTGGCACTGGGACACTAGTGTTTATTGATGATGTGACACAGGACAGAAGCAGCCAAATGAATTCTGAGGTGTTCAGAGACATACTGTCTGCTCAAATCCAGCTAAATGCAGTCAAATTGATTGGGCGGCGTTTCATGATACAGATGGACAATGACCCAAAACATACAGCCAAAGCAACCCAGGAGTTTATTAAAGCAAAGAAGTGGAAAATTCTTGAATGGCCAAGTCAGTCACCTGATCTTAACCCAACTGAGCATGCATTTCACTTGTTGAAGACTAAACTTAGAACAGAAAGGCCCACAAAGAAACAGCAACTAAAAGCCGCTGCAGTAAAGGCCTGGCAGAGCATTAAAAAGGAGGAAACCCAGCATCTGGTGATGTCCATGAGTTCAAGACTTCAGGCTGTCATTGCCAGCAAAGGGTTTTCAACCAAGTATTAGAAATGAACATTTTATTTCCAGTTATTTAATTTGTCCAATTACTTTTGAGCCCTGTAATGAAGGGATTGTGTTACAAAATGCTTTAGTTGACTCACGTTTTTATGCAAGCTTTTTGTTCAAACCACTGAATTAAAGCTGAAAGTCTGCACTTCAACTGCATCTGAGTTGTTTCATTTAAAATTCATTGTGGTAATGTACAGAACCAAAATTAGAAAAAAGTTGTCTCTGCTCAAATATTCATGGACCTAACTGTAGAAAGTAATTTTTGTTTTTCACAGGATATGACTGTAAGGTCATGCAACAATCAAGACCCCTGCTTTAAGGACATGAACAATACTGTGGTTTGTTACCACACATCAAGGTTTCATCCATTACTGAACATACTTCATCTGGTTTAGAGCCCCAGGATACTAAGGAGGATGAAGCCTATTCTGGAAACATTGGTGCAAAGCAGGAGATACCCCTGGAAGAGGAAACACATACAGGTAAGAATTACAGAAGTCATTTCATCTAAAATATTCGTCTTTGGCTTACCAGAACACCCTCAGAAAAAAATAATGCAGATACAAAGTCCCTATCCCTATCTTATTTACTTACAAGGATTTGCAAGTTTTTATATTTATTATCAGTACTTGTCTCTGGTTCAGGGTATATCTCAGGTGTTTACACTTCCATTATACATTTTGTCATTTTTTTAAAATTATTTAATTATGCAGAGTTGTGTTTTTTTTCATACTGTTTATCTATGATTAAAGCTCCATTACACTACCTGACTTGTCCAGTGAATTTCAGTCATAGCCTTCATTTACATAATCTTAGTGTGTCAAGCGAAGTTAGGGTGCATACCTGTGATCAGCAGTCATATAATGTGACCTTCCCAGCATCTCAGTCATATCAGTCTGTGATTAGCCACAAACAAATCAAGCAGGTTGTTGCAGGTTGTAGTGGTGGCCTTTTGTGAGCGAGAGTGGACAACCAGTCAGCACTCAGCCAGACCTATGGTCCCCGCAAATAGAAAAGAACCCAATCAAAGCTACCAGAAAAAGAAGAACAAACAGTGGAGAGGTTTGTGGAACTCTGGAGCCAACATAAATGTCAACTTAGCCTTTCATCTTTGTTGTAGCATGACAGAACTGAGAAAGTAAAAAGCACTAGACATTGATTAGCTGTCAAAATATGTCTACCTTGTGATACCTCTGTACCATAGTAGGCAATATGAAATTGTGCTGATAGATTGTGAGGGGGTCATTTGATTTGTTATCCCCTGCAAAGCTTAGCTTTGTAATCTGACATCCTCAAAGCAACAAGACCCAACAACAGCAGTCATTAAGTGTGACGGGCTGTCTAATGTGGGACAGCAGCCAAAGGGGAAGTTAACCTAATAAGGATAAATTCAATGGAATTGAGCTTAATTACTAGTAAGCAGCATTTTTGTATATTTTTCAGTTTTATTGGGCTTAAAAACCACATTGCAGTAATTAAAATCAAATGAATAAAAACACAATCAATATTTCTTCTTCTTCTTCTTTCGATTGCTCCTGTTAGGGGTTGCCACAGCAGATCATCTTGTTCCATATCCTCCTGTCTTCTGCATCTTGTTCTGTTACACTCATCACCTGCATGTCCTCTCTCACCACATCCATAAACCTCCTCCTACGCCTTCCCCTTTTTCTCTTGCCTGGCAGCTCCATCCTTAGTATCGTTTTCCCAATATATCCAGCATCTCTCCTCCGCACTTGTCCAAACCAACGCAATCTTGCCTCTCTGACTTTGTCTCCCAACTGTTCAACTTGAGCTGACCCTCTAATGTACTCATTTCTAATTCTGTCCATCCTTGTCACACCCAATGAAAATCTTAACATCTTTAACTCTTCCACCTCCAGCTCTGTCTCCTGCTTTCTGGCCAGTGCCACTGTATCCAACTGCATTAACATAACTGGTCTCACTACCGTCCTGTAGACCTTCCCTTTCCCTCTTGCTGATACCCGTCTGTCACAAATCACTCCTGACACTCTTCTCCACCCACCCCACCCTGCCTACACTCTCTTTTTCACCTCTCCTCCACAATCCACGTTACTCTGAATTGTTTATCCCAAGTATTTAAATTCATCCAATAAAGAAAGATGCATTAAATCAAACTCAAAAGTGAAGCCTCCACTACTACCCATTCGGAGAGCCGTATGAACAAAAAGCCCATTATAAGATATGACCTCATGTACATTAAAACATTAAAAATTGTTGCCAAATACTAAAAAAGCTTTTCAACATTCTTGACAAGAAACTTAGATATTTTTCTAGATTTAGATTTTTCAAAATGTCTACTTCCCATTGAGTTATAGAATGAGGGGTCCAACGATACAGCAACAATGTAGTTTAGATCCTGACATTTCATGATCTTCTTCCATCTGATGTCACTTCCAAGCAACACCATTCTGACAGATGAAGAATGTTATTTCCTTAAATGGTCTTGAAATGGTGTGTGGTTGTTAAAGAGTGTCATGGTTGGGTAGCATGCACTGATATACAGCGTTGCTGCACCCACCACAGGATGAAACAGCTTGGGATCTCAGTTGGCAACCTCCAGGCAGACACGTGGTCCAATCCCACCCCCTGAATATGACCCTCTGTCTGCCGCAGCGAGGTGTTACATGAGCGTCCCCTTGGCCTAGTCCAGCCACTCAGGTCCACAATGATGAGGATCCTGCAAGCCGGATCACCCTCGGGTAATTGCTCCACATGGCCGTAGTGCCGTAACTGACGCTCCCTCCCAATGCAGGAAATGTGCCTCATTCAGGACTCCATGAGCAATCGCTCATTCGACACAAAGTCAAACCAACAGTACCCAAGGATGTTCCGAAGAGACACAGTACCGAAGGAGTCCAGTCTTCGTCTCAGGTCACTGGATAGCGCCCATGTCTCGCAACCATATAGCAAGACTGGAAGCACCAAGACTCTATTTACTTGGACCTTCATCCTTTTGCATAGATATCAGGAGCGCCACACACCCCTTTCCAGCGACCTCATGATCCCCCTATGCTCTACCAATCTATCTACTGACTTCATAGGAAGAGTCACCAGAGACATGAAGGTCACTGCCAAGGTAAGTAAACCTCTCAACGAGGTTTATTTTTTACGTGTCATTGTAATTTATTGATGTGTCATTATTTATTAGAATGTATATGGTAAAGCTTAGATAAAGTGAACAGTGTGTGTCTTCTTGTAAGAATATGTGAAATGGAGATTTGCGACTTTAAAGTAAACATGTTTCATGTCTAGCCAAAAGTAACTTAATCAACAATCAACCTGACCACAGGAACTTATCTGTTGTCCAAAATTTTCGATTGATGCAGCATCTTACATAAGGGAGTGTTTATTGTGAAAAGGGGCAATCGCCAAAACACTATATATTCACAGGATATTAAAATTCACTAACAGAGAGACATTATAACTGCCAAGACTAGGAGAAGACAAATAGAATCAACGGCCAAAGAAAAGACAACTCTGTCAGACTTTGCCAAGTACGGACCACCCCTTCGCTTCCAAGCATCACCCCTGATTTAAGAAAACAAAGACTAAACCAACAAAAGCTACAGCCTCCTGATCTGAAGCTTGCTATGTGACCCTGGCTTGGTTGTATGATTTCTTATCTAACATTTACACCTGGTTTTAAACATAAGTAATGATTGAAATAATTTGAGTTCTGCTTTGCTGAAGTTTTCCTGTTGTACTGATAACTGATGATTGTTAATGAAACAAACTGTGTTCATTATGTTAAGTACTGATGGGGTAGCCATTAGCCCTTGGCTTCTATTAGATGGTGAGCCCTTCAATGGTAGCCATCAGGATACAAAAACCTGACAGGCATAGCAGTTCCTGGTGTTAGTGACGGTAGCTCTTTCAGAGGAAGCAATCTGAAGCCGTATTGACATGTAAGCAAATCCTGGCAGGGGCGCCTTGTGTGCTTTGTGTCTTCAAGACCCTGGTAAGATATTATAAGATATAAGTTGAGGTAGCAAATGTTCGGATGATCCTGCTTTGTATCTGAGCTTACCTGTGCTGAGTGAATGGTGAACAGGTAACTTTTGCACGACATACTGTATGTGTGAATCAAGACTAACAGTTTAGGCATTTCCAGTATTTAACTTGTCCACCAATATAAAAAAAACTTTAGAAGTTAGAGTGCCTTTCCTGGACACTCTTACACCACAAAACAATGTTTGCGTCTATCTATTGTGATGTGTGGGTCACAGACTTGCACAAGGGAGAAGGAGGCGAGTCCAGGTTTCGGAGAAAATCAGCTTCTTTCTTGTGAGGACAGGAACAATCTTAAGCATTTTACCAAATGGGTTAAAGGTGTCACATCAGCACTCGAACACACAGCAAGCAAGCAGTGATGCTGGCAGTCGTTCTGCATCAGCTCGATCCTTCAGATTAAAAGAACAGATGGCCTCCTTCATCAAGCAGGTTCATTCTGGAGGAGAGTCTACAGAAAGTGAGCACACGGCTAGGTCAGCGGCCTGTTTTAAATGTGACACGTGACGCGGTGAGCCTAGAAACTTGTAGCTGACCCAGTAACAGACAACCAACCACTGCCTGTCTGAACAGAGTTTCAGCACACAGCGCAGTTGGGGGGATGTTGAGCAGCCAATGGGGGGTGCCAGGGGTCTCACAATATATATGTTTTCTTCTAAAAAATAAAAAGTATATATACATTGTGAGGCTTCTGAACTCTTTTGGAACCTGGGATAACGGGAAGACAAGCCGAAATGGATCCTGAAACGCGATCACTGTGTCTGTGGAAGATTGTTTATCCGATGTCAGAACAGCCACAGGCTCACAGGAAAGCAGTGGAGCGGTGAAGAAGCAAATCCAAGCCAATCGCAGTTGCGCTACAAGCACCTTCTGTTGATGGGTGATGCAAGGAATATTATAAATGCAGGGAACAGGATTACTTGGCAGCTAACCTGGCCACAACCCTGACTGCTGTGTCTGTGTATAGGAGAGAGGCAGATCCCACTGCAATAAATAACTGTGCTGTTCCTGTTTCAAGCTGAATAATGCTGGTTTTGCTAAAGCACTGAGACTCAGCCTCATATTTTGGGGTACAAGACAGGGACTCATACATCACAACATAACGACTTGCTTTGAGCGATTGTTTATGTGCAAACAGAAGGATACCTTGTAGCAGAACTTTGCCATGCTATGAGATAAGTCATCTAAACTTGGCACAAAAGAAACTTGATTCCAGGGTTATGCATCATAAAATATTTTGGTTATATACAATCATCCATTGTAAAGCAGCAATTTTGTGGTGTTTTATTTAGTTGATATTGGTTTTTAATCATATAAACATATATTTCTTTGGAGAACTTCAGCAGGTTTCATTTCCCGGAGCGGGGCGTCCGTGTTCATTTGACCTGGGCCTCAACTAGACTAACTGCAGAGCGCTGCGCTCTGTGTGTTTAATCAAATTAAAATTTATTTATAAATCACAATTTAAAAACACTATAGGTGTAAACCAATGTGCTGTACAATAAAATCAAAAAAATGTCAATAATAAACCAGTAAAAAAATGAAAAACAAACAAAGAACAAAAATTACATAAATACTAAAACAAATAAGTTAAAGGAACCGATTAGAGGATAATCAATTTACAGAAAAACAATCAATATGAAAAAATTAATAAATTGATACCAGACTTACTCATATACAGTTAAAAGTGTTTTAAGTCTTGATTTAAACATTAGGGTTGATGTTGCTGACCTACTTTCAAATGGAGGAGCATTTCATAACTTTGGTGCTAGAACTACAAAGGTACAGTCACCCCTAGTCTTCATCTTAGACTTTGGCATGACCAACAAGTAATGTTGAGAGGAACGTAGGGAGTGGACTGGTGTATACGGGACCAGCAACTCGGGCAGATAGGATGGGGCAGCACCATTCAGTGACTTAAAAACCAAATGTAAAATTTTAATCTGGATCCTAAATTCAACTGCGAGCCAATGAAGCGAGGCCAGAATTGGGGTAATGGACACAACTTTCTGAGAACCAGTAAGAAAACGAGCAACAGCATTCTGAATCATCTGCATCCGAGAAAGGTGAGATTTACTGATTCTGAAATAAAGTCAATTACAATAGTCAAGGCACGATATAATAAAAGCATGGCATACCTTCTTCAAATCTGACTGCCCCAGGAACAGTTTGACTCTAGCAAGTAGTCTAAGCTGGAAAAAGCAGCTCTTGACAATGGACGAGATATTTTTATGAAAATAAAGATTGGAATCAAAGATAACCCCAAGATTTTTGATGTGGGGTTTGCAAAACCCAGCTAATGAGCCGAGCTGATCCCTGACAGCCCCATCAGAAGCCATTGGTCCAAATACAATAACCTCAGTCTTACTCTGATTGAGATTCAAAAAATTTATGGCCATCCAATGTTTAACCTCATCATAACATTTATGTAGTGACTTTAAGGACTCCATAGTCATAGGTACTGTAAATAAATCTGGGTACTGTCAGCGTAAAAATGAAATGAAATACCATATTAGCGAAATATGGACTCAAGGGGTAGCAAATACAAAGAAAATAACAAAGGACCCAGAATAGCCCCCTGTTGCACACCATATTTTAAATGAGCAGTAGAGGAAAATACAGACTTGTTACCAACTGAAAAAGTCCTATTAGTGAAATAAGATTTAAACCAATCGAGTGCACCCCCTCGGATTCCTAACTCCTCAGAAGTCATTGTGAAAATGTCAGCTTCTATCCACTGCAGTTACCACATAAATTTCTAATTACTTTACTTTTTGATTTTCCCTCGTACAATCAGTAGTGAGCACCAATAGGTGGTCTTTAAATACACAAGAGAGAGGTTGAGAGCATGTGCTGATTATAGCACATTGCCGCACCCACCACTTGGCAAACCATCCGAGTGCAGCCATGCAACCGGTGACACCTGAGCACCACACCGAACACTGTGAGGTTTTTAACAGTGGCCTGAGTGCCAATCCTGCTACCAACCCCCAAGTTTTCCCAGCAAGTTGGAGGACCTGCTTGCAGGGGGATGGTGCAAATTAATATCATGCCCAGGCAGGGGTGGACTGGCCATTAGTGCATTTGGGTAATGCCCGGTGGGCCACAGACTCTGGTCTGGTCATGGGCCGGCCATTTCATAAAATAAATTTTATGTACTGGTTACTGTTTGACATTAAAATTAATTTTCTAAACTACTAAACATAATCTGCCCGGTACTGTGATTTATATAGTCGTTGCAGTGAAAAATTTTGTCAAAACTGCCTTTTGCCGATTTCTGTTTCGATGCCGCTACATTTCGGTTAGCATATACATTATTGCAATTTATTTGATCTCATATCTAGTATTTAAATTCTTCAGTACTGATAATTAGTTTAGATTATGTATAATACATTTTATTGTTTTCTGGTCGTCGGCGTGAGCGATGATTAGTGGTTTTCAGCTACGATTATTAATATGATGAAATAAAGTTATAAAGCACAGGATAGGAATTTTTCATATTAGGATGAAACATTTATAGTTTATCGTTAAGTTACTGTATTTTTCATTAAATTTTATTTCTAAGCATGTCGCCAAATTTTAAGTTGTGTCTAAACAACAGTGTACAGATTAAGTTTGGTAACAGTTTAGACATAGTTCATATCATAAGCTCATAGTAAGTAGCAAGCCGCATACTCATCTCAAATTTTAAGAAAATTACAATGAATAATGGGCCGAGGGGGTTGACCTCGTCACCTCACTCGTTGAAGGATGCCCGGGCCAGTTTTGAGACCCAGTCCACTCCTGTACCCCGGATGGAGCAAGTGCAGGTTAAGGGCCTTGGTCAAGGGCCAAACAGAATAGAGTCACTTCTGGCGTTTATGGGATTCAAACTGGCAACCTTCTGATTGCCAGCACAGATCTCTAGCCTCAGAGCCACCACCAGGCAAACCATTAGTAAATTCAGTAAATCTACTTATTATTATTTTAAGACTTATAGCTACAGTTAATCCTCTGCAAAAATACATCATTGTGAAAACACACAGTGATTTTGAACATTATAAATAGCTGTTTGTGTAAAATTACCTTTAGAATCTGATAGTGAAATCGCTGCGCTTCAGTTAAGAGAATGAAGGCAGGTGAGCTGGAGAAAGCCACAGGGTTCCACGGCACAGACGGCTATAATGTCCTAAAGTCCTGTTTGCATTGAAAAGCTCGGCTGAAAGCAACCTGTAATTATTAACGGATTTATGTGTTTGGTGATGTCATACAGTAGACTATTTGTTTGTTGTCATCTGATATCTTACTTTAAAAACACATACACAACGAAATGAGGTGCTTTGAAACTAGTAATCAAGTAAATCAGCTTTATTTGGAAATGGAAACCTGATACAAACAGTTACAAAGCTGAAATATCTGTATAATGAAGTAAATCCACTGCTGGCATTCCGTTTTATTTGTGCTCTGTAATTTGAGTGATTTCTAAGTGGTTTAGTTAAAATGTCCAAGGAATGTTAATACATAGCAAAAGATGAGACTGTAAATGTTTGTACTGACATAAATGGGGATTCATATGAACTCTTTCTTGTTCTTTACTATGGGTAGTTGTTTCTCTTAAAAGTATTAAAAAACATAGAAGCATATTGGGTACCTCATATATAAAAGAATATGTCAGGTTGAAACAATGGAACACCGTTAGGACACTATTAGAAGAGGCTGTGAGATAGACTTTGTAAGTGTCAAGAAATCTGCAGTAAGGCTGTGGGATTATTCTTCCGAAATAACTTGTTAATGGGGGTGTTGTGTCAGATTCTCCTACAAATGTTTCGCTGAGTTCATTTGTAATGCACTGTAGCTGTTATCGACCTTGATAAACAGAGAAGTGTTTATGTTTCTGTGTGTCCTTCCGGTTACTATGTCGCTGTCATTCCAACAGGTACAAAGATTAACTCCACTTTTACAGTTCAGTCAGTCATTTTCTAGCCAGCTAAGTCCTGAACAGGATTGTGGGGGATGCTGGAGCTAGGGAATCCATTCCCAGGCTCCCGATTACTGGGAGCCCGGGATTCCTGGATATTTTTCATTCCCACATTCCCGGGAATGAAACTGCTGTAATTCCCGGGAAACCGGGAACGGCCAAGTTCACATGTATAGCGTGTAAAAGTGTAAAAATCGATCAAGAAATAACAGAGTTATAGTTGAAAATAATTAAGTGGCATGGTTTTTTGGCCCACGGTGTAGTGTGTTGCCAATTAATTCAGTCAACAACAGACCAGCAGCAGTCGTCAGCCTCCCAGCTCCCACTAAGACTGAGCACAGTGGACTGGGAGGAGTCCGCACTCTGCAGCTCACGAATGCCAGGATGGGGCAGACTTCATTGACATCTGTCAGACAACAGCTTTGAACAGCAACTTGAAATTGCATTGCGTCACTCTGTTGCATCCTCATTATCTGTGCCAAGAAATGTGCCATCACAGAATGATGACAAGAAACTGGATGCATCAGTAAAAGCTGAAATGGCGGTGTTTCAGAGTAACGGCAAGCGCGGGCATTGTTTAGAACAAGTGTATCAGTATCTGATGACTGTGCCGACTACATCTGCGTACACAATCCACAGGCAAAATAAGAATAAAACCAAAGTTGACAATGAAGAAGTGATGATAAAATGAGAAGTACAAATTAAATTCATTGATGTGTATCCCACAAATCCCTGAACTGCAGTCTACCAAATGGTACAGAGCCTAGTGACCATCTCCTTACCAGCACATGGTCTTCTGTTTGGAAAGCAGCCATTCAGGTGAACATTAATATTGTGTAATGTGTCCTCATTAGTTTCAGATTTAGATATAAACTACAAATATTCCTAAGTTACACCCCTGTTGTATTTTAAATTTACCTTGTTTTTAATGTATTGGGAGAAATTGTAATTTCACAGCTTGAGAATTTTTTTTTAAAGACAGAACGTTCATGTAAGGTCTGACAATTAGAACAAAATAAAAAGAAACTATTGAGCTTGTGCGGATAGACTATCCGACACTTAACGGGGAAGACTTTGAATGCAACACCAACTCTAACTCAGTTTCCAGAGAACCATCAAGATGATCAATGATGCCACTTCCGTCCAGAATGATGACTGCTCCGCCCCTTCCACTTATACTTAAATTACCTGTCACAGGAAGTCCCTGTCATTGTGGACTAGACCCTCAATGGAAATGGAAGTCTCCAAAGTGCTTAACCTAAAATGTCAGGATTGACATACCCTTCCTTTTTTACATACAGCCACAAATAAATCTGGACATTACACAGGGTCAAAGGTGGGCAGAGTAGCCAAAAATTGTACTCAAGTAAGAGTAGCGTTAATTTAAAATAATATTACTCAAGTAGAAGTAAAAAGTAGTAACTGTTTGATCATAATAAATGATTTATTTGTTAGAAATGTTGTAATAAGACAGACAAAAATATAAAATAATGTGCAATTTCTGTTATTTCCAAATAATAAAATAAAAAATGAGTAAAAACAAATAACGTCTTTACAAAATAAAGACGCACAAATAACACAAAGTTCCAAATCTCAGATTTTCACAACAAAGCTTTTGAAGCCAATACCTACAGTAGGTAACATGTATGTTTAAACCGTGCAAACTACTTACAGTGACAGGATGTACTGTACACTGACAGTGTAATACTACATGTTCACTTGCCCTCCAAATAGCACAGCTGATAGAAAATAACATTAGAACAAGGCAGCTTGTGCACATACAAGAAGTCTCACTTTACCTTGACTGTCTGTATCTTTTCAAGTTTGGTTAAAACGTGCTTGTTCTTCACTCAGTGAAGTGATGGTTAAGCTTCAGCAGGAGTTGGCTCTCATTTTTCATGTACAAGTGGAACCTTGGATTGCGAGTAACTTGGTTTGCGAGTGTTTTGCAAGACGAGCTAAAATTTGGAATACATTTTTACTTGATAACCGAGCGAAGTCTTGCAATACGAGTAATCTGTATACACTTTGTCTGCTGAGTGTCACGTGATCACAACTGAGCTGATGGTTCTTCTCTCTCTTGCTGCGGGATTGTGGGCAATTGTCAGCTGGCGTGCCTCACTCATATAGTCAACATCCGTATGAGCGTATACTGTTTACTATAGCATTGTGACCGTGTGTGTGCTGTCACGTGTGCGTCCCCGTTTTGCACCCCAAAACACAAAGCTGAATCTCAATACTTTAGCGACACCATCTTTATTCAGCTTGAAACAGGATCAGTGCGATTATTTATTGTAGCGGGATCTGTCACTCTCCTATACACAGACACAGCAGTCAGGCAGGGTCATGCCCAGGTTAGTGGCCAAGTAATACTGTGCCCTGCGCATTGATAATGTTCCTTGTTTCTTGTATCACCCATCAATGGCAGGCGCTTATAGCATGACTGCGATCTTTTCGGATTTGCTTTTACGGTGAACTGCTACAGCGCTGGGTGCCTGTGGTTGCTTCATGACACGCTTCCGCATGTTGTCCCATTGGGTGAAATCCCACAAGAGTTTAGAAACTCACTCACTCCAGCCATTATTCTTTTCAATGGTAAAGTGCAGGTTAATTTGTTTTATGTATTTTTACTTTATATTTTGTATTAATCATTTTTATATGAATAGTTTTGGGTTGTGGAACGAATCATCTGAGTTTCCATTATTTCTTATGGGGAAATTCGCTTTGAAATGCGAGTGCTTTTGGATTGCATGTTTCCGGAACGAATTATGCTTGCAAACTGAGGTTCCACTTATATTCTTTCTTTCCCTGTCTGCTGTCTGTGTGGAGTTTGTGCTGCTATGCCACCACAGCTTGTGTGTGGTCATGTGACTGCATGGCTAAGTCTGATTTGTGAAACGGAGCCATATGATTATTGTTGAACGCCTGATTGGTGAAACAGTCATGCAGTAGATCCACTGGTGGCTTCTCTCTGGCAAAAATACTGTACAGCGTATCTAATGGGAAAAAGTAACGATTCGAGTGTTGCCCAATGTAGCAGAGTAAGAGTAGAGTTTCTTCTTCACAAATGTACTCAAGTAAAAGTAAAAAGTATGGTGCAGTAAAACTACTCTTAGAAGTACATTTTTTTAAAAAGTTACTCAAGTAAATGTAACAGAGTAAATGTAACTCGTTACTACCCACTTCTGCACAGGGTTATCAGCTGGTAAGCCCAACTCTCTTATTTTACACGATGGTATAAAAGGAGGAGACAAGTAAGCACAGAAAGGTCCCAGGAGGGAAATCCTCATTTAAAGAAATGATAAAAACTTTTCAAAACTAATAAACATGGGGTCGATATCTCCAGTGTGCCTTCGAGTGCATCGATCCTTCAGATGACACTGACTTCCTGTTTTACTGGGTTTTTAAGGTCTACCACCAGAAGACATGGAGTTTGCAGTAAATCAAAAGTGATGTGGTTGTCTTCAGGGGTGGTCTCCTCAATTCTAAGGTCAGTGAAAGTCTGACATTCCCTGCTCCCTTGCACCCAGAACGTCCCATGTACCTAGAACCAAACTCGTGTGAGACGGTTCCTTTGAGTAATTTATATTCCCAATCAGCCTTCTCTCTTTATGCCTACAAAGGATTCATTCCCATCGTCTCTCACTTGAGTTCAGCCAAATGCTAGAAAGGAGGTGATTAAAGCGAATAAGAAGGGTCATTTCCAATGAATGAGAAAATGCATATTGTTAATATAGTGTATGGGGTGGAACCCCAAACCTTTTTTTGTGTATCTTTTGTGTTCTTTCAAATAAATAACAAAATAACAAATAAAAGTATAAAGAAAGACAGAATAGAAAGCAAACCAAAAGCAACAACCAAATGACTGACACATTCCTGACATTCTCTTCCTCTCACATTAAGTATCACCAACTAAGCTGACAAACATCTTTGGGGCACTCGGGGGCAGACATGGGCAGAATATGCAAACTCCACACCAGCAGGCCAGTCTATCCAATATCTTCTTTACAGTTTAAAAGGAGAAGCGGCTCTAGCACTTTTCTGGCAGCAACCTACTTTTGACATTTCTTAATTTAGAAAATGTCATTGAGTCAGGAAAGATGAATTGGGCATTGCCAGCTTAAAAAATGTAATCTATACTATGAACGTCTGGGCAAGAAAGGTACATGAAACAGTGCCTGCCTAAAGGTGCTTCTGGGGCTCAGCAGAAAAGATTAAAGATGAAGGTTACACGCCTTGTATGGTAGGCCCTCAGCCAGAACAGCCTGACATTGTACGTGCAGAGTCGCCCTTTTCAAACATTAATAAAGCATCAGCTCGAGAAAGATGTTCTTGTTTTTCTACAGTCTTATCCTTTTCACAACAAACAGAGCCTAAAGTCAGGCCCCGGAATATCTTCATGCCTCAGATTATGGCCCACAAGGGGCTCATTTTTCTACAAGTCCCAGAAAGGTTAATTCAGTGACTGAGATTTGCAAGTGAGCAATTGAGTGTGCATTTGTAGAAGCCACTGAGAGTATTAATTTTTCTGCTGGGCAATTTTTATTTTATAAATGTTACACTGGGAGTGATTTTGATTCCCTCCATCATTTACGTATCAACAATGGGGCTTCCCAATTCCCACTGCCAACCTTTTTATGAAAATCTATTACACAGCGTGCTCAGACTTTGAGAATGGTGAACATTGTGTTTAGTAGGCTGCTGATCCTGCAGCTCAGTTTGAAAGTTTAGGGCAGCTACACTGGCACAGAATTGACATATACAGTATATATTGTAATGGATTGGTTTCAGGGACATCGGTCTCTGCCAGAATGGACTCCCTTCCCTTACTGGAAGGTCCTGGTGGCAAATGGACAGGAAAAGTGGCAGGGTATTCCCTGCCTTAGCCAGGAGGGTGGCAGAAGATGGCAGTGCAGAAGGGAGCATGTAGCCCTGCCAGGTTGTGTCCCCCAGTCCTTCCATCACACTGGTCTCTCAACCTGGTATTGTTCCTCGGACCTACTTTTCCAGGAGACCAGAAGGACAGGGGGAGACAACCTGGCAGGGCTACATGCTCCCTCGACACATTAGATGGCAGCATCCCTACCAGTATGGACACCCACAAGGCATTCAGTGAATTATAGTCTCATGAGGCTGCCTTGATGGTTTTCAGGGATACTGCCAGAGGGTGCTGAGGGAATTTATGATCCCTGCTTTCAGAGACTTCCAATGGGGTATGCCCTAGCTTTGGAAGTATTCCCATGTCTAAGATAAAAGAAGAAGTTTGACCTCATCCAGGCAAATTGGAGTTTAGCGGAAGATGGAGAAAGCTCGCCAGGAGGAGTAGAAGGAAAGGGAAATGAAAAAAGGAGAAGAATACTTGTGTTTATGTCACTTTCAAACCTTTTTATAAAGTATTTGTGCTAATAAACCTTTTATTTGAACCCAGGACTTGTGTCTGTGCAGTTGCGTCTGGAGTTTGAGTTGCTGCCCCTAGTTGTCCCAATATAAAATACAAAGTTGAATCACTCACCAAAAAACACTGTTCCCCATTTAGTTAAAAGACTGAAATTGGCAGGATTAAACATCTAGGGCAGTAGGTATCCTCTAAGAAAGAACATTTCAATATTTCAGTATTTAGACATAAACAATCTCCCAGTAGAGAAACTAAATACCCCAAAATCTCAAAAACACTTTGATTGATTTGATTGAAATATGGGGATGGTAAAGCAAAAAGTTAATTATTTGTTGCTAAATTTTTTATTTGTTGGTATTTGATAATGTTATGCTGCTCTGAAAGTTTGCTTTATGCAAATAAAGAACAAAGCAGAAGTAATTGACAGGCTACACAAATAGCAGTGCCCTGGACAGGAAAAAAGAGACACGATCACATGAAATGTGAATGGAAAGAGAAAGTTTGGTGAAGCTCAAGGAAGATGCAAAGCTCAATGGTTAGCAATCGTCACTTTTTTGCTGTTGACTAACGACACTCTTAGATATTTATTGGCTCTCATCTTGATAATCTGTTCCACTCCATTGAGCTCATAGCACTGAAAACTACAAGGAGGACTGGGTAAACCCCAAGCTCTATGATTGTGGAGACCCCATCTCCAATCACTTGAGCCTCATGTGCTCCAACAGGAAAATGCAAAAAAAAATGTAACCAATTGCATCTCAAATGATAAAGAGGTCAATTAAATAAGTAAATGTAAATGTACATTACATGGCTTCTAGTTGAAGGGAATGTCAAACTTGATGACTGCAGATGCTGATCTCCTTGCCTGAATATTTTGTATTCCATGACTAGAAATTACAGAGGATGTGAAATTGGGTGACAACATAATGACTTTCTAGCACAGTTTCACATTTCAAACTAGCAACTCACAAGTTCAGCCTCAATCTCTGACCTTTTATTTTCTTTTTTTCATTCTGTTGTGGTATTTAAAATGCGAGAGTTCAAACAGATCTATCTGTGAGGTCCAAAACACCCGTTTTCCTTATTTCTTATATTGTATGTGTCATATTCACGGGTGGGCACTAATTGGTTGTCAGCTGTCATGCACACAGAGCCCACCTCTACGATGGGCTGAGTAGCAGACTGGTTGGACAGAGTCACTAGGTATGATCCAAGGAGCACACAGCGACTGCCTCCGAATAACTAAGATTATGTAAATGAGGTCTACAACTGAAAAAGTTGTGTCATGTGACTTGGCTTTAATTTGGAAAAAGCCCACCTGAAAATGAGGAGAATGGGAAAATTCCACAGAGTTGGCGACCTGGGTGCAGACTGATTGCAGGTTCCCAAAACTCTAAGCCTGCAGCACTTACCACTGTGCCACTGGTAAGCAGGATCATCCAGAGGTAAGCAGAATTTGTGTTGCGTTCTTTTGCTTCTTGGTGAGGCCTATTAGACATTCTAAAGCTTGAACAGCCTCCTTCAAACTCTCACTGAGTTCCTGCACCACCATGGCATAGTACAGAAGCATCTTATCCGTTTGATACTTGGCACTTGGTAAACAAGTAAGCATGATATGAAGAACTGATAGAATTAAGACAAGTAGCAGAGCCAAGAAATACCATAGGCTACATTTCATCGACTGGTAGTCATAGTTCCTTTATCTGAGCCAGTACTGCCACACTTGGGGAACTGAAGACAGTCAAACAACAGGCCAACATCCTAATCCTATGAATGTAGCATTCCCAAAATGTCCATGTCAGCCTCATGTCCAAATTTCTAAAATCATTTACGGTGGGAAATCCTAGAAAGTGTGCAGTAAATGGTAGCTGAGATGTCACACATCATTCTGTCAGTGGTGTGATGCTCTCCACTAACATTCACACCCTTGGTAAATAAAAGTAAATGGAAGTGTAAAAAAAATGTCTTTTTTGTTTTTCCTTTTGAGCTTTCATTTAAAAAACTGAATAAGAATCTAACCTTTAATAGGCTATCTGCACACAATAATGCTGATGTACTTACAGTGGAATCTCACCCAGCTCAGTCACTTTGGTTGTCCATACTACATATGTGATTTTTGTTTAGTGGCAAGAATGTCCAAGAAAAAGAAGTCTACGTTTTATCATACAGATAGCTATACAACTGAACATTGTTGTGTACCTTTATGTCGAGCCTCTAGTACGTACAACAAGGTACTTTGTTTTCATACGTTTCCCTATATTGTGGAAGTCTGATCTCAATGGTTCATCGCTATCTGGAGAGAGAGCTTTATGGTTAGTCCCCATACTTGGTATCCGGCATTTTAAAAAAGAGGAATTTCTCGAGCAAGAGTCTGAGACAGGGTGGCAACTGTTGAAGAACGGAGCGGGTCCTGCATTGTTTGAGTGGAACAATTTCTCCACTTCTCTTTCAAGACTTGGGGCTTGGGAAAGGATAAAGCGACTAACGGATGATGACACAATGGACGAGGAGGAGGATGATAAAATCTGTGAGGATCACAACTACGCTTCGGCTCCAGATCCAGCTAGCAGACCTAGCGCTTGATGAAAACATGTCTCTCAGTGAGGAGATCCTCGAACTGAGGAAAAAAAAATGAGACTCCAATAAAATGAAGCAGTGGTTTGGCATTCGCCATTTTGCTGGCTCAGACAGAGACATTAACTTTTTTCCAAGGTAAGATGTCCAGCAGACTCATGTTATTATGTATTGTAGCATTGGCGCAGAGTGCAACACTGGATGAGTTCTTTACTTTTTGTACAACTCTTTGAGGTGGCTCATTATGCTTAAGAGGACTGCTTGCCTTTTGCCATACTAGTTGGAAAAAGTACATGTGACTGAACAGAGTTGCCGTTTTTATAGGCGCTCCTGTTATAAATGATATAATGCCAGCTCATTCTTGTGGTGACTCATCTCTGGCTGATATACAGCAACTTGTCCAGTTCTGTTACAGAATTAAGCTTACATACATATTCACCCATCCCTGAATAAAGTTTAATGGATAATTATTGAAATTCAGTTTTTTTAAAGAAGCCTAGTATAACAATTGCATGTAAGTTCATGGTTGACACAAGTTTATAATACGTTTGGATTTTTCCTTCATAATTGTGGATGTACTGTACTTTGAAACAGAGCTTGAAGTACTACTCTTTTTTAGCTCTTGCAGTTTGACACAGTGTTTGAATAATGCAACTTACGTCATTTATAGTAAGTCTGGGCACATCGGGTGAAAAACACCATAGCTTGTCCGTTTTGATATTAGTACTGGAGGTGCTGCAGCTGGCTGATGCGGAATCCGGAATTGAAGAGCAATAATTGAGGGGAAAAAGAAATTTCTATCATAAAACAAATCAGTTCTATCAAATATATGTGTGCCACAATTACTGACACCCCTAGAAAATCATGTGAGTAAAATCTAACTAAAGTGTATCCCCATTCACATTTTACATTTTGACGTTCAACTGAGCCAGTAGGAACTTAAGTGGTCAGCCATGATATCCTGTTTCACTGGGATATAAATACGAGGTGACACACTGGCCAAATTCCCTGAGTTGTCCATCACTGTGAGAAGGAACTGCAAACACAGTAATGAGCTGCACAAATCAGGAAATGGATATATAGCTACATGGTTGAAAATGCCCATTCGCACTACCAGGGCAAAATCAATAAATTTAAAGTGCCTGGAGTTGTTAAGAATCGCCCCGGAAGAGGATGTGAGTCTATATTGACTCCATGTTCAAGTACGGGAATGGTTAGAGGGGGCAATGAATTTCCAGGGATCACAGCTGGAGAATTGTAGATATTAGTTGGGTCTTGGGATCAGAAAGGCTCTAAAACTACAATCAGATGCCACCTACAAACCAGGAGAAAGATTCTACTGTCATCAAACACCTTAAATGTATACAGTTTGCCAAACATTACAGAAACTTATCTGACATAAAATACACAAATCACATGGGGCTTGTATATGATTGAAATTATTTTTATATGTGTACTGGTAATCTAATGAAGAAATTATTACAAAGGTTGTTTACCTTACCACTTATTTGGGTTCAGGTCGTGGTGGGCAGCAGTCTAAGCAAAGCTGCCCAGATATTGCTTTCCCCTGCAAAATCCCTCCAACCCCTCCGAGTTGTTCCCTGGCCAGCTGAGAATATAATCTCTCCAGCATGTCCTGGGTCTGCCTGAGGTCTCCTCCCTGATTTTTTGGTGTGTGCTTATTATGACATCCAGGACCCTTCAACAGAAACCCAAGTGCAAGCCCAGGACAATATGCAGGTATTATAGGGGATCTCTCAAATAACTTGGAGCTGGCGAAGTATTCTCAAGTTGAACATGTCCATGTTAATTTGAAAGGGGAAGTCTAGATTGAGCTGCCATACCTGTTATAATGTTTACCTCACCTTAAATGCCACTTAATTGGGTCTGGGTCATAGGGGGCAGCAGTCTAAGCAAAGATGCCCAGATATCACTTTTCCCCACCAAATCCCTCCAACTCCTCCAAGGGGATACTAAGTTGTTCTCAGGCCAGCTGAGGATATAATCTCTCAAACGTGTTCTATGACAGCTTGAGGTCTCCTCATGGTTGGACATGCCTGAAAACCACTTCCACAGGGAGGCATCCAGGTCAGGTCAGGTTGGGGAGAAGGCACTATAAGGTTACATCATGTTGCCACACCCGAAACAGCTCGGGATCCTGGTTGGCAAGCCCCAAGGCAGACACACAGTCCAGTCGTACACTCTGGAAATGACCATCTATCTGCCGCAGCCAGATGTTATGTGGACATCCCCTTGACCTGGTCAAGACAATCGGGTCCTCAACAATGAGGATCCTGCAAGCCAGATCATCCTCAGGGAATCGCGCCACATGGCCGTGGTGCTGTAACTGATGCGCCCTCACAATGCAGGTAATGTGCCTCAATCAGGACTCAATGAGCAGTTTCTCATTCGGCATAAAGTCAAACCAGTGGTACCCAACGATTCTCCGAAGAGACACAGTACCTGGAGGCATCCTAATCAGATGCCTGAACCACCTCAACTGACTCCTTCTGATGCAGATAAGTAGCATCTCGACATTTAGCTCTTCTTGAATATCTGTGCTTCTCACCCTATCTCTAAGGCTGAGCCTGGACACCCTGCGCAGGAAGCTCAAGTTTTGCCACTTCGATCCACCTTCTAGTACTTTCAGTCACTACCCAAACATTGTAGCCATACGTGTGGACGGGAATGTAGATTGACCGGCAACTTGAGAGCTTTGTCTTTTTGCTCAGCTCTCTCTTCACCACGACTGACCAGTACAGTGTCCACATAACTGCTGATGCCGCTCTGAAGCAGGCTCCTGTCAATCATGGAGAATCCACTGCATCCACTGAACAGGATCATCTCCAGACAGAGAAGCAGCATCAGCAACAAACTGCTGTCACTGTCCTGCTCCACTGACAGACTGAGGAGATCGTTCCTCCCCCACACTATGCAACTCTTCAGTTCCACCTGGGGGGTAAACGTTAACATTATACAAAGTTATTGTCTTTTATACCTTCATTTTTATCACTCTTTAATTTAATATTGTTTTTTATCAGTATGCTGCTGCTGGAGTATGTGAATTTCCCCTTGGGATTAATAAAGTACTGTATCTATCTATCTTTTTGGTCTCTTCTTCTCTCACTTGTGGACAAGATCCAGAGATACTTACACTCCTCCACATGAGTTAGCACTTCCTCCCCAACCATGAGAGGGCATGCTACCCTTTTCTGGCTGAGAACCTTGACTTCCGACTTGGAAGGGAGACAATCCTCATCCTGACCACTTCAAACTCAGCTGCAAACTGGCTCAGTGCACACCTGAGGTCAAACACCTAATAAAGCCAGCAGGACCATTGGCTGCACCTACAAATGCTGACATTGTAAATCAAGCTTTCACTCCAGGTGTGGAGGGACTGAATAGCCCATAACAGCAGGTCAAGTACCCCATATTCCCTAAGCATTTCCTTGAAGGACATGAAATACATGTACACTGGTTGGGCATGCTCCCATGAATCCTCCAGAATTCTCACTGGATGAGATCTGCATTGTTCTTCCTGAATCCAAAATTCAACCACCAAATGCTTCCTCCTTTCTAGCACCTTGGCATAGACCTTCCCAGCTAGGCTAAGTACTGTGATCTACCTAAATGTTTAAGCATTACTAAACTCATTTGTCACTGTGTTCATATTTCATGCTCCATGGTTTGGTCCTGTGTGCTTTTGAAACCCAAGTGCAAACCCAGGACAATATGTAGGGATTATAGGGTGTCTCTCAAAAAACTGTTAATTTAAAAGGAGAAGTCTGGATTGACCTGCCATACTTATTACCACCACACCCTTCATCAGGACAAGGCAACTGACCATCATCTGAGATTTGCTTTGTATTTTGTTCTGAGGTCACATTCTGTTTCGCACTGACGCCTAGTTAATCTCAGCATGCAGTGGTGATGCCCAACTGATGACTGCAGGCCTTGCATTTTACCTTCAGGCTTGTCCATCAGCAGCCTTTTACTCACAAAGGGTTCCTCGTAATCAATTCTCCTCACTTGTCTCTGGGAGAATCACAAAATAATTGAAAGGTTGTCATCTTTGATCAAATGCTTCACTTTGAAAAGATGTTTAGTTATGAAAGCTGTCAAATCCATTCAGTGAGGGAAAGCCTCTTCTGATATTTCATTATTGAAACAATTAGACAATAGGATGGACTACTTCAGGGCAAAGAAAACACAAAATTTAAAAGCAAAAAATCAACTATTTTATAATTTAGATGTTATATTTGAAAAAAAGTCTATTTCATCTATTATTTATTTAACATGCTGAAGAAAAGGTTCAGTTAATTAACAAGAATGGCGAGTTTACTGTAGCAAATACATTCTTAAGTAATCTTCAGTTCCTTAACATATGGAGAGGAGAAGTGTGCTACCTCGTCCAAAACGGGTTATACTTGTTTTCAAAGCCTTTTATTTTTAGCACTTGCAAAATGGCTACATATGATAGCATCTGTAAAATCACTGTAAAATCTATTTGAAGAAGATAAAATGTGTTTGAGACTCTTCTCTTAATCCATTTCTTTATAGTTGGCTCAGTGCTTAGTGCTGCCTCTTATAGCCAGTGTCCCAGGTTCAAATGGTGTACCTGGCTCTTGGCCATGTGGACTTTTGTATTTTCATCCATGGGTATGTGGGCTTTCCTCTGAACAGTCTTTGTCTTTCTCCCACATCCCCATGTGTATTAACCTCAATGCTGATTCCATATTAATCCAGTGTGAGAGTGTATGCATTTGTGAGTGGACTCAGGAATGGATGGCTGATTGTGACCCTATCCTTGGTTTAGGATGTTTCTAAGTAGACCCCAAACCTTTTACTCTTGCTTTATTATGTTCTACTTACCAGCCCATCATGGAGATGCAGTCTGCAGTTCTACTTGTGGTCACTTTTGGGCTGGACCAGGGTTGACTGTCTATAATTAAAACTAGCCAACCCGCGGCTACCATACACCGCATAATCAGGCCATTTTTTTAATGATTTTTAAGCACAGGGAGAAAATTAACATTTGAAAAATCGGTAATGTAATAAATCAACAAGAAAAGCAACATTGTAACAATGCACGGAACGAAGCAACACATAATCGTCCGTGACTGAAAACTGGCGGACCATTCTCGCGCCTTCTCCTGCCAGACGGACGGATGGGGGTGCACGGCGCGGAGTGTGGAACGGGAGGAGAGAAGAAGGACGTCCATTCAGCTCCGTCCGTCATGCTAGTCTGCTGATTTCTCGTTCAGTATGCACTGCCCGCTCATGTGCCTACCTCCAACTCGTCACTTGAGTCGTTGGCTGCTTTTCTATATATAATCCACCAAGACACCCGACCACAGTAGTAGCGAGGTGGTAGAGGGGTGTGTACAAAGGGTTGGGACGCAACCAGTGGGAGCGTATGAGTCGCACTTAGTGGGAATTCCATGGTTTGCAGCACAAATGGGGTTCAACGGCTTACCCACGCCGGGTAGACACACGCTCAATGTCATGCATAATTATTTATTGAATGCTAAACACTTCTGGAAAGACACGGTTGTCTAAAATGGGTTGGTGTGAGAATACAACAGTAAGTGAATGAAAAGATGGAACTCTGGAGAGAGCAAAATACAACACAATAGTGAACCCGCGGCATAACAAACACCGCGTGGCTCAGACATGCATGTGGACTCTTACCATAGACGAAAGGGAGTAACTGGGTGGTCGGTGAGATTTTGCATCCGGGCAAATGGGCAGGCAGTGTGAATGCCTAGAGAGCGAGGATAGACGCCGGCCGGTGAAAAAGGAGTGTTGGTGGGCAGGAAAACGTCTTCCGTTTTCCTGCAGGAGCATCTAAGAAGACGCATGTTTGTCGCGGATGCGAATAGCTGTATGTAGCGTGTAAAACAGTTTGCTATGGTGCACGCGTCGTGCGTCGTAACCGAAAAATCGGTTTTTAAAGACTGCTTACTTCATTGTGCTTTAACCTCATTTGTAAAGGATTGTTTTAAGGATCCCATGGGATACCCCTCGCAAACCGTTTCACACACTGCATATGGCGATTCACCTCCGCGAGAAACATGCTTCTATGAACAGTCAACGTAGCTCGGAGGTGCATGACATGCACATGACATTAACCTGACCTGCACTGCATGTGGCCTCTACGACAGACGAATATAAATGACGCCATTTTTCCTGTGTTGTCGCGTCCCAGTTGGTGGGCGTGGCCCTGCGAGTTGTCGTCGTATCCAATGGTCTTGGAGTTGGTGGGCGTGGCTCCTTCCTGCGTGCGCCATAGGTGTCTCACTTGTTGGCGGCTTAGTGAATCCATGCCTCTTCCGGTGTGCTTTCCATGGTTGTCTTGCCTTAGTGAATTATATATATGGATTTTAAGGATCCCATGAATGAGAGAACTACCAAATGGATTGATATCAGGTTTTTTTATATAATTTGCTTGAAAATTCCAGTTGATTTTGCGACTTCTCTCATCGCTCTAAGAATCATAGTTTGCTTGCAGTAGCGATATATTTGCGCTATTCCGAGACAGAGGCTGCGGGCCGAGAGGAGGGGGAAGCGTGACGTCAGGTGTAGGGAGCTGGGCAGGGCCCTCCTTGCTGTCTTGTTTCATTTCTATGCGGGCGAAGCCATGGGGGACGGCTAGTTTTAAGTAAAATAACGTGTATGGAATAAACCTTACAGATCACAGTGGCACACTTCAAACCTTTGGCTGATGTCTAAAGATATGAAATGGCAAGTAGTATCTATATATATAATTGACTAAGGCAAGACAACCATGGAATGGCAAGACACCCATGGAAAGCACGCCGGAAGGGGCGTGGATTCACTAAGCCGCCGACAAGTAAGATGCCCATGGCGTACGCAGGAAGGAGCCACACCCACCAACTCTAAGACCATTGGATACCATTGGTCTACAATCCTTTACAACTGAGGTTAAAACACAATGAAGTAAGCAGTCTTTAACTACTGAGTTTTCGGTTACGCCGAATGACCGTGTGCACCATAGCAAACTGTTTTACACGCTACATACAGCAATTCGTATCCGCGACAAACATGCGTCTTCGTCACAGATGATCCTGCAGATCAACTTTTATTCCCCGAGAAATTTCTTCATATTCTTACTCCTACTGGCATGCCTCCACATAAACTCAAAATTAAAAATGGATCCGTCATCATGCTTCTCAGAAACCTCCCGCCTGCAAAAGGTCTTTGTAATGGCACTAGATTGTCTGTTAGCACCATTCACCGTAATGTACTGGAGTGTAAAACTATCACATCTGCAACCTCACAAACTTTCTTTATTCCCCGGATATGCCTGACCCTGTCAGATTCAAATTTGCCTTTTACTTTTACCCGAAGACAATTTCCTGTTTGATTGGCATTTGCAATGACAATTAATAAGGCACAAGGACAAACTTTCAAAAAGATATGCCTGTATCTACCAAAACCAGTCTTCACTCACGGACAATTATATGTTGCTCTCTCCAGAGTTCCATCTTTTCATTCACTTACTGTTGTATTCTCACACCAACCCGTTTTAGACAACCGTGTCTTTCCAGAAGTGTTTAGCATTCAATAAATAATTATGCATGAGATTGAGCGTGTGTCTACCTGGCGCAGAGAGGCGTGGGTAAGCTGTTGAACCCCATTCGGGCTGCAAACCGTGGAATTCCCACTAAGTGCGACTCATACGCTCCCACTGATTACGTTTTGTGTGTTGGTTCGTTCCGTGCATTGTTACAATGTTGCTTTTCTTGCTGATTTATTACATTACCGATTTTTCAAATGTTAATTTTCTCCCTGTGCTTAAAAATCATTAAAAAACTGGCCTGATTATGCGGCGTATGGTACACCGCGGTTTGGCTAGTATATTATATTATTATACTGTATATATAGCAGTTACCATGGAGGAAAGGCAGGCATTTTAGCCAGGATAAAGGTATAATTCTTGCTCAGACAGGAGGCCATAATGGATTGACTGAGCAAAAAGGCATACTGGGAGCAGTACATTCCCTCACATGACAGGAGGCAATGTCCCTCAGGGCTGAATCTGATTTGGACACCATATACGCTGTGATGGAAATGGGGCGTCAGTGAGCCCCAAACCCAAGTATGAACACACAAATACAGTCCCGGGTTCAACAAAAGGGTGTTTATTAAACAAAATACCTCTTCAAAGTAACCAAAGCAGAAATAATCTCTCCTCTAATTCACTTCTCCTCTCTCCACTGCACTGCCCTCCTCCATTTGAGTGCTGCTTTTCATCCTCTCAGCTCCAACTCACCTGAATAAGGGACTGTGGTTCCTTTTAATGAGCACCTGGGTGTGCTTCCGATGTCACCAGGGCTGCAGTACCCTCTTGTGGCACCCACGGATCCCAGTCAGGGCTGTGCTACTGGACTACAATTTCCAGCATTCCATGCTGTTCACGTGAACACGTAAATTACAACACCACTTTGTTTATCTTGTCATCTTAACATTGTTTCACTGTCCACACAAATAATGGAGTTTTTGCTGTCCTGAACCTTGCCTGATGTGTCGTCTCTCCCAAAGCCTCACTGTTGTTGCTTTTATTTCTCATCTCCATGTTCCTGTCTACACCAGCTGTACCGGGAACAACTTTTTTTGTCTTTTAACTGCACTGAGTCGGCAATCTATCTATCTATCTATCTATCTATCTATCTATCTATCTATCTATCTATCTATCTATCTATTATATAGTGCCTTTCCCATCTATCTATTTCTATCTATCTATCTATCTATTTCGATTTTGCAGCTTAGAGTTGTTTTTGCTGCACTTTTATTTTTCACACATCAGAAAATGAAAAAAACACACTGGCATAATGTTAACTAGGCAACTTTTACAAAGCTTAACTAAAGTATCTGTAATTAGCATAGTTTATTTAAACATTATTAAAAAATTAAAAATAAATATTTTATGTTAAGTGAAGAGAGCTCACAACCAGAATGACAGGAGCTGAGCTTTGGTGAGCTCCTGCACAAATGAAGTGATGAACAGAAGCCAACATTTTTTCCCCATAAATCAGTGGCCGTCTAAAACATTAAACAATTTTTATTCTAAACTTCTTCTCAAGTCAGTTTTAGTGGCTTTATCATTATACCATCTAAAATGGACTTAAACATTAAGCAATGTTTTATTCTAAACCTCTTCTCATGTCATTTAAGTGGTTTTATTGTTATACCATCTATACATCATATTGCAGCATACAGTGAGATTAAATAACACTCCCCAGGACCCCTGGTGCAAAAAATACAATGTAGGAAATAATTCTCACTCAAGACCAAAATAAGATTTGGGGAATTGTCCCCGTATAATGTTCGGAGATCTTCAGAAAATAAATTAATGGTGATCAAAACCATAAGCATTGATAATACAAGACAGTTGAAGGTTAGTATTTATCGAAAATGGCGACCAGAAGGAAGCAGTGGTGGAAATGACATCATGACTGTGCAACTGGAAGTGACGTCATCAGGAGGTGAATGGACGTGATTTGAGCGGAAGTGACATCATCTGTTAGGGCCAGAAGTGATGTTGTTAATATGTGCCTGGAAGTGACATCATCCATGTGAATCAGAGGCAGAAATGATGAAATGATAGAGGAGCCATTTTGGAAATCCAGGACTGTCGTTGAGTGAATTTGACTATTGTTTTTCTTTCTTTAATCCTGGCGATAAAAGGAGAGAGGCATTAGTACCCGGGTATCATCCCTTTGTCTCGCGATCTTTCACTCACCTCCATAAACATGGGACAAGTAAAAGATAGGTAAAGAGCTACCTGTGTATATTGTATATTTAAACATTTAAACAAATTAAAAATAAATATTTTATCTTGATTCTGAGTGACTTTGGAATGAAGGGAGCTCACAATCAGAGGCACATGAGCTGAGCTCTAGCAAACTCCTGCACGAATGAAGCTCTGAGCAGAAGCCAACATTTTTTCCCATTAAAAAAACCAGAGCTACCTCAAAAATGGCCTTCAACATTACACTTACATTTTTATTCTAAAACTTCTTCTCAATTCAATATAAGTGATATACCATCTACACACCATATTGCAGCATACAGTGGCACAGAGTACTGTTCTGCAGTAGTACAGTTCAGCATTACAACACAAGACAACTGCAAGACAAGTAAAGAACTATATCTTCTTATATAATACGCTACTGTGGCTGTCTGTTTGCCTGTTCAGGATTTTAAATCACCTGTAGCTCGCAAACCATTTGACCTGTTGACCTGAAATTTGGAACACGTATACTACGTGACGTCTACTATCAATATTTGGGATGACGATTGACCTCCAAGGCTTTTCCTCTTTTTATTTTTATTTTATTTTATTGTAGAATCAACTCTCGACAGCGGCCAGCAGGGTGTTCGTGCAGGGCATGCATATGGGCGCCATTCTCATCCCTACCACCTTCGCCATCACTTCCTCTACCTCTTCATATCTTAAATCATTCTTGAGGCAGATTGAAGACTTAAGTGCCAGCTTAAGTAAAAAATTAAGAAAAACGTACTAAGTAATTGCAACACAAAAACTGACTTAATCAATTTTAACGTGAAACGATGCCGAAGAAAGAAGAGAAGAAGCGGGCCACTAGGGGGGAGAAAAGAAGTGCTGCTTAGGAAGCAGCAAGCACATCAACCTCTGAGCAAACGAATGCTAAATGTACAGAGAAAGAGGATGAAAACTATGAAGGCTCAAGTCAAGTGTATTCACTGCAAGTTATCGTGCAGTGCACCATTACTGGTATTGTATATTTAAACATTATAAAAAAATTTTAAACAAATATTTTATGTTGATTTTGAGGGTCCCAGAGTGAGAAGAGCTGTACAGAGGTACAGGAGCTGAGCTCTGTTGAGCTCCTGCACAAATGACGCACTGAAACGAAGCCAACATTGTTTTCCCCCTAAATCAGAACCGTTCAAAAAATGAACATTAAATCATTTTTATTCTAAACCTCTTCTCAAGTCAAGTCAAGTATCTTTATTGTCATACCATTCCTACATCATATTGCAGCATACAGTGGCATGAAATAACACTCTAAAGGACCGCTGTGCAGCTTATACATAAACACAGGACAAGTGTTAGAATGGTATTAGAACTATAATATACTATAAATAAATAACTAATAGATAAGTAAATAGATTATAATAATTTGAAACAGATAGTAATAAATAAATACATAACAGAAACAACAGTAGTAACAAGTGTAACAAAGCTCATTGTTTTGATGCATTTACTCTTCTGCTGAATTCAAACAGGCCATGTCTTGGCTACCATGTTGTATTTTCCCTGCCTACCTTGCTGTCAAAAACGGATCCCAGGTGAGCTTTTTGTTTTTATTATAATTTTAAACAACACTCAGAAAAGGTTTCTCCAGTGCATCGTTGACACTCTTTGAAGGCGTCTTGGATATATTTTAGAGTTATTAAGAACAATAACTCACTTTACACATGGTCATTAAACGTAAAATCATGGCAGATCAGATACATTTATGATTTTGGGTCTGGAGAACAATTATAGCACCTGAGGACTGTGAGATATAATGTAACATGATGGTAAAAGTAAAGGCTATGTGTACTTGGGGTTCCTATCTGGACAAAATATTTGTCATTTATTTGTTTTATTTTTCAAAAAAAGATAAAGCACAGCGAACAAGAGGCCAAGGGCTGGAAACTGCAGATTTTCAGTAAACAGCAGCTGAGTGCCATGCTTTGCCAGTACAAGTTAATGTGCTTCTTGCTGCTGGCACATTTCAAATAATTCTTTGCAAATTTATTCTGGCAGGATAGTGAAGAATTTGCTTATGTGCAATAGGGCTGTCATTATTCAATTATATAAATCATCTATAATTTAGCCTTATTCAGACTTCAAAAAATATTAAAAAAAGAAAAGCGGACATTAAAGTACATTATGTGACAGAGAGGTAGTGGAGAACTAGAAGTGAGCTTATTTGAAATTATGAAAAGCCTTTTTTGTTTATTATTTCATCTTAGATGCTCTTTAATCTTTATTCTTTGGTGTACTGATAGATAGGATCGCACACTGTGAAAGCATAATAAAAATAATCTAACCATTTCAAAAGCATCAAGTCAAAAAATAAATTAAGCCAAGGAACAAAAGCATTCTGAAAATCAAAACTGGAAAAATGAATATTTGCTCAACAGTCACGGCATGGATGATGTGTAAAGATTCGGATTGAGATCTGGTTTTTCTTCAGAAAGCAGAATTTGGTTTGTTTTACTCAATAATGCCAAACAACCGATGGATTATCAGCATAAAACACAGTGTCTGATTTCACATGAGGAAGCCTTTACAAAGGGAGCCCTCGCGTCATTCTGAAAAAGTAAAGTGCTCCATAACCGCTCTAATGATAAAGCAAAGATAGTGAGACGTTTTGGGGCCACATGTCTGAAAAAAAGAGAAATAAAACTCAGGTTAAAGTGTTACGTAGTGTCTTTTCAGTCTGGATACAACTGCCAAAGATGGTGGGTCTTCTAGGTAAGACTGTTTCAGGCAGGTGGATGGACATTGGAAGTGGTGGAAAAGCCATCCACCTTCCCTGTCTGTAGAGGGACAAAAAGAGGAGATGTTATCATAGTGTGCCAAACCCTGGAATTACTGTCACCAGGGCCCTTAAACTGTCCCCTATGTACAATCGCGTGACACCATTCATCTGCAGACATGTTCAAAAGCAAATGATCAACAGCAAAATCATAGCATACACAAAAAAAATGTCGAGATCACATTGACATTTATGCTTTTTCCTTTGGTCTAATTTTGTGGACTGTTTTTAGATTGGGACACCTGATATGCTGTTTTTCATGGCCACTTCCATATTGTTAAAGTCAATCAGTCAGTCAGTCATTGTCCAATCCACTATATCCTAACACAGGGTCACGAGGTTCTGCTGGAGCCAATCCAAGCCAGCACAGGGCACAAGGCAGGAACAAATCCCAGGCAGGGGGGCAGCCCACTGCAGGGCTCACACACACACCAAGCACGCACTAGGAACAATTTAGGATCGCCAATGCGCCTAACCTGCATGTGTTTGGACTGTGGGAGGAAACTGGATCACCCGGAGGAAACCCACACAGACACGGGGAGAACATGCAAACTCCAAGCACGGAGGACACGGGAACCAAACCCAGGTCTCCTTACTGCTAGGCAGCAATGCTACCACTGCACCACCGTGCTGCCCCTAGAGCAAAAGTACCTCTTAATTATCACATAACTATGACCTGCTTCTGTTGTAAAACCAGAAAGGAAGTGTCTTACCATAGACATTCACACATAGATGCCACATTCGCCTCAGTCAGACACATCAACAGCACTTATAACTAGGGATGGGTACCGGTGTCCGGTGCCATTGTGGAACCGGTGCTGACATGAACGGTAGTAACCAGACCGAAAAGCAGCGCACAATTCGGTGCTTCATTTCGGTGCTTTTTTCCCTGAGAAATCTAGTAGGCGGGCCCAGGTATGTACGGGTTTTTTTTTAGAGCAGAGCTAAAATGCCGAAGCGCAGTCGAGTGTGGCTGTACTTCACAGCAAAAGATATAAACTCAGCAGCCTGCAACAAATGCTTAAAGGTAATAATGTGCAAAGGAGGTAACACCTCAAATCTAATGAAACACATGGCGTCGCATGGCGTTTTTTTAAAAGCCGAAAAATGCACCGCATTTGATAACTTGCAGCAAGACATCACACCGAGCACATCTACTGCGGGTGTGGTGCCTGTTCTCGGAGTTAGCAACATCCAAGAACCCGAAGAGGAGAGTCCGGCCCCTAGCCCTGCCAGTGTAGCAGAAATGATAACTGATGATGATGATGGCAGCAGCACCCGTTCTTCTCTGGGTGAGTAGCTTAATGTTGTTCGTGCAATTTACGTTGAGTAGGCTAACCACGTTATTACATTAATGCATGTAAGGTGAACTAGCAAACACCGTCGTAGTTACATGCGGCTGTCTTCTTGTTTGATGGCAGATACTCCCTTCACCCTGGCCAAAAAGGCTAAAATGACGAAAGAAAAAGTGGACGAAATTCATAGGGCAGTGACAAAATTTATAGTCAAAGATCTCCATCCATTTTCAACGGTGGAGTCACCATCATTCAGGTGAAAAATGTTGTATTACTCTTACATAAAAAAATAGACTGTATAATACTGTAAAGGTTAATATGTTCATAGCTGCTTAGCTTTGTAAGTCTTCTCTAAATATTATACTGTAAGTAAACTATATTTGAATAAAAGGTGAGCTATATGTTTTTATTTTTTATCTGGAAGAAAAAAATTAATGAAAATTCAAATGTATTTTCTGTTTATTCTGGGAACTGGTTTATATGTTTTATTTATGTGTCCCAGCGTCATCAACGCCTTCTGAAAGAGTTTTCTCTTGTGCTGGGCATGCCATCAGCCAAGAGCGATGCCGTATAGCTCCAGAAAAGGCTAATATGATTATCTTCTTGCAAAAAAACTGGTAAACATCACAGGTTTCATGACAAAGGTTGTGTTTTCAATTGTTTAAGCACTGGTTCCAACCAAAGAAGTTATGTTTTATTGACAGAAAGGGCTAGGTTTGTTATAATTTTGTTTAAAAAAAATTACTGGGAAAAACAAAAACACAAGAGGTTTTTGGACGAAGTTTGTGTTCTTTATTTTTTTAAGCACCGGTTCGAGCACCGTTTAAGCACCGGCACCGTTTCAAAAGTACCGTTTTGGCACCGGTATCGGATAAAACCTAAACGATACCCATCCCTACTTATAACATTTTATTAGAAACGTGTTATGGCCACACATGGGGCATCCTACAGACCCAACTCCTTGACACAAATTTAAAGACACAGTTCCAGAGGTAAATCAATTAATTTATTTTGACAAATATCTTACACACTCCACAACTCCAACAATACAGTTCTTTTCTTCTCCATTCCTCCGACTACCCTCCCGACTCTTGAGTCGCCTGGATGAAGTGTAGCAGCTTCCTTTTTACCGGACCTGGGAGTATTTCTAGTTCCATCATATTGCATCCAGGAAGCACATCCAGGTCAGGCAAAACCTCCCTGTGACAAGAGAGCCTGACTCCAGCAGCTCTCCCTAGCCTGAGAACCAATAGAGCTGCCCAGCAAATCTATAACTCCCAAGAAGCTCTGAGGGTGTCCAAACTGGAAGCATGTCAGAGGGTTGCTGGAACGCATAACTCTTGGAAACAGTCTCCCCCTATCCATCCATGATTGGAGAAGGTAAAACTAACTAACGTGGTTGGGATGCATGTCCAACCACATCTTTCGAGGTAAGGAACCATCCATCCCGGCTGGGATGGGAGCCAAACCGTTTCGTCTAATACAGTGTGAATGAAACATTGATTTTTTTTCTGCGACTTTAACAGAACGGCTCAGTACTGCACAGTCCATGCATTCAAAGCGAGGAGAAACCTGAAGACAAGGCAAGAAGGGATCAGAATTCATAAGTAAGTGCTCTTTTATGTACTTTGTATTTTTTAAATTTTCTACCACCAGTATTCTCCACTTAGCTACCTAATGTGACCTGTCAGACTAAAATGCAGGTGATAAACAGCAATGTATTTATATTTTAATTTGTGAAAATCTACGACACAATACTCATGAATGATTCATTGTTGCTGTTATGGTGGACAGATAGGGGCCTTACTCAGCCAAGATGCCTATGAACCGAAAGCACCAGAGGAGAGAAGAGAAGAGACACAGAACAGTACCTCCCTCGGACCACTAGACAGCAGTCCCCCTAGGTAGCAGTGGTGCCCTGGATTCCCACAGGACAACATGGGATTTGGTTCGCAATAGAAATAAAATCCTGCAGTACTTCTTTATATTCCTTGCTTTGTACCCCAATAAATGCAAGTCTTCACCAATATACTAATAACCCAATTTTGCTTTACTCAGAAAATTGAACCAATGTCGGAAGTATTTTAAGATAAAGAAGCGTTTATCTGTGGCACCTCTGCATGAGAACCACCTTTTTCCACCCTCTCAAATGTATGCAGTTTTTAATGTCTTGAAAATATTTCAGGATTAAATCACTTAGAGATCTGTACATAGACAATGACTTTGCATCCTATGAATAATTACATTCCAAATATAACTTTCCAGCAACACGTTTCTTTCACTACCTTCAAATTAAAAATTTGTTAAACAGAACCTGCCAAATTTTCCTCACCTCCCACATACCTCTATGCCGGAAAAAATATTGATCAGTCTTGAGGACTCACACAGCATTTTTGTAATATATAAGCATTTTACAGTCCCTCCCCTTAAAAGATCCAAGAGGACAGTGGAGAAAAGGATATCTCACTCAACATCTCAGAAAAGGAGTGGAAGACAGCAGTGCACAGAATTCACTTGAGCTCCATATGTGCAAAGTATACAATTATTAAACTCAAAATCTTTTATCGAGCACATCTGTCTCACTTAAAACTATCCAAAATGTTTCCAGGCCAAGATTCAACCTGCAAACGTTTCAATCAAGCTCCAGCCTCACTGGGCCAAATGTTTTAGACCTGCACCAAATTAACATCATTCTGGACCAAATTTTTTAAATGCTTTTAAGACAGCCTTGGTGTCCCAAGCCCTCCTAATCCAATAACAGCTGTGTTTGGTGGGCTCCCAGAAGGACAAACAAACTGTGATTGCCTTCACTACACTATTGGCACGCAGACTTATCTTGCTCAACTGGAAGAATCCTAACTCTCCTATTCTAAGTCAGTGATGTTATATACTAATTGAAATTGGAAAAAAATCAAATTTGCACTCAGAGAATCTGTACAAAACTTCTCAAACCCTGGCAGGATCTAATCAATAAAATTTTAGAATAAGCATTTAAATTGATGAAGCAGGTTCTCTCCCCTGTTTTACTCCATTTATCTTTATTCATTTATCTATCCATCCATCCATTATCCAACCCGCTATATCCTAACTGCAGGGTCACAGGGGGTCTGCTGGAGCCAATCCCGGCCAACACAGGGCGCATTTATTAATTTATTAATTGATCTATTTACTTATTTTTATTAGCTTAAAGTTTTACTCTGCTGGCCTAGCTCTCTTTCTCGGGGGTGGGGGGTTGATATGTTTTGAACCTATTTTTGTAAAACTTGATTTATTTATCTGGAATGTTATTTGATTTTAATAAAATCAACAAAATCAAAAGAAAAAAAAAACATTAGATTTGGACTTTGGGACAGCTCTGTTGGGTTCCATGGGTGCTGCCAGGGGGAGCCGCACAGTCACCACATCTAAGAGTACTGGCAGTGCATCATAATAGGAGCCATCCACCTTTACTCAGGGAGCCAGAGTCGGGTGGAAGAGGACGAAGCTTGTCTGGAGGAGTGTAGTCAGAGAGAGAAAGAAAGAAAGAAAGAAAGAAAGAAAGAAAGAAAGAAAGAAAGAAAGAAAGAAAGAAAGAAAGAAAGAAAGAAAGAAAAAGAAGAAAAAGTGTGTTTTTGTGTGTATTGTGCTTGGTACTATGCTGTGCAGGTAGGAAACAGGGGAAAGTGTTTTCCCAGGAGGAAAACATTAAAGAGTGTGTGATGAACTTGTGTCCTGAATCTGCTTATGTCAAGTTTGGGTGGCTGGAGTTCCCTCTGCTGGCCACACTGTGAAGAATTAAAGAATAATATTTTAGATTTTAATAGTTAACTCTTGATACAGTTGTGTTCTGTACTGCAGATCATATATTCTTACGCATTATCTAAATTACATTCACATTTATTTGCTTAGCAGGTGCTTTTATTCAAAGTGACTTACAGTATTAGTATGACAGACTTTGTGTTACAAGACAAGGGGACATAACTGATCATCACAAGTGAAGTGATCAGAACAGAGTGCAAACGAGTTACAATTCCTAGAGAATAAAAACCTCTCAGCTAATATCAGTTGGACAGAAATTCACCAAACAAGAGAATAATTCTTAAACACACTGAGGGAGTGAGAAGTTAGAATGGAGGAATTATCTATCTATCTATTATATGTACTCTCACTGTTCAGTTCATGGTCAGACTTTATCCAAGCAACTTTACGCACACATTAAATGACAGTGTTGGTTTATTTATTTGTACATCTGTTCATTTATTTATTACAAATCTGCATTAGCATGTCATGTTGTAAGTTTATTCGATGTCAGTAACACTTACTTACTCTAACACAGCTCCTGTAACAAGCCTTCCCATGTTTCTTCATTTTGCTTTATATGCAATCCTATCAAGTAGAAAGCAGTAATACACAACCTGATCAATGGCGGTGCTAATGAAATTACACAGGTTTCTCTAATAACCAATCAGCATTTCTACGTGGCTGATTAAGGATACGCTCGGAAAAGTGGCCATTAGTGCACTGACAGGATGGCTGTAGAAAAAGGGCTTTGCAGGCCGATGTAATTAATAAATCAAAAATCAATCATTTCAAGTGGTAAAAGCAATTAGCGACACTAGTAATGCCTTGGCTGTATTTCTGAATTAGTTTAATAGCATCTTGATTAAAAGGTATCAACTATCAAAAACGTGAAAATTCTTGAACAACTAGTTTTTATTGACACTTTGCTTTCATGTCCAAATCTGCGAGATTAGACATAATCACCAAGCTGTGCATTATTTCATTATCTTATACATAAATGTTGTCTTTGTTGCTGTCATTAGTTAACAAGAATTGATTTGTTCTCTTCTTAGCTTCTCCAGTTCTATTTAGTCTTCTTGTTACAGTTGCTCCCCTAATTGCTTTAAAATAGTTTTAGATGTCAATTAGCAACAAGCAAGCAAGTAAGAAAAAAATGAATCCTACTGAAAAGCCGCTGATTTAATAACATTAATGACTGCATGTTATACTATACTAATAGCTGCTTAAATATATCGTTAAACATAACCGCTGTTGGAAAGCAGGACAAGTTTTCAATAATAAGGTTACATCTATTTTAACCAGTAGGTGAACTGAGCAGTCATAAACACACAAGGGTCTGTCATCTAGGAAATCAAAAAACTGTGAGCAAATCTAGAATGATCAGAAATGGTTGTCACAAATGGTAAGAATGAAAACCAAACTAGAAAAAAATCACTTAAAGGCATATTGTGCTATAGATTTATTCTTTCTCCACAAACTTGGATAACTGGAGCTGCCAATCACCATCTTAAATAGGAAATAGTGTGTAATATCATCAAAATGATGACTTCCAGTCATGGGGTACCAAAGGCCACTGCTACCATTAACCTAATGGCCACAACCATGAAAATAAGGACCTGAAAACAGTGAATACTGCATGAAAGTGGAAAAATTGTGTTGATGAGAAATTAAATTTGAAGTGTAGTTGCTTGTAGGATGTAAAAACATCTATGTACAAGTCTATAAATGTTTTAATCCCAGGCATTTTCCAAGTATTAAATACTGTGTATGTTTGAGACGGTAGAAAAGAGTGGTTGTCATGTAGAGGTGCAACAGATAAAAGCTTATCTGTCTTAAAGTGCTTCCAACATTGGTTTCATGTTCTGAGTGAATGAAGGGCAAATGGATTATTCGTGTATTGACGATAATTTGTATTTACTGGAGCACACAGTAGGGAATATAAAAAGTACTGCAAGATTTTAATTCTATTGTAGACTAGGCTTGTATATGATCATCAATTTGTGTTGATGTCCAGGGGCCTCATGCATAACGCTGTTTGTAGAATTCTTACTAAAACATGACCTACAGACAAAGACGCAAATGTGCGTACGCACAAATAAATCCAGATGCGAACATACACAAATCTGTGCATACGCCATCTTCCACGTTCTTCCACTTCATAAATCCCAGTCAGTGTGAAAAGTTATGCACGTGCACGTGCCTGCTGCCCCAACCCAACTCCTCCAAGAATTATGTCTCTTTGAATATTCAAATCAATATAAATAGCCCCTGATGTTTTGCATTCTACGAAAAGACAATGGCAAAAGCACGGGGGAAAAAGAAGAATTTCAGCGAATACCAAGTATAGGCAAGGAAAAACATACTATTTGTTGGTGTAAGCAGTGATATAAACCACAAAAGGAAGTTGATCGAGTGACAGAATGGCGGAGAAACTCGAAAGTTCTAGTTTACAAAGTCGCACAGTGCCCAAAATAAATAAGAAGTGGTCAGATATCAAAGTCGCCATGAAAAGGTGTAGCCCACTGTCTGAGTGTCATATGAAAGCTTATTAGGGTACGGAGAAAAGAAAAACAAAATAGGGACATAGTGGAAAAAATGTCCAAATGTCAACTTTAATCTGAAAATCTCCACTTTAATTATGTAGTTTATTTTGTTATTAAAGTAGAAAGTCATAAACTTCATCTTAAAATCGTTTAATTTACTAGCTTCTCAAATCCCATCGTAACTAAAGTAGCATGTTAAATGCTTCATATTCTATTTATTCTTCTATGTAGTCTATGTGTGTGAATCACTACGCATTTCTTAAACAGACTTTCTCTTCCGCCAACACGACACAGAATCCATTACATTTGTGATTTTACAGCTTTCTAAACAATTTAAATACTAAGATGTATATTTGATATCATTTTCATAATGATATGAATTAAAGCATGTATTAACACTATAATTACCATCGCCTACGAAAAAACTTGTAGATCCGTCCCACCTTAAAATGCTTCGCACCTCTCCGTCAGTGTCTTTTGTCCTTTAAATGTGTTGATAGGCAGCAAACAGCAAGCAGCCTGCTATCACATCCCCCACCCCACACAGTTGTCTCAGCTCAAGTCTGTTTACTTGCGTGTCATTTGCTTAGAGTTGTATAGAGTGAGAAGTCAAGCAAAATGACACCTTTTATAAATGCTATATCGTTATTTGGAACACTTGCATTTCATGTGTGTTCCATGTCTACAACAGTCTATGTACAGTAAACAAATCGTTAAAACAGAAACGTTTTTCATGTTTTACTAATAATTGACAAAATGTAAACATGAAGTGTATAATGTGTGAAGCCTGAATTCCAAATATCAAAGAAACACTTTCACAAAAGGTACAAATATAACAGAACAACTGCGCTTTCATTCAAAAATATAACTGCAGAAAAAGAAGCCACGTTAGGGTGCGACATTGACACGCATTTGCTACGACTGCTTTGGTGGTGCAACGGTATCAACTGTTGACTGGCAATCAAAGCTTTACGGGTTTGATCCCAGACGAGTCCATTTTGAGAAGTGAGCTGCTCGTATTCTTACTATTTTAGAATAAAAACATACATTTGATCCCAGTCTGTAACAGCCGGTGTAATTTATGATACTTGTAAAGGTTATCTTTGTTTTTTTTATTCAGTTTTATTCTCTCAGCCGCCTTCATGATCCCAACTCCTCGCCCACCCCCCCGCATTTGACACTGCTGTTTTCACATAGACGTGCTATAACAGAGGTAAACTCAGATCATGACAACAGTTCTACATCGGATCATAAATGCACTTTTGTCATTGCTGTACTTTGTATATGTACATGGGAAGCTCTGCACTCTACTTGTAACTGTAGGAAGTAAGTAAATAAATAAAGGTAAATAGGTACTGTAAATAACATTCGATCTGGCTTTATCTTCGTAGTACATGTTTAATTATTCCATTCATCTAAACTTCCAGTGTCGCGCCAGCCCCAGCAAGAATACAGCGCGAGGCTGTATACATACATACATACATATCTACATATATACACACACACATACACATATCTATCTATCTATATATATATATATATATATCTATATATCTATCTATATCTCTATCTATATGTATATATCTTTCTATCTATCTATCTATCTATATATCTATTTATCTATATATGTATATCTATATCTATATATATGTATATAGCAGAACAACAGCAGAAGGCCCCACCGGGTACCACTCATCTCCACTACAAATAGTAAAAAGAGGCTACAATTTGCACGAGCTCACCAAAATTGGACAGTTGAAGACTGGAAAAATGTTGCCTGGTCTGATGAGTCTCAATTTCTGTTGAGACATTCAAATGGTAGAGTCAGAATTTGGCGTAAACAGAATGAGAACATGGATCCATCATGCCTTGTTACCATTGTGCAGGCTGGTGGTGGTGGTGTAATGGTGTGGGGGATGTTTTCTTGGCACACTTTAGGCCCCTTAGTGCCAATTGGGCATCGTTTAAATGCCATGGGCTACCTGAGAATTGTTTCTGACCATGGCCATCCCTTCATGACCACCATGTACCCATCCTCTGATGGCTACTTCTAGCAGGATAATGTACCATGTCACAAAGCTCGAATCATTTCAAATTGGTTTCTTGAACATGACAATGAGTTCACTGTACTAAAATGGCCCCCACAGTCACCAGATCTCAACCCAATAGAGCATCTTTGGGATGTGGTGGAACGGGAGCTTCGTGCCCTGGATGTGCATCCCACAAATCTCCATCAACTGCAAGATGCTATCCTATCAATATGGGCCAACATTTCTAAAGAATGCTTTCAGCACCTTGTTGAATCAATGCCACGTAGAATTAAGGCAGTTCTGAAGGAGAAAGGGGGTCAAACACCGTATTAGTATGGTGTTCCTTATAATCCTTTAGGTGAGTGTATATTGAATATACTGAAATAGTTTTACTGTCAAATAATGCAAACAGTACACGACACTTGTTTCGCCCTAATTCTGGGCTCATCAGGCAGTACACACTCACTGCACCCCATCTCGGGAATCGAACCTCGGACGTCAGCAATGGAGTGGAAGCCTCTCGTGTTGCACCATTGCGTGTGTTTCGTTTATTTGACAGTATGTAGATCGGGGGTTATATATATATATATATATATATATATATATATATATATATATATATATATATATATATATATATATATATATATATATATATATTCTATAGCCACAATAAATGCCTGTATTTTATAGACAAACTAGGGATGAACAATACACACATAAAAAACATCAATAATAACTCATAAACGTGCAATATCATTTAGGAAATTTTACTCACCAAAAATTTGGATTTTTGTAAACAAATTCCATCGTCCTCTCTTTCCTCAAAAACAGTTCAATTACTCTGTCGTACGGAATATCCGAGCGCTTCAGTTCCATCAAAACCTCATTTTCTATCACCATCGAAGCTAATTGTGAAAGGCGAACCCGCCCTATGGTATTCCTGGCATAAGTTTGAATTTGTGTTAGGGCTGAAAATGTCTGCTCGACAGAAGCAGTGTACACAGGAATACTCACCACCAAATATACCAATGTGAACAGCCGCCCCATGCTCTCATTCAGATTTTTCTAATGAAGGAAGTCAAGGAGATCAGTGGGAGATTTTCCTGCAAAACCATCCATAGTATACATTACAGTCAGTTCCGTTTTTAGCCGAGACAGATCAAAAAGCGCTCCGTGGCTGTTGTGTTAAAGTGTAGAAGGCTGAGTGCATGAAATTTTTCTTGTATTCCCGAAGGTTTTGGGGCTCAAGGAGCGTGACAAACATCAGGTTTTCATGGTTTTGAAATCTGGTCTGTGTCTGGCAAATAATATTGTCCAGAATCCTGCCATGGAGTTGGCCGTAGTGCACGCGACGATCTTTCCCTCGGAGCGTGTGTGGTGCGTTGAATGGTGTCATAGACTTTCTCATATCGGCTTCTATCCAATCAATGGGTCTGAATACGGTGACGTTGCCGTGTGCCTGCTAAAGGGCCCTACTGACACCAACTCAAAATCTGATTGGTTGAAGCAATAGGTTAATCGACATTTATTCTGTGTTAGAGTGCCTCCACAACAGATTCTGAAAGCCTCTCTGCCTGGCAACAAATGACCGCTGAAATGTGATTGGTTAAATATTTTAATACGAAACTCCGCCTCCCACGGCTATCGAGCTGCATTCTATTACAGTATATATGGACAAAAGCATGTTCCAGTTATGACCATTACACGTAGAATTTCAAAATGAAACCTACCCAACTTTTGTAAGTAAGCTGTAAGGAATAAGCCTTGCAAATTTCAGCCTTCTACCTACAAGGGAAGTTGGAGAATTAGTGATGAGTCAGTGAGTGAGTCAGTGAGTCAGTGAGGACTTTGCCTTTTATTAGTATAGATTAACAATATACATTATTAAAATTAAGTTAAAAATATATCTGTATAATGTAATATACATACTTTACTGCATTTCATCATAAAATGATATCAATAGTTCCAAGAAGATAGCGCTTGGAAATCTAAATCGACTTAGAAGCCAGTTGTCATCATTTTTAAATACATGCTTTATAAAGTGGCTCAGGTTGTGCAATATTTTAACTGTAATGTACGTTTACAGTGAGGTGATTATACTTATACTTCTACCAGGCAACATTTGTGTTTTCAATTTATTTCTTGGTGGATGCAAAAACTCTTCTTAGTGCTAATTAGCTTTATTTTCAGGTGGGCTCTAACGTTAGTATTTGATATTCTGGTTCTGACTTTTTTTCTTTTATTTTTGACTTTGACTTTGCATACTTTTCGCCTAATGAGCAACAGCTTCTTATTTTGCCAAAGAGAGAATGCCTGGCAAACAATAGCGGACCGATTGAATGCGTAAGTAGTCCAAATAACCAGTGCTTTTTTCTGTTCCTGTTGCTCAAGAATATTTTGCAGGCTGGTAAGTGACTTGTTTGCTGAGAACATAGGTGACATGTTTGCTGGTTAATTTTGACCTTTGCTACTGTTTTGATTATTGTGCAGCACTGTGCAGGCAACAGTCACGTCGCATGCTCTGTCTGGGAAGACCCTCAGGTGGTGCAGGCACTGAAATCGGGATTTCAGGAGGCCAAGGTCATTTCAATTCGAGCCCTGGTTTTGGCATGGGCATGGTTGTAAGCTTGCTGTGCTGGGGTTTGGGGGTCTGTAAGGGGAGTCATCAGAAATGTCTCACAGGCATAACCTTTGTCCCCAGCAGCACACCAGAGAACTCACCTGTGAATACAAAACATAATTCTTACAAGTACTGTACTCTTGCTGTTCAAGGTGCTTAAAAAATGGGGTGGTTTACCTAGAGAGAGTCTCTGGTAAATTCTACTGGCCCGAAAGATTCTGGAGTCGTGGACTGAGCCAGGCCACTTTGCCTCTAAATTTGTGATAAGGCAGTCAGCATCACAGATCATCTGTAACAATATATAGCCTATTAAGGTAATTTAATGCACAGAATAATTATGTAGCTGACAGTAACCATTACTTATTCTTACCTGAACATTGACACTGTGGAAGGATTTCCTGTTCACATAATCTCCCTCATGTGCCCCTGAGGGCGTTGGATACGAATATGGGTGCAATCCACTGTACCAATTACATTAGGAAAAGCTATAACACAAAACAATGACTGTCATACTGTGACTGTGCTAATGTAACATTTTGTAGTAATCTGTTATTATTCATGTTACCTGCAATCTTGTAGAACTCCTCCTTGATGTGGATGAATCTTCTGTGGCCAGGGAAGGTGATAAATATGTGCACAAGAGATTTCAATGCCAGACTTACTTTTCTTATTGTGCGGCAAATAGTGGCTTTATTGAGGTTTTCTGCATCACCGACAGAATACAGAAACATGCCACTTGCAAAGAATCGCAGTGCTATGCAGACCATCTGTGGGACAGTGAGAGCATGGCTCCGCGGTCCTGTGCATTTTTTGCATTCTAATCATCTCCTGGTCTTTTCTCACTCACAACTCTACAAGTCATAACAAATCTAAAGAAACAGATTATCCTTCAAAGGAAGGGCAGAACAGTTGGTCTGAGGCAAAAAGAGGATTGAATGACAAAACTAAAATGCTCTCTCAACATCCTGGAAAATCAATATCAGGAAACAAAGCAAAGTTTCTTACACATCTAGTTTGAAGTTGCCCCTAAGTCAGTTGTCTTCAACTCTAGTCCTGGAGAGCTACTGCGGCTGCATGTTTTCATTCTAACTAATTTCTTAATTAGTGACCAGTTTTTGCTACTAATTAACTATTTCCCTTTATTTTAATTGACTTTTCTTGAGACTCTGACCACTGAACTGATTCTTTTTTCCTTAAATGGCACCTAAACATAAATTTGATGTGAAGTGAGCCAACAGATGACCAACTAAGTTGGGGCCTCAAACCTTCATTCAGTTTCTTATCTTGAAGCCAATTCTCGTTGCTAATTAAACCTGTTATTTAAATCTATGGTGCTCATTCTGACATTGCAGACATTTCCAAAATTGTTGATTTTCTTTTTTAAGAGCGCAGTCAAAATGTTTTGTGGACCTGAGCACATCAACATTACTGAGGCCTTCACCTTTCTTGATTTTCAGTTATTGTGTGATGGAGGCAGGTTGTTGTTTATGTGCTGGTTGATTTTGTGTCTTAATATTGTTTGGTTGCTGTTTTATCTTGGTAGAGTAATATATATATATTGCTCTACTTTCCCCTATTGTATTATTAATATGTAGCCTTAGAATGCCTAATCTCACAGACTTACCACTGTATATAACTTATCCCCACCTTCCATTCTATATCTATAACCTCAGGCAATTAGATGTAGTAAAAAGACAAGCAGGAGTTAAGTTACACATAAAATAATGTATTACTGATAATATTCATAAATAATAACAAAATGCAAAGTACATTTGAATATTGGCAACCATACAACCTGATAAAATGGTGATGTGTAATTCAGGTGGCACACAGACTTGTAGTTACTTCAAATGTCTCTAGTTAAGGCATCGTTGGTGCTCAGCTTTCAGCCACATTTCGGTTCAATATGGCTGCTGAGCTGAGCTCTTCATTGTGTTGTCTTCAGTTCATGGTGTGATGGTCTTCTTTGGTTGTTAGCAAGAGAAATATACTTCTGCATCATTACAGGTCAGCAAGAGAGATGCTTCTTCATCATATGTTGGTTAGAGAGAGAATGTGAGGATAAGCACGTACATTTATAAATGTTCTCTTCAATTCCTAGAACCAATAGGACATCATGGTACTTTAAGGCCTCTGAGACAAGCCAATTCCAAACAGCCATATCTCAGACCAATGGATAAAATAGAACATTTTAACACCTGACCACCCAAAACCATATGTTAAACATCCTGGCTTCCTTGCAGGGGGTTGAAAGACTTTAGCAGAGAAATACTCATCAAACTGGTTTAAGACACATCCGCCCAAATCCTGTTGTAAAATTAGTCGTAAACGGGTTTGCAAACACAACTACCTCTCACCAAAGTAACACTAAATTACATTGCTTTGCCTAGATTACAAATAAAGACATACAAAACATTTATCAAGTTATATGCAAAATCTCACATCACAACAGTTGCTAGTTAAGTAAAAAATAAATAATTAAGGGGCCTGAGTCTTAAGTTGTGCATCAATTAAAATTAAGGCAAAGAGTTAACTAGCAGCAAAATCTGGTCACTAATTAAGAAAAGGGCTAGAATGAAAACCTGCAGCCACAGTAACTGTCCAGCACTGGAGTTGGATACCCCTGCCCTAAGTGAATCTTAAGAGAAATTAATTTTGATAATAAGAATATCCTAATACATAAATGTCAGGAGCTATTTGCCAACATATAGGCAGGACATGATAACCAAATATGTCACCTGACCACCATGTCACATTATGATCAACAGGCATCACGATAATAAACAGTATGGAGAAAATTAGAACACATAATGGTGCCGTAAGAATAGCGATAAAAATAATATGTACTATAGGTGTTCTGAAAACAAAGTACTCGTGTACAGAGTCCAGAACTGACAACAGTAGGTTCCGATACCATGATTTCAACACATTAAGAATGGGAAAGAGTTCAAGATACCCAGTGCAATTGGTAGCAGCTCGTAAGCTCTAGCCAGGACAGTTGGCACTATGTTGCCCCCATGAGGGTTAGGTTAAAGAAGACTGGCTAGAGGCCAGTAGCATCCAACCTGACTTCTTAAACAGCACCTCAGAAACTGGTATTCATGTAAGGTTATGAGGATATTAGGTTAATTAGGGGGAACTCACTATACTAAAAAGGACCCCCTGCCCTGATTACTGAGTTGACTTGTGTAGTAATTACTGCATTTTTTACATATATTTTGAGTTATTTTATGGTTTTTGACTGTGAAGATTCAGTTTTGAAGATTTTCTTATCGTTTTGATTTATTTTAAGGAAGTTTTATTTCTATTTCCCATCCCGTTCTTTGTTTACATGATGCAATAGAAGCCATCTCGTGACCATGATAATGTCACATGACATGTAGGTATAAATATGGCAGCAGCTCCAACATGCATTATCTCTTAGTTGGATGAAGTGTTTAATTCTCCTTCTAGTAATAGTTAACTTTTACATAAGTAGACCCTCGTGTCAGTTTCTGTTTCAGCTTTTGAGCTAATTTTATCCTTTCACTTATATCTTGCCAGTTGACTTAAAAGCTACCTGGAGTTTTGAGAAGAGTTTGAGGTGAAGGCTCCCTAGAAGGAGATAAAGGTCTCGGTTCATGAAAGAATGAAAAGTTTGAGGAAAGAAGCAGAGAATTTTGATTTGGTTTTAAGTGCTAAGAAAATGGAGTTGCTACCATTCTCAACAGACAAGGAATTAAACCATGAAGACAATGTTCAGAGGCATAACATACTGTATCCTGCATGACCCTGAGCCAGTTACTGAATAATTTCTTTGGCTACTCTAATACATTTAATTAAAAAAGAGGTGTTTTCACATAGTTTATGAAAGTATCTCCTTCCACACAAAAATGACACATGATGTAGACCTTCACCTTCACTGGGCATGCGTGTATCTCTGAAGGGACGGTACCACTACTAACCATGGGATTTTTTGAAAACCTGTAGAGACCGGTAAATGATTTGCCTTTTTCAAAAGTGTACAGTATACATACTGCACAAAACCCATTTTAGGCAGAGACAAGTAAGCAACACAACAAGCACCATGTAAAGCAACTCTTCTATACTGGAATGTGGTTTTCTCCCAAGAAGGGTCACCAATCAGAGAAAGAGACATTGCAATGAGCAGGGTCCAATCAGGGAAGGGCCTACATAATAAGCATAAACAAACTGGAGAATGATTGGAGCCTGCATTTTCAAAAGTCTACGTTTTCACCTATCCACATTGTAACACTGACTCTGCGTTTTCAGAATTATACAGCTCTGATGAGCGTTTTCAACAGTCTCAGTTTTCAGGGGTTAAAAATGCCAGGATACTGTGGAAAAAAGGTGACAATGGAGATTAATGTCTGCATTTTGATAAAAACATAGTAGGGTGGATGTAGCTTTTGTTGCATTTTAAAATGTTCTGCATATTCCGTTTTGCAGAATATCCTATCCTTTCGGTCTGATCTGAGGTATTGGAAATGGGTATGGTCAAGAAAAGGTTAAACTGTAAAGAAGGACCATTAAACTTTGTGCTGATTGAACATTTGGAGTAACTATTTAGAAACTTTATCCTTAACGGGCTGATTCAAATCTGTAATGATCTTATTGATCCTCTACATTATAAATTTCATTTCAATAGTTTTGCAAGTGATAGTTATCTTGAATGCAGAATAAAAATAGTGTGATACCGAAACCATTTGTACGTTAAGTGTGGTAGAGTCGTGCAATAGCTCAAATAAAATTGTAACGATCAAATGAAATTTACCCCTATAGTGCTCCCAATCATTTCTACTGTAAGCCCACACCCCTAGAAAATGTTTGATTTATGTGTGCCCTCCCTACAAAAGTCAAATTTCTAATTTTTGAACCACATACACAACTTCACAACTCAAAAAAGTAAGGTTTTAACTTAGTGCATAAAATTTAAATATAAAATGAGCAATTTACCTGTATAAATCACAATAACCTGCAACTGTGTCCCCTGTGAAGTTTAGACACTTGACTGATGATCAAGGAGTTGGGGTAGGCCGGCAAATCATCAAGCACCACGAGGAAATAACACACGATCTATGATCAATGGGTTTGGGGGATTGGACACCCCCATGAAGCAATGAGTGCCAGCGTGTCACTTGTCAGAGATTCGACACAAAGTCATGGAAAGGTTTGGGGCAGCCACCCGTATAATTGATTTCCTGGCTGCAAAGTCGTAAAAATGAGTACAACACTGATGTGCATAAAACCGAGTCCAGAACAGAACTGAGGGAATAGGAAAAAGGTGCAGGCTTTTAAAGGGGAAGACAGGAAGTGAGATCATAGGGGTTGGGCTCATGAAGGTCTTCAACCATGTCAGACGTAACATCACAGGGGCCAGAGCCAGCAATGTCTCCTTCCATTGGCTCGGTCCCGGAAGTGACGTCAAGAGAGCCAGGTGGAATCTCCCGTGAATGGTCTACAGGAAAGGGAGAAAAAGAGTCAGTGCGCTCTGCCACATCCCGGTATGCCTCAGAACTGCCCTTACTCAAGCCCTTTAGCTGCCTCCCATGCGCATGTGTGTGACACACTAAACACTGAAACACAGCCGATAAACTTTGTAACCCCCCCGATAGCACCTGCATTGAAAACAGATACACCACACAGTTAAAATTGGGGAGTTACTGCCAGGATGGCCAGCAGGAGAGATGGACTGGGTGTAAGCAGCAGTTGAATCCAGTTCCGCTCCCCATTGTCCCCACCTGGCAAAAATGTCAATCAAACCTCAAAATCAGTGATGTTCCACGATCAGGACTTGCAGAGAAATTGATACTTCTCTATGGACCATTGAGCACTTCAAATTTCATTCTTTTAAAAAATGCTATTCACCTTTATGAATGCTCTCCACGGAGCAAGGAACCTGTGAGAATGCACATTTCTTTGGCTCATTCACAGATGATAATTGTGAGTGCAATGCTTGATTCTTTTCGTATCATAGAACAGGAGCGCCGACTAATAAATAACCTGCAAATGATGGCACACTGCAAGACACCGATTGCACCAGCAGAAAGTCGGACAGTGTACCTCACTCAGTTTTGGAGAATCGAGACACACATGGCCTTCCTCTTTGTCGCACCCCCTGAAATGCCAATTTGTACTCTCTGGGGGTTCGGGCACTCTGATTTAAGTGAACTGTTTTCTGTACCTTACTGTGAATCTTTTATTTTATGTTGTGTTGTCTAATAATTTTTTTCTTTTCTTTATCATGTACACCAGTAAATTGCTATTATTTTTTTTTCAAATTTTAATTGGCCCTTGTCGTAAGTGACTGTTGTGAAAACTGGACCATACAGTAGATCTGAAATATTTATTTATCGTGAAATGCACTATATAAAAATAACAATCTGATGATTTACGGGTGATAATATAAACAATACAGCTTCTAAAAAGTGTTCCCTATTTTTTTAAAAACTCAAATAGTCATTCAACCTGCACCTCAAAGCATTTTTACAATTTACTGGTCAATCACATCATCTCAGAACTTCAACAATTTCCAAAATTATTGTAAGGAAAGCATAAGAAATTTAACAAACAAGAGGAAACCATTCAGTCCATCAAGCTTGCTTGTTTATCTAACACCTACTGTAAGTTGTCCAAAAACCTCATCCAGGTTCTTCTTAAACGTTGTCAAGGTTTTTGCTTCAACTCCATGTCAGTAGTTTGTTTCTGATTCCCACAATTCTTTGTGTGATGAAGTGCTTCCTGCCTAGTCACTGGATAGGCCATACCTAACTAAGCTATCAAGAGGCCCCCAGACCACTATCCAGTGTGGACATTTAGTATATATTCTGACATGGAGGGAAGGCAAACAAACACATGGGAAAACGTGAATTTTAGTTGTGAATTACCTTGAGGTAACTCCGGTAATCACAACTCCATTATCCCATCACAACATTGCTTCTCCAGCAGACAGAGTTAACCATTCTTTTTAAGTTTTCTATTGGGCATAAACACTAATAACTGAAACTTAAGTAAGAATTTCTAAAAATGTTCGCATTATGGCCTAGCAACACTGATTCTCTTAGGCTCTAGATTGCCGCCTGGAATAATGATCTGCTTTTTGAGTGACTAAATGACACTAATGCCAAGTCAGTTAGTGACAGTTCACACGGGTTAAACACCCTGGAGCAGAGTTGAAAGACAAGGTTTCATTAACTGTCATTGTACAAGACAAAG